>NW_026020568.1:0-1436777 GCF_900185275.1 Solanum verrucosum
CCACTGGCAAAGTTAATTTAACCATTTATTTTTTTATTTTTTAAAAAGTAATTTTTATCTGTGCTATATTTTTCTTTTTAAAAAAATGTTTAAATGTTTTTTGTTGCTCTTTTCTTAAGAATTTTTTTCCTTTTTTTAATTGTTTCACTTCTTTTGTATAAAAAATGAATACTTATGTCGTTTTTTTAATCATTTTTTGTTTATTCTTTTATTTATTAAGATGAAAATGCATGATAGTCAAATAAATATCTATTTCGATACATTATATAATTGTTTATATAATATTGATGCATGATTATGCACCATTTATACAATGTCGATATATTACATTTCTATTTATACAATATTGATACACGTTTATATAATATTTATATAATATTGATACATGCTTATACGTCATTTATACAATGTATACAAAATTGATACATGTTTATACACGTTTTCGTTTTCTTTTCCCATTTATACAATATTGATACACATAACTACTTCTTTTTTTTCTGTATATTAATGAAATTTGTCCCTTTTTATTTTCTCTATCTTTGTCCATACATCAGTTACCGGACCTAGGTGTGCAGTTAGTATTAGTAGTTCTAAATCGGAGAGGTAAATAGACAATTATATCTTTAAACGATCTTGAACAATTCTTGTATTTTAAGTTAATTTTTGAAATTAAGTTAGTCTAAAGGCCCATTTTCTTATCAATATTGAGAGGGTCCTTTATACATGTTCTTAATTTGCACATCTCAACTTCCATGGATCTAAATGTAAGCACTAAGCAACTCTTATATCGATATAGAGTTTCCCAATTCTCTACTGAAATAAAATGGTTATGACTAAGCGTATATGCACTCTTCTATTTCATTTCATCGAAATAAATCAAAGATTAATAAATTATCTTATCAAGGATAAAATGAGAAATTTAAAATTAACTTATTTCTAAATATATGTGTTTGCAACAAATTTTAAATATATGGAAAATAAATCAAATCATAAATAAAACATGAATAAACTAGAATATTTTATTAAAATAATAGTGAGGGTAGTTGATTCGAGGACCATTAGTGACGTATTTTTTAAACTAGGATGATTTCGACTTGATTTTCATAATTCAAGGGTTGTTAGTGGTATTTCTCGAATTAAAGATTAATGAGATATTCGAGATCTTGATCTTTATAAATACCCAAGAGTTATATGATATTTTTGAGATTTATTCGATCTCTATTATATTTCATGAATTTGCGGAATATTCGAGATGTCTGAGAGAATATAATAACCTTTATATAAGCATAAGCTAGGGTTTACAGTAAATATCCTCCTGAAATAGAACTCGTCTTGTAGAATCCTACAAAATTTCAATATCTAAAAAAATATAATATCTAAATCATTTTGTTAAGAACATTCCCAGAAAGCCCCAGCCAGGTAAGTGCTGGCTATGATAACATTATTGCAAATTGAAAGTCATGTAATATTATATTCCAGCTTGCTCACTCTTTGGCACGAACTCCATTATATTACTACAAAAGATTTTCTTCTTTTACGACAATATTCCAAAAAGTAAAGTTTGAGAATTGCCTTGATTACAATATTCATAAAAGTCACTTTCCAATTTGACGGTATTTCATTAATTAGTACGAGGAGGATAAACTTTCTTTTCATACTAATATACTAACACAAAATGGAGAAGTGGTATAGTATCATGACAAATACTTTTGTACTTCTTTACAAACTTAATTTTAGTTTGAGAAAAAAGAAAAATACCCCTAAACCATAACCAAAATTTCAAAGACATGTCTTAATTAAGCTAAAGTCCTATTACCCCCAAACTCTTTTTTTTTTGTAATTTTATACACTTTTTTGGCTTGCGTGGCATCCAAACATTTCCCACACATCTCAACTACGTGGAGTCGCGGATAGTCAAAGTATAAAAACGTGGACTCACGGACAGTGGTGGATCTAGAATTTTAAGGTTGTGGGTGCTCTGAAAGTGGCAGAGTCAAAAATATAAAAAAGACACGTTACAGTGAGATTTGAACTCAGGCTCAACAACACTAAAAGAGTATTAAGTACCCATAAAAGAGCCAATGGACCAATCAAATCATTTGTTCATTGGGTGCTCTATGTTAATTTTATGCAAATACCTCTTAATTTCTACATGAATATATATATTCCGAGGCAAGGGCTCGAGCACCCGGCGGATTCTATGTGTGTCCGGCCCTGATCACAGAATGTGTCACGTAAACCAAAAGGTGTATAAAATTACAAAAAAAAATGAATTCGGGGTAGTAGGACTTTAGTTTAGTTAAGATGTGTCTTTGAGATTTCGATTATAGTCTAGAAGATATTTGTGTCTTATCCTTTTAATTTTATATTATTTTTATAAAAGATTTTCATCTTTATACGTAAAAAAATTGAAATATTAATTTATTTTATTCAATTAGTAAGAAAGTTAATATGGTCACCCAAATTTTAAGAATTGTCTCCAAATTTTACCTTTGTTTCATTTATGACAAAAAAATATCACGTACTATTTTCCTCAAAAAAATAATCAAATACATCGAAACTCTCATTGTTTCCTAGTTGGCACACTATATTATTAAGCCTAGTTTTTATAATAATAGACTACTCTTTAGTAGGATATCGTCTACCCCATTTTGCATTATTCAAGTTATAAGTTTGATCAAGGGCCGCTAAAGGGCAAGTCAAGTGAACTTAATGGCTTAGGCTCCAAAAGTCATAAAGCTACAAAATAATATTATGTACTCCAATAATATATATTTCTCCGATTTACTTGTCAAATTTTGACTTGACATAACTATTAAGAAAATGATAATTATTTAATAAATTTATTATTTTATTTCTATTAATTGATAGAGTCCTAGATATATTTACTCAGTACAACTTTAAAGATATCAACTCAATGTAAATAGATTGAGGATATATATAAGAAGAAAAGAAGATTGTACTTTTTTATTAGCCAAAACTAACAAATAAAAAATAGAAATCAAATTACTTAATATTTAACGAGTAAAAGTGAATTTCTCTCTCTCTCTCTCTCTTTAATTTAGTTGAGATTGATGCGCAGGTAAGTTTGCAGTTTATTGTATTTTTTTTCTCTCTCTCATAATTAATCTATTTACTAAATTCGATCTTTAGTTCTACATCATTTATATAATGTGCAATTACTGTTTCTTATTTACGATTTTTTTTAATTAACTACTCCCTCCGTCCCTATTTAGTTGTCCACTTTAGAGATGACACACATATTAAGGCAACAATAATTAGCATAGTGAAGTTACAATTTTGCCCTTATTAATTATGATTCCAAAATAAATTTATTCAAGATAACTAATCAATGTTGGGGGAAGTTTAAATTTTTAAGAAGTTTAAATGAGGGTATAATAGGAATTTTTTTTGGTCCTTTCTTGATTTGTCAAAATGAATAAGTAAATAGGGACATCTAAAAGAGGAAATATGGACAAGTAAATAGGGACGGAGGGAGTATGTCCTTATCTTGTTTGATTGATCCATAAATAAGGAAAAAGTTATTTGTGTCTCACTTAATTAAACGATTTTAAGGGCCTCTAAATATGGTTTGGATTAGCTCACAAGGACATGTCAACTTTTTTCACTCAATCACCTTGAGTAGCATCTCAAATAAAATGGGAAAATTGGACGTCTTTATTGAGAGAAAAGAATAAGACTATAACCAAATTAATAAGTTTTTATTATTATTATTTATTTATAGTTTAACTATAATAAGAAAATGTTCACAAAAAAAATAATTTTTCTAACAATTTGACGTGACAGAATGATAATGTAGCGTTAAATAATGTTCATAATAGAAAGTACTAACATGTGTATTGAAAGATAAAGAGCAAATATAGTAATCAGTAAGGTACTGATTTGTACCCACACCAACTTTTACATTAGGTTGGATTTTTATCCTCCTAAGTCCCATGTCTTACAATATTTGTAAATTGTAACTATAGATACATAAGAATGAAATGTCACATTCTTCATTTGGCTCTGGAGGCAAAAGGTTTATATACTTCTCCATAAACTTGATTTTTTTGATAATACAAAGGTTGGGGCAGTACCTTAACCCCCACAACGGGCGGAGGCAACATATACTTAGGGGTTCATCCAAACCCCCTTCAACGGAAAATATTACTATTTATATAAGGTTAAAATTATTTTTTAGATAGATATAATAGATGTCGAACCCCCTTCCACTAGTTCGTGTGCTTACTTTTCAGATTCTGAACTCCCTTATTAAAAAATTTGACTTCGCCACTGACCCCCACCATTAGTGGACTTTTGAAAATAAAATAAAAACTTGAAATAAAAATATGTAACGATTTATTTTTAAAAAAAAAATTAATACATCTCTTTGAAATTTAACTTTGGACCTCAAAATTATTGTCTGCTTTTAATACTAGTTTTTTTTTTATGTTCTGGATAAACACTCCAATCTCCAAAAACGGAAAAGATTGAACGAAAAAGACTCTGGTGATCCACAATTTTTTATAAGAGAAAAAATGCCGTCCAATACCCAATCCACTACAATAATTTATTTATTTTATAAATAAAAATATGTTTATTGGATTTGGATTAGAAGTTTATTTTTGTGTGAAGGGAATGCAAGCTTGCTGGTCCATTTCTTTCATTTTCGTAAATTGGTGTCATTTTTATATTCAGCTGTGAGATAATGACACCAAAATCGACATTCTGCTTGATATATTAAAATATTACTCGTATGTCTCAATTTATATAACACTTTTTTTTTTAATCGGTCTAAAAAAGGCATATTTCTATATTAACTATTCAATAATTTAACTCTAAAATGCATAATTTATCTTTAATAAAAAAAACTATAGTCACACAAATATTTAATATCACTTATTTTATATTACAAAGTTTAGAAACCTTTTTTAAAAAAAATAAAATTAAAAAAACTCTGTTGCATAAAGTGTGAAGACGGTGGATGTTTCTTTTCCTAAATTTCATGGCCACAAACTAGAAAATTGAATAAATTACTCTTGCTTTTAGATATATTGTTTTTGTAGAATGTCAGAATATTCTTATTTGCTTGTTGGTCCTGTTATCTAGAGTAGTAAATATGTTTTTTTTTTTTTATAAAGAATAGATTATTAAAAAGTAGTACTACTTTTGAAGAGTTACTTATAATAATTTATATGTGGCTATAATCAATTTGAACACTATTCAATGAACTTATCTTTTCTTTTAAAAGAATAATAAATAAATAAAAAATTTGATCAAATCATTAAACCCTTCAACTATATAAAAATAATCTAAATCTTTTTAAAGAAAAAAAATACTTTTAGTGTGCTTTTTAATTAAATTTGCACAAAAAAAGTAGGGTGCAGTTGCATGCATCAGCTTATTTGAATTTTAAAATCCGATTTTGTTTTCTATTAGACCGTTTATGAGCTTGTTATTAGTCAAATCTAATAGGAAAACTGATTGAAAAGCTCTCCATTTTTTTCTAATTTGGATAATGTAATAAATTGGACAGCTAACTATATTTAATTAAGCCAATAATAGAGGTACTTCTCACTTGAAATACTAGGAGTTACAACTTAAAACTCTTGACCTTTGATTTAATTATTAATGCTTTTTTAAGAGTTCAATCAATTTCCCTTGGTCCATTTTTATTTATCCACTATATTAAAAATCGTTGTTCAGCAATATTTGTTTATTTTGGAAAATCAAGAAATAATTTATTTGTATCTATTCTACTCTTACTATTAAATGCTAGTCAATATCTAATGCATCTCTTAAAGCATTAAATTTAATATATTCAAAAGATAATATAGTAATATTACCTAAGTTGTTTTTTGTTTCTTAAGATGTGTTCCAAATTAATATTGGACAATTATTGTTGGACAGAGTCACAAAGAGAGTATTAAAGAACATACAAAGTCATTTATCACAAGTTGTATCGAAAAATGAGAGATTATAAAAGACATAATAAATAAACGTGTCTTTTGAAATTGATCTCAACTAACATCCATGTCATTCAATATTGAGTGTGCACAAGTAGACACTTAAATTTGTATAAAATTAAATAAGTAGACACATGCAACCGACGTGTATTGTGTCATGGGCAGGAGGTTATTTTTGATAAATCACATATACATCTACTGGTCTACATGCTTTTTTATGAATAAATTTTCACGATTACATACTTTCAAATACACATAATTCATAAAGATACACTAATCAATAATATTAATAACTAAATATTTTCAATATAATTCTTTCACGTGGTACATATCATTGGTCGATTTCACGAGTCGTTATTTGTGAGCTACTATAGGTAGAAATGTTGCTTTCATAACTACCCTTCGTAGCTCAGAAGTTTAAAATTCAGCAAGGGTGTACGTGAAACCCATTTTTGGTAACGCTTCATTGCCCAATAATTTGCTAATTATCACAATAAAATGCCGACCAACGATGTCGCAGTACATCTAGTTATTCATTATAATAAAAATAATTGTCTAACAATACTCATTCAATTTAGAGAATTAAGAGATAATTTACCTTTTGTGTCTATTTTATCTTTGTTACTAAATACTACTCCCTCCATCCCATTTTGTATGTCATTCTTTTCTATAAATAGTTGATCCATAATACTTGTCATTTCATAAAATCAATGCATAAATTACCATACTGTTCCTTTTTTACCCTTGTGAGTTATTAGTCTTGAAAATATACATTTGACCAACTTAGAAAAGCTAAGTACATGATTCATGTTCATTGGTTAAATTAATTAATCAAAATAAATTAATTCATATTCATTGATTGAAACATTGAGTTCCAAAACAATTAAATAAGGGTAGAAGGGTAATGTTACATCATTTCTTAATACAAGTGCAAAGTAAAAATGTGACATATAAAATGGGACGGAGAGAGTACTATTTATCATTTAACGCATTTCTCAAAACATTTAAATTTAATAAAGTCAAAGGATAAAATAGTAATGGTACCCCTATTATTTATAATTTCTTAAGGAATGCATCAAGTCAATAGTGGACAACTATTGTTGAACAAAGGGAGTAGTTTCATTCTCGAACTATTGACCGTCTTAAAAACGAACTTAAATCCAACCCTAATTTTACAACAAGAGTGAAATACACCCCTAAATTCTAGCCAGTTTAGAGATGTTTTTAGCACTCTCGACTTTTTATCAAGAGTTTCATGTTTCTACAAGAGTTTGAGACCACTTGCTATCATGTTGCATATAGAGGTGTATCAAAGTTTAGTTAGTCAAATAGATGAGTGTTTGTAAGGTTGTCAATAATTTATAGACAAAACAAATAATTTATGCTAAATTTAGAAATATTTCAATACTTTTCTCTCTTAAATTTTTAATTCATTTATCTTAGTAATAGAATTTTGAATTTAATAAATTATATGTCATGTAACACTTTAGATTTTGAAGATTCATCGTAAAAACAACTCATAATTTGTTGAGTTCTCACATGTCCTAATATAGCCAATTGTGTGACTCAGTCAATATATTTTTTGCTTTTTCTCCTAGTGCCAATCCAAATAATATGTCAAATCACATTTAATTTAAAGCTATATGTTTATAAACTATTCTTGTTTTTTTTTGCTCTGAATTTCATTCTGTTTCCCACTTTTCTGATGTTTCCATTTGGACTTGTAGGGACCCACCTACCCATTGTAAGCCCGGTGCTCTTTAGGATTAGAGAGAGGTGATAAGAACGAGAAGAAGATAAGTATGCATGTCAGCAATCAACATTCTCTCCTATCAAAAATATCCACCATAACTTACAATTATCAATGTGTCACAAATAATAAAATATAGTAATGGTAAAAATTGCAACAAATCCCATGATGCTAATAGTAACATTTTATTCTTACTCTTTGTCAAATTATAAAAATTCTTTAAAATTTAACGATTTCGGATACATCATTCAACGTTTCAATACGTCGCATCCTGATATATTACCTTTATTGATATAAGACACACTTGTCCCAATACATTCGTTCAATATCTCTATACATCGCGTCTCAATATATTACTCTTGTTGATACAAGACACACATATCCCAATACATCGTGTCTTGATACAATATCTTTATTGATACAAGATACACCGCGTAAGAGTTATTATACTCGAGAATAGGAAAGATAGTGAGGAAAATAGAGATTTTTGCAATTTTTTTAAAAATGATAGGAAATTTTAGAGGATATGATAAAATAAGTTATGTACTTAGATATTTTTAACATACGACGAAAATATGACGATCAATTAAAATTTAGATATATGTAACATTATAACTTGTTATTGTGAGTACTCCTTCTGTCCCTAATTACTTGTCCACTTTTTCTTTTTTAGTTGTTTCTAATTACCTGTCCATTTTGACAAATCAAGAAAGAACAAAATATTTTTACCTATTAGACCCTCAATTAATTACTTTGAAAAAGGTAGAACTTTTTTGAAAAGCTTAAATTTTTAATTCACAAACTTCATAATTAATAGGGTAAAATGATAAAATCACTATGACAGTTATTATTTTCTTAATAGTTGTGTCAATTCAAAATTGAACAAGTAATTAGGGATAGAGAAAGTATCATTTATTTAGTGAGAATTATGATGATCAATAATGTTAACTAAGAAATTTGACACATAAAAATAAGGCCAAACACATACACAGCCCCTCAAACTTGGCCCAATTTTTCATTTTGGCACTCCAACTTAGCCTTGTTCCATTTTAACCCTTGAACTCCATTTTTTTTGTTCCATTTTAACACAAAATACTATTTTTATGATTCTTTATTTTATATATATTCTTCAAATGCAACTTCTTATTTTAAATCGACACGTGTCAATTAATTTTAGTTAAAAAAATTAAAAATTAACAAAAAAATTAAAAAAATAGACGTGTGCCTGTTAATTTTCATAAAAAAATTAAACATTCGCAAATGAATATAAAAATTTTCAAATAATAATATTATTTTTTGAGATTTCTCTGTATTTTTGCATGAAAATAAATTGACGAAAGTTCTTTGATTTTCTTTCTTAAACATTCAATTAAATTAAATAACACTACTTATTTATTTTTTCTTATCATCTAGGCTATCTAAATTTAACGCAAATACTCACTTTTAATTTTTAATATAAATCAATACGAATAAAAAAACTCATTTTCAATACGAGTAAAAAAAGACTCTTGTTCATTGCTAATAACACTACTAAAAAATGTTACCAACACAATTGCGCCGGTTATTTTTCACACAAAAATACATAACACTCTTAAAAAGAAATTATTATTTTTTAAAAAGAATTATTTTTTGTTAATTTTTAAATTTTTTAACTAAAATTAACTGACACGTGTCGATTTAAAATAAGAAGTTGCATTTGAAGAATATATATAAAATAAAGAAATCATAAAAATAGTATTTCGTGTTAAAATGGAACAGAAAAAATGGAGTTCAAGGGTTAAAATGGAACAAGGCTAAGTTGGAGTGCCAAAATGAAAAATTGAGCCAAGTTTAAGGGGCTGTGTATGTGTTTGGCCTAAAAATAATAAGGCGAGCCTCGATCGTTGGATATTAGGGTGTTTGAGAGAGATGAGGACATCATGGGCCGTCGAAATGGTCCCTACAGAATCATTTCTCTTTTTTCTACGGTGAGACCGCGTTGCTATTTTTTTGGATAATAATTAAATAAATAGGTCCCACAAAGTTTTTAAAAATTGTTGGCAGCCGAACTATTTATAGCCGTTCATCAGCAATCAATCAAACAGCTTTACAAAATTCAAAATGGATTACAGGTAGACAATTAAATCACAAAATTAACTTTGGGACTCTGCTAGATAATGCATAATTTGTTCCCCTTTTTATTAAATTTAAAATTAAAAATCCTTGATTACCCTCCACCTTTTAGTTAATTTTAGTTGCACACTAAGGGGACATTTTATTACTAGGGATAAAAAATAATAATCTTGAAATAAAATGTAAAATTATTTTATTTTGTGTTTGATTAATGACATTTCAATATTAATTAGTCCATCAAATTTGTTATTCCACTATAATATTATAATGATAGAATAATTAAGTTCATGAACATCCCAATTTATGAAAGAAATTTATTTATCTTATCTTTCATACCAAACAACCTCTTAATGTTTCGTACAAATAAAGCAGAGTTAGACAGGTTGAAGGGTTCATCCAAATTCCTTTTATTAATAGATGTTGCACTTTTTGTCCTCCGGATATGTTCATTTTTAAAAAAAATTGAACTCTAAAATATCGTTAAAAATTCTAACTCAAGTCTCAACCAGAACAAAAATATGATGAGAACATATAGGACCATCTTGATCTTCTTTTTCTATATATTTAATTTAATTTCAATTCAATCAACAAGCTCCTTTTGTGTTTCACATGTTTAGATTTTCTATAACAAGTAAGAATTTAAGTTTTATCCATTAATATTTCTATGAGAATTTAATTATATGTAAGCGTTTAGACTATGCAAGAATTGATAACCAGACCAAAAAGCAAGTAACATGCCAAATTAGGTTGGGCGTTTAAAAAATTATTTACATCATTAATTAATAACACTTAATTCATTGAATATTACTAGTATTGAACAAATAAGCAAAATTAACGTTATTTTTTTATAAAAAAAAATTCCTGATCCTTAATTTTATTAAATAAATGTTTAATTTATCTTTGTTATAGGAATCAATGAGTGAGGGAGAAGGTGGGTTGGTAAGTTAGTTTGTGGAAAAGATATAATAATGCTTTAAAGTGGGTAAACTAACTTTAATTTTCTCCTTCTTAAGCTAAACTAGATTAATGATCGCATATCAATGCTTACTTACTCATATAAATTAATTTCTATTAAATCAGTAAGAAAAAGTATCTTTAATTATATATACGTACGTACGTACATAAATTTAAAAATTTGAATAAAAAGGCAGCGCACCAAATGCTAACGTTAGTAATAATTGAATTTATGCTGCTTCAATTATCCCCTAACAAGAAATTCAATTAATCCGTTAATATGATTTAGACATTAAAATTATCGATTGTTTCAATTAAACACTTGAACACATGAAAAAAAATTCATATTAGATATAATCTGTTCAAAATTTGAATTTTTTTGTGTGCGTATATTCAAATGCTCAGTATGTAGATGAGTAGTTAATCGAATATGTCACATTCTTTTATTATACAAATTAGCAGAGACGAATCTAAGAATTCTAGAATATGTGTGTACCACTAAAAAAAAGGTAGGATTTTTTTTATATATATTTAGTGGGAATTGATCCCTAATCTTTTAGGTAAATAACTCAACTTTTAATCAAGTACATTAAAATTTTCTCATAGCATGAGTGCCAACTTATAATATTATAGCAAATTCAAAAAATAAATTCATAAAATATGTAATTTTACAGAGACACGACGGACCCACGTGCCCCATATTCTTACCTATAAAAATTCGCCACTAATAGTAAAAACTCAAACATGTTTCAATTAAAAATGATGTGTATAATAACAGACAATAACACATCTTTATTGATTTAACTCATTTATGTAATAAGCATTTACGATCACATAATCCTTCAGAATTTGAATAAAAAATATCTAATAAAAATATTTTATTATATGGTAAATGCTTAATTGAAATAATCTATAGTTCAATCATTAAAATGAAAGATAGTGACAAGTATGAGGGGGGACAGGTCAATGTATTAAAGCCAAAATAAAATTAGAGTCTGCATTTATGAATTATGATGGATAATTGCTTAATCATAGAGGTGGAAAATGAAAAAAATAAATAGTCTAATTTATTTTATATTTTATATTTTATTTTTCGAAGATTCTAAAAAGATTTAATTTAATTTAATTTCTTTAAACGCGTATTGATTATGTCCAAGTACAAGTTGTACCCTATGAAGTTAGATTCATTTGAAAATTCCAAACAAGGGCAATCTCGGAATTTCACACTCCATCTTCTTTTGTATATTTATATAAACTCTGTGAAGACTCCAAAGAAATGAAGAAAACAGAGAAAGAAAGGAAAGAACCAAAAAAAAAAACATTCAAAAGATATAATAAATTATTTTTTTAAAAAAAAAGATTATGAAAAGCAAAACTCAGATGGGAGAAGTGATAATATATGTTGATGATTATGAATTTTTCTCTTCTTCAACATATTTATGTAGAATTTGTCATGACGAAGAATTCGAAAGCTGTAAAAAATTAGAAGCTCCATGTGCATGTTCTGGAACTGTAAAGGTAATTATTAGTTAATTGATTATCATTTAAATTAGCTTCTGGTGATTAAGTTTCTAATTTTGAGCTGTTTAATTTGATTTTAACTTTTCTAGTGATCAGATATATTTGGATTAATTTTTTTTGTTTATGTACAGTTTGCACACAGGGATTGTATTCAAAAATGGTGTAATGAAAAGGGAAACACAATCTGCGAAATTTGTTTACAGGTAACAAACAAATTCTCTGTTTTTTTTCTCTCGATAAGAACAAATTAATCTGAAACCATTTTGATTGTTTTTTTTCCCTCCTCGATTGATCCTTTTTCTTCTCCACTCGAACCCACAATTTTAGAATTAAGAGCAGAAAGTGCTTATTATCCGAGCAATTCCCAGGTTTAAGGTTGCTTCCTCTGTTTTTTTTTTTCTCTCTACAGAAATGGGTTTGGGTAGCAGTTCTTTTTACAGAACAAAATAAGCTATTTTAAAAAAAATGATTAATTTTTTTTTTAGAAAACGTTAATAATTTTTGTATAGTTAATAATCGTGTTACATAAAATAGAACGTTTTGAAGAAGAAAAAGGCTAAGAGACCATAGATAATCCACATATGACAGCAATTAGAACACGCTTTCTTTTCAATATTACAGAAAACGAAATATATTAAGTAGATATTATCTACTTCTTGCTTATTCCTTGACGTTCAATTTAAGCCACGCAATGTTTCTATTAACTTTTTTAATTATCTAGTTTGTCTTTCTATTTAGACTGTTCATGCATTATCTTTAAAGAGTTTAACTAATTTATATACATGAAATATTATATTAACATTTAAATTTTTTAATATGTATATAAATTGAATTTAATTTTAAATGTGTTTCTTCTCTTTTAACGTTGCAGAAATTTGAACCAGGATATACGGCTCCACCTCCTAAGAAGAAGGCCCACTTGGTTGATAATAATAATAATAATACAGCTGCAATTATTAGGTATTCCATCAATCCTTAAATTTGTTTTTTTTTTCCAATTAAAAGTTGAAAAAAGGACCTTTTCATTTGGCACATTATAATTTTAGACAAGCTTTTGTTGTATTTTGTTTTAAGATAAAATATTGCATTTGTCTCCTTCATTGCACTTGAATAGACAGTTAATAATATTAATATTGTTTTATCCGACATCGGATATAGTATGAAATTAATAGTACAAGTTTAATGAATTTAAGTTACATGCATTGGTAATATAAAATTATCGTTGTGAATTTGTGATATTATGTTAGTTACTATTTTTACCAAGTAATCAATTTACTTATGCTTATCTATCTTGATTTTGTAAATATTTTTTTTGCGCTATACAATGTGTTAATATGTTTGAAATAATGTTGTGATATACAGAGGAAGTGTAGAAGTAGATATAGAAAATGGAATGGAAAGAGAAGAGTCGGATTCAGAATCAGAAGGAAGAGAAATGTTGGTGAGGAGTACTCAGTATTATGAATGCACACAAGCGGCTGATAGAAGCGCGTCTTGCTGTCGAACTATTGCTCTTATCGTAAGTACTTATTTAGAATTGAGACGTAGTAATTAGTCCTTTTTTTTGTTGTTGTTTTACGTACCTAGTGACGAAATAAAGAAAGTTCAATTTGAACAACATTAAATGGTTAAGATAGGAAATCTTGACTATTAAGTTGTGTTATTAGAAACGTAATTTGCCATTTATTGACAACTCCAAAAACACATGTGATTCATATTTTATTATTTATGAAAATTAAACCAACATTTAAGTTATTCACTTATACTTTATTCTTGCGATTTGCACCCAAAAATATGAACCTAAAACAGCCAATTTTGGTTATCTTTCACATGCAAATATGCATTATGAACTAGTTCGTGATTCTGCGTGGATATTAATTAACTTAATTATCTTATTATTTTGATCATTAATATATGATTTAATTTGGCAGTTCACAGTTCTGCTTATGATGAGACATTTGTTAGAGGTGATGAATGGAGGAGCAAAAAACTATCCCTTTACACTTCCAACAGTAAGTGAACTAACTTTTTTTGATTATGATGTTTTTATGTAATAGACTAATAATTTGGTACCAACTTAACCTTTCATCACAACTACTTAGTACCTAACAACCTTATTTGTCTTATTATTTTGCAGTTGCTAATTATTAAATCCATTGGAATACTCTTGCCCATGTACATTATACTAATGTTAATCACAAGAATTCAGATTATCATTAGACATCATTATCTGGTAATCTTATATATATTTTTTGTCAACTCAATCATTTTCAACCTCCTGTTCGTTAGCTTAGCTACATCAAAATACAATCTAAATGTTTTGTTTGTTTTGTTTGTTCAGGATTCAGAAGACAGGCTATCCAATTCTGACCAAGACAACTAATACAAGTGTTCAATTTGCATATTCTTTTTCATTAACAGTGTAATTTGTATTTCTAAGCATCGTACTGATGCTTATCTAATTGTTTTTTTTTTCCATACACGTGGAGAGTAATTAAAAGTTTCACAAATCAGATTCCTTGGTTGTTAGTACATGATTATTTTATTGCTTCTTCTAACAAACAACTACTCCCAACTTACTGCTATTACTTAATAGCTTAGTAACAATGACAAGTACGAAAGAGAAATACTTGTATTTTTTAGGTAGGCCAACGACCCTGGACTTAACTACTCTCGAGATCCAAGTCATCTAGAAAAGAAGCCAACTTTCTAAAACAGTTAGATATTGCCAACAAACTAGGTTGTTTTGATTAGTTTATTATAAGGAGCTACAAACTAGATAGAGACAACCTACCCCCCCCCCCCCCCAACCTCCATCATGCCAATTACTGTCTTTGATCATGTTATGAAATAGAAAAAAAACCTTGGCACAATAGCATCATTTCTTTTGTAAATTCTAATAGCAACCTTGATCAAAGGGCTGACATGTTTCTATACAAAATTGGCAACTGAAAATAGTTACAGTGTTCTCCAGAAATACTCTAGGAGTAAGAATGCACATTTAGGCACTGTACATTAAGATTGCTTTTTCAATTTTGTTCAAGGACTATTCTTGCTCTGTTCTGCAGTCCATTCAACTCAGCAAGAATCACACCCTTGTTGTCGTCATATTTATTGTGTACGATCAAATTTATCAAATTTTGAAGCAGTGCTGCAGTCTTTCCTGTCAAATTCTCAGAAGGGTTTTCTTCAGATTGCTTATTGTGGCCATAAATCTCAAGCGCCTCAGATTTTGCAGCAGCTCTCTGAAGCACATCATCAGGAAGTCCTGAAAAGAGTGGAGATAAAAGAATGTGGCTTAAAACAAGCTAAACCTGAAATAAATGGAGACCTAAGTTCATAGACTAAAGTTGCCACTCAACTCATTAGACCACAAAAGAGAGATCAAGTCAGACATACTTAGAAAAAAAATTAATAGACATACCAGCAAGCCGTGCAACATTGACACCATAACTTTTAGGACATGCACCTGGTGTCAACCTGTAAAGAAAAGTAACTTCCTCAAGACCTCCGGAACCTTTTCCAATTTGGCATGCCATATGGCACAGCGACACCTGCACAACCAAAAAAAATAGCATTCCAAATAAGTCATCTACTGAGCATAAATTTTAGCAGCTTAATAGTCTAAATCAACAGCAAAATGCTAATGAGCATCACACAGAAGGCATCAGATTATTAGCCGTCTGAATCTAATATTCTGCTAGCTATTGGATGAAAATGTGCAGTCAAAATGCTTGATCCTTAAAGCAATGCAATCTTTTATGAAGCAATGCATATTAAATATGGCAATTCAAAGGGAAGTGAAAGATCAAAGACAGTACCCTGGAGTCTTTTTGATAGTCAATAGATAACCGATGATAGTGGGTAGAAAACATTCCTCGACATTGCACCTTGTGGACAAAGTGTTCGAGAACTGATTCACTGCCAACAGGGCCAGAAAACATAGTGATATTAGTGAAAATGATTGAGCAAATAAGGCTGAGAGAATAAAATCCACATCATAACAAACAACCAATAATGTTTTTTTGTATAATTGGCACATACGCTATTGCTTGTCCATCAGAAGTAGCTGTACCGCGGCCAAGTTCATCAAGCGCGACGAGTGAATTACGGCTTGCCATAGACTGCAATTATTAGGAAAACAAATGTTCAGATCACTTCATGGAGATGAGAGTGAAATTAATATCAACAACCCAATTATGACCTCCCCATTTTTGCTCTTAATAGTACCCATGTCTAAGACCATCTTAGCAAACACCATAATATAAGTCTATTATTAATTTTTTTGTTGACATAATTCTCTTCCCTTCACTCTCAATTAAATAGAATTATATCTAACAAAACTGAATGGTAGTCAAGCAATTGATTACAGCCTTTTAGTTGAAATTACTATCAACCACATTTTGCTCTTACTACCATCCTAAGCAGATACCATAATATAACTTGATTATTTATTTGTGTTTACATAATTCTCTCACTTTCACTCTCAGTCAAATGATATTATATCTAGCAAAACCAGATGGTAGTCGAGCAATAAATTGATAACAGCCTTTAAAATAATAAAACCTCACCAGCATTGAAGCAGTTTCCAAGAGTTCTGTCAAGAATGTACTCTGGCCTGCCATAATATGATCTTTGGCGCCCATTCTTACAAATATACGATCAACAGGTGATATGTCAAACGATGATGCTGGTACATCAGCTCCTACCTAAGAAGCATCAAGAGCTTTTAGCCATCAATAGATAAGAAAAACTCTAATTTTCTTCTGGAAATAACTCACCTGGGCCAAAATTACAGCCATGCAGACTTGGCGCAAAAGAGTTGATTTCCCTCCCATGTTAGGACCAGTGAGAAGGATAAAGCTGGCATTTGGAGGACCGCCAAGGGAAACATTGTTGGAAACAAAGGTTCCCTTATCTAGAGAATCGCTTCTAAGAACAGGATGTCCTAAATTTTCAGCAAGAAGAACTGGCACGTCATCTTGACTTGGCACCGACTTGATGTTTGGACGACATGTTGGTCCCTCATAGTAATCACTTGCAATTGACAAACTGATTAAAACATCCAATTCTGCAAAGAGATAGCCACATTTTGAACTTCATGAGCAAAAAGCTCTTTCTAAAGCAAGAGATAATAGTTATATTCAACACATAATGCTACTTGAAAAATGTTTGGACAGTGACTAATCTCTAGATTTTACTCTAATTTGAAGCCAAATGAGCACAGAACCAAGTTGTTTTTTAACTTAGAAATTGCTACAAAATAGGGAACCTCCCTCCAAGTTTGTTATAATTACAGAGACCTTTCTTCTTTTCTGGAAAGCCAATGCCCTTCTGGTAACTGTTTCTAATTATAAAATATAAGAAAGAGTTACTAATATAAAAAAAACCCACCTTTTTTACCCTCATAAAAGAGGTAACTTTTTTATCTTTTCTTTCTATATCAGAATACACTACTATGGTTTTACTTATAGAGAAGAGACAAAGCAAAGAGAAACTTCATTTTGCACCTTTCTAGAGTTTTTATGTTCCTAGTACACTGTTCAGCTGGGGCAGAGTGCTTATATTGAGTGGACAGACTGACCAAGCTGCAATAGACGAATGTCATCCTATTGCATCACAAAAGGGAGGACAAAGTAGGATCCAAAGAATGATACATAGGTTTTCCAGCTCCAATTTTCTCAAGGAAAGAATACAATCAAATATGCATAAAAAGGAACATAGGTAACTTCCATGAAGCATCATGTAGCTGCCCAAAAGTATGCAGAGAAAACTGAGAAGCTGAAAGTAATTTTTCCACCATAAGCAAGTAAGATATTTTTTCTTTCTGAAAGACTTTGACTAGATTCACCATTAAGCACTAATGATACTACCTGCTCCAAAATAGGCAAAGAAATAGGAGGAAAAGGGACTTAAGGGCAATATCTGATTCTATGTCCAAATTAAGGGTCAACAATACCTGCAGTAATACTAACTAATTCTCTCCACTTATTATGATGTTCACAAAACCGCCCTATCAACCTCCGCAAAATGCTTTTTAGCTTAGATTCCTTCTCTGAATCAGCATGTGAAAGCTCTCCAATTAATCTCTTTAAGACTGGATTCCAGTACCTGAAATAACCCTGCAGGCAAATAGAAGATCAGTAAAGGCACCTATTAAACCAGTTTCAGTACTTCTAAAACAAAGCAAGTGCACAGCTACTGCTAACCAACAAACCAGGGAACTAGTCTACTACAAGGTGGTGATTTACTTGTTTAAATCTAGTACGAATACCAAATACACCACATAGTGAATTTCCTAGTATCATTCCTTTGAATTCTAGAATCGCCACAGTTTTCCAAAGATTAAAGGAATCTTCATGCCCTCATCCAACCCAATACAGATAACCACATAAAAGGAGATAATTTGTCACATATTTACTATGTTTGCAAGGAGGGATAATATAACTCACACAGAAACTAGAAACACTGCAACTGTTGTTAAGCAGCAGCATCAACTGCATGGATACACAGCTCAATAGAATAAAGAAAATGGGCTAAACAATTTTATTTAAATTAGCAATCTTCTACAAAATGGTTTTGAATTCATCATCTATGTGTCGACTCGAAGCATCATTCTAAGAATAACAGGCACTGCATGCAACTAAGGAACCAGCTTTGAACTTTCTAAATCTCATTAGTAATAGGTAAACTTTGCTGTCACATAGCAAGATATCTCATGAACACAATGTCTGACAATAGGCATGTTCAGCATTGGCCATGTAGAAGTACGCCTACTAACCTTTTTCGATGACTGTAATTCATACTCCTTTGGAATGCTCCTGCACAAACTTTCTGGTACTTCCAAAAGATATGCATCTTTTCCTATTGTCACGTAATCTATCTGCAACATTCACAAAATATTAAGTGGATCTGGATAACCTCCCCTATTGCTCAATAGGATATTTAAACTATGTTCTTACTGATGAGTCTCCAAGCAGTTTCCTCTGTTCCTTTAAGTGCTTGGATAATTTAAGTTCAACCTCCTGAACTTGTTTACATGCAGCATCATACTCCTCATCAACCCCTTCATGAGGTATAATACGACCTGAGTTATTTGCTTCCACCCAATCAAAAGCACCCTTGAAATGCTTGAGAACTGAATCTACATCTGGAAGACCATTGCCTATAAATTAAAATAAACCGTCAGATGCCACCAGAATTTGCAGCATGATTAAATAATTCAATTTGAATAGTACCGAGTGTTAATAGATGATGAAGTAGCTTTGAGTCTGTGTTTCCCAAGATCACCCCAAGTGAAGAGCATGCATGCACCATTGATTCACATCCACGTAAAGCTGATATGAACTCCTGCAGTTGTTTCTTTGCTGCATCCTCGTATAAAGTCACTTTATTTGCATTTCTTCCATTGGCTTCACTGAATCGATGCAAATTTAAGAGCAAAATACTTGAGCAATGACTACAGAAGAACTTGTAAAGAAAAAAAGATTGTCGAATCAGAGAATTGTCGATCTTCACCTGCTACCAAAGAGGCGTGCAAGCAACCGCTCCATATCAGGAAGCCTTGATAACTCCTTTCTAAACTCAAGAACAGAAGGTAGATTGATCCCCTAGAAAAGCATTAAGCACATTATACCATCTCATTTGTCAAAGCAGCTCCATTTAGAAGCTACCACTATACAACAGAAAATTATAAGGAGGAAAAAGGAAAGTCGATAGGCAAATCTTGAATTTTCATATATCTATTTTTCATATAGATCTATGGGTACACTGATCTCCGTGTGAGATTTCTTTTGTCATTTTCTTTATATAATTTAGTTCAGTACAATTCTTGTGATCCTTCTTTATTAGATATACCCGACCTTTAGAAGTACCTACTTGATAGATGGATTAACATTTATCATCCTCCAGCCAAAAGGAATTAAATAATGCCACAAGCAAAGGACCACAAATCAAAAAGTGCAAAAGTTCACCCTCAACAGTACAAACACTGAACCCTTAGGAACCTGAACGTACCTTTAATCCGGCTACAGCATCCTGACGTTCTCTAATGGATTCTGGACGATACAAGGGTCTTGCAAGCCATGATCTGAGCATCCTTTTCCCAAATGCTGTGATACAGTGGTTGATTTGAGCGTATAATGTCCTATATTAACGAATGAATCACCTCTAAGCTTGAAGACAAAATAATCAATAAAATGCAGTTAAGCTAAATATACCCTGAAGAATCTCCATTTCGACTGTTCTCAAATATCTCAAGATTCTCCAGTGCAGCTGCATCAAGAACCATATTCCATTTCTGAGTACCATCACAAAAACCAGAAAGGGGAAGTAGCTGAAATTTTGCAAATTTGAGCAGGGATTCATCCAGAAAAGCTTGCTTCAAGTAGTATAGCACTCCTCCAAGTGCTGAGAGTGCATAACTCCCGTTCCCACCAAGATTTATAAGCTCACATAAAACATCTGGTAGAAAGTTCCTTTCACCATCTTCCTCAGAGGCAGTGCTTTCATGTGTTGACATTTCATTTGGAGATGATGCCAGCAGTGACAAGCTCATGTTCCTGTATACTCCCTTCACCTCACAAATTGTTCTCTCAGCATCCCAAAATTCAGAAAGAGGAACCAACTCATTCACTAGCGGATTTCGTGTGTGCCGCATCAGCACTCTCTCGGTCTCATGACTAAGCAATTTAGCAGGCTTTATTATTTCCACCGGTCTTAACTCAGAAAGTAGACAACACAAGGCACTACAATCTGAATCGTCCTCAAACTGTTAAAGAAATACATCAAATTACTAACATTTCATTTCGGTAAATGAAGATTAACCAATATAGAGAGAGAATAGCGTACAGGATGATAACAGGGTTCCTTACAAAACTAAGGATTTTTAAATAAATACAACTTTGGAAGCTTTGTTGTACCAAGGGTCCTTCAGTTTACTGGCAACAGAGAACCCCAGACAAGATTTTATCCAGAGTAGACAAGAACATTTTTGGCAGACCTAATCACCTCACACATACTACTCTTGAATGTTCTTGCACGTATTTTCATGGCTAAACAAAACAAGCTGCTTCCAAACAAGCAGGTAATCACATTAAATTAACGCGCTGTCAACACAAAAGAAGAATTTTAGACAAGATCATTGATAAAGTAAATAAGGAAAAAGGTGATGCTTATGCTAGAAACCTAAATAGTGTATGGTGGGGTTAAGAGAGAGTGGAGAGGTTTGAGGAAAGGAAAGAGAACCAATTAATAAGGTTAGGAAGATGGCAAATCCAGGGAGCGAGCCAACTAATGCAGACACGAGATGGAGAAGGTGCCAAGTTGGTTGGACTTTGGAGAATATCAACATTATCACTGGTGGAACTTGGAATTAAAGATATGAAGGAAACTTCTGTTTAATAGCATTCCAGTAAAGATTGTATTATATAAACTATGGTGCTTTCCTTTCATTAATTGATTAGCCAGTTATATACCCTTAGCCTGTGAAGTGCACACATCACTATATGGGAAGGTTGATCAAAACTAATTCAGGTTCTAGTGAACATCTCATGAAGCTAATCAAGATTTGCAGAAAACTATCACCCACAGAAAGCAACCTTATAGAATCAGACTGATTGACAGCAATCATGCTACACATGACTAGCAACAAAATAGCACAAAACATTTTACCAATAAAACTAAATAAAATTCATAAGCTATTGCCCTGTACCTGTCCAATAATAATCTTGCCCGTGCTAATATCAACCATACAGACACCATAAGTACGCTTCCCCTGTTGGAATGCAGCAGTTAGAGAGCTTTCAGTCACTGCCATCAAATATGAAGCATCAGGGTTTGCTGCAAGCATTTCTCCCTCAGTTAATGTTCCTTTAGTGACTACTGCACATATTTCACGTCTGACAACCTGGAATGGGGTTTGATGTGTCAGCTACAGAAAGAACTGAGAAGGAAGTAAAATTGTCATCATTATGACTGCTTCAATCTTATGTAGCACAATAATGACCTTATCTTTAGATCCCATCTCTCTTCTACGATTCTCAAGCTGTTCAGGTGTCTCTGTTTGCTCAACCACAAGAACCCTATAACCCTGTTCCATCAAAACAACTCATAGTAAGATCCTTGCCATGAAAACACAAGCAATCAAACTAGCATCGGGAATATAACACGGCTACTGAACATTGAGCGATTACAACCTTCCGAGCCAACTTTTCTACATTCATTGAGAAGTTCTTTTCTGGAAATCCACAATGTGGTTGCTCTCCCTGGAGACACAGGCAACAGTCAGCTATAAACTTTACTTCAAGATGCACAGAAACTTAAGAGTAAAATTGGAATATCCTATCGCAAGGAACAACCGAGAAGGTTCTACCTTAAAACAGAAACATGCAATTTAGTCACAACATGATACAGAGCATAAACCACTCCCTTCCTGAACAGGAAAAGTAAAATGAAGCATAAAAGATGCATGCTTGGCTCGCTTCCTTTTCTCTTTTAGGCATATCTACACATTGATGACCAAATTGTTTTTATCCTTTGTTATCTTTCATTTTTCTGTTGGGTGCATAAACTCAAGTTACCTTCATATACTGCAGATGAAGTTCCTGGGCTCCAACGTGTGCATCCATCTCATAAAGCTCATAGAATTTTCCCATCTGATTCATAATTCATGGAATACTTAAAATCATCATATAGAGGACAAGTTGAAGAAGAAGAGATGTAAAGGCTGCAAAACAACTTCAGTGGCAAAAAGATTGAGCCTTCAATAAGCTGCCACCATCATTACCTTAAAAAACAGAACTTTATCCATGTGCTTCGACTTGAACTCCCACCATTGTCTCTGAGCATCATTTACACCATTTAAGTACTCACTCTGATAGGGAAAAGAATTCCAAAGATATCTAACCAGGAGAATCCAATTACCTGACCACCAGTTAAACCTTTTAAAAAATTAGGAGGTAGGTAGATAGTCCTTGGATCATAATTGGCGTCGCCTGGGGACCTCCTATTTGCATCCTTTCTATCTCTGTTTCAGCACACAAGAAAAATTCAGAAATAGGCCATAGCAAGCAAAATGGTAAAACATCACCCATTTCCACCTAGATCAAATAAAACAAAACAAAAAGTGAACAGATCTTGCTGGAGTACTTACTTCCCAAGGAATGGGAATTTCTGTGTTTCACGTTGTCCAAATCTATCTGCTGCACCACACAGCAATACATTGTCATTGTTGGATACCTTGGCACCTGCAGGGCAACAGAGCCACCTCAATTTTATTTCCTAAAACATTTAAGCATTAAATTTTTCTTGTAAACCCTAACACCTAGGCATGAAATTTTAAATTAATACGGTAACAAACTGCAACATTGAAAGTTATTGACCAATTAGGCAACCTTGTTCCCGCCTTACTACAAGTTCACATTTTCATTTGGATCCAACCACATATAGTCCAGATTTCCCCCCTTCGTTTTTGTTCTTTTGACAAGTGGAAGTTCTCTCATTTCCAATCTTCCCCTTCTAGTGTGTTTCTTTTTGGATTGTTTCACACTTTCCTCGCAAGAATGACCATCTTTGGTAAGAACAGCAAACAATTCTTTTTGGCTCAATACAAAGTCAAAGAGTCATAATATGTCATACATATTTGGGAAAATGATACTCATGGTTTAATATGCTCATGTGAAAGGAAAAATAAACATTCATAGCAGGGCCACTGTAATATAGGAAGCAGATACTTAAAATGACAGTTATTATCATAGTACAACACCATAACCGCCAAGTGTTCTAGAGTAATCAACAAGTAAACTGAACTTAATAGGAACACAAAAGATGCAGGTTCAATCACTTACAATCCTCATTGGTCGCCACATACTCTTTTCCATTTACTCCAATCACAGCAGAGTGCATTTTGCTATCAGCACTCCTCTTATCTGCAACAGTCTTGCTCTTCTTGCTCGAACTCGGAGTTAACTTCTCCCCTTCAGGAGTTTTCCTCTTCCTCGCCACCACCCTGCTCCCACTCACTTTCCGACTTTTAGGTCCAACAACATCATCATCTTCTTCCTCAATCTCCAAATCCATATCGTCGGAAGCATCCTCACCTTCAGACACTTGTTTAGCAGCATCTTTTCCCCAATCTTCATCCTCAGAATCATCCTCAACACTCTTTAAATCCTCCAATTTCTCTTCCTCCTCCTCTTCCACCACCGAAGATCTCCGCAACCGCCTCAACTTCCTCACAGGTGCCTTCACCCATTCAATTTTTTCTTCAGCTAAATCAATCATTTCCTCATCACCATCATCATACTTAACCAAATGCTCACCAGAACTACTGTCAAAAGACTTCACACAGCCTTCATACCATATTTTATCCAACGGCCAGTAAACCTTAACTCTTTTGTCCACTACCTCTTGTCCATATGATGGCTTAAGGTCAACAACGGCTGAAATAGGCACAGTAATCTTCCGCTTTGCGTTTAGAGGAGAAGGAGTCGTAGGACTAGCACAAGGACTGGTACTAGGACTAAGATTAGGTTTACGTTTAGTATTAGGGTTAGGGTTAGATTTTTCTGGAATTTGTTTGGGGAGAAGAGGTGAAGGAGAAGAAGAAGACGAGAGGGTTTTGGAGAAGAAAGAAGTGATTTGGCTCTGTTGATTGACTAACGGTGATCTGCCATTGCTGGAGCGGCGAGAAGAAGCCATTTGTGGCAATGTAGAAGCAAATAGTGGAATGAGTGAGAAGAGTAATGAAGTGTACTATATATATATATATATATATGTATTGCTTCTCCCAATGGCGGGAAGAGTGAACGTTGAGTGCCACAGTTGGCGGGAAGCCCTTCTTACTGCTTCATTAGAGACTGCATATGTTTTTTCTTTTTTTGAGGGAAAGGTTTAGTCATTCTTATAGTGTCTTGCTTTTGTTTATATTGTATATAAGATTATTGCGTTTGGATCATATTTTACTGGAGTTGTGACGCATTGAATTAATGGACTTCAAATACAAATACAAGATATTGAATGAAAAATAAAATAAAAATACATCCAAGGAAGAGGTCACCACATTTCATTAGCTCCATTTTTTTTTTTGAAAAATCACTTGGGGTTCATTTGGTTTGCAAATAAGTTAAATCGTGTCTATAATATGATGGTTTAAATTTTAATGATTAAAAAAATTATTTTTAGTAAGCTTCTTTTTTTAAAAAAAATAGTTTGATCATTATATTAAAAATGAAATACATCAAGTATAGTATAAAATGTGTGTATGGTTTTATATATATAACATATAAATGATACCTTTTTAAATTAAAAAAAATGACTTGGAATTATTAGCCTTTAAAGGACTTGGGAAAAGATCTATGGAGAAAGGTAAGTCATTTGATTAGTTTGTCACGGGATAGTTAATTACAAGATTAATTTTTTATATTAATGTTGTATAAAATTGATATCAAAATAGTGGTAAGACCACTAACGGAATTGTTCATATTCAACTAGACACGGAATTATTTCCATCCAATGAGTTAATACATAGATTGAAAAAAATATGCTAAACAAGGAATTAGTAATACCAGAACTAATACAAGCATTATTTTCTCTTGTTGCTGGGCTTGTATGTAATGGATTAAGCTGTGCTTACATTCAATTTTCATTCAGGAAGTTTGGCTATTCGAATCGAAACAACAAAGGACTGACTGAATCTCAAAGTATAGTAAAAGTAAACAAAATAATCCTGTTTTCTGAGTAACATTCTCGAGAAGAAACATGCAAAAAAAAAAGAATGCCCCCTCTCTGTATCTCCACATAGTATTTCTACTTGGTGTAAACTGTACTCCAAACCCCCCAAAATAATACAACAGACAACTCTAGACTCTGAGACCAACCATTTCCAGAGCCCAAGCACTGAAGATCCATTCCACAAAATTGGATCCGCCAGGCAGTTGGAAGAAGGAAAGAAAACTAATAAGCTAAGGAGAAGCATGCCCTCATAAATTTGATAATTTCTCGGTAAACCAATCTAAAAGACGCTTCATTTTCAGTGAAAGCTCTCTGTTTTTGGCAAAGTAAGCCTCACCATTTGCTATCATCACAGAGAAATCATGCTTCATTGCTTTCAAGCTTCTATAATAGTTGTTCTCTAACCTTAACCGGATTATTTCAGGTGATAGAGGAACAGGGAACCTGCAAAGGGCAAATCATTTATCGTGTTGGGTCCATTAATAATTGTGCATGCCAAGCGAAAAAGTTATTATAACAAAACATCCCCCCCACCCCCCAAAAAAAAAAAGGAGGAGGAAATTGAAACCCCTGCAAAGTATAAAGAGAATATAATAAAGAGGAACATAAGAGGCAAACTTCTAACTTCTTATCTTCTCTTTTTAAGGGAGGAGGGAGGGGGGAAATCTGAGTACGATATGGAATTTCTTCAACTTCTTCAAAGTTCAAAGAAACACAATTAATTTAAAAAGAGTACCTATTCATGAAGTCCAGTTTCACAGCAACATGTTTCAATTTTAGAATCCCAAAGTTATCCTGTAACATGCATAACAGGGTCAGCTCTGATGCTTTGACCTACAAAGTTCAATTGTTAATTTAAGGCAAGACAATTTAAAAGATTGAAACCTGATTTCTGCTTGCTGACTGCAGTAGTTCAGTGACAGATGACAACACTCTATTTTTGCTTTCCAAGTCAAGTTGAGGTTGCTCCCATGAACTATCTACATCATGTAGTTCCCAGGGACTCTGAGGATGGGGTTCTACTTCACCTTCGTATAGGATACCACATCTTTCCCATGGACTATCAGGAAACTGGTCAGACTTGGCTTTCACTGAAACTACCTCACCTACCCACCACTTACCACCTTGCTCACTCTCATCCTTCCACCAAACCAGACACTTATCTCCATACGACCAATTTCTCTCCATTGCAGTCTCATACCTTGATCTCTCAATTAGAAAGTCAGGGAAGTTGACTAGTTCGGGCAGTGTAAGCTTAAACTTCTGTCCAGAGACAGGGGAAGAGGAATCTATGAATTGAAGTGTAACTTTACAGCAGCTCTCACCAGAGCCAGGAAGAGTTGCATATGAAAGATGTTTTACCAAGCAAATTTCCACAGCTTGGACTGCAGCTGCATTCTTTGTCCAAGGACCAGGCTCTGATGAATCACTATATTCTATATATTCTTGATGCCCCTAATGTCAAGAAATACCAAGTGTAAATCAAATAAAGCTTAATGACTCGATTTGGAAATCACTAATGCAACAAAGAAAATATTACATGAAAAAACAAAATGCGGTAAAAGGAAAGAAGAGGCAATGATTAACCAATAGAAACTAAATAATGCACCTGTCGGAAGTACACTACTTCATCACCTAGCTGAGGAATGTAGCGGTAACCCTCTTCACGCTCTGACAATAGCAACCAATTCAGTTTTTTCACTGCCTCATTCGAGCTCATTCCAGATGAAAAAATATTTTCATCCCTGGAAGAACCCTCTTTAGTGTTTCTAGATGACCGGCACTTGAACACATTACTTGAAGTCCATCCTAATGGCGGAGAACCAGTAGCCTTCTTGGTTAGCTTTTCGGTGTTTCTTGATGAACCTACAGCTACATGGCTCTCTCTTATTTTTAGGTCATCTTTCCCGAATGCTGCGTCTCTTGACATTGCAGTAAATCTTAAGGATCTCTTTCTACGTGCTGCATCAGTCGCGGCATGAGGGAATTCAGAACCTGTTTCGTTATGATCATTACAAGCATTAGAAGCACTTTCACAAATATCATGACTGCTACGTAAACCGCTTCTAGATCCATGAGACTTGTTTCTGCCAACAGAATCATCCATCAGTACACCCCAATGCAAATTCTGACTGAATCTATCAGGGCCATTACCTGTTTCTGGAACTTGGTTTTGTTCCAAATGGGAAAAGATTTTAGATGTTGATTCATCTCCACAATAAGCATCTGTAGGAGGATTAAACTCAGAATGAGTTTGAGACTCCCTGGACATTTTCTTTGATTTTATCTTTATTATGGTTGGCTTCACTCTAGGTTTGAGGTTTACTTCAGGATTGTCATCGGTGGTAGTCAACTTGTTTGCACCAGGACCAACACCTATTTGCTGCAGCTGATGACTGGGTGATGATGACAAGTGCAATAATGAAGAACTTTTAGCAACTCCTGAGAAACACAGTGCATCTCCAGGACCATTTCCAGCCAGCAAACTGCTAGCCTCAGATTGTCCCAGATTCGTTTGAGCCTCGGCCATTAAATTATCGGCCAGAGCCAGATTTTGGAAATCTGGACCAGCAGAAGGTTTTCTATCGACTTGCTCATTTAAAACATCTTTGGCCTCCTTGTCATTAACCATATGTTCAGTTTTACTGTATTTCCCAAACAGCTTCATGCCAATCTTGTCTGCAGAGGATGATCCTGGCTCCTTTAACCTTAGGTTCACCACATTATCTTCAATTATCTCTTCACCAGCTTGAGAAGAACATGGCTTATCAGCTTGATCACCACACTGAGCTGCAGTGTCTTTTGATAGCTCAAGCTTATTAGCATCACGGATTTTCAATTTCAGGACCAATCTCCTTTTGTTCTCGCCGTTTGTCAGAGGTTCAGTGGATTTAGGAGGCACATCGATAGCTCCACCTGTTGGATAGCTCCGCGGTGTGCTTGTCAGTTTGTCATCAGATGCAATATTCTGATCGCTTGACCAACATTCTAATGATTCAGTTTCCAATGAATCATCCTCAGAGCTAGCTTCATCTTCATCATCTGAAGAAATGTCATATTGCTGATATACAATTTCAGGATGTGCAGCTCCATGGTGAGATCTGAATGACTTTGGTTTAGATGACTTCCTTTTAGTGGTAGCTTTCTGCCCATTTCTTGATTTCCTAGTTCTAAGACTTCTACATGAAGTGCCAACATCATCATCCTTAACTTTCTTCCTAAGACGCCTTCCAGATGATGCGGCTTCCACCTGAAAAAGATGCAAATGTTGCTCAGCCAGGGTAAGCAAATAGGTAATTTGTTTGTGAATGTAGATGCTTACTTCTGATACAGATATTTTCCTTTTTGATCTGCGTAGGCTATCTTTCCGACTCCGTCTCATCTTCTGTTCTTCACTACATACTGAACCACTAGAAGAGCCGTCTCTTAAACATTCACGCTCTCCTTCAGCAGAAAGCTCTTCATTCATATTATATTCTGAATCAGTCTCATCATTCAGAATAACATTATCTGGCTCCCAGAAAAGGGTATCCACAAACTCCGGCAGTGGTTCAGCTATTATATCCAAGTCAGCCACTGGTAAAACCTGGTATCCTAGGCCCAAACCACCGTCTGTGCCTACAGAAAATTTAATTGAAGAAGGACGCCACTCGGTACCCAGAGCTCCTAGGCGGCGGCGCTGGTACGTACTCTGATATGGTTCAGGATATGGAAGCATACCTAGTATTCCCATTATCCATGTTTGGAAGAAAAAAAACATTTATTACCATCTTCTAGAAACTGACCAAAAAAGAAAAAAGAACGAATGACGAAAGCAACGAATATCTACTTGCATCACAAAGAAGATCTTGCATGTTCCTCCGATATGGAGCTAACTGTGTCTCCTGCAACAGTAAAAAATGCCTGTTGTTCATAACTTAAAAAAACTTGGAAAACTTATACAAGATGGAACAGCTGTAGGTAGCTGACAGATAGGCCCATCCATGTATTACCCAGATAAGTTTGATATGAAATTTCTCAAGTAGTAAAAACAAATGATAGAACTTAAAAGTGGTAAAGAATAAATCTTTTAACTCTCTTCGTCACAAAAACATGACCTAATTCTTTTTTTTTTTTGCATGACCTACTTTAACTATAGAGATTAACAGTAATTTTTTTGGAAAGATAACTAAACGGATTTAGATACAGTGTAACAGTTCAAACTTGGATTAATCATTTGAAAAGATTTCATACAAAGTCTTAAATAATGTCAATGATATTATTTTTAATGGGATGGGTGGAAAAAAGAATGACATCAAGGAAATAAATTTTGGAAAGGACAAAAAAGAAAAATGTGTCATAATCCTGAATTGACGGAGTGAACTAGTATGCCAAAACTAAAGGTACCTGATCAAGAACATTCCCCTGCACATCCTGGATAAGGGGCCGGTAATCCCCAAGGAAGAACTGTTGAAAGTTATAGCCTCAAGATCGCATACAGTAACTGTAAACTACTTAAAACAATGATGAGAATGAAAGAAACCGCCTCATATACCTGATCATATTTAGCATCCTTTTGAGACTCGCCTTGGCCTGTATTTAATAAATATATTTGTCCAACATCATCAGAAAGAACAATTGATGTTCCATCCCTTTTCACAAAGAAACAGCACATCCAACACAAATAAGTAACTTCGACATTTCAAATAAAGCAAAGAGCATTTGCACCAGTTAGCAAATCTAATGGGAAATGGAACTGAATGAGTAATTAATTCTGAAGCCATGATAGGATTGGTGTTCTTCTATGACCCCAAATCAGGAAGCTCTGATGATGTCTAAAATTTGAAGTACATTAAGGAATCACCATTTATATACACAAACAAACTTTATAAGTCAAATATCAAAGATACATGAAATATTATTATGTCCTCTTTAAATTACTTACTGTGAAAACTTTCCATCAACCAACTTAAAGCGTCCTATATCATATGTGCGGATGGGGATCCCCTCCCATATCTGGAGATAGAAATAGCAAGAGTTCAACAAATGGAAATACCTGTGTAAAAGGATGTGATACAATAATCAAAAGAACCAGAAACCTACATCCCACAGGATGGTTTTCCCATCATAACCAGCACTCATTGCGATTCTGGGGTTGAAAGGATGAACATCCAGAACATATGTCTGCAAGAGTCGAACACAAAGTGTCAATTACACCAGCTATAAGTTTTTCAATAGGTGTGGATGGAGTGAAGGGGTGGAGGAGTCATATTAAGAATAGTACCGGAATTGAGTGACTAACATTTTTTAAAGTTTATTATGACCAAGAAAGTGAAAATAAACCACCCTAAAGAATTGCATGACTCTTTTATAGTGCCTGACCAAGAAATTAGACAATGGTGGAAGCAAGAGAGAAAGAAATAACCAGTGAACACATGCAACGAAATGGAGCTTAAGTGGAAGTTTCTCAAAAATATCTAACCAAGATGACACGTGAAAACATATAACCAGCCTAAGCAAGCATTTTGAAAAAAAAAACTCAGAAATATCAGCCTAATCATAGTCAGATAACTTACAGACTGTGCGTGACCAGTCAAGGAGTGCACCAAGCTACCATCACTAGCATTCCAAACACAAATTCGGCAATCTGCATAAGTTCACCTTATGAGTTGAAAATCTCAAATTCAAGCACCATAATTTCTCTGCTTCAACAAAAGGAACATAATTTGAATTCAGTCATTCACAACCCCAAATGGAAGTATTTTCCTTTCTAACAGGAACCAAGAAGACCTTGATTTCAAAACCCACGAAGTTGGAGTTTGACATTCAACGAGTAGGAAGAACATGAACCAATTTTGTGTTGTTAGCCTTGCAGGTGCTTAGGAAATTCGCACTTCTACGTGTCCAGTTTGCCAGGAATTGACTAGTCGCACACATGGGAAAACAAGAAAAACACAAGATCCATTCAGATATGACTGGACCCTCGGCAATCGAGGAAATATCTGATCTAATTTCCGATACTGGGTAAGATTCACCGGCCACTAGACATAGCACATAAGCTAACAGTAGCATGAATGGAACAGGAACTATTCAACCAAGTTTCCCTGCATGTGGCTCATCCATGATAATTTCTTCGGAATTGTGTGAACTAGCGGACGATCACTAAGTGGGGATGCTTCCTAGCTCCTTTGATGAATGATGAAAATATACTGGGAAGTCAATCTACAACTTCTAAGCCATGTTAGATTCGTGCTATACTTAATAGCTCATGAGGAATAACCCTCCATAAGGCACCCCAATTATTCTCAGCTCACACCATTTTTCTACTTGCAGTAGAAAATAAGTTTCCTAAGCATTTCTTTCAAAACTTTCACATGACTGCATTATTTCTTTTTTTCTTTCAACCATGGCTGCATTACCCTGATGGGGGTAAACTTAAGCCCATGCCAGGCACCAACATGTCTTAGAATAGTATCAACTTGACATCGGTTTCCTATGTTTAAATATCTTGAAACTACCTCAAATGCACTTTAATTACAATTTACCAACCAAATATTCCAACAACTTATTACCTATTCCAACACAGACTTCTCTGGATGCAAACCAGAAAAAAGATTTAACATGAAGTTGAAGGTCATTATACAGTAGTTATGACATACTTGCTAGAACTAAAAGTTCGATAGGGTGCGTGAAAAAAGGGAAAAGTTTGGGCTTTTAAGGCAACAATAAATCTGTAACGTAAGAAAATATCCATACCACCAGTATTCGCTGTCAATATCATCCTGATTTAATTTGGTTCCATTATAACATAAATAAAATTTATTTATTAACTCATTATCAGCATGAGTTATTCACTACTGTCATGAGAAACGCCTACTAACCAGGCTTGTGAATGTGTGTCATGCCTGTTGAGCATCATCTTTAATTACTGTATAGTAGGTCAACAACAAGATGTTTCAATTCACAAAGACCAAACTATTATGGGCAAGAAATGAAACTTTCATCCCATAATCATATTTAAAATAGTTTTAACCAAATAAAAGTACAAATTAATGCATTTGAACTAAATATGCAATTAAGATAAAATACCCATGATAGCAGCCAGTACAAAGCGATTATCCAGGCTCCACACTATCATGTTAACACCGCGAGGAGTAGGGCGAAATCTCTGCCGTGGCCCTCCTCGAGGAGGCTGTGGTGGCATTGGTGGAGGAGGAACTTTAAGATGATATGCCTTACCCCAAGAACGTCCATGTTTTCCCTGAACAGATTAGAACATTAATAGTCAGAAAGAACCAGCACAGAGAAATGTCTCAATACTGTAGGTCAGTTAGACTTGGTCCCAATTTACAGATGTAACGGTGTGATGAATTAGTGTCTAACACCTCGAGTAAAGCAGAGCATACATTCTGTAGTATCCCTCTAAAAACATACAGGCATAATTTTGTGCATGTATTCATTCTCTTATTTCTCACAAAAAGAAACCAAATTTTGAAGTCAAGAACTTACATGGGACGACTTGCGTGGTTTTGGGGTCCAAATAATTGCACTTCCGTCACGGGAACAAGTGACAATGTTGTCATGGCTAAACCTGAAAATTGTGTTTTAACAAGCATGATCATTTACGCAAGTTAACACAACTTTATCCATCAAACAGGTTGACCAACCAAACTCTACTTTATGTTCAACCATGATTAACTATAGCTGATAAGAAGGATATAGTGCCATTTAAATTTTTTATTGGTATTAGGATCATTTGAAATAATTGGAACAAGGAAAAAAGATGTTCACAAACCAAGAATTCCTAAATTTAGGAATGCAGTCCTCCACAATGGAATCAGAAGTTGAAGATCGTGAAGCAACTGCACAGCCACTGCACAAAAGAATAGAAGGTTAGATAATGATGAACACGTTTAAGGGTGACAACATGACTGCACCAACCTGAACTGTACATAGTTGACATCATTTTCGTGACCAGATAATGTATCTATTTCATGATTTAGCTCCTCGGGGTGATCTGGGGAGAATTTACAAGCACTCCAGACCTGAAGACGGATAATGTTTGTGATTCCATACAATCTCATCATCCCATTAACAGAAAATACACTGAAAAGTCAAAATGCACCAAAAACTTTCACATTCTTAACATTTCTTGCATACTTCATACGGTAAACTCTATGTTTAACCGTTACTGGAAATTTCTTATTGTTAGGTTGTCAAACATGTGTTATGCCTTAAGTAAGCTAAACATTAATTAGAGGACTTTGATAAAGAAGCTCAGAACATCTCTTGTATCAGTCCGATCCTAAGAAGACTGATACAATATTACCTTACCAAAAAAAAGGTAAACTATGCTAAGAGCTTATTGACAGGAAACAAAAAAATCTCATATCCCTGCTATCTTATAATGAAGATTTGACAATGTTATAATAGAGCATAACGTTTGATGCTTGTCCATACCCTTGCTAAAGTATCAGAGCTGCCAGTGACAAAGACAGTTCCATTGGCATTGTATGCACAACACAAAATTTGATGGCTATGCGATGTATTACTTGAGGACTGAAGGTTGGTTGCTGCGGTACCACTGCTCCTCACTGCATAAAAATAAAATCCACACAGAGACTCGCCAACTAACAGCACAAACATTATCAGACAAATAACTTGTTCTCAGCTAACCTGAAACGTTATCCTTTGGTCTTGGCGAGTAAACACGTGGAACACATTGAGAAGACCTAGCATCCCAAATGCGACAAGTTCCATCATCTGAGGACCTACCAGTAGGAAACAAAAACCCGAGGGAAGGAAGTCACACATTTATAAAGCAAGTTACCATAAACCCCATAATACTTAGCAAGAAACTTTAACAGACACGAAAATAGATAAAAATGATTTCTGTTAATTGTACAACCTAGTGTAAAATCTTTACTAGGTTTCTTGTATTTTAACCCTCTTTATTCTTTGTACACCTTAGTCTAAGGCTTCCATATCTTCATCTAATGCTTTGAGTTGGCCACTAACTCAAAGGAAGTTTTATAGAGGAATTAAAAAATAAATTATAAGAAAAAACTTAGTACATTTATCTTTTGCTTTAAGCCTTTAACATAAATATAAAAACATGCACGACCAGCACACAACTTCACATAATATGTTCAAGAGTCTCTTAAAACGAAAAATTGTGATGTAAGATTTCCACTATTATGAAGAGCAAACAGCTATATATAGTGGCAATATACCATAACCAGACAAGAGCACAATTTTGTGTAATATTTTAGGAGCCATTTGCGATCAATTGAAACCTGTGTATAGGTGTCTCTATAATTATCGAATATACAAAGTACCACATGGTAAAAGAGGAAATAAGGTAATGACTACAAGACCTTGCTGTGGAGCATGTTCAGAGTGGAAAGGATGAGCCTGCGGGAGGGGCTTATAGGATCTAACACCTGAAGGAAGAGAAGGAGAAGTAGAGCAAGCGAAGTAGCTCCTTTTTTGCTTTCCACATAAGTGAACGTAAAAGTGAGAAACGGGAGAGCATCTGAAGAAGTAGAATACTCTTTTGTATAGATATTTGATGAAGTATTCAAAAATGTAGAGGCATCTGAATGCACAAGGATAATTGCAGATAGTCCTTGTGCCAGAATCTTCTCCCCATTTCATTCTGGGGATATAGATTAGTGGAACATTTTTATTTTTGCATATTTTTGGAGTGTTGTTGATAATCAAGTCATTGTTGATTCTTTTTCATGCAGTTATTGCTGATGACTAGATGAATTTGTAGAGAATCATGATTTGTTGTAAGATTCTCTACCTTTTGTACACACCTCGTAAGCAGTATTTGCCATCACATCACTAAAATTTGAACTATAATCTCATAGAACAGGGACAACAAAAGAATATAAAACCACTCACAAAAAGAACAATAAATTTAAATCCTAGAATAACTAGCTTACTAATATACTATAGGTACAGAGCACCTAGTTCCCATCAAATTACAGGTATGGATTAGACCACAAATTTTCCTTCAATTTCTTCTGCTATCATGTTAGCTTCTTCTATGATATTACTCCCTCCCTCCAAAATACATGGCCTAATTTGATCCAATGTAGAGATCTCAAGAAAATGTTTGAAAAGATTATTAAACCAGTGTATCAAATAATGGTCCTCATAAAAATTGTTTGAAATGTGAAAAAACTAAAAGGTGAAGCAATTAAAAATAAAAAAAGATCAGCATAGGCCTGTTGTTTTTCCACTTATCTTTTTTTTTTAATTATGATGGTGTCCCATCTTGCACGCACCTCGACTATTCTACCAAGTACCTGCTACCTCACATCAGCATAGGTTGTACCAGATAGATCTGTCCACCACGATTACAGATGTGAAGAAACACATTTTATGGTTTTCGTTCTCCACTATCTATTGACTTCAAAGATATCCCAACTAAAGGTCATGATCAAATATCTTTAGCCCAACTCTCAGAACAAGATACATATTGGGAGATTATTGACTGAATTAGACTGTGTACCAATGACAAAGAAACTGGTCCTGATGGGTTTCCAATGAGCTTCTACCAATCCTTTTGGGATCTGGTCAAGGTAGATATCATGAATACCTTACATCACTTCCATTCTCATCCTGTGTGTGAAAAGAGCTTCAATGCTACTTAGAGGGTGTTAGGATTAACTTCTTTTAAGTGTTTTTTGGCTTTTAAGCTCTTTTCTTATTTTTTGTGGTGTTTGGGAAAGATAAAAAGTGCTTTTAAGCACATACTTTTAGGTCAAAAAGTATAAAATTAAGCTAAAAGACAAAAAAATGGATATTCTGAGCTGATGGTTTTTAGCTTTTAGCATATAAGCTACTTTTAAAAAGTTAATCCAAACACCCTCTTACATTCCCCTCATACCTAAGAAGATAGGAGCTTCAGAACTCAGGGACTTCAAACCTATTAGCCTCATAAGTGGAGTCCAAAAGATCATTGCTAAATTATTGGCAGAAAGATTGAAAAAAGCAGTGTGTAAACAGGTTAACAACCATCAGATGCCATTCTTCAAAGAAAGACAGATTACATATACTCCTCTTATAGGTGTTATGAGCAAAGTAGACATAGAAAAGGCTTTTGACCATGTCAACTGGGATTCTCAAACAGATGGGCTTTGGTGTGAGGTGGTTGAAATGGATTGGACTTTGTATCAAAATAGCCAGGTTCCTGATTCTGGTAAATGGAGAACCTATTGGTTTTTTTCCTTCTTAAAGAGGACTGAGACAAGGTGACCCTCTTTCACCTTTCCTTTTCACTATTGACATGGAAGGCTTCAACAGCATGATGAGAATTGCAGTCCAGAAGAAATGGTTGAATGGCTTCGGGATAGGCAACAGGTTGGGTGAAGACATGGAAATTTGTCACTTACTCTATGTTGATAACACTGTCATCTTCTGTGATGTTGCATTTGAACAAAATTGCTACATCAGGATGATTCTCTTAGCATTTGAGGCTACTTTTGGACTCTGTGTAAATTCGAGAACGAGTGCTCATTCCCCATCAATGAGGTGACACATATGGAGGGACTGGTTAGCATTCTGGGATGTAGGATAGATCATGACTTACCAACAACCTACTTGGGCATGCCTTTGGGCAATGAGCACAAGGAGTTAGAAATATGGGACAGGATAGTGGGAAAAATAGAGAAGAAGCTCTCAAAATGGAAATTGCAATACCTTTCATTAGGAGGAATATTAACTCTGATAAGCTCTGTTCTGGACTCACTGCCAACACATGTCATGTATTTATTCCCAATCCCTTCTAAGGTGGAAGAAAAGTTAGACAAATTAAGAAGAAATTTTTTGCGGTTGGGAAACAAGGAAGGCAAGGGTTACCATCTGGTCAAACAGAAGACTGTTCAACTAAACAAAGAAACTGGTGATCCAGGCATCTGGAACCTGGCACTTCATAATGAGTACCTAATGATGAAATGGTTATGGAGATTTGTTGACGAGGAGCAAGCACTTTGGAAGGAGGTCATCCAGTCTAAGTATGGGCAAATCAGTCACTGGTGGTGACAACTACATATAGTGTCTCAATATGGAAGTCCATCAAGGCCCTATGGTTTTTCAGATCATTTTGCTACAAGATTGGTAATGGCAACAAAATTTCCCTTTGGAGGGATACCTGGAATGGTCAGGAGTCCTTGATGAATTCCTATCTAGCTTTGTTCTCTTTATACAGCAATCGTAACAATTGGTCCCCTCAAGGGTGGAATATCTGTTTCAGAAGGCATCTAAATGACTGGGAGGTAGATATGCCGGCCAGGATGGCAAGGATGCTCCAAGACATTGGTAGTTTCAAAGGTATCAATGTGAGCCCTGATACTATCATCTGGAAACATGGGAAAGATGTCAAATTCACTGTAAACAAGCTATACAGGAAGAGTATACTGAAGAATCCAGGTTGCTAGATAGGGCCATTGAGGCAGGTTCGGAATAATCGAACTCCAACATAAATTTTGTGCTTCCCTTGGCAGGTGACCAGGAAAGCTTGTCTGACACATGAGAGTCTAAAAAGAAGGGGGGTGCAATTTGCATCCAAATGTTTCTTGGGCAATAAACAGAGGAGACAAACAGCCACATTTTCTTACACTGCAAAGTCACTTCTCAGCTTTGGTCCATCTTCTTTAGTCTCACACAAACCCAGTGGTCAGTGCCAGAGCATACAGCAGACCTTCTGAGCTGCTGGATCAGGAGAGGGGGAAGCAAAAATCAAACGAAATGGTGGAGAATAATCCCAGTATGCATATGGTGATGGACAGTGTGGAGAGAGAGAAATGTGAGATGCTTTGAGGATAAATTTGTGGAACTGCATCACAACCCATTATTTTTAGTGTAAAGGAGAACTTGTAATGATGAATTCAAATAGTAGTTTTGTTAGGCTCATTGTAATTAGCATTTTGGTCACAATTTTTGGAGGTTGCCAGCATAACATACCATTAATGCTGAAGAATACAACATTACCAGTTCTTTTTTTTTTTTTTAAATCAAAAGGGGAAAGCCGAACCAAATATTTATTTCATGAGGAAACAAGTTGAGTACCAACTCACATTGAGATGGAAGCTCCTAAGGTTCTACCAAACACAAGACACGCCAAATAGTAAAGCAAGGGGACATAGCATGGCTACTACGTAAAAGGGTCAATTAGTTGGTTTTACTAAATCGCCTCAGTGAAACAATCTAAACATCCAACCCCAGACGTCAATACAACATGTAGAGTGGATCAAAATATTATGAATTTATTTGGGAACCCTTAAATAAACAATGACAAGTGTGTTCTCTAACATCCTCGCACACGTGTAACCCATTCTAGCTATATGCGTGGATTGTAGACTTCTTTTTTTCCTTTTTTTGTCTTTAATAGGCACAACAAGTTGCGGAGTGGATGTAGAGGCTAGAGCAAAGTTATTGGCGCAGCTGAATTGAGAGAAAGTGCAGGAATCCTAGAGGGACTCGATGGGCTGAGTAGAGAAAGATGTTTCGAGCAATACAGAAGGTAGAGATTCTGATATGATAGATGTCACAGGACCCTTCTAATAGGAGATAGAATATAGCTATGATTTTTTTGCTCTTTTGAAATCGGTATAGATGGCCCTAGCACAGCCTGTGTGCTACTTATAAAACATGCTACCATTCTCAAAAATACGAGGTAGAGTGATGATGGTAATAGAGTAGGTAGAGAGCAATTTCCTTGGAGACTCTTGTACATCCAATGAGGGACAAGTCTGTTTCCTAACAACCTCCATTTTCTCAAGGGTGGACCAGAATGGACCACAATCAGTTTAGTACAAGGTTCCACAGAAGTTCTGGAGATGCTAAAATTCAAGAAAAAAATTAATATTACCATGAAAGGACAAGGAAGCAAATAAACATATAACGTGAAAGGGACACTGGAGGTAGGGCATGATGATCCTGGTGAAAAACTGGGAGGAAGTCCCGTACCAGTTAAATTTCAACATGAGGAATGATATTCAAGAAGGTAGGGAAGTGACAAGAGGGGGTTGCTCAGATGGTAAACACCCTCCATCTTCAAACTTTAGGTTGTGGGTTCGAGTCACCAAGGGAGCAACAAAAAGCAGGAGCATCTAGGGAGGGGTAAAAAAAGGGTAGGGAAGCTTATCGCTTGGTGATGTCCACTTCAGTTAAGAAGACTGATTATGATGAAGCAACAAAAACTTTAAAACACAGCAATTTGGATGCCGAAACCATATAGACAAAGGTGGAAGGGTACACAATGCCTCACCATAGATAATATCAGATACGTCAAAAGGCAGATTTGGAATGCCAAAGAGCTAAAGCTTTTGTTGATTTTCGGGAGTGAAAAGTTGGAGCCAGTGAAGAGAAGAAATGGAGCTGTTTATGTCAACTGAAGGATATATAACCTCTCTCTTAAACAGAGTGCTATTCTTTTTACATTTTCTACCTCAAGACAGATGGTATCACACAAATTGCTAGAATAGCTTTTACAGATGTATTGTCACTAATTAATTGACTACATGAGGAAAAAGACAACATTCATTGAAAAAGGATTCATTAGACAAACAAAACTAGCAAAAAGGGGTGAGATTGAGGCATCGAATGAAGTTCATTTCTAAGTTTAAGGGGCCACTTGGCCATGCAATTTGGATTTGAAATTTGAAGGTTTTGGTTTAAAATTTGTGTTTGTTTATGACATTTGAACAAAACTCCAACTTCATTTTGAATTTTGATTTCAAATTCACCTAAAAGGCTTCAATTGCTCTTAAATTAAAACCTGACCCATAAGCTTATATTTTGCAAATAAAGACCCATACTTTAAATTTTGTCAAAAAAGACTCATGATCGATGTAAAGAGATTGTTTGTACCATGTGGTAAAATTATAATAAAGAATAGCTAGTAACTAATATTAATTTATTTATGAGTTAGTTGTCAAAACCACACCTGATCTATCACATTTACGCGAGTTTCACACCTCAACTATCAATTGTTCCCTTTTCGTACTCGGACTATCTCCATCTATTCTTTTTCCTACTTGAACTATGACCTATGCATTAGAACAACCTCAAATCTGACTAGGCCAACTATTACTTGTTTCTTTTCCTACATGAACTATCATATTCATGTCCAAACACCTACTAAATATTAATTGTAAAACTAGAAAGATACAAAACCACAATCACCCATGCAGCAGTCGTGTCTCAGAGTACAAAGATACTCCACAAATTTTGTTTTTTTGGCAACTTTTAAAAATGTAAGATCCACCGAAGTGGGTAGCCTTAACCGGATGTGTCTGGTAACAGGTAAAGCCCCAAGGCGTTTCCCATCCCTGTCGGGGGAGATGCCAACCATCTATCCTTTCTAGAACACTCCATAAGCCACATTTAATCTGTATGGCTTAATCAAATAGGGCTAAATCTCTTACACATAATAATGCATCATGTCCCTTCAAAGAGAAAGGAGCAACAATAAGGATCAAGGCTTAAAGGTAGCTTACGATAGAAGCTGATACACAGAGCTAGTTTTTGGAGTAAATGCGATGGCAGTAACAGCTCCAGTGTGACCACGCAAAACTGAAATAGGTAATCCATCTGGCAAGCGCCACTGAAGTACAGAGAAAGTAGATAAGCTGCTCACTCTTCAACAGAGGAGATCTTCAAGCCCAAAATTATAACTCTTCAAAGAAAGCAAGAAGATATCTCTGTCAAGTGGTAGGAGAATCTTACAACTCGAATGCTGTAGTCATTTGATGCAGATGCCACCAAAGCATTGTTTGAACTGACAGCTAAATCAGTGATGTCACCCTATTAGCATGACAAGCAAATAAGTGTACAAACGAAGAGTAACTATTCATAAGGAAGAGTTAAAATTGAGGACACTATTGGGAGCATATCTCAATGAACTTACTTCATGTCCTCGGCAACTAGCCAGGCATAATCCAGTTTCCATTGACCAAACCTTGACGAGGCGATCATCAGAACCAGTAATCACATATCTTCCTGAGCGATCAAATATTGCTACACAACAGAGAATAGGCAGAGAAATTGAGCTGAAGGTTCGCATGTCTTCTTGACAGACAACCCTTTATATCTCTAATTGAGCTGAAGGTTCGCATGTCTTCTTGACAGACAACCCTTTATATCTCTAATATGATAAACCTTAAAAGCTATTGAATGTAGCTACGATTTAAGAAAAAAGAAACAGCTACCTTTACTATTAGTGGCATTCAATTTCTGGAATATTAGGTATAGCTGAAAAAGTGTGTTTTATTGAGCATAAATGAAATCCCTGAACGAGAACCCATTTTGAGAGAAGAACTTTTAAGTGCCTATATACAATAAGAGTTTTAAAGTTGTACCACAATAAACAGCATCCCTATGTCCCCTTAGTTTCTTTATGTTTTGCATCTTTTGGACCATAGTTGACGGCTTTGCAACAGCATAACTTGCAAGACGGATAGATGGAGCACGATGATGTTTTGGGAAACCTCCTCCAATCTCTCTTAAAGTTAGACCATGCACCTGATTAGCCGGCATGTGTGGCCAACGGAGGTATGAAGGAAGGGATTGTGCTTGCTTATTGACTCTATTTCGCTCACCTGTTCATCACATATTCAAACTTAGACAAACAGAAAACCTAAAGTGGCAACAGAATGTATATGTCATGCTACTTAAGAGAGACAACATAAAAGGGAGAGGGACAATGTGCACAAGAGATCACAGTGCAAATGACCAAACAAGGGATGTTTGTGAAGAATTCGTAGTATGGAAGGCTTTCCTGGATAACTTTGCTCACTTGAACAAACTGATGAAAGGAATCATTCACGATCAAAGATGCAGAATACATGCCAAAGAGTTTTTAAAAAGTACCTGTAAGCTGTTTTCGCCTTTCAGTGAGACGCCTTATAAAGCCAAAGAAAGGCACAAATTCAAATGCAATACAATCCTCAAAATGCTACTCAGTAAATTGTGGCTTCTTTTTTTTTTGGTTAAAATACCACCAAAGATATAGTTTAAGTGATAGTGTATGTCAGTTTAAGAGTAGAGAGATAAAGTTAATCTTGTAATATGCTTGGATTCCTGTTAGTTCACTATCTGGTGACATGATATTGGAGAATTGTTGAGTAGTACAGGGAAAAGGTTTATGTAACTTTTGGCCAAAACGAGTACCAAAGCTATAGTAGTGCACAAGCCAGAACAGAGAGTAGGAAAAATAATCAAGGACAAAAGGAGTCGGTTTAAACCAAAAAAACAAAAAAGGAAAAAGAGAAATTGAGACATGCGAGGTCAATTTCCAAGAGAATATATATTAGATCTTAGACCTCATAAGACTACTTACAAGTCAAAAGAGAAAAAGGCCCAGATCCAAGTAGCGTGGGGACATCAGCAGCACCAGGGGAATCTCCCCCACCACATTGCAAAGGAGGACCCGAATTCAGCAGCAGTTGTTTAAGCAACTTTACTAAGTGATCTTTTTCAACATGAGGATACCTATCATCAGCAAACTAAAGGTTTAAACAACACAAGGAATCAAGAATATCAATTAACTATTTAAGCAGAAACAGATGGATATTGTGGCATGTTAACCAGGTCAACTTTCCCAGGAGCCCAGCAACCATTTTGAAAGCATCATTAAATATAAATAATTCAATTATAAATAAGCAAAAGGTTCTAGTGAGAAGGAATTATATAGTATAATAGAAAAGTGACAAATAATTGATTTTTTGGTTATAACAAAGAACTCATAATTGAGTCTTTAAAAGAAAGTTTAAAATCTATAGGACTCGATCAGAATAGCTTGACATTCTTTTCCAGAATTAAATTAATCATATATTTACATAAATTCATAAAAGAATTGAATAGATGTATCCAGGGAGATTTCTCTTTGAAGCAACTATTTCCTAGATCACATGTCGTCTTATTTCACAACTGAATCAATCTAAAACTTAAAGCGGAACAACTTCACATAAAGTGGGGCAGAGAGGACACAGGTTTCCCATATCTATTATTCTGTGGATCGAAAGATCCCCCAAAGAAGGTATACAAAGCTTGCTCAATACAACATGTTTGGACCTGATCTATTCTAAGTTGTCTCAGATGACAGATATGACAGTGATGAGGTTCAGTCGCATCACTGATGAGACTGGAGCTCAAAGCAAACACCAGCACACAAAAGTGCAGCAGACATATCTAATTTCAACAAGAAGAAAAACATGAAATATGTTTACAAGGCACACCTTAGGATCAGATCATCATAATTTAGAGGGAAAGAAATGTCATCGTCATCATCATCTCCACTGAGTACACCTTTTCTTGAATACCAAGCATGATATCTCCTAGGCAGAAGCTCATGTTCCAAAAGTTCATCACAGAATATTCCAAACGTTTTTCGGCACGGCCCAGATGACAAAAAATGCATAATCAGAAAATAAACTTCTCTGAGGTCAATATTTACATCCTTTATTGTGGCATGTTCAGCAAATCTCTCTTCTTCTTCGAAGAGAGATTTTGTGTATACCCTATTCAGGAAGCTTGTATGTGCCATATTTGATGATGAAGCACCATTTCTAGATGTACACTTCCCTGAATCCATCCTTTGTTAGCAAATAAACTCCCCACACTGAGTATTCCTCTTCAAAGAGCGAGATCCATGAATCTACATTCTCAAAAACTGAAATTAGAAAGCATACTCAATCATTTGCTAGGAAGTAAATGCAGAACTTCTCATAATTCATTAACACTTCATGAAACATATTCTAACCACCATGAACAAGCGCGCACAAAGGTCACTACACAAGGTCAAAGAACTTAGATATGATTCTTCCAAACATGTTATTGTAATGCAACAAAAATATGTGACAATAATAACAAGAAAGCCCCCCCCCCTCCCCCCCTCCCTCCTCTTTCATTTCAGCTTCCCGTTACAACTGCATGGAAGTTATAGGACAAAAGTCAAGTGGCTAATTACAAGTATCACACAACAAAATTAACACATGTGTGCACACTAGCAGTAAGTAAAAATGGTGAAGTCAGAATTGGGGCAAACAAACTAGTAAAACTCTTTAACTATTTCAAACCTATTTCAGGGGTATAGAAAAAAGGGAAAAGGGTAAAATTTACCCCTCTACTTTATTATACTGTTCAACTCTATCCTCCGTTATACTATCTTGCTAATATTACCCTCGAAGTTATGGAACTTATCAGATTTAACACCCCCACCCCCAAATTAACAGTTTCTTCCAATCTGGCCAAAATTACCCAATTAAATCCACGACCCACAGCCCACCAGACCCACATCAAATCACAACAAAAACTGAAAGTCTGAAACAAATCAGTCCCAGAATTGGACCAAACAGTCCCTAAATTGGACCAAGGCATTAGCAAAAAAATTGAACAAATCTCAACCAAAACTACACCAAAATCACAACCAAAAAATGAACCAAATTAGTCAAATTAGAATAAATGTGCTTTTGAATTTAATTTGCTTCAATTCTCAGCATTTAAAGAGGAAAAGCTTCCTAAGTTGATCTTCTTGGTTTTGAATTACAGTTGCATCTTTTACTATGAAATTCCTGCTGCAATCTTACTTCCTCAATAGATGTGAATTATTGCCCACTGTCCTGAAACCTCTCTGTGATTTGGTGAGCATATGAACCTCAACAATCTATGACACTCGATCAGCTTTTGTTTCTACTGCAAGAACAGGTATTCTAGTGGCTTGGAAATGGGGGAGGGGCTCTCTGTTCTGGGTTGAAGCCAGTGGCTATGGAGTTAGCTGGCGATATTTTTTCCAGAGGTCATGGGATTCACGACTGAGTTGCGGGTGGTTCATGGATCTGTACAGGAATGTGATATATGGAAGAAAGGGCATTCACATGATGGTGTTAGGGTGGTGATTGACGGTGGTGTTTGGTGGCAGAGTGGTGTACGGTGAGGCGAGGGCGACTGAAGGTGGTGCTCCATTTTTTACCAAAAATCTGCCTTCCCAGTGACCTCACCCTCCGTGTATCTGAGCATCGTCTCCTTCTATCCAGTGAATGTTCTCTAAATGCTTGGATCTAATCCTTGATAAGAAGGAAAAATGAAAACCTCCCCTCTATTGTGTGCCATCTATCCAAAATCCTCTCTGTGATTTGGTGTCGGTCTGGTGGGTCAAACTGGGTGATTTTGGCCAGATAGGGGAAATCGTTAGTTTGGGGGTACATCTGATAAGCTTCATAAAAGCGAAGGTAATACTGGCCAGATAGTATAACGGAGGATAAAGTTGAACAATATAATAAAGTAGAGCAGTAAATTTGACCCATTGCCCTAGAAAAAAGTTAACCTGCAAGAATTTTAGGATTTGTATGAGACTTCAACCAACAACCCTAAGTAGGGAAGTATGTCGCCAACAAGTTAATGCATGAGTTCAAACATTTTATCATTCAACGAATGCAAAAAAAGGGGGAGGGAGAAGAAACGAGAAGAGGTGCACAAAGCATGTTACATCAAATTAACAGGAAAATATTTTAGAACTATGCATGATATTTCCTTAACAGGTACTAGTGCATATTCATTTTGATTAATCCTCCCTCTGTTTCAAAAAGAATATCCCAATTTCCTTTTAGTATGCTTCAAAAAGAATAACCCCTTTCCTTTTTTGGCAACAATTTAACTTTAACTTTCCACGTGGCATGTTTAAGGCTACAAGATTAAAGGGAATTTTGGTACATTTGACATAACTTTGATTTAGAACCACAAGATTAAAAAGTCTTCTTTCTTTTCTTAAACTCCGTTCCAAGTCAAATTAGGCCATTCTTTTTTAAACGGAGGGAGTATAATAGTTTAACATTTGTAGTTCCAAATTGCAGAGGAATAGCTTAGTTCTTCTTTGTTCCGATAACCAAAAAATTCCGAAGGGTCACTGATGCACGGTTCGAAACTCAGTGATAAACTGATAATGGGTCCACCTCTCTATCATTTTCCACTTAATTACTAGGTTTTGTCTACAATGGGGTTCAAACCTATGGATGTGTGCCTAACCGATACATTACAAGTTGTGCTTTAACCACTGCACCAAACCCTGGGACATTAGCTTGGCAATTTCTAACCACATAAGAACTCTTTCTTGGTTAAGAGGGAGGAAGGCTCTCCATGTTTCTCTCAGTGCAGTAGTCACTCAAGAACATGTATGTCTGCATCATCCTAATTATGGACAATCCTCAGTAACACAACTTCTCACCAACCAAATAAGGAAATAGATAACTGGTCCACTCTCCAATGGAAAAATTTACTCTAAAAGTTCAATCCACATTGTACACAAAAAGTGGGGAAAAAAATCTAGAATAACATGCAATATGACAAGAGGGAGTTGCTAGGATGGTAAGCACCCCTCACTTCCAACCTTAAAAGAGGACTTAGAAGTTCTGCAATTCCGATTTAGGGAAGTGCACGTGTACATTTATACTTAGTTGATGGTCGTTCATGCATTTCAGTATCAACCTTGTACAAATACCAAGGTGGAATTTCAGATCTCCTTTCAGGAAACCTCCATAAATCACCACCACAATTGGTATCATAAGGAAAAATGAGACTAATGCAGGTATAAATTGAAGAAAATGTGCTTAACAAGAAAAGCTATTAACATTGTAGGCACATAAAAGCAGGTCACTGAGCATGCCCTCGCGTCCTCGCCATAGTCGGCCATAAAATTTGTCTGAGACAAAAAATCAATTTTGACTCAATTAGAGCGTAATTGTGAACATGCATACAACAACTCAGTGTTTTGAGATTACAACAACAACATACCCAGTGAAATCCCACAAGTGTGGTTTGGGAAGGGTAGAGTATACACAGACCTTACCTCTCCCTTGTGGAGATAGAGAGGTTGTTTCTGGAGGACCCTTGGCTTGAGTACAGCAAATCAAAGTAGGTATGAAAGGGAAAATAAAAACGACAGTGAAGAAAATATAGCTATTAGTCAAGGGAACACAGTAACAACAACAAAATAGTGTGATAACCAAAACACAATAAACACAAATGATGATAGAAACCAAAAGCGATACACTACAAGAAAGGCTAGAATTATGACAGACAATACACTACTACCTACTAACCTTCTTCCCTAATCCACGACCTCCACGCTCTCCTATCTAAGGTCATGCCCTCGGTAAGTAGAAGTTGTATCATGTCTTGTCTAATCACCTATCCCCAGTACTTTTTTGTCTACCTCTACCTCTCCTCATACCCACTATATCCTCAAGATTAACCACTTCTATTACATCCTTAGCCCCCCTGAAGACTTCTTACAGAAGCAGTCAGTAACTTGGTAGAAATAGATCACAACAAAAACAGAACAATTGATGACTCGCTTTTGTTCAATTATAAAAAAATAAGCACTTTGATGAAGATTTATAACATCATTCAAATATATACAGATTAAGATTGTAGAAACATGAGCTTGTGATATAGCTTATTACAGACACTTCGTTCGAAAAGCACCACATGCTGATACGGACAACCTAATCATTTTCTGATAATTTGAGCTCAATGATCCACCATAGTTAAAGTACCAATATAAAAACAAAAAATTGATCCGCCATAGTTGAAGTACAAAAATATGATGAGATATGTACTTTCTCCTAGTCTTTTTATAACTTTTTCCTCTTATTTTTCCTTTTGACTTTATTGTTTATCATCTAATGGTGGTTTCGCACAAATTCAGTTACTTAACCTACTGTAGCTCATGAATAAATTGACTCACTAGAACTGAGTTGAGAACCATGAGGTCTCAAGTTCAATTCTTAGTGGAGGCAAAAATACAAGATTATTTCAAGAGAACAGTATTTTTTCCTATTTTACCCTTAACATTAACTACTCTTCCCCAAATTATTTCCTAAGTCCATTGAGACTTAATTTGGGTATTATGATAAATGTGCACTTCATTTATTATTTCTTAAGGGGAGTGCAAAGTCCATTATGGACAAGTAAAAGTGCACATAGAGAGTAACTGTAATATGTGCAACTATTGTTCCCATACATTTGATCACTACTAATTCTGGAGGACATTATTAAAATTGTAAGTTTCCTTTTGCTTAGTGTCGTTAATACTTCGTGCAAGAACCTGATCTCTTCCCTGGGATAATATGGCAAGGTTGAATGTGCTTGTCACACACTTTGGCTCCACCAAAAGGTATATAGAAATTAGGCAAGTTGAGGTAATTATTAAACTACTTTGCTGTCAAAATAAGATTGTTAGCATTGTTCTTGTTTAAACTTCAAATGGTACAGACATTGGGAGCCAAACAACAATTAGCGCTTGCTCTGACACCTTTATTGGACTGAACAAAGCAGGACAGAAGACTATTTTGGTAAAATGTTTTACAATATAAAAATTACCCAAGAGGAAGGGATGGGATAGCAATCAGACATGGCATTTTATTTTACGTCCTTCCTTTTTCTCCTTTTCATACATTTCATATAAGTACTGGACAAAGGATATCAGTACCACTACAAATCCCCTCACTGTGTCCGCCTTGGGATCATAATCTAGGGTTATTTACTTATTTTCCATAACCATTAACAGCCAAAAGATTTGCAAACATTAACATCTTACGCATTTAATAAACCTCAACAAAGTTTTATGGAGAGAAATTAAATTCCTTTTTAATTACTAAACCACGAAGAATCATCTTTTGAAAATGTAACACATCAAGAAACTGCTTGATATTTTCTAGAAATATTTCAAGTCCCAGTTTAAACTCAATAAATTAATACTACAAATACCGTAAGCTATAAAAGAATCCCTCAAAAAAGTGAGGTATCACAAGTGAATGACAAGATGAGGAGGAGGACACAAGAGAAAAGATAGCAATTCAACTACAGCAACAACATAAGTGATGCAATCAATCAAATGACCAATTGATAAATGATCAATGTCCTTATCCCATGCAGATTGATTGACTATATATGCACGGGCAGAGCTAGGAGCAGAAGGGGTTTATCCGAATCCCCTGTGCTGAAAAAGTACATTGTCTATATAAGGTAAAAATTAACTTTATGTCATATATAGTAGACATTGAATCCCCTTGACTTTACTTATTCATATTTTAGGATCCCCTTAATGAAAATCCCTAGCTCTGCCACTAGTCGACCCATTTCATTCCAATTATGAATTCATGATCAATAATTTGTCGTTTAAGGCAAGTTAGGTTTCTCTATAGATTCTCTAAATCTCACACTTATTCATAAATTAACATGCCATTCTGTAACTAGACTATACATGACATGCATGCCTAGTGATATATAACATCAAGAATCTTCTAAACACAAATAATAAATCTACCAAAAACTCAAAGCCCAGTCAAGTGGGGTTTTCTTAATAACTTTTCAAGTAAGAAAATCTCTTTTCTTCTTCCCCAAGTTTAATTTTTTTTCCACCATTAAAGAAAATAAGCATGAATTGAAAGACCCAATGTTAGCAAAGTGAAAAAGGAAAAAAAGACATAGTTTTTATGATTGACCTGGTGAAAAAATAGGGCAAGATTATTCCGACCAGAGCTAATGAGCTAAAAGGGTTTTCCGGTTGTTGCTGTAAATTGATTGAGATGCAGATGCAGATGTTTGCTCTCCCACAGCCTTCGAAAATGGAAAGTTAGCTCCTTTTGGGGACAAAGAGGGAGAAAAGATTTTGTTAATAAGAAAAAAAAATAGAAGAGACAATTGTTTGTAGTGAAAAATTGTGTGTAAATGGCCAATCCGTAATTCCTTGGACCGTTTGACGCCGCAACTCCCACTTTGCTGGTTAAAAGCAAAGAGCAATAACCTTGTCTTTTCCTTTTCATTATTTTGGTTTTTCTCTCTTAATCTTAAAGAAGAAAATATTACTCCTATATAATAGATAAAATTATTATTTATTACTTTCTAAAATTATTATTAATATATATATTCTTATGTTATCTGTTAGTATTAGATAAGTTCCAACAACAGGTAGCGAAATAATTTATATTTTTTTAAATTCTGTCATTTTTTCACTTTTTAATTGTTTTTAAAAAAGTTATTCTTTATTAGTATTATTTATAGAAGTCAAGATTGTGAAAGAATTAAATTTAACATAAATATATCAATTTATATATATATTACATGTAATGTGGAGTTTCTTGGCAGATGACTTATCATTTTTTTTTCGTTGCAATTTCAGATTGTCAATGTTATTTCTAATTTATTATGTTCATATGTAATGTTGTTCGTTTTTCATTTACCTATTGTTTAAAGCGTGTGTTTGTGTATTATCAACATACTTTGACTTTTGAATATCAATGACACTATATTTAATTTTACTCCTTAATTTAATTTAACGATGAGTTATCATGTTCCTTTTAAGTATATTTTTATCTTAAAAAATTTACGACATTTAAAAAAAAAAATATACTGTAATTATATCATTCTATGACAACTTATTCTTTTTACATATATTCATATTATTGATTAGCGTAACACACACGCAAAAGCATGTACATTTAACTAGTCTATATTTTTTAAAGCATGAAAGTTCTTTAAAATGTTAATTGGACTTTACCTTCATTAAAATACTCTATAATAAAAAACTATCATTTATTATTATTTCTCAAATTATTATTTGATTATGTTCATAATAGATACGAGACTTTTAAACTTGAAAAAGTTTAAAGTAGAAGTCCTAAATACCCCCTGTCCTACCATCATGGGCGGACCCACGTGGTCTCCATGGGGTTCACCTGAACCCCCTCGACAAAAAATTACAGTATATATAAGGTAAATTTTCTAAATTTATATTAGATATAATAATTTTGAACCCTCTTATGAACAAGAAGTAAGTTGTAGCATAGTGGTAGATCTCCTTTTAGATTGACCCTCGCATCTAGGGTTTGAACACACTAATTAAAAAATTATAAATAGAAGGATAATACAGTAAACAACTCTTATTCCACATAGGTATTAGAAAATTTTATGCAAACTCCTAATTATATGAGAAAGAGAATTAACGTTTGGTGTATTTACTTTTTCCCACATGAATATGTGGAACGGAAAATTAATGTGTTACTCCCTCCATTCCTATTTAATTATCATTATTTTAGATTTTATGTTTCTTAAGAAATCAGATAAGTGTATCATTATATTCTTATTTAGAGCCCGTTTGGATTGACTTAAAAAAAGTAACTTTTTAAAGTGCTGAAACTTATTTTTAAAATAAGTAGTTATCTGTTTGGATAAAAGTGTTGCAGCTAAAAAAAAAGTTGTTAATGTGTTTGGCAAATAAGTGCTAGTAAACACTTTTTTTATCAAAATGTCTGAAATACCCTTTAAGTTGTTAACATGATGAAAAGTTGATTAATTTAAGGTTTTTATACTTTTAAAATAATTAAAACAAAATTAATTTATATTTTACATCCATAAGTAATAATATTTTCCTATCATTCACATATTTCTTTACCACCACAAATTATTTATAAGAGGAATAATAATAATAATAAAATAATAATATAATAAAATAATAATAATTATAATAATAAAATAATAATAATAATAAAATAATAATAATAATAATAATAAAATAATAAAATAATAATAATAATAATGATAATAATAATAATATAATAATAATAATAATAATAATAAAATAATAAAATAATAATAATAATGATAATAATAAAATAATAATAATAATAATAATAATAATGATAATAATAAAATAATAATAATAATAATAATTCAATATGGGCAATTTGGAAATTGTATAAAAGAATTAAGGGCAAAAATGTAATATACTTGGTCAACATAAAAAGGCTTTTAAGTTAAAAAAAAAAAAAAAACTCTCCTCACCTAGCTTTTAGCTTTTGGCTTAAAATAAGTCATTTTTGACTTAAACTAAAGAGCCCGTTTGGATGGGCTTTTAAGCTGGTCAAACTAGCTTAAAAGCCAATTTTTTACTTATTAGAGTGTTTGACAATTATCAAAGTGAATTATTTTAAGTCAAAAATGACTTATTTTAAGCCAAAAGCTAAAAGCTAGGAGAGGGGAGGTTTTTTTTTTTTAACTTAAAAGCTCTTTTATGCTGACCAAGTATATTACCTTTTTACCCTTAATTCTTTTATACAATTTCCACGCCAATATTGAATTATTATTATTATTTTATTATTATTTTTTATTTTTTTAATTATTATTATTATTTTATTTTATTATTATATATTTTTTATTTTATTATTATCATTATTCTTATTATTATCATTATTATTATTATTATTATTATTTTATTATTATCATTATTATTATTATTATTATTTTATTATTATCATTATTATTTTATTATTATTATTTTATTATTATATTATTATTATTTTATTATTATTATTATTATTTTTTTATTATTATTATTTTATTATTATTATTATTCCTCTTATAAATAATTTGTGGTGGTAAAGAAATATGTGATATTTTATTATTATTATTATTTTATTATTATCATTATTATTATTATCATTATTATTATTATTATTATTATTTATTATTATTATTATTATATTATTATTATTATTATTATTATTATTATCATTATTATTATTATTTTATTATTATCATTATTATTATTATTATTATTATTATTATTATTTTATTATATTCTTATTATTATTATTATTATTATTATTATTATTATTATTATTCCTCTTATAAATAATTTGTGGTGGTAAAGAAATATGTGAATGATAGGAAAATATTATTACTTATGGATAAATATAAATTAATTTTGTTTTAATTTTTTTTAAAGTATAAAAACCTTAAATTAATCAACTTTTCATCATGTTAACAACTTAAAGGGTATTTCAGACATTTTGATAAAAAAAAGTGTTTACCAACACTTATTTGCCAAACACATCAACAACTTTTTTTTCAACTGCAACACTTTTATCCAAACAGATAACTACTTATTTTAAAAATAAGTTTCAGCACTTTGAAAAGTTACTTTTTTTAAGTCAATCCAAACGGGCTCTTTAAGTCACTTTGATAATTGTCAAACACTCTAATAAGTCAAAAACTGACTTTTAAGCCAGTTTGACCAACTTAAAAGCCCATCCAAACAGGCTCTTAGTATTTTCTTAAAGTCAAGTTTTTAATCAATGAACATGAATTAATTTATTTTGATTAATTAATTTGATCAATAGACATAATTTATTTACTTAATTTTTTCATATTGGTCAAATACATAAGAGTAGAATAAAAATAATAATATCATTTATACATTAATTTTGTAAAATGACAAATATAAAAATATCTATTTCTAATAAAACGAAATAAATAGAAACGGAGGGGAGTATTATACATATGACAAGTGAAACTTCAATTATTGTCTATTACTCCTCAATGAAGAGCAGGCCACGATATACTCCCTCTATCCAACGGTATTTGCCAATTATTGACTTCACACCCCTTTAAAAAATTATAAATAGAAAGATAATTTTATTATATTACTCTTTGAATATAATAAATACAATATTTTGAAAAATGTAATAAGAAAATGATTATACTTAATTATAAATGTAATTAGAAACTAAATGTAAAATTATCTAGTGATTTCAGCATAATAAGCAAGTATTATTAACCATACCAAAATAATATAGTAAACAACCATTGTTGGAGAGCGTGTATTATATATGTCTTAGTACTCCTTCAATCTTATTTATAGTATTAATTAGGTAAGTCATAATATTTTATACTTTTAAACCTTTTGAGAAAAAGAATTCTTAACAGACCTATTTTTTGTCAGAATAAACACCAATATTCATTCCTATTTTCATGTTGCAGTATTTCCAAAGTCAGGAAAGATGCAAATTCAGTTGCATGATGAGTAGAATCTTAATACAAAATAAATGCTTTCAGCCTTTCACTAAACAAGGTAATTTCAATTTGTTTCTCACATTGACTTGCATTGCCATGAAGAAAGTACGAGGGGCACAGAAACCTCTACGAATAAATAATTAACACTTTAGCAAATTCTGGTACAGACTGACAACTCTGGTCATACACAATTAGCCTCCCATATTGATCGGCTTTAATAATTTGATCTAAATCCCATTCTTGATGCAATACTAGTTTTACTAACTGTAAGTAGTAACCTGACAGACAAGGGAGATTCTGTGATACGATCTTGTAACATTACTGGATTCACATTGATCCAGTGTCTATCATGCATCAATGAATCTGATGTTAAAGCTATCAGGATGAATCTGCCACACATTCAAGGCTGCATATTCTTCCAAACACTCCTTGAGTTGAGCTTCACTGTATCCCTGTTCCAAGATAAAGCAGCAACACATCAGAGGCGAGAGAACTCGTACCAAAATGTCAGTACCATGCCCAAGGAGAAAACAATTTAAGCCAGAATATAGGACTTGTTGAGTTAGATATTGAATGCCAGCAAGAAATGTATACAATGTCTCAAAATGAAACAACCAAATGAGGTTGCCCTGAATAGATAAATCTAGAGATACGTCCCAACTAGTTTGGCATGATCTTAGCTGATTGCCATCACTTGCAAGTTGCGGGAAGATGGAAACCAATTCAGTTGGTTAAAAGCATGGGTGGATCTGATTATGAGTAAAGAAAGCTAAGTGAATCTTTGTTCACCACAAAGGACTCACTGTAAAGAATTGTGGGAATAAACTGGTACTGTATCAATAGCCAGCTTGATGTCATGACCTGCTTCATCATCGTGCCACTTAGGTGCCATGTGGCATAAACTTATCCATGTGGAAGTTTTACATTGGAAGAAGGCCAGCCCATAGTGGAAGGTTCGTGAAAATTTCATGAATGAGTCACCAGTGCCGCACAGTACTAAGTAGAATTTTAAGGCCATGACATTGAGCTATTTAGTCTGATATGATTTGTTCTTTTTTTTCTCTTAAACGGGGAATGACAGGGTGGGTGGAGGGAATTTCAACAACAATAAGATGAACTAGCAGATTTTGGCCTTGCATCAAGCAATACTTTTGCCAATAGCAAAAAGATGTTCTACCAAAGGCTTTTTTAACAGAACATAAATAGTTCATAAAAGGTTGCCATATGTATCAGTATTGTAAAACCTTAATGGATTTATCATTCTGCATGTTTCCTTCCCACAAGCATGAAATCAATGCAGTTGGACACAACTTCATTGAGAAACCATGGCACAAACAATTTTGATAAAGCTTGACAGATCATGCAAATCTATTTTCTTTTTTCTTTTCTACGTTTTAATCACAACTATCTACCTTTACTTCTTGACAACTGTATCATCAGATAATGGGCAAGTGTGAATTGTAACATATTCTCTAAGCAGTAATTTATCATGCATGTGCACTAGATCCAAGTATATGTTTCAAGCTACCAACACGGTGTGCTTCCAGCTTCATCTGGCATAATTGCCCACAAACTAACCTTTCTGGAAATCCAGTTCAGAGCCTGGGCATAGCTTAGTTCCAGCCTGTTCATCCTAGCAGCCTCATCACGCAGGATTGAATAAATGTCAGATATTGCATCCAGGCCAGATCTTTGCCGATCATCTGAATACAAGGAGAACTTCGACATCTGCATTAGCCGAAGTGCCTCATCCACATCACTCTGAGCAACTTTTTCTGAGAAACGCAGTCTGGCTAGTGCCTAATTTAACACAGTAAATGACATCAACAGAGTGTAAAGAATGATTAAAAAGGACTTTTATGACATTCGCTTGACTAAATTGCGATCATCACTGTCTATTTGACCTTGTGATTAAGCGAGACAACTATATTTATGACCAACTTATTATCAATTGAGCTGTAAAACCTAGAATCAGGATTGCAAGGTCCTGGATTGTCTTGGGAAGCAAAGCCTTACATTTGCAAGGACTCCATATTTCCTAATGATAGCTAACCTACTTTCTGCTTTTTAGCCTCTCAAACCAAAGAGAAAACAAGAATGTTTCCTCATTCAGTTTCTTCCACATGGCACTTGCCAACTGTCATACTTGATTCACTACAAGTTTTCCACCCAACTCTTACTATGACGCAATGTGATACTTTAACTCTGTAAATTGATGCAGCAACTTACAGATGATATTCTCAGGATGCTTAGAAGTGTTCTGACGGTTGTATAGGAGTGAGGGGTGTTTGATTTTGCTTCTTCTTGCCTGATACTAGAATATGCACCAGCAATATAGTCCTCTAGCTCCTTTGGTACAGAGGGAGACAATCTCCTTGCAGCTGATATATAAGCCCTGAAATAAAATAAAATGGATGTAGGTTTGCTCAGTCAATTCTAAGCATCACTACTAACTTGTAAAGAGAGGTTCTCTTGAAGGTTAAAACACCAGAAAGATATTCTTGTATTTACCGAAGCACAGATGGTTCAAGTGGAGTGAACCCAAGAGCAGGAGATTCTTTGTTTTGATGCACATAAACCACATGTCTAGCCATTTCAAGATCGGAATCCATATCTGCTCGATCTAAGATTAGCCATAAAAGATCAAATCTTGATAGAAGAGCTGGAGGAAGATTAATATTTTCAGCTGGTGTCCTTCTCATATCATATCTTCCCCTAAGAATGTTTTGAACAAAAAATTGTCAGTGTTTAAAGTTTGTGCATTAACACAATCAACTGCCTGCACAAATAAATCAGATGACCATTTGTTGCAAAATTTAGCATATTTCTACATACAGGAAAAGTCAAAATTCTAAAAGATAGCAGTTGTTTCTCAATGTTTTCAACAAACCAAAGGGGAAACAGTAAATGTTTACCATGCAGGATTAGCAGCAGCAAGCACTGCAGTCCTTGCATTTAGAGATGTAGTGATCCCAGCCTTTGCAATACTAACAGTCTGCTGCTCCATTACTTCATGAATAGCTGTTCTATCAGAGTCGTCCATCTTGTCGAATTCATCAATAGCACATATACCCATATCTGCTAATACCTGAGAAAAACATTGTCCACAGAATACTTGAGAAATAGATGGTTGAAAGTTGCCTGATACAGTTCCAACTCTGAATGCACATTGCTCACACCATGATATTTTCCAAAACTCAATGAAGTAGATGTTAAAAAAGAAATTAATTTGTTCTCACCAGTGCTCCGCCTTCAAGAACCATCTCATTAGTTACTGGATCTTTCTGAACAGCAGCAGTTAGACCAACTCCACTGCTACCCTTACCAGTTGTGTAAACACCTCTGGGTGCAACATTGATTATGTGTTTGAGAAGCTGGCTCTTTGCTACCCCGGGATCACCCATCAAACATATATGTAAATCACCTCTGATCTGAGTTTTTTTCGTCATAAAGATGAATAAGATTTTCTTAATCTGAGGAGTAGGCAGAAGATGGATTTCAATTTAGGTCGGAGAGCTTACCTTCATACCATCCTTCAACTGTCGATGAGGAGCACCCACTAGAAGGAGAAGAAGAGCTTTCTTAATATCCTCATGCCCAAAAATTTCAGGAGCCAAGGAACGAGACAACTTGTTATATATATCTCCATCCTCAGCTAACCTTGCAATCTGCTCTTCCTCATCTCCTCTAAGTTCATAACTGCATCCGAAAACATATTAATCATATATTCATCACTAAGAAATTAAGCAAGCATAGAAACCTTATCTTTTCTATTTCAATAGTGAACACATAATTCTTTGTGAGAAAATGGTTATGCATAAATCAAATTTACAAGTAGTGATCTAACATTCCAAATAGGAAACTAGAAAAGATTTAGATTTGATGTGAAGTTGTCTGAACCTACTCCAAGCATAATATTTCAAGAACACTCAAAAGAAAAAATAATAAATAAATACATTAAATTATATTATGCTTCAAATTTCATTTCTTTTAGAAATGATTTGGATTTAAGCTCAATCTGGAATCAAGTTCCTCAATTTGCTAAAACTTAAAAGCAGACTCCGATTCTTCAAGGAAAAGGTGATGCATTACATTAGTTATGTTTGTCCAGTTGCTAGTAGAAAACAGAATCCATGTCAAGAAGCACTACTAGCAGAACATGAAGACGAAAGAATTACAGTAAAGGGAAAAAGTAACAATAGCTTACTCTTCATATTTTTTCTTGAAATGGCTAACAGACATTGCTTCCAAGTACGTATCTGCAATTAACCCAGCTCGCATAGCTCTAAATCCTGTGTAAGGCATAGGTAGAAAAATGCCTGACAGTTCAACAACGTCACCAGGAGATACCTGCAATTTTTAGAAAAGCAGCAGCATATGTTACACTTAAGTAGGCAGTGAAAGCTTTAGAGGAACCCTTTTAAGAAGATGTTCACTGGGAGCTTTAAGTTTGTTGGGATCATTTGATCTCACCTTCTAACTCAATCTAGAAAGCAGTTTAATGTCCTTAACATTTACTCCACACTAGACAAGCTCCTTTCAAAAACACTAAGGAAAAACATAAATAAACAAAAAATATCACCAACCTTCCTTGTAAGTTCTCCTCTGAAGTGCACAGTCATTGATCGCGGAATGTGACCTTTGGGTACATGTTCAGCCAACTCTTGAATTTTGGCCTGAATCAATGTCAGAAATGTAAAACAATTGTGCTGCAGATTTGATATTGTAATCAAGATTTAATGCAAAAGACAAACCTCTTGAAACTTTAAAAACTTTGATGCCCGAAGTTGAAGGATGAGGTTCCCTTTTGCTTTATTTACAGTGCAGCGTTTGGATGGGCATTCAAACAGAGGCATGAATACTCTAGCAGTTACTTCCTATTCATCAAGTGCATTAAGATAGGCGCATTAGATCTGAAACAGTGTAGCTTTGCCATGCTACTTAACATTGTTGTAATTTAATTTAACACTAGCATTGTGGCTCTCGTACTGCATTTAGCAAGTCAAAAATAAATAAGCACAACAAAAGTTCATACCTGATAGATTTCAAATCCACATTCTTCACATGTATATACAGCCACCTGCATCAGTGGTTTGACGTCCGAACAACGTGTCACAATACCAGATATCCTGACAAGCTGACCAATGTATGAAGCCTTGACCTCCCTAATTGTAAAGGGCCGACCTTTTGAAGATGCTTTGACATACACTTCACTGGATTCAACAAAGACAAACAGTTAGGCGGTTAACCCATTCAGAATTTCCACTTTCTGTCTTTACTTAGGAATTAAGTTATAAGGCCAGACCATATAGGGACATTCTATTTTCACCTGGGAACTTGACTGCCTAGTATATTAACACAAACAAATTATCACGCATATCATCATGTTGTTTTGAGATTAACTAAATAAGTCCATCTAATTCATATCATACAGTTAACAAAAGCACTCCTAATTATGCTGAAAGAGAGAACATAAGATATTCTTACTACTTATTAGGTAAGCTGATTTATTGGAGAAAGTAGTACCAAGAAGATGCACAAATATAAAGTCCAGCAGAGAGAACAAAAAACATATAGGCAGATTAATTCATAAAGTTAGATTCTTGAGGATAATATAATGCTTCTTACTAGAACCGCTTGATTTCCGGGGGCATCTTTTGTTTTGGATCAGAACCATCAGTGTTCTCAGTTACTTCCTCTGATCGCTGGGTCATCAAAATATCATGATCATCATCTGGAAGAGCTTCCGTTGGCTCTGGCATGAGCTCATCAATCGCACTAGCTAATATTGTGATATATCGTTTAGTGTTCTCAGCAATTCTTCGAAGAAACTCCTCATCCAAGTCCTTGTACTGAAAGAGAATTTCAAAATCATGTTAAGAGCAAAAAAACTTCAAACGAAAAACACCACATAGAGAACAACCACTCCATAAAAAGTACAGTAATTCAGAGGGAAGTAGTGGTACTTACGTCCGCTAAGTCTTCGAGCTCAATCTCAATAGCTTTGGTTTTACGATTAGCAACATCTTGCTAAGTAAAAGTTAAAACAGAAAACAATTAGCAAAAAAGTAAGAACATTTCTTAAACGATTATATTCACTAAAACAGCGTAAAGGAGTTTTTCAACTTGAAATCAACAGAAAAACTGGAAAATGAGAGGAACTTACGAGAATGTTCATGTATTTGGCTTCACCATTAGAATCAGCGAAGTTCGACAGAAAATCTTTTGCTAGATCTGTAAAATGAGAGACAAATTATTGACAGCATAAGATGATTAAATCAAAAGAAAAGGTGAATCCAAAATTTGAAACCACTTGATGCAATCGAAAACCGTTACCTTTATCGCGGTTGAAGTCAAGATCATTCATGGTGTTTGAATGAAGGCAGAGAGAATCGAGAGGAAGCTTGTGAGAATGAGGGTTTGGGGGGAAATTGATACTAAAACACAAGCAATTTGGCGGCAAAATAGTGAAGGTGTTTTGGCGGGAAAAAACTGGGCTAGGTTATGTTCGCCTGCGTTACGGGTGTACGTCCACGGTCCACACCGGACCCGGAAAAACAAAAATGAATCAGCAAAAAAGTTGCTGGTGATTAAATTAAAAAAATATCGACTCATTGATAAGACGGAGCCAATCAATATGAAATATAATTAGGTGTAGTAGCCTAGTAGGTAGTAGAATTGATAATTTGAAGTCACATTTTAATTTTTTTTAAAAATAAATTCTTTAAATCTTAAATATTAATTGCATTTTCTTGAATCAAATCAAACTATAAAGATAATAACTAGAATGAATTAAAACAAGGCTAAAATCTACTAACTTATACTACCAAATTAATTATTCCATTTCTCCTGCATTTCGAGTGTTATGCATGACGGTCATCAATTTGAACGATTTCGTTATAGGAGGAACTCGTTGTTAAATTATTTCATCAGTTCCTTTTTAGTTGTAATTTTAAACGTCTATATAGTATTTAAGAAAAAAATAAGTAGGAGTATAGTTTGACTAATATATTTCTTATTAATTCTTTAATATTTATTTATGTCCCTCTTAATTCTAAAATAATTAATGTTAAGGATAGAGTTGAAAAAAAATAATTAATCCTCTCTTAAGTCTTTAATTGTTTAAATTAATAACTATTTTGGAACAAATATTTGTATACATGATAACTAAAAAATGATGGAGGAAGTATAACACAAATATTGCTTTAATGACATTATTATTATTAGGGAAAAGGGCATGATATACCCCTCAACTTTGTCATTTGGAGTTGATATGCCCCTTGTTATGAAAGTGGCTCATACCCTTGCCGCTATACAAACAACTCACATATGCCCCTACCGTTACATAATGAGCTCACATATACCCTTTCTTTAATGGAAGTGAAAAAATTAGTTTTAAATTTATATTTTTTACTTTTAATTTTCTCAAAAATTATTTAGGGGTATATATGATTCTTCTAGCAAAGTTCAAGGTATATTTTAATCTTTTTCATACATAAATTATTTTTTGACTTATTTGATTATAATTATTTGAGTTTCTTATTCATATTTTATTTTTTTCTTTCATTCCTTAGTGTAAAAAAATAAATTTAAAACTAGTTTTTTTGTGGCTATATTATAATTTAAAACTATTTTTTTTGTCTATATTATAATTTTATTTTTGTATTTGAAGAAACAAATTTGGTCATCTATAATAAGTTTTACAAGAATATTAGTGAAACATAAATAAATTTGACCATCACAATAATAAATCTAAATTAGTCATTTAAACAAAAAAAAGTAAAAAAAAAATATGTTTGAGTAGGATTAAATATACTCATATGGGATTATATATTTATTTTTTAAAAATAATAAAAAATTCAACGAAAATTAATTTTTTTCATTTCCGTTAGAGGAAAAGGGTATATGTGAGTCATTTGTATATAAGTAGGGGTATATATGTGTCACTTTCATAACGAGGGGTATATCAACTCTAAATAACAAAGTTGAGGGGTATATCAGACCCTTTTCCCTTATTATTGTTATTTGAAGAGTCAAATAACTTTTTTATATAGATATTTTTGTCTAATTCATAATTACATAAAAAGTGATTGAGAAATTGATGCTTGGATTAAGACAAAATTAGAAAGTCTTTAACGAACCCTAAGCCTTTTATTCATTTTTTTTTTGTTTTCCGCTCGATGCGTCTGGAGCTCATATTGGAGCCCAATAAAATTCGGATCACATAAATTGCGCCCCTAATAAGATTTTTCCATCCTGCACCACACTTATGTTGGATTTTTCAATCATTTTGAAACAAAGCAATCATAAATTAGACTACTTTTAGCTCATGCCCTATAGGAGTGTGCAAAAGTCTAATAAAAAAAATGTTATTGGGTTAATGATTTTTAATAGCTTTTTTATATATAAAAAATATTGATTTATTGCTTTTTTTATTATTGAGTTATTGGGTAAATCGATAACCCAATAAGATAATAGTAATTTACTACTTTATCCTCACACAAATATCAAATATTATATCAATACCTTATTGGTTACTATCTTTGCCATTTAGCCTTCAATTAACATTATTGTCCTAGTTCTTTTATTTGAGCTGCACTTGTATAGTTTTTTTTTCCTTTTAAATGTTAGTATTGTTTTTGTTTTATGAGCATTCTGTAAAGTTACATTATTGGAGAAGTCATATAATTATTTCATGAGTATTTTCTTATTTGTTAAATCGAAAATCAATTAAAAACATCTTATTAATTTTGTTATTAGTTTAGTTTATTAAAAAATCAAAAACCGATAAACCAAACCAATAATACATAACATCAAACCGGACTGACCGATGCACATCCTAATACCCCTGAGTTCATTTTTAATTTTTTTTCATGTTTTACCTTTAATATTAATTACTAATTTCCAAATTGTTTTAAAAAACCTTACACTAATCATTATTTCTTAAGTGGTGTGAAAATCCAAAGTTTTTAATAACTAAATATGTTAACAGTAATTTGATGACCAGAATTGGTAATGTTGACAATGAAAGTAAATCTTAGCAGTTAATTTGGGGTTTAGGGAATAAAAAATAAACAAATGATCCATTGATTATAATAAAATGAATTGACAAATTACAAAATCCACTGTACCCCTTCTTTCATTTGGAAAATGCTGCCCCTTAATGAACTAGTGATCCATGAATTCAGTTGCAATGTAATTGGTCGTGAAACCAGGAGAGCTGCTTGGCAATGCTTCCATTCTCTATCAAAGTGATGCATATGCTATGGACCTATGGTGAATGCTTATCTATAGAGGATTCAATTAGTTTAACTGAATCCACTACTTTCAAGTCGAATCACTTATACATATGTAAAAAGAAAAAGAAATAAAAAATGTGAACATATAACATGTCACATCCATTTTGAACTCGATGACTCTAAATCTTGAAATCATCTCTGCCCAGAAAGGCTTTAAAGCAAGTTTTTTCTTCTAATATGTACCTAGCATTGAGTGTTATGCTTTACCTATTAAAAAAATGCATTGGGTGTTATATTTTCTGATTACTTCCGGCTCAGAGTCGCAGTAGCACGATGCATTTGAGCTCCCAGCCTCCCAGATTATTATGAAGGAGAGTTCTGGTCCGAATTCTTTGCTAACTTTGCTTGGGTAAGCCTGTCCAAGATGGCTGGTTCCAGAGGGATGGGATCAAGACAACGTTCAGCAGCAGCAACAATCACCTGTTCAGCAAGAAACACTCTCTCACATTTTGCTAGATAATAACCGTTGAAGCATTCAACTTTCAGTATGTGCAGTGATGACCAACTTAATGATTTCTACTACAAAGTCAAATCTATTAGGAAGAGGGAGAAAAGAGGTGGGGAAGAGTTTAGGGAGGAAACACCTGATCGATAGCAACTAAACATAGATGATACAGAACCTTTCAGGACTGTTTGAAGGTGGTCATTAAGAAGAAAATATAGGAAAAAGCCCATTAAAAGAGTAGCTGTTAAGTATAATAGCTGTGGAGATTCTGTCATTACCTCATCAAGCAAAAAATCAACAGCTGCTTCATCTTCAGCAGTATCTTTAAGAGTGGTCTTAAGAAAGTGAATGTCCAACTGAATTTGTTGAAATCCACTCCGATTAAAAGTCTGAAGTCGGACAAATTCTTGTAAACTCTTCAAGAAAAGTTTTATAATCGTAGTTATGACTGATTCCTGCACAGTAAATAGTTCTTATTCCACTGTTCTCCAAAATTAATGCAGGTAGATGAGTTACAAGCACTAGAATCAAACCTGTGTGTGTTCAACTTTAGTAAATATTTCCATCTTTTGCTTAAACAATTTTGCTAAATGGGACTCAAGAAGCTGACTCCTAGCCTTTTGGGTATTTGATCGTACCAGCCTATCATCTCTCAACGGATTACTACGAGAAGAAGTGGTACTCCCATTGCTGTCTGTGCGCCGATGCTTAGGCTGTAGTCCTTCAGGCAATATTTGCTTCACTTCATTAAGGATTGTATCCAGCTGAATTAATGACATCAAACAGAAAAAGTTAAATTTTTCTACTCAACTAGTCATATTAACTATTATAGGAGAAGAAACAATAGTGTATATCATATGAAGACAAAAGGTGCCATTTTTTCTCCCTCTCGGTGCTTCAATTTCCTATTACAAAAACCTCATAATGGAAAGAGGAAGAGAAAATGAGAACTGCAAAATTTACCTCTTGAAGAAGCAGATCAACGAACATATGAACTTCCCTGGGCTCTTTATGCTATACAAAGAGGGACAGAAATTAGCACAAGCAAATCATCTTGATGCTTACAAGTGATTAGTGTTAGCTGACCATGTCTGATTACCTTAACCCAATTGGGGGTTGTAAACCTCTTCTTCAACACAATCAAGATCTTCTGAGTTTTCAAGCTTATATACTGAAACAGGAGATCGAAATAGAGTTAAAACTCAGTAATTTGATTAAACTCTAATTATTAGCTGTCTACCAAGGAAGTACATAATAACAAAAAGTATCATAAGCTTCATTTGTTGGTATGGACAACAAAATTCATAAAGAACAAACTAGCACCACATACTCAATCATTCAGATCCTCCTAATATTCACAAGAAAAATGGAGAATAGCAATTTAACCTTGGACATGTATGTTTTAATGTACTTCAACAGCTTCCATAATTAGTTAGATCCAATTTCTTATTTACTCATTAATGCAAATGTTGTGTTCTCAATGGTAAAAAGATCAAGTTCAATGTTCAATCACACCCCAGAAATAACAAAATCTTTAGCTTGAGTGAAGAGAGTTCATCATGCTTGGCAAAAAGATAATATGAAATTCAAGGACGTTAACAAACCTACAACAAGCATAAATGCAACCCAGCCAGAAATTCATCATAAATCCCGTATAACCAAGCATCAAGAGAACTAGAGAAGTATGCTCTCTAACCATATAAAGACAACAAATGGGTTCTTAACAACCTACCTGAATAAATGAACAATGGCATTTAGCAGTTCATGAAAGGTTTCCATTTTTTTCAAGAAATGCCATGGTTTATGTATTCAGAGACCAAAAACAACGAAATCAGTAAATTAACTGAATTAAAAGAGAGGCAGCATGAGCAAACAAGTGGAACTGTATTGATGGACAAATAAGTAGAATGCTGGTCATAAAAAATAATTATTTGTATATTAAAAGATACTGCAGATCTTGGTTTAATTGAATACTATTCATAATTCTTTTTATTTGTCATCAACTTGGAACTATTTTTTTTCATTCCTGAAGAGGTGCATACATGCATCAAAAACAAGATCAATGTAGTGGTATGTTAGACCAACTTTGTAATATGGGGCGGAGTGTTGGCCAGTCAAGAGCTCCCATGTTCAAAAGATGCAAATTGTGGAGATGAGGATGCTGTAATGGATATGTGGCATACTAGGTGAGATAGAATTAAGAATGAGGATATCCGAGACAAGGTGGTAGTGACCTCTATGGTGGACAATATGAGGGAAGAGAGACTGAGATGGTTTGAGGAGATGCACAGATGCCCAGTAAGGAGGTGTCAGGGATTGGATATAGTGGGTATGAGGAGAGGTAGAGGTAAGCTGAAGAAGTACTGGGAAGAGGTGATTAGATCGGACATGGCGCAACTTCAACTCACCGAGGACATGATCTTAGATAGGTGCGTATGAAGGTCGTGGATTAGGGTAGAAGGTTAGTAGGTAGTTGTGCTTTGACTATATTTTCGACAGGTTTAGGCTTGGTGGGAGCCTGGGAGCACCGGGTGTGTTGTAGTATTAGTCTTATACATATATTTTCTTTCCAATTATCACATTTTCCCGTTGTTATTACAGTTTCTTTTCTTTGTAGGCTTTGTACTGCCTTCCTTATTGATTGACATGATTCACTGTCGTATTCCCTTTTCGTATATACTTTGTCTTGCTGCACTTGAGTGAGTCTTTCGAAAACAACCTCTCTACCTTCCCGAGGTTGAATTAAGGTTTGCGTACACTTTACCCTCCCTAGATCCCACCTACGGGATTACACTGAGTATGTTGCTGTTATTGTTGTTGAATGTAGTGGTATGTTAAAGAGTCCCTCCAATTGATAATACAAAAAATCGATATCTGGAATTCAAAGGGATCAAATAGAAAATAGAACTTTGATCATAGAACTATAATGAAATATATGACCACAATAACAACTGGAGGTAGACCTATATACTGTAAATGTTGTTTGGTTCTTTATTTCAGAATCTGCAAGTTTCTAAATTATCCATGAATTTAATTCTTTGTTTAAATCACAAAAAGTCTAATGAATCATGCACGTTGACTTTGTGATTGCAATCAATTTCACGCTTTTAATAAGGAAATAAATGTGAAATCGATTGCAATCATAAAACAACATGCATGAAAAAATTACAGGTTTTCACTGCTGTCTTTGTAGAGTACCGAAATACATAGTATTCTGATTTTTAGAACATTAGCATTGGAAAATGGTAACATATATGTGAATCTTATACCCGTAACCTTTTACAGTCCCAATCATTTATCTTTTCAAGGTCATTTACTCCAACGTTAGCATTACAGATTAAAGCAGTATACAGCGGCCATTTGGCACTTAAATTGAGAGGGATGCATTGAGAAGATAGACAGATTTGTTCTAATGTTTGAGAGACATATTTAAGACGAATTTCTTTTGTTTCTTCTTTTATGATTGGAGGACTTTATAAATTTCATCAGTTCTATGTGTGGTTGGAGTTAGAGAAGGAAGAACAAACTTCTAGTAGTATAATTAGAATTGTATAAATCTTGCTGTCCTCTATGAAATTATAATAATTAGCATGCACAAATTTGCTTCTAGTTACATATATTATCCATTTGATTAATCATGATTCATGAACATGATGGGTAGAAGTTCAATTGAAAACAGAATATTAAAGTTGTAACTTAATTTCTCCAATGGACTAGGTAAACATGAATAATAAATGGAAATGACTGAAAAAGTTTGTATGCTAGACAGAAAATTCATTCCCTGAAAAAAGAGAGTTATATATGCAATACAGGAAAATAATTTTTTTTTTGCAACTCATCAAATGAAATAAGAATAGTGGCTTTGGAAGTTCTCAGAATAACAAAAGAAATGTTGTTTTTGCATGCTGCAAACCTCTCAGTCACAATAAAAGATCTCTGGCAATATACTTTTGCAATGACACAAGTTTATCATTGGAGCCTAAATGGATATCAAAGCTACTTAACACAATGAAAACAAGGAAGATTAGATGTGATAAACTTTCGCTTTAGAGAAAATACACTAATCCATACACCTCTAGAAAAAGCTAACCAGTAAAACAAAACAAGATGTTTGTAGAAGTAAGAAAATGTTCAGAATCTAGATACATACATGCTGCAAGAGTTCTTCACCAGCTGATCGAAAGATGCGACAAATTTCTGCAGGAATAAAAGCTGAACTATTTTCATAGCCCCGAGTCCCACCACCAGAGAAAGAAGATATTTCCTGAAATTTTAAAAAAATAATCAAAAAGCCCATTTAGATGGCCCAGATCAGGTAACTATACTGAAGTACCAATCAGACAACTCCTTGCCTCAGTGATTCTGGTAATGGCATTTTGCTCTATGAAAACAGAGAGTTGAGCCAGCAAAAGAACAAGCTCGGGAAGTACTTTATCACCCTGCATTCCTTCCCCAAAGGTTAGATCCTGATTAGCAGAATATTTCTTTCCCGAAAGCATGAAAAAGTGATCATTCAGCTTCCTGAAGAAGTCCTGAAATCCTTCTTGCACCCACTCAATGATCAAGTCTGTCAAACTTGATAGCACTTCCAAGTTTTCATCAAGAAGTAGACGGGAATCCTGTTATACAAAAAATCAAACTAAAAGTACAATAAAGAACACAATTGACTGGACAACTGGAGACTGTACTCTGATAGAGGATATGCTGAAATCATGAAGCTGTGGTGCTAGTTTTACCCCTTGCTATTTCCTGATTTATTGCCTTTTCATTTTTTTTATTTTTGGGAGGTAAGCTCAGCGATTTTCGCAACAATTTTGTTCAGTTGAGAAACCTTTCTGATATATTTGGCATAATAAAAACTGTCTGTCAGTAACTTGAGATCAAACCTGAGTGGTGAGTTATAATAGCAAAGACCAAAGTAGGTCAGTAGGTATAGCAGCAGAAAAATGTTAATGCACACTCATTTCATATAGTAACATAACTTCATCAGCGAAGACTTTGGTTCACAGTAATCCACTATTCCAGAAGCTCTAGATGCATGTCAAAACAGATGCTATATGTGCAAAAAAGAGGCTGAAACCCCCAGACACCTTCTTCTTCATTGTGAGGTGGCCTCAGAATTATGGAGCATGTTTTTTTGTCTCTCTGGCATCAATTGGACCACACCCCTCACTGTTAAGGATGCATATGAGAGTTGGAGTCTATGGAAAGTTGACAAAGCCATCAAGAAGATCTGGATTATGATACCTGCTTGTATTTTTTGGTGTATTTGGTTAGAGAGGAACAAGAGATGTTTTGATGGAGAGTCAACTGCTTTAGGCATTTTGAAGACTAGGTGCACTGAAAATTTGTTTAGTTGGACCAACTTGTATCCTGCTGTTAATGCAGAACAACTTCAGGATTTTACTAACTCATTAGCTCTGGCTTAGATAGTTTGTATAGTTAGCTAGAGATTTTTTTTGTAAGCTCAAATGCCATATCTTGTAAATTATGCATCTTCCTGATGTTGTTATTAATACCACTTATCTTATCAAAAAAAAAAAAAACAATACGCATGAAAATGATGTTACTGATGCATTTTGCTTACCTATCCCTATTCCTTTGTAAAACAAAATAGTTTAGTTCCCAAGGGGTTCGAAAACTATTTAGCTCCATTCATAGGTTTGGCAAAAATCCTTTTAAATCCTTTTATTTCACATGTTTCTGCAATTCTTACTTAAATCATTCCCTGGGTAGAATCAAATAGAGAAAGAAAAACAATGTGCGGGCCAGGGTACGGAAATGATTAACAGATACCAACTACTTTAAGAACCATTCCCAGTGAAAACTAAAAAGACAGATTTGATGACCTTTGAACCCATAGATGAATTATTTGATACAAGGATTCAAGAGAACTTCTTAATTTATATAAAGCCACAGAGCTACTTTTACCAGCAAGGCGCCCATGCTGCCTTGTACTAATGCCTTTTTGCTGGTCTCAAGGGCAGACTGCAAAGGATACTCTTCTTCAATTACCCCCTTTTGATTATCATGGACTTTTACAAGAGCATCTGCCAATTTAAAATAATGTAAAGCAACAGTCAAACTCAGAATAGTTTAGAGCTAATGTAAAATAAGTGGTTTGAGAAAGAAGGTCATTTTCTAAGAAGGAACTAATTACTCTTAAGGCTAGTTAAGATTTTGGATTATAACAAATAATATCATAAACGAGTAGTTACACATTGTGCATTAAGCTCCAAATGCCAGATGATACAACATATAAGATAAGACCTCAGACTTCTGAAGAACCTCACCAATTTTTATCCTCTGAAAGACAATTATCTTCTTAGAGCCTGTTTGAATTGACTCAAAAGTTGGTCAAACCTACTTTGAAGTCATTTTTAGCTTTTGGACGTGTTTGGCAAGGTTAAAAATAACTTAAAACAATAAGTTTAAAATGACTTTAAAAATGTTAAAAATCAAAAGTAGGTCTCCCCCTACTTTTTATTTTTTGACTTAAAAAGTCATTTAAGTTTGACTTTTTATTTTTTGACTTAGAAGCTACTTTTTTTAAGCCAATCCAAACGGGCTCTTAATAACCTTTGCTAAGTCACATTACTCACATCATGATAACAAAATCCAATATAGGACAGAGTAGATATCCAAGAAGAAATAACAAGGAGGTTCTGTGTTTACTTTGTGCAAATTAGTAGTGTTGTGTTTTGCACATCCTTCTTAGAGATTCCTTTAAGTCTCGTAAACCTAAAACCTAACAAATTTAATTTGAGTCAAATTTAGACATTTTTATCTGACAGTACCAGTTTAACAAGACATACCTGAAATATCTAGCAAAAGATAACTGAATGTGCAAGCAACATATTGTTTAATAGCATCATGAGCAGCCTGAAACCACACAGGATTTTTCAGATATTCCAAACCCATCACTGTCACAATCGAATAACATGAATCCATAAAGTGGTAATTGTCTATTATAAGTAACCTCAAACGTAAAATCACGTAGTCCGGCCTCTGGCAGCACTTCATCCATCAGAAGCACATCTGTCCAAATTACTCCTGAGGAAAAAATGCGCGTAAAAGAATAATTTATAATCAGACCAAAATTTCATGAAATGCAAAAGTGGTGTCGACAGAGAGCCAGAGTTATTAAAGGCGAAAAAGTAGAAAAGCAAAGGTGTAGTAAGTTTTGAGTGTAAAGTTTGAATAAAGAACAATCAGTGAATAAAGGTCCAGATTCCAGAATAAAGAAAAACTAATAGATATATATGTGTGCACACACACATCAATCAGTATCGAAGAACACAAACAACAATTACAACGGTAAAAGAATTGAAACACTGTAAATAAGAGATATATGTGAAGTTAATAACCTAGTCGATCAAATTCAAAAAACATTTTAAATTCCTGATGTAAATGCAGAGATGCACTCTGATTCAGATTTGGTGTTCTTTTTCATAAATAAAGATTTGCAGACTGATTTTCTTGTTCTAAAATTTCTATTACCTACGCATAATTAATAATTATAATCATACTCATCCATAATGTTCCTAATCAATTCAATACACTCCCTCCATTTCAATTTGTTTGTCCGGTTTTGACTTGGCACGGAGTTTACGAAAGTAAAGAAGACTTATGAATCTTGTAGTCTTAAACTAAAGAGATGTAGAATGTACTAAAATGCCCTTTAATCTTTAGGTCTTAAATATGTCATGTGTAAGTTGGAACTAAGAAGTTTCTACACAAGGAAAGAGGCATTTTTTAAAAAACGTACTAAATAGTAGTGAGACAAACAAATTGAAACTCAGAGAGCATCACTTTCTTGGCTTTATTGTTTAGCGTCGGCTATTCATGACCTATACAACAACATATCTAGTGGCCAGTGGGGTCTAGAGAGGGTGGGGTGTACATAGACGTACCCTACCTTGTGTGAGATGGAGAGGTTGTTTAGATAGACCCTCGGCTCAAAAAAACATTTCCAAAAATAGTTTGACAAATACAAAGGTAAAAGCTATAGTGGAAATGTTGTAGAAAAGAAAAGTACTGACAGCAAAAAAGTAGAGATAACCCAAGTAAAAGAAACAATAATAGTAATACTGATAATAATGATACTGGTAAGTAGAAGATGGAGCAGACAAGGTGCTCAAAGCTAGAGGCATGTCCTTGGTGAGCTGAAGATGTGTCATGTCATGTCTTATCACATTTCCCCAATTTTTCCTTGGTCTACCTCTACCTCTCCTAAGACCTATCATTGCTAACCTCTCGCACTTCCTCATTGGGGCATCTATGCTCCTCTTTACATGTCCGAACCATCTCAACTTCGCTTCCCACATCTTATCCACCACTAAGGCCACTACCACTTTGCCTTGTATTACTTCATTCCTAATCATCTCTCCCCTCCCCGCGACCTATGAGCTTGATAGTTTTTTGACATTTAAAAGAAAAAAATTGTTGATTGACAAGGTTTGTTGAAGCATACGTTGTAATACCTTGGCGTCTTTGCTGAAGCACCACCTAATCTAAGGGAAGATCCTAGCTTGCACTGCATCTCACTTTAAGGTTAAAGCGCAACTTTGACAAAACCCTGAATAGCTAGGTTAAAGTAATGTTTTAATTGAATTTGTCGTGACAATTTAAAAAGTTAAATACACACACAAGAAAACACCAAATAAAGAATCAGAGCTAATTGAGGTTTAAATGATCCTCAATAACAAGTGAAAAACCTAAAGTATCAACTAGAAAGGATAACCACAAATTCTTCAAAGTTTGAGCATTTGTTCCTCCTGGGATCATCTGCTTCTCTTCTTGTCCTTCTACATTCACATGTCATAATATTTCGATCCCAATTCCAGTCACTGGAAAAAGAAGAGAATATCCTCCCAGGAGACGTATTTCAGTCATGTATGGATCAATATTTCGAGAAGGAACTTAGCTCGTTTGGTATGCGGGATGGGAAAGCAATTCCATGAGATAAATGCAGGATTATTTTATCACATGTTTGGTTGGAGGGATGAGGGATGGGATTTCCCATGGGATGTACTAAATGGTGGGATTAACTATCCCAATTTCTGTGGGATAGCTAATCCGGTGGGATGTCCTTGTCTATCTCATCTCACATACCAAAAGAACATTAAAGTTCAAATCTTGAATAAACATCATTCTCCTTCTGATATGACGAGTCAACAAGATTTTGCCAAAAATAGGAACAATAGTAAAAAGTACAAGTCAAAAAGGACTAGAGCTGCATCGCAAGTTGGAAGATGGTAAACTGGCCTAGAGTGCATGATTATTTATAGTCAAATGAGAGAAATAACAACAGTTTGTGTTGACAAAAGAGCAAAGAAGCATATTGAGAATTTAGAACCTTCATCCCCTGGTCCTAGATGGCTAAACTAACCAGGCATAGAGCAGGCTAAACCATGTGTTTTTCTCAAGTGCTTAACATACATAGCAGATGGCAAATGGTGAAAGATAACTATGGTTCTGAATCCCTAAAGAAAGGCAAAAGATGACCTGACATTGCAAACAAGTAAAGATTAACACTACATGTGATGCTGAAGTAACAGAGAGTGGAACTTACGCAACATGGCAACAAGGTCTGTTGAAGAGACCTGCTTCTTGATGTGCTGCTTTGTGGCTTCAAAGTGCCTAAAGTTTTCGAAAGTGGTGCTCTGTTATACTGATCAGTTGTAGAAAACTAATGCACAAACGATATCCAGAAAGCAAGATCAACTCCAGATGTGAAGGGAGGAGAGAGGAAAAAAAGAAGTGCATCCATACTTTGTAGCTAACTCTTTTGCAAGTCTAAAGAGCTGTTGTTCGGAATCAGGGAAAATAACTCGATAAGCGCGGACAGCCTCAGCAAATTCACGAATAGAAGCCTAAAGTTGCGAACATGACAATTTGTCAAGCACCGTAAGATAACTGGAAAGGAGAAAAATAAGTGATACTCCAAAAGGTTTCTGTCAGAAGCATTTTTAAGCTACCATATCTATCCGCTTTTGGTATTGCCACACACTGACAAAAATCATTATTTCTTTTTTTGAGTGAAAATATGTGATACTGGCATGAGTGGACGCCACCTTTACTGATGAGAAGTCATGTCTGATGAAGTTTATTAAATGTTTATAGATGTTAGAAGTTCTGGCCACATTGTGCATACACTGCAAGCATAGAATTTCCAAGCATATTAATTATATTGCTTTGACATACCTCATGAGAACTAGAAGAAGCCGATACAGGAATCCCACCAAGGCCTGATGAAGCATATCTTATTTCCTTATATTCTAGATGGAGATCCACAAGGAACTGTTCTAACTTTTCAAAGAGTTGCTCCTTCAAATTATTAACCTGCAACACAGACATATAATTCCAAAAGGCAAAGTCACAACAACAAGATAATTGAACTTCAAGCCTTATATTGCACTACAAGTCTGAAGAATATAAGATATCAGGGTTGTATCAAGAGGGATGCACTCAATTTTCTGTCCCTAAACGCATGAACTTGAATAGTTATTCTCAAGTTGTGTCCACCAGATGAAGACCAACCAAGGTGAGTTTACTCTCTTTTTTTTTTTTTTAATTTCTCTCTTTTACCATTGAGAGAAATTATTTTTGTCACGGGCCTGCAACATGTTCCATGTTATGTTACCAGCATACGAAACAGTTGTAGTTATCCCTATCCCAAGTCTCCAACTATAGGAAGTGGTGTCACAATAAATTGAGCAGTTCTGGTTTTTCCTTCACTATTATTTGAGATATTCTTGCATTCTCCAACCTCTACTTGGAAAAGACAAAAAATAAAAATAAAAATAATGCGATGATTCATGTATAATACAAAAATAAAGAAAATTCTAATTTTGAGGTGTCAAAGAGTGAAGGGAAGCCTTGGCATAATGGTAAGAGTCGTCGTTGTATGACCAAGAGGTGACAAGGTCAAGACGTGGAAACAACCTCTTACAGAAATGATAAGTAAGGTGGCAAACTATAGACCCAATGTGATATAGCCCCTTCTAAGATCAAATGCAGGAGCTAAGTGCATCATGTCACCCCTTTGAGGTGTTGAAGAGTAGGTTAACAATAGACTTAGGTTGACATCTCTAATTAATGATTGTCACCAATAAATAAGGCTATTTTTCTTCCTATTGTTGAGGAGTGTGATCATCTTATCTAAAAGCTTAAGTTGTTAGAGAGAGTTAACTTATGTCTACTTAATTATATCTTCAACACGCCCCCTCACGTGCTAGTCTGATTCTTTTTCATGGCCAAACACGTAAAAATTCTTTTTATAATGGGTGGCAGTGAAGGCTTGAACCCAAGGCCACTGTCTGCTCTAATACCATTATTAAGAAAATTGACCATGAGTTTAACTCAGCTCCAAAAGCTAGCTCATGAGGTAAGGATTGTCCAAGACCATATAAGGAAGCAAACAACCCCATCCCATACCAATCTGTGACTCTTAACACCTTCCTCCACCACCACCAACATGCTCAGAGCTGGATATCTTGAGCATGGACAATATAATATGGGGGCAACATCGGATAAACCAAATTGAGATGGGTCTAACTCTAATACGATGATAAGAAATGGACTTTGGGTCTAACTCAATCACAAAAACTAGATCATACGGTGAGGATTGTCCTAGACCATATAAAGAGACCAATTCTTCACCTCACAACCAATGTGGGGCAACTTAACACCCCAACATGTAGACCTACCAACTTGAGAGTGGACAACATAATATAGGGGCTAAGTTCAAACATCACGTAAAACAAGAATTGGATAGATCTTGTTCTGATACCATATTAAAGTGTGTTACTAATACTATTTTATCTAAAGGCTTAAAATGTGTGACAGAACAGACTCTTACCTACTTAAATTTTCAACAGATGTAAAAGGGTAAATTATTAAAAAGTTCTCTTTTCTCAAACTTTATCAAAAATATTCTTTTTGTTATCCATATTATTACCGCAACACTTTACTATCTTAATACATACTCCAGATCACAAAGTTGGTGAATGTCAGTAAGTCAATCAAGATACAGGTGAATGATTATGAAAGCCATATCAAGGGGGCTACCTTTTTCAGTACACAGATCTACAGGTTTAAGGTCGAAGTTAATTTTCTTAAGCAAAATCTTTCCTGTCTCCTACAACTCAAAGATACAGTGGCAACCTTCGATTGAAGCTACTTCTGCGGATTGCGACAACACCCGTCCTTGGATCAAGGCTCTCACTCGCTCAAGACGTCGATGAGCCACCGGGTTGACCCAAAAAATGACTCTCTTCGCCGGGATGTCAGCAGGTTAGGCAGCTCTAAGATTTTTTATATTCGGTGGAAGGCAGGCTGAAACTCTGCCCCAACCAAGTGAAACTAAGGGTCTGAAAGAGTTCACGATCTGATCTATGGGGTGTTAACCCTCGGAGGACGGCTAAGAATGTCCATTAAAAGGAGCGGTGTAATGACCCTCTTGGTCATTTCTGTGTCTTGCCTTCTGTGTGTCGTTTAGAGCGTTCCTATAGCGACCCCAAGTCATTTATGACTTGCTGGGACTGACAGTTCGGTCACCTGGTCGTTCGTGTTTGGTCTTGGTGCGAGTTTTTGTGTTTTGGAGCTTATGAACCTTGAACGATCATTTTCGATCAAAAGTTCAAGAAGATGACATCGAAATCCAATTCTGACAATTCCATCAGCTCTGGAAGGGTCATTTTAGGCAAGTAGCATGGTCGACATGACTCCCGAGGTTTTCAGTGTGAGTCGGTGCGATTAGGCGTTTTAACTTTAAGTTTAAGCTTAAGTTTGACTTTGGTCAACATTCTAAGTAAACGCGCTCGGATGAGAATTCCATCAGCGTGGTTAGCTCCGGAATGTCGAGTTTGGTCTAGATTGACCCTTCTTTTGTGTCTGGAGGTTTTCGATATCTATCCGAGCCCTTTTGTGGGTTTTGACTTAAAATGGCTTTTGGAAGTGGGACCCACTTTTTATCGAAATGACCTCTGATGGAAATTTCGACTGTGCCGTTGAGTTTGGAATATCGAATTTGGTATGGTTGCATATCTCGTTTGCATGCACGGGGTTCCGAACGAGATCCGAGCACCCCATCGGAATTTTAAGTTTTGGAAATGTTGCAGATTTTCTGCAATTTATTGCAGAAAATCAGCAACATTTCCCAAATTTCAAACCCTCATAACTCTCTCATCTCTCAACCGATTTGGGCGATTCAAAAGGCAAAGTTGTGAGATTTTTCGAGAACAACGTGTTGGTGAGCTCGGATAGTGATTTGGAGTCCCCGTTTGAGGTAATTTTCGTAAAATACCTGCTGCCTCACCCTTTTTGTGAGCTTAATTTTGGAAATTTTTGAGACTTGTTTTCTTAGCCATTTTAGATCCGATTTTGGTGATTTTTGAGGCTATCTTGAGTGGTTTTTCGAGGAGAACATTGTGGTGTTGTCAGATTTTACTGTAGACCGCTCGTTTTTGGTAAATTCACTGCTGTCCCATTTCTAATTTTTGAGAAAATTTGGGTTTTAGTTGCATGTTGATATTGTGTTGTTCCCGAGCCCCGAATTGTGTCCCATTTTGGGACATGAGCTGGGAAAACTGGTTAGGACCCACTTTTGGGGTTAATTTCGGAATTTCCTGCACGGGTCCCACTTTCCCCGTTTTGACTCCAAAATTGACCCGTCTCTGTTTGTTGTGATTTTAGTGTCTAAACGACCGTATTAACGTTGTGACTCTATTTTTGATAGCGGAGCAGCATTTCGAGACCGTTCGGAAAGGGAAAGCTCCGAAGGAGTGATTTTGGAGCGCGTGTGATCGGCCTACAGGTAGGCTACGGTTTCCCTCTCTTAGATTGAGCTTGAGAGTGTGAATGCATGTTGATTAGTTGGGATTTGGGTTGGTAGTTATTGAATCACGTTTAGGTGTTTAAAAATTATGTTTTCGGCCTATTTCGAGAATTATCGGGTAACTGTGAGCATGTTGTGTTATTAACGGACCCTCCTCGCTATGTGGAGTGCTTGCATGCTTAATTATTGTTTATTTGAAGCATGTTGGGCCTTAGTTTAGGTTTGACTAGGGCTTGCCTTAGAAATACATTATTCAGATCCAATAGGCCTTAGTTTTGCCCTGACGTCGCTCGGCCGACTTAGATCCCTGTAGACTGGTGTAGCAGACTTGAGTCTGATAGTTTGGGCCTTAGTTAGGCGATACTCTTTCTCCGACTATAGTTATCCTTATTTCCCCGATGTTACGGCTTCACGAGTTACATCGGCGACACTAGTTCTACTTCGATTTGGTTCCAAGGACTTACATTGATTGGCTAAGTATGGACGGCGTTCCACGGACATTTATGAGTGTGGATCGATTAGGACTCTTTCAGCAGCTACATTGGCACCTTTATAGAGCATCCGGTTTAAGGTCCGGCCTCTATTGCCCAAATACTTATATAGAGCATCCGGTTAGTATTCCGGCCTCTATTGCCCAGATACTTATATAGAGCATCCGGTTAGAGTTCCGGCCTCATATACTTGATACTTGTGATTGGTTACTTGGGTACTTCTGCTGAGCATCCGGTTCGAGGTCCGGCCTCCGTACTGTCAGATTTTACTAATTAGGGTTGAGGTTCTGATTCGTGTTCTTCGTTCTTGGGTTCTTTTATGCAATTCTCTTTAGTTATAGTTATTTTGTGTACTCGTCGGGCTTATGGGAGTCCGTTCGGGTTTTTATTTAACTTGCGCACGAGTGTACCTTCTGGGCTTATGGGGGCCCAGTTAGGTGTAGTTAGCTTATAAATTACTTTAGTTAGTTCTTTGTACACTCGTGTGCATTCCCTTGTTAGTTAGATTTTAGTTCTTGACTTCGGTTTGTGTTATTCCTTCTTTTCATATTGCCTTTACTTTTCAAGTTCAGTCGGCCTATGATGCCTACTTGGTACCGGTTGTTTTCGTACTCATGCTACGCTCTGCATCTGTTTCGTGATGCAGGTCCGGGCACTAGTAGCCAGCGTTGATCGAGCTTGGAGCAGTCTGATCCGGAGACGGGGGTGAGCACACGGCGTTTTGTACTATTTCAGTCTCCATCTGTATATATAGACTTGTCTTTTTCCTTTCGAGACAGTCCAATCTCTGTTGTTCACTTTTGGGACTTGTACTCATTTTGTTAGTAGCTCTGTACTAGTGACTTCCAGGTTCTGGGAGGGATCTTTATTTGTATATATGTTTTTGGTTTGCTTCCGCCTGTTTATATTGTTATTTGCCTACTCTTGTTTAGTTTCTACCCTCAGACCCATTACTTGTTGTTCCGGGTTACGGGTTGGCTTACCTACTGGTGGGTTATAGTAGGTGCCATCATGACTTGAGAAATCGGGTCGTGACAAGCGGACCGATGGGGTCGTACACTTACAAGTCCATATAACAGATCCCCTTCAAGTAAGGTCACTTTTTAAAGAAAAATCGTTCTTCCATTGTTTCTGAAAAGGCATGTATAGAGATGTATAATCTTCTCTTCAATCCCCCCCCCCCCCCCCCTCAAAAAAAAAAAGCATTAGCAACATATTCATCTACATCATAGGTCAAGGTCCACCATTTTTCATCCATCTTTTCTTTCTTTATAATGCTACAGTTTTCCTTGTTTGATGTTTTTGTCTTTTTGCATTTTCATCCAAAGAATGAGGGTTCTGATGGTAATCCGAGGTATAAAACAGATGTGCATTCATTTTAGTAAATAATAATATGAATTTTCTTCTCGATCTGTTCTACAATTATGTTTTCCGTTTTCGGAGCTAAGAAGCTTGAGAACTTTGACCTAACTGTGAGTCAACAGAGAGGTCACAGGTTCAGAAAAATAAGAGAGCAAAGAGCAAGCCCATATGGCAGGAAAAAAGGACTAGAAAATATGTCTCAGAATATCATATTGTAAAGAGCTCTTCTGAGATACTGTTCAAGAAGACAAGAAAATAGAACTTTTCCACTTGGTTACTTCTTGTTTTTTCCCAGTCAACCATTCTTACATCAGTGTATAATGTGTCAAATTGACGCATGCTACAATTTTTCCATGATTGAGCACTTCTAGTTGATCGATAGTGAAACTAGGAAAAGAAGTTTTATGAAATTATGACAATTCAACACCACATAATTTACTCCATCTATCCTACATAATCTAACATAGGTACTTTAGGCGTTCAATTTGACCAATTTCTGCATGAAAAGACAACATTGATCTAGCAAATGATTGTAGCAATACTGCAATATGATCATAAATGTCATGATCAAAGAAATTAAATTTTTGAAAAAGGTAAAGGGACTGTGGCATATTGGGGGAACGAGGAAACTTTACAGTTACCCACTCAAAATTGAAGAATTCGTCTCAAATCAGTTAAAGACCAAATTGAACTATGCAAAAAAAGTAGATGGACCAAGAAGGAAGGGGTGATGCATGACAAGACCCAAAAATTTGTTTGTAGAGTATTGGAAGATGTTCGTGACTATCATGATCAAAGTAATTAAATTTTCGAAAAGATAAAGTGCCTCTGACAAAATGGGAATGAGGGAACATTTTACAATACATATTTGCTTCAATAGAAGGAGATGGAGAGTCTTGTGAAAAATCAAAGGATTTATCTCAAATCCGTTCAAGACAGAAGACAATAAGTAGATGAATCTGGGAGAAAGGGGGAGGCGTGATACAGACCGGAAAATCCAATTGCTTAAGGAGCATAACAGCCTCTGCCCTGGCTTGTATGGATTCAGAATCTGAGAATACCTTGCCCTGAAAAGCAAACGAAAAGTAATATGCATCATAAAGTTCAATTCACTAATTTCTTGACAGCAAATCTAAAGAATCAGGATCTCCAGAAAATTGCATTCCCTACTTATTTTTCCTCTGCTGCTTTAAAAGTAGTCACAGGGATCTACGTGGTGCGTAGAAATTATACAAACACTATAACTTCCTCCACCAAATAAAGTGTCCACCCCCAATCAAGTAATCGGAGCACTTACAGACCTGCAAGGCTTTGATAATGATAGCAATTGCTTCCTCTGAGGCTCGTTTGCAGTCTAGGAATGAAGAGTCCCCATATATCTAGCACAGATAAATACTGTCAGCAAAATTTATAGACGCAATTATATCATGAAAAGGGAAAAGGTGTGGACCCAAGGATACCTACAAACCTTGAAAATGGGCATGGCTCCTATATAGTATTTTACTGCATCAGCATAGGCTTCTGATTTGATGCACTTTGCTAACGTAGCAGGTAGATCGTATATGAACTGTTCTTCTCCAAAGAAGAGGGAATATGTGTCACTCAATCATGGAAAGGAAGTATACTTACATTGCACATAGCAGCATAAACATAAAACTGAATTTTATCTTGTCAGCAAAGCTAGTGATGTGATGAGACTGAATCAAAAGACTAAACCGCTGCCAAATAATAATGCATTCTCTCCATCCCTATTTATATGATATTCTTGTAATTTTGGGACATCCCAATGAAAAGATTGATGAAGTTGTAAACTGTACCTGATGGTCAGTAAATATGAATGGTCGATTATTGTGTTCCACTTTCTCAGCAGATACGAAATGGCATATTACTTTATTTTTTACATACTTAAGGAAATGGACCTTGAAACAAACTGAACCACAAAAGCTAGCTAATAAGGTTAAAATTGTCCAAAACTATATAAGGAGACAACAACCCATTCCCCCAAATAATGTGGGAACATTCCCTTGCCCTCCCTGTACACGACATGCCCAGATCTGGCAAAACTAGAACGTGGATAACATGGGGAAAAAGACTTCTAGTTTAGTGGTATTAGTAGGATCTCCCATAAAATAGGGTGGGTTCGATTCTCTCTACCCTTTCCTTGATCCCCTATGTAATTGGAAAAAAAAATATTAACAAAAGCATGTGGGTCCAACAATGGAAACACGATAACATGAATGTAGATGCTTTGGTACCATGTTAAAAAAATGCACATTTAGTCTAACTCAACCGGAAAGCTAGATCATGAAGTGAGGAACTGAGGATTGACCAAGAGCATATGAGAAGGCACCAGTCCATTCTCTCAACCAATGTGGGAGACTCTAACATACAATTCACTGCCAGTCACCATCTAATGCCCTTCAATCATAAATATTCCATAATTAACCAGCCCAAATCAGTAGGGTAGAAATGGAAATGACTTCTTTCTTTTTTTCCATATTCAAAAAACAGCAAGATTCATTCAGTTCTGAAAAGTGCTATATGAACACCTGTAGAGATGCAGCGAATTAATTTTTTTTAGCTTAATACCTCACTTTAGTACCTGAACTTTCCGTAGAAGATTGCGGGTCCGATGCAATTTCTCAATGTGCTCTCTCTTCTCAAAAAGAGATGTATTAACCCCATCACTTCTAGATTGAACAGACATTATCTGCAAGTAATTAAAAGAAATCTAACATTTCCCACACAGTTCCTTTTCATCTTTTACTTCTTGGGTCAAAATTAAAACCAAATAAAGCAAATAACTTTTCGGACGACTAAAAGATGAAAGAAAAAAACTACTAACCTTTTCAAGAAGCTGTTCCATATTTGTTTCCATGCCAACAATATTGTTCTTCATCCTGAAAAAGCAATCACTAAGTGAGTTCGGAATCAACATGCCAAAGGAGAATACGACAAAATAAAACCCTGGCAAACGTGAAAGCAACATATGATCTGAAGCCAAGCATAACAAGTGCAAGAAACTGACAATGTTACTTCATTTCTTCTGAATTATTCAGGATCTATGACACGTCTAATAATGTCATAACAAGCTCGCACACTAAGTTAGAATTTAGCTTCAATTGTACCCAAGTGTCTGCCACTAACAGGATGAAATAGCTCATATTTTACAGTTACTTTCAAAGAAAAGGTTTACCTTTTAATAGCATCTGTGGCACTTACAAACTTGTTGTAATTCTCATATACCAACATCTGCAGGTCGGTATCCAGATTCTTTGTCTCAGCAGCCATATCAACATGCCTCTGAAGCAGACCTTCCAAATTGGACTTCTGCACCTATATATTCAGAAATATTACGCTGTCTAGTCAATCTTTTCAAAGACTTCAGCATCATTAAAAAGAATAGCTCACTCCAGGACAAAAAGGTAAGATTAGTGATAATCTTTCTGATAAATATTACGTAAGCATGAGGTGTGCACACCAGAAGTCTTTCAGAAGAGCACATAAAGTGAAAGGCAAATAACCATGCTATTCACATCAGGCTCTGTGAAGGAGCTTAGCAAGTGTGTTTCTGTACCTTGAGGTACAATCACAAGCAACAGCTTCCATTAGTTAGTTGTTTAGTGGTTAGGGAGCTAATTATTTCATAATTGTAATTAGTTGTTAGGCTAAATTACCAAGAAACCTTATCACCAGCGGTCAAAAGGGCCACAGTCAGAGCAGTCATTTCAATTGTTACAGCTAAGCAATGGAAGTTCTACCAAATTGATGTTTACAATGTCTTCTTGCTAGGGAACTTGTATGAAGAAGTGTACATGACTGTCTTAGAAGGTTTTTGTGACAAGGGTGGCAAAAATGCACAAGGTTGCAGGCTATTGAAGTCGTAATATTGCTTAAAGCAAGCTTCCAGGCAATGGAATATCAAGCTTACTGCAGTCTTGACATCATAATGTTTTCACCAGAGCACAAGAGACTATTCTTTGTTCACAAAGAGGGAGGGTGACAAAACTGCCATAAAATTTGGTGTATGTAGATGACTTGTTACTGACAAGGGATGATCATGCCATGACTCCTATGCCACAGAATCGAAAATTAAGGAAGCTTTACAAACAACTTTCAAGATCAAGGATATGAGAGAGCTCAGATACTTTCTTGGCATTGAATTTGCCAGAAGCAAGGATGGTATTTTGATGCACCAAAGAAAATATGATTTGCAGTTAGTGGCAGACATGGGGCTTGCAGGTGCTAAACCTGTCACTACTCCTATGCCACAGAATCGAAAACTCACAACTGCTGAGTTTGATCAGCATATACCACCAGCTCATGAGGATCAGTCCTTGGGATATCCTGCTAGAGATTGGTTATGAGGCTACTCTATCTTACTACAACCAGACCAGACATTGCATTTGTTGTGCAAAGTCTCAGTCAATTCATGCATTCTCCTAAGAGGTCACATATGGAAGCAGCATTGAGACTAGTAACATATGTGAAGGCTAGAGATTAGTAACAATTCATGAAGGCTAGAGATTGGTTATGAGAGGCTACTCTATCTTACTACAACCAGACCAGACATTGCATTTGTTGTGCATAGTCTCAGTCAATTCATTCATTCTCCTAAGAGGTCACATATGGAAGCAGCATTGAGACTAGTAACATATGTGAAGGCTAGAGATTAGTAACAATTCATGAAGGCTAGAGATTGGTTATGAAGCTACTCTATCTTACTACAACCAGACCAGACATTGCATTTGTTGTGCAAAGTCTCAGTCAATTCATGCAGTCTCCTAAGAGGTCACATATGGAAGCAGCATTGAGACTAGTAACATATGTGAAGAATGCAACAGGTTTAGGAATATTGATGTCAGCAACTAGTGATGATCACTTGAACGTGTGTTGTGATGTTGATTGGGGAACCTGAATCAATGGAAGGAGGTCTATTACTGGTTATCTAGTGCAGTATGGGTCTTCCCCCATTTCGTGGAAGTCCAAGAAGAAGGCTACTGTGTCCAGGAGTTCGGCAGAAGCTACTGGACAATGGCATCTTCAGATGCAGAAATAGCATCGCTGGATTGTTTCAGGAGCTTGGTGTGGAGATCAAAGTTTCTGTTTCTTTATTTTCTTGAGTGTGAATCAGCACTATAGATAGCTGAAAATCATGTCTTTCATGAGAGGACTAAGCATATAGACATAGAGTATCATTTCACTAGGGGGAAAATTCACGAGGGCCTAGTTACTACTGCCTACTTACTTTCAGCAGATCAGCCAGCGGATTCATTCACTAAGGGTCCTGGCAGAGCTTCACATGTTCATCTGATGTCCAAGCTAGGAATCAAGAATATCTACATACCTCCTAGCTTGAGGAGGAGTGTGAAGAAGCTTAGCAAGTGTGCTGATGTACCTTGAGGTACAATCACAAGCAACAGCTACCATTAGTTAGTTGATTAGTGGTTAGGGAGCTAATTATTTCATAACTGTAAATAGTTGTTAGGCTAAATACACAGGATTAGTTTGTTAGCAGTTTGCACATAGTCGGTTAGAAGGTCTTAGCTGTCATTCGTTGTCGACATGTATATTGTTAGAATATGAATAGGTTTATACAATCCTATTAGAATAGAAATAGGTTTACACAATCCTATTAGAATAGGAATAGGTGTACACAATCCTATTTATAATAGGAATAGGAATACAAATAGAAATAGGAATAGTAAATAGTATCCTACTTGGTAAAGGATTGTATTCTAGTGTATATAAATAGGGTCTCAATGTAATAATGTAAACACAACAACAATTCAATAATATTTTTTTCCTATATTTCTCACATGGTATCATAGCCTCTACGATCTTGGTAGAAAATCAAAGAGCTTCCGCTGCCGGCGGGTGGCTATTACCCATATATGTTGCCTGTCCGGCCAATGATTATGTTAGCAAAAGTTGGGTCACCATGTATCTTTCTGGTGACTATTTTTTCATATTTAATTTGTGTAGCACTGTGCCATCATTCCGGTGACTACTTTTTCATATCTAATTTGTGTAGCACCATGCCATCATTCCGGTGACTACTTTTTCATATTTAATTTGTGTAGCACCGTGCGATCTTTCCGTGACTACTTTTTCATATTTGGTTTGCGTAGCACCGCACCATCTTTCTGGTGACTACTTTTCATATTTAATTTGTGTAGCACCTTGCTATCCTTCCGGTGACTACCTTTGTTTGCATATTTTATTTGCGTAACACCGTGCATCTCTCCGGACTACTTTTCATATTTTGTGTAGTATCGTGGATTTTTTCGAACTACTTTCTCATATCTGAGTTGCATAGCATCATGTGTCTTTTCAGTGACTCCTCAGATTTGATTTGCATAGTTCCATTCGTCTTTCCGGTGATTCCTCAAATCTGATTTGCGTAGGGTTGTGCCATCATTCCAACCCTACCTGTATAATTTTTCAGGTCATGCCATCATTCCGATCCTACCATATTATTTCTCCTTTTCAAAGGGGTCGTTCCATCAATTAGAACTATCCTATACAATTTCTATTTTCTAGTTGGGTCGTGACATCATTCCGACCCTACCCATATGATATTATTTTGTTAGATTGTGACTACTTTTAGCCATCAAATCTAATACTCTGGTGATAAACATGTTCCGATCAATTTTTCAGTGACTTTCTTCTCTAATATCGACTAGATTTTGAGCACTTACAACGACCGCTGCATTATGAAGAAGTCTATATGGGAGTTTAGTAGCCTTGTCTGTTGATTACGTAAGTCACTCAATGGTCTGAACAGTCTTTGCAAGTTTGGTTTGAGAAGTTCAACACTGTAATTTTATCACTATGTGTTTTATCGGCATTATGCATCAAATTCAGTATTTCATGAGAAGATTAAGCACATTGAGATTGACTGACATTATGCATCAAATCAAATCCAGTTTTAATGAGAAGACAAACACATTGAGATTGACTGTCAATTTTGTGAAGTCGACTGATCAACTTGCATATATCTCACCAGGACCCTCATTGGTCCTCGTTTACATGTGTAACAAGCTAGGTACATGAATTGTATGCACTAGCTTGAGGGGGAGTGTTAGAATATGAATAGGTTTATACAATCCTATTAGAATAGAAATAGGTTTACACAATCCTATTAGAATAGGAATAGGTGTACACAATCCTATTTATAATAGGAATAGGAATACAAATAGAAATAGGAATAGTAAATAGTATCCTACTTGGTAAAGGATTGTATTCTAGTGTATATAAATAGGGTCTCAATGTAATAATGTAAACACAACAACAATTCAATAATATTTTTTTCCTATATTTCTCACATATATATCCAGAATTCCTCATTCAGTTAGAACTAATGCAAGATATTTTCACAAACAATGTGTTCTCTCTTTCTCCCTACGCCCAATTCTTCTTCTTCTTCTTGCATTGTTAGCTGTTAATTGCAGAGATTCAATTACTTCACATGTTCTATGACATTTCTTTAAAGAGTTACAACAGTTGTATTTCCAGATAGATTTTTTTTTTCAAAAGTAAAAGTATGTTTCCGGGTAGATATATGTCACAGCCTCTTTCTTCCTTTTTTTATAAGGTTACATAAATGTGACATTTAAATGCAGACAAGTACATCAAAAGACATCTATTCAATCGTAATAAAGGGATTAAACATTAGATCATAGAATGGCCGCTTGTAGTACAGAGAACAATACTATATATATTATGAAAAAAGGATACACATTATTGAGAAAGGGGTCACTATAACCACCTTTCTCGGTACTCTTTCCTTTCTAATTTATACAACAGTTGTCCACTTTTGCAAAGGTGTACTATGAATCACAATAAATGGACTAGACATGAGATCATAACATACTCACAAAGTAGTACAGAAAACTCTAACCCAAAATAGGACAGTATAATCTACCTCTCATAGTACTTGCTCTAATCCAACTTATGCCACACTCTTCCATTTCAGAAGACTCTTACTACATCGAAAGAAAGACTTATTATGTGAGAGAACTCAACATTGATATAACATGGTAACGCATTTATAGGGAACTTATGTCATTGTGATCTCAAAAAGGTGCCACTATACACAATCTGTCATAATACTCCCTCCATTCCAATTTATTTATCACTCCTCCACTCTGGATGTTCTGAGACAGTTTACAATAAAATGCATACATCAAATTACCATCTAAACTCACTATAAATCAAACATAGTCCTATGAGAAGCAAAAATATAGATGTGAGAGACATACAAGAAGGTTCATGTATTGATCGACATCGAATGTGGTAGTGTTGATGGTGTCCAATGTAGCGAATCTGGAAGAAGCATTGGGCGTCTTTGAAGGAGAACTGGGATCAGGAGAATAGAAGCTTGATAACAGATCTCTCATTCTCCTAGCTTTATCGTCCATCGGCACATCATCGACACCCATTTTTGTTTCGAAGGTTTCAGAAATTGACAGTGAAAATTTTCAAACGCAATGCCAGTGTTCTTCGTCTGCCAATTGTGATTTTCGACTGAGAAGTAAGAACTCCTTGTTCGGAATGTGAATTGATGCTGAATCTGATAATCTCTGATTTCCTAATTCAATCGCCCCTTTAATTTATAGTTACACGCTGTACACGCACCATCTTTTTTTAGTATTGAAGAAATTTTTCAAATAGTCACGCTAATAAATTTAATTAGACTTCTTAGTTGTACTCCCTACATTCAAAAAATGATTATAACAATATTTGTCCCATTTAGAAAATCAAGAAATAATTTAATTTATGTGTCTATTTTACTCTTGCTATAAAATACTCTCTTTTTATCATCTAATACATTTTTCAAAACATTAAACTTAATAAAGTCAAATGATAAACTAGTAATATTACCCCTATTATTTATTGTTTCTTAAAGGGTGTGTCAAGTCAATAATGGACAACTATTGTTGGACAGAGGAAGTAGTTTGTATATTGACGTGTTGTAGCTATAATTTAAGCTACTAGGAACAACCTCATTTGTATAATATGTGTGTATTTGTATAATTGAGCTATTTTCATCCGTATTTATATAAACTGGTTAGTATTAATTGATTTGTATTTATTTATGTATAAATTATTTTCTATCGATTGAATCGATTGTTCATTGTAGTTTTGGTATAATAAGTGTTTGTATAAATGAGTTATTTTCGTCCGTGGTTGTTTAAACAAAGTAGTAACAACTGATTTGTACTTATGTATTTTGTATAAATAAATTATGTTGGTGATTTTTGTACTTATATGTTTTGTATAAGTAAAATATAGAAATATACAATTAGAATAACTATACAATTACGAATTTATACAAATATGGGTACAACTATATATCTAAATTGAATTTCAGAGTAATACGAATTCTGAAATTATGCAAATATGATAAAATTCGAAATAATGAATTTGTACAAACACAAACATCTGAACTTTAAACAGTTATGCAAATTATACCATACAAATTTCAAAAATTATGCATTTATACAACTCGACTAATTGATGTATTCCTATCAATATTGAAATGTTTCAAATGTCCATTACCTCATTTTATTTTATAAAAATATATTTATAGTCTTCAGTTTATTAATTATGGACGAGATGTCTAACTATGTTGCAAATTAAAATAGTAAAAAAAAAAAAACACTCAGACACTCATATTTTTAGAAGAATTTTGTGTAAGAGATTGGTATATGAATCTTGAAGTTATAACCTTAGCAATACTTTTTAATTACGATATACTGAAAAGGTGTATGAATTTTGTCTTAAGATGTTGATAAACTTATTTTTGGATGCTTGCATTAGTAATTAACTGGTTCATAGATTATGATTTTGATTGGATACTTGCAAAATGCAAAATTATTGGCTAGATTTGAGAGATTTTCGATGTGACAAGTCCTTGTTCGAAGGCAACATTTGAATTGATTTGAAGTCTTGTGAATGGGATTCTTCAATGAAGATATAGTCAAGTGTCTTGATTTTACATGAACATTTCACTTTTTTTATTTTATATTAAAAGTTTCACGAGGAATTGAAATCTTTCGATTAGGTTGTCAGTATCTTAACTGTCACACCCTGAGACTATCCCGAGACGCGGACACGGGACTTAGAACCACAAGTGATCCCAAGCTAACCATGCTGGCATGATCATGAGCATACTAAAGATAAGTTGAATAATAAACTGATAAATAACTGTTGCAGAAACTAAATCATAAATAAAATGAAAAAAAATGGGGAATACCCATATACTATAACTGAGATATATGAAAACTGATGAGTTTAATACAAAGAAGATATTAACTCAATTCTAAGTTGAATCTAACTATGCCTGAAATAAGCCTCTAAACTGACTAGAAATGTTGGGACATCCCCCAACTAGATCTAACAAAACTGAAACTAAAGGACTAAAAGTACTGAAAAGATAAATATGTCACTGGTCCTCGAAGAATGAGGACTCACTACTGATGCTGCTGAACTGATGATCGGGAAGTGATCTAAGCGTGATCTGGATGCTGAGAACCTGAACCTACATCACGAGAAGATGTAGCGCAGAGTGTGCGTTAGTACTTAAAAGGTACTGAGCATGCATGATAGAATAAAGCTGAAATAACATATAACTGAACAAAACAAATAAGCACTGATATAATCTGAACATGATAAAGATACTAAATGTTGAGCTAACTGAATGCAGTGACCAATTTATAACATGTTGAAACTGAATATTGGATATACTGATAAATGGTCAATGCAATAGAATCTGACTGAACTGTGGGAGCTACTAATAATCGATAGTAAAATCACTTGAGCTAAATGTGGAGTCCGATGTATACGCCCCATCGAGAAGACCCAATATACCCTGTTAAAGGTATAGAAGCATGCTGGCGTGATCACTGAAATGATGCCCATAGAGGGGACTTACAATCTACGTGGCTAGTAATTCTAGGACTACTTGGGTACGCTGAACCCTAGTCCAACTCGGTATTATGCTACTCTCAATGGATTAAGTAATTAACACATTATGACTGAGTTTTTGTAAGTTACTGGATAACTCAAACTGAACATGCAAACTGAGTATGCAACAATTAAACTGATATTGATGCATTAATAATTGAGGCATGTATAACTGAATAACTGAAATATCTTTCCTAACATGTGTAATTCAAGAACTAAAGAAATACATATCTAGGGTTCTGGAATTCATGCAATAAACTGAATATTAACATACAAAGCTGATTTGGATAATTCTAACAGTTAAGAACCCAAAAATTCTAACATTCAAGAAACCCTAGGTCTAGTCATAATAAGGGAATCAAGAAACTGACTGAAAACTAGGGACTTAATGGGTGAAAGGAACCCACTAGTGAAATCCCACATGCATGGTGACGAATTCCACTGAGAAATCTTTAGATTTCGAGGCTGGAACTGATGGAACCTTGTTGCGTTCTTGAGCTAGGGTTCTTGACTTCTCTTCTCCTCTTACGCTCTAATTTTTCTAAGTTTTGATTAATGAGTTGACTTAGGTAAGTTCTAGTTATGTTTCTAGGCTTAAACTGCCTAAAACCTCATAATTTAGGGTCTAGACGACGTAGCTTAAGGGTAAAACGAAATAGAAAAAGACCAAAAGAACCCCGACTTAACTGCTGTCGGAGTGATCGACGGACGGGACCTATGGGCCGTAGGTCAACCTACGGTCCATAGGTTGGGGTCGTAGGTTAAGTCTCCCCGACAGGGCTTCTCTAAAACGAGCATAACTTTTTACTCGAAGATGGAATTTTAGCAAAATCGGTGGCGTTGGAAAGAGAATTCAATTATCTATCATATAGTAGGTCATGGGACACCTAATTCCTTTTGTGCTAAGAGTGATGACCATTTGAAGTTGACCCAATCAACAATTTCCCCCTAACTGGCTACTGACCTTCACCAACGATCAGACCTACGGATTGTGGATCGAACGACGGTCCGCGCTGGTCAACCGTAGTTCGCGTCAGAGGCTGGGTAAAGGGGCCCTCGATCCACGGACACAGACCATAGACCGTGGTCTAGCTTACGGATCGTGGGTCAAGACTTAGCTGATTTTCTAAGCTGGATTTGGGGAGGGGTTGTAGTGGTGAACCACAGACCCACAACACGGGCCATGAGTCAGACCACAGTCCGTGGGTGGCGACCGTAGGTTGCACCTGCAACTTCTGAAAATCTGAAATCTGGTCTGCTTTCAGATACGAGGTGTTACATTAACTATAGAAGGAAAGTATATGTATGTGAAATTTGATAGAGGCATTGAAAAAAAAACTGAACTTTAAACTTATATAATATATGTAAGTATATCATTAAATTTAGAGGAAATACATTAAATCCCCCCTCCCCCTTCCTCGGAACTTGGTTGCAAAACTTACTTTAATACTTTAACTACACGAGCGTTCAAATATCCCCCTAAACAACTTTCAAGTGAATTAAATACCCCTTAATAGCTGATGTGGCAAATAAAAAAAAATAGCGCATAAAAATTAAAAATTAAAGAGAAAAAAATAATTGGGCTACTTTTATTTTCTTTTCAGCCAATAAATTTTTTTTCTCTTCATCTTCCTCACACCCCACCACTCCTATCCACCAACAACCCTAGCCCTTTTTCTTCCTCACACCCCACCACCCCTTGCCACCCTTAGCCACCACCTGCACCACTTCCTCATTTTCTTTTTCGAACTCTCCACTTTCGTTTTCTTTCTTCACCCTCACCCTATTTCTCCTTCTTCGAACCCTCCATCCGCACCCCTCTTTCTTTTTTTTCCGAACTCCACTATCTCATCCCTTTCTTCTTCTTCTTCGACGATGAACTTCTTTCTCTTTCTTCGGAATACTTATACCCTCAGTTATTTTCATCACTAAATGAAAATAATTTCAAATTATTCTCACTTATTCTTTAGATGTGATGAACAACGAAAAAAATGAAAAAAAAAAACAACTACTTATTCTTGCTTCAAGATCACTACTTATGAAGGTGTTTATTGATTTGATGAACTTAAAGCTCTTATTAGTGAAAAAATTATAATTTTTTCATCTCAAATTAAATTTTTAGTTGTAACGATTTTTTTTATCATGGTAGAGGTCCAACCAACCAAAGTTGTGTGAGACTCCATTCATTTTTTGACACGTGGATTGTGGGCCAATATGTGTACTTTGCAAATGAAACAAAATTAAAATAAAGATAAACTTTTATATAATACAATAAAAATGGAGGGAAGGAGAGTACTATTTTCCCTCCTTAATTAGGATCTTTGCCTATCATATCTTAAACCAAACAAAGTAAAAGCTCTAAAACAAAAATACACCATTGTTGATCTTTACTCTTCAGAGACGTTCAAATTTTATTCAAGTAAAGTTACAAAATATATAGATCTATGAACTTATTTCTTTTACTCTCTTTGTTTCTCAATGTATATTCTTTATATTTGTACAATGATATTTTCTTACTAAAATTTTAAATAAAATGAGAAGTTTTTTATTAATAATCCTCATTATACATATATATAAATACATTTTATACACATCTTGAAAGCGAAATATTGCATTATCTTGTGCAAAATGCTCAAGATTGTGTGACATAATTATCTATGTAGACTTTTGTGTATCATTCATTGTTATCATAAATGATCTTCATGCTTGGTAGAAAGTTCCTGCCAATATAAGATACTACTTAGTATTGATAATTTCAAGAAATTTTGCATTCAAATTTAATGGTGATCACATATTTTAAATTAAATCTGAAATATATTGTATAGTAAAACAAAAGGCATGTATTAATATTTTTATGTGCTAAGGTAATATTTGAAAAATACTATTTTTAATGATATAATTTGTTTTTTATGCAGATTCTGCTTCAAATTTTAAAAAATGGAGAACGTACATGTTGATAATTAAAGAGCCCGAGGATGCACGTGTTGATAAAGGGTCTTCTCTTCAAGAAGGTAATACATTTCATTTATATGATACTTTCTTAATTCAAGTATGAAGGTTCTCTATTAAATAAATTCTATTTATATTTTTATCTATTTCTTAAGTTTTGATACTCAGAAATTAAAACTATTATTGTAGATTCCAACGTTAACAATAACGAATATTCTACAAGAGCAAATAATGTTTATAACATTAGCAAGAACTTTGCTTTTGAGATTGGTATGAAATTTAATTCTGAAGAAGATTCATACAATGCATATAATTCATATGCTCTGGCAAAAGGTTTCGGTATTCGAAAAAGTGCAAAGACTTACAACATAAATAAAGAAGTAACAAGACGGTTATTTCTTTGTTCTTGTGAAGGAAAATCTGATAAGCTTTTCCTTTTTCAAGAAAGAAAGCGACAAAGATTAGAATATAGATGTGGTTGTATGGCTCATATAAAATTCAAAATTTCAAATGAGATACGGGAAGTATGTGATTCAATGATGTGCATAGTCATCCCATGATAGAAGATAATTTGAAACATTTCATACAATTATCGGGTCGTAAGCTTACAAGTGCTACTAAAAGTATTCTTGGTTCTATGGTGGATGCCGGTATTCGTACAAAAAAAGTGGTTCGATACCTTCATAATGAAGCTGATGGAATTGAAAATGCGGGATTTATTGAGCAAGATGCTCATAACTTTATACAAACACATAAGAGGAATATGATTAGTTGTGGAAATGCTCAAACCATGATAAATCATTTTATGCATTTGCAATCAAAGGATTCAAACTTCTTTTATTCTTTTCAAGTTGATGAAGATGACAGATTGTGAATTCTTTTGGAGAGATAGTATATCTAAATTGCACTACGAGTGTTTTGGGGATGTGATGATTTTGACACTACTTATCGTACAAATAGATTTGACATGATTTGTGCTCTATTTGTTGGTGTGAATAACCACTGGAAAAATACTTTCTTTGGATGTGCATTTTTATGCAATGAAACAAGTCATTTTTTTGTTTGGCTTTTTCAAACATTTTTGAAAGCAATGGGAGGGAAAACACCAAAAACAATCTTTACTGATCAAACTCCTGTCATAGCTTTTGCTATTAAGGAATGAAACATGTCATGTGTGAATGACACATTGATAGAAATGCTCAAAAAAATATACCACAATTTTACTTTAAATCAGGATTTCGATACTGCTTTGATACTCTCTCGTGGAGGTGTAATTTAGAATCAAAATTTGAGTTAGTATGGAAAAAAATGACAGATGATTGGGATTGTGCAAGTAAATACTTGGCTTCAAAAATTGTATGATATGAGAAAAAAATGATGTCCTATATTTAGCCGTTCTACTTTCTCAGCAGATATCAAATCGACCCAAAGAAGTGAGAGCACAAATAGAGTTCATTGAAATGTCATGCAAGACAATGAGTATAATGGAGTTTGTAAAGCATTATGAGCAACGGACAATTGAAATGCGTGATATTGAAGCTATAGAGAATTATAAATCTCGGGGTAATCCTAAAATTTTCATTGAAGATTGTGGGATATTAAAGTATGTTGCTAGGGTGTACACCAGAAGAATTTACACAAGATGTCAACATGAATTTCTACAAGGGACAACCAAAAGAGTAATCAATGTTGAAACTGAAGGGAGTCTAACAAAATATACAATTTTAAAGGGTGAAAGTGAGAAAACTAAAATTGTCCAGTTCAATGCTCTTGACAATTCTATTATTTGTAGTTGTCATATGTTTGAATCCATGGGTTGGTTATGTTGTCACGCACTTAAAGTTTTGTTCTTTGACTTAAATTTTTCTTCTATTCTTGAGAAATACATTTTGGAAAGATGGTCTAAGAATGCTAAGCATGATAATGGATTTGCAGAGTACACCCAAAAGAAGGGAACAACAAAATCTTCTATGGCAATTCGTTTGAACGGATTAATGAAAGAATTATTTATTGTCATGACTTTAGCTGCAAATGGTATAGATTCGAAAGAAATTGCTAGAAGGTATTTGTACCAAGCAAGAGTTGAGATTACTAAGCATCAAAGTGAATTGTATAGTGGAAATTGTGACAAAAACATACACAAATTTGATTCATCCGTTGATCCTTTTATTGGGGCTAAGGATCGAATTTTGAATCCAATTAAGAAAAAAGGAAAGGGAAATGGATATTCAAGAATGAAGCCAAAAGGTGAGAAAAAAAAGAAAAACAAAAACATGAACATGAAAAAACAGTGAATTTTGACATACAATCAGCCTCAATGCAACAAATACAACATGGATCTATGGGATTGAGTTTTGAGGTATGTTCTCTCTTTAACAAATTAAATAATTTTTCATTGTTTGTTATTATATTCATACATATACTAATCTTGATTTGTTTTTTTTCTATATCAGATATGCAGTTACATGGAGATTCATCCAATATTTTTCCTCAATTTTTGACTCAAAATCTAAATTCACAATCTAAAGCTTGCAATTTGCATGCAGAGTCAACAATCAAACAAACATATATTTGAAGAAAATTCAATTTGTTCTTTGGTGCAGATCTTAATTTTTTATATTTGAAGCATTAAAAATCAATGCAACAAATATTTTTTTTGTATTTTGACATTACAAGTGACATGCAAAGCAAGAAGATTCATAGAGATCTATTGTCAAATATATATATATATATATATATATATATATATATATATATATATGTTTTTGTTAATTTAATTGTGTTGATAGTATTAAAAAGTTCAAGAAAGATGAAGAAAAATTCGTACCTGAAAATCATATATAGATAAAAATCGTTGAAGAAGCTTTAAGGAGAATCATCCATATCTTCACCCATTTTTTTTAATTCTCCTTTAGCATCAACGATAGTGTCAAGCAACAATAATTTTTTATTCTTTTTTTGAGATCAGCAACATTGTCTCAAAAAATTGAACACTAAGTCTTCAATATAACTTTATATTAATGAAATTTCTGATCTAGAAGAAAGAAGAAGAAATTATTTGAATGTTAATCTTCTTTCTCCTTTGAAGAAGAGAAAAATAAACCCAGTTTGAATGTTAAACTTCTTTCTCCCTTGAAGAAGTACTGAAAAATAAACCCAAAACCTTGTCTCATCTTCTCTCTCTTAGATTTAAATGAACATTTAATATATGTAGACCCCACTATTTACTTTTGATTTTTTTAGCCTTTATTTTAAGAAGGGGTCCACAATCCACGTGTCAAAAAATGGATGGAGCCTCACACAACTTTGGTTGATTGGGCCTCTACCATGATACAAATTTTCAGTTGTAACTATGTATTTACTTTGATAATGTGCCTTAAAGATTGAATGTTTTTAGTGAAAATGGTCTTGAGAATTTTCGATCTGTGGAATTGATCTTTCTTGAGAATTTTTTACTTTTTATGTTTCTTTTTTATAATCTTGGATTAATTTCTTTTTCTTTTTTCCTTTCTAAAATTGTGAATTAAGAAAACAAAAAAAGAATAAAAAACTCAAAATTTAAATAATTATCAATGTGGCACTGATGTGGCAGTGACATGGTACTGACGTGTTGATGACATGACGCGTGTGGAATGCACTTGCCATTGTGAGACTGATCTTATAAACTTAGGGTGGATTTAAATTCACTTGAAATGAAATTAGGGGGATAAATATTTATTATTTTAATTCCTTTGTGGAATGAGCGCTATATATTTCTTGCCGCTATGTATTGACATTTTAGATTTGATGTGTGTTATCCTAAATTTTATTCTTCAGTTCTTTGGTAAATCTAAGTACTAAACATTTTCCTCAAGTCATTTCTCATGATTCTCTGATGATCAGAAATTCAGCTAATAGTTATCATTAGGGGCGGATCTATGTGTACGGATAGGGTGCTACGACACCCAGTAACCTCGATTAAAACTTTGTATATATATGCGTAGTATGACAAATCTATTATATATTATTCTTGCCACCCACTAACCCAAACGGTAAATGGTGTAATTGGCAAAGGCTTCATGTTGCATATTAGCGCCAAGGTTTCGAATTTCCTTGACAACGCTAAATTTTTTATGCTTTTCACTCTTTTTTTTTTCTTTCTTTCTTTCCTTTTCGTCTTTTTCATTAATGTGTGCAAGGGCTACAACTCCCCCCCCCCCCCCCCCCCCATTAGTTCTTTTTTATTTGTTATTACTCCATATGTCTCAATTTATGTGATACTTTTCGTTTTTCGAGAGTTAAATAATTTAAGTTTGCCAGAAATTTGCACAAGGAATCTTCAATTTTTTTTAAAATGAAATTTATATATTTGCAAACTACGTAAAAAGTACTATAAGTCACAATAATTGATGATTCAAAATATTTAAAAGATCTATAAAAAATTTACAGTCAAAGATAGATCTTTTTGAATCTTGAAATCCTAAAGTGCCCCATAAAATGGGATGGAGGAAGTACGTGTTTATCTAATTAACTATTTTTTGCTTGACTTAGTTCTTGATTTTTTTAATTTACTCTTTGATCTTTCACTAAGAATTAATCTTTAATTGATATGAATGTTGTGTGTATTCTATATTAATTAAAGATCCATACTAAATTGTGAACATCTCATAAATATTAATAAAAATATATTTAGATAGTGTTTTCCTTTTTTTAAAAATGGTTTAAAACATGGTGGATATCATTATGTAATAAAAGCTTTTGAATTTAAAGGTTCTTACGATCTTTCACGTCACACTAATTTGAGATAATACATTGAAGCTATGATTTTTTAAAAAAATTCTCAACCATATTGTATTAGATGATTTATACAAATTCGAATTTTAAACGTGAAACATCTTTTGTTTCTCAAAGTTATAGAGAATAAGGTCCTTTTTTCCTTAAAAAAAACCTACTTAGGTAAATATTTTTAATAATAGAATATCTAAAAGAAAAACATTACGGAATATGCATATTTGATCATTTGTTTATAAAAATAGAAAAAACTAAATAACTCGAATAATAATTTAAAATTGAAGGAACCGGCCGATTTACCTTATTTAAACAATATGGCACCCACAATCTTCGAATCCTAGATCCGCCTCTGGTTATCATCGAAATATTTTTTTAATTAACATAAAAAAATAACTTTCTAAAAAATTAATTAGCAGTTGAATAAGTCAGTGCTTAATAGAGATGTATAATCAACTTTAAATTATTCTTTATTTGAAAAATATTGACACATAATACTTATTATGGCTGATATTTCAATAAATTTGTGTTTTATTTTATTAATAAAAGATAATCTTTCGAAAAACATTAAATTTGGTATATTAGAAATGTGACAGAATTGCTAATCTTTAGATGACATGAACTTGATCATTTAGAGATATTGAACAATCTAAGATGGTGATAAAATTGATAATCTTCAAATGACGTAAATGTGTTTATTTTTATAGATATTGAATAACTTCAAATAATGGTAAAACCATTAATATTTAAATGATGCGAACTTAAATTTGGGACATTCATATACATATTTTGAATTACATATACTGATATAAGTGAGCATGTTTAAAAGGATTTTACTAGGTTTATTAATGATCGGCATTCATTTACAGTTTGAATTATTTATTTGTGAAACTTCTATTCAGTTTATCATTTACTTTGAAGAAAGTGATGTTCACTATATATTTGTTCAATTAGATAATTCATATTACTCCACATTAATGTTATTCGTAAAATCTATATTGTATTTTCAGGTACATGTATTAGTTGAAGTAGCTTTATATTACACGCTTATAGATAATTGAGTAATAATTGATTGAAAATTTATTTACAGCTTTGCAAATGCATTATTAATATTTACAACACGAGACCTAGTTGACATAGATCCTATGTTTAACATGATAATTTTTTCTTTGTCAACTCTAACACTTTTTTTTAAAGTCTCTCTGTTACGGATCAATTCTTCATCCACGGAAATAGAGCGATAAAAGTTTTTTGTTGAGTATTCAAGAAAAGATTATGACTAGACATGTCATTTAGTATTAATTATCATAATTATTTGATTTTTTTTATCCGCATTAATTTTTGTATGATCAATTATATATATTTCGTGTTTTTAGCTTTCTTCTTCCATTGATAACAATTGTTGTCATTAACAGCACCCTTATAATTAATTATATAGACATGTACTAGGTTGAAGCGCTCCTAACAACACTTAATGACACTGACACAAATGGTTCTTGCTGGACATTTGGAATCATATATCGCTCGAAGTATTTGGGGTTGTTTGTTTCTATTGATGTGGTGTAATGTTCTCCCATTATCTTTCATATTTGTTAGAGTATGTTTCTCTTTTAATTTTATGATGTGAAATATTAATGATTTTTGTAATTTCCTATATCTCTTGAAATTTCGTTAATTATGCATAACTTTCTTAGATAAAAAGGCATAAATCATGTCACTTAGGGAATGTCTAGTGTTTGAGGTATATGTGTAATAACATGAAATGTTGAATTCAAATTTTAACTATTTTTTTCCGACAAAATTCGGCCTTTTATTCATGACTTTGCAAAACAATGAAAAGGAAAAAGATTTACACCTTTTTACGCCTCCACGGGCATAGCCCATTACTAAAATAAGAAAAATAACCAACACAAATGAGTAAAATCGAGGCTCAAGCTCAACCCAATCCGGATAAATGATATATATAATATATCTATACCAGGGTAGGGTTTTCTAATTAGGTCCCCTTCACTTTCTTTGTCCCTTCGCCGCTTTCTTTTCCTCTTCTCTTGATTTTCATTTCTTCACCTAATGATGCTGCCTTATTGGACCAATCCAGCTCTCCGTCTACTCTTGCTATAGATTATCAATGTGATACTAATGTTCTTTCAGCTGATTGTTGATGAAGCAGCTAACAAGAGTAAGTATCTTGTTATCTGAGTTCGTCATCCTTTCTTCTTTCTGACTTCCTTGTTCATTTCCAGTTGTGTTCTCAGATTTTATAGGTTGTGCTTGTTGTTTTTCTTGTCAGATCTTGTCTAAAGGAGGAAAACATCTTTATTAGGTAAGTCCTCATGCTTATTTTCCTCATTTTCCTTTTTTTCTGATATCTACTCACTATCTTCCTGTAGGTGGTCATGTGACAGAGTGCAATGGTAGTTCTGCTCTGCCCCCCTTTAAGAGTGTTGTTGGCTTCCTTCAGGTTAAAAGTTTCAATCCTGACTCAGATCTCCCATTTTGTCGAGTCTTTTTTGTTGGCTGAAATAGCATAGGCTAAATAGCATTTTCCCCTTTTTGTTGCCTTCTAGGTCTTTGTTATTATGTTGCTGGTGGAAAACTTTATGTTGTAGCATTTCCTTGCCCCCTATCCCTTTAACGGTGATACTCTTAAGTACGAGCATAGTAGTTTATCATTGTTGATGATTCTCCTCCCCTCAGTCTCTATGCTATTAAAACTTGTGAATGTGCAATTATCTTTGTCAATAGATATTTTTGCTAAATGGTTTACTAATTTGTTTCCTTCTCTTAGAATGTGTTGGAAAATGAATTGTCTCTCTTGTAAACATACTCTAATTTCTGTCACTATATGTGCAATTACCTGACATGCCCATTTTCCTTTTGGCACTTTGTACATTAACATTGAGTCAAACTGAATAATAATTTTGCCTGTGTTGTGACTGCTTGCAATGCTTGCATGCCTCTAGTATAACTTTAGCTTCTGCAACTGCATTAGTAGTATTCTCTATGTGTCACGCCCCGAGCCTACATCCTGAACGTGCCTGGCACTCGGAGACCATTGCTGGCCCCAAGCGAACCATTGGCCTGGCATACTTAACTCAGCGGAAGACTTAACTCAAATAAAAAGTCTCATATAACAACTTAAAGAATAATAAACTGTCCAAAATGGCACTTAAGTCATTAATAAAGAAAGACATCTGTACTAATAACTATCTGACTGTCTATGAAGCCTCTAAAATACTGAAATAGATGTTGGGACAAACCCCACAACATCATAATAAATGAAAGACTGAAAACAAATAAAAGAGTCCTCCAGGATGCAAAGAGGCTCACCACTGACTCTGAGCTGCTCAACTGGATTAACGAGGTGCTGGATGCTGATTTTGGTTACCTGCGTCTGCATCATAATAAGATGCAGGCCAACTGGCATCAATATATTGAATGTACAAGTATGCGAGTTGGAATGCTAAGCAATACATAGGCAAGAAGGAATCTGAAAGAAACTAAATAACTTACCTGGCTCAACTCAACTTAACCTGACTGACTCATTTTAATATAAAACAATTTAAAACAAGTGCAATATAAAGAAAAGTTGTTTAAAACCTGCTATAAACTCTGTGTGTATGCAAAGATACAATAAATCTGAGATATATGTAGAAATACAAATGAACTGATGTATATAAAAATACAATAACTGTTGTGGGAGTTTCTCTAACTGACAACCATCACATATGAGCTATAGTGATGATACAACGATCAGCTTCACGCTGCCAGAACATCCTATACCTGGCCAAAGATATAGAATCTGAACTGCCTAATAGATCCACTAGTCTAATTTGAAAATGATTTATCTAAAAAGTATAAACCTCTTCTACCTATGTTGGTGGCTACATGGTTCTATGGGGGCTGTGGGTTCTTTGAACACTCCCCCAATTCGGTGCTCAATACTACTCCCAAAAAAATGTACTAGCTCTTATGTTTTTACAACATATTTCCTCTGTGATTTGAGATTAGTGCTCAAAAACTTAGCTCAAAGGTTATCTTGGAAATCAAAGTTTCCCTTCTTTTTTCATTTAGAAAGCGATTACTCTTTTCTAAAAACTAGCCCGAAAGTTCTTTAGAAATCTCAGTTTCCAATCCTGTTTAAATGTGAAAACATTTCTTTTAAACTTCCTTGGGAATACATAGTCCCCATATATTTCTTTGAAGAAAAGAACTTCAAACCATAGCTTTACTCTTGCTTAACTTCAAAACCTAAGTCTTAAAATGACGTTAAAACATTGGTAAAGACCCTTGAAAACTTTAAGAAACTTTGATTTCACTTGCTTCATTAACTTTTAGACTTGACTCTGAACTTCTTTGACTTTGAACTTAACTTTCCTTGAATTGAATTATGGATTCAAGGTTCGTGATTTCATGTTTATGGATGATTTCATGGTGTTTAGATGTACTTTAAAGTGTTGGAATTGACTAGGAAACATAGGTTCATCACTTAGAAACTAGTACGAAAAGATGGGGGAAGAATGGGATAAACTGGCGTCCTTGGCGCTCTAAGAGGCGTGGGGAGCCAGAGCACAAACTTCAGAATTGAAGTTGTGGCGCTCTGGCTGGTGCGTCGCCCCAAAGGCCAAACTTTAGACTCTGAAGTGGGGCGCTCTGAGAGGCGCGGCTCCCCAACCCCTTGCCGAGCAAACTCCGACTTTTCTCTCTCGTTTTTCATCTCTAAACCCTCTAAACTTCTATGGTTCTTTCCCCAAACATTTAGGATCATTAGTGCCCTCAATACCCAATAGATTTAACTCGAAAAATAACCCGAAAACACAAATCAAATCAACACTGGGCATTCAACAATCAACCAACAAGAATTTAACAATGTTCTTCAAGAACTTCACTTCTTAACATGTAAACAACTCCAAATAGCTGAATTGAAACAAGTTGGTGTGTGGGTGAACTAACCCAACACGAAAATATCTCACATACCTTAATAGGGATCACCCCGACAAATTTCACTCCAAACGCTTGACGTTCTTGGCGAAATCTTGGTTTTTCTCCCTTTATTTCTTTTTTTCTCTTTTCTCCAAGCCCTAAGCGTGAATTTAAATTTTCTAATATGACAAAAATAAGTTTTTACCCCAATAAATCCCTAAAACAAATTAGGAAATAAATTAGAGAAAATACTGCTTTGCCCTTCCTTAATTACGGATTGGGACTTTCCTCAATCCAACAACCCAACTTCCGAAAGGCATATCTCACTCATATGATGTCGAAATCGCGCAAACTTCATGGCGTTGGAAAGATATCTCCAAGGTATTTCCAACCATATCAAGAGCTGCTCCTAAATCATCCTGAGCTAGGATTTATGGCCGTTTGAAAATGGCCAAAACTCACTTTCTTAACTTAGACAATTTCTAGATTTCCTTATTCTTTCCAAAAATCAATATTTTCATATTTTAAACTCTTTATAGTCGTTTCTAGGTGCGAGATGACAATCGAAAAGATTCTGGCAATATATGAGAACGATTCATCACCATCTTCGCATATTAAAACAAAAATTTACACTATGCTTGCTCCTTCTGCGTATTCAACATCACCCTTATCATTCCTCAAACAAAAGGCATAGGAATTGAGACCCGAATTTCCCCGAGAAGCTTCATCTATATTGTATTTCACCCACCCATTTGGTGGGAATTCCCATAAGACTCTCTTTACCCTCATTTTAGGTCTGTAATTTGTCTATTCTATCGGCATATCAGATGAATTAACAAGACAGGACATACAAGGGTTCTTTAGTCTTACCAACATATACATATTTCTAGTGACATTGTGAATAATTCGTGCTACTGATATTTTCTTCCCTTCATGTTTCATTTTATTTCTCCATAATTCCCATATTACAATGCTGGGTAAAGCTGAATTTTTGACCAAAACAAGCTACTATTTAAATCAATTTACAATAATAATACAATTTTTTGAAACTTTACAAAACTAGTATAAACGTTGTTGGCAGTAACGTATTAGCCCATATTTTATTTCAAAAGAATAAACGGACAAAGGGACGACGTTAAGTAGGAAAACGTTACTATGGGTAACGTTTTATACGACGTTAAGTAAGAAAACGTTACTACGGGTAACATTTTGTATATATTTATACATTTAATTCTAAATTTTCCATAAACCCAATTTTGACCCTTATACGATTTAACCTACTCTAAACCCAATTTCAGTTCTACTTTGAAATTTCACCCCTGCCCTAACCTCAATCTCATCTAGCGCTGCGAACACCGTTTAGTTCCCAATTCTTGCCGCTGGTGTTGCCGGAAGAAGGAGATTCAGCGCCATAACTATTTTAAGGTAATTTTCTTGTTCAAGGTTTGATTTTTCTTTACGAAGTAAGGCTTGACAAATCCATAGAAGAATTCTGTCTTTTGTAAATTGAGGAAAATCCCATGAAATTGAGTTTCAATATAGGATTCCTTTTTTGATGAAAAACCCATGAATGAACACCCAATTTTGGTCTTACTTCGGCCTTCATTACAATTGAAATGGTTCTTAGTTTGTTTTCCTTCAATTGTCAGTTGGGATATTATCTACATTTCTTGGACAAGATTATCAGTATTGTAAACTTACATCCGGAGAACATAAGTTGATGTTTGTCTATTAGTTATCCTTGTTTGATGAAAAACAAAACATAGGATTCTATTTTGTTATAGATTTGATTTGATTTTAATTTTTTTGGACTATTTTTCGACACTCCTTTCATGGCCAGTGAACTCGAACTCTCTATGATTTTCTGATTTGCCTGTGTAGCAACTTTCACATCCCAACTACCGTTGATTCGAATAACGGAAGCTCCGATGAGCAAAGGTATCAACTGCATAAAGAAAATGGCTTTGATTGTAAGAGCATACATTGCTCCGGCCAGATACTATTTTATATAAACTTCCAAGTTTTCTATTTTTCTAATATGAAGAAGATACAATCTCTGTAATGCCAAATAAATTTTTAGATCTTTCAAGACACTTTTTTGGGATCATTTTCACCTGGTATCAATACATTGTTAATTAGAGCCATATTAATAGCATGCTGCCTATCCAAGTTCCTAATTCGCTTTGTCTAATATATGCTTCTCTTTTTTCGATGAATGTCAAGAAAAAATCACATAAGAATATTTGAGCTAACATTTAAGTTTACTTTCATATGTATCTCATAGGTATTTTCTTTTATGGCGGATAATAGTGAATACAAGTTGGATCCCGGTCCACTTGAATTGGATGTATTAACGGGACAACTCACTCATAGATCACAGGATATATGGGAAGGAAGTTCTAATATGATTCTTAATACGATGAAAGAAGATGGAAATTTTTGGAAGATTGTAGAAAAATATCCTATCCATCCACGAGTCCTTGAAGTGATTAGATTATGTGGATTGTATGGTGTTTACAAAGCTAATCGTCCTGCTATCGACCGCAGTTTGATCACTGCATTAGTTGAGCGATGGTGTCCCGAAACTCATACTTTTCACTTTAGGACAGGTGAAGCAACAGTCACCTTACAGGACGTAGAGGTGTTGTATGGATTACCTGTGAATGGTGATCCAGTACTTGGTAATGAGACGATAAAGACCATAGGGGATTGACAAAACATTTGTCAAAGATTATTAGGTTTCATTCCATCTCGTGAAGACTTCAAAGCAAATTCCCTCAAGGTCGCTGCATTTAATGCATACATGCTAAGCCAACCAGAGTTGCCGAACACGGCAACACAAGATATGATCAATCAGAAGGCCAGATGTTACATGTTCTGGATGATTGCGGGTATGTTGATGGCGGATACATCTGGTGGTTATTTGAAGCTTATGTACTTGCCTATGCTCGAGGACATCGATAAAATTGGGTCTTATAGTTGGGGGAGTGCGATCTTAGCTTACTTATGTCATTTTCTTTGTAAAGCCTCACAGACTACCCAAAATGAAATAGCCGGATTTCTATGATTACTTCAGGTATACCTAAAAATTGTACAAATTATTTATTTGTATTTCTTATAATTTACTAGTTTTGAAAGATGTAAACTTTGATTTGTCTCCATAGCATTATTGGATGATGGAAACTTTAAAAGATGTAATCTTAAAACTTTTTTTTAATAGATTTGGGCATGGGAGAGAGTCACTGTCCTCAGTCCTCAGATAGTAGCCAAGAAAGATGCGAGAACTGCTTTTGTTGATTTTCCTAGGGGTCCACATGCTACTAGATGGTTTGCGCATCTTAGTTGGACGAATACTACCAAGCATGTGTTGAAAGTTTATAGGGATGCCCTTGACTCTAAGATAGAAGAACAGGTACAATGCATATCATTTTTATTTTTTTTATAAAGATTGTAAATGTAAAGACTCATTTTATTTTTTTACTTTTTCATGTAGTTTATTTGGGAACCATATCCTGATGACTTGATTGAGAGTCTTCCTGTCTATTGTCACGCTGGACGAAACATATGGCGGGTTAGAGTTCCAATCTTTTGTTGGAATGTAGTCGAGGTTCATTTGACAGATCGTGTTATGAGACAATTTGGATTGCAACAAGCTATTCCAACTCCGTTTCCATTTGATTCCACACACTTTCGTCATGATCGTCGGGGAAGACCAAATACAAATTGGGAATTGGAACATGCACAATGGTTATCACTTTGGAACCAACGGCTCCAATATAGTTGTGATGCACCGGTCAATCATGAACCATTTCGGTATGATGACCCCTACCTTATTTGGTTTAGGCGCATTACTCGTCTTGTTATTGGTAATCCTAATCCGTGTCCTCAAAGTCAACAAGGTTATGTGCCTAATTCAACGGCATATGAAACTATGGTATGTGTCACCTCATTTAATTGTTCTTACTTAATTGATATTTATGGTACTTTTACTTAATATAAGATACTTTTGATAGTTACTAAAGCTACTAATTAATTTTATTAATGCATATATACATGTACAGTAGCATGTCTACTTTGAGAGTGGGCAATTGGATTGGTCTGTTTTAAATGCATAGGGTCTGTATGATTTGCAAATAGGTACAGGGATCTTGAACTGCATATTTGAGCTGTGGATTTTTTTGTAATGTTACCATGTTGTGAACTTTTTCTGTCAAAGGCCAAGTTTGAGTCGTGTGGTGAGATTTTTGAGTAAAAGAAGGTGTTCGTCTTCAAGTTTTGGTATCATTATTTTGGTATACATTAAAGAAAAAAATTGGATTGATTCTCGTGGTGAATAAGTGTCTTTAAATATTAAATTCTAAACTTAATTATAAATGCCTCATTTGCTCTTAGGTACGCCATATTCATTCGATGGTTGATGAAGCTAAAACACTTGGTGATAATTCATCATATGAGGCTTTATACATGTTTAGAAAAATGGTGTGGGATCAAGGTTCTGATTGTTTGAAATATGTCCATGAGGCTGATAGGGTTCATGTGTCAGCCGATTATAGAAGAGATATGGTACAACCTACCCAGTTGCATCCCCCAGTTCGTAGGCGAGGAAAAGATGGTGTTGCTGGTAGAAGAGAACGTGTTGTTGAAAGAAGACAAGCACATGTTGAAATGGATCAGGCTACAGAAAATGCCCAAGCAGTCCCAGAAGATTATCAAGCAACATCTGATTATAATATTGGTTCCATTTCAAAAGACTGCACTCATGAATTCACTCAGGCATCAAATATGACATATCAACTGTCACAAACAGATATCATGCCATATGTGATTCCACAGAATCTACAAATATCAAGCCATCCAAGTCTTTCATCACTTGAGAATGTTGTTGGTAATTATCAACCTCAAAATTTTGAGAATGTCCCAAACTTTACCTCATCGCCTGTGCCAATGATCATTGAGACCCCTGATGCCATTAATAATTTAGATGACCCGAATAATCAAGTGGACGATAATGATCCAAAGGATGCAAATGAAGGCGATGATACGAATAATCAAGATGGTGAACCATCAAGGAGAGAAAAACGTAAAATTAAACTAAAGCCTTGTGGGACAGGTAATATCTTACATTTTATTACTTTTGGCTTCACTCTCCTTTTGAATAATAGAACATTTATATTTTCTTTACAGGTGGCCACTATGCTATCCAACATGTAAAAAAAAAAAAGAGTTGTAACACCCCGTATTTAAAATAGACAAAAATGCAGATTTTGAGAAGTTGCAGGTGCAACTTACGGTCACCATCCACGGACCGTAGGTCAGACCACGGCCCGTGCTGGTGGACCGTGGTTCACCACTGCAACCCCTCCCCAGCCAGCTCAGAAAATTGGCTAAGTCCCGACTCACGGACAGACCCACGGTTCGTGGTCTGTGTTCGTGGATCGAGACTTCCCTTACCAGCCTCTGACACAAACTACGGTCGATCAGCACGGACCGTCATTCGATCCACGGTCCGTAGGTCTGACCGTAGATGAGGTTAGCAGCTAGTTAGATGAAAAAATTCTGATGGGTCAACTTCAGATGGTCATAAATTTTAGCAAAAAATGAATTATGTGTCCCATGACCTATGGTTAGATAGATAATTGAATTATCTTTCCAACGCCACCGAGTTTGCTAAATTCCGACCTCCGAGTAAAAATTTATCTTCGTTTTAGTGAAGCCCTGTCGGGCAGACTCGACCTACGGACCCAATCGACGGACCGTCGATTGATTGACGGACCGTCAGTCAGGTCCGTCAGTCACTCCGAAAGCAGCTAATTCAAGGGTCTTTTGGTCTTTTCCTATTTCATTTAACCCCTAAGATACGTCGTTTAGACCCTAAATCATGAGGTTTTAATTAGTTTAAGCCTAGAAACATAACTAGAACTTACCTTAGTCAAAATCATTAATCAAAACTTAGAAAATTAGAACGCTAAAAGGAGAAGAGAAGTCAAGAACCCTAGTTCAAGAACACAGCAAGGTTCCATCAGTTCCAGCCCCAAAATCGAAAGATTTCTCCGTGGAATTCGTCACCAGGTATGTGGGATTTCACTAGTGGGTTCCTTTCGCCCATTAGGTCCCTAGAATTCAATCAGATTCTTGATTCCATAATTATGAACAGACCTAGGGTTTCTAGAATTTGAACAGATCATCATGAGTTAGTTATTTAAATGTTCCAAATCAGATTATCATGTTATTGCTCAGTTTATCGCATGAATTTTAGAACCCTAGCTATGTATTTCTTTAGTTCTTGAATTACACATGCTAGGTCAGATATTTCAGTATTCAGTTATACATGCCTCAGTTTATGAATGCATCATTATCAGATTAATTGTTGCATTCTCAGTTTGCATGTTCAGTTCGAGCTATCCAGTATTTACAGAAATTCAGTCATAACCAGTTAACTACTTAATTCAATGGGAGTAGCATAATATCGAGTTGGACTAGGGTTTCAGCGTACCCATATAGTCCCAGAACTACGAGCCACGTAGGTGTAAGTCCCCTCTGTGGGCAACATTAGTTTAGTGATCACGCCAGTATGCCTCTATACCTCTGGCAGGGTATATTGGGTCCTCTCGATGGGGCGTATACATCGGACTCCACATTTAGCTCATGTGGTTTTATGTCGGTTATTAGTAGCTCTCACAGTTCAATCAGACTCTATTGCATTGACCACATTTACAGTTCATTCAGTATTCAGTCAGCATGTTATAAATTGGTCATTGCATTCAGTTAGCTCAGTATTCAGTATCTATATCATGTTCAGATTATTTCATTGTTTTATTGCTTTGTTCAGTTATATGCTCTTTCAGCTTTACTCTATCCTGCCTGCTCAGTACCTTTCAAGTACTGACGCATACGTGCGCTACATCTTCTCGTGATGTAGGTTCAGGTTCTCAGTATCCAGATCACGCTTAGATTGGTTCTCGATCTTCAGTTCAGCAGCATCAGTGGTGAGTCCTCATTCTTCGAGGACTAGTGACATGTTTATCTTTATCGCTTTTAGTCTTTAGTTTCAGTTTTGCTAGACCTAGTTGGGGCATGTCCCAACATTTTTAGTCAGTTTAGAGGCTTATTTCAGACATAGTTAGATTCAGCTTAGTGTTTTAAGTTTGATATTTCTTTTGTATTAAACTCTCAGATTTGATATATTCAATTATAGTATATCGGTATTCCCCATCTTTTCAAATTTATTTATGAATTAGCTTCTGCATCAGTTTATTATCTTTAGTATGCTCATGATCATGCCAGTAGGGTTAGCTTGGGATCACTTGTGGTCCTAGGTCCCGTGTCCGCATCTTGGGGGTAGCTCAGGGCGTAACAAGAGCAAAGAATAAGTAGTGAAAAATTGTAGTGCTGCTGAATATTGCAGCCACTAATGGAAATTGATGCTGGAGTTGATGACATAACAGACTAATTTTAGTATTCTAGTTGCAGTAACTTAGCATTATAATCACTGCTTGGTCTGGGTATTTACTTGCACTTTGTGAATAGAAGTATAAAGGCACCAAAATGGATGTATAAATCCGAATCTTGCCCATTGAATCTAAAAAAGTGAAGAGTTCGGTGGTAGTGTAAAGATTGGAACTTTATTTGGTTTTGTTTTGGAATCTTGAAGTTAAGAGTTTGGTGGTAGAACGTATTTGGTTTATTTTACCACTGAGTGTTTTGTATGTTCTTGTTTTGGTAGCATTTGATTGAATTGATATCCTGTTTTGTGTAGAATTGTGAGATTGATTGGATCAATGTGTGAATTGTACAAGAGTGAAAAGAAGTGTTTGAAACATTCGAGATCATTTTCAAGTGAGACATACAGAATCATGAACTTGGTCATGAATATTTGAACAACTTGAAAAATACAAATGATGCCATACAAATTAAAATGAAGCAAGATACATAATTAGAGTTATTTGAAAGTAAATATATGTATTTAGACTACCCACTTAAGTTTGATTTCGAGTTGGACATCTACGCCTATCATGCCCGATCTGTCTACACAATCCACAAGCCCGCCCATATAATGTAGGATCACGATCCATCTCATTAGGAATTCTAGCAGTCCTTGATCGATTGGGACGACGATAGAATTCATTACTTTTCATTATAAAACTCGGCGATTGCCAATATGCCTCGTGCCCAATCGGTGAGAACGACCCAAAATATGTTGTAACATAATTCTCTGTTGTGAAATGCTCGCTTACAAAATTTCTAGCTAGTGCTCACATTCTTTCAGTAACCTTCATGACATTTGAACACGGAAAGTGCAAATTTGCCCATTTTTCACAATCACATTTTTTTTCACTTAATGAAACACAGTGAGGATTACCACCAGTACCATCAATCTGTATAGATCTAACCTCATATACCCCTGTGGATATATTCCAATCATAAACAAAGTGTTTTTTTGAACCTTCATAGTTCTTTTCCCACTTCATTTTGAAACTGCTTGTCCATAATTCATTTTGCTCAACAAGTTGGTGAGTTGTTTGACATCTATAAGTATATCGTTCAACGGTTTGCTCCAATAAAAGTCTAACCATGGCAGTGACAGGCAAGCCTCGAGCTTTCTTTAGAAGTCCGTTGAAAGACTCTGAAAGATTTGTTGTCAATACTCCCCATCTTTTTCCATCATCATGGCTAACAGTCCATCTGTTCAATGGAATTCGCATGAGGTATTCATATGCTTCTCTATTTTCTTCTTGAATTTCCCACATCAAAGCTTCAAACTTCCTTACTTGATGAGCAGTAGCAGCCCTCCACATCAAATTACTGAGGTCCCTGTTTGGAAATTGAGATTGAAAGTTACTTTTAAGATGCCTTAAACAAAATCGATGAAAGGCTCGAGGCTCCTGAAATTGCCACAATTCTGATAAACTAGTCAAGATTCCTTTTGCCCTATCAGAGATAATACATATGTCTTCTCTATCCTTTATCACATGTGTACTCAGTTTCCTAAAAAACCATTTCCATGCCACTTTCGACTCCTTGTCAACAATAGCAAACGCAAGAGGAAGAATGTTATCATTTCCGTCAACTCCAACAACAATTAACAATTTTATCTCATATTTACCATACATATGAGTTCCATCTACTGAAATAACAGGACGACAAGTTTGGAATCCATCAATGCATGGCTTGAAAGCCCAAAATACAAATTTGAAAGTTTTTACCTCTGGCGAACTCATTGACTCTTCGTGTTTCTATTCCACAACTGTTCCAGGATTAGAGTATTGAAAAGCTGCAAAAAACTTAGGAAGCTCACTAAATGATTTCTGAAAATCACCATATACCAATGTAAATGCGCGTTGACGCCCAAGCCACGCTTTTCTATATGTTACTTGATGACCAAATTTTTCATGAACCTTAGAAATGACATCCACTACCAACAATTTGGGATTTTTACGTATTTGATTTAAAAACAAAGATGCAATTAAATTGGTATCTAAGTTAGTATGACTTGTTGTAAGCCCTTCAGTCTCACATCTATGATTATTAAAATACTTTCCTATCTTCCAAAGACTACCTCCAACCTTCCGACCTCGAAGAAACCATAGACAACCCAATGAATCATAAAACCTGCATCTCACAGTCCATATGCTCTTAGTTGATATTACAACCTTGAATTCTTTATTTTTGCGCAAACTCCAAATTGTCACAGCTCGTTTCAACTTAGCTTTGCTGCTAAAACACATATCTTTTTCTAAATCTTTTTTTGCATCCTCGGACCAAACAGAACAATATTTCATTTCAGATTCACGAGTAGAGATAAAAATATCTTCCTCGTTCTCCAATGTTGTAAAGTAAGGTATATCATTATTTTGTATTTCAGATATATCCTGATCAAATTGATTTTGAAGATTTACCCCACAATTATTTTGAGGTAAATCTCCAATATCTTCATCGGATTCACTTTCAATGGCTTTACTCTCTCCATCATCTTTTGAAGGTTCATCCTCCTCCGAATTTTCATCACTTCTTTGAGCATGTGCATCATTACACAAATCAAAGGTTTTCATCTTCTCTGTAGAAAAAAAAGTCAATTTCATGAAATACATAAAATGAAAATAATTAATTATTCATGCTACTAAATAGAATTAGTATCTTTTATATGAAAAGATTACTCTACCTGGTTTCATATTGGTTGTGGCTACTCTCCATATGTCTTTGACTACTCGAGCATTCAACAAATGATCGATTTTCATGTTCGTTAAGGCCTACACCAAATGATTGATGGATACCATGTGTTGCACTGTATGCATAATGGGGTTGACTGATTGTGGCAAATCCATAATTTTGAGCCAATAAATTCATATGATAACCATGTTGATCATTCATTCGAAATAGATTATCTTGATTTATTGGTCTAATCTTTATATACATCTCCAAAAGATTTATATCAATCTTGTTCAAAAATTTCTGAGGAATGGCAAAAAATTGTAGCAAAGATTGGTCATTCTCAATTTTGAACTCAATAAATCTTGTAATGTTACCTTGAAATGAGCATGGATATTTTCCAGAAATATCCAATTGAATATTTTCACCATCAGTCCCCATTTTCTCATGCAACAATTTAATTAATTCAATGTAGTTGGTCGAAATAGACATGCTTACAATCATTCTTGCACATTCGTTATATCGAAATTTATTCATTTCAGTGATTATTTCACCACCCCAATACAAAGCAATCATCACGTTATCTTCAAAATTAGCCATCAAAAATCCTACACACAAAAATAAGATGCATTATAGTTATTAAAAATATGTTTTTATAAATACATTACAACATATTGACAAGACTTACCTATTAAAATTTTGTGAGTATTGATTCAACAATGGGGCACATAAACAGAAGCTTTGTAGAAAATTATTGGAATGTGAAAAACATTCTACACCACCATTTCTTATAATGATCCGTGGTCAAATTGTAAAAGGAACACTTTAACAGTTTGTTGTTCCTGTCAGTCACGTTTTAAAGTTAAAGCGTAACATATAGTAACGTTTTATTGGCAGATCAAATCAATAAGACATCTCTAGGGCCCCGTGACATGATTCGATAGAATCGTTACTCATAGTAACGTTTTAGTCTTAAAACGTGACTCATAGTAACGACTTTAACGTCAGATTTCGTACAAAGATTCTAAGTTGGGAGACGTGATTTGATTGGATAGAATCGTTACTAGGAGTAACGTTTTACCATTAAAACGTGCTTCGTAATAACGAATTTTGGTAGAAAGATTCGAAAGTGGCAGAAATAGGCCCAGGTCATGTTATCGAGAAACTACCTCTTGTTTCTCAATAAAATCTGTTTGGCACTATATCAGACATAAGGAAGAGGAGAACAAAACTTACAAGTGGATGTAGGCAAAGAGTATTCCTTTTAAAATGTCTTTCATAATTTGAAGATTGTGGAAATTTAAAATCCATGATGATAGAATGAGAAGATGGGATCTCGAGGGCCCATCCAAATGTTGGTGTTATGATGAAAGACCTCAACAAGAGACACTAACTCATGTGTTTCTAAGATCTGATTCAGCTAACGAGACTAGTCCTATACTTTGTTGACATCTATTTACCCAAACATTTTAGACAAAATATCATGCAAATCTGTACTTTTCGATTGTATAGGCTGGTATAGACAAGTTAGTCCAAACACCAATGAATTTATATTATCTTGTGGTGCAAGAAAATATTCAAAGAAAAAAAAATTGTCCAAAGAACTAGAGGAGGAAGTAAGTATTTTGATATAGCGTATTGAGAAATTTAAAATTGTTGAGGCAAATATAATGATCATAGTTGAAAGAAATACAAAGTGAACATGTAAAAAAAATATTTGTTTAATGTTTTTATTAGTGACGTATATTTTGATGTTGTACTTATTGTCTAATTTATACTCATAATTTTGTCAGAAATTTCTTTTGCACACATGAATTTTGCGCTTAATGCAGGTACAATCTCTTTATCATTTAGTATATAAACATCAACGTAACTACCAATCAAATATTTTATCATCTTCATCAATAGAATTGTCACTGTGAAATGAAATATTGCATTCTGCTATTGATTCACTTGTAATATTGCATTCTACAAAATCAATCATATTTAACACTATAATGTAATGCAATCAATATTATATTCTACATTGATACTTATATGGATGAAGAGGATAAAGATAATTGATTGAAAAATGGTGTTTATATGCTTTAATTAATTAGATCTCAATCATTAATTTTAAACTATGACATGTGTCTCCAATCCAAGCTAGAAATTGGAGAAAATGGAGAGGAGCCGGATCCCTTTAACTTAGTACGTCTCTATATAATCAAAGAAATGTTGTAACGAGGATCATTGATGAAGTTGTCTTTTGATCTTTTTTTAGCTTTGTAAGTAATAGTTTAAAACCTCCTCTGATTTTTGTTTTTCCCTTTTTTAAAGTTTATCTACAATTTTCAGTAAATTGTTTGTAGCTATGTATTTTTCACTACAAGTTAAATTTGTTTTATATATCAAATTATTATAAAATAAATGTGACACAGAGAGCGTGCTAACATGAAAGAAAAGAAATGAGAAAAGAAAGTTTTATATACAAATTGAACTCAATTGATCATCGAAAATTCAAGTTGATAAAAGAAATGTAAAATAATTGTGTTAATTAATATTAAACGACTCGTTTTGTCGTGTTTTTTTTTTTTTTTAATTCTCAAGAAATTCAAGAAAAAACTTCTATTTCTCCATCTCTACAAGAACTAAATTGATCCACAATAGAGAAGCTCTAAAAAAAGTGAAATCTAGTTTGACACCTTATGTACAAATGTACTTTATGAATTAAAGGAGAATTTCTTAAAAAATTCACAATGACATGACTATCCAACCATATATGCTATGAATCTGAAAGATACTTACGATGCAAAAGAGTATTTTCACATAACGTTAAAATGTAAAATTTGTTTTTCACTCTATAACTCAAAGAATAGAGGGATATGTTGGCATAACGTTATTAGCAAAATTAAGAAAAATAAAAGTTGAAAGGACAAAAATCATTAGAAAGTTAAAGATTTTTCATCTTTTAAACTTGTTTTGGAACATAAATGTAGGTTGACAAAGATATAGATTCTTCCTTGAATTTGTTTTGAAAAGTCGAATACACTCTTACACTATCATGATGATATATTATACACTTGTATTACTTAATAAATAAATTTAATATCACCCTTAAAGTTGACGTGATAAAAAATTAAATATAAAATAAATACTCCTTATGACCTTAATTACTTGTCCACTTTTGAATTGACACACCTATTAAGAAAACAATGATTGACATAATGAGTTTATCATTTACCCCTATTAATTATGAAATTGATGAATTAAAAACTTAAGAGTTTCAAGAAGTTTTACATTTTTCAAAGTAATTAATTAAGGGTATAATAGGTAAAAAAAATTGTCCCTTGTCAAAATGGACAAGTAATTAGAAACAACTAAAAAAGAAAAAGTGGACAAGTAATTAGGGACGAGTAATATTTTTGAGTCTAATTTAAAGCCAAAAATAAATAAAAATGGTCTTAGTTTCCGCCCTTTTTGTTGTCCAACTTTAAGCCCTTCTCTTCATCTTCTTCACCAATTTTCAGTGAATTATACTGCATAGTAATTACCAAAAGTAATTGATGATTGTTGACTTGTTGCGGCAATGATGATTGATGGTGATAATTATAAATTGTGACTTGTGACAGTTATAGTAGTTCGGCAATGTATATTGATGAATGGTGATAACGATTATTGTGGTTATAATGATTAATGGTGATGATTATACTTAAGTAAATAATTAATTGTGATGCTACAATCGATTGGTTGTTGGAAATGAATAGTGATAATAGATAATGATGGACGATGAAAATAATTATGAATAAATGAAACTGATATTAAAATTTTGATCATTTGTACTTCAAGACTCATTAAGTTATTGTAACATTAAAATAATTTTATTTAACTTGAGTAATAATTAAGAAAAGAAAAGAATAATTAAGAAAATGAGATGGTCAAAAAAATAAAAGATATCGCCCACAGAAAAGAGAAGATCCGTGGAAGATTCCTTTGTCTTTTAGGATATACCGACGAGACAATTTTTCCTTTTGCTTAGCTGTCATCATTACTTTTTCAATTTACACGCCAACCACCTTCCTGATTACGTCAATCGCACTAACTTTTGCTTTATAAAAAATTACAAACATATGCCAATATTTACCAAAATACCTACCTCCTCTTCCTATATAAACCCTCTTTTTGCCTTCATTTAGACCTTCTTTCGCCCACAATTGGTTCTTCATTTGATTGGTATGTCTAAATTATTTTCTCCTCTTATCTTATCTTTTCATTTTTTTGTTTTCTTTTTAGTGTTTTTTTTTTTTTTTTTGAGTTTTTAATTTTTGCTTGCATGTGCTTTTTAATTTGATGATGAATTGGGTTGGCTTTGGGGTTGTTTGGTAGGCGGACTAAATTATCTTGAGATTATAATCGAATTATAATTCCGGCCTAATTTATCCCACTTCCCAAATGGATATCCATGATTGGGTTGTATAAATTTAATTTCAAACATTATAATTGCCCTACCCTATCCAGCTTAGCGAAGAACTTTAGGGTTTGTGTAGAACTAGTTTAATTATGAGTAATTCTGAATTTATTTAGACATACAGAGGATCGAGGATCTTAATTTAATTGTGATTGTGTTGGGTTGATTGATTTTTATACACCTGGATTGTTGAATTTGTTTTATTTTTTTTCTGATAGTTTATGTTCTGTTTTGCGTTTTGCAGATTGATTTGCGTTTGATTGCTGAAGGCACTGTTTGGATTTGGATTTACACAACAACCATTGAATTGTTACTAATTTGATATAATCGTTTATTGTTTCTTTGATTGAGGTTTTTATAAACAGTTTCTCTATGTTAGTTTCAAATTCTTCATGATCCACCTGCGTCGAGTTCGCATTATGCACTCTTTCTCTGTTGTCTTCCTGTACTGGTTCTATGTGTTTTCATGAATTAGCCCACCTCAAACCCTTGAACCCTCTTTCTGTTTGATCTAGAAATTACAAGTACCAAATCCAGAAACCGAACAAGAAAAAAGTAGTTACCTCCCCTTTTTTGAATTCATATTTTTGTTGAACAAACTACACAAAGACATGGCTTCGACTCAGCAACCAGCTAGTTCGGGTTCTGATGGCCAGCGATATGCTACTAATGATGAGAGAAAACGAAAGAGAATGGAGTCTAACCGTGAATCTGCAAGGCGGTCACGGAAGAAGAAGCAGCAGCATTTGGAGGAGTTGATGAGCCAATTGACGCAGCTGCAGAATCAGAGCACTATCTGGCGTGAGAGGATCGAATCTGTTGGAAGAAACTTCCACACCCTTGATGCGGAGAACAATGTCTTGAGGGCTCAAATGGCTGAACTGACTGAACGCTTAGATTCGCTGAATTCCCTCACTCGTTTCTGGGCTGATGCTAATGGACTTGCTGTGGACATCCCTGAAATTCCAGACACTTTGCTTGAGCCCTGGCAGCTCCCTTGCCCAATTCAACCCATTACTGCCTCTGCTGATATGTTTCAGTTTTGAGCAACCTCTTTGCATTATTGGACTACCATGATCCTAGCTCTCGGGTTCTTTCTTAACGGGGTGCTCCTTGTACCCTCTTGGATTCAATTTACATGCAACAGTTGCAGCGGAAGAGAACCTTGTCACTGGTTGCTGAAGTCTTCCTTTATGCAGTCACTACATCTTGTGTATCTGTAATGTGAGTTAGTAGCTTTTCTTGTGCTCGCTTTGTGTCAGTTTATGACTATAGATTCTCTACTGTAATGTTTAGCTTTGATGGATTAGCAATTTCTAGTACTTTGTCAATGATCTTTAGTCTCTAGTTTTATAAATAAAAATCTCAAGTTGTGTGAACGAGATGACCCTTTTTTGTTTCTGCAAGATTGCTCTTTTCATTCAACTAGTTGTGAGTAATTGTGTTTCTGTTTGTCACAATGTTTGTGGGAAGTGTTGATTGTTTGGATCTTTTGAATGTTGAATGCTACAGGCCGTTCAAGAATTAGAACATGGAGGTTACTCCAAAATTACCATAGTTCAAGCTTTGTTCCATATCGCTGTGTATAATTTCATGATCTCGTTGATATTTACATGTCATAATACACAATTGCCAACATGTATCTTCTGTTTCTTAAAGAAATAGGTTTGCCATTTCAGTACTTCGTGTGCCCTGGCCTGAGGTAAACCATCATGTTAAGTTTCATGCCAAGACAACCTTTTACCATGTCAAAGATCTGGCAAATATCCGTGGAATGACTAGGCTTATCCATCATTGACTAACGAGTACGAATTGTAAATGAAAATTACTGTTCATCAACTTCTTGGCTAAAACCTCCAATAATGAATGATTAGACGGTAGAAAGTGGAAGCCAAATGATCTTTTTCTTTCGCCATGGATTAGGTACGGGGGAGTTGGAAATGTTGCGTCAAAAGGGATTTCGAGCATGAAAGTAACTATTGAATACTATATATAGCTTTTGATTTAAAGTTAAAAGTAAGATAGTATTGATTGTAAAAGCACAAAAGATGATTCTCTACCTGTGCAAGTCTTAGTCGGTAGAATTATGCGCTCACATAATACCATTATTAGAAAAAGCATAAAACCCAGTAAGTTTCAATTTCTCGTCACTGTTTTATTAGTCTCAATTACATTGATGAATGGACTAAAACATACAACTCGTATTAGTTTAATAGTTTATTGAATAATTGAAATTATGGGTTGGATAGGTCATATATATTACAAATAATGAATCAATTTCTTTTATGTCTGCCATTTTTCTGATTTGTCTCTCCAAGTATTTTAAATTATCTCTTCGGACCATCTAAGAGCTACTAAAGGTTCAAGCAACAGACGAAAGATTCTGCTTCACACAAAGCAGATCAAGGCTTTTAGGCTGGGGCTGATCATCTAGGAGGACCGGAGGACATTAACCTGAACTCCTTCGGAAAAAAATTTATGTACACATATAAATTTTGACTAGAGAAAATGCACCCCAAGGTCTAAGGTTCGATTCTCAAGGATAAAAATTCTAGATCCGCTGTTACCACAACATCAGAATGTTTGTATAGTATTTTGAGAGAGGAAGAATCCTTTCATTATACATATCAATAGCCCAATTCATAGCATTCAAGATTCAAATTGGGAATAAAGTAAAGCATAATGCTTAAATAACACAAAACTAGTATCAACTATCATATGTACGGCACTCATCAGTCTCTGGATTTTCCTTGCAATAATTTTCCAAAACATCTTCCTGCTTCTTCTTGTCCCTTGCATGACTAGCCGCTGCACTTGCCTCTTCCACAACATCCCAAGCCGCCGCGCATTCTCCACTAGCTGGATTCTCATTGCACGCTTCCTCTGCCCCCTTAACACTATCAGCCACAAGGTCAGAAAGCTTGTTATCTGGTGTTGCTGTACACACAAGCCCAAATTTTGTTGATGATTTTTTCCATGGATTGTTAAGGCATGGGAACTTAAATGGCTTAAAATTGGGAGAGTTGGAATTTTTGGCCAAGAATTTTGGACTAGTGAGACTAACACCAGCAATTGTTGCCATTTTTTTTGTGTGTGTGTGTGGTTACTCTGTTATGATATGTTTTACGTGTGTGATAAGGTTATGGTTATATAAGCAGAGGATGGAATGACTAATGAGCACACATTTCTTATCATTTTTATAACCAAAGAAAGATATGCACGTCTTGAAAGATAGTATTGTGGTAAAATATCTACTCTTAAGATCTTTTATGGTATAAAAATACAAAATCTAAAGCATCAAGCTTGATATTATTCCGTGTGTTAATTGAATTTTATATGATGGTTCAGTTCAGCCATGGATTTTTTTATTGTTCACAGAAATTCAAGGTTATTGAATCAAACAATTAAGCTTAGTTAAGTTGAATATAAAGTCCTTGTTAATCAGTGTTCAAAATGAAGTGTGAACAAAAGGTTCAAGCACTAGAGTTCAACTTTTATCACTATTCACTACTAAAAAAATCATTGTTTTGTCGTTCAAAAATGTTCAACGGCTATTTCTACATATATTTTGATTGAATTGGTGAGGAAAACATTTGGAAAAATTACGAAGTTTCTCACTAATTCAGTGAGAATTTTTTTTTTCACTCAATGAGCTGGTTCGGTGAAAAATGAGTGAGAAATTGAAAATTCACTGACTGGCGGTGAGAAAATTCTTTATTTCTAGTAGTATATACATATTAATATACTTTTAAAAATTATAGTAATAACTTAAATTTAAAATAATTATATATAATTAATTGCTCATAATTGTAATATGTTAAAGTAAATTGATAATGTAAAGTTTCTTTATATTGTATAATAAGTTAAATCCGAGTGGTTATGACTAGCTCAAACTTCTGATATTTCAGCACTAAGAAGTCCAAAGTTTCGAAAAAATCAAAGGAGCTGCTTGTTTTTTTCTTAAAGGGCACCACACACTTGTTATTCCATGTCATTCATGATGTCGACATAGGGACTTTAGGGAAATATAAATGACACGATCTATTCTTGTAAATACAGAAAAAGAGAAAAGGAAAAGAAAGAAATTAGTTTGCTACATGTGACGTTCTATGAAAATACAAATAGTTGAGTGACTTTTTAAAATAACAATTCATAGTTGAGTGACTTTTGGGTTATAAAATAAAATTGAGTGAATTTCTAAGAAAACTATTCATATTTGAGTAACTTTTTGAGAAAGTTATTCATAGTTGAGGAATCATTTGAGATATTATCACTTTAATTATTGGTCAGTTTTTAAGCATCATTTTAAGAAATAATCTAGCCAAGTTTTGGATGTTCTCCTAAATATCCATTAGCCTTTTTTTTTATTGGTTCAGAGAATGGGGATTGGAAAGAAAAAATATTAGACTTTCTTGGCAATTGTATTTTGGCTACCTCCCATAGAGACCACCAAACATAAAAACAAATGTCTCAATACTGAATACATGAAGGAATTAAGAAAATACTTAATGAGTTCTTTTTTGTTTTAATTTTTTATGTTCAATACGTAAGCAAAAAATAATATCTTAAAAGCATACATATATATATAATCCAGACAAATACTATAAAATGTGAGAATGAAAGGTAAGTGTTTGGCTGGTGGGGATGGGGGCGTGTTGAAGGGTGGAGAGGCTACTGCCGATATAGAGCGATACTTGTAATACTTGATTTTCATTAGGAAAATCATGTTCCTTATTTCTAGAGAAAAAAATTTTTCAAATTTTTTAATGAAACGAACATGAAAAAATTGGAAATACTCGGTACCGAACACACTCTTAAGTGTTGTTGAAAAAAAGCAAGAACTAGGATGGGGTATCTGTGGAAGGAGGAAACATGGAAATTCTAATTAAACATTGAAATGAATGTGCTTAATTTTGAACTCAAGTTTTCTGTTTCCTTGACATCTTTGCTTCCTTTCCTTTATCTGAACACTTTTACTTGCATTCCTTTTCCTTTAGGACAAATGATTTATGGATATTCCTTTCCCTCTAGGAACTATATCCAATTAACATATTAAAACTGATAAATATATCTCTTCCCTGTTCCTCCTCATACACAAAATTAATTAGGTCCTTGAGTTTTGAGACAAGAAAAAAGTACAAATTTCTGCAAAGATGAGAGCACAGTTGCTCTCTTTGACAGCAATTTTGGTTCTGAGTTTCATAGGTATATATCTACGTACACTCGCCTCCTAATTTATGAACTCGAATTCATATAGTTAACTCCAACTTCCTAGGAATTGAGACGTAATTATTGTTGTTAACATAATCTTGTCAAATTTTCCTCTTGGTAGAGGCGGAGCTAGGGAGGTTTGTGGGTTTAGATGAACCCAGTAGCTTTTCTGTAGACCCTATATTTGTACTAGAAAATTAATTAAATATATATGTATATTAATTTGTGAACTCCTAACAAAATTGATTATGGTTCTAAAGGAAATTTAGAACCCAAAATCTTAATCCTGGCTTCGTCTGGCTCTTGGTATTTGTCTTTATGTTCTTGTGAGTTGATCATCAGCAAATATGTTCTCATGTTTGTCTTCTGCAGCTGAAAAATGTAGACAGTTAGTCGGAGAAGAATCAGCTTCGAGAAGCAGGACAGAAAGATTCACATTCATAAACTGCTTCGACATGAGTTATGGAACCATAGGCTGCATACTCAAGGAATTGGTGAAGATTTATTTACACTACATTAGAGCAACTCATGTGCACAAGGTCAGAAATGAAGCAACTAAAGAAGCAGTTCAAGAAAGCTTGTCCAAAGGACTAAGTCTTGAAGATGCAGTGAAAACAGGGCAACAAGTTGGAAATGCTGTGGCAAAAAGAGCATCTTTACAAGCAAAACACATTATGGGGCCAATGGTGTCATCAGGATGGGACTTTTTTGAGACTATATATGTTGGTGGCACATTGTATGAGGCAATTATTAGGAGTGTTGGCACATTGATGGGGTCATATATTGGAGGTATTATTGGGGAAGGGAAAACTAGATGGTTGGGTTTTCTTTTGGGAAGCCAATTTGGTAGTTGGATTGGTGGGAGGTTGGGTCTAATATTGTATGATGTGGGAAATGGGCTGCAGTTTCTACTTCACCTCACCAAAACTAATAAGAGTGATGGAGAAAGCAACTCACTCTTGTTAATTTCTAGTTAGTGAAAGAAAAACCTTTCCTATGTAAATCTTAATAATATTCCTTCATTTTGTCAAGGTTTAAACTTGTTGTAAATCCATTACTTATCGTTATGTTTTAAAAAATTGGGAAACTTACCTAAATCCCACTAGCTTAGGAGCTAGTTACTTAGATACATTCTAATTTGCAATATTACGTATTTTATCAGATTTTGGTGCGTCTAAATACATGTCTTTCAAGATACATAAAGTCAAAATTAGGTGTAATTTGTTCTAGATACACTATATTCAAGTGGATTTACATGTACCTGAGATACATAACAAATCTCGCTTGCCTCTATCCCATCTCGTTCATCATTCTCCTATGTATTTGGTACCCCAGATACACGTGAATCACACCAGATACATACAAATACATGTATTGATTCACATGTATCTAGGATATATAACAAATTTCGCTCGCCTCTCTTCCTATTTTAGTATATCTGATAGGAAAAATACATTTATCTAGGTGTATTTTCCTTATTATATGATATGAAACTTTTAAGGATTAATTACAGAAATTCCACCTTTTAGTTTACTTATTACCATTATCCCCTATATGTTTTACAAATCTCCAAAATCCCTCATTTTCATGCATCAGATTAGTGTATCTCGCGCATTAGATTAATGTATCAGCGCATCAGATTAGTGTATCTCGCGCATCAGATTAGTGTATCATGTATAAAATGTACATTAGATTAGTGTACCATGTATAAAATGTAATGTATCTTACTTAACGATTAATGTATCTTGCGTATCAGATAAATGTATCAGCGCTTATATTATTATATCCGTTTGAGGGATATCTGTAATTATAAACTTTTAAGGGATATATTGTAATTTTGCCTTAAAAATATATGATTGTTGTAATTTGCCCAACTTTTAATTAGTGATAATATATGTAATATTTCAAAAATATAGGTAATCATAATATATATGGTAGTGGAGTATGTCTAATTAGATAGTTTCTCCTTTAAAAACTGCGTTACATTGGAAAATCATGAAAGGGAAGAAATGAGAATCGAACTCACACTTATAATACGAGGAACTTTCACTAATATCACTAGACGGTAAGCCATTTCGTCAAAAGTTTTATCTCCTCTCAATTGAGTTTTAGCCATTCTTTTTTGGTATAGTGGGAGTGGCTAATGTCTAATATTTTTTTCACAATATAAAGGAATCTTGACTAACATTCACCAAATAGTGTTAAAAGAATTCGAATTTCAATACTACTTTTTTTTTCCTTTTAATTTTGAGTATTTTCCACTCCCACTAAAAAATAAATATCTTTGACAAAACAAGGCATCTCATGCCTTGTTGAATAAAAAAGGAAAAAACATTTTACTTTGGAATCTGTCAAAGGGATTTGATTGAATAATTGAAATGTATGAAGCGTTCGCCATGACCCTTCCCAAAGTCTATCATCGTTTCTCTCTACTCTCTCTACACTCTACTACTTCTCCCTTTCTTCCCAAAACCCTCTTCTTCTCATCTTCTTCTCTCCCTCTCGCCGTCAAACGCCTCCATTCGCCGCCGTTGCTCCGTGCGCAATCTAGAAGATTCGTCGCGGGCAAGCAATTCAAGGCGAAATCCACTATGGCTTCCTCTAGATTTCACCATCTTGTCCCCGTCAACGCCCTTACTGCTGAGGACGGTGGAAATGGCACTGGCTCTAATGGCGCTGCTGATGCTACTGCTTCTGTTGCTTATGATGACGGTACTTTGGACTAACTCCTCTTTTTTTCCTTAGTGCTGCGAGTTAACCTTAATTCGTGATACTAACTACTTCGGCTAAGCTAGTTATCTGTGTATAGATATGTATTTGATTCAGAGAACTATCACTTTGTCTTGAAATATAATTTTTATAGGACTGGAATGAAATGGAGCCTGAATAATCTGTTAGTAAATGATGTATTCCATTCTTCCGATGATAGATTAGGTTAAGTCCTTAACTTGATGGAGATTAGGAGGAGCTTTGATGAATAAAAGGAGAAGAGTTGGTAAATTCTCATAGGTGATGTCAATGAATCCTGTTTTAGTAAAAAATGGATAAAGTAAGAGAACCGCTGCAGTACCGCTATTTAGCCGTTTAGTTGATATATTGGAGTTTAACTAGTTGTTTTCTATTAGAATAGAAATTCATAAAAAAAATTAGAGAAGTGTGGGATTTACGGTTTGTCTAGTTTGGTTTAAAAACCAATTTTCTTTTATTGGAATGGAAAGGATCTGATTGAGCGGAATCAATGAAAGGGGATTTGTGTAACCAATCTTACTGGTTTGGATTGTGGATTGTGGATTGTTGAATGTTGATTGATTGATTTATATCAACCACTTAATTCTTGAAGAATTTTATGGGATTTGGGTCTGATACTCTTTGATTTTCATTCCTGCAAGTTGTTAGCATCTAAAAGTTCTTTGAATGTGCTACTGAAGAAATGATTTCCTTACATGCTAAAATGAGAAACACAGAGAAAGGAGAATCTTTGCCAAAGTACACATGCACTTATTCCAGATCTTAGGCCGTAAGGCAACTCACATTTAAACGAACTCCTTAGTATGAAATGATGTGCTTTTTGTTCCTCATCTCTGAGGCAATTTAACTTCCTATTGAAGTAACATAGCTAAAGCCTCCTTCAGTGGATTTTATAAGCTGGAAAGCTTTGAATCATGGATGAAAATTATCCTCACTGTTTTAGTTCTTGAAGACAATAATAAAGTCATTCGCTTTTCTCCATGCCCATCCGTTAAGCCTCTTCCTTTGCTTCATGTTTTTTCTCCCCTATCACTGCACACGCTTTATGTTTACATATGGGTATTTACCTTCTGTAGATTAAACTGGATAGGCTAATTACGTTTTTTTTTGGGTGGGGTGGGGTGTGTGGTAATGTATATTTCATAAGTTCATTTATTTTCCCATTCTTTTTATTGCCCTGGTTTCCATATTTTAGAGACTCTTTAACTCTTTTTTTTTAACTTTCTTTGAATAGAATTAGCATAGTTCACAAATGGTGATTAAATCTTCTTGTTTTCTCATAAACTTTACCAGATGTAGAATCAGCATCAGTCACGGGATATCGTCTTCCTCCCTTTGAGATTAGAGATATTGTTGATGCTCCACCACTTCCAGCACTGTCATTCTCTCCATTAAGGGATAAAATACTTTTTCTTAAGCGGAGATCCTTGCCACCTTTGTCAGATTTAGCAAGACCCGAGGAGAAGCTTGCTGGAATCCGCATCGACGGGAAATGTAATACCAGGAGTCGCATGTGAGTAATGATGAAGCTTCTCATGATCTTTCCTTCAAGCACTCAAGTGCTGGAGACGCTATGTTAGGTTATTTTATTTCCTCTGGCTGTATAGTTGGTGTCTCTTATGTTCTTTACATAGATTAAGCTCTCCTTGCTGGTATAGTTCGTCTTCCTTTCTTTTTTTAAAATCTTAGAGAGAAGTGTTTTCTTGTTTTAAAAATAGTAAGATTGATGCCTTGATGGTTGTAGTACTTCAATCGTCAATAAGCAGCACCCGTACAAGATCTTATGATGTTCTTTCTCAGGTCTTTCTATACTGGTATAGCCATCCATCAGTTAATGGAAGATGGTAGCCTAGGACCGGAAAAAGAGATCCAGGGTCTCCCCGAAGGTGCTAAAATTAATTTCGTGACATGGTAATCTCTTTTCCTTGCATATTCTCCTTTATATATAGATGTTTTCTTCATATAGAGACCTAATTTACCTCTATATTTGGATCAATTATTATGATTTCTCTTCATCTGATTGTTTATTCGTTTATGAAGGTCCAACAATGGTCAGCATTTAGCCTTCAGTGTCCGCCTTGATGAGGTATTTTGATATATATGCAAAGCGTGTCTATGTGTATGTCTATAAAACTTGTATGTTGATGTTATGGAAAATTTAATCGTAGATTTTCCTTTAGCTGTTTTACTTTGTATAATTCTGACATTTTTATGCCTAATTTCACACAAGGTCCTTGTCCTTTGTCACAAGGTAGATCTAATTTTTGATTGTTGTATCAGGATGATGGCAGTAGCAGCAAACTGAGAGTATGGGTTGCTAATGTGGATACTGGGAAAGCCAGACCTCTTTTCAAGTCACCAGATGTATATGTAAATGCTGTTTTTGACAAGTATGTCATTTTCCATTCTGTCATTAAGAGGAAAGTTTGCTGATTCCATGCTACTATCCCCCCTGTACTGACAACTCTGTTTCTGTTATTATCAGCTTTGTTTGGGTGAATGACTCAACTCTTTTGGTATGTACCATCCCGTTATCTCGTGGAGATCCACCAAGGAAACCTTTGGTTCCCTCTGGCCCCAAGATTCAATCTAATGAGAAAAAGAATGTTATTCAAGCTAGAACTTATCAGGATCTGCTCAAAGATGAATATGATGAAGATCTGTTTGAGTATTATGCTACCACACAGCTGGTTTTGGCTTCTTTAGATGGGGAAATGAAGCTCTTTGGTCCACCAGCTATATACACTTCAATGGACCCCTCCCCAGACCAAACATACATTTTGATCTCCTCAACTCACAAGCCTTTTTCATTTGTTGTACCATGCGGAAGGTTTCCCAAAAAGGTTGAACTGTGGAAAGCCAATGGAGAATTTGTGAGAGAACTTTGTGATTTACCCCTTGCCGAAGATATTCCTATTGCATTCAATAGTGTGAGGAAAGGGATGCGATCAATCAATTGGAGAGCAGATAAACCGTCGACTCTCTATTGGTATGCATACAGAAATCTATTCTAGTATTTTTTTCTTTTGACTGAAAAATCCACTTGGAGCCAACCATTGTTCTTTTTGAAATTAATTTGGAGCCAACCACAATCTGTGATACTCGGGGATGTTTGACCCGCTCCTCTACTCAAATGCTGAACTTAGTATGTTTGTCCTGGGGTTGAACTTGTGATCTAAAACACAAGTCGTTTAGCTAACTCCTGAAGGCACTGGTTACCAAACCCTGCCTCGTTTCCCTGGTTTTGGGTGGAGTGGGGTTGAATAACAGTCTTATAACTTGTCCAGATTTTGTAACTGATTTTTAACTTCATATTATAGGCTTATGATTCCTCAGATCAGAAAAAACACACACAATATGCATATATGTTTTATTTTTGATGGAAATAAGCATAAAAGAAATATGGAATGATTACAGGTCTATAAAGAAGGGATAAGAAAGGTAGGTGTTCTCTCATGTGAATGACTTGTTTCTTTTATCCACTAATATCTCGATGCTAATACTAATCTAGTACTTATTACCCCTTTGAAGTGGCAATTTATGATAGTTGCACATTGAATTGTGGAATTGTCTGTATCATCGTTTATTTGATGCTTTATTGTCGGTATTGTCACTAATTTGATGTGTTTCTCCTGAAACTGTTTCAGGGTTGAGACACAAGATGGTGGTGATGCTAAAGTCGACGTTTCTCCACGTGACATAGTTTATACACAATCTCCTGCACCACATGACAATGAACAACCTAAAATTTTACATAAACTGGACCTTCGTTATGGGTATGTACAAACTTGTACCTGCTGTGTTTTGTACAATTGTTGCTCAACAGATGTGATTTATACCTGTGGAGTTCATATGTGTGTTGAAACAACTTCTTTTTCATTTATTTTTAATACATGCTTGAAGATGATTAATATTTTTTGGTAGGAAGATATTACTTGTGGTGTATTAGATTGCAAATTATACTTTGTATTAGAGTATGGAAATCATCAATGGTTCAGTTTTTGATGCCACTATGCCAATTGAAGTATTTGGCCAACTTCGTTTTAATCGATTCCCGCTTTGTGATAACATTTATTGTAATGCTACTTAGAAGCAGTTGAATTTTCAATTCATATTGGTGGAAGGGTGCAATAACATAATTCAAAGTCCTTAGAACATACCATTTAAAAAAAACATATTTCAAAATCCTCAAGTGAACTTTTACTTGGTAAAAAAACCATATTTGACTTGAGTTTCCATGTTTAAAAAGAATTGATAACTTTTCCTTTTTCATTTTGCAAAATAATTGGATATAAACTTTATTAGTGATACTTGAAAGCATGTATCACTTGTTATATAGGGTTGTATGAGAATACATGCTCCTTGATAGTATTGCTATCAATGATTGCCTTTACAAGAAACAGGTGTGATTTATCCTCTATTTTTGACAAGGGGATTCACTTGTCAAGTAAACAACCGAGAATTATGAACAAAGATTATTGTCCAATTAATTATGTTGTTCTTATATTGGGATCTTCCTACACGTACAGAGGGATTTCCTGGTGTGATGATACACTTGCATTGGTTTACGAATCGTGGTACAAAACAAGGAAGGTGAGGACATGGGTTATATCTCCCGGATCAGAGGATGTAAATCCCCGGATACTATTTGATCGATCATCAGAAGATGTGTATTCTGATCCTGGTTCTCCCATGTCTCGGAGAACTCCTGCTGGAACATATGTTATTGCGAAGGTGAAGAAGGAAGATGATGGGGACACTTATATATTGTTAAATGGAAGTGGCGCTACCCCAGAAGGGAACATTCCGTTTCTCGATTTGTTTGACATGTAGGTTTGGTGGTATATGCTTGTTCCCATATTTTTCATTTGCCAAAGAAAATGACCTGACATGAATTATTTCAGAAATACAGGGAGTAAGGAACGAATATGGCAGAGTGACAAGGAAAAATATTTTGAGACTGTTGTTGCTTTGATGTCTGATCAGAAGGAAGGGGAGTTGTCAATAAATGAGTTGAAGATACTCACTTCTAAAGAATCCAAAACTGAAAACACTCAGTACTACCTTCTGAGCTGGCCTGAGAAAAGAGCATGTCAAATTACAAACTTCCCTCATCCATACCCACAGTTGGAATCGTTGCAAAAAGAAATGATCAGGTATCAGAGGAAAGATGGAGTTCAACTTACTGCAACCCTATATCTTCCACCAGGTTATGATCCCTCAAGAGATGGACCCCTTCCATGCCTTGTATGGTCATACCCTGGAGAATTTAAGAGTAAAGAGGCAGCTAGCCAAGTTCGAGGTTCCCCAAATGAGTTTGCTGGAATTGGGCCAACATCCCCCCTCCTATGGTTAGCAAGGAGGTGTGTCTCTGTTCTCTGTATTATCCATAATAATTTTGTTCATTATATCTGTTATTTTGCTTGTGTGGGCGTATTAATCTTTGTTGGGGATCTGTTTGGTTCGGAACCATAAATTTCAGGTTTGCTGTCTTGTCAGGGCCGACAATTCCAATTATTGGAGAGGGTGATGAAGAGGCCAATGACAGGTAAATTCTACAGATCTTCCATCTTGTAAATAAGGCATATCTTGTCTAGGCAAATTTTGGAAATGATACCATAATTTTCATGTGTTCCAGCTACTACCCCCCCCCCCCCCCAAACAAAAAAAATGCTGTCTTTCAGGCCTTTCAACTGACAATATTTGATACAACCCGGAGAGACACTTTTGCTAAAAACTCAAGCATTTTCTTGAAAATCGCTTGTGGATTAATTTGGAAAGTCGGAGACCAAACAAACAATAGTGGAGCTGGGGGAATTGAGATAATAAAGTCCATCTGGCTCACGCCCTTGACCAATCATCCTTCCCGTACTAAGGTCTTGTATTTAAAATAAGTCACTAAAGAATGAGATGAAACAGTTTAAAGTCTTAGCTAAATGACTGATTGACAGAAGGCTGAAAGGATCAGTGACAAAAAGAACATTATTCAGAGTCAAAGAAGGTAAAGGATTGACTTGATCGAACCCATAGAGCCATTAGCTAACATAATAGTGGGAAGAGACCAAGGAGAATAAGTTATATCAGGAAATGTCTATTTCTTACTAGAAATGTCGTCAGAAGCGTCTGAGTCCATGACCTAAGGACAAAGTGTTGTGGATTGTGAGATACAAACAACAAGATTATCCGTCTGAGCAACAAAAGCTATTGATGGAAATGTCTGCTTATTTGCTTGATACTGAAGATAGCCGTTGTATTCTTTCTTCCTCATATATAGAGAACATCTGATTGGTTAGATTACCATTGGATTCAGTCTGAGCAACATGAGCATTTTTTGGTTTATCGTGGAAAGATGAATTGTCTTGCCGGGGAGTGCTCGGAATCTGATGGTCTTGAATAAGGAGGCGAGGCGATATGGAAAAAAGAACTCACCAGAAAGTGGCGACAACAGTGCTCACGCTTAGGCGTGTGTGCAGATCTTGTCGGAAAGTGCATTTGTCTGATTGATGTACGAGGTGCGTGGAAGGTCAGACCGTGACGGAGCTGGCTAGGGTTTGCTCGCGCTGTTCTTCCGCTTCTCGTGGTGATTTCATTTGGTCGCAACACCTAGGGAAATGAATCTCATCAGACAGCCAAGAAAAGTTACCTTAAATTTTTTCCAAGTTTAGAACTTTCTCTTCCTATGTCATTGGCCTTAACCAAACTCTAATATCATGTGAAGCGGATGAGAAATGAGAGGAACTCGGTTTGATTATTCCCTCAAGCTATGGGGTTGAAATAACTATGTTTATCTCTAAAAAGGAAAGAAAATCAATACAAATCAATACCTAAGTACAGTAGGAGTAAATTAAGTTACCTACTATATTTACATATCTTCTAGAATATTCACAAGGATTCTAACAAGGGTTCTAACAGTTTATCTGGTAAAACTTACAGTACAATGAGCATCCGGAAGTGAAATCCTGCTCTCCTTGGTTCTTCCGTTCTTTTTAATTGCTCTATTGGAAAATGATGTGACTAGCTACTGCCTTTCATTTTAGATTTCCTTTCTTTTGCATGTTTTTCTTTCAGTTGCATCTTGATCAGTTACTCCTGTGTTTTGAGCTGATTGGTGCTCTAGTCGTTTTTTATGAAATGAGTTGAACTTCATAGTGCTTGCTGAAAGTTTGATCTTTATACTGTTCTTATGAATCAGAGCCTGTGCTTTGTTTTTAGATGGTTAAGCCCACCCTAAGCTAATTTACTAAAAAATTGGTCCCTCTGAAATTTGTTTGTTGGAGCGCATATTGGACTTCTCCATCAAAACCACGAACTCAATTCTTCTCAAAAAACTTCACTTTGTATGAGTATCGTGCTGACTACCATGCCGCGTGTACCTATTCTACTGAAGTTTTCCTCCATAAAATTTTACGCCTGTGTGATTACTGACAAGGGATGAAGCATTATTACACCCTTTTACTCTCTTTTTTGCTTTTCTTTGGGGTGGGGAACAGAGGGTGTCGTGGGATGTTGAGTGGACTTGCTTCCTCTGCTCCTCCTTGTAGACTATTGATGTTCCGGAGCTAATTTTAAGGATAATTTATGTCTACATCTTGTGCTGAAGTGAATTCTTTTACTTTTCTATCTTGAACTTGGAGATTTGGGTGTTTATTGAATAAATGCTGGTTTAACCAGGTACATAGAACAACTTGTTGCAAGCGCTGAGGCTGCAGTGGAAGAAGTTATACGCCGTGGAGTAAGTTTTTCTTCTTCTTGCTAAACATATGTTGCATGAAACTTAGAAATTACGGCTGAGTTTTCTGGTGCTTTGTTTTTTAGGTGGCTGATCCAAACAAAATTGCTGTTGGTGGTCATTCATATGGGGCATTCATGACAGCAAACCTCCTTGCGCATGCACCTCATCTTTTCTGTTGTGGAATTGCTCGTTCTGGTGCTTATAACAGAACACTAACACCTTTTGGGTTCCAGGTAGTCCTCCCCAGTCATGTGTATGACCAACCAGTCTAAAGTCCTTATGAGTTGGTGTGTCTCTCTGCATTCTAGGAGGATTTAGTTCATTCACTCGCATTGCTAAGAACTTTTTTTTCCCAGAACGAGGAGAGAACACTTTGGCAGGCGACCAGTACTTATGTTGAGATGAGCCCTTTTATGTCAGCCAATAAGATTAAAAAGCCTATCTTGCTTATCCATGGGGAGGAGGACAACAATCCAGGAACCTTGACAATGCAGGTAAAATGATGGTCCTCTTATTCTTATTTCAGTATCACGTTTTAAGATACCCATATCTTCCTTGAATATTTCCCATCAACTAACATACGCAACATAGTAGCAGCGGTTCTTGGTTTACTCCGTACATTTTCTGGTTCTTCCAAGATCTATTTAATGAGTTTGCTAGCTTTCAATAGTCTTGATCCTTAAAACCCTTTTTCTTTTTGCATAAAAATACAGTCAGATCGTTTCTTCAATGCACTGAAAGGCCATGGTGCACTTTGTCGCCTTGTAATTCTACCATATGAGAGTCATGGTTATGGAGCACGGGAGAGTATAATGCATACACTCTGGGAGACTGATAGGTGGCTCCAAAAGCATTGTGTCTATTCTTCAGATGTCAAGGCAGATGTTAGCGTGTGCAAGGACAATGCAGAAGGCACAGTAGATTCACAAAGCAAAGCTGTTGGTGCTGCTGGAGGTGTTCAAGAGCTTGCCAATTTGGATGATGACCAATTTCACTCTATCAGAAGGTCTTTATTGTGGTAAATTCCTATTTCATGAATATATAATCCCATGTTCTAAAATTTCTCATATCAAGAAGTTGTTCTTCTGTCATGGAAGTCAAGTTGATTGATTGTTTGCTTGAATAAAGTTTAACGTCTGGATTCCCCACAGCTCATGTGGAGAATTTCTATCCAAAGTTACGCGCTTTGTGTTTCTCATTTTATTCATATTATCCAAGTTAATTAACACCAAAAATTTGAACTACTTTTCTCTGCACTTTATCGATCCATAATGGCAAATTCACACACAGCTTTGTTATTCCTTATCATTGTGATAGTCATAGACCTTTATCCTTGAACACCTTGAGTAGATCTATATTCTAATAGGTAATATGTTTGTGGTTGGAAACCTCCTCAAATTCATTGGTTCACTCGGTCCATGTTCAGTATAGAGAGTGATGCCTTGCTTTCTGCATTAAGGATGCAAGGTGTTGACTGGTTTGAAGTATAGGAAAGGAAAACATTAATGCCGTTTTTAATTTTGTAGATTTACATAGAGAGATGTGTTTTCTTTTATGTGAAAAAAATTCACATCATTTACTAATGCTCCTTTCTATTTTTCCTTCCATTCTTAGCTACTTACCATTAGACCCTCTCAAATACCTCTCTTTTCCTTTTTCCAAATTGTCCCAATGCAAGTGCGTTGAATGACCAAAACACTATTTCTAGTTACCTAATTCACACAAATTTATATTCTTGTTCCTCTCTTTTCTCTAATTGCCCATATTTGTTTCTTGACCTGTAGATTTTGAGGGTGACAAGCTACCTTGGAGATGAAGCCAGGCGTCCCCAGTTAGGTCCGTGTGCTGATGACATATACAATAATTCTATTCAACAAATAAGAACCCTTATAAAGGAGTGCAGGTTGTGTATTTTCATAAAACGTTGTGCTTCTTTAATGTCATGGGTGACAATACAGCGCTGTGCTTTGCGCGATTACATTTTGGAAGTGTAAAGCTATTGTTCATTAATTAGAAGGGAAAGTTCATATTGGATATGCTAAACATCTTTGCTCTGTACAACGATTAGAAATTGTTGATTCAGTACTCAATGTATTGCTAGGTTATGATTTCGTCCAACTTTTTATGTTGTGTTCTTAGTTGGTTCTACTTTGACATTTACCTCTGGGAGATGTAATAACTTTAGTGGTAAAATAAAAAGAAAATATGAAAGTGTAAATTAAAGAGGTAGTAGAGGAAAAGAGACGAATAGAAAAATATCCGATGGAAATTTAACGTATTTCTTATTGAGTTATCATTCTTTTAAACTCTCTTCAAAAACAACCATATTTATATATAAAAAGCGAAAATTTTATAATTGACATATATAGGACTAATAATTATAAGTTATGACATTATTAAATTATCTTTCAAGTTATAACAATAAAAAATTGCAGATTTTAACATTTTAGTAAAATAAAAAATGATTTAAATTAACAGCAAGAATTAATTAGTGTGAAAAATAAATAAGGTAAAAGCGGATATATTAATAGTAAATGATTTGAAAAATTAATGATAATTAATAGGAGACGTAAAAATAGGAGATTCATAAAAAAAAGAATATTTGTTTTCCTTGTTTAGCTCAAAACAGTTAAAATTCATTCAAAACATATTTCTTTTCTTTTGTTTGAGTGTTTCTCTCTCTTCTCAATTTTTTCTCTAGCTAGTCGTCACCCTCATCTAATTCCTATTTTTTTTTATTCAATAATCTTCATTTTCTTGTAATGGACGGCTTCTTATTAGTATTAATAAAGCATGGTGGTAGATGTGATCCTTCGAGTTAGTGTTCTTTGTAATTTTTTATTTGTATTGATATACAAACCAAACGTAAAAAATAAATAAATTATGAACAGTAAACTTTTATTAAGCCCTCAGACGAATGTGCAATCATTTAATTTAACTAAGCATCCTTGTAAATGAGTTGTAATAAAATTTCTTATCTAAAAAAATTAAGATATTAATGTATCTTGTCAATAGTAAACGGCAAATATAGTTTTAAAGAAGCTTATCAGCAAAATTTAATTCCTCCATAATAAGAATACACTAAAATGGTGCTAGTCGTATATATTTTCAAGATAGTTTTGAGGGACAATTGGATATTATTTTCTTATAATGAGTTCAATTTACAAATGATTAAACTGAACCATATAGAGTCTGATCCAAAATATGCTATCTATTTACTTATTTGGGTATAATTGTTTCATGTCATTTGATAAAAAAGTAATGACTATTACATTTTCAAATTATATGGAGATGATAGTTATTCATGAAATTATCAAAAAATATGAGATGATTGAATTAATAACTCAACATACTTTGTAATTATTTTATCTTTCATTGAAGAAGAAAAAAATTCTAACAATATTAGATAAACATGCTATTGACATAACTCAACAAAAGGGAAGATACATAAAAGGGATCAAATAAATTAACATTTTACTTAAGTTTTTTCTACACATAATGTTCAACAAACAGTAAGATAGATACTCAACGGAGTCAATTAATTAATAATATGGCATACCTAGTGACTAAGATATTAATAACATTGACTTTTAAAAAGTTAAACCATAAAATTAAAATGCATTATCTTCGAGATACAAATAATATACTTACTAAGGGAGTCAAATATACATTGCACTCTTTTCATTATTTTTTTTCTTAATCAAGATTTGTATCAATTAAATTTTTTTCTAGTAAGTTTTTTAGTGAATCAGCATTCAATGTGTATACATTTTTTCCTTTACTATTTCTTCTTAATAAGTTTAAACTTGGCTTTTCATGAATACGGAACCACATCCACTAGATTTAAGTGCGCTAAATAATTGTCCTTTTCTCGTACGCATTTGAGTACTCAAGGCCCCCTTTCTTTTGGCGGGTATTGCCACGTGGCTTAATCCCGGATCATTCCTTAAGGAATAGGACACAATAATATAGCGCACATCAGAGAAGAGAGTACCCCTTTATTATAAGACAGGCCCCTCACGTCCTATGGAGCAATCGTCACTCGACAAATCAAAACTGATCAGTACAAAATCATGTAATTTGTCCTCGTTTATGTACCCCCACTGACACTAGCCTAACGCCTTGCCTACTCGTCTTTAACTGGTTTATTTGTACCCAACTATGGAATTCCCCCCGACCTTTAATGAAACAGATTGTTTATGAACATTTAAGGAGAGTTTTATTAGTCCTCTTATATGACTGTCCACTAAATAAACTTTCTTAGTTATTCATGTGTCAATTAAATGAGTTCATCAATTGTTATAGTGTGAAGAATGTCTTTATACTAAATGTATATTTAGAAGAACAACTTTCACATATAGCAAACACAAAATCATATTTGTATGTTATAGCTATAGTTTGCATAATTGCGTTCCATAGCAAACATAAATATGTACATTTCGCTATACATATACAAAAGAAAGCAGTTGTATATAATATGTTTCTGTTTCGGTATACATATACAAAAGATCAATTGTATAATATGTGTTTGTATAAAGCGAGAAAGAGAGAAAGACAAAAGAGAACTGAGCAAGAGAATATTTGTATTGTATAATTATAAGTGTATAGGACGAAGATATATGTATTTGCATGTGTATATACAATTTTCTCTCGCTTTATACAAACAGAAACGCAATTTATACATTTCTATTTGTATAAGCGAGAGAGGCGAGGGAGAGACTGGCGAGTGAGATCTGGGAGAGTGGCGAGCGAGATCTGGGAGAGGGGAGAGAGGGGAACGAAAATATATGTATATATACAATTTTCTCTCGCTTTATACAAACACATTTTATACATTTGCATTTGTATAAAAAACGATAGAGGCGAGGGAGAGAATGAGAGTGGCGAGAGAGATTCACCAAGAGAGAGACGAAATAACAACAGTTTGCTATGGGGTACAATTAAATCAAACTATATTTATAGCATTTAATTTGAATTAATAGTTTGCTATTAAATATACAATTTTGTCACTGGGTATGTTGTTGTTGTTGTTGTTATTATATATACAATTTTCCCTATATAGAAAGCGTCTCTTAATTGAATTTGATATAATTATTAGCATAGCAGGTATATAATTGGATAATTACACAATAAACTAATTATAAATGTAATGTTTGGTTGCATATTATAACTACATTAGATTTTTTAATTTTAAAAATAAAAATTAATTAATAAAAAATTAAATGTCCATATATGACAAATAAGTATATTATTAGAAAAATATTACTAAGTATTTATCTGTCACTAGATATTCAATAATACATAGTGTTATTTTTATAATATAGAATTAAGTGAAAACTCAACTTACGCATCAAAATTAATTAACTACACTCAAAAAAAAAAAAAAAAACATGCCCTAGATGTGATGTTATACTTGACCACCTTGCACCACCAGCCACCGTTGCACCACCACAGGTCCACTGAGCTCAGCCACCGTCCCTCCCTTTGCCGAAAACAGAGAGCTCCTCGCCTCTTCACTGTCCGTCGACCAGTTCTGCCCCATAACTACCGGAGCTCCAGCCAATTTCACACCGTCAATCATAGCTCCAGAAGACAGCTCCACATTCACCTCCTTCTCATCGATTCACACTCGCAGACACAAAAGATTTCAGCAAGAGCTTGAGGTCCAGTCGCCGCTCTGATTAAGTTACAGTCCTCTGTTTCTTCTTCCCAAAAATCGTAAGAAGCAGTTGAGGTTCATTTCTTTCAACCTTGTCCTATTCAATTAATATACTCATGAATATGTGATTTTTCTAGTATAATTTGTGAGATTAGAGTGAACTAGCAGTCTTAACAGAGTTCTTTTTCGATATTCCCTCAAGGTACTTTCCCTGAGAACTCACTTAGGCCAATTTGGTTTCATTGGGAGGCCTATTTTGCTGCTACAATGTGTTAAAACTTGCCATGCCGCATCGTGGCGTTGGTCGGAGAAGCTAGTACATCGATCATACAGTGCTCTGTTTAGTATTTGGACTAACAACTGCAATACCCTCTTTGTTCTTCTGGGAGAATCCTTTCTGGTTATTGTGGTTTGACACAATGCTCAACCTTATTGGTAGACGTCGATGCTTATCTGCTGAACTAAATTCATCAAATGTGTTGTTGTTCATAGATTCTTCAGCAATCATGCAATGGCACCGATCAATGACCACTAGTAAAAGAGTCCAAGACAGAAGCAAGAAGAAGCGGGTGCATGACCTTGAAATAGTCACAGAGAATCACAAAATACTCTCCAAAGTCCTATTAATATTTGAAGTCCTTAAGCAGGAGCCTCAACAAATCATATCGATTAGGGAACTTGATGATTATAGAAGACAACTAAACCTCCCAAAACCCCATAAACTCTCGAACTTCCTACGGAAATCCCCCAAGCTTTTTGAGCTGTACAAGGATGATAGAGGGATCTTGTGGTGTGGTCTGACAAAGGAGGCTGAGGATTTAGTCCAGGAAGAGGAGGCTATTATTGAACAACACAGTGATAAAGCTGCAGAGCTTGTGACTAGGATGCTGATGATGTCTGTAGACAAGTGCCTTGCCTTAGATAAAATTGTTCATTTCAGAAGAGATTTGGGGTTGCCAATGGATTTTAGGAACCATTGGGTGCGGAGGTTTCCTGATCACTTTAGAGTTGTTCAGCCATTCAAACCTTATGATGAAAGTGAGTACTTAGAGCTTGCAAATTGGAAATCAAGTTGGGCTATGACAGAGTTAGAAAGAAAGGCGTTGGGGGTTATGCATGCGCCAGATGATCACGTACCTGGTCCTCTTTCCTTGTCTTTCCCCATGAAATTTCCACCTGATTATAAACAAGTGTTGTCCAGATATAAGGGGAAAATAGAGGATTTTCAGAAGCGGGAATACTTGTCACCTTATGCAGATGCCAGTGAATTAAAGGCTGGAACACTGGAATTCAATAAGAGAGCAGTTGCAGTGATGCATGAGCTGCTGAGTTTTACAGTCGGAAAGAGGTTGGTGACAGATTACTTGACTCATTTTAGAAAGGAGTTTGTAATGCCTCAGAAACTGATGAGACTGCTGCTTAAACATTTTGGGATCTTTTATGTTTCAGAAAGAGGCAAAAGGTTTCATGTATTTATCAACAGTGCTTATGAAGGTTCTGAGTTGATCGAGAAACATCCTTTGATTGTTTGGAGGGAAAAAGTTCTAAGCTTTGTTGGTTACAGAAAGAAGAAGGAAACAATGGACACTCTTACAGATTTGCAGGAATATGAAGATGATGATATGTTTGAGAGTGAGTCAGAAGATGAAAATGTTCAAGTGGAAAACAACAAGCTGACTATGGGTAGTTTAGAGGGAGATTTTCTGGAAAATGAATCCGAGATGGAGATAGATGAGGTTTGTAGTGCATACAGGGAATGAGAAGTTAGCAATTCATAGTAGCATGAAGAATCTTGAAGTCGGGAATCTCCTTTCCCTGCATACTGTAGTCACAGTTTGATCCTAATTGGCATGTGTTTATTTGCACATTCATTGATTGCATAAAGTAGCAGACGTTCTTGGTTTACTCCGTGTTCTTCCAAGATTTATTTAATGAGTTTGCTAGCCTCGACTTCAAGAGTCCTGATCTTAAAACCGTTTTTCTTTTTGCATAAAATATAGAGTCAGATAATTTCTTCAATGCACTGAAAGGTCACGGTACCCTTTGTTGCCTTGTAATTCTTCCATATGAGAGTCACGGTTATGGAGCACGTGAGAGTATAATGCATGTACTCTGGGAGACTGATAGGTGGCTTCCAAATCATTGTGTATATACTTCAGATGTCAAGGCAGATCTTAGAGTGTGCAAGGACAATGCAGAAGGGACAGTAGATTTACAGAGCAAAGCTGTTGGTGCAGCTGGAGGTGTTTAAAAATTTGCCAATATGGGTGACGACAAATTTCACTGTATCAGAAAGTCTTTGTTTTGGTAAATTCATATTTCATGAAAATATCTTAGTATGCTCTAAAATTTCTCATATCAAGAACTTGATTCTTCTGTCATGGAAGTTTAGTCAAGTTGTTGATTGTTTGATTGAATTAAGTTTAACTTATGGATTCCCCACAGCACATGTGGAGAGTTTCTATTCAAAGTTAGGTGTATTGTGTTTTAGCATGGATAAATGTAGTCTCATTTTATTTATATTAGCCATGCCAATTAATTTAACCAACTACTTGAAATTACTTTTCTGCACTTAATCGCTCAATGGTGGCAGATACACACATAGTTTTGCCATTCCTGATTATCATGATAGTTGGGCCTCGGGACCTTAATGCTTTAACACCTTGAGGAATTTTGATCTATAGCTAATAAGTTGATATGGTGGGGATCTTCTCCTCAGATTCGTTGGGTACAGTTTGTCCATGTCAGTATGGGAGTTAGATTTTGTTAGATATTTTGTTGCCTCACTTTCTGTATTTAAATATGCGAGTGGTTGATTGCTTAAAAGGATCGGAAGGAAAGAATTAATGCCATTAATCTAATATTTGTAGGTTTACATAGAGGAGTGTGTCTTCTTTTATTTGGAAATACACTCTCATTTACTAATGCTCCTTTTTACTCTTCCTTTCATTCTTACCAACCAACCAGTAGACTTTTGCAGATACCTCTTTTTTTGCTTTTGACAAATTGTTCTTATGCTAGTGTGTTGGCCGTTGAATAACCAAAGCACTATTTGCAGTAACCTTCTTGAATCTTGAGTAACAAGGTTACAGCATGAGTAGCAGCAATGCCTATCTGCTGCATCTTTATATTCTAGTAATGTCCATGCTTAGTTGGTGGTCATTTTATTCATTGGTATTTATACTGTTATCACTCTCTTCTCTAATTTCCCATCTTTGTTTCTTGAACTGTAGATTCTAAGGGTGACAGCTACCTGGAGATGAAGCCAGGAGTATCTGGTAAGGTCCGCCTGCTGACAACTTATACAAAAATCTATATCTATAGCAACAATTAGAACCCTTGTAAAACACTGTGTTTCTTTATGACACGGCCTCATTGGTGACTATACTGCGTTCTGCTTTGTGCGGTTACAATTTAGATGTGTAAAGCCATTGTTCATTAATTAAAGGGAAAGTTCATATTGGTTATGGTAAACATCTTTGTACTGTGTATAACGATTACAAATTGAGATTTAGACAAATGTATATCTAGGTTCTAACTTTTTATGTTTTCTTATTTACTCTACTTTGCCATTTGGTTCTGGGAAAGTAACTTAGTTGACACTCGAATTGAAGTTGACTTTCATCGCATATATGGAAGTACGTAATAACTTAGGGTTAAAAAAATAAAAAGAAAATTGTAAACCATTAAAATTAAAGAGATGCCGGGGGGGGAGGAGGAAACAGAAAATTGGTAATGATTTTTTTCTTGTTGAGCATGAGCTTATTCTAATTGAAAGAATGATCTTACCTTCGAGCCTCAATTTTCTATGCCTACTACATCAGTTGCAAGCTAATTGAGGTTGCTTATTACTCAACAAAATAGTTCAAAATTGGAAGGAAAAAGAGTCAGGGAAATACAAATTAGATTGTGTGAGAAGATTTTAGGATTGAAAAACTAACTTTGTAGATGTTTAATTACTAAAATCTGCTCGTGTGTAGATAAAAACATGTTATTTCACCAGCTTTAGTCTGTGTGAAACAAACACTCGTGATAATTCCAAACATGATTGTGATAAAGTTGCTAAATGCTTCACGATTGGAACTCAAAATATGATTCCAACGGTTCAAGTGTTTTTCCCAGCAATAATTAGGCATAAATCAACAGAACAGTGCCATCTCTTTACCGACCTGCAGGCACACATCTACATCCATTTAATCACAAATAATGAACAGAGACCTAGATTTAGACTAAGCAAATACAGTCCCGTATTGATTGGGGATAAATTTTCTGGTGAATCTTTTATTAAAAAGAACCTATTAAAGTAGAAATAATATACTTTTAACATGGACACGAGTTTGCCTGTTGAATGGCACACTTCAAACTGATGAAAGAAAATTCATTCTAGCCTGTCCCAAGCAGGTCAATAAAAATCAAAAACTTGGAAGTCAAACATGGAGCAACAACAAATAGACGGAGAAATACTTGGTTTTCAAACTTATTTTTTTTTCGATATAAGAGTATGTCCATGTTTAATTGAAGAGCCAAATCACAGGAGATGATCCCTGAGAAACTATTCTTCCGCAACTATACTTATTTCACCCTTCTCCAGCAAGTCATAAAATGACCTAACTTTTCTTTGCTCATTCCAGTGGTGCATCTTCCACAAGCTTCCAGCAGCCAAACCAAGTACACTTGCGATAACTATTTCCTTGACGACACTAGGTCCTTTCAATGTGGCATGTGCAATCCGATGGCCAGCCATTTGATTCCGAATGTAGCAAACTTCTGCAAAAACACCACGGGATAAAAGTTAATTCCCCTCACCCACATTAACCAACAGAACAACTAAATGGTCTCAAAAAGAGCATGAAAAGTAGTTAGAAGCAAGTTATACGCAACCATACAACAAGATAAATGATGCAACTACATTGAAACAAATATTAAACAACTGGAAGAATGACTTCCTCAAACAGTTACCTAAAACATTGAGTTGATGGCAATTAAACTTTGAGGTAATCTTTTTACAAGTAATTAAACTCTGAGGTAACAGTAATGCAACGTGAGACAACCGGACCTCATCATAGGAATGGAAGTAAACCAAGTCCCATCAAACATTTGGGGGTCTAGTACTATGCTATTGTTCCACCAGCGCACAGTAGTGTAAGTACTAATGCCAACCACACTAGATATACTATAAATAGTACATCCTAGTTCGAGAATTAAGTGATTAGATTATCTTAAGTTCTGAGTACCTACACATACGATTCATACTTGGTCCATCTACACTGCAACTCCCTGAGCAGTCCATTAATTTGTTTGGCCTCTAATTACACTGACATGAAATTTGAATTGACCATAGCTTGCACTTTTTACCGTGATATCATTCTTTTTCTTCCTATCTCCCTCCATCCTTCCTGAATTCTATCACTTCTCCTTCTACTATTTTAAATTGCTCTCTAACCCAAAACATCTTCTTCCCAACCCATGGAGAAAATATTCTCTGCTGAATCCATCCTTGCACTTCTGCCCCAACAACAACATACCCGGTGTAATTCCACATGTGGGGTCTGGGGAAGATAAGATGTACACAAACATTATCCTTACCTTTGTGGGGTAAAGAGGCTTGCACTTCTTCCCCCATAAAGCAATAAATCCTTTCCATTTGGCTACATCTTGTAGATGATTTGTGGAATATTTCAACTGATGAATGGCAAAATTTCATCAATAACCCAAGACCACATGTCATGCTGCACTGAGAGTCGCTGCCTACTTCACCTTTATCCCTACCCCTAATAGCCACTAGGGTACTTTTTTCTAAATGTAACTCTTTAATCTCTTATTCAAGGAAAAGTAAAATAAATTTTACGTTTTTGCTACAAGTGAATCTCATGTGCCTAGTGTTAATGACATTTTTAAAATCCTGAATTTGTCTTATTTACACAACGCCACCGCCTCCCTCTTTGAAATCCCATACACCAACCACCGATGTTGATGGATTGATTGCAAAATCTCATCCACTAGTTCAAAAATATTCTCCACAAATAGAAAAACAGTGTCCGTAGATGATGAAACACAAAAAGAGAAGGAAGAAAACGATGAAAAGGGAGATAAAAGAAGGGACCAAAATTTGATTTCCTCTCCTCTCCTTCTCCATCTTCTTCCATGTTTCGTCATCTTCAGTTTCCTTTTCTTCATTTTCTTTTTATTATTAGACAATTTGTTTTTGCTTTAGACATGAATATTTTGTGTATAAAAATTTCTAACTAGGGGAAGATAGCTTGCAGCAAATTCAACAAGTTGTTACAACAAATTCTAAAGTTGCTGCAAGAACTAAAGCTGTAGCAACTTTTTTCATAATTGTTACGACAATTTCAGTAGTTATTGCTACATATTTTGAATTTGTTGCAACAACTGTCAAACTTGTAGCAGCAACTACTAAAAACTGTTTTATAGTAGAATTTTAAAGTGTAGTTTTTTGTAGTTGTTATTATGATAGGGTTTCAAAAAGAAAGGAGGTGGTGGCAAGGTTGAGGAGGAAGGGGCAAATGGGAAGGTAGGACCTATGTGCAAGTAAAAAAAAAACTTGAAGGCTTTAAAAATGTGCCATTAGCACCAAACTCAAAAGAGTCGCTTCTAAAAAAAACTAAACTTGAGTCACTAAATAAGAGACTCAAAGGTATATTTTAATTTAGGGACTGCTTTAACAACCTCTTGGTTGTCTGGTTTGGTTCAAACAAGCAATACATTGTTTAAGGGTAATATTTTGAATTTTATATCTATGGGCCTTTGTATAAATTATTTTTAAAGGTATTAGTTTTAAATAAGGTTAAATGTTATTAACCACTAATCCAAAAGAAATTCTTTTTACCTGAGGTTGAAAACATGAATCACTCGTCTAAAAAGAAGACTCGAAGGTCTCTTTAAACTGAAGGATCCATTTTTGTGTGGCTCGGATAATTCTACCAAGTATAAAACACGCATATAAAGAGAGATGCTAGTTGAATACAGAAAAATCAAAAAATTCAAAGACTGCAATATTCTCCGCTTCCCAGCAACTCCTTCTAAATCCTTGGCTAAGTTTTAGTAGTCCTTTCACCTTAAGCCCTAAGGTACATCAAGTATGCAGTTTAAATCCTAGTAAAGCTCCTTATTTCGATTAATTCAACAGATATACAGCAAAACTATTCAACAATCCAGATTGAAAAATAAGCCTTTTCAAGTCAAACAAAAGAAATAGCATAGTTCTCTCTAGATCTGAGTTAGTGCACACAAACAAAACAAATTACAGCAAAATCTATCAGATCTATGAAAAAAAATTAAACAAAAATAAGAAAAACTAACGCCGCAAAACAGGTAAGTTGATCCTATAAAACTTTGCAGAATAACATTGCAGATCAGGAAACTAGTATAGAACAAATCTAAATAAACAATTTGAGAAACATTAAAAATTGCAATGAGTATAAAGTAAAAGCTAGGGTTTTACCTGATAGGAAAGAGCTCGGACGAAGACGATGAAGTAGAGAGAAGAAATGAAGCCCTTTCCAATAGCTGTTAGACAATTTGCTATTTTATTTGCTTTTTTTGTTTTTTGTTTTTAGGCCTAAACGATGTTCACGGGGACCACTTACGAGTATATAGGATTATTTGGAACCGAATGGGCCAATCCGATATAATCGTGGCCCAGTTACTAGTCTACGGGTAATCAATTTGGTCTTCATAATTTGGTATTTATATTTTTTTTAATCTAAATTATCATCAATTATTTATTAAAATACACCATGAACCTAATTAGATTAAATGTTTGAATATAATTGCCAAAAAAAGTATGACAAGTTAATATGCCAATAAAATTTTGTAATATGATACTATAGTAGATGATGATTCATATAGGAAATGTAAACACTTGATAATTCAGATAGAAAACTCGCAAACGAATGATACTTTATATGTGTTTTTATCATTATTTTTAAAAAAAATTAAAACAAAAATTCAATCAACTCGTTTAATTATTCATGTGAAGTGTCATTTAACACTATTTTTTTTAATTAATTAAAAAATAGTGGAGAGAGGGAGGGAGGTTCTTTTAGAATCAAATTTCAAATTATTTGATAGAAGTTATAACAATTCAAACGATCCCACTATTTAAGGGTCGGAGTGTACACTATACATCATTAAATATTAGTCAATATGTCAATGTGTGCTTAACAATAGTTGATAATAGTCCAGATAAAAGACATAAATACTTGATAGCTTAAGTAAGAAAAAAAAAATCATATGTATTTTTTACCGTTATCTATTGTGTGATATTTAAATAATAAAGATCAATATTTGAAATATTAAATTACAAATAAAGTACAGTAAAAGAGGCTAGAAACACATGTCTTCATCGATATGTGTGCGTTTCGAAATTAAAATTGCATTAAAAAACACTTTGTCTTTTAAATACTAAATTATCAAAAGGAAGTTCCAATAATTTACATGATTAAACATTATGTAAAAGATCTATAAACTATAGTAATAGTTAACAATTTAAAATTTTAAAAGGTATTAACAAAAAATATGATTAAAAAAAAATTTAATCGACTCTTCAAATTTTATCTACGTACACCATATGTTTGGGACAAAGAAAGTAAAGACACTTTCAATAATTTATATTTTTGGTATTTAATATCTCAAATACTATATATATATTTAGAAATTTTGTGATGACAATATAATGTAGACTAAAATTTGGTATATCCTCATACTCAAAATTATAAATTATCATTCTTTTTCTCCTTTGCTATATTCATTTGTATGTTTTCACGTGTTCGTAATCAATAACTTTGAATCTTAATTTCGAGATCTCGTCCATTATTTTGATAAATTTGCTATTAATAACTTCTAAGTCTACATGTGCATGTAATTCACACATGCTAAATTAGCTATTAAGTCGTCCTATTATTTATGTCTTTGAAATTATTTAAAAGCTATAGTTCATAATATTTATTGGTTTGTAATAGGTTAGAAGTAAGAACTCATAATATTTAGTACTTCAAAATTGAACGAAAAAATTTGTTCATTAAAATTTTTCTTATTTAAACTATACGAAAAGTCTTAAATTATGGTAAATAAAATAATTAATTAAATAAATAAAAGAATTAAAAATATTGAAGAGAGAGGTTATGTTTTTTAAAAAACTTTTTATTCTTCAAATATGAAATTCTTATAATTTAGATATATATAACATTTATTTTAATGTCAATTGTTATTTTTAAATGGTTTTATTTTTCTTAAATATAATTTTATTAATTAACGTGAGATACACATACAAAACACATAGACTAAACTACTTATATTAAAATACTTAGATTAAACTTTCTGCCCATTATTAAAAGAGTGTACAATAAACAAATATCATTTACTATTATTTTATTATCTCTATACATTGACTCGTAATATTACTATATATAATAAGTGAGAATATCTACTACTTAGCACATGACAAGTGTTGGATGATATGTGCTTAGATAGTGTTGTACATTCTTCTTTTATGGTTGTACCTTTAAAATTTATACTATTGGACAATTTAACACCATTAATTACCTACTACTTTATCAGCCAAAAAGTTAGACCTCATTTGGGCCCATTTGTTATTTATATGTTTTCAATTTTTAATATATGTTGTCTATCTTATTCTTTTTTTCAACCTTTTATTTTAAACTTCTTGAAAGTTAATTACCTATTTATTACTCTCTCTATACACTTTTAATTGTTATGATTTCCTTTTTAGAGTCAAACTATAAGAATTTTAACTAATATTTTACAATGTGTTTTTTCATCATATTCATATGCAAAAACTTACAATTTATAGTACTTTTTGTATAGATTTTGCATATTTATTTTTTTTGCTTAAAATATCAAATTAATACAATCTAATTTAACTTTGAAAATTATTATATTACTACTATTAATAAGAGTGAATGTGAGGAGCTTCCCATTTATGGGAATTGACAAAAAAATCCTCAGATGTTACTTTTGTAATTTCACATGAAAAATGTAATTCAATTGGTTAGTTAAAGGAGTGGTGCAGCTGCATTTCATTTTTTTTATCTATTGGACTAATTTGTCCCCTTAAAACTACAAATAATTCGCACAACTTTCTGAAAACATGGGCCCCACTTATTACTACTTAGTTGTATTGCTTTGGTGACTGATATCAACTATTTTCTCTCCAATAATATTTCTCCAGTATTGACTTTATACATTTTTTAAGAAATTATAAATAAAAGAGTAATATTACTATATCATTCTTTATATAATAAATATAATGTATTAAAAAATATAATTGAAAAATGACTATAATTAATGAAACTATCCATTGATTTCATAAAATGGACAAGTATTGTAGGACATTACAAAATAGTATAATAAACAATAATTATTGGACGGATGGAGTAGGAATAAGTCTTTCTTTCAGTACTTTTCTCACATTAATTAATTTCTCTCAGCATTCAATTAGTGAATCTTTAGTAGAATTAATTAGAATACTTTTTACTTAATAATACGCACAATAAGCAATAAGAAAAAGCTTTCGTTGGTCTGTTCTTTTAAGGGTATGTTGCTAAACCATCAACACTGAAAGGTAGCTCTACTGATAATTGTGAAGAAAGCATATTAATGGATTAAAAATAAAAAAGAGGTAATTAAACCCTAAAATATTATAAAGACATCTATAAAATTTGGTTGAAGCTCAAAATCTATTAGTGTCATATAAATTAGGATAGAGGAAATAACATATATTATTTGAAATAACATATATTATTTGAAATAACATGAAACGTACTACAAATCACACAATAATTAGCAACTTCAAAATCTAAAGGACATACAAAAAATTTGATCAACTCTCAAAATTCTACTAATGTCACATAGTTTGGGATAGAAAAAGTAACATATACGTAAAATGTACTATAACTCATAATAATTAAATAACTTCAAAATCTAAAAGACATATACAAAATTTGCTTGACTTTCGAAATTCTATCAATGACACGTAAATTGGGACAAAGAGAATATTGAAAATTACATATCCACAATAATCAACAACTTAAAATTTAAAGAACATACAAAAAGATTGTTTGACCGTTAAAATTTTATTAATGTCACATAAATTAAAATAAAAAATAAAAATATATGTTGGGCCCGTGCTAGCACGGGCTACTGTAACTAGTATATGGATACGTGCAAAACAGCAAAACTAAAGACTCCTAAATATATGGAGAAAAAAACAAAATAAATATATTTTTTCTCACGTATTGATTTGAATGGAATAAAATAGAATTACATAAAAGTATATTAAAAAAAAAAGGAAAATGGTCTGAAAAATATTATAACTTTGGCCGAAATTGTTGTTACGATACCAAACTTTATGGAGGACCTTTTACCCCCTGCATTATTTAATAGTGTATTTTAAATGTATATATGTGCCCCGTGGACATATTACTATTTAAAATGATGCAATAATACTTATGATGTTCACGTAGGCACATATATACCTTTAAAATACATTATTAAATAGTACAGGGGGTAAAAGGTCCTTTCCAAAGTTTGGTATCTGTAACAACAATTTTGACCAAAGTTAGAATATTTTTCAGACCCTTTTCCAAAAAAAAAAGAAGTCGAACATAAAAACAAAATTAAGGAAATATTTGAAACTATCCCTATTTTGTAATTAATGACAATTGAGTTATTTTTTGTACGAAATTTGACTTATTGCACATTTCATTTAATTCTTTTTGCCAGTTTATGTGACAAATATAAAAAAATTAAAGTCAAATTAATGATAATTGAGTTGTTTGTTGTACCAAATTCGACTTAATACACATTTCATTTAATTCTCTTCCCCAATTTATTGTGACAATTATATAATTTCTAGAGTCAATTAAATTTTTGTTGACCATAACTTTTATTTTTTAAAAGTATTTTAAATTTTTAATTATTGTGATTTATAATTTTTTAACATAAATTTTAAATGTGAATTTTTGTATATATGCCAAATTTTAGGCCGCATTACGATGACAAATTTCTATTTTTTCCTAATGTAATTTTATTTTGTTTTATATTTTTTTTGTGATGCATCTGGTCTAAAATATATTTTCCTCTTACCATTTATTTAAGGATGGGTTCCTTATTTTTTAAAATATATTTTCCTCTTACCTTATATTTAGATTTCTTGTTTTTAAATATTATAAAGATAATTAAATAATAATTTTTAAAAAATAGTAATAACAATTTTGTTAATTACAAAGTCTTTTAGTGAAAGACTTAAGTCAAATCGACATAATAGATAAACATAATTCTTAATTTAGCTTCAGCGGATAACTATGTCCTCCAATTTTGGGTGTGCACAAGTAGACATTTAAACTTGTATAAAACTGAACAAGTAGACACACGTGTCCTACATGTCATAATACATGTAGGCCACAAAATTGTCATGTAGGACGAATGTGTCTCAATTTTATAAAAGTTTTAGTGTTTATTTGTGGACATTCAAAGTTAGAGGTCATAGTTATTAATTGACGCCAAGTTAAGAGTCAAGTTTATGTATTATGTCAAGTCAAATCTATGTCTTTAAAGAACTTGTTTTCATTATTATATTTTATGAATGGGAAAAGACATAAATTTACCCCTGAAGTTATCTCGAAAAGTCAATTACACGCTTAAATTATCATAGCGACCTATTACACACTTATTTTTGTTAAAAGTGTAACTAATACCACCTTCTAACGTACAAACCCAGTCACACATACTAGAGTTGTGTGCACGCGTCTGCCAGATCCTATGCAAGCATACACGTGTAATTTTAGAAAAAAAAATCATTTTTTTCCTAACCAATTTTGCCTCTATCTTCTCTCTTCATTTTTTCTCTTCTTTCCCAACCACTTTACCTCTATTTTCTCTCTTCTTCCTTACCTGAATGACACCATTTTTATCTTTATTTTTTCTCTTCTTTCTTACCTGAATGACTCCATTTTCAATCCTTTCTTCTGATTATAAATCATATCAAACAAACTATTGCAATAAATAAGATTGACGGAGTAGCAAAGATGGTTAGAAAATTCGTGAAGGAATGGGGGACATGGATAGCAAATTAAATCAAAGTTATTATTCAATATGGTTTCATCCCACTTGTCATTATCATTGACATTAATTTTGAACCCAAAACTTATATTTCTCAGCTTCTTAACCCTATCTAAACACCTTCCTTTCTTTTGAGTTTTTCAAATACGGGTCAAATGAACTTTAATTGGTAATGGTTTATTTTGAATTTTCTTTTTAGTTAGTAGTGTTTAAATGGTAATGGGTTATGAAACTTGAAATAAATATTTTAGTTTGATATTTTAATTTTATATTGTCGAGCCAATTTTAATTTTGCTATGTATAAATCATCATTGAACCCAAACCCTCATTCTATCAAATTTGCAGCGTTGTGTAAACTTGATAATCTTGATAAGTGGGGGTGGGGAGCAATTAACTTTTCTTGGTAATAAATGTTTAGGAACTTAGGGTTTGACTCTTTAATGTTATTTTGATGCTAATTGATTGTGTAAAATTTAGATTAGATTTTTTTTTTGTGAATCACTTTGCTGAATTAAGTATGAGTAAAATTAGTGGAGAATTCTCAAGTAATGATAAAATTGAGTGAGAAATTGTAGAGTTTTGATAAGATAAAAAAGGGAAAAGGGTCAAATATGTCCCTAAACTATTCGAAAAGGTCTATATAGCCTCCGTTTAAAGTTTGGCTCACTCATGCCCTCGCCGTCCAACTTTTGGCATAGATATGCCCTTATGGGCGTTAGTTGGTCTGCTGGACATATCCAGCTCATTTATCATTTCTTTATATGTCATATGGAATTGTCATGTCATTTTGACTTTACCACATGACATTTATATGAAAATGAAAAGGGATCAATTATGCCCCTAAAAAATTTGGACCCATGTTTACCTAATCTAACCCGTAAATCAACCCCCCTTTTAAATAAACTACCCGACCCATTTCCAATAAATTTTTTTAAATTTTTATTTTTTTCGGTAAATCCCGAAAATGAGTAATTGATTAATATAAAATAGGAAAAATATGAAAAAAAATATAAAATTAACGCCAAAAATTCACAAAAAAATATTGTAACCTTAAATTCAACAATTTTTTTAAAATTTTATTTTTTTCGATAAATCACGAAAATGAGTAATTGATTAATAAAAAATATGAAAAAAAATATAAAGTTAACCCCAAAAAATCTCAAATAAATATAGTAACCTTAAATTCAACAATTTCAACAATTTTTTTAAATTTTTATTTTTTTCGGTAAATCCTAAAAATGAGTAATTGATTAATAAAAAATATAAAATTTATGCCAAAAATTCACAAATAAATATAGTAACCTTAAATTCAACAATTTCAACATTTTTTTTTTTTTTACGGGAAATCCCAAAAAATGAGTAATTGATTAATAAAAAATAGGAAAAATATGAAAAAAAATATAAAATTAAATGAATTGTTGAAATTGTTGAATTTAAGGTTACTATATTTATTTGTGAATTTTTGGCGTTAATTTTATATTTTTTATTAATCAATTACTCATTTTTGGGATTTACCAAAAAAAAAATTTGAAATTGTTGAATTTAAGGTTACTATATTTATTTGTGAATTTTTGGCATAAATTTTATATTTTTTTTTCATATTTTTCCTTTTTTTATTAATAAATTATTCATTTTCGGGATTTGCCCAAAAAAATAAAAATTAAAAAAATTTGTTGAAATTGTTGAAATTAAGGTTACTATATTTATTTGTGAAATTTTGGCGTTAATTTTATATTTTTTATTAATCAATTAGTCATTTTAGGGATTTATCGAAAAAAATAAAAAATTTTAAAACTTATTGAAATTGTTGAATTTAAGGTTGCTATATTTATTTGTAAATTTTTGGCGTTAATTTCATATATTTTTTTCATATTTTTCCTATATTTTATTAATCAATTACTTATTTTTGGGATTTATCAAAAATAAAAATAAAATTAAACAAAATTGTTGAAAACGAGTTGGATAGTTTATTTAAAAGGGAGGGTTGATTTATGCGTCGGATTAGGTGTTTATGGGTCCAAATTTTTTAGGGGCATAATTGATCCCCTTTCATTTTCATATAAATGTCATGTGGTAAAGTCAAAATGAAACGACAATTCCATGTGACATTTAAAGAAATGGAAAATGAGCTGGATATGTTCAGCAGACCAACTAACGCCCATAAGGGCATATCTATGCCAAAAGTTGGACGGCGAGGGCATGAGTGAACCAAACTTTAAACGGAGGGTATATCTAGATATTTTCAAATAGTTTAGGGGCATATTTGACCCTTTTCCCAAAAAAAATGAAGAAGAAGTCTAAAGGAGAATGAGAAAAGATGAGCATGAAATAGAGGGGGGTGGGGTCAAAAAAATATTTTTTTTGACTTTTATTTTTTACTCAAATGCGCCTAATTTATTTTTTTATTTAATTTTATTTCCACGTCAGTTCTGGGGTGGTATTAGTTACACTTTTTATCAAGAATAAGTGTGTAATAAATCGTCATGATAGTTTAAGCGTACAACTGACTTTTCGAGACAAGTTATAGAGCAAATTTATGCCTTTCCCTTTTATAAATATACAAAGTTCAAAGCGAACAAATTAAAAAAAAAAAAAAACGGAGAGTAGCAAATGAGGGTAGGGATTCTGGCAAATTTGGTAATACCAAGGATAATTTTATGACCAAATTTTAACGAAGGGCGGCAAAAAGAATACTACTCCCTCCATTCTTTTATTTATGTTGGTTTTTCGAACATTAATTTAACTAACTTTTAAAATTAAATTAATTTGATCTTTTAAAATAAAAAATTAGATATTTAAAGACATACATGAAAAGTATTATAAGTTACAATCTTTTTCATATCAATATGATTAAAAATACATCTTAAAATGTTAGTCAAAGTTTATATTGTCTGACTTTAAAAAAAAAACAGTATGACAACTAAAAAGGAAAGGGGAAAATAACATAGTTTTATTTTTATAAATTATTGGGAAAACATTTCAAAACCTTTTTCAATTAATATTTTTCCTTAAAAAATAGGAAAATTTTAATTAACACGTTTGAAACAAACGCCACCAAATTTGGTGACGCCCCCCCCATCTTCTTTCCAATTTTCACCTAACTATATACTTTCACTCTCACCTTATAAACCCTCAAAAGAAACATCAAAATACCACATTTTTCTCTCCATAAAAATAACACACGCTAAAATATGGCTTCTTTCTTCTGTTCAACCAAGTTCCTTCTACTCCTATTTTTTGTATCTGCAATTCCAATCGCCTTTATTATCCATCTAGAAACTTCTTCTCCGACGACTCACGTTTACCATTATCACAGCACCGGCTGGTTACGTGAGTGTTCTAAATGGGACAATGCTAACCGCCGGTTCATTGTCAGTTTTTTCGAAGGCGGTTTGGGTGTGATTCCGGTTGAGGCCGATTATTCTCCCGGCGACGTGCTACAGGAAATTCCGGTAGTGAAAGAGGCTGATTTGACCGGTAATGCGTCGCTCGGTTTTACTATAGACCGGGAAAGGAACCGGGTTTTAGTCGCCGTCGCTGATGTGTTGGGGAATCGGTATAGCGCTTTGGCTGCCTATGATTTGACGTCGTGGAACCGGGTTTTTCTCACCAAACTTAGCGGTCCAGGTAGTCTCTTTTTTTCTTTACATAATTACTGTATTTATTATAGTAGTCTGATGACCTTTCCAAATTAATTACCCATCATTCGCTAAATAACATATGAATGAATTAATTGACTTATTACAAAGAAAGTTACTCTCTCAGTCCCTAATTATTTGTCTATTTTTTAATTAACACACTAATTAAGAAAACAATTATTGATATAGTGAGTTTATCATTTTACTCTTAATAATTATGAAGTGGATGAAAAGTTTTACATTTTTCAAAGTAATTAATCATTTAATTGAGGATGTAATAGGTAAAAAAAATTATCTTTTCTTGATTTGTCAAAATGGACAAGTAATTAGAAACAACTATAAAATGAAAAATGGACAAGTAATTAGGGACATATGGAGTATAAGCCTACACATTTTTATTGATTACTACTTTCTCTCCACTTTTAATTTTGCATTTTTTCGAAAATTAATTTGAGTAAATTTTAAAGTTAAATTAGATTCTATTAATTTAATGTTTTAAACAAAAAAATTATATATTTAAAAATTATACGAAAAGTACTATAAATTTCAATTTTTTTTCCATATATATATGATAAGAATATATCTAAAATGTTAGTCAAAATTATTATTGTTTGACTCAAAAAAACTATGACAATTAAAATTAGGGAGAAATAATATAATTATTGGTACACAATATAATAAATTGAATATTAGTGTTATGAATTGGAAGTTAGTTTTTGTCTTGACTTTTTTCTATACACTTGTGACCGGCATTGATGGCGACCATTTTGCCTCGAGATTCGTGATGTTGTTTTGCTCCTATGATGTAGGTCACCAAATAGAAAAAGGAAAAAGAAACAAGCATGGCTAACTCTGTTGATCATCTTATTAAAATAATTATTTTATATTAGTCATCCACCTTTTCAGAAATATTTATTACTACTTTGCTATAATTTTTTTAAAAAGTATTTACATTTGTTTATAAAATTTTCAAAATGTTATTAAGGGATGAAATGGTAAAATTATTTTTTTATTTATGATTTCTTAATATGCATGTAAAAAGAAAAGTGATCAACTAATATGAAAGAGAGGGAATAATATCTAGAAATAGTTAGTACTCTCATGCCATAACTACTAGTACTGTTTATTCAACACGAAATTTTAAGAATAAAAATACAAGAATAAGAATTTTGAAGTTTGTGGTAAAAAAAAAAAAAAATCTATATATTTATATAATTATAAAATATCTGGTTAGGAGTAGAAAATGAATTTTAAAGTTAAGTTTAATTATAGAAATATATTAATTTTTAGAAACAAACTAAAAATAATGTATCGCGTAAATTGAAATTTCCAACTTGTAGATTGACATATTGATATTTAACATATTTTTTTCTTTATAAAATAAACTTATAAGTGGGGTAGAGTCAGAGATAGGTTCAAATTTTATCAATAAATTATATATATATAAAATCAAAATTACAAAATACTTTGATGTGCTTCAGTTGTGTGGTCCTTTTTTGCCGGCCAATGAACGCAGTAAAGTTCACTACCGGATCTTCCTTAGCTTTAATTAATACTCCACTTCTTTTTGGGTGGGTAGGAAACCACTTAAGGCTCGTTTTGGGTGAAGTATAACATTAAATATTTTTGAGATTAAATTATTGTGTTATTTAATTTGTTGTTTGATTGGTAAGTTTGAAATAACTTATTATGAAATTAATAATTTGTATCAGAATAAGTTATTATTCTCCTTGGGTGGTATAGTAATCATGGAATAACTTATTTTGGGATAAAATAAGTAAATGACAAAGATATCCCTTTAAACTTTTTTTATGCATCACTTTTCACCTTTGTGAACTGTATTTTTGTAAACAAATAACTTGTTCTTAAAATTTATGCAATGCATATTATTTTGAAGGGCTAAAAGACAAATATACTCCGAATTATCGTAAATGATATGCATATACCCTCTATCATACTTTTGGGACATTGATACTCATGCTGTCTAAAAACTAGAGCATATATACCCTTTATATTAACGGTGCCATACACGTGTCATAATCTTATCCACAGACCCGATATTTATTAAATATCGGATTGACGGATAAGATTGCGTTGCGTGTCCCTATTTAGTCTTCCGTTAGAGTGAAGGGCATATATGCTCTAGTTTTTTGATGGTAGGAGCACCATTGTCTCAAAAGTATGACAGAGGGTATCTGCATACCATTTACGATAGTTTGGAGGTATTTTTGTCCTTTTTCCCTATTTTAAATACAACAAATCAAACACTCAAAAAGAAATAATCTTAGCATAACTTATTCCATCATAAATTGTATTCAAACCAAACGACTCCTTAAGGTCTTAATTATTCCTATCTTTGAGTGAAATAGTAATATCGAGATAATTTATCACAGGATAAAAAGACAAAATAATCCCTTTAAACTTTTTTAATACATTACTTTTTATAACTATGAATATTCACATTATTTTTAATACCATGTATAATATTTACAACCTTCACTACGATTATTTTTATGATAATTCTTCATTTTTTTTTATTAAAAGATTACGATATATAAATATAATTTTTATTAAAAAATATAATTGACTAATTTTTATGTTTATTTATATTTTGATTTCTCTACTACTGAATTACATATTTTTAATTATACTTTTTTTAATCACTTGAGAGTTTGTATTTTATCAACTAAAATGAAGATAACTTTAATATTTTACAATTTAAGAGTGATATATGCTTAAATAATGTGATATAAATAATAAATCATTTTTACTTAACAAACTTAAGATGTAAATTTCATTTTAAAGCTAAATAAGATGAATGCTTTATTCTTAAACACATATCGTACAATCATGAAAATGCACACATAAAAAAATCTAAGTTACATAAAATGAAAATTTTATTTTTAAGAATGAATAATTAAAGCTTACAAATAAAATTTAAAAAATTAAACAAAGTGAAGGGTATTTCTGTAAACAAACAACTTATTCTTAAAATCTATGCAATGTATATTATATTGAATACAACAAATCAAACAGTCAATAATAAAATAATTCCAACATAATTAATCTCCAATATAATTTATTTCTATATAACGTATCCCATGATAACTAAACCTATCCTAACTTATATCTGATTACGTACTTTTATTTTCCCATATACGTTTGCAATTTAGTCAAAGCCAGATTGCATTTATTTCATCACATTTGATGTTTTTGAAAAATAAGAAACTTTTGTTACTTTTCTTCTTCTTCTTTAGTTCATCACTTTTAATTTGAAATTTGTTCTTCTTCTTTAGTTCATCACTTTTAATGACCAGCGGCGGAGCTAAGGATTGTAGTAAAAAAATAATTATGAGGCTAGGGCTAGAACACGCAACCTCAAGGAGTTATCACAATCCTTTAACTACTAAACAAAAATTTAACTTGTATATATATTTATTAAATCAAAATTTAACCTCTATATACAATGTAATTTTCCGGCAAAGGAATGTCGCTTGACACCCCTTGAGCAAGGGTGGCTCTGACCTGGCTTGGACATGGATTTCATGACTTGAAGTACTAAATAAACTTGTATTCAATTATTGTAAGTTTGAAGTTGAAATAATAGATTATTATCACTTGTCCATGGTTTGATTGAAATTTTAAAAAAATGTTTGAAGTTCAAGTTGAAAAATGGTATTTATAAGTTTCAGTGGTGTTTGAACATGAATTTCACCGGGAAAGTAATTGAACTTTTATGAGTGAACATTTGACAAGAGAATATGAAGTTTGAAATACTCCTCACACTTGTTTTTCAAACTTCAATTTGTTTATTTCAAGTTGAAGTGAATTAGTTAATCAAATTCATAGCCAAATAAATGGTTGTTTGAAAACTTGTTCAAAATTGTGAAGTTCTATTCGTGGAAAAAATGCATAATTTGAACAATTATTTGAAATAATCACCAAATATTATTTCAATATCTATGCTAAATGGAGTTGTCACGACATTTAAATGTGATGTTTAAGAAAGACAAAATGATTGAAAGAAGTATGATTTCCCCTGATTGCCTTTTGATCTTATAAATGCTGGACTAGCATGTGGTGTTATGGTAGAAGATGAGATAGAATAAGTGAAAGCATAAAAGCTTAAAAAATGTGCCTTACTTTACATAAAGGAACAACTAGTACCATTCTTCCTGGCTCCTGCCATAGGATCTCTTGAAAGATTTATTTATTCAGTTGCTTTGTGGATCTTCTTTCTAGTTGTGCGGCTAATGGCCCCTCAATGTTTGAAAGATCAGTTGTTAGAGAATTGTTCTGAAGCTATGTTGCTTAGGCTCTCTAAAAATACTGTCACACGTGTGTTGAGTCCTTCAAAAATACACTACTTCTGAAGGATCCAACACATTTTTAAAGAGTCCGAGCAACATATTTAAAGGGAACAAAATAAGGAGCTCATCTAACAATATTTTTTTGTATTAAAGATTTTTTATTGTGTTATATCATGCCCTTCAAAGTTCCATTCCCTTTAGAATTCAATATTCTTCCAACAAAGAAACTTGAGACGTACTGCAAGTTTTGTATTTGCATGTGACAACTGAAATGAGCCTATTGAGACAGCTAAGCCTTTTGAATTTGAAGTTCTAACATTGTTTTTATATACATCACTCTATGTGACCTGGAATAATTTTTCTGTTATCTGTTCCTGTATAGCTTTGCAAATTTCATTTTGACCAACTATTGAGCCTCAGACATATGCAGATATTATTATATTAAGACTTATGACTAGATATCACTTGGAATTGAGTTAGGGCCATTAAATGGTTAGCAATAAACAAGGCACTGAAAGCTGGCATCTTGTGCTATTGTAGTCAAATTGTTGTTTCACATGTCCAGGTGTGATAGTGTTGGAACACTTCATTTACTATACATTTTTGAGATATGCTCATCAAGCAATGACTTCTCGACAGAGGCGAATTTAGGATTTAGAGTGAGTGCGCTCAAAATGAGTGTGATTTTATTATTGTTTGAGACGAAAGCAGTTTGAACTCACATAATCGATCATCCTAGATCCATCTTTGAGTTCTCTGTCTAATTGCTTGATTTTAACTGTAATAATGCTATACTCAAATCTGCAGAGGATGAAAAAGCATTTGCGGATGATGTGGTAGTTGATACAGAGGGGAATGCATACATAACAGATGCCAAAGCAGACAAGATATGGAAGGTAGGCGCGAATGGTGAACTTAAATACACAATCAAGAACCCAATATTTACTCCTAAAGAGTGGTACAATAAACTGATTGGGCTAAACGGAATAGTGTATCATCCAAACGGATACTTACTGGTGGGTCACACATTCTCTGGCAATTTGTTCAAGATTGAAATCGCCAAAGGTGATGAAGTTAAACTAGTAAAGATTGACAATGGATCGTTGAAATTTGGCGATGGCATGGAGTTACTGTCGCCAACCAAGCTTGTTGTGGCTGGAAATCCAACAAGACTAGTTGAGAGCTCTGATGATTGGGAGAGTGGCACTATTGTGGGGAAGGCCAAAGGGGCTATTCATCGTTTAAGTACCGCAGCAACTGTGAAGGAAGGGACTGTTTATCTTAATCATATGATTGGTTTGGGATATCCTAGGAAGAAACATGTTCTTGTTGAGGCTGTTTTTTCTGCTTAATTATGGCGTGTAAGAGTCAATTTTATACTTGATTACCACACTACTGATTTATGTTCCTCATAAAGAACAGTCAGTCGTATCGTAGGATATACAGTATTTATTTTGTAATGCATCACGCAGTTGCAGTATTTGAATGTGTTTTGCTCTTTTACCATCAAGGAATGCAAGCAGTTCAAAAAGAAAAGTATCAAACTACAACAATTTATCATGTCGTACACTAATACTAGTAGTTCTCTGTTTCTATTTGTTTGTTTTATCGTTTTTTCAGTACTCTGTTTTGTTTAGAATATTTTGATACATCTTTAATTTACTTTTTTAAACTTCGTGCAATATTAAAATAAGACGAACCAATTTAAACCAGAGAGTAGTATATTTCAACAAGCTTCGTTGAAGAAGGCGCCTTTTCTATTTCAAAATCTGTTTCAATAGTGTAAGGGTCACACATGTTAAATGTAAGTGGGGTCTTGAATGGCCTAATTATTTTTGTAGGATGTTTGAATTGAATGAGCATAGGATGAAGGGTGTCAACGTTCTTTATGAATAAAAAACTTAATGCTTCTTAATTTTCTGGAATAGGACCTAACTATGGTTGGTAGAACCATAGACTTTAATAAGCAAAACCAGAAAAAAAGAATGAAAGAAAGAAAGAAAAAAAAGGAAAGCGTTTTAGGATAAGAGGTTGTTTATCAGAAAAATCGTTATTTTGGTTAATAGTGAAATTTGTAAAAAATGGTTAAAAGCATTAAGATGGATAAGTTTTTTTTTTTTCAATCAATACAAAAATATATAAAGGAAGTGTGTCATGATGAGCATTTTCTCATTCTTTATTTTATCCAATGTCATGGTTCTCTCCATTACTAGATGTAGGGGTGTTCACGGATTGGTTTGGATCGGTTATTGATCAAAATTAAAATCAAATCAATTTAATCGGTTTTAAAATTATCAAAACCAAATCAAACCAAATATAATATACATTCATCGGTTTGATGGTTATTGGTTTCAGTTTGGTTTTGTTCGGTTATTAACCATACACAAAAATAAAAGAAACAATTCATTCAAAATGTGAAAAAAGTGACAACAATCCATTCAAAACGAAAAATAGTTAGAATGACTTAAATTACTGAACTTTCGATCACTAAATTTACTATCAATAAAACTTTAAAATTCACTATATTTGCCTAGAAGGAAGAGACAATAACATTTTCAGTCTCACAAAGAATTGTCATACACACTCATATACATGAAATCAATAAGATAAATGTTTTCATTTGGGGCATTTTTGCTTTCAATAAGTAAATTATAATTTTTTTTAAATGAAAATATATGTAAGATCTTTAAAGTTGTTTATAAAAACAATATATTAAGTAGGTATATTAATAAAATATATGTATATAATTCATCGGTTCGGTTTGGTTATTTCTTCGGTTTTTTCGAATAAAACCATAACCGAACCAAATACTATCGGTTTTCAAAAATCTAAAACCAAATCAAACCAAACCAAACCCAAATAAAATCGGTTTTATTTTATCGATTTGGTTCGATTTTTCGGTTTGGATTGGTTTTTATCCAAACCGTGGACACCCTAGATGTGAAAAATTTTCAAATTATAGAAATGCATTCAGAATTTAAATTTTATGACTTACTTTTGAAAATCTACCTTGATTCATTTGAGTTATTAACTTTAGAATCTATTATTTATAATTATTTAATAAATTTTAATATTTGTAAAAGATTTATTGAATTAGAATGAACCCATGTTATAAAAGTAAGGGGCAGAATGGGACCACAAAGGTCAAATTTTTTATGCATCGCCCAAGATGTAACTAATTTGTTTTAAAGGAAAAGAAAAGAATATTTTTTTTCAATAACCATTTATATTTTATACTTCAAAAAAAAAAAAAACGTCACCCGTTTTTGTCACCATCTTTTCCATAATTCCGCCAGAATCTGAGCACACGTTTCCATTATCTGCTCTCTCTTCTGAATAATTTATCATAATTTTTGTGTAGTATTCTTATAATCACTTATAAATTATACATAATTTTTTTAATAGATTATTTATATTTCAAAATTAAAATATCTTAGGTGGAAATATAAAAATTTGCTGTAAAGGAAATATAAAATTTATAACAAGAATATCAAATCTGATTTCTATTCTGGATTAGTTGTTTGTATATTGCTATCAACTCCACCGCACCCTTGGATGTCAGCATGTGCCAGTGACTTTTTTTTTCTAATTAAAAGAGAGAATTTTCAACACCTCCCTTATTATATATATTTAAAAAATAATTTTAATGAAGATATTATTAATGAACATTCGAATTCCTTCATTTACATTAATTATTCACATATATTCACATTAAAATAATTTATACAAAATATTTTGACCAAGAGAAATTTGGAAAATCTTTTAAAATATTTTATTCCTCCTTACCAATGACACACTCTAAAACATCAAATTTTCAACCAACGAACAAATAAACTATTAGCTTGTGGACCAGAGGGAATTGCTCGCAATATATTTACAGCATGTGCATACTTGACAACTACTCCTTTGAATGGAGTTTAGGTGTAACCAAAAGTTGAAGAAAACCAAATTCACTCACTTTTGTCAATTCTCACATTATCCTTTTCCACCACCCCATCATCAATTTTGTCACAATTCTCATTATCTGCTTTTTCCCGGTCATTGTTTTATTAATCATTTTGAATTGAACTTATCCATTTTCTTTTGATTAGTTGTAGTACTATATTAGTATATTAAATTTTTGCATGTGCACAGTGCATTACCATACCTTAACCACTCTTCTTGACTTGTAGTGGAGTACTATAATAGAAGAAGAAAAAAACCCTGAGAAAAAAAAAACAGTTTACTCAGAGAAAATCTCATGGAGAAACAGAGAAGTTTCTCCATTAAACCTACAAGGCTCTGGCTTTTCTCTTTCACCATTTCATTTTCTCTAATCTTTTTCATCTTTTTCTCTATATGGGTTCTCAACCTTCCACTATATAGTCGTCAAGAAACTCATTTTCAGTTCAACAGGACGACTACTGCTGCTTCAGTCTCTTTGGGTCTCAGATCTCCTTTCAAGATTCAATCTTTAACTGGTCTTCACAGAAATTACTCAGCAACCCAAATCAAGAACTCGATTTTGGTGAGTACCCATTTCAGTAGAGTTGAAAATGAGTCCCAAGTTTCTAACTTTTCAACATTTGAGGGAATCTTGGAAAAGGAAAGTCAGCCACAATCAGTGGCTTATGATATAAATAGTGAATTTTTTTTGACCTTTTTCGGTAACCATTCGACCAAATCTGAAACTGTTTCTTCCAAGGGTCTTGAAATAGATAGTACCAATAGTAGTATTCCTATTTGGAATCAGCAGCAGAAGAATGTGTCTATTACTTTGTCTAAGAAAGAAGAAGTTTCTAGTGATGTGCTTCAGGTGGTGAATAAGAAAGAATGTGACATCACAAAAGGGAAGTGGGTTTTTGATGAGAGCTATCCTTTGTACACAAATGCTTCATGTCCCTACATTGATGAAGGTTTTAGTTGTGAAAATAATGGGAGATTGGATAAGAATTATATGAAATGGAGGTGGCAACCTCAAGATTGTGACATTCCAAGGTAAAACAATAAAAACTTGACTCTTTTGCCCCTTGTTTTTGTCCTCTCTTTTTTTGTGTGTGTGTGGATCCATTGCTTAAGTTGTACACTTTCATTGTCTGGCTAGTAATAGAGTTGGAAGAGTAATAAGAAAGTTTGAAATAAAATAATTCTTAGCTTGTGACTTTTGTATGGTACAGATTCAATGCTACTCAGATGTTGGAACTTATTAGAGGTAAAAGATTAGTGTTTGCTGGTGACTCCATCAACAGGAATCAATGGGAATCGATGTTGTGCTTGTTAATGGGAGCAATAAAAGATCCAAGAAAGGTTTATGAAACTCGTGGCCGGAGAATAACCAAAGAGAAGGGAAATTATTGTTTCAAATTTGTGGTAAATAATTTAAATTTTTGATTAACTGAATATGCAAAGAATTGTGTTTTTCCAGTTTTCAATTTTTTGGTGTCATTGTTGCAGGACTACCAATGTACAGTTGAATATTATGTTACTCATTTTTTGGTTCATGAGGGCAAGGCAAGAATAGGTAGCAAGCGGGTGCAGACCCTGCGTATTGATACTATGGACAAAGGTTCTTCAAGATGGAGAGGGGCTGATATTCTGGTCTTTAACACTGCTCATTGGTGGAATCACCATAAGACTAAAGCAGGGTAAGCCTTTTGTTAACTAGATTATAGCCAGGCAGATTTACTGTTCTTTTTCTAGCCGGTATACATATACTATACACTGATTATACACGTATTGTATATGGATTATACATATATTATACATCGGCCGGCTATTTTTAGTTTAAAACTTTGGGTGGACGGCTATTTAGGTTAATTCTGCTACTTTGTTCTTCTTCGAGTTTAAGTTCTGCCAAAGACTAATGGTATGAATATAATTTGTTCTTTAAGAAGTTCTTAGTGTAATGATCCATGTGAAGATCTATTTTAGAATATGGTACTTGGAAGTTACTAGCAGATTTTTACTGATGTTTAATTGGAGAAGCCTATATTGGCCTGAGATGAGCTTAAATCTTGTGACATGATTAATGAGGATTCATGTAGATCAAATCAAACTTGTTTGAGATTGAGGCAAATAATTGTTGTTTAATTGGAGTAGGCAACATTTCGATATGAAAACCTAGTCATGATATTGTGATAGCATATTGAAAGAACCTGCAATACCCCGGTTAATGAGCTAGATTGTTTTTTGGTGAATCAATCCTGTCAATTATTACTATGAAGATAGAAAACAAGTTAGTGGTATTCTTGCGTGTGATGGATGTTGCATTACCTTCTTCTAGTTACTCTCGCTTATATTATCGGTACTGTCACGACAGGAAGAATTACTACCAGGAGAGGAATCAAGTACATCCTCGTCTTGATGTTTCAACAGCTTTTGAAAAAGCCCTGACAACTTGGGCATCATGGATTGATAGACATGTCAATCCAAGCAAAACACAAGTTTTCTTCAGGAGTTCTGCTCCTTCTCATTTCAGGTATGCCTTAATTTGCTTTAAACTCATTGTTATCAGATTTGTGATGTATTGGCTTCATGGCTCATCACCCTCTCCTTAAATTGGACAGTGGGGGGCAGTGGAACACTGGTGGGCACTGCAGAGAAGCTTCTCAACCTATCCCTGAGACTTACAGAGGCGAATATCCAGAGAAAAATATAATAGTGGAGCAAATAATAGGCAAGATGAAGACTCCAGTTACTTTTTTGAACATAACTGGTTTGTCAGATTACAGGATTGATGGTCATCCTTCTATATATGGAAGAAAACCGGGTAGCTCTTCGCGTGTTCAAGATTGTAGCCATTGGTGTCTCCCTGGGGTTCCAGATACCTGGAATGAGATCTTGTATATGCATTTAGAAAGTAACAGAAGAAAAAGTTTGCCTAACTGAAGCTTCATCCTCAAATTGTAATTCTTTCATTTGTTCAGCATGTTTGATAAGCTGTATATAGCTGTGAATTTGAGGTTTGTCTTTTGTTCTCTCTTGTTGTGTATGTCTAGGGATGGCAAATGGACGTGTTAGTCAAGATTAACTTGGACGGATTAAAATAGGTTCAAATTAATACATCCAAAGTTGCAACAATATGAACATAAGTTCTTTCAAATTTTACATTTGGGTTCACCTTTGTTCCCAATATCAAAAAAGAGATTCAAGGCAAAACTGGTTCTAAATAGAGTAAAAGGAAACAGATCTATATAAACTGTATTATTAGAAGCCACCTTGTGTCCAACCAACACAAGTAATTTCTTTCACCTGTTCGGATGACTACATGTATACATGTTTCTTTCAACATTTTTCTGCTTATTCTTTACATAGCTGGATCCTCTCTCCTATTACTTCTTTAATGTCTTATTATTATTATATTAGCACACAATAATATAATAAAATATGAAGGACCCCACAACAAAGAAATATCTTTATGACTATCACTGTATATAAGAGATGTAGTACAGCTTCCTCTGTTCCTCCTCCGTGTTAAGCACTCCACAATAAGATAGAAATGGTTAAGCATGCTGTCTCAATGAGATTATTGGTGTTTCTTTGGTCGACCTTGAGGCGCTGGTGAATCATCTGTCTTTGAGCCCTCAGGTTTCCTAGCCCATATTGGCGCTTGATCAGGACCATAACGATAATCATAGAAAAGCTCCTCACTAGCTTCAATACGTTCCTTTGCAAATATCCCAACTCGATGATCACCAGCAACCAGCATTACCTAAAGAAATGTCGAATCAGCAACAATCAAAAAGTTTATTGAACTCTAATACATAGGATTGTATGTACCTTAGCAAAGCAGTTTGGGTTTGATGAGTGATTGGCAAATTTCAGCTTGTCTCCTTTCCGATAGGCATCGAGGACATACTGCAATAAAGAGATGAGAGCAGGAGATGAAATGTTATCAAGGCTCATAAAATTCTCTAACAAGTTAGCTTAAGATGTTAAATTAATAGACCTTCTAGATCACAACTCAGTCATATTAGCAAAGAATGAAAAAAAAAATATACGGTAACCTAAATATCAAAGAATTAGGATTGAATTGCCAAAAGGAGAACACCCCTAGTAAAAATAATGAAAGCTTCATTTGGAATGACTTGTCTAGTTTTTGATCCCCAGCGCAGGGTTCACTCAAAAGGAGGGATTAGTTCACTGCCTTATGTTATTAATTTGATCATTCCTTCGGTTGAAGAAATCAGGCATACAGGTAGAAGAATCCAAAAACTTGCATGACAAGTAAATCCGGAGGACATCACAAGCTAATAATTGGATATTTTGGAATTGGAAACTTTAATGCACCAAATTCACCACTGAAAATTCATAACAACTTCTCTGAACCAGACATTCTAGATTGTTGAAATAAGAGCATATACCTGCTAGGGTATACAAGGCAGGGCGGTTGGTCCTAAGGTCCAGATTTTGCAATACAAGGGAGTATCAGAATATCTCAAATATAAGCAGTGCTCACCTGATCATTCAAGTCGAAAAGGAAAGACGAATTTGCACGATCATATATTTTCCCCCGCTTATCTGCTTCTCGATGAGAAATTAATTCACCCGTATATTCTCCCAGGTAATCATTTTTGTAAACAGGGTTCTAGACGCAAAAAGATTAAACAAATTAAATTAGTTTATTAATACATTGTAGTACTAGCTTAAGGAGCAAGTGTGTCACACAGGAATACGGTTTACCTTCAGGAAGGCTCCCCATCCAGCAACATCAGATTTTGACAGCAGAATCTGTTATAGAAATGACGCAAGACAGATTGAAAAAGGAGAAAAGGGAAGATAGACAGTTTCATAACAGAAATAGTAATTGAAACCCCTAAAATGTCTGACCCTTTGTTGCTGCCTTAGGAGGAGCCTCATGTTACCACATTGACCTTCTCCTTGCCTAGGAGGCTCACCCAATGAACCATCACCACAGCTGAAAAGTGTGTGTCAATATTCCAAGCAGCAGTACATGGGTGAATTTAGAGGCTACAGTTTAGCAACATTTTACCTAACCCAACAATTGCGGCAGACATCAGGATCACATTCACGTCCAGCAGCAAAACATGGACATTGTCTGCTTCTGCATTGACTCTTTGCACAGTGGCATCCACGGAAACGATTTTTACAGCTTTTTGAGCAGCTGAAATGGAAGAAGAGATATTAGGAGATATGACAGGTTCCTGAAATAATATCGGAAAGTGACAAATGAATTCCCAGCTAGCCCTAAGCAAACCAAAAAAATTAGAGCAAACATCAAGTTAAACAACTTTTTTAACAACGAAAACAGTCAAGGACATCAAGCTGCAGTCTTCTTTCACATGAAAATGAATGCCATTGAGGACATAATTATTCTAGTTTATTAAGTCCTGTTCAACTATGCCGGAGTTCAATGTATGGTAAATGCAACAAAAAGTTGATGCACTGCACTACTCTCATCTGTGGTGAGCACAAATGATCCATTCATAGCATCAAACAGAGCAACCAACAAATCCAGGAGGAGGGGAGGGGTGCAAGAGAACAAGCTTTATAGGAGGGCATGAAAGTAGTTAAAAGAAAAAAAAATAGAAGAGAAAAAGGTGGACTGGAGAGGCATCTAACTTGGCAAATCAAAGACGAAATCCTTTATTGATAAATTCAAAGCTCAACATACCCACAATACTTTTCACAGCAAGTACCATTCTGCAAACAAGGACAATGCTTTCCACACATCGGCTGGCATCCACATGGATTATATTGTATACATGATTGATTCTTTCCATCGGCCATTCTTCTCCAGATTGAGGGATGCCCAGAAGACTTAGAGGAATATTTCAGTTTGCGTGTTCTGCCTCTTCTACGAAGAAAACGTGATTTTGTCGGAATATCTAGCTCCTAAATAGACAAATACATCAATTAGTTGGATATAACACCATGAAGGAAATAACTCAAACTAATCTAGGAAAGTAGAATGCTAACAAAATAAAATCAGCTGTTTGAGCATTTTCAATTCCAGTAGCACCTTATATGGTAGTACGTATGTTCCACTTATAGCATGAGAAATTCAAGGGAAACAAATATTCTCATATATGCATCAATTTCCAAAGAAGAAGATCCGACTTTCTCAAATTTCTAAAATAAACAAGTGCATCATTCTGATGCTTCAAAAATGAACTAGAAGTAATTCTTGACAATATGATTCTTCCTTCTGCATGTGAAAATATCTTATTCTGGCTAGAGCAAACCATGGTTTTTTCTTTGAGAGCAAAAAGCTACCCATCCTTGTAAAATACAAAAAAAGAGGGTACACAGAATGTTAGAGGGTAGCATTGCCTGCTGCTCCAAATATTTATAACTGTCAAAATGGTCTCATGAATACCAAAAGATCCATGATGCCTTTTCTTTTTATTGCAAAGCTGATAGCTTGGAACAGTCTGTTCAGACTGCTTTGTCCAAGTTATAGACTGAAATTAGAAGTCTGTCCTCTAGTCAAGTACTTTAGCTCTACATATCTTCATGTGAAAAAAGATAAGTATACTTTTTGTATACAGCCCTAGATTATACTACAAGAATTAAAATAATAATCTTCATGAATTAACTTTTTAGATAATTTGTTGTAAAGTGAGATTAACGAGTGCCTGTATTATAATTTATCGCACTAAAATATAGATATGGACTTTGATGCAATGTGATGTTTGGTTTTGCAATTGGGCTAACCTTTTTCTTTTGAACTTTATCATTGGATTTAAGTCCATCATTTGGTAGGGAAAACTTTTACCATTTTAGGATTTGAAGAGAAGACTAACAATCCCATTAACAATATCCTTGTCCTTGGACTGAAAAATATCAGCATAAGGAGTTAGTCTTATGAGGACAAGGATAATGTTAATGGGATTGTTAGTCTTAATATAGGGACACTTCTGGATTGAAAAATATCAGCACTAAAAGGACAATGCTGTACAAACACCCAATGCATCAAGTATATGAGTAGGCATGCAGAGGAGCACAAACCATGTAATCCATGTCAGTTTTCCCATTATCCTCCGAAAATAAGCTTGAGGAGCCTCCACGTTGCGCCGCTGCTCTGTTATCCATGTAAGAGGATACCTCCATACAAGTTTTCAAGCCAGGAAGTAAGTTCCTAGCAATGAGGCAACTGCAATGAATGAGATTTCCATTAGAGCTGATACATATTGACATAACAATCTGATTTGAGCATATCACTTGACCAAATATAGTTCAACAAGAATCTGTAACCAACACTTCATCAACTTCATGTATTTAAGAAGTACGACCAAGTGGTGAGGTAGGGGTTTAGAATATGATCTGCATAAAAAGAAAGAGCAGATTTCTCATGAGGGACTAAATGAGCTAAAGTATGGTGTAGCATTTACCCATGTGCTCGTTTTGTCTCGTAACATGAAAAAAAGAACTCTCCTTAAATGTAAAAGGGTCCCTCGAAAGCCATAAAAAAGATGAATGTTCCCTACTTTCACTTCTATGATTGACTGATTGATTGATACTGAGGAAAGTTCAGTAACTAATCTTGGCATAGAAAGAAACAAAAACTTATATTAGCTAACATATGGTCTTTTATACAAAGGCATATCACAGGTAAAGTGTAACAACAACAACATGCCCAGTGCAATCCCACAAGTGGGCTCTAGGGAGGGTAAGATGTACACAGACCTTACCCCTACCTTTATGGGGAAGATAGACTGTTTCCGATAGACCCTTGGCATGAAAGAAAAGAAGAATTTGAAGCACTGGTGTGAGCTAGATAAATATCTGTCCCCACTCCTCTCTAGCCATGAAGCTGTAGCCCACATACTATCTGTGTCCCCACTCCTCCCCCAAGCCCCTTAGCCGCCAACTATACCCCAATCACCTAGGCTCTGGTGTGAGCTAGAAAAATATCCCTGACTTCAATGCTGATTCATTTATCACAATAATACAAGTGAAAAGGACTCCGAAAAACATCTGATACTCCATCACCTTCATATTGTTTATTCCTTAAATGACATCAATAATACTTCTGTAAAAGATAATTTAACATAGTATAAGTTCCCAGAAATTGCAGTACAGCTAAAGCCATCTCCTGTTCATAGCCCACCGACCAATTCATACTTATCTAAACTTTCAACTATCTGCAATTGCACATGGTTCCTCACAGGAATGTGTGCCCTTTTGAGTCCAAAGCTTAATCAGCACTATAATAGCTTCTCCCAAATATGGTGGCAGATGGTACAATAATATGTGTGCCTGTAGAACCATATGAAGTACCTCCATTGGAAATTATTACAAGCATCTATAGAATGTGAAGAAAATGAAGATTGGCTATCTGGAATCCCCAGGAAAGGACTGCTTGAAATTGGCGGGAGACACAAAAAAGATAGCAGTATATCCATATGGAAGTCCTTTAAATGAGTACAAAGAATGTGGACCTTTACAACAACAACAACATACCCAGCGAAATCCCACAAAGTGGGGTCAGCATGTGGAGCTTTGGATCTTAAAAATAATTTCACAGATGTCGGCTTGGAAACACTAATGTGTGTAGCTGGAAGAGCATGACAGACAGTTCCTATTTCTGAGTTGGACCTATCATTGCACGCGGAAACAGCGTCTAATGCGTCTTGCACAAATACAAGGTAAGGCTGCATATATGAGACATAATGTGGTCCGCCCTTCCCCAGACCTGAGCATAGCGGGAGCTTAGTCCACCGGGCTCCCTTTAGTCTGACACTCTGACTTATCATTGCATGTGGATGAAATAGATTGCATGGGTTGTAAAGTTTTAAGGATTTGTTACCACTGACCTGAGTACTCCCAAAAGTACCAAGTGACATGTGAAGACTCAGAGAGACTCCTTTTGTTTTTACCATCTAATCTCTCACTCTCTGTTCCGCTGTCAACAAGAAACAACTGCAAACTACCTTACCAGATGATATCCACATGGAAAGAAAAAACCTAGTGTAACAATTTTTTGTTAAATCTCAAAGAAAGGTACAAGTTAAATTTGGAACAGTCATTTCAATCTTTTTCATTCACATGGACATGCATTTCTTACCACTGATGATATCAACCTATTTTAATGTAAAATAATTGTAATTCCATTATTGAGGAAGAACCAATATCAACTAAAAATCATACCTATTTCTCCCAAATATCTCTATCCCCTTTAAGTATAGTTCTTTCTCTAGGGGTTTCCATTCTGGTAGATTTTTGGAGCAGGATGCATGCTTCACAGTTTCCTTTATAGTGTCCTCTGCTTCATTTCTGACATTTTCCCCAGTCTTATGCAAAGAAGTACCATGATTATAGCCAGACTGATCTGGTGCTTGTGAATGTGATACATAATCATTGGTGATAATAGACATCCCATTGCTCTCAGATCCATCTTCTGCTGCCACACTAACAGCATTAGGGAGTGACAATTTCCTTCTCTTACCAGAAGAATCTTGTTGGTCATCCAAAACTAGATCTGACTTCTCTAAAGTTGTGTTTATAGACTCTGATACTCCATGCTTCATTTTGCTATCAATGTGCTCGTCTATTGTGACAGGGAAACATGCACAAGTTGAACCAGCAACAGGTAACTCCAAATGTTATAGACAAGACAAGAAAAATCAGCAAAGCGATCTGTCATCAAAAGTGTGTGAATCATCGTCACCTGGATCTCTAGTTCTATTGATGTCCATAGTGCTACCTCCCGCTTCTGAAGTGTGTTTTTCTAGTCCTTCCACTGGATCTACAGTTGAATATTTAGTCTGGTTTGCTACACCTTTTACCTAAAACCTCAAAATGAATTTCTCCCACATAAAAAGCTGAAAGTGAGTGAAAAAAGAAGAAGGGACAAAAAGGGGAAGAGCAAGTTAGCAAATGAGAGCAGTCAGTAGCAGTGGCAAGTGTTACCAAAAATGAACTGATTATGTAATATAAAGGAAAATTTTAAAATCAGAATGGAGGTTTTAAAGCCTAGAAAATAGATGTATATTTACGATCATCTACTCCACAGATGGTAAACTTGGCATTTGACGGTCAGATCCAAAACTAGCAAATACCAAAGTTATATGTTAAAGCAGAGCTGCCTAGATACTTACTGAAAAAGCTGAGCTGCTTAGTTAAAAAAGTTTGGGAACTAAAATACTACAAATATTCCGGACCAACTCAAAAACAAGGGTTATCTTAATATAAACCAAATCAATGATACACTGAGGGGAATTCCTAACTTAAAGAAGTATGATCTACTTGCTTGTGTATAAATGTCGAAAGAATACCTTAAGATAACACCGATCACCGCAAGGTTTTCTATCATCTTCAGAATCAGAAGAATAGGGCTGCTTTTCAATCTGCCAAATGAAAAAGACTTTCAGATTTTCATATACAAATTCGGTAGAATAAGCTGGGGTAATTATACTTACAGCATCAATAAGAATTTGTGAACAGCCATGGAGACGGCAGTCGAACACCTGTTTTAGTATAGGGAGCCAATTAATAACACATTAAACTTCTGTTTCAGTTAAAAAAAACACAACCCTGAGGGGTAGCTCAGCTGGTAAAGGCCTGGGACAAAGTCCTTCAGGTCGCCGGTTCGAGCCCCAGCAGGGCCACTGGAGGCATTACAAACCGGCCGCGTCTCCAGGGCCCCGTGGAACTAACCGTGGCGGACCCGCCTTGAAACAGCGGGACCCGGTGGGTACAGCTAGTCGGGTTCGCAAAGCGACGCCCGGAAACCACGGTAAAAAAAAAAAAAAAAAAAAAGTTAAAAAAAACACGTTTCAATCACATACCAGACAGCGGCGACAGAAAAGGTTATCAAAAGAATCTAAAGCAGCAGTAAGGCTTTTGTCCAGAAACATGCTCCCCCCAAATCCACTTTCCCTAGAATCTTTCAAGCTTTTGCCGTCTGTATCTTGATGTTTTTCCTCAAGCACATTACAGTGCTCCTAATAAACAAACAAACAAATACAAATCAGATAGTATACAAATTGATTTCACAGGTAGCCACTAACAAGACAACCATGAAAGATAGAGAAACATGAGTCAACATGTGAGCAAGCCCAGACACACATAAATGAGGTAACTAAAATATCTACTATCTATAAGTTCATTACCCAATTACATCACCAACTCAGTTTACCAGGATTTCAGAAGTGGTGCCTCCAACATACTGGGTCAAGATGTCAAGAACTTCTTCGTTAAGCCCAAACTCTTGTGAAGCCATCCTACAGAATCCCATAAAGTGAAAATAAGATGGCTCTGTGAGAAACAAAAAGAGAAGCAAACTGACAAGCACAACAAAAAAATATGTTTCCTGTCTGAAATCTGAAAGCTGCTACACCTTTCTGTCAGAAAACTACTAGAACGAAATGCTAGCACCTCCCTCCAGCTGGCTAAATATAGGTAGGATATTCTAGTTCACTGAAGGTGCGTGGAAGCTTACATAAACATACAGAAAGCTACCTATTCTATCCAAGGGAAAGAAGTGTAATATGCCCAGGTTACTGTGGCAGGAGACTGGGGATAGGACAAGATAACTAATCATCTGTCAATCCAACAACTTACAACAATCAAATCAACACCCTTCATACCAAAAAGAGATGATTTTGGATGTATGAGAGTCAAAGCACCTACTTTTTGGTGTATATCTGAACATTGACCTTCTTTATGGTTTTAAAAATTACATATTTAGAGACTACGTAAAGTGATACAGATCACAATGTTCTATTAAAGTACTTACAAATTTCTATATGTTTTGATAGTATTTTTTTTTATAACCGTGGTGTCTGGACCAGCTTGCACGCATCTTGACCAATACCACGGGATACCTCCCACCAGCATTATGTACAAGTAACTGTCCACCAAGCCTAGGATAGATGGGAAGAAATCACCTAGTGTTTTTTTTTGTCTCCGTTAAGATTTGAACTGAGACCTCATGGTTCTCAACCCACATCATTGACCACTCACCCTTTGGGGCTAATAGTAATTATATACGGGATAAAGGGAGTATTTTTCTTTACCCATATGAGCTATGAGTGTCTGAGGAAAACCTATCATCATTTCACAAAACCAAAAATTAAGGAAATCTATGGACACAGAAAAAAAATAAGAACAGAGCTGAAAGGCGAAATTGTGCTCTGCATCTGTATTATTCAGGAAACAACAGAATAAATCTTCTAATTCTAGTAAATGGAAATCTCAAATGTAAAGAAAATGGCAAGGATAAAATTGCAGAATTTCTTTACTGTAACACTTCGGAAAGTTCAAAATGTTTGAAGGCCATTAAGAAGTTCTACACATTCTAACTACCTTAATTTGTGTTTGAATGAGGGCTAATGATATGAAGCACATCACATGGACACGATGATAAGTATATGAGGTATATTGGAAGTGATTATGGGGTCTAGGAGAGCCCTGGGGCCAAACCAAATTGGAAACCACACTACGGACTAAAGTTGCATAGAAATGCGCACAAAGCCTAACTTTAAACTAGCATAACTCCCAATCTATAAAGAATTATGGTGTGCACTATATATCAAATTAAAGTTTTTTTAGTACAGTTTCCAAAGGTTCAAGCCATTAGTTATCTGGACATTCATACAAGGAGATATGGCCATTTTACCAAAGACTGACAGTGCTGTCACAGGTCATGTGACACATAGCCATAGCAACAAACTTCCAGGTCTATATAAAAACCAGTTTCGGGACAGAATTGGTTTTTGAGAAAGGGGTTAGGGTTGTGAGCTCAAAAGTGGCAATTTGATGCTTGGGAGCTCTATTACAAACCAAGGTACGTTACTAATGATTTTTTGAGTTAATTATACTTGATATACATGGATTCTAACATCATATAAACAAATAAATCTATAAATTTTATCAAATTGTTCAAGAACACCAAAAATCCCAAGCTTACGGTTTTTGAGGAAAAACTTGAAGGAGGTAATTACACTACCTAGAACTTGTTTATTTATTAAGGTCCAAAGTATTCGTTGCTAGTTGTGGTGGTTGAAAGAGTTGTAAATGGAAAACTCTAATTGTGTTGGAAGTTGGATAAATGGTGAGGAAGTTTGGATATGCTTTGGCCTTTGATGTATTTGAGATACCGTATTTGTAGATATCGACTTATTGATGATGGTTGGATAGTTTATCAAGTTGATTGTCATAGTATTATTTTGGAGCTTGAAGTTGAGGTAAGTTAAGACTTACTCTTCTTGAGGTGTTTTCTCTACATGTGTTCAAGATAATAATGTGTAATGTGAGGCAATACTTGTGGGGGCGAGCGAGTGTGGTTCTCTCCATGCTTTATAAATTGGGTTGCATATGGCATACCAATGATTTATAAACAATGTGTAGATATGAAAATTTAGAGTTGAAGCTAATTGTTGAAATGCTACTTGAAATGAAATTTCATAAGTTTATGAAGACTTGCACGATTCTAAAGGCACAAAAACAAATATTTCAATTGTGTCAAAAATCACGTTAAAGTGCTATTTCGTTTAACTGATTTATATTCAATAATATTTATGCTTTTAACAACCAAATGATTTGAAATAACACTTGATGAATACTTTGCATCTTAAATCTTCGTTTGGTAAATGCTTTGATAATTTGAGGAAAGATTATATATTGTTTTTTGTTCAAATAGTTTGGATTGGCTATGAGCGCCATGATTTGATAAATGTACATATCTTTTAGGCTACTAAGTCATGAATCTATTTTAGAATATTTAAATTGTTTTGGGAGTTACTATTGTTCACCACGATTCGCTTCAGATAGATTCCGTTTGTTGTCACAAAATTACATGTGCCAGTGTAGGCATAGACTCTACCTAATGGTAAAGGGATAGGGTAAAGTGTCCCCATGGAAGGGTATAGTGTGCTATAATAGTATGGTTGAGTCGATTCGTACGGCACTACAATGAGACGACTTGAGCAAGTAGGGTATATGATACTAGCCAGTAAGTTGATCACCTAGTTGACCTTGGATCTTGTGTCGGTGTTGGTATAGTACTCCCGGTGAAATGTAACATTTCCATATATTTAGGCCTAACGAGCCGAAAGTGATTTCAATGAGTTAATTCAATTGAAATGAAAATTTATAATTTTATTTAATCATGCCTGAGAATAACTTGTTCATTTATTATTGAAAGTTTATAAGGTTTCTGAAATGGAGTTTACACTTGACTTTTAAGTTCAAATGTTGGAATTTCAATTTGATATCAATGTATTATGTTTTATATCAAGTGATACTTGCATTGATTTTCTAATAAAGTCTTGTCCCAGCTTTGACTGAGAGAGAGAGTCAATGATACTTATAGAGTCTGTGACAATGTACTCTCAGTCCTCTTTAGGCCCCCTTTATTTTTCATATTTCAAGATGAGGCGTGACACGTGATGAGCCGACATGGATAGGGTGACTCTCTTCCTAATGTATATGTTGAGGCACAACTTTTATTCCGTGGTAGCTAGTGTGTCCCTTATTCTTTTCTTCAGACAGGACTTGTCCCAAGAGTTTAATTCTATTCCATTGTATAGAGGCTCCATAGAAAGTTGTGTTTGGTTGTAATAATTGGAGTTTACATGACATACATGGAAAGACATCCCTTTTATTTTGATTTCATTATTCTTTTGAAATGCTTCAGGTATGTTCTTTTGAAGTTGAAAATATTTCATGATTAATTTGAAAATGTATAAAAAAAAAGAAGGTCAAATGGCTTTCATGCATATGGTCAGGATGCATCATATGGGTTTGGTTTGCTCAGGTAGGGTAGTGTGTCGTTAGCTGGTCACGTGGATTTGGGGCATGACATATACAAACCTTCCCTATGTAAGCACTAAGCACTAGTTGCGACATAGAGAAATAAATCTACATCAAATCCAACTCTTTGAAACAGTCTATGCCCAATCTTTCTCTTTGACACAGAAGCAAAAATCTGTTTAACAAATGAACAATAACATTTTATAAAGTTGTAATACATGCTATATTATCTGAACTCACCTAAGAATTTTGTCCTCTCCCTCAGAAAAATGACGTTTCTCTTCCTCTGGTTCTGCTATGTCTTCCTCACTGTCACTACAGATTAGTGCCTCGCTACCATGCTGGTCATAATATATCCGCCTTCTCCCAACCACTGATTGATCTTCAGCCATTCTTTGATTTCTGTGTTTTGTGAAGAAAAATTGAGAGCAAAGAGCAAATAAAATCCTCAATTTGAATAAGAAAGAAAGTATAATCATGGTAGCATCAATTATTGGCCTAATCGAAAACTCAGAAGAACATAATATAGAAGCTAAAGAAGAGTAACTGGAGAAGGCATGATGAACAAGATTAGCTTTAATGCATGATAATGGATGAATAATACTACTGAAAACTAATTTTCCCCCAATCTTCTCCAAGCTATTAAATTGTGGAACTGCCTTAAGACTTCAGAGTGGGACTTCAGCTGTTGATGGTAACTTATCACCAAAATAGATATTAAAAGGAAAATAAATCCACGACAAAGGTCAAATGTTCTATCTCAAGCTTGTCATGAAAGTGTTTTGTCCAAAACAAATATGGAAAATAAAGAAAAAGATGCAAATTTTAGTGCTTCTAATTAAGCCTTATACTGGCGAAATATTTAGGTAGCTAACCAATGTAGCTAGCACAAATGCTATTTTTAGAAGTTCTTTCCTTAAGTGTCCTCTTCTATGGACTTTTTCACAGTATTGTACTTGAGATAGCTATGATTATCACATACTTGTCTAAAAAGATCCAAGTAGTATATGGTGGAATGTTCTGAATGAAGGGAAGTCTAGCAGTTATTGAAGATACGACTTCCTCTCCATTAGCATAGTCCCTGTCTCCTGAACCTTGAACAAGTCCACCAACTTTGCAGAGGGGACTTGATATTCTTAAAGAAAGCATTTTACCAGTCCCAGAGTTCTTCATAGTATCACTCCTTGATGTAGCCAACAAAAGAAGTTCAGAAACATGATTTTCTAGCTTCCTTTTGTTCTCTTCAAGTTTGTCCTACACAAAAATAACCATGTCAGATAATCCTTTGCCCTTTCTTTTAATTATGGTTTTTTTTTTGGAGGGAGGGGATTACAAAACCACTATTCATGTTGTGCCCATCAATTAAAAGAAACATTGTAAGCAATTATTCTAGCAAATTCATATGACATAGCACTCGCATTCTTCATTTCAAGTACAGTTTTTTTTGTTGATGTTTTGTTTCTCCAAGTACAGATATATCCTTTTATGATATATGTGTGTATATATGTCAGCAAATTGGCAGCCCGCACGTTTAATTGTACACTTTAAATTTTTAAACTTCCACTCAAAAGTCTTCCAATCGGAAACTCAGAAAATAGAAGTTACTCACTAATTGCTTTGCTCACAGAACAAGAAATAGAAAAACAAAAATCTGTAAGAAAAGAATATTCATTTGAGATCAAAGTTTCCAATGAATGTTCTGCATTAACTACGGTATGGGTTGGCCGAACACCATTCAACATAGAAAGAGATAAGAGTATCAGAGAAATGCACAAGCCTATCTGTGTGCTTGCTATGATATCAGCAGAAATACAGTTTTAAGTGTTGAATATAAAATAGAGAAATGCAAAAGAACTAGTACCCTAACTGAAAGAACTCTGTCCGTTTGAATTTGCCTTTTCAGCTGATTGATTCTGTACGTTAGAGATGCCGAAGAATCCCCTTCATTTTCTCCATCGGACTTCTGTCAGTTTAGAAAGATAAAGTTTTCACCCATGCTTAATTAATCAAAAAGAAACACAAACAAACACTCAGCTATAATTGAATTGGGAAAAAAGAAAAAGCTTAGACCTCATTAAATTACCTAGTAAAGACTATATTATCTGATGACATTAAAACAACACATAAAGAGGGGAAAAGAACTCATAACCCATAATTTCATTCAACAAGGTAAGTTCAATAAATCATTAGCTAGATTGACAATTAAAGCTTAGTAAACACAATCCAGGAAATATGTAAATCACACTACTTTCCTAATTCTTACTATTTCCTTACCCTTTCCCCCTGTTTCCTCATCCATTGGAGCAAGGAAAATTACCAAGAACATAAAAAAATCATGTTTTTCTTCAACAAAATTTCATAGTTTTCCAAGAATCTCAAATACCCCACAACCCCACAAGAAAAGATGGATCAACAAGATGATCGGGACAAAAGGGTGTGCAAGAAATAGTCTGATATGATAAACTAAAAAAACAATTCAAACACAGAATCAAGAAAGGTACTGACAGTGGGTGTGGGCGCAGATTCAGCAGAGATGGAGCTGGAGGAGATCATCAAGTCTTGTGTAGATAATTTTTCACAACAATAGGGAAGTGAAGGTATAGTTTTGATGAAGAATAAAGGAGGAGAGGAGAGTAGCGGAGTGATAGGAGACTTGCGTGGAGAGGGACCGATGATGTGACATGAAATCCGAATATGATATTACAAAAATATACTTCCACTTCCACTATAAAAGAATTTCAGTTAAGAGTGAATATGTCAAAAACATATTTAAATTATTATTATGTTTGTCTCGTTTGGATAATGTTATATAAAATTATAAGATAAAGTTAAAGTTTTATTTGGACATGCAATTTAAACTTTTTATGTTGTATATTTTTTAATAAACATAAAATTCTCATAAGTTGTAAAATTATAAAAATTGTCCCAATATTTATACCGTCTTACGAAATAAGCAAAAATTTATAAAATCACACGATATAGGATATTAAGGGTGTGTTTGGTATGAAGGAAAATGTTTTCTTGGAAAACAAATGGATTTCTAACTTATTGTCTCATTTTTGGTTAGTGAGTAGAAAATATTTTCTAGGAAATATTTTTTAATGTTTGGTTGGTGAATGAAAAATATTTTTCTAAAAATATCTTTTATTTTTGACTTGAGACGAAAAAACCCTTTAGGAAAATAATTTCTGACTCGAAAATCAACCCCGATAATCGATCTAGGACCCGATATGACACCCGAACTAGGACATGACCCCGACAATAGTTCCAAAATCTGAACCAAGACCTAACCCTGACTTTCGATACTAAAATATTTTCAAAAATATTCTTTTTTAAAAAAAATTGATGGAGTAGGGGGGTGGCAGGGAGGATGTAGGAGTGGCGTAGAAAATAAATTTTTAAAATTTGAAATAATTTTCAAAAATAATTTTTTAAATAAAAACAAAAAATTTGACGGGGATGGCCGTGGCGGTGGGGGGTGGGTTTAGGGGGTGATTGGGGTCATAAAAATCAAAATTTTAAAATTTGAAATATTTTTCAAAAACAAATTTCGTTTAAAAAAAATTGACGGGTGGTGGCGGGAGATGGGGCTAGGAGAAGGAGTAAAAATGAATTTTTTTAAATTTGAAATATTTATCAAAAACAATTTAAGTTTTTGACGGGGGTGACCTAGGGGGTGGGGTAAGGGGTGTCGTAAAAATAATTTAAAAAAAAAAAAGTTTTGACCTTTTTTTCGGGGGGTGGGGGGTGGGGAGGGGTAGGGGTTGGATAAGATAAACAAATCTTAAATTTTTAAATTTTTTTTGTTTGGGGGAGGGGGCGCTGGGGGTTGGTTTGAAGTAGGGTTAGAAAAATATATGAAATTTAAAAAACAAGAAAACTTAAAAAAAAAAAAATGTATGGGGAGGGTCGTGTATAAGGTACGGGGTAGGGTAAGAAAAAAATACTGTAATTGAAGAATGAAGTAGAGTTTTGGAGAATGTTTTCCTTAATTTTTGAAGGGGAGTCATTTTCCTTAAATTTGAGGAAAACAGATTGATTTGAAAAACATTTTCGAAAACATTTCTACAGCCAAATGGGAAAATTGGAAAACATTTTCTGGACCTTCATACCAAACACACACTAAATATACTATCACAGAGCTATTCTAAAAAAACAATATTTATTGATCAAATTTTAATTCAATAAAAAAAATTGAACATAAGTTGTAGTGTACTAATTTTTAATATAATTTTCTCACATAGTACGGACAATCTTCTCACGTCGAACTTGCAATTTCTCGATCATATGACCGAGAAGACGAACCAACATTGTAGCTTTGAGCCATTTGTTTGTCAACTTGATTGGTAAATAAATTTGATCAAAAAAATTGGTGAATATAAATGGTAAAGTAGGAATTGATTTAAAGTAACACGGTGAATAGTCGTTATATGAGTATAAATGATTTAAAAAGTAACGATATGAATTATAAATTTCATTTACATATGAAATTAATGGTTATTAGATATAAATGTGGGGTTGATTTTATAATATATAAACTTGTGGGACAATTTTTATATTGGAAAAGTCCCAAATTATGATTGAAATTCTCAAATCATGCTTTTTAGAGAATTTGAGATTTCATCTCATGATATAAAATCACATGTCCAAACGCCTACCTAGTTTCATAGTGTGAATTTCATATCTAAACTATCAGTTAGAGTGAATATGTCAAAAATATATCTAAACTATCTGCTTCCTTTTTAATTTTATAGGTGTGAGTTTCATACCTAAGTTATCACTCACTAGGTTGAGAAATATATCTTACTGGTGTGTGTAATATCTTCTCTCTTATTTAAAAGAAAAAACATAATATATTTATCAAACTAATGAGTTATAAATTAAATATAAATCATCTATCTATATATATATAATAGGTGGGGTGTTCACGGGTCGATTTGGGTCGGTTATTGATTAAAACCAAAATCAAACCAACTTAATCGGCTTTAAAATTATCAAAATGAAACCAAACCAAATATAATATACATTTATCAATTTGATTGTAATCAGTTCAGTTCGGATTGGTTCGATGATTCGGTTATCAACCATACACAAAAATAAAAGAAATAATTTAAAAGGTGAAAAAAATGACATAGTTAGAATGACTAACATTATAGAGCTTTCGATCACTTAATTTTACTACGAATAAAGCTTCAAAATTCACTATTTTGTCCTAGAGGGAAGAGACAAAGAGCATTCATAAAGAATTGTCATAAACACTCATATACATGAAACAAATAAGATAAATGTTCTCACATTTGGACATTTTTGGTTTCATAAGTAAATTATAAATAATTTTTGATGAAAACATATACAAGATCTTTAAAATGGTTTATAAAAACAATATATTATGTATGTATAATAATAATAATATATATGTATATATAATTTGTCGGTTCGGTTCGATTATTTTTTTGGTTTTTTCGAACAAAATCATAACCAAACCAAAATACTATTGGTTTTTAAAAATCTAAAACCAAATCAAACCCAAATAAAATCGATTTGTTTTGATTTTTCAATTTGGACCATTTTTTATTCAAACCGTGAACACCCCTAAATATAAGTGTGTTTTTGATACTTCACTTTTTTAACTATCATAAGTTATTAAGAAAACAATAAAAGCTTTCTTGATTCTATTTTCTAATTAGTGAGTTTTAAAAAATAATATTATATTTTTATATTTAGTTTTTTATTTTATTCGCAATGAAAGTTTTTATAACCTGACTAATGTTGTAAAACATATGAGATTATTAAGTTCAAGTCTTAAAACTACGTAAATCTTATCGTATGTTTTTTCTATTATAAATTTCAAATGTCTTCGTCTCTTTTTTAAAGTTCATATTGAGATCTATATTGATTTGAAAGAAATAATTATTATAATAACACCTAAATTGAAAAGGAAGAAATTATTATAATAATAAATGAAATTTGACAAAATAAAATTAAAATAATCATATTTATCCTTAAACTTAGTTCGACTAGAAGTATGGCGGCCCGTTTGGATTAGCTTAAAAGATATAGTTTTTTAAAGTCAAAAATAATAAGTCAAATTTAAATTACTTTTAAGTCAAAAAATAAAAAGTAGGGGAGATCTAATTTTAGTTTTTAACTTATTTCTAACCTTGTCAAACACGTCTCAACTTATTTTAAGTTATTTTTTATATTTGTCAAACACTTTCAGAAGTAAAAAAACTGACTTAAAAAAGTAGGTTTAACCAACTTTTAAATCAATCCAAACACTCTAAATATTCATTTTTGGGGGCACCATGTTGTGTCCGTTTTTAGATTTTTTCAAGTTTACTCTCTCGGGATATTTCAGACGTATGTAACTAAAATTGATAGAATTCGAACATTTTTTTACCGAAGAACGTGCAGAAATTGACTAAATTTCAATCACGCGTGTGAATTTTTTTTTATCATTATTTTATTTTGCAAATCTCAACAATTCAACATATAATTTTTTTCTAAATAAACTCAAATTTAAAATATAAGTTTCATATATCAAAAAGAATAAATTCAATCATAAAAATAATAACACATCTAACAAATTCATTTAACATGACTGAAGTGTATATAATAATTGACTAAAATTTCGATTATATATGTCAAATATAGTAATAATAAAAGAAGAAGAATACACCTTTATAGAAGTTACTTAATACTCTAAATGTTCATACAAATAAAAGACAAAATAAGTATTAGTTAAATTTATTTATCCAGCCTTTTTAATTAATAAACAAATAAATAAGGCGATCAAAATATAGTCATCTCATGAGTATATCATCCTCTACCGTTATACACTAATATTAATGCATTACTTTACTATATATAATAAATGGGAATATCTACTACTTTACACATGACAAGTGTTGGATGATATGTGCTTAAATAGTGTTGTACATTCTTCTTTTATGGTTGTACCTTTAAAATTTATATTATTGGACAATTTAACACCATTAATTACCTACTACTTTATTGGCCGAAAAGTTAGACCTCATTTGGGCCCATTTATTATTTATATGTTTTCAATTTTCAATATATGTTGTCTATCTAGTTCTTTTTTTCAACCTTTTATTTTGAACTTCTTGAAATTTAATTACCTATTTATTATTCTCTCTATACACTTTTAATTGTTATGATTTCCTTTTTACAGTCAAACTATAAGAATTATATATATATATATATATATATATATAATAAGTGAGAATATCTACTGCTTAGCACATGACAAGTGCTTAGATAGTATTGTACATTCTTCTTTTATGGTTGTATCTTTAAAATTTATATTATTGGACAATTTAACACCATTAATTACCTACTACTTTATTAGCCGAAAAGTTAGACCTCATTTGGGCCCATTTATTATTTATATGTTTTCAATTTTCAATATATGTTGTCTATCTTATTCTTTTTTTCAATCTTTTATTTTAAACTTCTTGAAATTTAATTACTTATTTATTACTCTCTCTATACACTTTTAATTGTTTGATTTCCTTTTTAGAGTCAAACTATAAGAATTTTAACTAATATTTTACAATGTGTTTTTTCATCATATTCATATGCAAAAAATTACAATTTATAGTACTTTTTGTATAGATTTTGCATATTTAAATTTTTTGTTTAAAATATCAAATCAATACAATCTAATTTAACTTTGATATTACTACTATTAATAAGAGTGAATGTGAGGAGCTTCCCGTTTATGGGACTTGACAAAAAAATCCTCAGATGTTACTTTTGTAATTTCACATGAAAAATGTAATTCAATTGGTTAGTTAAAGGAGTAGTGCAACTGCATTTCATTTTTTGTATCTATTGGACTAATTTGTCCCCTTAAAACTACAAATAATTCGCACAACTTTCTAAAACCATGGGCCTCACTTATTACTACTTAGTTGTATTGCTTTGGTGACTGATATCAACTATTTTCTCTCCAATAATATTTCTCCAGTATTGACTTTATACATTTTTTAAGAAATTATAAATAAAAGAGTAATATTACTATACCATTCTTTAAATATAATAAATATAATGTATTAAAAAATATAATTGAAAAATGACTATAATTAATGATAAGGGGTAAACTATCCATTGATTTCATAAAGTGGACAAGTATTGTAGGACATTCCAAAATAGTATAATAGACAATAATTATTGGACGGATGGAGTAGGATTAAGTTTTTCTTTCAGTACTTTTCTCACATTAATTAATTTCTCTCAGCATTCAATTAGTGAATCTTTAGTAGAATTAATTAAAATACTTTTTACTTAATAATACTCACAATAAGCAATAAGAGGAAGCTTTCGTTGGTCTGTTCTTTTAAGGGTATGTTGCTAAACCATCAACACTGAAAGATAGCTCTACTGATAATTGTAAAGAAAGCATATTAATGGATTAAAAATCAAAAAGAGGTAATTAAAGCTCAAAATCTATTAGTGCCATATAAATTAGGATAGAGGAAATAACATATATTATTTGAAATAACATGAAACGTACTACAAATCACACAATAATTAGCAACTTCAAAATTTAAAGGACATACAAAAAATTTGATCAACTCTCAAAATTCTACTAATGTCACATAGTTTGGGATAGAAAAAGTAACATATACGTAAAATGTACTATAACTCATAATAATTAAATAACTTCAAAATCTAAAAGACATATACAAAATTTGCTTGACTTTCGAAATTCTATCAATGACACATAAATCGGGACAAAGAGAATATTGAAAATTACATATAAAGTATTATTAACCACAATAATCAACAACTTAAAATTTAAAGAACATACAAAAAAATTGTTTGACCGTTAAAATTTTATTAATGTCACATAAATTAAAATAAAAAATAAAAATATATGTTGGGCCCGTGCTAGCACAGGCTACTATAACTAGTATAAATATAGAAGGTGATATTTCTCCGTTCACTTTTAATTACTTGTTATTTATTTCTAAAATAGATTTTTATTTTTTACTTGTCACTTTTGACATATGAAGTAAAGAAAATTATTTTTTTCCATGGTTTACCGGTAAACTTTATCTTTAACATTAAATATTTATTTTCTAAATCATTTTCTATGATATCATTTAATAAGGCATAGTTTGGTAAAATACATATATCAATAATTATTTTCTTAATGGGTGTGCCAAGTCAAAGTGTGACAAGTAAAAGTGAACGGAGGGAGTATGTTTTAAGCGATTAATTAAAAACTTTTTTAATTGCTAAGTCAAGCATTGTTTGCCCGACAATTCATCCTTCATTCTCAAACAAACAAGAGGCATCCGTTGACACCCAATTTTAATGACCTATAACCCTTTCTGAATTACTATTCGATTAAATATGTATTTTAAAATTCATTCTTTTTATTACATGTTTAAATTTATACTTAATTTTATCTAATAATTACATACTTTAATATTTAATTTACAAAAAAATATTGTTACTATTATTTTTGTTATCATTTTATCAAAATTACTATTATCAATATTATTATTTTTATCGGTTGTAAATTTGAAATAATTACTTTATGTATTTACTTAATACTTATATTTTATAAGTGTGTTTATTTTGTATGAAAATTATTTATTATGTATAGTATGTTTTTAGTTGGATAACAATTTATTAAACATTCCTCCAAATCGTTTAAATCATAGCACATTTCATTCAACATGTTCAATCAAGTAGAAATCATGTTTATACGTTTCTAATATAATTTTAGCATGTATATTGTATAAAAATCTTGTCTTGGATTTAATAAATATCTTTCGAAATGCTATTAATTGACTTATCCTGCTCAAGATTTGATAATTTCTGTAACATAATTACATTTTTTGCCGCTTTAAATATTAAATAGTGTGTCGTTATAGTGCCCGTTTGTATGTCTACGCACACACATTAATGCGCCCATGATCCTTCATTACTTATGTGTGTTTGCAAGCATGTCAATAAAAATTAGAGGCCAGCATGAGACTTTATATGCTAATTGATCTTGCTATTTGTTATGTTTGACGCTTAGGATCTAATTAGAAATCTTATGATTTGTTTGAGTCTAAAACCTATCGTTTAGTAAGTCCAATGCCCCTTGGACCTTAAGATGAGACGTTAGGCACCTTTTAGGACGTTAAATTTTGTTTCAATTAGCTCAAATAAAATTAGGGGTATGGATAGATAGGCCCTTTTCAGAAATGATGTAAATTGACCCGAATAGAAAACGACAAACTATGATTTGTCTTCCGATTACTAAGCCATACACTGATCCGAGAAGATTAATTTAGTTTAAGTTTAACTAACTCGTCTCTTTCCCTCTTCTTTTATATTTATTGTTGTATGTAGTACTTGGGGTAGTTTAATTAATTAAAATGTTTTTCTCCCATATCTATTTGTGTTGATTTTGTCTTCTTGCTTATCTTCTTTATCTATGTATTCATGTTAGTTTCTACTTGTTTTACATTTAATTTCTTATCTGTTATCACTTAGTTTAATTAATTAATAATGAATAAGTAAACCTTATTTGTCACATGTATAACCCCCACATAATAATATAAGATACGACTGAAATTCATATTATAAGATACGACTGAAATTCATATTTGTGAATCTTGAAAGGTGCTTAAGACCTTGTTTTTGAGGTAACTTGAACTCTTACCTGATCTTTGGTTCGTTTGACCCTTCAATTAATTTAATTGTTAGTATAGTTTAGAATGGTGGCCTAACACATTTTTAATTTGTTAGGCGACGACTCTCTTTTTAAATAATCCTAAAAGAGTTGTCACGTCATTGCATTACCCGTTTTGCGAAAAATGGGGTGCAACAACATATATAATAAAAAATTATTGTTATAATAAATGTGCATATGTGATTAATGTGTATTTAACTTATAATTATTTAAAGTAAAAATTATCTATTTTAAATTTCACATTAAAAATGAGTTATCTTTTGAATAGTTATTATCATATATTATTATTTTTGTAGTGATGACTACAATAATAATTAGATTAATGTTAAAAACTCTTCCACTCCTCTATATGTGGTAGAGACAAACATTGATCCAACTCTTGGTATATCTTTCTACAACTTGACACTTAATGTACTCTAAAAAATTTAATATTTTGTCACTCTAAGATAATCTTTATATAATCGAGTAAATAAGTAACACATCAAATTCAAATTACTAACGACATCATGACTTCTTATAAATATACATTTTATTTTATATTATGTGTTTCAATTCTTATTTTCTATATATTGCAAAGTATAATCTCTGATATAATGTTATATAATCAACTTAATTTCTTTTTCTTGAGATACTTTTTATGTGCTTCTTCTTTTTATTGGCAATGTTAAGCAGAAGTTAAAGTTTGAAAATATCTTTCTAGCAATTTCTGAATAGACAACATCAAGATCGTTACTTTATTTGTACTGTTTTTCTTATACACTTCTTATTGAAAAATAGTAAATTAACGACATCAATTATTTTAAATATATATTTAATTCCGCATTCGCGCGGATGAGTACACTAGTGTATAACTCAATGGAATTTCCAAGCAGAAGTGGAATAGATTGGAGTCCCTTTCCAGCTAACCATGAAAGACCCTCCATTTACATCCACACTGCAAGAACTCCTACAAGCAAACTGCTGAATAATCAAGTTAGCTTGATACAAACATGTGTTACTCAGCTTTACTTCCTCCATTCCAAACCTCCTGAAAAATGATCTCCACACATCAAGATTCACACTTCTTATGACCCTTTCCTCCCCATCATTTCCTACTATGTTCCGAATCCCTCCTCCGTATGACACTTCTAGTGTCATCCTGTGTTGATCATCCCGCTTCATTACATCTTCCAGGCAATCAAATAATGCACTGTAGTAGAATAATGAGTCTATGAATCGGTTCACGAATAGAGGTGAATTAAGATTTGCCTCTACTTCTGATACTACCATTAGTGATGGTTGTAGCCTTCTTACAACTCTCATTGCAGTTTCTAAACAGTTGGGTACGCAAATCATTGCTCGTAGAAAGAATGCAGCATGGATTACTACCCCTTCGTCAGGTTTTATGTCGAAGTGGTCTTCAGTTAGTTGGTTTCTATCTGGTAAAAAGATGATCTTGAATGAGAAGGGGAAGTTCAAGGAATTAGCAAAACTCTCTAAAGACTTGCCTGTTTCTATTACTCTTTCTTTATTGACTGATTCGATAACTGTGATCTTCATATGTTCGATTGGGTTGTCTTTTCGCTCTGCTGCTGCTTGGATCAAGGATGCCCATTGTACCCCTGTTCTGATAAGGAAATCAATTAGGTGAACTTTGGGTTTCGTTGCTACACTTTCTAGTATGGCTTGAATTCCTGTGAAATGCACTATTTGGGTGAATGGAACTTCTTGATGTAATGCTACGTATGAGGCGTGGAATCTTGATGCAACACAGATACTGTTAAGTTCATCTGTTTCCGTGCAGATTTTTGGCATTAATTTTCCTGTTTCTCTATCGATCCTCTCTCCAAGTGCTTGTGCAAAATAAAAGACTGCTCTTTGCACAGGATTACCTGTGTTTGATGCAAGTAGTTGGCATTGACTCAGAAATTTCCTTGCACGGTCGTATTGCTGGTCAGAAACTTTCTCAGCTGCAGCTAGGAGGATTTGAGCAAGTTCTACGTCTTGATTATCTTCAGGAGAAAGGTCTGAGAAAGCAGAACCATAGGGATGCAAAAGATTGTTTATGTTGATGAACTTGTTGGAAGAGAACTGGATGAATCTTTCTCCAGCTAGCCTCATGATTTGCGTAGCTGAGAGCTTCTGGTGCACGTTGGCTCCACCGTTCACATCTCTAACTGTAACTCCTTCAGTATTCTTGCGACTTCTCGGATTGTTCCTCAGCAATTCAAAAGGAGCTGGAGATAGAAAAGGTACCTCGTCCACGTCGCTTCCTGTTTCTAGATCATTGAGCTTTATTTTTCCTAGACTTAATTGACCTGCATAATGGGCAGCATGCACATTCATTTCTTCTTGTTGTTTATTCATTTCTTGTAATTGTTGATTGACTGCATATTCTTGATAGAACCCATAGTTGGTACAGAAGTTCTGGATATCTGTGGAATCCTCCATAACTGATGAGTGATTTCAACTCTTTGCAATATCTACTCTACAACCTCTGATAGAGCCATCACTCCCTGGGATTTGGTTGGAAGTGAATGATGCAAGATGGAACAAACAAGGGATTGGTCATATCAGAACTGAGAGTAATTTGCAAGTGCCTCCTGATATCAGCAGCAGGTAATATTATTGATATTTCATCAAATCCCAAGTTTATAATTACAAATTAAAGCTGTGCAGCTGGCTGACGATGGGACGACTTGAAACTTTTGAGAGATTGACTCTTCATAAAAAAGAGCATATTCAGCTGAATACAATATTTTGACAGACTGTGACGTAAACCTCTAAAAGAATTGGCAATATCAATTAGTTTCACAGAGTTATTATCATCTAGAAAAAATGCAATTGTATATCTTGTTAATCTTTGTGTTTAAGATGAAAAAGTAATATTGCTGGCTTTCTAGAGTTTAATAAGATTAGAAGGACAAGAAAAAAATAAGACATGGTACTAAGGACAATGTGGTTTATGTTGTGATGTATGACCCTTCTTAAGAAATTCAGCCTACCTACTTTTGGACATACTGTACTTTTGCTAGGTAGTCATTTTCTAAATTGAGATGGTGACAGGTTATGTGAATAACAATCGGATAACTGTTGAAGTAAATATAAGACTACCTAAAAATGAATTGCAGACAAGCAAATGGACATCTCACCAAAAAAAAGAAAAATGCAAGAACCTGTGCACAAAATTAACAAGGCCACCCTCAAGATTCTTTTCTTAAAATAAAGAACTCTGTGAAAATTGGCTTATTTATTGGATTTGTCTGTGTGCTAGTCATGGTTACCTTTTGTTTCTTTGATAAGGTAAAGATTTTATTAAATGGTACCAAGATGGTACAAGAAAAGAAACAGAAACAACATATAACAAAAAGCAGCCTACTACATTCTTCTTCTATATACTGGTTCAAACTATCCATTAAGCTACATTTACACCAGAAGGACAAATTTTTTAAACATCTATTCTTAATTCTAGAAATGTGAGTTCTCTGTCCTTCAAAGCAAGCCTTGTTCAGCTCCATCCATATTGTCCATAAGATACTCAATGAAATAGTTCTCTGCTATATTTCTTTTGGTATCGCATGCTACTGCCATCCTTCCAGTAAACCTTTCACATTCCGAGACATCACCCATGTAATAACACGATGGGTTAGGAGTAACTCCCAACATTCTCTAGAAAATCTGAACTGGAGAAAAAGATGCTCAACTGGGCTGATTTGCACAACTTGTAATTATGCCTGTTGCACTGGCTTAGCGCAAATATTTTGTACAGTATATTATATACCCATCAAAATAATAAAATATAAAGGTGATTAACTTCTTCCTGATCTTCTTGACACAGGTAGCATCTACTACATAGGTCAAAACATCTCTTCTCCAAGTTATTTTGAGCTACCCCCATGTTGCAACCCATCCAAAACATGCTACTTTAACAGGAGCTTTTGTTTTCCATATCATCCTCCAAGGCCAGGAATTATCCCACTGACATGTCTTTATCAACATACTATAGCAATTCTTAACTAAAAATATTTCTTGTCTTTACTTTCCAGCCAAATCAGGATGTCCACTCTGATCAATACAAACTGATCCAAATTGTTGAAGCAACTGACAAAATTCTTCTATCTCCCAATCGTTCAAATTCCTCCGGAACCTTAGCTGCTAACCAGATTTAGAATGAAATTCAGCAATACTACCAACCTTTTTAGTTGAGCAGTTAAACAGAGTGGGAAGCTTATATTTTTGACATTCATCACCAACCCACAAATCTGTCCAGAATCAGTCTATTAAATTGACTGAAATCTTCCCAAATTTTATATTCTGTTCGGTAAGAAGTTTATTAATTCAATTCATTTGGGGAATGTTTTTTTGGTAAAAGGATAAACCAGAAGCATGGTATTTGTGATGAGGTTATACCTTTTGGGACCATAAGACTTCAAAGTTTTCTCTTCCTTTTTTTTCAGGCCTAATCATAGGTGTCTATTGTAATGCCGCAGTTTAACATATTCGATCTAAAGGTATAGGAGTAGTTATTAACCAAGCCATGTCCAGTCTCCCGCACTTTTTGAAGTATGCGACTCTAAATAAGGACCTCTATTTCTTCTGCCCACTCTTTGTTCACAAGGTGCTCAAAACAAAGGAGGAAGGGTGAACAACATGTACCACAAGTCCACTATCCCAGAAATATGAGTTTAAGAGAAAAAATCTAGATTTTGGTAGCTTGGAGATGCCTTATGGTCCGTTAATGGTGTACAACTGAACTGAGCAAGTAAGCATCCTATTTGTTTCCTCAATAAGGCAAATTGTTTTCTTACAAGAACTTCCAAATGGATAGGGAATGAATTGGTGTTCCCTTCCACCCAATAATGAGGCCTTTCCCATCCTTTTGAAGATCACAAGAACTGCCTTGTGCAAATTGCTTGAGAATCAGATGAGCTTGATACCAAGCTGACTCACTAAGCTCTTCTTCCACCATACCAAACCTTGCAAAGAATGCTCTCCATACTTCAAGCTTCACATTCCTGGTGAACCTGTCCTCACCTTCAGCCGCCACGATGTTCCGAATACCTTCACCAAAATACACCCCTTCAATCGTTGTTCGACATGGACTGCCTCGATCCATGCAGTCCTCGAAGCAATCAAAAAATGCACTGTAAAAGTAAAGTGTCTCAATAAAGCGGTTTAAAAATGATGGTGAATTATGGTTTGCTTCAACTTCGCCAACAACAATAATTGTTGGTCCAATACTTCTGACTACTTTCATCAAATTATCCAAACAATCTGGTCTTAGTAGCATTGTCCTTAGTATAGAGTTACAATAAACAGCCACAGTCTCATCTGTTTTAATATTGACTGACTCTTTCTTGAAATCTTTCATGCCCGAGACAAAAACTATATCAAATGAAAATGAAAGACCTAAGGACTTGGCAAAACTGTGTAATGTGTTGCTTGTTACTTCAAAGTTCTCTTTTTCTGTGCTTCCAACTGCAGTTATCTTAAGAAGTTCAATTGGACTGTCACCTTTTTCTGCAAGAGCTTGTATCAAGACTATCCACTGAATTCCACTTCTGATATTAAAATCAATCAAATGGATCTTTTTTGCGCTTCTGACATTTTCAACAATTGTTTGAACTCCAGCAAATTGCATCACTTGACTGAAGGGAATTAGTTGGTGGCAAGTCAAGAATGCAGAGTTGGTACCTAATGACATAGTTTTTATATACTTGAGGTGGCGATCTTCATCCGTACATGTGTATCTTCCAGTTGATCGATCAATCCTTTCTTCTAAAGCTTTAGCAAAATAGAAAGAAAGTCTCTGGACTGGATTACCTGAATCAGATGCCACCCTCATACAACGAGAAATCAATTTGCTAGCTAGATGGAATTGCTGATTATTCACTTCTTCTGCTGCAGCTAGGAGGAGGTGGACAAGTTCCACGTCCCTTGTTTCCTCCATACAAAGGCCTGAGAGTGCCGAACCATAAGGGTGGATAAACATAGAAAGACCATCTAGCCTTTGGGTGGAGTACTGTATGTACCTGTTCAGACATAATATGATCAAGTAATTAAAAGTGTGCTCGCTCTAACATCTTAAACTTTTAGATGACATGGTCGCATACTTCAACATGGTATCGATCAGGGTATGCAAAGATCTAAAAACTTAAACTTTAAGGTGAGATAGTCACACAATTTTGGCAATACCTTTCTCCAGCAGCCCTCAAGATCTCTTCCATTGGCAATTTGTTGCTGTTACCTAAGTGAGCCTCACAACTTAGTGCATTAGAGCTCAAGTTTTCCTCGCTCGATTTCTTGCTCAGTCTGCCATAATTGCTCAGTAGCTCCAAAGATGCTAATGAAAACGGCTTTGGTTTTTCATTGCTAGAGTTGCCAGGTTCTGGTACTTGAGGCCGGAAATCATCATTCTTTGGTGCTTCAATAGTGGATTGGATTTGGACCGGTTGCAAGGGCATGACTGTGTTGGTGGGGAAATGATTTTGCGTCCAATCTGATAGACTTTGTTGCTGATCTTCCAATAAGTTGCTTCTAACTTGTTCATCAGATGTATTCTCTTCATTGTTAAGGCCACAAATGGAGTAAAGAGAATCAATATCTACACAATCTTCTTCAATGCCATTGACCACTAATTCACTTCTCTCATATCCTTTAAGATGAAACTGATCATCCTGGAAATCACTAGAAATATCATTTTTGGAGATTGAGACGTTGGTCATGGTCTAAACTCCAGGACGAATTAGTGGTACCCTTAACAAAGTAGCCTCGAATGGCTTTATACTTTCAGGAGTACTGTCTGAAAAGCAGCACCATGTAACTTCTTGGATATATTTTGAGTAAAGTTCTTTTGATGGCTATGGGAGCTTGGCAATAGTGAAAGTGAACTCTTTTGAGAGTAAAAACTTATGGATACATAGTGTTTTCACTAAATGAATATATATGAATGACATATGTTTGCATATAGACTTTATCTCATTTACCTATGATAAGTTGATACGATTTGGTGTAAACATCGAGGAGCCAATAAGATAACCTGGTCATAGAGAGATTAAAGCCACATTTTAAAATATTGGTTCAGTGTGATGTTTCCATGGCAACAAGCAGAAGAGTCCAGATGAAAGAATACACATCCCAAATAGACTACCATTGTTTCCATCTTTAAAGAAACTTCAATCATGTATATATATATGCATATGGACAAATGCAAAATTACAATCAGAAACAGATTAGAGCGTAATTAGTGACATATTTGGATGGAAAGGAAAATATTAATCGCAAAACAACAAGGGACTAGCTATAAGCCCCTGAAATATTTACATCAAATCAATAAACATATGACATGTTCTTTCTCATATCAATTCATCATTTAACCACATTAAATTCATGTGGTTTGGTATAAACATCGGGTATGACATACTCAATAACTCTACCAAAAGTAGAAATTACACAAAAAGGAAAATACAATATGTCCAAATTCAGACCTTCTCATCATTGTTCCTAGAGTCACCAACAATATTGTCAATATCAACAACTCTTCTACCAAACATTACATAAACAACCCAAACAAGACTTTTCACAATTTTGATCATACCAATTGTAACAGTTAAATAATACAACCACCAACCAACAAAATCAGCCAATCCAATACTAATCAATAAGTCTCTTTTTTTCTCCACCACAACCACTAAAAACTCAACTTCATCTCTCAATCTCCACCACCAAAGTCCACCAAAACTCATTGCCAATGCTGCCTTTTCAATCCATTTATTCTCCCTTAGAATGCCAAAAACTGTGTCATCCACCACTGGCTTCACAAAAATATTGGACCAAAAGAACATTGTCTCATTTAGTCCCAAGAAGAATATAGCTCTTGTCAAAAATCCCCTTTCATAACCAATTTCATAAGCATCAACTCCAGCAGCTATACTACCTGTTAGAACATAAATTAATAAACTCCGTCGATACGTAATAATAAGTTTTTTTATACGTGTCACGATGCGATTTCTAGACTCACATCGACTAAATATATCATACATTATAAATGTAGCTAAAATAATAGAGTAACTCTTTATCTCTCCTTTGACTTCTTATATCATTTAGTAAAGTTTTAAGGATGTACTTATTTTCGAAAAAACTTGTTGATTTTCTATTTTATCGACTTGACACTTATATTTGAAAGGTGGGAAAAACACGTTATATTCAAAATTCTATTCTCAACACGTACCTTCAATGCCTAAACCAACGCAAATTTGCAATATGCATACGAAAAACCACGCAGTGTATAATCGCGGTCTCGAGACGGGCTCTAGGGTACGCTTGATAAAGCAAGAGGTACCACCGGTTAAGGTATGAGAAAGTGCAGCAACACTGATAATAGAAACAAGAACATGTAGAAAAATAGGGTTAACTTGAAGAAAAAATTTGATTAGTAAATCACAATTAATTGTAATTTCTGTTGTTGAATAACCTACAAGATCAATAAGATAATGTGCAACAGATAGCCTAGAAAGTATAAGAAAAGAAAGAGGAAAAAGAAGACTAAGAAGAATAGTTGTAAAAAATTGAAATGGTTCTCTCAATAAATTTGCAAAAGAATCCATGAGAAAATACTAGAAAAAAATTGAATGGATTCTTGTTGTATATGAAAAAAAATATGAAGATAAGTACTATATATGTTCATGAAGAATGAATTTGAAAATAATACAAATTCTAAGAAGTGGTTGTCACGATGTCTATGTCTATCAAGTTAGGTTAAATAAATATAATTATAATATAATGTTTGTATGCAACAAATCAAATAATAATGTGTGTGGTATTAGTTTAGTCTTTATTTTAGATTATTTAGGAAGGGACAACATGTAGTTTGATGCTTTGATGATAATTGATATATGGTCTAATATTTGTTTATTTGTTTCCCATCAACTACCAATAGATATATTTTTGAGAAGTGTAGAATAGATATTTGGTAGATTATTATTGCAATTTAAAAAAATTGACAGTCACCTAATTTACGAAGAAGTTTGTTTATATGGAAACACTAAAGAGGTGGAATGTCATAGAAAGTTGACGTGTCATGTCACCAAATTAAAAAAAGAGGGAAGAAAATGTTATCAAATTAAAAATAATTTTTTTTAAATTTTTTTAGTTTTTACATCTCTTGTGTGGTCCACAAAATACTCATCTGAAGGACAGAGACGGTGACACAACAAAGATTATAACGAATTATCTGAATTTCAAAAAAAGATTTTGGCTGACGTATTAATTATAGTCTTATTAGGTTTCAATTCAATCTAACGCAAAGTGAAGGTGGGACTCTTTCGATAATGAAAGTGGTGGTAGTATTAAAAAACATAAAAGAGATTATTATTTTTTTGTATATTGATTGAATAAAAATATTTATATTATTAAGTAATTTGAAAGATAATTTTTTTTTTAATTTGGGGCTTGAACTATATGGCGAGTCAATATCTATCAATTCAAACATAGATTTTTCCGTTACCTAATTTATGTGTCATATAAGTTTCTTATTGTATGTCCCAAAAAGGATATAGTGTTTTTTTTAATTTAAAAGTAATTTGACTTTAGATTTGTCATTTTACTATGAATTGCTTATAACTTGTAGTTTTGAAAATTATTTAGTTGAAAACTTACCTTGTTGATCCCTTAATTTTATTATTTTGATCGTGAGAATCGATTTAATCAATAAATCAGACCCGATGGAAACTTAGAACTGGTTTGGATTGACTTAAAAAAGGCAATTTTTAAGTCAAAAAATAAAAAGTCAAACTAAAATGACTTTTAAGTCAAAAAATAAAAAATTAGGGGGAGACCTAATTTGGTTTTTGACTTATTTTAAGTCATTTTTTACCTTGTCAAATACTTTATAACTTATTTTAAGTTATTTTTTATATTTGTCAAACACTTCCAAAAGTAAAAAATTGACTTAGAGCCCGTTCGGATTGACTTAAAAAAGTAGTTTTTAAGTAAAAAATAAAAAGTCAAACTGAAATGACTTTTAAGTTAAAAAATAAAAAGTAGGGGAAACCTACTTTTGGTTTCTGACTTATTTTAAGTCATTTTTGACTTATTTTGAGTCATTTTTTTTACCTTGCCAAACACTTCATAACTTATTTTAAGTCATTTTGACTTATTTTAAGTTATTTTTTATATTTGCCAAACACTTCCCGAAGTCAAAAACTGACTTAAAAGTAGGTTTAACCGACGTTTAAACCAATCCAAACGGACTCTTAAAAGTAGGTTTGATCAACTTTTAAGTCAATCCAAACTATCTCTTACACTGTTGATCCCTTATTTTTATCACCCAATAATTTTGCTGGTAGTTTACTTGGTCTTTTCTTGACCTGTCTCATTATCATCTTTTTATTTTTTGAAAAATGGGTGTTTTGCATGTAATTTTATTTTTTTGCTACATAATTTTCATATTGTTATATATAATAAATTAGTTATTCCTAGTGAAAATGAACTGTTTGTGTGGTTGGAAGCATGTACCATTTTAAAAGATCGAGGATTTTACTATAAAATTGAACGAATAAAACTATTCAAAGAGGAGGGGACTTCAACTTATTTACATGAGAGTTCGACCATTCCAATTTTTATTTATTTTTTCCCTCCCTCTCCGAGTTTTCATCTTTTTGTTTCTGACTCGAATTTATAATTTTAAATTTGAAGATGAATGACGCATAACACATGCAACCACCTCCAAACCTTGAGAAGAAAGTAATGTATGAAATAAATTGAGAGCTTCCTGCCATACAGAGACAAGTTCTGAATTTGGTTCAAGGTGCTTATTCTCTATCTTTCTTCGTAAAGCAGAAGTTTTTCAAGGTTACTCTTGGCCGAATCTAACTCCATTTTCTTATCAGCAGGGAACGGGGGAATGACTACTTGTAATAAAGCACAGGCTAATACGAGCCGACCAGAAGAAGCAAGCTTAGATTACCAGATCCTGGACACAATCTTCCTAGAGATGGACAACCACTTGACTGTAAGGAAAGAAATCTATTTAGCCCTACCATAGAAACTATTACCTCGACTTGGATTGAAAGGAAGAACTTAGAACTGTCCAATTTGATACAATATGTAGGGTCATTTGGTAGAATGTATTAGAAAATCTAATGCATGTATTAGTCATGACATTATTTAATCTTTTGTTTGGTAGGATTTTGAACCTATGTATTAACTAATATACGTATTAGTTGAATAAATACCATATTCAATATTATTTTATAGGGTGTATAATAATGTGTAAATTTCATATATGACATATATTATAGTACTATTTTCAGGCTATAGCAGTAGATTTAGACTTTCAAGTTATAGCATTAAAAATTTCAGGTTATAACAAATTCTCAAATAAAAGAAATATTTTTATTAATTCGAAAAAAGTTTAAAAAAAAACGAAAATAAAAAAAAAAACAGAATTATAGATAATAAAGTAAAAAACTGAAAGTGTGGCCTGTAATTTAATTTGAATTTATTGTAGATAATTAATGATTAGCATGAAATAAGGGATTCAAACAAATTAACAATATTTTTTATCCTTAATTCACTCAAAATCAGTTAAGATAAATTAAAAAATCAGATCATATCATTCTTTTGTAGATAATTAATAAATAGCACGAATTAAGGGATTTAAACTAATTAAGATTATTTAGTATCCTGAATTCACTCAAATCAGTTAAAATCAAATAAAAATTCAGATTTTATCTTCTTCTTTTTTCAACGTTTCTCTCTCTTCAATTTGCAACAAAAAAAATTCAACGTTTCTCTCTTTAATTTTCAACAAAAAAAATCCCACATTCGAGTAATTGAAGTTTTTTTCATCTTTGAAAATTCTTGATTTTGTTGTGATGAACAACTACGTATCAGTTTTAATCAAACATGGTGAAAGATGGGATCCTTCGGGTTAGTATTTATTATTGTTTAACGTTTGTTTTAGAATGATAGCGAAATGAAACAAAAATGATCAAACTGTCGATTAATTGAAGGTGGAGTCGTATTTTGTTAACTGTTGATATCATATTATGTTTATTGTTGTGAAATGTAAAAAATTTAGTGTTTTTTTTGTTTATTTGTTTATTTTGTATACGGTTATTGTTTTGTGAAATTATAAATTTAATGTGATTTTATGAATAAATTTGATAGAATAAATTAAATGAAATTTATATGAAAGTGTGCTAATTATTCTGTAAAAATAATTTAATTATAATGTTGACAAATTTATGAAAATTTATTTTATTTGATAATGAATTTGATAGTATAAGTCGAATGAATTATGTATGAAAAGTGTGTTAAGAAATATGTAAAAAAAATTTGGAATTCTTGACGAAGTGTATTACAAGTGTTTTAAATTGGTATTAAATGTGAAATTGTTGAGTTTATATTAGTTTTGTTATTTCTGTATAAAGTTGGGTGACAGTATTTTAATTATTTGGGACGAGAAATGTATATAGTTTGAATGAATAATCGTTTCGTATGAAATGTGTATTAAATGAGTATGAAAATGTATAAATTTGGTATGAATGATGATTGTTGTATGAAATGTGTATTAAGTGAATATTAAATGTGAAATATTATGTTTTGTATGAAATTTGTTTTGTAATGTACTGTCTGAATGATATTTGTATGAAAAAATAATGACGAGTGTTTATAATTTTGTTGTTATTATAATGATTTTTATGGATGAAATTTGTATTGTCTTTGAAATGAAAAGTTAATATTATTTAACATATTTCTAATTGATTTGTATAATGTTAGACTAATTTTTATTTTTTTTAATGAAATAGAGAATTATGTTGATTTTCAAATGAAATGAATTATATATGAAAGAAGGTTGCTGATGTGAAATTCAAAAGGTCCAAAGTTACTTGCAGTTGATAAAGGTCACAACATGAAGCATGTTCAAATTATCTTGTGCAAAACTAATGACTGTTTATTTGTTTAGACTATATATAATTTTTATTTTATTTTGTCGTTTAGATTAATGTTTTGTTTTGATATGAAACATAATTGATTTGAAGTGAATTATAAACTTAGTGTTTAATATACCGTTTATTCTTTATACATTGTTCATTCATTAATCATACAGATTGCATACTGTTAAAAATAAAATTTATTCCAGCTTAATACATAAGATAGTGTAAATATTAGTGATAATTATAAAAGGTAATTATGGTATCCTGAGTATTTAATTTAATGTAAGTTTACATGAATATTAATTTGATTTTCAACTGGTGTCCTACTATAAATAAATTTAAAACAAATTGCAGTTAGTGTTTCATTCCCACACTAACTTCAGTTAGTGTCATATACATATTAATCAAAATTTCATACATGTTTTATCCAAGCAACATGTATAAAAATTGATAAATTCATATAATCACATAATTTATACCATTTGCATATCAATGTTATATCACAATTCATACAATATCCAACAATAAAATATTAAACTCATAGGCATACACGTATTAATCAGATTTCATACATGTTTCATCCAAAAACATGCTTAGAATATAAAGTAAGCATAATGTGATTTTTTTAAAGAAAAAATCAGTAGTTTGACAAATCATACCATTTTCATACCAATTTAATAATTTATACCATAAACACAGTTAATAGACAATCACACCAATGTTAAAACGCAATTCATACCATTTGTATACCATTATTATATCACAATTCATAAAATTTTCAAAATCAAAACATTTAAGCGTAGTCATACACATATTAATCAGATTTCATACAGATTTCATCCAATAAATGTATAATTTGGAAACACACTAATATTTTCAAAATAGTATCTTGAAATTGTAATAGACCATTAGTAATTCATATGTAAACGGTATCTGCCTAAAAGAAAACATATGATATTATATATCATCAAATACTTAAACACAAAAAAATTGTGCAAAAGTTTTAAAAAAATAACTTTTTGTTGTTCTTCTTGTTGATGGTTTTGAAGATGCTCCAACTTCTACATTTTTTTTCTTTTTTTCTTTTTGATTTCAGTAACAAAATCAAAATCGGAATCAGAAGGGGTTTCAACAATTTTCCCTTTCATCTTCTTCCCCTTTTGATTTGCAGGGGTGACCTTTTTTTTTCTTCATTTTTTCTCTCTTTGTCGCTCCTTCAACTTAGATGAACCATCAGTCGCCAGATTTTGAATATTCGTCGGATTTCCAACAATTTCACCCAATCTGGGACTCTTTTGAGACATTTCAATGGATTTCTTAGACATAATTTTGTTGGGAAAAAAATTTGGACGAAAGATTGAATGTTGGTGTAGTTGGCAGGTGAGAAAAATGGGAGAGAAGAAGGTGAAAGTGAGGTAATAGCGTGTATAGTTAGATATGTATGGGGGAAGGGTGGTGGGATTGACTAATGGGAGATTATGAGTATAACATTAAATAAGGAAGTGTAATCAATGTAAAATCCCTATAATTGTGTAAGAGATAATTATGGGGTATTCTTTATTTAAATAATTTAATAATAATATAAAATTACAAAAAATTACTTATTTAATAAAGTAAAATTTAATTAATTTATAAATAATTAGTGATATGTTATAGCCCCTAATTAAACTGTTATAAGCAATAATTTTTTAAAAGTAGATTTAAAACCTGGGGTGATTTTTCCTATAATAATACATAGCAAATCATGATATTAGCAATACATAGGGTATTAAAACACAAATAAGCATATATAAAGAAAGAATTAGTTTTAATGCATCAAATCAAATCAAATAGTGAATAAGAAATAGGATTCTAATATAACTAATCTCGTCATTATTCACATATATCAAATATTATTCTTATATACTTTATCAAAAATAAATAAGAAAAAAAGAAAAAATAATGACAAGTTAAAAGGAATAAACGAAGTAGTAATTAATTTGTTCTGACCTTTTGGAGAGGCCCAGTAGTTTGGGCTTGGGACTTCTATGTTAGAGGTCTCAAGTTTAAAATCTCTTGCCAACAAAAGCAAGGAGTTTGCCTTTTGAGTTGAGAGTTGAGCTCGTTGCACCGAACTTGCTTAACGTGGATTACCTAATTTGCACGCTATAGCATAGCAACAAAAATTTTAACTTGTGCATATCCAAAAAATAGCGATTACAACTTTCCGTCGTCATAAAAAATAATTAATTTGTTCTGATGGCTATCCATGACAACGACAAATCAATCCCATTAAACGCATTGTTTAGAAATTATTGGTTCGCAAAATGGCCAAACACATTGTATACTATTAAGAAATAGTGATTGTGGGTTATCGTTTTTCTCAAATTGTGATGGTGGGGTTATTATTTTTTCCTATCGAGGGGGCCACTAGAATTTGTAAGTGAAAAGATTTTGAGCTTGTCATACATTTTTCAATTAAAATTAAGAATAAATTATGATAAAATATAATGGAAAAAGTAAGTTTGAACCATAGAAGAGATCTTTCAAATCAAAAGTATTATTAGAAGTAATATTTAAACTAATAACAAAAAGGATATTTAATCCTTTTTCGTTATTGGTACCTTCCACTAGATTAGAGTCTATAATGATTCCAATCAGTCCAACTAAATGCATGGTGTTTGGCTCACTTAAATATGTGTATAAAAAAATATACTTCGTTTATTCTGAATTTACTAACTTAAATAAGATTGATTTGTCTTTGTATATTTTTTGTTAATTAATCTCTTTAAACAAGAAGGTTGTTTAAATAATAAGTATCTTCCATCTTTAATTCTAAGATTGTAAGTTTGAATTATTAAAAAAAAAAAAAAAAAAAAAGTGAAAGCTCCTAAAAACGGATATAAAAAAATCGTAACACCAAAAAATCTTAATAGTACACTTAATTTGCTAGCTCAACTCTCACCTTATTATAAGAGTTAATTCGTCTCCCCATCTTGTAATCCTCTTCCGATTTCTCCGCTAAATTGTATAGGTGGAGGCACTATGTATAGGCGGCTTTAGGCCCCTAACATCTCTATCCCCCTACACTTGGAAGAAGTTGTGAGGATCTACAGAGTGTAATTTTAGAAGATTTATTTGTTTTTTCTGAAAAAAAGTGAAACAAACCATAAAGGAGTTTGGAATATTTGGCACAAATTTTGAAAAATGATGGGATGGCGGCTCTATCAAGGATTTGCACCTCAAAAGCAGCGTGTATCTATTGAATATAAAATTATTTTATCTTGTACTTAATTATAAATATTAATTAATCCCGATAATTATCTATTTTCTAAGTATATGAAAAATTATTCTATATATGTATATATTAGGATAAGTTTTGTGTGTGATGTTATATTCTTGTTCTAGTTGTAGATAAAAGGAGAGTAGTTTATGATAGTGGAAAAGGGTGAAAATGAATGAATAATATTCTATATTGGCACAGAACAGTTATTGTTGAGTGGAAATGTTAGCTCTACAATTAATGACATTCATAAAGATAGGACTGAAAACAACTTGTTTAACGTGTAGTTTTGGCATTTATCTATACCTCCTACTATCCATTTTCAATGTCACGTTTTATTTTGTATTATGAATATTTGAGATATTTATTTTTAATAAGAACGACAAATAAAATGAATTGACACGATGGAAGAGTAGTAGTTCATTCATTTTCTCTTTCCTAATCAATTGGAGACCTCCAATATTTCTTCTTACTTCATTCATACACCTCCAGATTTGTTCCTCAGGTAGAGCCAAAAACATAAAAAACAAGAAAAAGGAAGATCACACAGTCATGGGTAGAAGTAAGCCAACAAAATCACAATCTAAAACTTCAAGATTGCTACAACCACAATTTCTTGCCTCAAAAAACAGGTGATTCACTAAACTTCCAATTTCCAAAAGCTCTAAAAGTTAGCGTTTCGTCATAGATTTTGAGAATTTATCTGTTTGGTCATGAAATTTCAAAATATGATCTTTTTAGTATTTTCAAGTTTTTTAGACTTTCACTCACAAAATTTCGCGTATATTTATAGTTTGGTCATGGTTTTTGGCATCTCTTTTTGTTAGCATATATAAAGGGTACTTTTTTCTGTTTTTTTTTTCTTCTGACAGCTCTGAGTATTCTTCTCATGTTAGAAAGATGGCTCAGAAAGTTGTAATCACAGTGCAAATGGAAGCAAAATCTTTAAAGCAGAAAAATGAAGGGCCTCCTTCAGATTGTTGGTCTTGGAGAAAATATGGACAAAAACCCATTAAAGGATCCCCTTACCCCAGGTAGATTTACAATTCTCTCTCCCCACCCTACCCCCACACCCCCACAAATCTAAATATTTTAACTGTTTAATACATGTAGAGGCGAATTCAAGATTTAGAATCTGTTGTTCAGAATAAGTGTGATCTTGATGTATTTGGTATGAGTTATTAGTTACTTTCTGAAAAATGTTTTTTGTGTTTGATTGAATCAGTAATATGAACTAAAATTTCAGATAATTTGGAAGGAAAACGAAAAAAGATAAGATAATTCTGATGTATTTTGCTTGAAAATGTACATTTCACCTAACATGTTGTAATGGATGATTTTGGATACAGGGGTTACTACAGATGCAGCAGTTCAAAGGGTTGTTCAGCTAAAAAACAAGTAGAAAGGTGCAGTAAAGATGCATCTTTGTTCGTCATCACATATACATCCAGCCATAATCATCCTGGTCCAAATTTGCCTAAAGATTCTGTTACACAAGAGCAAATAGTGGATCAACATGTGTCCCTCGAAGACAACAACAACAACGATGATGATGATGACGACACACAAAGCTGCAAATCCCCATTGAATAGTACTACTGGTACTACTACTGGTACCAGTATTCCCCAAGGCATACTTGAAGAGAATCTGTTCAGTGACAGTTTCTTGGGAACAATTTCATATGATGATTTTCTGCCTCTTTCTTACCCTCAACTAATGAAATTTCCAAAATCTGAGTTGTCGGAAGAGAATGACTTTTATGATGAATTAGGAGAATTGGAGCTACCTCCATCTTCTACATCCTTCGCGGGCATTTTTGAGGAGGCAATCCTTGTAGATCCCTCCTCTTAGTAAAATGCAGGTATCAGTCACAGTTTCAGATAGGTTAGTAGGAATTGATGTCTCACCGTCACTCGACTAATAGTTATTGTATGAGATAATAACTATTAGTTGAGTGATCATCTGACAAATCAACCGCTTGTAGTAGTGAACTATTAAGTATGTGAATTCCTTGATGGATTTTGTTGCCATTATGTCACTTGGCATATTGTATATAAAGATATCACAGGAAGGAGCATCAAACATTTTATTTGAGGGTGCACTTTTGTAGCCATGTAAAGGAAACTCAGTTATTTATATTTTTCAATAGAATGAACATGTTCATTTATCTGTTTTTAACTTTTAATTTTGCAGCATGTTGTGTTAACCTGATTCTTGTTTTTGTCTTGTGAGTGAAAAGATTTTGTTGATTTATTGAATTTGAAACTCAGAAAAGTTGTTCATTCTGGTGCTATATGTTGGTAAAATGATGCACCCAATCGTGCGCACGCTAAATTATTTAACTACTACCAATACAAGTATCGAGTAACTTTACCGAGCAAAGTGCACATGTCACTGTGTATCTTAAGATTGTGAATTTCTTGTTCATTTGGCACATTGTAAGTAAGATACTCACAAAAGGGGCATCGTACTTCCACTATGTAGCCATGTAAAGGAAACTAGGTGCTTTGATATTCTATAGGGAGGATACTTTTCTTTCCATCTGTCAAAGCATTTGTAGATAAAGTTATTTGATCCCTACGTTGGTGAGGAATAGTAGATACCCTATGGAATTAATAAATGTGTGCGTAACTGCCTCAACCCCTATTGTTATCAAAAGAAAAATAGGGTGGACACCTTTGCCTATTTGTTTTAAGCTTGCAACACGTTGTGTTGACACGATCCTTCTTTATATCGAACACATGAAACAATTTAGTAAATTTCGAACTCAAAATTGAAATCTTAAGGTATGAGTTAAATAACTTTAAAATATTGATAAAATCCTCATCCATCTTCAAACTTGGATGTAAGGGACCTTTTGTTAAGGGAAAAGGCTCAAATACGTGCTACTGACAAACTTTAGCTTATGCATACCTCGATTATTTCATCAAGTACGTGCTACTGACACATCACATTATTGGATGTGTCAGAGACATTATACAGTCCAAACCTTCGATTTTCTTTTCTGTTTATCTTTTTTCTTGGTTTTTGGGGGACCACTGAGGCACCCAAATGCCAAGTGTTTTCTTTTGCTAGACTATAGTGTTCAAATGTAGACACATTTTTCATGGAGTGGTTTAACTTGATGGGGAAGATATTAGTAGATTATACTAATAGCCAATAGGCATAGAGTAGATGTTGCTTCTTTGGAATTTTGCTGCACTATTGGTTTAAAATGGGTATATGTTCTTATGCCAGAATCTGCATCTTATATATAGGAGGTTTAGATACCATTAAATATGCCAATTGTGAAAGGCCCATGCTCATGAACCCAAGGATAAGGATTGAAGATATTTGTCTACTAATGAAAGTGTCTTTTTTCACATACAGTGACAGTACAGTAACTTACATGTAACAAGTCCCCTCAGCTATGGCCTATTGGCATTGAGTTTTTTTCTCCAGAAAAACATCGACTTATGTTGGAGAAAGGTTCTTAGAAGGGAGAATATCTGGAAAGCCCATCCCTCTCCTTCTTACAAAGACAACGGAAAAGACTATTTCCTACAGAAAATGGCAACTACTGCCACAAGGAGGTTTGAGAAACAAGCATTTATGAATGGCAGGAATTTCCCAACAAAAAGGATCCTAATCATGATGTAATGCATGACAAAAATGATCCAATCTAAATAATTATTTGTTGGTTCTACCACATAAAAACGCTCTAATAGAACTTTAGTGATGAAGAAACTGGGATCCCAGACATAGCCTTAATCTTAGCTAGTAACATCACCTACATAGATCTTCTTCTTTCGTTTGTACTCTATTTTTTGCCAAGTCTACATGTATTCCAAGAGATGGTAAGTCATTCAAGACAACTTCCTGTGATTACAAATCTACCTAAGCTCTTTTAACAACTTCAACCATTATTGTTCCACACCTAAAGATCGATGCATCTGGGAGTCTATTATGACATGACCAAATGATCTGTAGTGACCTTTCATTTTTATCTTCTATGTATGCTACTTGCACCTTTCGTCTAACATGGTCATTCTAGTCTTGTATGACCAATATGTTGGGCCTTAGAGGCCTGACATTCACTCTCATATAGCATTGTCTACCTTACAACTGATCCACTGAACTAGCCTTTTTTGTTTTGGTAGGTATATCTTCCTCTCACACAGTACTCAAAGTAGACAACTAACTAGTTTTGTTCTAGACGTCAACCTACCGCAACCCTTCTTTATCAAGGCTTGGAAACCAACAAGTTGAGCAAGCTCACACGGCAGAATTATTAAGTTCTAACATATAACTAGAAGATATTCAGTAATTCACACTTGAGGGATGGGAAAAGCTTCATCAGAGGTTCAACAGATGAGACTCTGCTGAAGCAATAACACCCTCCAATGACAAAACTTCCAGCAGAAAAACACAGATAAAAAATTGACACTCCCCAAAGAATGTACTTATAGAGAAAAGGAAAACAATCACCAAAACTGGCTCGACTGCACAGCAAATAGGGAAAATCAAATAAAAAATGAGGGATGAAAAATTAACTAGGGGCAGGGTGGCATACATTTATGAGACACCAAAATATTCCTGTATACAATTTGTTCCCAGATATCTCTGGTCATGATTGCTGCATATGGAAAATATATCCTCATTGTACTTTCTTGAATCTAAACAATGTGCAAGAGCATATGTCAACAATTTTTAGCAGGCTTTCAAGCCTGTTCCTTTTCACGAATTGCCTTATAGCACTGGAGACTGCAAAGAGGTAGTTTTGTCTTAGAATCACGATACTTGTACGGATTCACACAGGAAGGACCAGCACATTGCTCACGAGGGGGAGGGTAACTGCAATTCAGCAATAAAAACACAATCCAGAACCCCTTAGCAACTTAAATAGTGCTTCATTCATGTAGCAAATCAAAGATATCCAGGCTCCATCTCCTGTTTCCAATTTCATAGAAAACAAAAAGAAGTGGAGATGGAGAAAACCCTTACCTGCAAGGTTTAGAGTCAAAAATATGAGGTAAACCCATATCTTCAGGAAATGTCACAACAGTCCCAGTAGGGCCCATAACCACTCTGACAGTGCTTTTTGCAAGCATCTGCTCTTTGGCAGCCTTCTCCTGCCAGATAGACGTTAATTAATTGTCAGCTTCGTAACTTCACTACAAAAGGCAATGTACCTACCAACAAGCAGTTTACCTGAGCCAACTCTTCCTGCCGCTTCTTTATTTTATCTTCTCGCTTCTTCCTGTTAGAATCTTGACCTAGGATTTTCCTAATTGCCTCAGCCTGCAAATTCCAAAAGGTTATGCTCATTTCATCATCATATGATCTTAAAAGAGCACATACAGTAAGAAGGAAAAGAAACAAGTGAAACCTCTGATTCACGAGCAGCCTTCTCATTTTGCATTCTACGTTTCTGAGCAGCCTCTGCTTTCTTCAGTTGCTGCTCAACATCAGTGAGCTTCTCCTTTTGCTCTGTCGAAAGCAAAGATGGCAAGACAAATTTGAAAATCAGGAAAGAGTACTAGAGCAAAGAAATACGACTGGAACATATAAGTAACTACAGGGTATTACTTCGAGGTGGAGCCGGTGGTAAACCATTAGGGAACTCAATCTGACTCACAGTAGAAGCAGCAGAAGAATCCTTGCTAGATAGAAGAGCTCGTTGTCGTGTTGTAAGAGTCATTTCTCCTCTCATCGTATCGATCGATGAATCTGAGGATTCCTTCCTTTGTTTCTGCTTCTTTTTTCCTTCAGCCTCACCATCAGACACAAACTCTTCCACCTCATAAGCAGTGTCCTCAGAACCTTGCTCAGATTTCTTCCTTGGCCTTCCCACATTTTCATCCTTTTCAAACTTGCTAACCTTTGAAACCCGGGAAACACTTCTTTTGTTGGTCAATTCCTCCTCAAAATCTTTATATCCTGAAATCTTCGAGGTTTTAAGCTTCTCCAAGAATCGAATCTCATCATCTTTCTCATCCTCATCAAACCATTCCGATACACGCCTCTTTGGCACCCTCTTACTCTTACGAGTTGGATCTGATTTGTCACCCCCTTTTTCGAAGGCATTCGTCATTGGCGTCTTCCCCATATCGCCTTTGCCAGCAGCAAAAGAACCTTTGGGCGAATCTCTCGACATAATTCCTTGCAACCCACTTTTCTTTTCCAAAAGACCGTCTTTGCTTGATGTGTCCTAAAATAGAGAGGAAAAGGTTAATTGGACAGCATTGAAATTTTATTACAGTGATAATAGGACAAAAAAAATAAATGCCGAAGATTTACTAGTAATAGAAGTAGATTTCTCCCTTTGGTAAATTGCAATTAATCACAATTTGCATCATCTAGAGTTTGGCATTAGTATCCAAAACTGTATCCAACATAAGGCAAAGGGTTGACCTAAAACCGCTGGTTTTCTACCACAAGTGCAAATTCCTAGCTAATACTTTGGGGCTAAACTGAGTAATTTTTAACTTATTCTTAATCTTTGATTCTTATGCACTTCAATGTTTCTGTTCCCTAATAAACCTACAATAATGCAACATCTATCTACATGTTTTCCTTCTCAGTTTCTGAAAGTATGTTAGAGAGGAACGAGTAGAGCTGTGAAACAGAAAATCTCATGTGGCTCACCTCCTTTTCAAAATAATGAAACCAAATAATTCTGAGGGAGACTACTTTAAAGAACACAAACTAAAAATCCAAGTGGATTTAAAAAAACCAAATAACTAACTACTTGAGAAGAAACACGTGATAACCTGTGAAGTGGATTTCTGACGTGGCTGCGAACCATCCAAGGCTCGTGCATTTGTAGACAAACCACCACCATATGCACCATGAGAATCAGTTTTGGTTTGAATGGTGCGCGTCACACCCCCAACTTTAAGCTTAACCTTTTTCAGCTTGCTATCATTGCCAACACCATCCTGCACAGTTCCTGGTTGCCTAAGAGAAGAACCATGCTGGGAATATGTATCATCTCCTGGATCTCCATTACTATATAACAGACTAGATCCTCCATCCTTGGTCTTCTTAAAAGTGTAGTCCTCATCCACTCTGGAAGCAGAGCCTCTAGACATGCAATGATTAAGGTTGAACATTTTACGTCCAGCATTGGCATCATCAGTGTTCTCATCACTGGAAACCCTACCAAAATCATCTGAAACTGGTGTTAAGGGAGACTGATCACGGCCTTCATGAAGAAAAGGCTTCTCTGGTCTAGGTCGCCGCAACATGAGGCTTCTTTTCTTCCTAACAGTAGCATTGAGCCCTTCAAATCGAGTTCCACCAGATTCATCCATGACATGTAAAACGACTAGGGCCACCAGGAACACGTGTATTAATCACGGCAAAAAGACAACTTGCTAAATGAGTTTGGTAATTGTTGCACCAAACTGGAAACTGCAAGAATTCAAAGATATGTCATTTATTAGCTAACTCATTTATGTAGAGAAACATCAATAAGTAAAAACAATTTAACAAGAAGTTCTTTACATTCAGCATTTAATTTATCTTAAGATGCGTCCAGGGGATGCAAAACCCATACATGTAGTAGACATGAACCCACTAACCCACTACCTAGACCGTCTCACTATCACCCTTTTTTAACATCACACGAAATTCAGCATATCAAGAAACAAACAAAATGGTAAGGAAAACTATCATCTTGATACAGTATTGATCCATGCATTTAACAATAACTAAGAAACATGAGACTGTAATCAAATTGAATATCCAAAATTTCCACAATACAGGGAATGAATGTACCCTCGATAAAATGCAAGTATCAATATAATGTCATAAAGCTTTGAGGAATGTTTAATAGCCTTAAAAAACTCCACCTACGTGCAAAGACAAATCATCAATAAGATGTCATAGGATTTTTAGTAATGAATTAATGGACTTAAGAGGCAAGTTCTACAGTGTGGTAGTTAGGTCAACTATCTTGTATGGGCAGAGTATTGGTTAGTCAAGAACTCTCAGAAGATGAGAGTTGCGAAAATGAGGATGTTAAGGTGGATGTGTGGGATGCTAGGAGAGACAAGAATAGGAACTATGTTGTTCAAAGATGTCCACGGGTGCATGTTGGATTATCTAAAATAGTGTATTTTTGGAGAATCCGATACGGTGCGACATCAAAAGTGAAGAGTCCGGAAAACTTAGATTAGGAATGAAGATACCCGTGAAAAAGTGGGAGTGACCTTCGTTGGGGACAAGAAGAGGTAAGTGTGAGAGAGATAGTTTGGCCATGTGAAGAGGAGATGCGTGATGCACCAATAAGGAGGTGTGGGAGGTTGGCAGTGTAGGGTTAAAGAGAGGCAGATGTTGGCAGAATAAGTATTGGGTTGAGGTGATTAGACAGGACATGGAATTGAGGATTAGAGTAGAAGGTTAGTTAGTAGGTAGTTGAGTGCTTTTTCTATGCATCCCAATAGCATTAGTACTAATCTCGTAGTTTCTTGCCCGTTGATTTCTTCGACTATATATTGTTATAGTTCCTTTTTTCTAAACGCTAATGTAATAATTCATTATTATTTGTTATATATGCTTGGCATTTGTATGTTATTTTTAACATTGCTTTGTTATGAATTACTTGAACCAAAGGTATTTAGGAAACAACCTCTCTACCTACCTCCATTTGGTAGGAGTAAGTTTTGCATACATCTTATCCTCCCCACATACCACCTAATGGAATTACACCGGGTATGTCGTTTTTGTTGTTGTTGAAATAAACAAGAGTTGCGGTAAATTAGCGGGTCATCTTAGCCAAACTACCATGAATCCTCTAAATAAAAAACTAGTTGAAAAAAGTGCCCACCTAGGCATGAACAGTTGAATAGAGCTGAATAGATATAGATGGTTCATGTAACCAAATACAAACAAAATTAAAACTGAGTTAACTAATTGTTTTGCTCAAAACTTGAATTAGTAAAAAAGAAACCCATTCGAGGGAGCAAAGCAGAAAACATTGTCAAAACAGACGCTTGTAGATGAACCAACCAATTAGAATCAACTGATACCGAACAACTAAATCATACAATCGTTCCAATTCATTAAAACAGCAAACCGAGAACCAAAAAGAGAATCAAATCAAATCAAATACCTTGAGAATGGCAGAGAACCGAGCAGCAGCAACGGCGAACAGCAGAGATGAAATTGAAATAAGGAGAAGGAAAAATATAGGAAATTGATAGAGAAAAGAGAGAGAAAGAAAAGAAGGGATTTTGGGTGAGTAATTAGGGTTTGAGAAGTGAAGTGAAGGGTGTCGTTGGTAGCGTTATAGCCAAAGAAGACTCTCAATATCTTCTCCATTTTTGCCTTTCCTATTCTTACTCACACCCTAACCCCACCCCCACCCCGCACCCACACTGTCTCTCTTTCTCTCTCAAGCCTGTGTGTAATATTGTCTTGTTGGACTCCAATTTCTATTTGTTTGCCTTAGCAAATCCGGACTCGATAATTCTCTTTATTTCATTACTTTTTCCCTCCTCTTCTGCTGACCATTTTAACACACTGCACTCTCCCTGCCTCACGATACCATCATCTTTACTTCTTTTTCTTTTATTTTTATGATTGCGTGGTAGGGTAGCTTTAGCACACCTAAATTAATTTTATAGAATATCTGTCATTTTTTACCAACAATAAGTACTAAATAACTCTACCCATGAGATTAGGACATATGAAAAAAATTATCTAATATTTTTTATCCCTTTCCAATTTTGAACCCAACACCTCACAATTCTCAACTATTTCACTTGTCCACTCTTGGTTAGCATCATCTTTACTTATACGCACGTGTTCACTTTCTTGGGCAACAATACCTCAATTTCCCAAACAAATTAACATCATTATACTTGAAAAGTCCTCACTTTGAAACATATATATAAATAGTGTATATATACTCTTTGTCATCTACTTCTTCCGTTCCTTTTTACTTGTCAAATTTTGAGTTGACACACCTATTAAGAAAATAATGATTAGCATAGTGAGTTTACTATTTTACTCTTATTCACTGATAAAATCTTAAACATATTTACTCACTATATTTTTCAAAGACATTAACGGAATGCTAATAAATTGAGGGTATAAAGGAAGAAAAAAATTGTTCTTCCTTGATTAGTAAAAAAAATGACAAGTAACAAGCGAAATCAAATTAGAAAATATTTGACAAGTAGATAGAAACGGAGGGTATAACAAATAGTGCATATTTACCTTTTTATTTAACTGATCTTTTATTAGAGGAAAAGAAAGATTAAACTAAATTTTAATAGGCATAATACATAAACATGACCCTTAACTTGGCTTCAACGAATAACTATGCCCTCCAACTTTGAGTGTACACAAGTAGACACTTAAACTTACATAAAATTGAATAAGTAGACACATGTGTCCTACGTGGCATAATACACGTAGGACGCCACGTAGGATACAAAATTGTCATGTATGGTGCCATGTAGGATGAATGTGTCTATTTGTTCAATTTTATACAAGTTTAAGTGCCTACTTGTGCACACACAAAGTTAAAGGTTATATTTGCCAATTAAAGTCAAGTTAAGGGTCATGTTTATGTATTATGCCTTTTTAATAGTTGCCCCTTTGGCCCAGTTAACATAATATTAAGAGCAAATTTTAAGAATAACAAACATAAAAATCATATTTGCATTCTATAGTTATAGTTTTGTTATTTGCGTTCCATGGCAAACATAGTTTGCTATAGAGCATCTGATTTGTATAAATCACAGACATCTGATTCACAAGCATCTGATTTGTATAAAATCGCAGCGATTGTAGATATATATAATGGTTAGATAATTGTGTGTGTGTGTATATATATATATATATATATATATATATATATATATATCAATGATTGTGTTTGTATAACTACATAAAATTTGAATTTTGTATACAATTAAATCGAGTTAAAACATTTGTATTTCTATATCAAATCTCTCTCTCTCTCTCTTTATACAAAACAAATTACACATTGTATTTTGTATAATTTGTGTTTGTATAAAGTGTGAAAAAGAGAAAGGCAAAAGAAAGCTGGGCAGGGGAAGATTTGTATTTGTATAATTATAAATGTATAGGACGAAGAGATATGTATTTGTATATACAGTTCTCTCTCGCTTTATACAAACACAATTTATACATTTGTGTTTGTATAAAGTGAGAGAGGCGAGTAAGAGAGCGGCGAGCGAGATTCCAGAGAGTGGCGAGCGAGATTCAAGGGAGAGAGGCGAATGGCAAAAAGTTTACTGCAAATTGGAATTAAATGAAACTGTAGTTATAACATTTATTTTGAATTAATAGTTTGCTATAATGCACAATTTTCCCTATTAGCAATACTTGGTCTTTTTAATTTATTAGTCTGAGTTTGACCTGTAATAGAATTTAAGAAATTAAAGAATTTTTTTTTGAATTTTATGGTCTTAAACTAAAGATACATAGAATTTTTTTATTTATTTTTATGACAAGGGAAACCCACAACCGCTACCCTTGGGGTGCGCACAGGGTAAAACCCCTGCTTCTATACATTAGCTCGCAAACCACATAGGAGAGGTAACCCGCACTAGGAGATAATAAAAAAAAATAGATTAAAAAATAATAGAGAAGTGTTCTTCAATCTTGGAGTTTTAAATATGTCATAAAAATTAGATTAAAAAATTACCCAAAAAAAGATGTTTTCTTTTTAGAACGAGCAAAACATGAAAATGAGATGAACAAATAAAAATATATGAGATAGTGTTTAAAATTGGTTTCTTCAAAAAATTACCCTCTCTTGAAGATGTAGCTCCTCTGTTATATTCTAGATGTTTTGATGATCCTCACAAACGCGGGGACCTGGTCCCTTGCAGAGTGCTCTCGTTCAGATTCAAATGGGGTACAACTGTAAAACTATGATTTCACATGGTAGGTGAAAAACACAGTGAGCGCAGTGTACTGCACCAACAGGAAGAGTGGACGAGACTATCTGTTTCAGTGTCTCACAAATGCAGGGACCTGGTCCATGGTTGAGTTCTCTCATCCAGATCCATAATGGAGTACAGCTGGAAAGCTGCCCGCGTCAGAAGTTGGTGAAGCCGTCAGAGTACTACACCAATCAAAAGGGACGAGGTTGTTTGTCCAATGTGTATTAACTCTTTATGGTTGACTTAGTCAACATGACAAACAACAAACTAATTCATTCATTCAAAATGAGAAAAAGTCAGCACGTCTTCTCAAGAACTTACTAAGAAAAGTCTGTAAAGGACCTGGTCCCTTCAAGATTGCGTACGTGAAAGGACGACAGTACAGCTGTAGAGCTGTCACTTCTGATGTGACAGGTGCACGTCTTTACAGATAAGGCAGGCTCTTAGCCAATGGGCGGTCCCAAGGAGTTTGTGTTCATTTTCAATATAGTCTCTTCCAACAACACACAAACTCAAGATTTGGCAAACAAAACTTGGATTTTCTCTGAAAATTCAAAATCTTAAAAAGAAGGTCATCTTCAAGGAAGAACAATACTCATGCTCAACAAAGGGACCTGATAGAGTGTTGAAACGTCTTTGTTGAGTTTGAGTTTTGTCAGTCTTTGCATCTTGAAAATTCTCAAGTATACAAGCAAAGACCATCTTGGTGAAGTATTCTCTGACAAGCGCAACAAGGACCTGATCGAGTTGCAAGCATCATAGTGTGTCTTAGGAGTTATACTTTCGTGCTTACATTGTAAATATGTTCCTAATCTATAAAGGATTCAGATCTTGTTTCGGTTTCTAAAAGTCTAAATCGTCCAGAGGGTGGTGGTTTAGTGGGCAACCTGTGTGTTGCTTAGTCAAATTCTAAATCATCTAGAGTTAGGTGGTTTAGTGGGCGGTGTGGTATCTGGTTAGAAAAGTCTATATTAATCAGTTTGGGTTAGTATAGTGGGCAGTGTTGTATTTGCTTAGGATCATTAAGTAATAGGTTGTATTACTTAGTTTAGAGATTAGGAGGTTAATCTCTATGTGTGGTTATAAACTTGTTTTTACTTTTGCTTTGAGAAGATTAGTAAAAACAGTTTGAAAAGTCCTGTGAGACAGGTTGTGGTTTTACTCCCTTGAGTAAGGAGGTTTCCACGTAAAACACTTGTGCAGATCTTACTTCCAGTTGTTTCTTTTCTGCACATTTTTAGTTACTGTTCTTGCTGAGTCAAGGGACCTGGTCCTTGACTGATAAGTGGACGCATACATTCCAACATCCTCTGTAGTCGACTGAAGCCTAATCCAATCAAACCTACTTTGATACCTTAGCCAACTTGATCAAGACGATCGAATTGAACTCGACAAATTCAATATTTAAATTTTATGAGTTTAGTTTCTTGTGATTTTTACTATTGAACTGTTATATTTCAAAATTATGAATTCATATCTACTATTATTGTAATTTAACAAACTTATGTTCCGCATTGAAAGTTATGGTTCAATCGAACCCACACCAACAATGGTACACATCCGCCCCCGGAGGTGAACCAAGCCAAAATATTTCTCCATGAAATAAGTGCACATAGTTTTACAAACTCAAGGTACTGTGCCGCTAGTTTTGACCATCTTAAAATATGGTTCTCACTTACACCCTAAACGTATCCAGTCAAGTTTTTGCTTAGCTAACCACGATGTTGTAAGGAGAATCAATGATAAGTGACACATTCAAGAGGAATTTACAACAGGCCAACAGGGGCGTCAGACAGATGAAAAAAAAACTTAAGAAGAAGAAATTCAACTTTTATCCCACTTCAACTGAACCACTGTCCTCAAATATCAACCCATTACATATATACAGGCTCTCATCCAACAAGTAGAGAATGGCCATACAGGGAAAATTGAACAGTGGGATCTCTACAGGGGATGAAAGAAACCAATAGATTCTCCAAAGCATTGGCAGATCCACTGTGCAGGGTCTGTCTCACTTCGGCCAACCCACTTTCAAATTCTCCCCCTTCTGCTGCATTATGATCGAAAGATCAGAGCACTGGAAGGCCTTCCACCAACAATGTTCATCTTCCTTCATGAAGATCTTCTGAGAATACAGCTGCCCTAGATACGTCATTCTCAAAGACACTCAAACCAGAGTAAGGACCAGAAGAGAACATAGACGAGGTACCATCTGATTCAAAGGTTGTAGATGACTGTCTTAAGTTAGGTCGAGCACCTGAATTTATAGTAGTAGTATCCTGGTACTCAGTTACTCGCTGAACCATTTTGAGCGATTGAACCACTTCTCCCATTGTAGGCCGTTGGCTAGCTTCCGGAGCAACACAAGCCGCTGCAATTGTGCAAACCCGCACAAAATCTTCCTTTGGGTACTTCCCCTCAAGCCTTGGATCAGCAAGTTCTTCCAAACGATCCTTGTCTCTAAGTATTGGTCTGGCCTGAAAACAAAATAGAGCCCTGCTTTTTATACAGCCTTTTTCAAGGAGAGTCCAATGACAAAATAAGTTTCTAATTTTGTAAAGTAACCAAAAGGGGAACAAATAGAGACTTGAATTCTGAAGACCAGTAAATGCACAATTACACTTGTATGATTCTGAAGTAAGAAATGTATCAGTATAAGAAAGTATCAACAGCAGTTACTTACCCAAGTGACAAGATTCTCCTGCCCTGACGGTTGTGCCATATCTACAGGCCTCTTTCCTGTTAACAGTTCAAGGAGGACAACCCCATAGCTGTACACATCACTTTTTACCAGTAAATGCCCAGTCATGGCATATTCAGGGGCAACATACCTGCAAAGCAGTGCTTCCAAATTAGTCAATGTTATATCTAAGAGAAGCATGTGATAACAAAGAAACACTAACCCAAATGTGCCCATAACACGAGTTGAGAGGTAATTAGCCTGGCCTTCCGGGGCCTGTTTTGCAAGGCCAAAATCAGCAACTTTAGCATGAAAGTTGTTCTCGAGCAATATATTTGATGCCTTAAAATCTCTATGGATAACACAAGGTTGAGAATCTTCGTGCAAGTATGCAAGTCCTCTCGCTGCATCAAGCGCAATTTTCATTCTTGTGTCCCAATCCAGTGGGCAGTTTAATCCTAAGTGGCCTGCAGCAAGAGAATGCAATTGCTAAACTATATTGTTTTTAATAACAGTAACAAGTGCAATAGTTAAACTACTTGATACGTTGAATAGGTCACAACACTGATTGGTGCGACCATCTTGTCTAGAAACTTAAACCGTTAGAAAGAGGACACTTTTAACTTCCGCTTAAACTTTTCAACACCTCCTCCTCAGGCCGCAGCCCTGATTTTTTTCCTGGGCCCAAGAAACGCAAATTCATTTTTTATGAGGGATGATACTTGAAGGATCTCTACATACTCTAATATACCGCATTATAGAATCTCAATATCTACTCCAAGTTTTAGGGTGATGGTAGAATAGCTAAGCACCATTATAATGACTTTCGAGAATTTGTACAACATATGTGAGAATTCATATTTATTTGCATCTGCAATAGACAAGCTATATAAGGAATGCTGAACACGTTACAGTTGAGTTACCTTTCCTTTATGTGACTTCTTACCAGATAAGCAAATTACAAATTAAAATAGGAAGACAGATGCTGTAGCTCTTTAGTTGTTAAGTTGACAAAGGATAAAGTCACAAAAAAAACTTACCATGAAGCCAAGCCTCTAAACTTCCATTTGAAACAAGCTCATAACACAGTAGGTTCTGTGAGGACTCCCGACTGCTATAGTAACCAACAAGCTTCACAAGATTACGGTGATGCAGCCTACTAAGCATCTCAACCTCAACTAGAAACTCTTTACCTCCTTGTTGGCCTCCACTAGTAAGTCTTTTTATTGCAACAGCAGTACCATCACTAAGCACGCCCTTGTAAACTCTGCCAAAGCCGCCCTCTCCAAGTATACTAGATGGTGCAAAGTTATTTGTAGCTTCTTTCAGTTCTTCATATGCCAGAAACCGTGTACTAGTTGGATGGGGAAACGATCCCTGAGCTGGAACAGTGTCCACACGCATTGGTTTTTCTATCAAGAAATTGAAATACAAGTGAAAGTTTATAAGGCTAGAGAGTTAGATGGTGCAACAAGTAAAAAAAAAAAAAACATCTCATTTATAGTTCAATATCGTGCATAAAAAGAACCGATAAAAATATTTCTGGTCAGCAGAAAAATAGCTCTATGGAGTTCCAGTTTCTCCATTATTATCAGCAGTTAACGATATTTTGGTTTAAAGGAAACTGATAGACAAGTAAAGCATTGTGGTTGTTAAATAACACCAGTATTGTGGGCTTAAGCCATCAGTGTTCAAGTAGAATAACCATTTAAGTAGCTCGTAGACAGGAAATTATGAGAGCTCAAGATGCTATATGCAACCCAAAGTTTCGCAGATACGGAGAAAACTCATAAACAACATTACTTCTGAATGAAAGATCAATGAAGACGTTCTACAGACTTTTTTCTTTGTCTTATTTGACCAGAAGTAGAAGTTTGCTAGAGTTATTGATCAAGCTTCTACTAATCCTCAAGTAACACTAGTCCTAATTTACAAGAGAGATCCTTTTTCATCCTTGTTGTTTCTTCTGTTCAGTAACTAAGTTTCAGTTCCTAGCTGGTGGACCTTTAAGAAGAAGACAGTCCAAATTCAGGATAGTTTTATAAGTCCACGGAATATACAGGATCACTTACCAGCTTCTTTGTGGGAGCCTTTCTTCTGTCCATGATTAGATCCACAGAAACAAATAAAAAGTGTTGATATGATAGTGATGATTAAGATACCAGCAACAATCCCAACAATAAGAATTAAACTCGGATGTCTCCCTTTGTGTGAAGATACTGTTACTGCAGGAGCTGAAGGCAGATTCGGAGCTGCTTCAACTGGTGACATAGCAGAACGAGGAGCTGCATATCAAAGAAAAAGTTATTCAAGAAATATGAAAAGATCTTTGAATTAAGAGGTTGATAAAATCCACCCATTCCCATCCCCACTCCCGGATCAGCCAATGCTAGAGAAAATTATCTGCATATCAGGTGTGAAATATAACCAGAAGCAAGTACCTTGTGATGAAACTGGTGGCTTAAACAAGGTAATGTTGAGTAATTGGTATCCACCCACTAGTGTTGGGTCTAGTTGGATCTTATGCATTGATAATGAAGCGTTTACCGCAGAAGCTTCATCAGATGATAAGCTAACTCCCTTGTCTGGTGTGATATCCATGGATATATTTAGCTTTGAAAGATCCACCATATAAAAGTTAATCAGCTCAATTTGAGACACCTTTAAACCTAACTGTGAAGCAAATTCATTTAGAAAAAGTTTCCCATTAGGATTTGATGAGACATTCAAGAGAAGAAGGTCGATCTTTAACGGGTAAACACACTCGCAGTCCAGGCTTCCTCGTTTGAGCACCATATCTTGTCCACAACAGCCTGCCAAAATGTGAAAGAAAAAAATGTACATAAATGTGGAGATATATCTTCAAGGGAGAGGGAAAAGAGCGACAACTTCACTGACACATTATAAAGAGATGGGTTTTGATTTTTACATACGTTTGAACTTAGCCACACCAAAGGATAGTTAGCCAATGAGTCAGTATTTAAGAGTGTCCTGTAAGTTCTACCAGTGGGAATATATTTGAAATATCACACTACCATTTTCATTTTTAATGAAGTAAGGAAATTTCATTAGAAGGCATCAAAAAGATGCAAGGCAAAAAATTACAGCAAAACAAGGTGTCTGCTCCTGTACAAGAACTTACTAAATACTAAAGAGCAGACATAGTCCGAGAAAAATCAACAGTAGTTACAGGGGCCTGGTTGAACCAGCTACGTAAGATAACCAAACAGTTGGATTTAAGAATGTGGTTAGGAGCTGAAATCCCATCAAAACATCTATGATTCCTTTCATTCTAGATGCGCCAAAAGATGGAAGCAGGCACCATATTGTAAACCAAACACTATTGTTGTTTGGGTATAAAACCATTTTGGAAACCAGCAGTCGTTTTTGCAAATCAGCTTTTCCGAACAAAACCAACAATGGATTCTGATTTCTCAACATTAAACTGTGCCCTCTTTTTCATTCAGGTCCTTGCACTTCAGTATCAAACACTTTTTAACAGTCGTTTTTGGAAATCAGCTTTTCAAAACAAAACCAACAACGGATTCTGATTTCTCAACATTAAACTATGCCCTCTTTTTCATTCAGGTCCTTGCATTCCAGTATTAAACACTTATTAGATTTATGAACTGTCCCCGTCACCAACCCCCACCCCCACTCACTTTTTTGTTATTTCCCTCCTAGAGAGAAAGTAGTGCTCTATGATTTTTCACCTATTCGTAGGTAAGTTTGGCAGCAATTTAAGAAATGTAGCTGATTTTTATTAGTAATTTCTAACCATATGGAAGTGTAAAATATCTTCAGCTTGAGAGATTAGTTTCAAAAGTTTATAATTCATAGATTCTGGAAACAAATAAATCCAAACACCATCACTTTTTGAACCCAACTCTTCCAGAACATAAATCCAATCACTCACAATTGTTTCCAGAAACAAAACCAAAGGCCAGTACATACAAAACCAATTCTGGTACCAATTTCAAAGACAAATCCAACCACTCTTTATTTCTAAAATCAAATGGTTAATGGTACTTTTTATGTATTTTCCACTTATGAAGCTTTCCTTCCCTATATATTATAATGTATATCCCCAAAATTATGACCCTCGTATCTATTACTGCCTGCTGCTCTCCCCTGGGTCTTTTTTGTGAGAATGGGGGAAATAAGACATATATAAGCTAGGCTGCAGCAGGCATCCGTCGAAATTCATTAAGAAGAAAGATTCTTACTGGAAGTGTGAGGAGAAAGTGGTGGCTGAGCCAAACCAGTGGGTAGAGTACTAGGACTGGATTGCGGGGGTGCAAGGCCAGCACTAGGAGGCACCAATCCATTTTTCTTCATTGATGGCTTCGATAAGCTGGAACTGGAAGGAGCGTGCGCAGCAGTTACTAAAGGACCATAATCAGGAGGCTGAGCTGGAGCTAGCCTAAGCCATGGCGCACCATGAGGAGAATGTTTCCTATGCTGTCTATGAAAACCAGGTACATTCGCCGGCAGGGGCAGATCAGGTATGCCAGGTGCTTCAACAGGTTTATTGACTGGAGAAACAGGTTGTTGCTCAAATGGCTTATCAGGCAACTCAGCATTAGTGATGCACAAGACATAAAATAGAATGGTTAAATGCTTCGGCTTCAAAGATTGGCCCCTCTTTGATACCCCTGAAATTCATTTTAACAAGAAGTAAGACAAATGAAGTTAACACCAACATAATTGAATAATGAGCACAGTTTGCAGCTAAAACAACATCAATACAACCAAAAAACATCTATCAGAGATGAAATAGTCAAGTTGGTCACAATTAATTACTCCATTCTAACTTTTAAGAGTTTGCATCTAAAAGGAAGAAATAAATGATTATCTCAAACATCCTCAAAAAGAAAAAAGAGATTTAGGCAAAGGTGAAAAATGGAGATGGCCCCACTAAAGTGTGTACATGGTGGATGAGAAACAAGTCAAGAATTTTTTTTAATTTTTTTTTGAAAATGGTAACGTTGTATTATATCACAAAAGTACATGGGTTGTACTCAAACCTTATATACAAATGCACTCTAGACACTCCTACTCTATTTCTATATTGAGTCTAAAACATCAACTATAGAGGCAGTGTCATTTGAGTATAATTGATTACACCAAAAACATAATAACAAAATGCAGTTTAGTTTAACATCCTGCACACTATTTTCTATGACAAGTCAAGAAAATTACGGTAAAGCAAGCCTTAATGAAGGGTAATACCTTGCACAATCCATTGAGGTTCCAGACAAATCTACAAATACATAGGCCTTAATATTTCTGTTTGTTCAGAATTGGAAGGAAATGCAACAATGTTCTAGTCTTCTCCAAAGAATCACACTGTTTAAACCTTCAATTCTATGAGACACACTGTTTTGAAACTGAGAAGTAACTAATTTTGCATCACTTTCTCATACTAAAATTAAGGACATCATTAATAGTGAAAACCAACATCAAGATAATGTTGGGTGTACAAAAAGTATATGCAGAAGATATTCAACCTAAGCCTGTGAGGAGTCACTTTGTATACATTTTCCACTTTATAGATGTTATATTCAATTTCAAATCTGAGATGAGTAGTCAGTATTGAGCGGTGTACTTGTAATTGTCATACCGTGTAAATGTAACAACATATCAGTTAATCCGTTATAGGGGAATTAAGTCAGTTAGCAGTTTAGCTGCTTGATTGTGGTATAAACTAAGGGGACTTGTACATTGGGGATTAATGTGAAATAATATCAATATGCCTCTCTCTACCTCTCTAGCTTCTTCTCTTTAGCATTCCCTGCAATTCCTGTTCAGGAGCCATTCCTTTTCTTGGTTCCTTAGAGATTTGTGACAGTACTGGCATTAGTATTCTAAACTATGACCTGCTATTTTTCCTTCAAATCTGCTCCAACAGGTAATTTCCTTTTGCACATGAATACACACAATCTAATGAGATTCTTCTTTCTTTCGCTTTCTTTTACCCCCCTCCCTAGGAACTCCCATCATTTTGGTTCTCACAACCTTAGGTTGGAGGTGGAGGGTGCTTACCATCTGAGCAACCCCTCCTGGTCTCTTCTTTCGCATTGCCAGCTCACAACTCAAACAATAAACACTAGATTCCGATAACTAGTTTCGGCAGAAAATAATGCAGTAAATCATTTACCCTCAAGCTTCCAGCTGCAATTTTAATACTTCATAAATTTTACAGAAAGATCAATTTTCTAGTAATTAACCCTAAATCAACCAATTAAATCAGTAAGAAACTAAAATTCAGTCGAAAAGGCATCAATAAACAGTTCCCATTACACAATTTATACGGAATACTACTACAGCAGCAACCAGAACACACTAGAAAAACCTAAAATACAGCTTAAAACCTAGAGAAGCAAAAGAACTCACTAGCACAACACGGGAAGAACAGTAGCTTTGCCAAGTCCAACATCACTTGACGCCAATGAAAACTAACACCGTTCGGATCTGAAGAAATTGAACAAACTAATAGCTAGATCGAAAAGTAGCAGAACAAACAACACTACAAGCAAAAACAACTTGCATCAGCTATCAAATGAGGACCTAACACCCCAGACAACGAAATTCTTAAAGAGTAAATTTCATATCTAAAAGTGTCCTTCGCCATTTTTAGGCTCAGAAATCCTCACTCTATGAGACGGGGTGGGGTGGGAGTGGGGGTGGGAGGTGGGACTTGTCGTTGGCTTCACTCTGTAATTAGTACTGAAAGCTTTAGTTCCATTTTTTCCCCCTTTTCTTTATCTTTTCTCGAGTTGTCGGTATCTGTGACGACTTTGTTGAACTTTTAACGTGCATTTCTGATAGCAAAATCTTACCATAACGGTAAATAAGAAACCATATCATAGACTCAATTTTGTCACTATTTGAAATCAAAAATATCAATATATTTAGTAATTTCACAAAAGTAACAATGATACTTGATCTATTTCTATTTATATATCGTTCTTATTAAAAATAAATAATTCTTGATATTTGTTATTTTACAAAATCAACGCATAAATGGTACTACTATTTTTTCTTTTTCACACTTGTAATTTATTAGCCTTGAAAATATATATTTGACTAACATAAAAAAATGAAGTAAATAATTCATATTTATTGGTTAAATTAATTAATCAAAATAAATTAATTCATGTTTATTGATTGAAAACTTAACTTCAAAAAAATATTAAATAAGGTTAGAACAGTAAATTTACTTAGGTCCCCGTTTGGCCATGCAATTTGAAATCATGAGATAAAGTTGAAGTTTTGTTTGGACATGCATTTGGACTTTTTATGTTGTATGTTTTCTCATAAACATAAAAAAATCCCATAAGTTGTAAAATTACTAAAATTGTTCCAATTCTTTATACAATTTTACCAAATAAACAAAAAACTATAAAATCTCATAATACTAATACACTATCACAAAGATATTCTTAAAAAATACAAGATTTATTAATCAAGCTTTAATTCAATAAAAAAAATCAAACATCTATAAGTTGTCGTATGCCAGTCTTTAATATAGTCCCTCATGTGTAGGGGCGGACCCACGTGGGTTCCAGGGGGTTCACCCGAACCCCCTTGGCAAAAAATTACATTATATATATAAGGTAAATTTTCTGTATTTATGTAGATATATTAATTTTGAACCCTCTCATGGTCAAGATGAAAGCTATAGTGCAATGGCAAGTCTCCTTAAAGTTTACTTTCGTGTCTGGAGTTCAAATCTCGGCGTGAGCATTTCATTCTTTTCATTTAGTTTCATTTCCTAATTTTCATGTTTTTTTTTATTTATTATTTTTTTTTAAAATTCAATGGTACCATTCCTAAAGGCTAAATCACTTTTCACTTCCCAAATCCCTATTTTTCGAACTCCTGAGTGAAAATCATGGATCCTCCACTGATAGTATGGACAATTTTTTCACGTTGAACTTGCATTTCTCGTTCATATGACTAAGAAGACGAACTAACATTGTTACTTTGTTGGTCAATTTGGTTAGTAAATAAATTTGATAAAAAAAATATAACGAATTTGGTGAATATAAATGACAAAATAGATTAGAAAAACAACGAACAATATTGTATTGAACTTGTAATTAATGTTTATGCTTCTCATGGAACTAAGCAGATTTTGCGAACTTGTCTTTTTATGATTATTGTTTCATTGAGCTAGATGAAATTTTTCTTATATAAATTCTAGAGCAAATTTTAGGTATAGCAAAGATAAAAATCATATTTATATGCTACAGTTATAATTTGTATAATTGTGTTTCATAGCAAAATTTATATTTGCTATGGAGCTGTTAATCTGTATATTTCTAGACTCCTTCCTTTTTATACAATTTGATTTTTGTAAAAAATAAATAAAAAGGCGGTAATTTCTATTACAAAAAACAAAAAAATCGCTAAATTCACGCGCATTATGTTGTAATAGGATTTCTTTCCTTCTACGTCTTCTTCATCAGTGGTATAAAATGAGTTTTCTTTTATACAACAAAAAAAAACATATACTTATACAAATTACAACTACATACAAATTCTTATACCTTTAATTTGTATACCATATTGTCAAAACAAAATATAAATAAAAATTTGTGTGTGTGTGTGAATACAAATTTTTATTAGCTTTATTTGTATGTGTATATGTTCTTTGTGTTAGGCGTGTCAATTGTATATTTATACGTTTATATATGTGGAATTTGTATATAAATAAAATTTTGTATTAGCTATAAATAGTATATGTATATGTTTTTTGTATTAGGCTTGTCAATTGTATATGTATACATATGTATAAGTGAATATATATATATATTTGATTTTGTACTAGTGTAATATGTATATAATTAAAAATTTGTGTTAGTGGAACTAAATATTATAATCAATTTTTTTTTGTATATAATTAAAAATTTGTATTGGTGGAAACTATATATAATTTAAAAAAAAAAAACTGATTTGGGGAAAGATTTTAGGAGAGATTGAAATAAACTGTGAGAGAAAAGATAGCGAAGGAATTTTATAAAAATAAATTTTCCATTTTTTTAAATGCGTGGGCCCGCAGCGATTAAAAACTAATTTGGGGAGAGATTTTAGGAGAAATTAAAAGAAAATGAAAGAGAAAAGATAGCGAAGGGATTTGTATAAAAATAAATTTTCCGTGTTTTTGAAATGTGTGGGCCTCAACCGAATGGCGAAAATCGTGTAACATTTGTTGCAAAATACAAATAAATGAAACAATAGCTATAAAATTTATTTTGATTTAAATATTTGCTATTATGTACAATTTTTTCTAAAATCTATTGAGATGAATATTTGATAGGTCTCCCTAAATATACCTCGTATATTTTTATACATAAATAGGAAGCATGTTGTTAACTTTTTTTGCTTTTGTTTTTAGAACAATCAGTTTGAGTGCAACTAGATTGTTGTTTTATAATATTTTACACGTGATGATTAATAAAATCGTTAAGTTATCATAAAAGATTGATAATAATTTGTCGTTATTTTAAGATGGGAAATAGCTATGATAAATTGATAATGGTGTATAATCTTAACCCACGATTTTTGATAAATTTATTACTATCGTACCTTATTGAATAGAGATATTCTGAGATTTACTTCTAGAAACTTTCTACTAAAATTTATAAATAAAAAAGTTGACCACAAAAATAGTTAGACTTCATATATTTAGTTGAAGGTCAATTTATTTGTATATATTACCCTATATTATAAGCCAACAAGGCTAGGACGAACATAGCATCTATCAGTTGTACCCAAAGTAGAATAAGTTGTACGGGGATATACAAACCCGTCCTTTCATAAACGTGTAGTGTATTTATGAAGACACGTGTATTACTCTCCTCACTGAATCTTCTTGACCTGATATCCCTTATTAATCTTCTCAATTTCTCCTCCTACATCTATCTCAGATCTTCGATCCTACCGTCACTGTTGTAATCTCACTATCAAAAATTAACAAAATCTTATCGTCACTGATGTCAAGGATTGGTATACTATGAAAAATTAACAAAAACCCAGCTAATATTGCTCTCAAAATACAACCCTTTGTTTTTCCTCTTTTTTAGGTTACACCTAAATAACCTTTGAGCAGGGGAGGAGCCACGTTGTCCCCAGGTGTCCAATTGGACACCCTTCGTCAAAAAATTATACTATATATACACGTAAAGTTTTGACTTATATTGGTATATATATATATATATATATATTATTTTGGACACTCTAAATTAATAAAGTAACTCGTAGTGGAGTTGGCTAAAGCTGTCAGCTGTTTTCCACTTCTATATGCTCCTTCTACTTTAACTCTATTACTAAAAATTTATGCAAAATTGATGGTTCTCTAATTTCAAATGGATTGTTTTCCATTGTTGCTTGGTGGGCATTTTTTTTATGGTTATATTTTTTCTTTTTCTGATCAGTTTTCTTCTCCTAAATAAATATTTATGAGTATTCTATATTGAGATGTTCATAATGGTATGACCAATTTTTTGTGGTCATAATTTTGTTTAAATATGTTCTTCTCATTGATTTATAATATGTTGTATCGATTGTTAGAATTCTCAATAAGTTTTCTCTAATAAATATTTGTATTCATAACCGAATTTTTATGTAACCTATAATTACAATACTTAATATGCATTAACCCCTCACAATTGATTTTATATATATATATATATATAATAAATTTGGAAAATATATATGAGAGTTGTTTTATAATATTTTACACTTGATGATTAATAAAATCGTTAAGTTATCATAAAAGATTGATAATAATTTGTCGTTATTTTAAGATGGGAAATAGCTATGATAAATTGACAATGGTGTATAATCTTAACCCACGATTTTTGATAAATTTATTACTATCGTACCTTATTGAATAGAGATATTCTTGAGATTTACTTCTAAAAACTTTCTACTAAAATTTATAAATAAAAAAGTTGACCACAAAAATAGTTAGACTTCATATATTTTGTTGAAACTCAATTTATTTGTATATATAATTATAATAAAGTGACAATATTTTTAAAAGCCAGAGAGTAAGTTATTTTGCACTTTAATACCATAACTCAGTGTGATTAAGACATTAAGAACTTGCTAAGATAAGATATGGCATTGAGATAATTAGTAGTCCTTTCGAATAAAGATGTTGAACTCCTATGCCAGATTTTAACAGAAAAAATAGATATTAAACATATATTCAAATGTAATTAGAGGCGGATATAAGATTTGAGTTTTATGGATTTAATTTTTAAGATTCATAGAATTGAACCTATTATATTTTTAAAATTATGAATTCATATCTATTATTTATTACATAATATTTGTGAACTTTTATACACTATATAAAAATTTTAAATTATGTCAAAAATACGAAAGTAACATGAATTAGATGTCAATACTTTATCTCTGTCCTTGCAAATAAACGTAGTTATTTATGTAGTAAAATCGGAAATGTGTTTAGTTGAGATAAACATATCATTTTATTTGAATGGTTGTTATGTATTGTTTCATAATGTATCGTATTGTATTGTATTATTTTAATAAATATAATATTTGGATAAATTGATAAATCATGTTGTTTTTCATCGTTACATAATGTCACACATCAACGATTTAAATAATAAGCCTACAACAAAATTTGGGTATGAGGTAGAGTCGTAGAGTGATGAGTCCACAAATTGGACTCATTTAGGGCTTTATTTTGATAAGAATAGTGTCCTCGAATGCTTATGTTGTCTCAATATCTGATGAAACCTCTTAAGTTTCAGGTATTTGAAGTTTTATTGAAAGCATGGACACTTAGCGCAAAAAGGAACAAAAAGGTTGACAAGAATGAAAAAGCTGAAGCCTGAGCATCGCCAAACACACTTGGCGATGCGCTGAAGGGATTCACTCCGCCCTTTGTTCCAGTGCACGAAGCCCTGAAGAAGAAGGATCAAAAGGCGATGAAAGGAGCAGTCGGCGCTTCCCCGAATATTTCCGCGAAGCAGTACTATACCGCCCAATGGTCCAGAACGTGAAGATGTTGAAGGCAAGTACAAAACGGCGATGAAACAAAAGAAGGGCGAGTCGCCGAGTCATTCGGCGACATCGACTAACCTCGCCGAAAGATCCTCCAGAACTATTTTCTGAAGTCTATAAATACTAAACTTATTATTAATTTTAGGAGAGTCAAACTTTTATTTTAATTTTCAAAATAGAATAGTACTTTTTGGGATATTTTCTCTCAAGTTTGGAGAGGGTTTTGTGGGAGACTTGAAGAGAGAAGGGTTTCATCTTTCCCAAGTTGGAAGTGGGTCTTCTCCATTCTTCTTCCTTTGCTTAAATCAAGGTTTAATTTCTTATACTCATTTGATTTTAATATCATTTTAGGTGTATTTTGTTATTTCTTGATGGGTGGCTAAAAACCCCATTCTTGGGGTGTGATTTAGCAAATATGTGTTGATATTGTTGTTAGGTCTTGCTTGCTGATAGGTTAGATGTATTTTAATGGTGATTTCACCTAGTGGTTGTGGTTTAATTTAATGGGTTTGTAGTTGTAAATACAAACCACCCATGTGTTTTCGGCTTACCCGAGAGGGAGGTCGCAAAACCAAGACCACTAGACTGAGGCCTAAGAAGTGGGTCGACATGAGGTTTAGCTCGAGAGGGTGAACCCTAGTCCCATATCCTAACACTCAGCTCGAGAGAGTGAGTGGGGTAAGGCGTAGGCTGGTCTTCATGTGGCAAGTGGGTGTCTGAGAGGAACCCATATGAAACGGGGTAAGTTGCCTGAGAGGGAACTTATTTCCATCTAAAGCTTCGCCTAGTCACTATTATCTTGCGAATTCCCTATCGAAAGCATGCACCCAACGATTTATCTCAACTTGTATTGCGGTCACACCCCAAGAACTTTCTCCCATACTTGAATTTTCTCTTTATTTTTGTTGTTTTAGCTATACTTGTGACAAACCTCCATTGATATTTGACACTTTGGTGTCACCTACTTGAATTTACTTTGGTTTTATTCGATAATTTCTTAAACTACAACTAACTAGAACAAAATTCTAGCCTAACTACTATTTTCACTACCACTCCCTTGGGACACGATCCCAATCCTTGGTTGGGTTACTATATTATCGACGATTGTAGACACTCGTACTGTAGGTTAGTGTCGTTGGTCACGATAAGCATCATAGAGCTAGTATGAAAATGTAGGACACATGATAATTTAAATTTTTAAATAAGTAAAGATAAAATGAGAAGAAAATATAAAAATAATAATACAATCACACCAAATTGATCATTACACAAATAAGATTTTTTTGTCGTTATCAAACGACAAATTTAAATAATATAATACAATTAAATTTAAGTAACAATCAAAACAAATATTGTATATAAACTAACAATACAATACAACAAATAACAACCATCCAAACAAGGTGTAAACATAACTAGAAAATGTATGATTTTGTACTGACACCAAAAAAACTACTTAATTAGATTAGCATTCCTACCAATGTAATGCCTCAGGTTCAGAAAGGGCAAGATTTCAGTTTTCAGAAAAATCTGGTGCCATTCGATGGAGGCCAACCACGGTCGATGGACTGAACCACAGACTGTTGGTCTGGTCAACCAAACTGCTCAGAAAGTTACGAACCACGGCCTAGACCAACGGACCGTTGTTGGGTCCACGGTCCGTGGATGAGGCCCGTTGATCCAGACCTCAAATTCTAGCTTCTGACGTCAGATGATGGACTAACAGGACGGACCGTCGATCAAACCACGGTCCATTGGTTAGGTCGTCGTCTGGGTCGACAGTTATTAGTTTCAGTGGCTTTTGGGTCTTTTCCTAATTAGTCTAGCATAATACTATGTCGTTTTGCCTATGCCTAGGACCCCTATATAAGTGATTTTAACCCCAAATTAATTCATTCTCTTCAAATTCACCAAAAGAAGTTGAGTATTTCTCTCTCAAGGATATTCTCTCTCAGAAGTTTGAAGAAAAAGATTCAAGCTAGGGTTCAAGGTCAAGCCTCCATTCTTCAATTGCTTTTTGGCTTTGATAACAAGGTATGGTAGCTTTTCATCCATGAAACCCTTGCATCCATGGAGTCCCTAATAAGTTCTCTAAATTGAAAAATAGAAAGAGAAAAGACATAAAATCACCATTAAAGTTGTCCCAAATTTTCAAAAAGACATCTTAACTTTACTGGTGTTATATTACCCCACAAAATTATTATATACCTTTGTAAATACATCATTTTGACCCATTGTGAGTAATTCTCACAAGAAGAATACAATCTAATGCAGAAATCAAAGACGGAAAATAAAGATAAATAGATAGACACAAAAAGAGGAAACAAAAAGCAACCAAAGGGTATATTAAACCCAATGACCTTGATTCGTTGATCCTACAATAAGCACCCAACTCTTACGATGACCTCAAGGGAATTGATATCCCAAGCAATAAACGTTTCTAACAAAAGGCAACACAAGCTTAACCAAGCTCTCAACACTCAAACATGAGTTTTCAGTTTTTAACATCAAAATAATCTCCGTCTAAAAAGGAAACCTAACCAGCTATTTATAGAGTTTAGGATAAAAGGCCTAAAAGTGACCCGAAAGACAAAATGGCGAGCCAAGTCGGGCTCGCCTAGTCACTTGGTGATGCGCCGACCTGGTCGGCGAGCTTCTCTGCAATTCTTCAGTCCCTAGCCACGTTCTGTAACATTAAGCGGACTGGGGCCATCGCCTAAGCCATTGGGCGATGCGCTAAGTGGACCCTGCTCGCCGAAAGGGACTTCTTCAGCAATTTTCAAGGCATGAAAGTCCTTGCTTGTCATCAACACCATCTCGAGCACCTCCATCTTCATGAATAGCCCTTGCATCCTTTGAAGGTCTTGAACTTGACTTCTAGTAAATGGCCTTGATGTAATCCGTTTTACATCACATTGTCTCATCAATAAAGCTACACGTGATTTTCACCCCTTTTGACCCCTTTTAATTTTATTGCCACATCTATGGTCTGTCCTTCCTCAAGAGGTGAAGAACAATGATACTGCCAAATAAGGGTATTACTCTATTGATTGAGATTACCCAACTTGGGTACTTCAAGATTTTAGGCAAAGGTGATTAACCTGTTGTTGTGAAGGCTAAGTTGGTGTCGAAGAACGCAGAGAAAAAGATTAACGAAAATGGTGGAGCAGTTGTTCTTACTGTTTAGATCTGAATTGTTAGTTACTTTTTTATGTTAAAGTTATTGTTTTTGATTAGTTAATGGAGATTTGAACTTGGTATTACTTGTTTGAAATTCTTTTGAGATATTTCAATTTAATGAATTATTCACTGTTAAAGCATCTGTTATAGATAGTATGTTGTGATTCTATTTGTGAATAATGATTTTTTCCAAGTTTGTGTAAATGATATTTGCTCGTGCTAGTGTTTACGCGCTCTGCCATTAACTAAATTCAACACATTTGAGGCAATTGTAGCCCAATTAGAAGAAGATGATGAATATAAATGATGAGGTGTTTAGGGATTTACCTGTGTTTGTTTCTTTTTTAATTTTGTTGTCTTTGCGTTTTTCCATTTTTTTATTGTTTCATTTTAGACTTGGGCTCTGTTTCCAGTTGAAATAAAGTCGACCACTGGTCCTGTTTTAACTAAAATAAAAATGATGAGGTAAATAATTAATAAATAAAATAATTGAAATGTGGCACTTTTCAATTGGTTTTTGACAACAAAAGAGGACTTTCACGTGCGTCATGTGCGTGGTCACAACATAGTGAGAAAATGAGTCAAAATGGTCCTTTTACAAAGATATTCAATACTTTTGTGGGGTAATAAGACGCCCACAAAGTTAAGGTGTCTTTTTGAAAATTCGGGACAACTTTAGTGGTTACTTTATGTCTTTTCTCAAATAGAAATTCTCCAATTTGAGTTAGGCTTTTCTTCCAAGTTATGAGTTCGTTGATTCAATTGATTGATTATGCATGAAGTGAGAGGATTCTATGCTTTTATGATGAAATTTCATGTACCCATGCTTAACTCATATTTCTAAGAAGAAATTGATAAAAAAAATGGGTTTTACTCTATGAAAGGAGAATTTATGGATTTATGTGTATTCTTATAGGATAAATAAGATACGATCTGAGTTGCTTTGAGATTGAAGCATATGTGATGATTTATGATAGGAATTGCTTTGAGAGGGAATCATGTGTTATTAATTGTTGATTATTGATGTGATTGTTGTGGAAGAGATTTTCCCACATGATTTCTTATGTATGAATGTGAAAGGTTTTCTTACATTGAATGATTCTAGGTTGAAAGAATTTCTTACCTAAAGTAAATCTAAGCTAAGGAATTATGAGAATGATGAGGCTAAAGGCGATTACCCATGACATCTAAGCAAAAGATAAGAGGCGATTATCCATGTCATAATGTAGAAAGACAAGAGGTGAATACCCATGTCACATGATGTACAAACAAGATACGATTACCCATGTTCCTATAATGCAAGTTGGATTAGAGGCGATTACCCATGATCCTAAGCAAGAGGACGAGAAGGGATTACCCATGATCCCAAAGTGAAAGGACAAGAGATGCGACTACCCATGATCCTTTACAAGAAGGCAAAATGTGATTCCCCATGTCCTTAAAAGATAAGCTATGATATGATAGGTGACGATCTAGGATTGTTGCTTGAGTTTGCCTTCCATGATGAGTAAGACTAGAGGCGGTTATCCATATCTTGACTAAGGATGAATTAAGGTTACTTCAAGAAGTACACCTTATATGTTGTGATGATTTATTATGTGCATTAATTATGTTTCATGACTTATATTGCCTAACGCTTATGTTATGTCTATTATGCTATCATATTTAGTACATCTTTGAACTAATGCATACTCTTAACTACATTTTTTATCCAAATGTAGGGTCCGGCGTTCCCGATTCTCATCTTCATCGCTAGGATCCATAGTAGAAAAAGAGTTGAAGATTGGTGAGTCCTCATTCATCGGAATATTTGGCCACTACTTTCCTTATGCTCTTTTCATTTTGAGTTTTGAACATTGATGTACGGGCTACGTTCCGAGATTCTATTGTATTAGATGGTTTTTGAGACAAGAGTTTAAACTTCCGCTTTGCTTTGAAAAAATTGGTTATCTTGAAATAATGTTTTAAATCTTATCGATTTCTATTATCTTGACTATGAAAGCTAAATGGCTTGTATGAGGCCTCTTGGGGTCTTGTACATTGTGTTACATCTAGGGGATACCCCTGGGTCGTGACAACCATATCTAATGAATTCCTCTATACTTAAAAGTTAAAAACGACTATATATATATATATATATCCTTTTCTTTCTTTCTCTCGCTCTCTCCTTTTTCTTTGTTCTATCTAATCTTTCTTATATTTCCCCTCGCTCTTTCCTTCTTTCTATCGATGTATCCGTCTTTCTACTTGTAACGACCCGAGCCTACACCCCGGATGTAACATGACGTACAAGACTCCGACGAGCCTCATAGCATTCATAACATAAGATAATAGAATATGGTGCGGAAATTTAAAACTTTTTCTTTTACGATCGAAGTCTTTTATAAACATGAGCAGAAGTCTATAATTTGTCTCAAACCATCTAGAACCATAAGACTAAAACTTTGGGACGCAACCCATACAAAAGTTCTAAACATAATAATAAAATGTAAAGGACATGGTGGTCAAGCCCTCAGATACTATGATGACTCACCATAACTTCTCTTCTTGATCTATTATAAACCTATCCACGAGGATGGAAGCTGATATCACCAAACCCTACACTTTGTAGAAAAATATAGAAGAAATATGGGTTATCACAAAAATGCGCTACGTATGATAGCCATGCGAAAATCATCCTAAAAAGGACACTTTTAGTTGAAAACCATGCATTTAACTAGTTTGAGAATCATCATGAACATTAGTGTAAAAACATAAGACATAATCATATTCAACATATAGATCATCATAGCATAATAAGACATGCCATAAGTACCCTCAAAGTCTACTTGTGCAACGCATAGATGAAGTCACATACCCCCATCTATACTAAGTAAAGCTTCTTGAGTAGTCATAGTTCGTCGTTCATACAATCATAGTCAATACTTACATCATCATCTCAAATAGAACCATCTCATAAGTAACCCTAAGTTATACTTGTACAATGCATGAATGACATCCCATAATATCACCCATACTAAGTACCCCTTTTAGGCCACCATAACATACTTACCATTCTTCATTCTCATCTTTAGTCAATACTCATTAGAAAAGGAACATTCATATTCAATAAGTCATGACAAGGAAAACAACTCATTTAGCCTTTAAGTCAACATTCTCATTAACATCATTATAAGCACATTCATTTCATTAGACATTATGACATTAAAGAACACACCATGACTATTCTCAAAGCCTATTTGTGCACTGCATGGATGAAGTCCATACCCCCAACCCCACTAAGTAGTGCATTCTTGAGAAGCCATAGTTCATTATCATTCATTGTAGGGGTAAGCCTTAACCGACATAGACCATGTGAGCAAATCATGGAATCCCGATGTTATCCACACCGAATAAGGGATTCCTACTTGCCTAAGGTAGGACCGTGTCACGACCCGAGAGCACCCCTTAGTCGTAACATGGCGTACTTGACCCCGAAGGGGTCGCATACAAGCCCTTAGCATTATCATATCATAAGATCGTAGAAAAATAGGGAGAATTTAAAAGTTTATTTAAAGCATAATACCAAAAAAAATATTTCATAAAAGGGGAAGTCTTTCTAACATCTTTGTCTCAAACCATATATGAATAACATGGATAAAAGTCTTGGGACGCAGCCCACATAAAGTCTAAAACATAAGAAAAGACATAAATGAAACATAAGGGGTTTGTTCTCGAAGCTATGAGGACTCACCAATCTTCAATCTTCTTGCACTTAGGAACATAAACTCCAAGCAACTCAATCTCCCACACCCTACATTTGAATAGAATGTAGGCAATATGTGTTAGTACAAAATGTACCAAGTATGAAAGCTAACATACCAACATTAACATCTCAAAGTGGTTAGTCAACATAAGACATAATCATAAGAGATAATAACATAAACTCCAATAAGATATCATAACATCATAAGTCAACATAATACAAGATATATGAACATAAGAGCTAAATCATAATTATAGCATAGCCTTACTTAACCTTCATAATTACAATAAACCAACTCTAACATCATAAGTATCATATAAGCATTATTGACTCTTAGTCATCTATACCATAATAGTACCATTCTTAAGTAACCTCAAAAGCATACAAGTGTAAAGCAAGAATAACATCCCATAATACTACCCACGCCATGCATCCCTTCTTAGTCATCTTAAGCATAGTCTATATACATGGCCTAATTCTCTAGGCTCTTCTACCATAAGGGCACTATACTTCTAGGCAACCTCAAAGCACACTTGTGCAATGCATGAAAAACATCCCATAATACCCTTCACACTAAGCATAACTTTGAAGCAATCCTAGTCATATTCACCCTACTTGGGTCTCATTATTAACTTAACTTCTCATAACTAAGGGAATCTCTCACATTTAGTCAACTAAAGTAAGGAAGGCAACTATGGCATAATCCTATCTCAATTTATTCTCTTTAGTAACCCTAAGTCATACTTGTGCAATGCAATCACAGCATCCCATAATACTAGTCATACTAACTATTACTTCTAGGTCCTCTTACTAAAACTTCTTGGTTTAGAACCTAGTTCATCTCTTCATTTTTAGAACACTATGAGGTACCCTCTTAAGCATATCTTAGTTCATTTAACTTGAACCCTATGAGATACCACTTTTAGTATGTCTAAGTTCATTACTAGCATGGATACTAGGAGATTCTTACTTAAGTATGTCTAACTCCATTATACTTGGAAACTCTATGAGATACTCTCTAAAGTATGTCTAAGTTCCTTCACTTCATGGACCCTATAAGATGCTAGCTTAAGCAAGTCTAAGTCCATCTACGCTCTAGAACACTATGAGTTACTTCATTAAGTAAGTCTTAGTTCGTTATGCTTTGAACACTATGAGATGCTTCTCAAGCATGTCTTAGTTAATTGGATATTGAGATTGCTACTAGGAACCTTGACTCAACTATGTGAAGGATCCCATCTCCTGAGACCTAACTATGGGAAAACCCACACTCTACTACGTAAGAGTCCCCCATTTTACTTGGATACTCCTCACATCAACTAGGTGTGGTTCTTATTTCTACTTGGAGTCCGGACCCTCTCTTGTGTGACACTCCATCTCATTGTCAATATCCACTTGGACAAGCATATACCCAAGGTTTACTTGTTAAGCCTTGCTTAACACTCATCTCTCATGGAAGGATGTCCTTGACAATCCATCCATTCTAAGTGATTCTATCACTTCTTACTTTCAAGCATTCATAAAAATAGATTAGGTGAGTATAGGCCTTTCACCATAACCCCACCCCTTATATTTATTCATTACATTGACTTTACTCTCAAGCCCTAGTGATTCAACATTCATGACTACAAGCTTTTATCTCAAAGCTTTACTTCATTCTATCCATATTCATATCTAGATTACAAGGCATTTAAGTAATAGGCTTCTTCTTAAGCAATTCTCATCGCATTCTTCATTACTAGTTGATTCTAGTTATAATTCATCTTAAAGGTTCAACTTAAACTTTACAAGTCAAGATCAATCATATTCAATTAAGCTAAGTTCAATTCATGATTATGTGTTCCTAACCTTGAACAATTCCTACTCATGACATTGATACAAGAAGGTCACTCATGAACCTTCAAATTGCCCTTTAATGGCATCAACCCACAAATCATGCAACTCATTAAGAAAACTAGGGTTAACCATTGAAACCACATAATTTCATCATAGTATCACAATTAAATGCCAAATTATCCATAAACAAGTATTATCCAACACTTTGGAATCATACCCAACTATACCCACACATTGGAAATAATATTAGCTTAGATTGGGGTTCTTCTTCACAAATTAGGGGAAATCTTAGGGGACTCTATGGGTGGAAGAACCCATAGATGAACAACTAAACATACCTTAATTCAAAGCCCTACTAAGCTTGCTTCAATGGAAGATTCGACCTAGCCTCCTTCTCTTCTTCTTCTTCTTCTTCTTCTTCTTGAGAGAGAAGGGATTTGGGGTTTTGATTCTAAATGAATTAAAAGGGTGTTAAAAGACTTATAAAATATATTAATAGGTGTATAAAGACCCATATAAAATGACCCCATAATTTATCTACACGTTAGGGAATTTACGACTTTGTCCCTCACTAGGCACCCTTGGTGCCAGGCACCACGCCCCTCTCTACGGACCGTCAGGGGCACCACGGCCATGAAGGTTCCCATGGTCCCTTGACCAGTGTACCACCTCACCTCCACAAGCATACAATGCACTAAGGAAAGACCACAAGTTGTGGTCTTGACCACGTTTCATGAAGTGGTCTGTGGTTCCTTAGGTAGTAGCTAGGATTCTTGAACCATGCCTAGATGAGTCTAAGGGAACTTCATGGACCCTTTCACGGTCCGTGCTCATCACCACTGGCCGTGAAAGTGGTCGTGGTCCTTGGGCAGTGTGTTGCCACTTGCCAAGGTTGTGCAGCCTTGGCCCTTTGGCATAGGCTTGCCTTTTTTTTCTTGGCACATGCCCTTCCAAAACTTAACCAATACTCTAAAAGGTCTTCTATGCTACGAGGTCTAACACATACCCTAACGTTTAACCACTAACCCTTCATTCTAAACATGAAAAGTCTCATCTACGACTCTAATCATCAATAATACTCTCTAGAACCCTAACTCTAGGCTCTAGTTTAGTCTACTAATTTTTGGGGCATTACAGATCGTTAATTTAGCTTAGGCGGATCCACTAGCTAATAACCTATGTGGGCACATAGTTATGGGATAGGGAGATTGCTACTAGATACCCCGCATTGACTCACGGTTAAGCATCCATTCAAGAGATTGTTACTAGATACCTCGCCTCAACTCACGGATGAGCATCCATCTCAATCCATATCCACTCGGTGCTTAGAATTATTCCCCACAGAGTACTTAACATTCATTACTTTAGTTCATTAGAGATGGGATATAAAGATTGTTACTAGATACCCCACCTCAACTCACGGATGAGCATCCATCTCAACCCCAACATTCATTAAAATGGGATATATAGATTGTTACTAGATTCCCCACCTCAACTCACGAATGAGCATCCATCTCAATCCCAATATTAATTCAATAAGATAGCTCATAGATTCAAAGATGAAAATAGCTGATCTTAGACATATTTATCTGCCTAGAATGCTAATTATGCCTGAATTTACGCCTAGTTTGAATTCAAAATGTATTTGTTTGTAGTTTTATAGAGTCATTTGCTTATTTATGAGCTAACCAACATGATTAGTTGTGTAGGTATGCTTAATGGGAGAAACGAGCACAAAAAGGGATAAAGGAAGAAATCTGAAGATTCGAGTCAAAAGAGAACAAGGAAGAAGCTGAGAAAAATACACCAAGGCATTTACGTGTTCTCTCCGTGTCGCGCGGTTGATTGCAGATTGTGGGTTGCGAAAATCAACTCCTAGGCAGAACACCTTGTGTTGCTCGCGCGTCCCGTATAAGGCAAAAGTATCGTGGACTCTAAATTTGGAAGTCATCGCGCACCTGAGTACCAGATTTGGCTGTTTCGACTTTTAGTATAAATAAGGTTTTATTTTATTTTATTAAGGATCTTTTTTTGGGTTTTAAAGGACGACGATTTGGAAGAACGCTTTTCTTCAATTTTAGGGTTATTTCTTAAACTACTTTCCTTTCAATCGTTTGATGATTCATAACCATTGTATGATTGAATGTTGGATTATGAGTAGGTAAATACCCTAGTTCTAGGGTTGTGGCTACAAGATGATTGCAATTGATTGAGTTTTGTTGGGTTTATTGTTGACCATCACATGAATCTTTCTTGTGCTTTTATTTTCCGTATTTCATGATTGATCACCATAGAAATAAAATTATTGTCCAAATTAAACTCGAGAGAGGAATAAGGGGATAGAACGTGGGGCATAAGGAGCTTGTTGAACTCTACATAGCTAGGGTTGATTCGTTTCTAGGATAGAGATATACCTAGAGACCTCGCTTGGATCACCATACAGGAAGATAACTTAGCTCGGTAGGTAATCAGTCTATCCCCGCTCAACGATGTAGTTAGGGTGTTATCTATCGTAGGCGATTAGAGGTCGGGAGACCATGATCATACATCTAACCCTCTGGTTCATTGATTCGACAGTTAATAATTACCCATATAAATGATATTGATTGCATGAATCCTGATAGAAGTTGCAGCCCTGGATATTTCCCAAATCATTGTTTGAAACCCGTGAAACTGAATCTTGTATTTACATTTTGTTTGAAAATTTAGAAATAGAAATAAATAACCCTTTAAATCTGGAAATACATTTGTGGTTAATTGTAAACTAGAGAAATTGATAGTTTCTAAGTGTGAGTCCCTGTAGGTACCATACCCAACTCTCGAAAAGAGCCACTTTATTACTTGTACGATCATGTGCACTTGCGTGTGCGATTAGACCGCAACATGTTTTTGGCGCCACTGCCGGGGACTTTAGAATTATAAAGTATTTGAATTTTTTCGAATTCTGAAGTTGAAACGTAAGTGTTGACATCTTAATCTTAGCATTCCATTGTTGCAGGTTGTTTTGAAACTCCAAACTGGACGATGATCATGGATTATTATCGCCTCTCTCAGAACCTAAAAGATTTGTACACTTACATAGAAAGAAGAGACGATTAGCATATCTGGTTCCCCTAGTTATAGGTTAGCTAGAATTTCTGGGACCAACAACAGAAGAAGAACTTGAGACAATGGCCGCTGAGTTGAAAGTACGCGACATGGCAATCTCACGCCCCACCAATGTGACTTTGTGTATACAGAAACCTGAACATGGTGGGAGATTTGTGCTGAAGCAGAGTATGGTGCAAATATTGCACACGAATGGGCAGTTTATTGGTCTTTCACATGAGGATCCCACAGTTCACCTTCAGAACTTCCTCGAGATCAGTGATATTTACACTCCCACTGGGTGAATAAAGAATACGTGAGGCTCACCTTATTCCCATTCTCTCTGTTTGGGGAAGCAAAAAGATGGTTGAACTCAGAGCCTGCAAATTCAATTACCACATGAGACGATTTGGCACAGAAATTCCTTATCAAATTCTTTCCATTTGGAAAAACAGCTAAGCTGAGGAGTGATATTCTGAGCTTTAGGCAAAAGGGTGGTGAGAACTTGTACCAAGTTTGGGACAGGTTTAAATCGATGTTGATGAGCTGCCCTCATCATCATCAATCTAATGAGGTGTTAGTCCATACCTTCATTGAAGGGTTGGAGCCTAACACCAAGATTTTGCTTGATTCAGATGCAGGTGGACAGGCCTTAGAGAAGACTTATGCAGAACTATTCACCTTGTTGAACCAGATCTCTCAGGGTAATCCGGAGTGGAACGAAAGGGGAATGTAGTACAAAAAACTGCAGTTATGCTGGAAGTAGATGCGATGACAGCTCTAACTGCACAGATTTCTGCTATGCCGAATATGATGAGTACACATTTCAGCAACATTGCATTGGGAAAACAACTTGTGCAGGTAAATATAGTTCAACAACCACCGTCTTGGTGTGAGATCTGCGGAGGTAGCGATGACGGTGCAGAGGTATGTAGTGTAAACCCAAATTCTGTTAATTTTGTAGGAAATGCCCAGAGAGGAGGAGGCCAACAAAACTATGGAAATTCTTATAACCCAAGTTGGCGTAACCACCCAAACTTTTCTTGGGGTGGAAATCAGAACCAGGGCCAAGGTCAAAACCATTATAAGCCACAAGGCAATGCCAATGGCTATCAACCACAGGCACAAAGGGAGCAACCCAAGCAGCAAACCGGAAACATGAGTGTGGAGGAGATGCTGGAAAAGATTATGGCTGATCAAGCCCAGTTAGTTGCTGATGTGAAGAATAATCAGTTAGCTACACAGAATCTAGAGAAGCAATTTGGGTAGTTTGCTAGTGCCCAAAATTCACGACTGCAAAGAGGTTTTCTTGGAAGCACTGACCCAAATCCTAAACAGGTGAATGCAGTAAGCACACGTTGTGGTTTGCAATTGTAGGAGTTAACTCCTAAGGAAAGAAATACTAAAGTTATAAACACACAGAGTGAACCTAAAGAGGGTGAGCTTAAGGAGAATGAAGTAGTTGCACCGGAAGAAAGCGTGCAACCAATAGTGAGACCACCCCCTCCATTTCCTCAGAAGTTCAAGAAACAAAAGGAGGAATGTTTTGGTAAGTTTCTCTCTTTCCTGAAATAAGTTCACATTAACTTGCCATTGGTGGATGTTTTGCAGGGTATACCCAGCTATGCTAAGTATGTGAAAGAGATCGTAGCAAACAAAATGAGGCTGACAGAGTATGAGACTGTGACACTTACTGAAAAGTGCAGCTCCAGAATTCAGAACAAACTACCCATTAAACTAAAAGATTCGGGTAGTTTTACTGTGCAGATTACTATAGGGCAAAGCACCTATGCTCGAGGGTTGTGTGATCTAGGAGCGAGTATAAACTTGATGTCAACTTCTCTGTACAAAAAACTGGGGTTGGGTAGTCCTAAACCAACTACCATAATTTTGCAGTTGGCGGATAGATCTGTAGCTAGACCTGAGGGTGTTGTTAGTACAAGTGGGATCTCTAATTTTCTTAGTAGACTTTGTAGTATTGAATTTCGAGCCTGAGATCCCTTTCATCTTAGGACGACCTTTCTTAGTGACTGGTAGGGCAATGATAGATGTAGCAGCTGGGCAGCTTACTATGAGAGCTCATGATAAAGTGGAGGTGTTTGATGTATACAAAGCCTTAAAATTGACAGTTGTGTATGATGAGTTGTCTGCCATAACCGTGATAGATCTTGAGGCAGAAGCTAAATATATTGCAGCTAAGGATCCTCTAGAGCGAGTGTTAGTGGGTGATGACAAATACAGGGATGCTGAGGCACATGAAATGATGCAATTCCTTGATGTGTCTCTAATAGGTACTGCTGGAGAGCGTTGAGAGCCTCTAAATAGGGTGTTGGGTCCTCCACCTAAACCCTCCATTGAAGAAGCGCCCAAGTTGGAGGTGAAAACACTACCAGCCCACCTCAGGTATGCATTTTTGGGTGAAGATGAAACTTTACCGGTTATTTTGTCTGCAGCATTATCTGACGAACAGGTGGAAACCGCACTACTCATTTTGAAGAAGAGGAAAGCATCTCTGGGATGGCAAATGCCTGACATCCATGGTATTAGTCCTGCACTGTGTATGCACAAAATATACATGAAAGAAGGGTACAAGGCAAGTGCATAGCATCAACGGAGACTAAATCCATTGATGAAGGATGTTGTCAGAGAAGAAGTCATCAAGTGGCTGGATGCAGGGATTGTGTACCCAATATCTGACAGTAAATGGGTAAGTCCAGTGCAGTGTGTGCCTAAGAAGGGAGGAATGACAGTTGTGACCAATGAGAAAAATGAGTTGATCCCTACAAGAACAGTAACTGGGTGGAGGCTATGCATGGACTACAGAAAACTCAATGAAGCCACCAGGAAGGACCACTATTCGGTACCGTTCATTGATCAAATGTTAGATAGGTTGGCTGGCCAAGAGTATTATTGTTTCCTTGATGGTTATTCAAGGTATAATCAGATCGTCATTGCACCTGAGGATCAAGAGAAGACGACATTCACTTGCCCATATGGCACGTATGCATTCAAACTCTTACCATTCGGCTTGTGCAATGCCCCAACCATATTTCAGAGATGTATGATGGCAATCTTCCATGATATGGTGGAAGATTTTGTTAAAGTATTCATGGATGATTTCTCGGTGTTTGGTGAGTTGTTCGAACTTTGTTTATCTAATCTTGATAGAGTTCTTACTAGGTGTGAAGAGACCAATTTGGTGCTGAACTGGGAGAAGTGTCACTTTCTGGTCAGAGAAGGAATTATGTTGGGGCACAAGATCTCCAAAAGTGGGCTAGAAGTAGACAAGGTGAAGGTGGAAGTGATTGAGAAGTTGCCGCCACCAATATAAGTGAAGGGAGTGCGAACCTTCCTTGGACATGCTGGTTTTTACAAGAGGTTCATCAAGGACTTCTCTAAAACTGCAAGACCTATGTGCAGCTTATTAGAGAAAGAGATGAAATTTGTGTTTGACGAAAAATGTTTGCAGGCTTTTGAGATGTTGAAACATAAGTTGATTGAGGCTCTTATTTGTTTTACTCGAAAATATAAATAAAAGAAAAATGACTAAGTTTTCGAAAAATTGATCAAACTTATGATTTAAGAGAAATCGAATTTTCAAAAGAACAGAGTCACCACTTAATTTGTAGTAAAAATCAAGAAATAACTTAATGTTAAAGACATAAACAGATTAAATCAATTGAAAAAAAGGGTTCGGGTTTAATGTACATTCCGAGAAGGTGTTAGGCCCACGGAATGCCCGCTAACTTGCGGTTGACCGGTGATTTGACTAAAAATAATTTTGACTAACTTTGAAATTTTAACTAAGTAAAAGTACTCATAACGACTTTGACTAATTTTGAAATTTTAACTAAGTAAAAGCACTCATAATGAGTTTGACTAATTTTAAAATTTTAACTAAGTAAAAGAACTCATTTATTTTAACTTATTTATTTATTACTATTATTATTTTTATCATTATTATTTATTATTATTATTATTATGGGAAAATGACCTAGGAGAATTTTTCTAAAAGGAAATAACTTAAATATTGACAAGACCAATATTAAAAATAAAAGCTAAGTAAAAATGCAAATACTTTAATTTGACTATGATAAAAATGAAATGGCTGTCTGAGGGCAATTTAATTAAAATAAACCATACTTCAAATAAATGTTAGTCAATTATAATAACAAAAAGATAAAAGTAAAGGAAAGGAATATTGAATTTGGCCCAAATTCTAAATATGTTGAACCTGTCCTAATACTAAAGTGTCCAAAACATGAGCTTGGGCCCATTTAAATTCCCCTCTGTTTTGCTGGAGATGGCTTAAGGATTTGGGCCTATTTGACTTCAAAAATCTGTGTATAAGTTAGATGTATACCACTGTATATGGGTCGTTTCGAACCCCTTTTGGGCTTTTCAAAACATGAATTTTATTTACACTTCGTATTTCTACGCTTTCCACCTGTATTTTCACGTTTTGACTTGTGTATCACTGCATTTTCGACTGTATATCACTGTATACAACAAGTATACCAGCCCCTTTTCAGGCTCTCCGGTCTTGAAAATTCAAATTCCATCCTTGTTTATACTCCGGGGACTTGTGTTTCAGTTTCTTGGGGCTGACTCGATGAACAAGAGTATTGGGACCAATAGGAAAATGCGAGCAGAAGAGATATGAGTCCAAGGAGACTCGGGGATATTTCACATAAAAAAAATACAAGTAAGAGTTAGCATCTACTCATAAAGATAAGACAAACAAAAATAACCACACGAAATTTGATTGGTCTAAACCCAACCGTAAACGAAGTCCAATCAACAGTAACTAATAAAAACGGCATTTACAACACTCAAAGGCAATGAAAGTCATGTAAACTCAGATTTAACAAAGTCAAATTTCCAAGCGAAAAAACCTATTTACTACTTCACTATTAAATAACAAAACATGTAATAATATCAAAGAATGAACCACTACAAGTGTTTTAGAAATAGAAATAATTTCACCGACTCTTGGCCTTTCTTAAGGAGAGCATACAGTTAAATGCAAAGGAATTTGGAGTACAAGCCATGATGATTTATTATTTTTTTTTCTAAAATGAGATTCGGTCATCATAAGTTATTAGGATTGAAGAAAAGGTAATAGTTCACGCTTTATAAATACATATATGAGCAAGAGACTACCACTATACCATGGAAAGATTTCAACTTGGACCGAATAATAAAACTTGGCTAATTAGTCACATACAAGCTATGTTCTATGAACCCTCGTACAGCCAGACAACATCATGTCAAATCAAACTCACTAGAGGTGGAGAAGAAAATAAACTCAAGCCGACAGAGCATAGATGTACACAAATAAGTTTTGACAAATATTCGACCCCGAAGACTCACACAGGAGCAGAAAAGATGAGGTAAACTCAAAATCTAGACGTCTCAATTCCTTTATCCAACTTGAGGTGGAAAAAGAAAACTTGTGATGTCGAATACTAAGCCAAGACATAAATTCGACAACATTCAATAGGCAAATTTGAGATGTGAAACCACAAAACAGAATTGGAATAAAGCGGCAGAGAAGTTTCAACACCATATGCAAAACAATATAAACTTAAGTTGACACTAACATGACCCATGAAATCATCTAAACAAATATATATCACATTAGACTACCATAAACTCAAAAGTACACAATAATAAACCAACCCAGATTAAAAATCCTCCCACATAGCAAATCGAAATAAGTAAAGAGACAGAGAAAGTGTTATCGAAAAGGAGTATTACCTCATTTTGGGCAGCGAGCTAGAAACAACGAGTAGAGGATGATGATTTTTCCACCACGAGAAATTCGAACAGCCGACCGAAAACTTTGAGCTGGCTTTGGAAAGAAAACTTCTCGCTTCTTCGAAAAAAGAACCGTCTAAAACTTTTAAGTATAAAATTTGTCCAAAGAAATTCCAACCCTTTTCTTGAGTCCTGATTTTCCAACTCGAAAATTCTGTTTTTCAAAAATCCCCCCTCCTTTTCTAATGAACAGGAAGATATGTTATATAGGGGGAAATTAGGGTTGATATTACGGGGGAAACAGATAGAAATTGGGGCCAACTCAAATTTCAAACTTCAAATTTTTTTCATCATTAGAGGCAAACATACTTTTCTGAGATCTTCAACCCCATTCTGGAAGAGGAAATGGGGACAGTCGTGTGCTGCTGCTACTGTTCTGCGATATTAATAATCGAAAGGGACGTTGGAGAAGAAATAAAAATTGTAATGGACTGTTCTGCGTACTGATGTTTTTCCATCTATCTCTGTGTAAATGTCGTGTATTGGAATCGATTGGGGTTGGATGTTAACGTTGGAGGATTTTTTGGGTTTCTTCGTGAACATTGAAAGGACTAGGGAGTATTGGGGCTGACTGTTGTTGTTAACGTGGGGTTGGGCCGAGTTAAAAGGGGAACTGGGTAGGGTCGTTTGGTACTGCAGTTGTATGTATGTAATGTATGTGGGTATTGCATTGTTGTACGTAGGAATGGGCTGGATTATTATTGTTGCTGGGAATTAGAATGAGTTAATGGAGTGGGCTAGGAATGGGAAAGAAAGGGTGGGCTGCTGGAAAGTTGCAAGAGGAGGGCCCAAAATGGTTGTCTTAAATGGGTTTAGGGGGATTTGACTAATAACTAAATGAATTAATGTAAATTAATTAACGAGCTTCTTAAATCTTAACAAAAATAAAATAACCGACTTAATTATAAACTAATTAATTTTTAAAATTAACCATTAAGATAAAATCTTTTTGAGATGATTTTCAAATATTTATGAAATATACCAATTATATCTATAAAACTATATGAAAATATATCAACTTATTTATAAATTATGAAAATCGACTAAGATCACTGAAAATGACTTTAAAAAGTATTTGAATTTTATAAAACTAATTATTCTAAGTCGTTTGAAAATTTAAGAAACTTGTGAATTAATTCCTATCGGGGAGTGTCAAAATTGGGTGTCAACATTATTCTTATTACTCCAAATTGGGAGCTTCCCTTCGAGCTGATGTGTGATGCTAGTGATATAGCAGTTAGGGCAGTGCTTGGGCAGAGAAAGGACAAGGTGTTTCACTCCATCTACTATGCGAGCAAACACTTGACGCAGCCCAATCGAACTACATAGTTATTGAGAAGGAGATGTTGGCATTGGTGTTTGCATTCGACAAGTTCAGGTCATACTTGGTGGGAACCAAAGTGATAGTCTACACTGATCATGCAGCCATTCGGTACTTGTTCAACAAGAAGGATGCCAAACCTAGGCTGATTAGGTGGATCATGCTGCTGCAAGAGTTTGACCTCGAAATAAGAGATAGGAAGGGAACTGAGAACCAAATAGCTGATCATCTGTCCCACCTAGAGGATTCATTTCATGTGAAAAATTAAAGGCAGATTCATGAAGAGTTTCCTGATGAGCAGTTGCTTGCTTTGGACATTGCTTAGGTGCTTTGGTATGCAGACATTGTGAATTTTCTGGTGAGTGGTTTATTTCCACCTGGGGCATCAACACATCAGAAGCAAAGGTTAAAGTATGATGCCACTTTTATATATGGGATGAGCCCTATTTGTTCAAGCAGGGTCCGGATCAGATGATTAGAAGGTGTATAGCGGAGCAGGAGGCGACATAAGTGTTGGAGAGTTGCTACGCGTTGCCATATGGTGGACATCATGGAGGCAAAAGAATTGCGCATAAGGTATTGCAATCTGGTTTCTTTTGGCCTACTCTATTTAAAGATGTTGCTTTGTTTGTGAAAGGTTGCGATTAGTGTCAGAGGATGGGCACCATTTCGAAGAGGCATGAGATGCCATTGAACAACATACTAGCGGTAGAGATCTTTGATATGTGGGGGATAGACTTTATGGGACCATTCTCATTGTCCCGGGGTAATCAATACATTATAGTCGTTGTGGACTACGTATCTAAGTGGGTAGAGGTTGTTGTATTGCCAACAAATGATGCCAAAGTGGTTGTCAAGTTCATTCGAAAACACATCTTCACCAGGTTTGGAACACCAAGGGCGATAATCAGTGATGGAGGTAAGCACTTTATCAATAACTTAGTTCATAGTTTGTTAGCGAAGTATGGGGTGCGACACAAAGTGGCTACAACATATCATCCCCAAACTAGCGGACAGGTAGATGTGTCAAACAAGGAGGTCAAGCAGATCCTCCAAAAGACTGTGAATGCCCAAATAAGAGATTGTGCTGACAAGGGCCAAATATTGGCCTCGCCTGGAATTAAATTTCCAGTAGACTCCGTGTCAGTTGCGCGTCGCGCCCCAGGTGAGTAAATTTCATTTTTCATTAACTAATCGGGTTTTACCCGATTTTGTTGGACATTACCCGACCCCAAACCCTTTTTAACCCCGATTTCTCCTCCTAAATTCCCCATCTTTTCCCTTTTTCACTACATTCACCACGATTTTCACCCCTTCCCTTCTCCTCTATGATTTTTTCAAGGAGTCCCATGTCGCGCAACTATGCCCTTCTTGCGATTCTGGGACAATTTGAGATGTCTTGCCATAGGTTGTTGGTTGCTCAATTTTCAGGGAGTTGGGAAGGGTGTTTCATGTTGTCATTATCGTGTGTTTCATGTTGGGCTATGTGTGTTTCAAAGTCTGAGTAGAAATACAGTGTTGCCTGATTCTTGGGTTAAATTGTTAGGGTATAGTATGTGGGAATGTTTGACAAATTATTTTTTAGTGTACTCGATTCCTTACGTGTAATGTGCCTTGGTTAATCATAGGTTTCTGTGTTGGGCGATATTGTGGTTATAGGTATTTTGAATTCTTGAGTAAAAATTACTTAATGTTCACTGTTGTTGATCTAGCATGTGGTAAAAATTTGTGGGTTATGCTTGCTCGTGATCAATTGTCTGAATGGTTAATGATTGATGTAGTGTTTGCAGTGAATTGAGTTAGCTTGCTTAAATTGAGAGGTAGTATGAGGGTTTGACTACCTCGTCTATTGAAGGTCTAGTATCTTGAGTAGATACTATTTTGGCAAACACGGAGTGAAGGATTACTGTTGCTAGGACATATTGGTTGGGTGGTAGTGTGTACTCAGGGGTCTATATTGGTTGTGTGAAGTCTTGAGTAACACTTTCCAATTGTTTTGTGGTTGTCTCTGATATTGTGATGTCTCACTGATTTGATGAGCTTGGTAATTACTTGAGTATGTTGCTGGTAAATTGTGGGAAGTTTGAGTACCTAAGCTGAGACTGCATTGAACTAAGTGTGGGGTGGTGTGCGCACACCACCCATATTATTATCATTGTTTTGCAGTCATGGGGGCTGAACTTTGGTATATTTTACAGGTCACCATGTCTAGCTCACACAGACCCGGCAAGGAAGTGGCCACATCAAGCAATAGGAAACGTGTCCGGAGTGGGAATGTCCCACCCGCACCTGTACTTCCCAGAGGTCAAACTAGACGATTTGAGGTGAAGGTTGTCACTAAAGAAGGAAAGGCTTGGTATAAGAAGCACACTAAGGCCACTTATTTTTCTGATGTATGTGTTGACGGGGACAGTCTGGCACGTGATTTCCCCCAGATCCGGAGGCGAATTAGGGAGCTCGGCATAGAGTTCATCTTTGCTGACTCGGACGAATGTAACTTGCACATGGTCCAGAAGTTTTACGTCAACTGGGCACCCGAGGCGCGATCCCACTATGTGACGATGTGTGGTAAGAATGTGCACATCATTCCCACATGTATTAATGATATATTGGGTACACCGCAGGACACCGACCCACTAGTGCTGACAGGGCTGAACATATGCCCTCCATACCAATCCATCCGCCACATGCTATGTGGGCCACAATCCATGGCTCAATGGACTAAGCACAGTGGAAAAATATATCATAAATCTCTCCCATATGCTCACATGCTGCGGGAGACACGTGTTTGGCTAAAGGTGGTAATGAACTGTCTAATATCGGGCTTACATTACACTGATATCACGCGTGACTGGGTGTGCCTGGTTTATGCTTTGATGACTGGCATAAAGCTGAACATCGGAGCCATCATAAAATCTTCGACGAGGAAGGCTGGGGTTCACAAAGGGCATAGGTATGCATTTGGTGGTCTGATTACCAAAATGTGTCGTGTTGCAGGTGTCCCTGAAGAGAATTTAGATTACATGACACCACTTTATCCAGCACCGGTGGACATCACTCGCACTAAGGGGCCGGACACTGACTTCGGCCCAACACTCACTACCGCAGAGCGCCACAAGACAGATGAGTTGATCATGGCTAAGATGTATGGCCTGGAGATGCTACGACACAAGACTGGTGGCCAACCATCTACTAATCTAGAAATAAGGGAGGTCAACGGGCGTTATCTTCTGAATGACCATGCTAAAGCATTACTTGGCATTGGTCCTGAGTTTCGGGAGCCAACTGAGAATGATATCCCGACTGATTAAGAGAATTTGTGTACCGGCTCAGATGTGGAGTCCGATTTGGATTAGGAGATAGACCCTATACAGGCCGAGGCTGAGGCCGATGTGGGTGATATAATGAAGGACTGATTAGGGAGTTATTTTTCACTTTACCTTTTCGAACTTTATTAAGATTTTGACATGCACTGGGGACAGTGCTATTGTATAAGTGTGGGGTGAAGGTGGAAAACATATCTAATTTGTACATATATTGGGTTGAACATTGTTTTCTATTTTGTTTGATTTTGGGTTCCTTGGTAGTTGTTTTCGGTTCTTTAGCCAAGGATAGTCCCTTTGAACCGTACAAAAATACAAAAAGATTTTGTTTCTAGGATTGAGTCTGTAGTCATAGATTGAGTCAAGCTGCCCAATGATAGATGGATGACGACCGTCTTAAGGGCAATTTCGTCATTGAGTCTTAAGCTTGGTTGTGCTGAAGTTGAAAATCTGTATGAAAAACATGGTTGAAATTGATGTATGAATGCAGTGAATTCGTGTATATGATTTGAATGTGCAACTTAAGCTTAATATGGACCTTCTGCGTGACATGATTGTGTGTTGTGATTGATCCATTTTGAATACAACTTATGCCAGGAGTGGTGAATTTTGTATGATATCCATGATTGCATCTGAGTCTAGAACTTGCCCAGGTTGTTATTGAAGCGAAATACAAGTGGTATTATGTTTGAAAGGTGATAACAGGCTTTCTTTGAATTGTTTGAAATTTGAGCTTGTTCAGAAAGAAGATCCCTAGTCTAGCCCAATTGAGCCTTTTAGCCTTGATTTTGTTCTAACCCATATAATAAACCGAATCCTTTTTATTGATACCGTAGTTTTGATCCTAACCCATAATGCACTATGTTAGGAAGAAAGGTAAAAACAGCGGAAGAATGAAAGAAAAGGTAACTGATACCCCATGATTGTGAATCTGAGATTGGCCCTGGTCCTAAATAGGACAATGTGCACCTTAACTCAAGAGAAATCTCCGAGTAAAGGGTGGCTAGTGTTCATAAATAAAAAATAAAAAGATAATATTAATAATTTGAGGAAATAAAGGGGCAAGTAAGCATTAAGGAAAGGTTAGTAACACTAGTGAAATCTTATGAAGAAGAAGAGGGCTAATGAAAAGAAAAAGTTGTGAATGAAAGAAGAGAGCTGAATATAATGCATTAGGGAGGACGAGTCACTAATTGCATCTAAATGAATCCTCCCCCACCTTAAGCCTGCAACACAACCAAACCAAGTCATGTTTGATTTTGAGCATTTTACACTTTATTAGTAGAGATGTACATAATGGGCAAGTTTATGGTTCTCAGTGCATACATGTGTGATGTTGTTTGCTGAGTGAGAGTGCATATTGTCTGCAAAGTCCTTAAATTATATTCAATGGGCTAACTCGAGTGCATGGACTATTCCTTGGAGTGAGGGGCACTTGTTGTATGAAGGATAAGTGATAGGTAATGGTGCATATGTTGTGAATGCGTGGTTGCAAAAAGTTGTCCAGTCATCTACATGAGTTATGCATATTATAAATGAAAACATGCAGTGTGAATTGTGAACAGATTCTTGGAAGTTAGTAGTGGATGCACAATCCAAGGTAGTGAGTCTAGGTCTAGGAGTTGTTAGTAGTTGTTCGAGGACGAACAAAGCTTCAAGTGTGGGGTAGTGATCTTAGGCATATTTATATGCCTAGAGTGCTAATTATGCCCGCATTTACGCCTAGTTTGAATTCAAAATGTATTTGTTTGTAGTCTTATCGAGTCATTTGCTTATTTATGAGCTAACCAACATGATTAGTTGTGTAGGTATGCTTAATGGGAGAAACGAGCACAAAATGGATAAAGAAAGATATCTGAAGATTCGAGTCAAAAGAGAACAAGGAAGAAGCTGAGGAAAATGCACCAAGTCATTTACGTGTTCTCTCCGCGTCGCGCGATTGAATGCAGAATGTGGATTACAAAATTCAACTTCTAAGCAGAACATCTCGTGCTGCTCGCGCGTCGCACAGAAGGCAAAAGTATCGTGGACTCAAAATTTGAAAGTCATCGCGCGTCGCGTGCCTGAGTACCAGATTTTTGCCGTTTCGACTTTTAGTATAAATAGGGTTTTATTTTATTTTATTAAGGATCTTTTTTTGGGTTTTAAAGGACGACGATTTGGAAGAACGTTTTTCTTCAGTTTTAGGGTTATTTCTTAAACTCTTTTCCTTTCAATCGTTTGATGATTCATAACCATTGTATGATTGAATGTTGGACTATGAGTAGCTAAATATCCTAGTTCTTGGGTTGTGGCTACAAGATGATTGCAATTGATTGAGTTTTGTTGGGTTTATTATTGACCATCACATGAATCTTTCTTTGTGTTCTTATTTTCCGTATTTCATGATTGATCACCATAGAAATAAATTTATTGTCCAAATTGAACTCGGGAGAGGAATAAGAGGATAGAACGTTGGGCATAAAGAGCTTGTTGAACTCTAAATAGCTAGGGTTGATTCATTTCTAGGATAGGGATATACCTAGAGACCTCGCTTAGATCACCATACATGAAGATAACTTAATGCTCGGTAGGTAATCAGTCTATCCCCGCTCAACGATGTAGTTAGGGTGTTATCTATCGTAGGCGATTAGAGGTCGGAAGACCATGATCATACATCTAACCCTGTGATTCATTGATTCGACAGTTAATAATTACCCATATAAATGATATTGATTGCATGAATCCTGATAGAAGTTGCTGCCCTGGATCTTTCCCAAATCATTGTTTGAAACCCGTGAAAATGAATCTTGTATTTACATTTTGTTTTAAAATTTAGAAATAGAAATAAACAACCCTTTAAATTTGGAAATACATTTGTGGTTAATTGAGAACTAGAGAAATTGATAGTTTCTAAGCGTGAGTCCCTGTGGGTATGATACCCGACTCTCGAAAAGAGCCACTTTATTAATTGTATGATCACGTGCACTTGCGTGTGCGATTAGACCGCAACAATAGCTTTTCAACTAAAAATTCCCATATTGTGAGAAAGACCTTTCACAACATGTCATTATTATTCATTAGTGTACAATTGAGAATAGCCTTTCAATCAACACATCATCATTAACATAATCATAGAAACTTCATTCATTTTTCATTCATGAGTGTGTATGTGAGAATAGCCTTTCAACTATCACACCATTACATTATAGTCATAATCACATTACTCTCATTGAAATCACAAGGCATGTACATAGGCATCATGATTATACAACAATCTTCATAATTTGCCCTCCAAGGCCATGCATCATAATTCACCAACACACCTAGAATACTACAATTTAGGCATGAATAATGACATAATTCAAGTAACTATAACATTACAAGGACAATTGCATAACATTCATCCTACTACAATTCACCCATATCAAAGTCATAAATTAAGGTTATGGGAAATCATGGATTCATGGGGAATTTTATCTTAAAACCACCATAAAACAACAATTCAATCTTAATATATGATAATTAAACCATTTAAAATGTTTTGAGAAAAAATCCATGACCTAGAATGAAAATCCTTAGTTTTGGAGAATTTCCAACTTTGAAATTGAAGGTTTGAGGACTTCATGGATGAAAAGTTAACCATGAATCAAAACTACCATACCTTAATTAAAGATTCCTCACGAATTTGGGTGGAAAAGATGAGTCCTTGAGCCCTAGACCTTGACTACTTCTTCTTCTTCTTCTTCTTCTTCTTCTTCTTCAATAGAGGTTTTAGAGAGAATTATTTGGAGAGGAGTTGATTACTATTTTGGGTTTGGAAATTATGAATTGTAAAGGGGTGGTTAATGACTTAAAGTACTTATATATGTGAAATAAAACAATATAAATCGACCCCATTAATTAACTAACTAATTTGGAATTTACCAACTTGCCCCTCATTTGGCCGAACCTAGGCAGATTGCAGGCAACATCCACGACCCAGGACTCACGAACCATGAGTGGGGCTACGCCCCGTCCTGCAGGTCCGTGGGTGGTGGTCTGCAACTTCTCATTTGGGGTCTTGACCTACGAACCTCCCCCACGAGGCATGGATGGACCTATGGGGAGTAGGTCTCATCCGTAGCCCACACCATTTTGGCAACTTGGGCAGTTTTAGGGAGCTTTGGGGGTTAGGCTTTAGGGTCCTCCTCAAGGACCCTTGGTTGGTCCTTGGGGGGTCGTACCTTGACGTTTAACCCCTAAACTCCTCAACCTAAGTTCGGGAAGTCATTTTATACTTCTAAACACCACATCAAACTCAACAACTCACACGTAAGGCTCTAGTTTCACCTACTAGTTTTTCCGAGGCATTACACTACTCCCCCCCCCCCCCCCCCACTCTTTCTATATCTCTCCTCTCTTTATGTTTGGTGATGATGTATATCAATGCATATCTTGATCCTAGATACACTATTTTATATCAAACACATGTATCTATGTATAGTATATAAATATTTGATATCAGATGCATAAATAAAATTGATATCGAACACATGAGATGAGGTTAATATTAAATATATTGAATAAAGTTGATATAAATATAGTGAATGAAATTAATTTTAAATTCATAATTTTTTTGAAATTTATAAAAAGTGAGGCGAGCGAGGAAGGAAGATCAACGAGTGAGAGAAAACAGAAATGAGCGAGAAAATTAATAAATATATATCAAATTTCAAATACATACAAATTACAACTAAATAAGTAATAGTTTATTCGGAAATAAATATTTTCATGTACTTAGGGAAACTATTGTTTCACGATATGTATAATATCCTCATAAAAAAGGATTACTAAAAAGAAAGGAAAAAACCAAAATAAAATAGCCCGTGGGCCGACCTTAGTTCAGTCGCCGTTCCCCGCTGCTCATATCAGCTTCCGTTTACCGGCAAAAAAATCAGGCGTTTTTCAGAAGCAAACCGATGATAGGCAAGATGGTTTAGATTTTTCAATTTGGATAGCTATCTTTGCTCTGGCCGAAATTTGTTAGATAACACCATATCTGTATATTCAGTTTTTTTTAGGGTTCAGTAAACTAGGGTTTGAACTTTGAACCAAACGGATATGTCGAAGAGAAAATTCGGATTCGAGGGATTTGGCATTAATCGGCAAACAACGTACAACTTCGAGCGAAATCAAGCTCCTCAGCGACTGTATGTTCCGCCATCCTCACGTTCCGGAGGTAGCCATGACAATTACGAAGATACCGACTTAGATAACATTGAGTACGATGAACACGAAGCTGTCGGAGGGAACAACGATGATGGAGGCGGAGGAGGTGGTGAGGATGATGAAATTGATCCACTTGATGCGTTTATGGAAGGGATTCATGAAGAAATGAAGGCTGCACCGCCTCCTAAGCCGAAAGAGAAGTTGGATAAGTATAAGGATGATGTAGATGATGATCCGATGGAGAGTTTTCTGAGGGCCAAGAAGGATGTAGGGTTACAATTGGCTGCTGATGCTCTTCACGCTGGTTATAATTCCGACGAGGAGGTGTATGCTGCAGCAAAGGCGGTTGATGCAGGGTTAGTTGAGTATGACTCCGACGATAATCCAATTGTTGTTGATAAAAAGAAGATTGAGCCTATTACTGCTCTGGATCATAGTGAGATTGACTATGAGCCTTTCAACAAGGATTTTTATGAGGAAAAGCCTTCTATTTCAGGTACACTGTGTTCTGCTTGATGATTTCTCCTCTTGATCTAGTTTACTCATGGTCCACATTTTAACTTCGTTCTTTTGTTGGTTAGAATGACATAACGTGCACTGAAAAACCATAGATAAGAACAAGAGGTGAAAAACTAGAGACTGATTCATGATTCTAAGTTAGTGGGTGTAGAGCATTGGCGGATTCATGATTTCCAGTATAAACGTGTGAATAAGCTATCAAAACACAATTCCAAGGGAGGCAGTAGTATATAATTTATAGGTAGATAAAGTTAGATTAGTGGGATTAAAAGTCCCTAATTCCATTATTCCAGTACTTTATTTTTTAAAAAAAAAAATTATAGTGAAACGACGACGTTTTGGGCAATGGGCTCGTGGCTGTTTTGGAATTAAATGGGAAAAAATAACAAAAGCTAAATGTAAAATAAATAACTTAGTTGGTCAGATTCGAACCCTGAACACAAGGTACATTTGGAAGGCCCTATGCCACTGAGCTACGTTTTGTTTCTTGTTCAGGGTGTTCAAAATTAATATATGTACGTAAATGCAGTATATCTACCCTATATACAGTGTAAGTTTTTGTTGTGAACCCTCTCCCGCCTCTAGATCCGCCCATGGTGCAGAGCACTATCAACCTCCTGCTACTTTTAGCAGCACTTGCAAACTCAGGATAAATTCAAATTTTCTTGCTTAACTATATGTGTAGTTCAAGCAGAGGACAATGTGCGGCTGCACCAGTGCCTGCATATTGCATCCGCTTATGGGGAGAGTAGAGCCTGCCTCATGATCTGTCAGTCCTGGTGGTTTTTAGAGCTTGTTATAAATAATGGCTTCTAATACTTCATGTAAAGATTAATTGTTACAAAAACGGAAAAGGGTTAAATATTATCCATGTACTATCAAAAATAGTTTAAATATACCATTCATTATACTTTTGGCTAAATATATCTCCTTTTTTTAAAATTTGTCTAAATATATCCTTTATGTTATACTTTTGGTCTAAATTTACCCCTTTTATTATACTTGGACACTAATTTGCCTTTAATTTTGACGGAGCGACACATGACAAGCTCATAATCAAATGACCAATGTAATCTCCAATTTTAAATACCCAATTTCTTTAGAAACTCACATGTTTAACCCATTCCCGACCCATGAAATTTCCGAAAGTGAGGTTATTCTCATATTTGATTTCACATCCTCTTGTGTCTCCACTCTTTGCTGCCTCAGAAGGTGTGCAAATAATTGAAATGCACCCATTCATATTCATAATGAGATCTCTATTCAGATATGAACTCTTTCAATTTTGGAAAAGATAATGCTTATATATGTTTAGAAATTCCATAGGAATCACGTATTAATTTGCTCTGTATGTGGACGTGATTGTTTTTAGTAATAAAATAAGCTTACATTGAGAAGGCTTTTAAATAATTGAAAACCGATTATTGTAGTCAGAGAAAATATAGTCGAACTAAAGAAGTAAATTACTCCATCCGTTCCATGTACATGTCGTCCTTACTAAAAATAGATGTTCCTTTATATTTGTCATTTCACAAAGCCAATGCATAAATGACACTATTCTTCCTATTTTACCCTCAAGAGTTATTAGCCTTGAAAGCATGCATTTGACCAATATAGGAAAACTAAGTAATTGATTCATGTTAATTGGTAATTAATTAAAATAAATTAATTCATGTTGATTCATTGAAAATTTGACTTCAAGAGAACACTCAATAAGGGTACAATTTACCTAGTTTGTTAAGGGGCGTGAAACCTAAAATGGTGACAACCAAATAAGAAAGGAGGGAGTATAACGATAGGTTGCTCATGAGCACTGAAATTGTAATTTGATGGTATTACTTTTATCATTTACTGATTTTCGTGATCAAAAGTATGATAGGCTTATACTTGCTTGGAGACGAAGTTTCTAGAGAACGCAATGCTAATTCAAAATATTCATGGTGATTGAGAAGAGAGAATTAGAAGAAGATGAAAAGAAAACAACTCAAAAGTGAGGGAATGGGTTAAACGGGTGTGTTTCGAAAGAAATCAAATATTTAAAATTGGGAATTATTTAAGTGGAGAAGGGTAGAGGGGCGGGCTCATTATCCACCGAGTTTAGAAGGTTGTGATTGGTCCAAAGGGCGGGTCACAGACGGATTTCTCGGTTATCAAAAAAAATAAAAATAAAATTGGGAATCACATCGGCCATTTGATTTTGAGCTTGCCACGTGTCCCTTCGTCAAAATAAGGGCAAATTTGTGCCAAAGTAAAACGGGAGGGGTATATTTAGGCCAAAAGTACAACGCGAGGTATTTTTTTATACCAAAAGTATAACGAGGGGTATATTTAACCCTTTTCTGTTATGAAAATTGTAATGTGGGTGGTTTTAGTTTTTTGGTAGTAAATGTTGACACTTCACGAATATATGCTGTTTTTAGTTTCTTTTGGAATGAGATACAATTTTTGGTTCATATGGGGTATGGCGTTGTACTAATCCCTAACGTTTCCCTGGTGCTTTGGTCTTTTGTTTGAACTTAAAAATGATGAATCCATTTTAGAAATGTTGCGTTGGGGACTGTTGTAAATTTTATTTAAACATTGTTTCTATTGATCATTGATGTGCAAAAAGTTATAATTTGAGCTTATTCTAACTTATGGCTTTTGGCTTAGTTTTAGCTTAAAGCTAAGTGCTTATAAGCACTTTTTTAACTTACCCGAACACTCCAAAAGTGCTTACAAGCAATTTCAGCTTAAAAGCACTTGAATAGGCCAATCCGAACGGGCTCTTAGTTTTTTTGTTCCTGAAAGATGGATAATTCCATGAGACCCTTCACTTGCTGAGGCAGATTAGACAGGGAGTTTAACACCTGGCTTTCATTATGACCATGGCTTAGGGATGCCAGCTTACCAGTAGGTTTATTAGCTTCCCTAAAGCAGTGGTTGATATTGAAGCCATGAACTTCAACTAAATTCTGAATCGATTTGATGTAGCTGTCAGTATAACTACACTTGAGTTGCTTTGATGTAGCTATCAATATTCCAAGGAGATTCCCATTCACCTTTTACACTTTGTGAACAAAAGCGAGTCTGTTTCTGCAATACTCAACACTAGGTTCCTATAGTCGCACCAGTTCAAGCCATAGAGCGTAGCAGCTGCATCTGCCATGTTGCTGGTACCAGGGCCTAGGGTAATAGAGTATGCTCATAGAGTGATCCCCTGGCTATTTCTGATGAGTCCACCACTTCCACATATTCCTTGGATGCAACTTCCATCACTATTGAGTTTCACTAGCTGAGGTGATGGTCTTATCCATTTGACAATGGTGACAGTTCTTTGTTGAAGTGTGGCATCACAGACTTGACAAATACTTCTCCAGTTCTGTCCCAGATTAGCTTTTCCAAATCTTCTCATTGTTACCTGCAAAATAGTGTACACAATATTAGTGATTGTTCTGTATATGGAAGGTTTGATGGCCTCAAATTTATTACTGCATCTTGTAGCCTCCATATTTCCCAACATTTGTATGGAGTCTGTTGTAATTTGATTCTACTTGTATGGGGTTGGAGCTGAGCCCCAGTTCAGCATTATTTTATTGGTTCTCCTTGTATTCATGTGTATTTTGAATGTAGGGTTGTTTAGTGCAGTCAATAAGGAGCCCAGCTCTTCATAGTGATTGCAAGCTGCCATTATCGTTTTGCTAGTTCTTCTTTGGATTGCACATTATCTGTAATCAGTATCTTCCTTCATCCAGGTTAATGCTTTTGCTTTATGCAGGTATGAGCGATCAGGAAGTTAATGAATATAGGACAAGCTTGGCCATTCGTGTATCAGGCTTTGATGTACCAAGGCCAATTAAGACATTTGAAGACTCTGGTTTTTCTGTTGAGTTGATGAAAGCTATCAGTAAACAGGGTTATGAAAAGCCTACACCAATACAGTGTCAAGCATTACCAATTGTGCTCTCTGGGAGAGATATTATTGGTATTGCTAAAACTGGGTCCGGTAAGACTGCTGCTTTTGTGCTTCCTATGATTGTCCACATCATGGATCAGCCTGAACTTCAGAAAGAAGAAGGCCCCATTGGAGTTATTTGTGCACCCACTAGGGAATTAGCACATCAAATATTTGTGGAGGCAAAGAAATTTTCGAAATCGCATGGTATCCGTGTGTCTGCAGTTTATGGAGGAATGTCTAAATTGGATCAATACAAAGAACTAAAGGCAGGGTGTGAGATTGTTGTTGCTACTCCAGGGAGGTTGATAGATATGATCAGAAAGAAGGCATTTACAATGTTGAGAGCAACTTATCTAGTGCTTGATGAGGCTGATCGGATGTTTGACCTTGGTTTCGAGCCTCAGATAAGGTCCATTGTTGGTCAAATTAGACCTGATCGCCAAACATTGCTCTTTTCAGCAACTATGCCCCGCAAAATTGAGAAGCTTGCCAGAGAAATATTGACGGATCCTGTAAGAGTTACTGTGGGTGAGATTGGCACGGCTAATGAGGATATTACACAAATAGTTGAAGTGATTCCTTCGGATGCTGAAAAATTGCCTTGGCTTCTGGAGAAGCTCCCTGGACTGATTGACAATGGTGATGTTCTTGTCTTTGCTTCGAAAAAGGCAACAGTGGATGAGATTGAATCCCAATTGGCTCAGAAGGGATTTAGAGTTGCAGCTCTCCATGGTGACAAGGATCAAGTTTCTCGTACGGAGACGCTGCAAAAATTTAAATCTGGCATATATCATGTTCTCATCGCAACTGATGTTGCTGCTCGTGGTCTTGACATCAAATCACTTAAGTCAGTGGTGAACTATGATATAGCTAAAGATATGGACATGCATGTTCACAGAATTGGGAGAACAGGTCGTGCTGGTGACAAAGATGGAACGGCCTACACTCTTATTACTCATAAGGAAGCACGTTTTGCTGGTGAACTGGCAAACAGTTTGGTTGCTGCTGGTCAAACTGTGTCCGTGGAACTAATGGACCTTGCTATGAAGGTACTTCTATATTTTTTATTTGAAATGCTTGAAGCTTAGGATTAAGGATTCTATTTTCTTGTTTTATCCTCTTAAATTTCACCAAGTGCATTACATTTTGTGATATTCACCTCTTCCATTCATTGCCACTGCTCAAGTTTGTGTGCCACACACTCAGACACAAAATTAAAGTAAAAGATGAACCAAGAAAAAGGGAAACATTTTCCCTTTTGAAGTCAAAATCTATAATGACATCCTTTCCGTAGATATTATTTACTAGAAAGCTACGATGATAGATCAGAGAATGCTTATTTGTTCTTTTGGTTTCTCAAACGAAATACGAGTCCAAGGATGCAATGTTGTGGGCTGCTGGGATTCAATTGTCGCACAATCACGGGTTGCTAGGATTCATGTTGAAGTATACAATTGAAGGATGGATCAGAGATGCTTTAACATGATTTGGAGATTACATGGTCATTGCAACACAAGAAGCCTCCAAACCTTTCTTGTCTAGCTGAGTTTTATTGTAGACATCTTAAAAAACCTAGCAGGAGTAGCTTGAGATGCCAAGCTAATTTATGAAATATTAACTATTTTATTTATGGATGTGAATTGGAAAAATAGGAGTATGTAAACCTTGGTAGAAATGTTATTAGACTATGTAGTATCGCGTAGCACCTGGTAAGGTATGATATGTAGATATATTGAGAACTATCTAGAGACGGAAACCAAGGATGTGGCCTATTGGTCAATGGAGTAGTTTGGGAACCATGAGGTCTCAAGTTCAAATCTCAGCAGAGGCAAAGACGCTGCTCCCTCCGTCCCAATTTAAGTGGCACCGTTTGACTTGCACAAAGTTAAAGAAAGAAAAGAAGACTTTTGGAATGTGTAGTCTAAAATAAACCTTAGACATTTGTGTGGCTATGAATCATTTCATCAAGGCTAAAAGGACAATTTTAAAGTTGTACTCTTTCTAATTATAGATAGGTGACATTCTATTTCGGATGGATTAAAAAGGATAGTCTGCCACATAAATTGGGCAGTGGGAGTATTTTATTTTCCGCTATTGCTGAATAGATTCCAATAGATCATAGGTTTTTTGAGATAAATTTTCATGTGATTTTAGGTCTGCATCACACTTTTAACTCCTTCACTCAACCTCTTATTTATCCTGTGTGTGTGTGTTGCACCTTTTGACGAATGTGGTCATTTCTAATTTTGTCTAATCATGTAGAATATTATATTTGTCTTAAAAACCAGTCTTGCAACATTTATCTTGTGGATTTTAGATATGTAATATTTACTCCCATACAATGGTGCTAGTCTTACAACTGTTGTATAAAACTTCCCTCATTTAGTAGGTATCCTTCCGTCACATAACAGATCGGCAACACTTGACCAATTCAACCATCCCTTTTTGATTCTGTGTGAACCCTCATTTATTATACTATTCTCTGGATCATCAAATCTATATATCTAAATAAAAAAAAGACAAGTTCAATTCTGTCTGAACTTCACCCCAACTTGAATGTTCGTATGCTAACTAAAATTGCAGTATATTTAGTCTCTCTTGTCCTTAAGCTCTTACTATCTGGTGTGCTTCTCCACATTCCAAGCCTTTGGTTGACACCCTTGTTAATTTTGTCGATTAGCATAATATTGTCTGCAAATGGCTTACACAGCGGGACCTCATCGGGTATAATGTCAGTTAGCTCATCCATAACATATAGGGTACATAACTACAGGTTCAATGCCGTTCCCTGGTGTAAAGTGTAAACCATGGTTGTGGAGATATTCTTTGTATTTCCTACTTCTGTTCCCACTGTGGATGATAAGTTCTTGCAGAAACTGTTGTAGCGTCTTCTTTCTTTTGGATTATTGCTCCACTTTTGGTCTTTTGGAGATATCTCTTTTGTTTGGATGATTGGTGAATTTCCTTTACTTGATTAAGCACCTTCTGAGCACAGCATTATTTTAGACATTTATTGTCATTTTTTGCTCCTTGTTTTGTGCTTCTTATTTGGGTTGTGCTTAAAATACTCAGATCTTGTTCTGTTTGCATGATTAAATTTATTGTGTAAAATTTAGGACGGAAGGTTTCGGTCCAAAAGGGATGCAAGGAAAGGAGGTAAGGATTTATTCTTAGTGTTGATCTTATTGAAGATTTTCCCCAAAATCGTACATTGATGGGCACTGATGGTTCCATATAGTAACTCTTGGGGATTTTGTTCTATTGATCCACCCTCCTTTTAATAACTGTAAAGCTTGGGGAGAAGGGAAGTGGGATTTCTTTAGATTCTTGATTGCCTAACCAAACTATTAATGAGAATTTTATGCCTTCAGGTGGAAAAAGGGCCAAAGGAAGGGGAGGAGGAAACAATAAAGGTGTACGAGGTGTGGATTTTGGTCTAGGGATTGGATACAATCCTGAATCAAATAACCCTCCCCAGAGCGCTGCTCCAAGCCGTTCTGCAGCTGTTAATTCCCTGAGGACAGGAATGATGGCACAATTTAAAAGTAGCTTTGTTGCTGCATCATCAAAGTCTCAAAATCAAGGGATGAATAACACAGCTGGCGCGTTTCCCAACAAGAAAATGGTCTTGCAAGGCTTTGTCTCTGGTGGGACTATAGGTGGAAATAGTAATACTTCCCATATTAGTTCCACATTTACTGCTGCAACATCTGGGGCATATACTTCTAGTCAGCCAGCTAGAGATGGAGCTAACCAGAAAAGTTCAGAGAGGTGACTATATCACCTTATCTACATCTGGTTTCTCAATTAATGTAAATGAAGTACTTGAACATTAAATTAATTAAAGTCATTTTTTCACCCTTGCAGTTCAAAGGAGAAGTCCAGAGAAAGACGGAGGCCTTCTGGTTGGGATCGTTGATTTGTTATTTAGGTATACTGGGATAATCAACTTGTTGGAAAATGTACTTTTCCTTTCAAATTAACCTTGATCTTCTTTTTTTTCGGTCAATTTTTTTCTTGGTCTTCTATATAGTATTAAGTTATTGCACAGTTATTTCGCTTAGATTTGTGTACTTGTAGTTTCTGTCTAGTTGGTGTTTGATTCCCCTCCTATGATTTTGGTGATGCAGTACTGTGGGATATGCTTGGTTTATGTGTCACTCCCCATCATGGTCTTAAGTTGGTGCAGCTTTTCTTTCAAACTCACCATTCACATCGAGGAAATGAAGGGAAGATAAATTGTTATATCCTTAACAAGTAGGGAGTGTGCAAAGTCCAATCAGATTGGCGTCCATTGCAGAAATGGCTTGGGAGGAAGTTATGGTGCTTCTGAAATGGTTCGTGCAAAATGATCTTTATTGTCCAAGAGTGTATCTTATATGTAGCATTTGGTTCTCTTGATACATCAAAATTGTTCCTGTAACTTTAATACCTTTCTGGACTTCAGAAAATTTTAACATAGGGCTCAAGTATGGAAGAGACACAAGTGTAAATTATTCACTTTGGCTGCTGTTTCAATTGCACTGTTAACTTTTGCTACTTGTGGATTATGTCGTAAGGACATCCAAAGACTGCCTCACCCATGTCAAATCCTCCCATAACTCTATTTTTGGAAGATGAGATACGGCATGGGGCCGCTGTGTTTTGGAAGAGCCGAGCAACATAGCTTATGGATGAAATCAATTTTGATTTGGTCGCTGTGTGTTGCTTTGGTCCTGAAACTTTCTGCTTCAAAATTATGTCTTCCCAATGATACTTATAAGATGGATATGGTAAAGCCATATGCTATCTCAAGTGTTCTTATGGCTATCAAACTGTAGGTTATATGATTGTATCTAAAATTTAAGAATGAATCGAGATTTTTGAAATTTATGATTTAAAATAAATTATATATATTTGGGTGATTATAAATTATTTTGGTAATCTATATTCATTCCATTCACTTTTACTTGTCTATCACATTAAATATATATTAGAGTACACTTTTACTTGTCACTCATCACATATAATATTTTTCAATAATATTCTATTCTCAAAATCAATTCTCAAGACCTAAGATTATATATCAATTAATATGACTTTACGGTGAAATATTTATATTAATTTTGGGTGTATTTTGAAGAAGTAGCACCAAGTAATAATCATCTAAAATAAATTACTCCCTCCGTTTTAAATTTGATAGGCATTTTAGTTTTAAAGAATTATTCCAAGTAATTACCATTTAAAAAAATTAAGATTGAGATTGACAATTAACTTTAGTTGTATCCTTAACATCACATACTAATTACTTTTAATAATACTCAATTCTCAAAAATATAAAATTACTAAATATACTTAATATTTATAATATTCTTTTAATATACTTGAAAGTAGGGGTGTTCACGGGTTGGTTTGGGTCTATTATTGGTCAAAATCAAAACCAAACCAACTTAATCGATTTTAAAATTATCAAAACCAAATCAAACCAAATATAATATACATTTATCGGTTTGGTTGTTTTCGGTTTTTTTGGTTTGGTTCGGTTATTCGGTTATTAACCATACATAAAAATAAAAGAAACAATTCATTCAAAATGTGAAAAAAGTGACAACAATCCATTCAAACGAAAAATAGTTAGAATGACTGGCATTACAAAACTTTCGATCATTGAATTTACTGAATAAAACTTCAAAATTCACTATTTTGGCATAGAAGAAAGAGACGATGACATTTTCAGTCCCACAAAGAATTTCCATAGACACTCATATACATGAAACCAATAAGAAAAATGTTCTCACCTTAGACATTTTTTCTTTCATAAGTAAATTATAAATAAATTTTGATGAAACATATATAAAATCTTTAAAATTGTTAATGAATATAATATATTATGTATGTATAATAATAAAATTTATGTATATAACTTCTTGGTTCGATTCGATTATTTCTTCGGATTTTTTCGAGCAAAACCATAACCAAACCAAATACTATCGGTTCTTAACAATCTAAAACCAAACCAAACCAAAACTCAAATTAAATCGATTTGGTTTGATTTTTCAATTTGAATCGACTTTTATCCAAACCATGAACACCCCTACTTGAAAGTAAACTAAAACTTTATTAGTTAAAAAATAAGGAGGAGATATTTGAGTGAAATTGGAAAGAAAAGAAAGAGAATGCTTAAACCCTAGTTTTTTTTTTTTTTTTTTTTTAACCGTGGTTTCTGGGCGTCGCTTTGCGAACCCGACTAGCTGTACCCACCGGGTCCCGTTGTTTCAAGGCGGGTCCACCACGGTTAGTTCCACGGGGCCCTGGAGGCTTAAACCCTAGTAAAAACCCTTGTGAATGCGAGCTGGAGGTTATACTTGAGAAAGTTATCGGGCCAAAATGATCCGGAATTTGACCCGTCAGATTTCAAACGAGACCCGACTGAACCTCAGAAGACTATGTTTCACGGCGGCGGAGCAGAGTGGAAGAGATTCGAGGCTCTACCGGAGATTGTCGGCTTTAGGAGCCACAAAAGGGTCGGTTACTGAAACAATAAATGCGTATACGAGAGAAGGCAGAGTTGTGAAGAAGTATGAACTGGAAAAATGCATCAAGGAGCTTCGCAAATATAAAAGATACCAGCATGCTCTTGAGGTATAGTATTCTATACCCTCTGAAATCTCTTGATCATTTAGCTCACCAAGTTTACTTTATTAGTAATAGAAATGAAATGAGCTGGTAAAATGGAATGTATATAGTTTACATTGCTGATATAACTAATTTATACTGTGGTTGACAGACTTGTGTGGAGTTTAGGGACGAATTGTTTAGGATATAGATGATTCATATGATGATTGATTGCTATAGTTTTGGAATTGGAACATTTAAATTTAGAATGACAACTTTTACCGTATGTTGAAAAGGGTTTTCAATCTGTAGTTGCCAAGCTCTTGTTATTGGCTCACTATATCTTCCCATTCCTATCCTTTCCGTAGTACAAGGCATGTTTTCAGGCTTAACCAGTTCCTGTATAAGATGTAAAAATATCAAGAAGAAACAAGCTTGTATCAACTCTTAAGACAAATTGTTGGCCGGTATTGGAATGAATCCCCTGAATATAGTGGTATGTGAATACGTATATGAGATTTTTATAGCCGACCCCAAATAGTTTGCAATACTGATAAGGCATTGTTGATTGTTGTGTTATAATGAGCTAGTTAGATCTTTTGGAGTTTACCTGCTGCAATTGTATTGTATTTTTCTATCAACTGTTCGCCAGGAATATGTTTATGCAGACATTGTTTCGTTATGCCATCTAGATGGAGTATATCCACATAAAATGATTTTGAATATCATGAGTTGATATTCCTATTTATTGTTGCAGATAATGGAGTGGATGGAGAAAAGAGGTATAAACTTTTCGTATGGTGATTATGGAGTACGATTGGATCTCATAGCAAAAGTTCAAGGAATAACTGCAGCTGAAAAATACTTTGGCAGCCTCTCACCCTCCATGCAGAATCAAAGCACTTATGGAGCACTCTTGAATTGCTACTGTGTTGAAAAAATGACAGACAAGGCGTTATCCTTCTTTGAGAAAATGGATCAATTGAAGTTCACAAATAAATCATTGGCATTCAACAATCTTATGTCGTTATATATGAGACTAGGGCAACCAGAAAAAGTCGCCCCTTTGGTACAGGAAATGAAGAGCAGAAAGGTTCTGCTATGCACATTTTCATATAATATCTGGATGAATAGCTATTCTTGTTTAGATGATATAGAAGGAGTGGAAAGGGTCTTCGAAGAGCTAAAACAGGAGAATGCAAAGGAGTGCGATTGGACTACATATAGTAACTTGGCTGTTGCCTATGTTAAGGCTGGGCATAACGAAAAAGCTGAGTTAGCTCTAAAGAAGCTTGAGGAAGAGATGGGACCTCGTAATCGTCAGGCTTACCACTATTTGATTAGTTTGCACGCCAGAATATCTAATCTAAGTGAGGTTTATCGTATTTGGGGTTCTCTAAAGAGTTCCTTGGATCTAACCAATTCTAGTTATCTTGTCATGCTTCAGTCCCTTAGTAAGCATAACGACATGGATGGTTTAAAGAAATACTACGAGGAATGGGAATCAAGCTGCTCTACTTATGATATGAGGCTGGCAAATAATGTCATTGGAGCTTATCTGAGACATGACATGTTAAACAATGCGGAGAAAGTCTTTCATAGTGCTTTGAAGAGATCACAAGGACCTTTCTTCTTGGCTTGGGAAATGTTCATGCTTTTCTATTTGAGGAAGCGTCAAATCAATTTTGCTCAACAGTGCATGGAAGCAATTGCTTCTCGGATGAAGGAAAACAAATGGCGACCAAAATATGAAACCATAAGTAATTTTCTCGAGTATTTTGTTGAAGAAAAAGATGTTGATGGTGCTGAGGATTTCTACAAGTTTCTGAAGAAGGTAAATTGCCTTAGTAGTGATGTCTATAGTTCATTGCTTCGCACTTATGCAGCTGCCAACAGAACAACAGACGATATGAGACTGAGAATTAAGGAAGATGGTATTGAAATGAGTTGTGAGCTTGAAGAATTGCTTATAAGTGTTTGTCCTGAATAATTAAAAGGATATTTACCTACTATATGGTTTTGTTTCTTTTCCATCTTCTTTTTGTGTAACATATGTTCTTTAAAGAAGTATACTATGGTAATTCTTTCATTTCACATTTTTCATTTTCTTTTCCTCTACTCTGCATATTCGGTCATAAGTGCGAAATTTAAAGAACTGAATCAGGGGGGATCCAACTCTTCAGGTACAGATTCTCAAGAGCCCAGTAACTTTTTCACCATTAAAATTTGTAAATATTTGATTTTGAACCCGATTATCATTAGAAATTAATTTCAGATTATTATAGGAACTCATAAACTTCAATCCTGGATCTGCCTTGGCTTGGAATGACATAAAACTTTAATATATGCAGAAAATTAGTATTGGGATTGAAGTTGATATGACTCATATGGCTCACATAGTTCTCAAAGGAACCTTTCCAAGTTGCATGATTTACACTTTTGCATCTTGAAATGTATAGTCAGTTAGTGACATAGCATATAGCTTTGAATTTTGATGCTACTCCAACACAGAAGAGAAAGAAACTGTAAAATCCAAGTGTAAAGTTCTATATTTTATCACAAAACAGAACTAGAATCAAGAATGATCTAATCAACGTCAACTCGAAAGCAAAAAAGTTATCTGCAGAAAGCTGTCCCAGTTTTAAAGATTGCTCATGGGTGTAAAAGGGATGTTCTTGGTTCTCGAGACTCTATGCCCAACAAAGATGGATATACAAAAAGCCACTGCTGAAGAGAAGGGAGAATGCTGTAGCAGCATCCCAAGAACTTCGCTGTGGCACCTTGGTGAGCTCAGAACTATCTGGCAAGATATCCAACAGTATCCAATCGCAGCTAATTGAAAAATGACCAGACCCGTGCCACGGTTTTCCATCCATGGGGTACCAAAATGCGCCAGATATCTTACTTGCTTTGCCAATTGTGAACTGAGCATCCTGCGAAAAATCCACACCCCTCAAAATCAATCAACTAAACCTCAGCAGAAATTAAAGGGATGATTTGGCAGACAAAAGGAAAATGGGGTTGACAAATGACAACATTTTTGTCTTAAGTTCTTTGCACCCTCCCCCACCCCAAAAGGCCAACACTCTGTTCTTGCAGGTTTAAGTTGTGTAAATAAGAAATGCGTATGAACAGAAAGAATGAACTACTCTAAAGTCTACTGCCAGAGGGAATTTCAACTGTAACAGAATTTCATCCAATTACTAATGTTGCATTAACACTTTGTTACCTGTTGAAGGCGATCCACTGTTCTCAGCGGCCTGGAAAATTCAAAATAATATGCACCCGATTGGTTGCTGGACGAATATGGGCTGTCATCCTTAATAAAACCTGTTTCAACAGGTATTAGATGTTGGAACAAAAGTAGTAAGCGACAAGAATTTTAAGACACTAACTATCAAACAATAATAAAGATTTTGCTTCATAGGATTCCTAGCATTTTTTCTTGACATGTCAACAGCCTCCGCAATGAGAAGCCACAGTGGTCCAACATAGAGGTATAGAACACAACCAAGGTCACTGCCTGCAACACAAGATTATCTTCCTCTAATCTCTTTCTTTACCTAAGAGATTTTAATGACTGAAAACAGCATGGTGCTGGTGTATGCACAAAGTGAAGGATACAGAAGCTCAGTCCTGATGCTAAATCTTTTGGTAACTGAGGGAGTCCTGTAAAGATCCCCAACTCTAAATACAGCCTTCCGGAAAGTGGCTACTGTACGACAACTGTAAATATTTGGACATCATTACAGTTAGACCTATAAATACCTCTTATTTTCTAGTTAGTGTAGTCACGGAGACCTAGGTTGGAAAGAGCATTCTATCTCACCGGAACCTAAACTAGTCTTCTGTGGTATGACAGATCTCTACTGGTTACGACAGATAATCTTCCCAGTCATTCAGCTATACTATCTTCAAAATGCAGAAAAAGGTGTAATGAGTCTTGCTCGTATCCATTGATTAGCATGGTTGAGAAAGACAGAACTTAACTAAGACTTTCACAACGTAGGAGCACAAAAAGAATCTAATGGACAGATGACTCCTGGGAAAGTTTAGTCATGCTCTACATAGACCCCCCAAATGCAACATTCTGTAAGTCTGGCACCCTGATGATTGAAGATGTCACAAAGAGACGAGATGGACCACCTTACTTTACATATGATTTGGAAAATTACTCCTGGTTCTTACCAATGTTTTCCATTTGACTCACAGCACATGATGCCTAAGCAGGTCTGGTAATCCAGTGTCCAGCTTCAATCTAATAGTAAAGATTTGTTTTTGTTGTTCAATTTATCATCTTCTGCAATGAGGCGCTAACATATTTGCAAACCAGCACTTTGTATAGTAGATCTATGTGGATAAAAATATATGTAACAAAAGAAACAAACCAGAAATTTGAAAGAAAAACATTTCAACAAGGTGAATAACAAGGACATTAAGACATCCCACACAGAAAAGCATTTTAACGAGGTGCATAACAAGGACATTAAGACATCCCACACGAGACATAACTGATATCATTTCAAAATCCAAAAAGGTGTCTGTGGAAGTTCGGTTGAGAATCTGGAAGAAAAAGAAGGCCGTGCAACAAAAGAAGAAGAAGATCCATTACAGGATCAATTTCTTAGATCAATGAAATCAAACAACCAATTGATCCGCAGAAAGTTGGTGAAGCTGGCTCATCGCTTTCAGTCTTTAAGACTGTTACTGAAGTGGAGTAGGTTATATTTCACTTTTCACTCAGAACAATCTGCCTATAAACCCTTCTGAGTTTCAGACTAAATAAGATAACTATTGTTCTATTCTATGAGCCAATTTGTTTTTGCACTTCCAACCACAACGGTTTCACAATTGTCCTATACCTGTATGTAACTTTTGAAACTTCTAGATTCATCAAAAATTGAGAAGGCTTCCTAATATATTTATACCACTTGCTATAGGCTAGATAAGAATGCAGCTTAATTCCTCCTAATTTTGTTTTACCACAGAAGAAAAAGTAAAATATACTCAAGTGAGAAAAGGACAAATGTTCAGGGATTAGAAGTCATATCGCTATTTACCTGAGTGAGTCAAGCTACTGTGCCACCATGTTCCTTTCCAATCATTCGGTGCACTAGTATCATTTACTGTTATACAAGGAAAAGTCAATAGGCAGACCAGAGGGAAAAAGAGAAAAATCGGTTGAAACATAAATAGGCAATATAATTCCATAGTTTGGATACTAAAATGGTATTTCCAACAAGACATTTCAGTCAAAATTTCCCTCTTGTACAGGAGAATTATCTTACATCCCAGTCAAGTTTACTCAGACAAATTTTGCAGGTTGTTGAAAATAATGACTGTCTAATGTCATAATGCAATTTTATTTCCTCGTGGAAAGTAGATCCAGTGACACTCAGTGTAGGAAGGACCAACATATACACTGTTGACAGCAGTTCCCTTAAAATGTGGAGGCGGGAGAGTTTTATGCAGAATTAGTTTTAAAATGACACAATTCACAAATCTAATATAAATGGAAAGACACACAAACACAAAATAAATAAATAAATCTAATCCTGGCAATACAAGATCTGTATCTCAATCCAGGTTAAAATGTTGCACATCATGATAACAAATAGCTAATATGCATATAAACAACTTCCTTGCTACTTGACGAGTCTTTTGCAGTTCTACATTCGTTTCTGTGTCTCAGTACAATAAATGCAATGATATCACTACACTATTATCCATGCTACTGATTGGAAAACAAAGAAGCAACTATTAGCTATACTATCTACCATCCAATTATACACACATGAGACCAATCTTGAAGCTTCTCAAAGAAAAAACGTATTTAGAAAAAAAATCTCCATATCATACCTGATGGACCATAGCCATCCAAATAACGGCAGTGTGGGTTCCAACAATACAGATCAACCAAATGACCAAACCTGTCCTAGTGTGCCAACAGAAACGAATTAGTACTTCTTTACTAATTTAATGGCACAAAAATTGTTGTGATTTGCAAGAAAGAGTGCAGAACCAGTTTGATTACCTGTCGCCCCCATTTCCCTCACTGTTATCTAGCAGGTTCCCTCCATAGAGTCTTCCAGGAATTGCCTTTCCTATTGAGAAATGCATAAGGTCAACTTCATGGCCCTTGCATGACTTGCTCGTGCAAGTATCAGGTTCTTCTTCACACCCTCCCATCTTGAAGTTATGAAGTAGAAGAGCCTCTCAGATGTTATTCCAAAAGCAGTTCATGATATTTAACAGGAAGAAGTAGGATAAAGAAAGGAATGAAAGGAAAGAGAAAGAATAGGTGTTGGAGCCACTTACTCTATGATAAGATGCATTTTCACCAATTTGGAACATAAAAGCAACTGATGCTGGCTTGTTACTGTATCTGAAAGTGAGCGATAAAAATGTGAGAATTAAGGGTCTCAAACAAGGAAAGATATGTCAGACATTGTTTGAGAAGCAACAACTACATGTCACAAGCATTCCTACAGTCAAATTAACTGTACAGATGATGGCTTTTGTTATTCCAGTCAAAACTCAAACCTTTACCCAACCAATGTGGTTTCCCATAATTGATCAAACTGCTAATGTTTTAGATCAACTTAAGCATATTAAATAACTGATGACATGGAAATACTGCCTCTTGCCCAAGTAACTTGTTCCCTTTCTGTCTGACCAAATTTATTTGATGTTACTACTTAATTGAAGAGTCTCCACCTCTAAACTAATCAATCAATCAATAGACTAATCAACTATAACAATCCCAAACTCTATGCGAGCTTCACATTACCATTCCTAAGCCTTGATAAAGGAGGATGTTGCGAGTTAATGGTTAACATAAAAATGTCATAAAATCAAGAATCCACCTCTAAACTAAGCTCATTCACAATTTTTAATTGAACATAACATTTCTTTGAATATCTACTTATATCCTTTTTTCCTTCCTAATTAAGCAGTAAATACAAATTGTCATAAAGTATGAAGGTCTCTTTGTCCTAACATTTGAAAAATCCATACCCTTCAGAATATGTATAATCCCCATCGACTTGCAACATGAAGAAAACATCTTTGCCATCATGTGACGCCTGCGCAGAAGGACAAAAACATCTTGTGCTCAAACTCATCCTAGTAAATACAATCAATAAGCAGTGGCGTAGCCACTTACAGTCGAACACCTTCGTCGAAAAATTGTAATATATATAGAAAATTATACAAAGAATATATGTCTATACATTAATTTTTGAACATCCTTAACGAAATTTCTCACTTCGCCACTGTCAATAAGTAAATGCAATCAATCAACTACGCTTCAACCACAAGCTAGTCGGTCGGGTAGGGCCATATGAATCATTTCTAACTTATCCATTTCATCCGGATTTCAGGGCAATTCAACAAAAAATCAAAAGTATTTAAGACAAAAATTTAATCTTTTCGAGGCTATTTCACAAAAGGGTAGTTCCAACAAGAATCCAAAGTTAAAAAAAAAAAATTGAATCTTTTCTTCCAAAATGAGTTGACAAGTACCTTGACAGTCATTTTCCCACCATTGTATGCCTTATCTGCATCTGGGTCTAAAGCAGGTAAAACAGAAAATGCAGAACCATCAATATCTTTCCAGTCATCAACTTCTCCATCGAGGGTTATTCTTCCTGAGTTGAAGTGGGCTTGAACATAGGTATCGGTGTTGGAATCACAACTCCAGTGAGCTGCTTCATGGTGAGAATTCAGAATTCCAGTTTGAGCGAAGATCAAGATCGTTACAAGTGAAGAAACTCTTCCAGTTTGAAAGTAGTATTTCTTGGAGAACACTGGATACCCCTAACAGTACTTCACTGAAACAATCCTCTTTCAAATAAAATAGCAAAGTAATTAAGAGGAAGTAAATAGGAAAACTCGGGACCTTGTCATCACTTATGACATTCAGTTAAATACTCTTGATACAGCTGAAATTTTTTCTGAAAACCTAAATCCTTTTGTTTCAACAATCTAAAAGTTTGCAGCTCATTTGCCCCCAGCATTGCAAGACTATCATTGAATTTGAGCTCTACGGGACACCCCTCATCGAACAACTCCACTCCTGACATCTCTTTGCTGGCATTTGAGATAGGTTCTTCGTGTTTTTTATAGATGAAGGTTGTAAATCTTTTATCAGGTTCTACTCCCAAATCCATTTTTGAGATATAACAGTCTGAGAATGCCACAGGTTCATGTAAACAGAGAGGCCTCATTTTTTCCATCCAATCGCTAGGGCACTCAGTATCTGCATCAAGGGAAACTAAATAGCCATCATCAGGCCCATTATCAGAGTGTGACAAACCGAATTCACGGGCCACCTTCATAACTTTATCACTCTGAAGCCTCAACTCAGCATCAAGTGGCAATATATCTCTTTCTGCAATTCGAAGGTTATTAAGAGCTACCAGAAAAGGAGGAGGAAGAACCGGAGCAGAAGAACGGCAAGACTGAACTTCTTCTGGTATCTCATCAATCCAACATTTATGCAAGGGAAAAGGCAGTGGATATAGTTTGTCGAAAATGTCAGAAAATTTTAGAGAACGTTTCTTCGGTTTCAGGGGAAATTCAGGGAATCTAAAGAAGGCAGAGAAAGTGAACCCCAGAAGATTATTAGGCAAACTGGTGCTAATGCTTTCTAGTGCAATCTCATAAATGCTTGCTGGCAAGCTGATACCTTTGATTACATCAGAAACGGTTAGAGATGATTTTAGTCTTGTGACGCCACATTCTTGAAGCTTCTGACATATTTGCTGGTGGAACTCTGACCGGTTTTCTTCAGAATCCTTTAGATTCTCTATGTATTTCCTACTAATGAATTTAGGTAGTTTCCCATTCAGATACTCTTTAAGAAAGTCAAGGCCCAGGTAGATGTGGCTCTTTTTCAATTCCAATTCGTCAACACCCATATCATATAGAAGGTTATTTTCAGAACACAGAGAATTTCCTCCATAAGGTGCTTCTGACTTTTCCTCAGAGTCCCATGCTGCAGTGTATCTCTGAGCTTCTAAACTGCCACAGGACATTAACCTTACAAGGAAAAAGCTAGCAGAGCTATCAGTATCATCTGATTGGATAGAAAGGCCATTGTTGAGAATACCAAACCCCAAAACAATGACTTTCTTTTGCCTCCAATCAATCCAATCAGGAAGAATATCTTCAGAGAAATATGCTCTCATAAGACAACTTTCACGACAGCAATCATGACCAGACAGTGAGAGGCCTGAAGGTCGCCCCCAAGCATATACTGATTTACTGAGCCTCGAAATTTCTGAAAATTTATGGCTATGATTGCTGTCTGGCCCATAGCAGAATAGAGCAAATTCACAGTCCCAGAATGATCCTACCAAAATGCAACGCCCTGATTCAGTAGCCCAATCCCATTTATCATCTCTAGTACGTCGCCTCAGGTCAGACAATCTCAAAACAGTCACGTAAGCTGGATTATTCAGACCATGTACCCACCGCAACAATGGCATCAATGGCTTCCGCACATCACAAAGAAGAAGGAAGCGTCCAGAAACAGCAGTAAAACAGAAGGCGTCAGCCTCCACTCTAGAAAGTGCAAGAAATTTATCAGTTCTATCCGACGACACTGCCTCCATATTTAGCAAGGTGCAGACCTTGCACTTGTCTGACCTCAAATCCACCAAAAATACAGCCCTTGAATTTGCAACAATCAAAATCCTTGGATGCCAGCTAAATTCACAGGTTACCCACTGTTCATCTCTATCCAACTTATCCCACAAAACTTGCAATTTCTTGCCTTGCAATACATCAGAAGCACAGAAAGCCTGACTCTTTCCGCAAGAACCCATATCAAACAAAAACAAATCCCCATTTTTCAACATCACCACACACTCTTCTCTCAAATGTGGGCTCCAACAAGCATGAGAAACAGTCCCACCCTTAAACAAGTTTCTATCAGCACTACCCACATAATCTAACATAACATTTTCATCTCCTTTAACCCCTATCTTTAGGCTATACCAATGAACAGAATACAAAGTACAAACCAATAAATACCCAAAAGTAATATAACTAGAAGAACAAGAATCATCAATTTCACTAACTGGGTTCACTAATAACCTCAAAATTCTAAAATTCAGCTTGTGATTATGCACTAAAAATGATGTATCATTCTTGAATTTCTTAGCCACAAATTGGGTGTCTTCAGAACAGAGCATAAATAACCCAACTTGGTCATAATTCTCCCCAGTTGGAGAAATTCCTATAATTGAATTGGGTTTGCTATTTTCACCAACATTAGGAAGAGGAAGAAACTGGATTGAATTAAAGTTGTGAATTGAGTCAGAAACCTGTTGAGTAAACTCTGTAGCAATTGAAGAAGCGGCAGAAAAAAGCATACCACTTGAAGTTTGAAGGAATCTTGGCAAAGAGAGGTCAGGAACCGGAGGAGGAAGCCGAGTTGATAACAATGGCGAACGAAGGAGTAGCGTCACCGTTTCTTCACATGGTCTGAAAATCAAAGGTTCAATTGGACTATCAATACGGCGGCGTTTCGAAGAGGATTCTTCGTGTGAATTTGAGAGTAGAAGTGGTGGAGAATAGGATGAACATATTGGCCAAAGAGACTTCCACTCGTCGGAAAAATTCATCTTTCTTTTTCTTGCCGGCAGGTTAAACTCACTCAAGTTAAAAATTAAACTCCACCCAAAAATAGGAACATTTGTGGGATACAGAGTGTAAAAAATCTGAAATTATTTGGCAGGGTACTCCATAGGGATTACCCAAGTTGTGACTCGCCGGCGTCTAATCAACCAACATAGGTTATTTGCCCACAACCACAAGATGGGTATCTTTATGAAAATATTACGTGTCTAAATACACAACTTATTTTATTATATCTTTTAAAATTTTCTATTATTTGAAAAGAATTAGAAAATTTCCTACTCATTTTTATGCGATGTATCGAGACGCGTCTTGAGACGTTGAGTGATGTATCGAGATGTGATGTATCAAAACGTTGAAGGATATATCTGAAACCGGAATGTGATATATCAAGACGTTTTGAGATGTATCTGAATTCCACAAAATTTAAGAGATTTTTGTGATTTGAAAAAGAGTAGGAATAAGATGTAATTAGCTCTTAACATAACTATGAGATTTGTGATGTATCGGTTGAATATTGGATAAGATGTAATTAGCTCTTGACACTATGAGATTTGTGATGTATCGATAGGATATATCACTTTATGCGATGTATTGGGATGTTGAGTGATGTATTAGAAATCGAGACACAATGTATTGAAATGTTGAGTGATGTTCCCGAAACCGAGACATGATGTATTGGGACATTGTGGGATGTACCAAATTCCATCAATTTTAAGGGACTTTTGTGAATTGGAAAAGAGTATAGATAAGATGTAATCAACTCTTAACACTATTAGATTTGTGTAAAATTTCCTATCTTTATTTGTGCAATGGGTGTTCACGATTTGAATAAAAATTGATTTAAATTAAAGAATTAAAATAAATCAATTAAACTATGAGTGTACTTGGATTTGGTGTTGTTTGATTTTATATATTTTTAAAAATAACAATATTTGATTTTGTTCGAAAGAATTTGAAGAAATAATTGAATCGACAGATTGTGTGTGTATATATATATTGAGGAACTTTCACATATAGTCATTCAAAAATAGCCTAGTTACTCTCCATAACTATAGTTTGATAATTACAATTCGTAACTACATGTTATAAGGAGGAGAGAAGTGAGCGAGACTGGGAGAGAGAGGAGAGAGGGCAAAGAGTGGAAGAGATTCGAGGCTCTACCGGAGATTGTCGGCTTTAGAAGCCACAAAAGGGTCGGTTACTGAAACAATAAATGCGTATACGAGAGAAGGCAGAATTGTGAAGAAGTATGAACTGGAAAAATGCATCAAGGAGCTTCGCAAATATAAAAGATACCAGCATGCTTTTGAGGTATAGTATACTATACCCTCTGAAATCTCTTGATCATTTAGCTCACCAATTTTACTTTATTAGTAATAGAATGAAATGAGCTGGTAAAATGGAATGTATATAGTTTACATTGCTGATATAACTAATTTATACTGTAGTTGACAGACTTGTGTGGAGTTTAGGGACGAATTGTTTAGGATATAGATGATTCATATGATGATTGATTGCTATAGTTTTGGAATTGGAACATTTAAATTTAGAATGACAACTTTTACCGTATGGTGAAAAGGGTTTTCAATCTGTAGTTGCCAAGCTCTTGTTATTGGCTCACTATATCTTCCCATTCCTATCCTTTCCGTAGTACAAGGCATGTTTTCAGGCTTAACCAGTTCCTGTATAAGATGTAAAAATATCAAGAAGAAACAATCTTGTATCAACTCTTAAGACAAATTGTTGGCCGGTATTGGAATGAATGCCCTGAATATAGTGGTATGTGAATACGTATATGAGATTTTTATAGCCGACCCCAAATAGTTTGCAATACTGATAAGGCATTGTTGATTGTTGTGTTATAATGAGCTAGTTAGATCTTTTGGAGTTTACCTGCTGCAATTGTATTGTATTTTTCTATCAACTGTTCGCCAGGAATATGTTATGCAGACATTGTTTCGTTATGCCATCTAGATGGAGTATATCCACATAAAATGATTTTGAATATCATGAGTGATATTCCTATTTATTGTTGCAGATAATGGAGTGGATGGAGAAAAGAGGTATAAACTTTTCGTATGGTGATTATGGGATCTCATAGCAAAAGTTCAAGGAATAACTGCAGCTGAAAAATACTTTGGCAGCCTCTCACCCTCCATGCAGAATCAAAGCACTTATGGAGCACTCTTGAATTGCTACTGTGTTGAAAAAATGACAGACAAGGCGTTATCCTTCTTTGAGAAAATGGATCAATTGAAGTTCACAAATAAATCATTGGCATTCAACAATCTTATGTCGTTATATATGAGACTAGGGCAACCAGAAAAAGTCGCCCCTTTGGTACAGGAAATGAAGAGCAGAAAGGTTCTGCTATGCACATTTTCATATAATATCTGGATGAATAGCTATTCTTGTTTAGATGATATAGAAGGAGTGGAAAGGGTCTTCGAAGAGCTAAAACAGGAGAATGCAAAGGAGTGTGATTGGACTACATATAGTAACTTGGCTGTTGCCTATGTTAGGCTGGGCATAACGAAAAAGCTGAGGTAGCTCTAAAGAAGCTTGAGGAAGAAATGGGACCTCGTAATCGCCAGGCTTACCGCTATTTGATTAGTTTGCACGCCAGAATATCTAATCTAGGTGAGGTTTATCGTATTTGGGGTTCTCTAAAGTGTTCCTTGGATCTAACCAATTCTAGTTATCTTGTCATGCTTCAGTCCCTTAGTATACTATGGTAATTCTTTCATTTCACATTTTTCATTTTCTTTTCCTCTACTCTGCATATTCGGTCATAAGTGCGAAATTTAAAGAACTGAATCAGGGGGTATCCAACTCTTCAGGTACAGATTCTCAAGAGCCCAGTAACTTTTTCACTATTAAAATTTGTAAATATTTGATTGTGAACCCAATTATCATTAGAAATTAATTTGAGATTATTGTAGGAACTCATAAACTTCAATCCTGGATCTGCCTTGGCTTGGAATGACATAGACTTTAATATATGCAGAAAATTAGTACTGGGATTAAAGTTCATACGACTCATATGAGGCCCTGCTTGTGATAACTTACAAGCATGACATAGTTCTCAAAGGAACCTTTCCAAGTTGCATGATTTACACTTTTGCATCTTGAAATGTATAGTCAGTTAGTGACATAGCATATAGCTTTGAATTTTGATGCTACTCCAACACAGAAGAGAAAGAAACTGTAAAATCCAAGTGTAAAGTTCTTTATTTTATCACAAAACAGAACTAGAATCAAGAATGAACTAATCAACATCAACTCGAAAGCAAAAAGGTTATCTGCAGAAAGCTGTCCCAGTTTTAAAGATTGCTCATGGGTGTAAAAGGGATGTTCTTGGTTCTCGAGACTCTATGCCCAACAAAGATGGATATACAAAAAGCCACTACTGCAAAGAGAAGGGAGAATGCTGTAGCAGCATCCCAAGAACTTCTCTGTGGCACCTTGGTGAGCTCAGAACTATCTGGCAAGATATCCAACAGTATCCAATCGCAGCTAATTGAAAAATGACCAGACCCGTGCCACGGTTTTCCATCCATGGGGTACCAAAATGCCAGACATCTTACTTGTTTTGCCAATTGTGAACTGAGCATCCTGCGAAAAATCCGCACCCTTCGAAATCAATCAACTAAAACTCAGCACAAATTAAAGGGCTGATTGTTCAACAACGTTTTGTCTTAGTAGGCGTTTGGTCATGCGATATGGTATCGTGAGATGGAATCAGCGTTTGGACATGCGATTTTACGCTGATTCCATATCATGAGACGTGATTCCATTTTCTCCAAAAACCATGATATGAAATTTTATGGTAATTCCATATCATGATTTGAGATATTTTTAATACAAAAATTGATCTACAAGTTTATATTTTGTTAAAACAACCCCACATTTATATATACTAACCATTTATTTCATATGTAAATAAAATTAATAATCACATCATTACTTTTTAAAATTTATTATTCTCACTAACATATAGTCACTTTAACTCACACCAACCGATTGTTAAAGTGATGAAATATTTATGGTCTATGAGCATGAAAATATAGTTGCGGATGATATTGACCAACAAATGGCTCAAAGTAACAATGTTGGTTCGTCTTCTCGATCACATGATCGAGAAATGCAAGTTCAACGTGAGAAAATTGTCCGTATTATGTGGGAGAATTATATTAAAGACTAGTACACTACAATTTATGTTCAATTTTTTTTAATTAAATTAAAGTTAGATGAAACAATTACTTAAGTGGAGAACAAATAGCTTTGTAATAATTTATTATGCGATTTTATAAATTTTTGTTTATTTGATAAGATTGAATAAACAATTGAGGCTATTCTAATAGTTTTACAACTTATAGGATTTTTATGTCTATAGAAAATATACAACACAAAAATTCCATATTGCATGTCCAAACAAAACTTCAATTTCATCTCATGATTCCATATCATGATACCATATCATGATTCCGTATCATGATACCATAGCACCCTCCCGCACCCCAAACGGCCAAGACTCTGTTCTTGCAAGTTTAAGTCGTGTAAATTAGAAATGTGTGTTAACAGAAAGAATGAACTACTCTAAAGTTTACTGCCGGAAGGAATTTCAACTGTAACAGAATCTCATCCAATTACTAATATCGCATTAACACTTTGTTACCTGTTGAAGGCGATCCATTGTTCTCAGCGGCCTGGAAAATTCAAAATAATATGCACCGGATTGGTTGCTGGACGAATATGGGCTGTCATCCTTAATAAAACCTGTTTCAATAGTATTAGATGTTGGAACAAAGGTAGTAAATGACGAGTTTTAAGACACAATAACTATCAAACAATAATAAAGATTTTGCTACATAGGCTTCCTAAAATATTTTCTTGACAAGTCAAAAGCCTCTGCAATGAGAAACCACAATGGTCCAACATAGAGGTACAGAACACAACCAAGGTCACTGCCTGCAACACAAGATTATCTTCCTTTAATCTCTTTCTTTGTTAACTAAGAGATAAACAGCATGGTGCTGGTGTATGCACAAAGTCAAGGATACAAAAGCGCAGCCCTGATGCTAAATCTTTTGGTAACTGAGGGAGTCCTTTAAAGATTCTTAACTCTAAATACGGCCTTCCGAAAAGTGGCTACTGTACGACAACTGTGAATGTTTGGACATCATTACAGTAGGATCTCTAAATACCTCTTATTTTCTAGTTAGTGTAGTCACAAAGACCAAGGTTGGTAAGAGCGTTCTATCTCACTGGAACCTAAACTAGTCTTCTGTGGTATGACAGATCTCTACTGGTTACGACAGATAATCTTCCCAGTCATTCAGCTATACTATCTTCAAAATGCAGAAAAGGTGTAATGAGTCTTGCTCGTATCCATTGATTAGCATGGTTGAGAAAGACAGAACTTAACTAAGACTTTCACAACGTAGGAGCACAAAAAGAATCTAATGGACAGATGACTCCTGGGAAAGTTTAGTCATGCTCTACATAGACCCCCCAAATGCACCATTTTGTAAGTCTGGCACCCTGATGATTGAAGGTGTCAAAAAGGGACGAGATGGACCACCTTACATTACATATGATTTGGAAAATTACTCCTGGTTCTTACTAATGTTTTCCATTTGACTCCCAGCACTTGATGCCTAAGCAGGTCTGGTAATCCAGTATCCAGCTTCAATCTAATAGTAAAGATTTCTTTTTGTTGTTCAATTTATCATCTTCTGCAATGAGGCCCTAACATATTTGCAAACCAGCATTTTGTATAGTAGATCTATGTGGATAAAAATATATGTAACAAAAGAAACTAACCAGAGTTTTGAAAGAAAAACATTTTAACAAGGTGAATAACAAGGACACTAAGACATCCCACACAGAAAAGCATTTCAACAAGGTGCATAACAAGGACATTAGGACATCCCGTACAAGCCTTAACAGTTATTATTTCAAAATCCAAAGAGGTGTCTGCGGAAGTTCAGTTGAGAATCTGGAAGAAAGAAGGTCGTGCAACAAAAGAAGAAGAAGAAGATCCATTACAGGTTCAATTTCTTAGATCAATGAAACCAAACAACCAACTGATCCGCAGAAAGTTAGTGAAGCTGGCTCATCGTTTTCGGTCTTTAAGATTGTTACTGAAGTGGAGTAGGTTATATTTCACTGTTCACTCAGAACAATCTGCCGATAAACCCTTCTGAGTTTCACACTAAATAAGGTAACTATTTGTTCTATTCTATGAGACAATTTGTTTCTGCACTTGCAACCACAACGGTTTCACAATTGTCCTATTCCTGTATGTAACTTTTGAAACTTCTAGATTCATCAAAAATTGAAAAGGCTTCCTAATATATTTATACCACGTGCTATAGGCTATAGATAAGAAAGCAGCTTAATTCTTCCTAATTTTGCTTTACTACAGAAGAAAAAGTAAAATATTCTCAAGTGAGAGAAGGACAAATGTTCAGGGATTAGAAGCCATATCGCTATTTACCTGAGTGAGTCAAGCTACTGTGCCACCATGTTCCTGTCCAATCATTCTGTGCACCAGTATCATTTACTGTTATACAAGGAGAAGTCAATAAGCAGACCAGAGGGAAAAAGCGAAAAATTGGTTGAAACATAAATAAGTAATATGATTCCGCAGTTTCGATACTAAAACGGTATTTCCAACAAGACTTCAGACAAAATTTCCCTCTTGTACAGGAGAATTATCTTACATCACAGTCAAGTTTACTCAGACAAATTTTGCAGGTTGTTGAAAATAATGACTGTCTAATGTCTTAATGCAATTTTATTTCTTCATGGAAAATAGATCCAGTGACACTCAGTGAAGGAAGGACCAACATATACACTGTTGGCAGCAGCTCCCTTAAAATGTGGAGGCGGGAGAGTTTGATGCAGAATTAGATTTAAAATGACACAATTCACAAATCTAATATAAAAGGAAAGACACACAAACACGTAATAAATAAACAAATCTAATCCTGGCAATACAAGATCTATATCTCAATCCCGGTTAAAATGTTGCACATCATGATAAACAAATAGCTAATACGCATATAAAAAACTTCCTTGCTACTTGACGAGTCTTTTGCAGTTCTACATTCGTTTGTGTCTCAGTACAATAGAATGCAATGATATCACTTCACTATTTATCCATGCTACTGATTGGAAAACAAAGAAGCAACTATTAGCTATACTATCCACCATCCAATTACACATACATGAGACCAAGCTTGAAGCTTCTCAACGAAAAAACGTATTTAAAAAAAAAAATTCCAAATCATACCTGATGGACCATAGCCATCCAAATAACGGCAGTGTGGGTTCCAACAATACAGATCAACCAAATGACCAAACCTGTCCTAGTGTGCCAACAGAAACGAATTAGTACTTCTTTACTAATTTAATGGCACAAAAATTGTTGTGATTTGCAAGAAAGAGTGTAGAACCAGTTTGATTACCTGTCACCCCCATTTCCCTCACTGTTATCTAGCAGGTTCCCTCCATAGAGTCTTCCAGGAATTGCCGTTCCTATTGAGAAATGCATAAGGTCAACTTCATGGCCCTTGCATGACTTGCTCGTGCAAGTATCAGGTTCTTCTTCACACCCTCCCATCTTGAAGTTATGAAGTAGAAGAACTTCTCAGATGTAATTCCAAAAGCAGTTCATCATATTTAACAGGAAGAAGTAGGATAAAGAAAGGAAGGAAAAGAAAGATAAAGAATAGGTGTTGGAGCCACTTACTCTGTGATAAGATGCATTTTCACCAATTTGGAACATAAAAGCAACTGATGCAGTCTTGTTACTGTATCTGAAGTGAGCAATAAAAATGTGAGAATTAAGGGTCTCAAACAAGGAAAAAGATGTCAGACATTGTTTGAAAAGCAACAACTAAATATCGCAAACATTCGTACAGTCAAATTAACTTCATAGATGATGGTGAAGAAGGCAAGAAAGCACAAATGAGCTTTTGTTATTCTAATCAAAACTCAAACCTTTACCCAACTAATATGGTTTCCTAGAATTGATCGAACTGCTAATGTTTTAGATCAACTTAAGCATATTAAATAACTGAATGACATGGAAATACAGCCTCTTGCCCAAGTAACTTGTTACCCTTTCTGTCTGACCAAATTTATTTGATGTTACTACTTAATTGAAGAGTCTCCACCTCTAAACTAATCAATCAATAGACCAATCAACTATACTTCAAATCCCAAACTCTGTGCGAGCTTCACATTACCATTCCTAAGCCTGGATAAAGGAGGATGTTGTGAGTTGATGGTTAACATAAAAATGTCATAAAATCAAGAATCTACCTCTAAACTAAGCTCCTTCACAATTTTTTAACGAACATAACATTTCTTTGAATATCTACCTATATCCTTTCTTTCCTTCCTAATTAAGCAGTAAATACAAATTGAAAAATCCATACCCTTCAGAATATGTATAATCCCCGTCGACTTGCAACATGAAGAAAACATCCTTGCCATCATGTGACGCCTGCGCAAAAGGACAAAAACATCTTGTGCTCAAACTCATCCTAGTAAATACAATCAATAAGCAGTGGCGTATCCACTTATAGTCAAACACCCTTCGTCGAAAAATTGCAATATATATAGAAAATTATACAAAGTATATATCTCTATATATTAATTTTTGAACATCCTTAACGAAATTTCCAACTTCACCACAGTCAATAAGTAAATGCAATCAATCAACTACGCTTCAATCAGAAGCTAGTCGGTCGGGTAGGGCCATATGAATCATTTCTAACTTATCCATTTCATCCGGATTTCAGGGCAATTCAACAGAAATCAAAAATTATTCAAGACAAAAAATTTAGTCTTTTCGAGTCTATTTCACAAAAGGGTAATTCCAACAAGAATCCAAAGTTAAAAAAAAAAAAAAACTGAATCTTTTCTTCCAAAATGAGTTGACAAGTACCTTGACGGTCATTTTCCCACCATTGTATGCCTTATCTGCATCTGGGTCTAAGGCAGGTAAAACAGAAAATGCAGAACCATCAATATCTTTCCAATCATCAACTTGTCCATCGAGGGTTATTCTTCCTGGGTTGAAGTGAGCTTGAACATGGGTATCGGTGTTGGAATCGCAACTCCAGTGAGCTGCTTCATGGTGAGAATTTAGAATTCCAGTTTGAGCGAAGATCAAGATCGTTACAAGTGATGAAACTCTTCCTAACATCTTGGAAACAACAAAATCAAGTGATAGTATTAATAACTAATTGTTCATTAATTTGAAACCTAACTTAAAAATCTATATAGGTCAAAACTTATATGGATCTGGTATTTTTATTAAATTATTAATATGATTTATCATAGTCATGTCATAATTATGGTGAAAAATATATATTCCCTTTATGTTAATTTATTTATCTTATTTTTTAAAATTCATTTTAAAAAGAAAGGTATTTTTCTTCAGGCATAATATATAAAACATGTCATTTAACTTAGTTTCAACGGACATATGTGCCTTTCAAATTGGATGTACACAACTCATAAATAAACACTTAAATTATTATAAAGTTGAACAAGTAATGTTTGCATCTTACATGACAAGTCGTGTGAGCTTCACTTGTCCTACATATCAAATCGTATGAGATTTTTCATGTAGAATGTGTGTGTCTACTTGTGTACATTCAAAGTTGGAGGATGTAGATGTCAATTGAGGCCATGTTAGAGGCTATGTTTATATATTATACTTTTTTCTTATTTTTGGCAATTCTTTAATTTCAACTTGCTACGTGACATGTTTAACACTATAAGATAAAAGAACATTTTGTTACATCTTACATAGCTTTAATTTAAGACTATAAGATTCCAAAGTCATATTTACTTTTTTAAACTCTATACAAAATTAAATCAGACAAACAAATTAAAATATGAAGAGTGATATTTAATTATAATTAGGCTATAAAAAGGTATAAGACACATGTTATGCTATCTTTTGTTTGAGTGTGAGTAAGTATTTATCTATATTTCGAGATAGAAAGATTTATCTACATCAACTATTTGAGTAAATATTTCAAAAAGTTACTCTACTAAAAAAAAATTATTTGAGAAAATCACTCAACTTAGTTTTGCATAAATCAAGTCATTCAACTTATGTTTTTCTTTTTATAATGTTACTCAAGTTAAAACAATTTTTTTTCATAAAGTCATTATAACTAAAAGATAAAAAAGATAATTTTACAAATAACCCCTCAAATTTTATTTTCATAATATCGTTGAGTTTTATAATATTATGCTTACCTCTTTTATTTTATTTTAATAATAATTTTCTTAACTTAATTATTGTTTTTTTGGATGGAATAACTTAATTATTGTTAATATAATGAAATTGTGATTTGACTAAAGTTTTATCACATATTATTTTGTTTAATTAATTTTATAACATCAGTCATTTTAGAAAAACCTAACTTGACAAAATAAACTAAAATTTCATGTCAGATAAATATAGACAATAATATTTCCAATGTCTTGTATTAATTGTCCACTTTCTTCTTTACATGTTTCTTAAAAAAAAAACATAAATAAGAAGGAAATTTTACTAATTTACCCTTAAAAGATTTTTTTAGAAGTTTACAAAATTGTTTACACTTAGAAAAAGAATTAATTGTAAAAGTAAAATTAAAAAAATAATAATTTTGTCTTGATTTTGTAAATTGACAAGTAATTTGAGACAATTTTTTTTATAATAAGGTGCACAACTAATATAGAACGAAAGAAATCACATATTAAAAGACTCATATCAAAGATTCGACTCGCAGGTCAAAATGTACCTTTTTATGACATAATTTATGGGTTCTGAAACTAAATTCTTGCTTCATTGACATAAGTTATGTAGGAATGAATAACTTATTATGCATTTTAGTAAAATTTTTGTGCATTCTAAAATTGAAATATGTCTCACTCGACATAATTATGTATAATGATGATATATAATATAACATAATTAATTATGACTTTTTACGACATAAATTATGAGACACTATATCGAAAAAATATAAATTTATACCTCATGAAAAATTATTTATTATTTTGATATTCAGAATATTTCCAATCATTTTTTTATTACTTAAACTGTGAAAAAGACAAAAATTAATGACCATAAATTTAAAACATAAAAATTAAAGGGAAAATTAGCAAACTAGTCATAATTTCTAACATAATTATTAAAAACATCTACACTTTAAAATAATTATTGAAAATGTCAATATGTCAATATTTTAGCAAATATAATGTATCCTAATATAATCAATTTACTTTCCTTTTATTTCTCAAATCAGTCCTACATTGGATTCATTTTTACCCCATTACCCACTTTCACATTTTTCTAGATTTTTGCTCCAATTCCTCCTTTCCCTCTCTTTCTCTTTTGATAGGTAACGTTTTTTTTTCAATTATTTTCATAAATTCTTAAAAATCTCCCAAAAGATATTCACAACAATCCATTGATTTAGGTATGTATTTTTTTTAAAATGTATTTTATTGATTTGCATCTGTTTAAAACTTTCAATGTGTTTACTTATATAATTGCTTAGTAAATCCTCTATTTTCGATTAGGGTTTTTGATAAGGAAAAATTCAGAATTCTTCTCTAATGGTGGATTCAAAGAGGACTACAAGAGGTATTCCATTTAATGATTGACTTTTCAGCGATTTTTCCGTCTTTTGATCTTTGTATCACTCAAGGACAAGTCGATAACGTAGGATCGACGACAAGAATGGTGGAAGAAAGCAGATCTAAGCATCTTCATGACCCTATTACATTATATAATTATTATCAATAGCAAGGACACAAACAATGAAAAGAAGAGAAAACGATAGGCTCTTCGTCTACCAATAGTGAAGTCGAAGAGGCTGATGAAGATCAAATGGTGGATGAACAACTTCATCAAGATAAAATTGCTTTATGTGCATATGTATTCCCTTGTTTCCTTTCAAATTTAAATAACTTGGGAATATAATATGTATTCCCTTGTGTAAAAAAATTACTTATGTTTGGATACAACTCATAACTAAAGTACACTGTATGTATGTCATCAAATTTTGTAATTGTTGTGAACCAAGCTAGCTCTATAAGGGCCTATGAATTAGAATTTAGAAGTAGTGAATGAGAGTGGGCCAAGTAAAATATTGGAGTGTTTTATTTGGGATCCAGGCCCAATTAGTATTTAGTTAAAAGGGAAAATGAGTTGGAAAGAAGGGGATGCATATTGAAGAAAATGTTTGTCCTCTCCTCTTCTTCTAGAATCTAAGCTCTCATCTCCATTCTTCTTCTATCTTTAAGTACTCTTATTTCAATATTTCTATTGTAATTCGGTAGTTGATTATTGCAATTAGAATCTTAAGGTTGTAATCGTGTTCCAATGCTCTTATTAATATAGTGAGGATTTCGGGTTGTTACATTGGTGCTTTCATCCAGAGAACTCCACCAGCGGCTATGTTTCTACCTAGATTCAGTGGTAATGACAACGACAACTCGAAGAACTGGATTTTTAGGGCAGAGTTGTACTTCACATATCTTGGCTTCGACGAGATGGACTGGCTACCTCTTCCTTCATTCTACTTTGATGGTGAAGCTCTTTGCTGGTTCGATTGGTTGTTTCGCAACAAGCTATTTTTCGATTGGAACCATTTCAAGGATGCATTTACTCAGCGATTTCAACAACAAACCAACATAAAGGTGCTGGGGCGTCTAGCTAATTCATCACAGGTTCATTATGACTACGTTAATTCTGCCCAGATTATTTCACAATCAGTTGTGGTGTCTCCCTTTCCTGTTTCCAGTCATTTTTCAAAGTCCTCTGTCATTGCATCAACCTACAACACAGGAAACTCACAGGCAGACCATGTGTTTGATAAATTGCCTGTGAAGTATCACACTGCAGATGCCTGGGATTTCACTAATGGAGGTATCACCAGTCTAGCGGCTTTAGACAACACATTAACTGCTCAAAACGGGAGATCCAAATCAACAACTGCTTTGGTAGAGGAACCTTCTGTCGTGAGCAACGATTTAGTGTTCGCTGAAATTTCATGTAAAACAGCGAGCCGCAACTTCCACGATCCTAATGCTAGTGTCCATGATGAACATCAGTCTGCACTTGTAGTTTCTAAGGTGTCTGACACAAGCATCTGCGGAAATGACAATTTACCACCTGAAGTAACCATCCAGATGCTCGAGAAAAGTCCCCACAACATTAAACTCGAGGAGATAAAGTCAATTGCACCTCGAGTATCACTTCTAGTTCCTTTTGATGGTCCAGAAGTTGTTAGGCCGAATGAACATCTCGTACGAGATATGTCAATGAGGTACGTAGATGTTAACTCTCTTGCTAGTGGCTCTCCTAAATGGAAAACTGATTTGGAGTCCTTCGATGATTGTTATCTTGCTGATTTTTTCATGGAACCGGTGGATAATGAAGAACTATATCTCAATATCTTGACAAGTTTAATGTATTCTGTTAAAATACTTCCTAACACAGAAAATGGAAAATCCATCCGGGAGTTCAATGGTGAACAGATTTTGAGTCAATTTCCATTTGAACCTGCTGCTAAATTCCTTATTGTAACCATTCCCACAACTATAGTAGATCCTTGTGTCTGGGATCCAGGAATAGGTTTCGATTTCATAGTTCTAACAAGTTATACAGTATACAACATGAAAGAACTGCTATTGCTGGGATGTACTGACAGGTTATTCTTAATTGTGTATTCAAACTCTATGAATAGAGTGTGGGATCCTGGACAACAATGGTGTGTAAATTCCTACTTGCGAATTCTGTTCACATGTCTGTCAATTGCATATACACTAGCCTTACATCGATATAATTATGATGCAACACATGAGGTTTTGGCGGCCAACTTCAAGCACGCATTAGTTTTACATCTTCACTATATTATTGTGCTTGGTACCATGTTACTGGAGTGGAAAGAAGTAGTATTAAGGAGTGGATATAAGGTGAAGTTTCAGGTTGGGCCCCCTTCTACAAGTTACATACTTTATGGGGTCCTTGAGATGATAGAGTGGGCTGCACGTCATAGATTACATCATGGCTTAGATACTGCATTAGTTTTTGTTATCCTCTTGAACAAGTGTATGTGGCCGCAGGGCAGGTTATACGTGAACTCCATTTGATAATGTCGAAGAGTTTTACTATGAATCACAGAGAGCGTGGTTGTAATTGGCTGATATCAGTTTCAATGCAGAGGTTTGGGGAAGGTTAGCTTCTAACACTATTCATCGATACTTCAAGGTAAATATTTCAATTGATTGTAAAGAATTGATACGAAGGCAGAATGGAGTAAGAAGGGAATTGCAGATATGTGTTGGTTGCCGTTGGAATATATGACAAAGGTCTCCTATGTTATTGGTAGTATTGCTTTCATAAGTTTGGGTCAGATGTTTAGGTGCAGTGCTCTTTTGGATATATCTCAAATTATTAAACATCTCTGCCATGTTCCAAAGCTAATCAAGAATTGTGCAACCATGTCTAGACTACTCCAAGCTGCCAACCAAATTATGATATTATTCCTACACGGTTTTGCCTGCTCTAACCGAGTTCATTATACTCCACGTTGCCGAATGATGTATGCTGACTTGAACCTTGAGGACAAGGTTCTTTTTGGAGGCGGGTGTATTGTTGTGAACCAAGCTAGCTCTATAAGGGCCTATGAATTAGAATTTAGAAGTAGTGAATGAGAGTGGGCCAAGTAAAATATTGGAGTGTTTTATTTGGGATCCAGGCCCAATTAGTATTTAGTTAAAAGGGAAAATGAGTTGGAAAGAAGGGGGATGCATATTGAAGAAAATGTTTGTCCTCTCCTCTTCTTCTAGAATCTAAGCTCTCATCTCCATTCTTCTTCTATCTTTAAGTACTCTTATTTCAATATTTCTATTGTAATTCGGTAGTTGATTATTGCAATTAGAATCTTAAGGTTGTAATCGTGTTCCAATGCTCTTATTAATATAGTGAGGATTTCGGGTTGTTACAGTAATCTTATCTTCATTTTATTTTCATACTATGAATTGGATACCATACAACTTTTGTAGTTCATAATATCATTATGTTGGAATCCTGTGGAATACAACATATTTTTGTATGTTTTTTTGTCTGTATGCTTGTTAGTTTTGTATTTATGTCATCAAATTGTATTCATCTTCAGAAGCGGATACAAACTTAGTAGTTCATAATAGTATCTTTGCAACTGATTGTGTAGAATACAACATAATTTGTATTTAGATACAATTTTTGTAGTACATAATATTATTTTGTGGGGACTATGTGGAATACAACATATTTTTTGTTATATTGCTTTTTATTTTGTATTTCTAACTGTATGTCATCAAAAGTTTTGTATTTCTATCCTCACAATGTATCTCAATATCTCTCTATTTAAATCTCAGTTTAAAAGTTTTAAAATGTTCTCTCCCATGATTTTCTCCTTTATGTTATTAACTAATTGTATTCTTCAAAATTAAACAAATGAAAAAGAAATACATAATCAGCCCTATAACAAAAGAAAATATTGTCATTTTTAATAAATATTGAAAGTGTGGCTAAGGGGTCCTATTAAATGCTAAAATATTGACATTTTGAAAAATTTCCCAAAATTAAACTCCACCCAAAAATAGGAACATTTGTGGGATATAGAGTGTAAATCTGCAATTATTTTGTAGGGTACTTCATTAGGGATTACCCAAGAAGAAAGGGAACCAGAAATTAACGTGGGTAGGCCCAAAAGTCAACTTAGAGAGTTGGCCCATTCAATATGAAACAAAAGTTGTGTCTGCCCGGCCCAATATCTGTCTAATCAACCAACAGATGTGATTTGCCCACAACCACAAGATGGGTATCTTTATGGAAATATTATCTAAATACATAACTTATTTTATTATAGTTTTAAAACCTTCTATTATTTGAAAAAAAATTACAATTTTTTCTACTCTTGGATACATCACTTTACGTAATGTATCGATCGAATATATTATTTTACCCGATGTATCGAGACATACGCGATATCTTGGAAGGTTGAGTGATGTATTCGAAATCGAGATGTAGTGTATCAAAACATTAAGGGATGTATATGAAATCGGAATGCGATGTATCAGGACGTTTTGGGATGTATCCTAATTCCAGCAAATTTAAGGGATTTTTGTGATTTGAAAAAGAGTAGGGATAAGATGCAAGTAGCTCTTAACACTATGAGATTGTGATGTATCGATCGAATATATGGATAAGATGTAATTAGCTATTCACACTATGAGATTTGTGATGTATCGATCGGATATATCACTTTATGCGATGGATTGGGATGTTGAGTGATGTATCCTAAATCGAGACACAATGTATCGGAACGGTGAGTGATGTAACTGAAACCGAAATGCGATGTTCGGGACATTTTGGGATGTATCCGTATTCCACCAATTTTAAGAGACTTCTGTGATTTGAAAAAATATATGGATAAGATGTAATTAGCTCTAAACAATATGAGATTTTGTAAAATTTTCTATCTTTATTTGTGCAATGGGTGTTCACGATTTGGATAAAAACTGATTTAAATTAAAGAATTTAAATAAATCAATTAAACTACCAGCGTACTTTGGTGTTGTTTGATTTGATTTGATTTTAAAATAATGATATTCGATTTGTTAAAAAGATTGAAGAAATAATTAAATCGACAGATTTTATATATATAATATATTATTTTTATGTATAACTTTAAATATCTTATATATGTTTTCATCGAAATTTATTTATGATTTAAGTAGGTAAATGAAATTAACTTGGAGGCATGATCCAACTGTTAATTGTTCCAATTTTGATTTCATTTTCTCCAAAGACTCAACTTAAAGAGAAAAGTATATTATAATGGATGATGTTGGTAGGTGTATGTTTACTAAGTAATTTATTTATTTTATTCTTTCATCTTGTGCGTATGATTAACAACTGAACTAAAATTAATAGCAATTAAATCAATATAAATATATTATGTTTGAAATGATTTTTAATAATTTAATAATTAATTTACTTTTAATTTTAATCGATAATCGATTCAATTCGATCCATGAATCCCTAATTAGAACACAACAAAATCAGATCCTAGTGCTTTGTAATGAATGAAAATTATGGACATACTCCACCAAGAATCTTTCACATATTCAAGAACCTTCTCGTTTTACCAACAACAAGAAGTTATCAAATTTTAATACTATTATAATTTAATTATATATAATTTAATTATATATGTACCAACTTTAATATCTGTTACAGTATTTTCGACCAAGTTATCGAATAATACAATTTACACTTTTTAAGTTGAACAAACAATATATTTCTTGCAGATGTTGTAAAATGGAAGAAAAAGAGAATGAAGAGTACGTTCTACTTCCTTTGTTTATTTTACTTGGAATTATATTTAAAAATAATGTCTAATTTTATTTGTTCAGTCCTATTTTTACTTGGAATTATATTAATAATAATCAATGTTTAACTTTATTTGTTCAGTTTAAAATATTATTAAAATAATTTATTATTTGTCATTAACTATGGTCATTTTTTTAAATATTAAATTTATTATATCTAAAGAGTGACAACTGACATGATAATAAAATTGTCATTCTATTTATTGCTTCTTCTTAAAGAAAACATTGAGTTGAACAAGTAAAAATGAACATGAATAGTTAATTGCTTAATTTCTCTACTTTATTAATTATTAAATTAGTTCTGGCTAATTGATTAATTTCTCTATTTATTAGGTATTAATTAGTTCCTTATTATTTTAGAGTAAAGTCAAAAATTGAGTACGCTCAACTTTATTATTGGTACTAGATTTTGTTGCCCGTGCTATGCACGGGCCCAATAACATAAATGGTATGTTTTGGGCTAATAACGAAGTTTTTGAAGCGATTGTTTGCGTGGATAAAGGAATAAGTTTTTTTATCACAAACCTGCACTTTCTTTGACACTATTCAAGGCACAATAAGACTACCCACATACAACATTTTTGAACAATTTTATGTTGTCAATTATCACGATTTAATTTTAAGAATCAGTCAATTTTTTTTTCTGTTTTTTTAATAAATATTTTAAGTTGTCAATTATCACGATTTATTGTATTTTATACATAATTTTTAACGATAGATTAATTTCAAGAATCAATCGAATTTTTTTAAATGTATTTATTTTTGAAATATTTTATGTTGTCAATTATCATGATTTATAGTATTTTTACGATAGATTAACTTCAAGAATCAATGGAATTTTTTGTATCTTTTTCAAAACATATTTTATGTTGTCAATTATCATGATTTATAGTATTTTTACGCAATTTTTAAATATAAAAAATTTAAAAAAATAAGACAAATAAATTAAAATGGACCCAATAAATGTTATTTTTGTTGTCTCAATTTATGTGACACAAATGAAATTTGGAGAGTCATTGAATATTATATATTATACTTGGGCATAAACTCTCTTACGCACGGGCCCAATAACAATTATTTTTTGTCCTAATGTATGTGACACAGATAAAATATAGTGAGTTATTTAAATTTAATATGATTTTTAAATATTTTAAGTTGTTAATAATGTAATTTATAATATTTTTACGTAATTTGTAAATACGTAATATATATTACTCCACTTGTCTCAATGTATGTAGCATAGATAAAATTTCAAGAGTTAATCAAATGTTGTTAATTGTTAAGATTTACAATACATTTTACGTAGTTTTCAGTAATTTGACATTAAATAATACATATTACTACTTTTGTCTCATTTTATGTGACATTGATAGATTAATTTTAAGAATCAGTCAATTTCTTTTTTTGTGCATTTTTAATAAATATTTTAAGTTGTCAATTATCACGATTTATTGTATTTTATACATAAATTTTAACGATAGATTAATTTCAAGAATCAATCGAAATTTTTTATATGTATATTTTTTTTGAAATATTTTATGTTGTCAATTATCATGATTTATAGTATTTTTACGATAGATTAACTTCAAGAATCAGTGCAATTTTTTGTATCTTTTTCAAAACATATTTTATGTTGTCAATTATCATGATTTATAGTATTTTTATGCAATTTGTAAATATAAAAAAAAATAAGACAAATAAATTAAAATGGACGCAATATATGCTATTTTTGTTGTCTTAATTTATGTGACACAAATGAAATTTGAAGAGTCATCCAAATTTGCACTTTTAAAAAAAAATAAAAATTTAGTTATTAATTATTGAGATTTATAATTTTTTTATGTAACTTTCAAATAACTTCCTAATTTATGTGATATGGATAAAATTACAAAATTAACCCTTTTAAAATGTCTTCCAGATATTTTAAGTTGTTAATTATTATTATTTTTAATACTTTTTTGGTAATTTTAAAATGATATATGTTATTTTTTCTGTCTCAATATATGTGACCCGGATAGAATTTTGAAAGTCAACCTATTTTATGGTAGAATTTTAAATATTAAATATTTTAAGTCATTTGTAAATGATTTATTATATTATATTATTATATATTATATTATATTATATATATTATATTTATTTTCTACTATATAATAAAAGGGAGTTTATGTATATATTATATTATATATTATATATTATATAAACTCCCTTAGAAAATAAATATATATTATATAGTAGAAAAAAGGATTTATTATATTATATTATTACATTATGTATTATATAGGGAGTTTTATGATGGGACATTCAAATGTCTCATCATAAACTCACTCTTATATATAAGTAGAATTTAGGGGTGGGCATATTTCGGCAAATCCAAAATTAGTTATTTTATTTGAATTATGAATTGAATTTTAATTTTAATTTTTAAACAACAACAACAACAATTATTATTATTATTATTCCAGTGGGAACCTTCCAGTATCGACTATCCACATTTCTCAACCATTTTCTGTTTCTTCACGAAATAAAATTATTTATTTTTCTCCATTCCTAAATGTTCCTCAAATCTCCACTCCACCTTCCAATGTTTGTTTGATTGTGTTTTTCATTATTTCTGTTATGAACAGTTAATTATGTATATTAAAGTGTTCCATAAAATTAAAAAGTATGATATACATATAAAAAAAATTTACAAAAATATTTACTGTTTCTTTTAAGGAAAAACAAGAGTAATAGACATCCCGTCTAATTAAGACAAGCCGTATTAAAAACGGCAGCCAAACTAGTGTTGGTCCACCTACTATCTATTCAAACTTTTACTTATCCTATCTAAAAAATATTTGTTTAATTATGTCTTCAACATGTTCCTATTAGATTTTTGCCTCATTCTTTTGATTATGTGACAATTGTTAACATAATAGATAACGACAAAATATGAACCTAAAAACTCTGGCATCTATTATATTTAATTGTGTGACTATCTCATCTAAAACGAAATTCCTCATTCTTGAATGATTGAATTGTTCTTTTGTCAAGAGAGCAATACGACATTTCAGTTAAATTTGTCTTTTCAATTTCCAAAACAAATGAAATAAAGATGGACCCTTTGCTCTACTAGAAGGATCAAACAGGTGGCCACCTTCAAGAAATCCCTTTATGAAAATAACTGTTATCACCGTAATCAACCGTCCTAACCGCTTTTTCCTCCTTTTTTCAACCAACCTGGAGATACGTTACTCGGACTCTTTAAAAATGTTAATATGTGCGTGTTAAATTTCGAAAAGATAAATGTATCTTTAGAGAATTTGCCATGGATGAGGCATTGAAAGTGAATAGTCCACACAACTTAGATTGCAGTCCTCAACAACCTACTTATAAAGTTGCAATTTATTTATCTGATTTTGACTTAATACGAACTTTAAGAAGGTAATTTTGAAGTTTTGGATAGTAAGACAAACCAATGGAAACGGACAATTATAATTTTATTTCTTTCAAACCATGAATTCCCTCTATATATACTTGCACTCTTTGCTTCTTATTTCATTCAACTTAACCATACTATTCCTGTTTTTTTTTTTCCTTACTCATTTGTGTCCACTGTTTTATTTCTCTGTTTTCCCCTGTCATGGCACCACCAAATGATCCAATTAACTCAATTCTCAATGTAATGAAAACTCATAAAGAGGACAACTTTTTTGAATTATCTAATGGAAAACTCTTTGTTAAGAAAGTTCCATTGCTCTTTGAAGTTCCGAGCAATGTTAGTTTCTCAAGCTTTTCATCAATTTGCCAAACATCCAGTGCTCCACTTCCCCTGTTCCATCGCGCTCATTCAACGTCTTCCAAAGGCGGATTCTTGGGATTCAACAAAGATGATCCATCTCATCACTTGATGAATTCCTTGGGGAAATTCACTGACAGAGATTTCCTCAGCATTTTCAGGTTCAAGACTTGGTGGTCTACACAATGGGTGGGAAATTCTGGTTCTGATTTGCAAATGGAAACTCAATGGGTTCTCTTAGATGTCCCTGAGATAAAATCTTATGTGATTATTATACCAATAATTGAAGGGAAATTCAGGTCTGCACTTCACCCTGGCACAAATGGTCATGTTCTTATTTGTGCTGAGAGTGGTTCTAGCCAAGTGAAAGCATCATCCTTTGGCGCGATCGCGTATGTTCATGTGTCTGATAATCCTTACACCTTGATGAAAGAAGCTTATACTTCTCTTAGAGTTTATCTAAATACCTTTAAGCTCTTGGAAGAGAAATCAGTTCCATCCCTTGTGGATAAATTTGGTTGGTGTACTTGGGATGCTTTTTATTTAACTGTTGAACCTGCAGGGGTTTGGCATGGTGTGAAGGAGTTTTCCCAAGGTGGGGTATCGCCGCGATTCCTTATTATTGATGATGGTTGGCAAAGTATCAATTTTGATCATCAAGAACCTCATGAGGATGCGAAAAATTTGGTTCTTGGTGGAACTCAAATGACTGCCAGGCTTCATAGGCTTGATGAAGGTGAGAAATTCAGGAAGTACAAAGGTGGAGCCTTGTTAGGATCAAATCCTCCACTTTTTGACCTCAATAAGCCAAAGATACTAATCTCTAAGGCAATTGAGATTGAGCATGCAGAAAAGGCTCGCGACAAGGCGATTCAGTCTGGAGTTACTGACCTGTCATTGTTTGAAATAAAGATTGAGAAACTGAAGAAGGAGTTGGATGAAATGTTTGGTGGGGACCAAGAAAACTCTCTTCAGCTCATGTGCAAGGATGGTGAAGAATTGGAATTTAACTCCGAGAACTCGGGGATGAAAGCGTTTACCAGGGATTTGAGAACACATTTCAAAGGCCTGGATGATATTTATGTATGGCATGCCTTGTGTGGTGCTTGGGGTGGTGTAAGGCCTGGAACTACCCACCTGAATTCCAAGATCATCGCTAGTAAACTTTCTCAGGGCCTTGATGGGACAATGGATGATCTTGCAGTAATAAAAATAGTGGAAGGTGGCATTGGACTTGTTCATCCTGATCAAGCTGGTGATTTTTATGATTCAATGCATTCTTACCTTTCTGAAGTGGGAATTACAGGAGTTAAAGTCGACGTTATCCATGTACGTTTCCAATTTAGTTTCAGCAAGTGTTTTGTTGTTTTCATTTTACTTTATAAGCACATTTTTAATTGGGATTTTTTCTTGCAGACACTAGAATATGTTAGCGAGGAATATGGTGGTCGAGTTGAGCTTGCAAAGAAATATTACGATGGGCTATCGATATCCCTAGCAAAGAACTTCAATGGTAGTGGACTCATATCCAGTATGCAACAATGTAATGACTTCTTCCTCCTAGGAACAAAACAAATCTCTATTGGAAGAGTTGGTAAGAATTTCTTACTGTCCTTTTCATAATGTAAATTTATCAGGATATGTAGACACTAGTAAAGTTGTTGGAGGTCAGGGGGTCGAGTTGTGGAAGTAGCCTCTTGCAGAAATGTAGGATAAGACTGCGTACAACAGACCCTTGAGGTCCGGCCCTTCCCCGGACCTGTGCATAGCGGGAGTTAGTGCACCAGACTGTCCTTTTATGTAGATTCTAGTAATGTTTTTGTTGTTATTATAGGGGATGATTTTTGGTTCCAAGATCCAAATGGCGACCCGAATGGAGTGTACTGGCTACAAGGTGTTCATATGATTCATTGTGCCTACAACAGTATGTGGATGGGTCAGATTATTCAACCAGACTGGGACATGTTCCAATCTGATCATGTCTGTGCTAAGTTCCATGCTGGCTCCAGGGCTATCTGTGGAGGACCTGTTTATGTCAGTGACTCCTTGGGTGGCCATGATTTCGATCTTTTAACGAAGCTAGTTTACCCTGATGGCACCATTCCCAAGTGCCAATATTTTGCACTCCCCACTAGAGACTGCATCTTCAAGAATCCACTCTTTGATGGCAAAACCATACTCAAGATTTGGAATTTCAACAAGGTATGCCAACACACAATTACTTCTAAATACTTTATGTGATTTAGCTTTCCTATTTGTATGTGTTCATAGATAGCTTACTATTTTAAGCAATAATTTGCGATTTTCTGTCTTGTGCATAGTATGGAGGAGTCATTGGTGCATTCAATTGCCAAGGAGCAGGGTGGGATCCAAAGGAGAAAAGAATCAAGGGATACTCAAATTGCTACATGCCAATGAAAGGATCAGTCCATGTGAATGACATCGAATGGGACCAACTTATCGAAGCATCTGAAATGGGCAAAGCAGAGGAATATGTTGTGTATCTCAACCAAGCTGAGAAATTGTTCTTAACAAAGTCTACATCAGATACAATTCCAATGCCCCTTGAACCATCTACTTTCGAGATTTTTAGCTTTGTACCGATAAAACAGCTCAGTCCCATTGCTAAATTTGCTCCAATTGGACTCACTAACATGTTCAATAGTGGAGGAGCCATACAAGGAGTTCAATATGAGGAGGCTAATGGTGATGGTGCTAATTATGCAAGTGCAAAAGTTGAAGTTAAAGGTCGTGGGAGTTTCTTAGCATACACAAATGTGTTGCCTAACAAGTGTTACTTGAATGGTACTGAAGTTGAGTTTGAGTGGTCTTCACAAGATGGCAAATTGATCATCAATCTTCCTTGGATTGAAGAGGACAATGGCATTTCTAATGTAACTTTTATTTTTTAGTGCATTAATCTTTGGATATGGCCTATGTGTTGCTTAATTAAGGATGTTTGATAATATAAAAAAACTTAAGATAATTGTAAATTTGTCAAGTTGTCATGTTTAGTGGTATAAAAAATATGTTTGCGCAACACTATCCAAGTCCATATAAGTGGATAACCAGTAAATTTATCAGTAAATGTGGGACCCTTCTTCACGTTCACACCTAACTGGAGCATGGATATGCTCAAACGGGGATGAACGGATTCTGATACAATATAAAGATATTAAATTGGGCCTAAATCAACTCCGAAAAAGCTAGCTTACGAGGGAAGATTATCCAAATTCATATAAGTAGATCAAGCGTGGGACTTTAACCCACTCTAACAATAATAACGGGAATTAAAGTGAAATCATCAAGTGTAGATCTATATTAATTAATGTCTCAATCAATTAGAGAGTTAAATACACGATAGAAGGATCTCTAATGTTCCCGATTGCTACATATTCAACAGCGTTAGTACTAGGTAGAACAACTAATACAAATTTATGTAATTATTCTTAGAGATTGTTTTTTCCCTTTTATCTTTCATTATTTGCTTTTGACATACTATAACAGTTTGTTTGTTTGCCAATAAAGAGAAGTGCTTTTTGAGGAGCAACACAAGCCATATTTATGAAAGTTGAAAATTTCTACTTCTTAAAAAAAAAGTTATCATGCATTTTTAATTCATAATTATAAGGAGAAATATCTCTACCTTTAATTATGAAACAACCTATTTAATTGATACGTATAGAAAATCATAACCTTTTGATTATGTAATCATGAATTTTATATAATTTTTTCTTTCATATTTTTAATACAATTAAATTATCATGTTAATATTATATTAATATTTAATATTCCCTTTGATTTATCCACGTACTGTATTGATTGAAAATTTGAATTATATACTTTTTTTTAATAAAATAAAAATTGAAACTTTAATTAAATTCTTTCATAATTGATTTTAAAAATAATTTCTCTGGATAAAATAACTTTAATAATAAATGTTTTTTGATATTTATCCTTTTCTATAATTTGATACTCAAATATACTTTTTTAAAAATATTAGTCCAACATAATTTTTTTAATTAAAAGCATTCAATAATACTTTAGAATTAATTAACCAAACACAAACTATTTATCAACCAAAAAAATATATTTATCAAAACAAGTCATTTCTAAGCTCTTGACCAAACATTCTCTTTTAAATCTCAAGTCTTAATACAATGCTACTCTTTAAAATATGTAGATATTTAATAATGCACCCTATATCCCTTGCCGATGGTTTCTTTCTATATTCGTGTCAGAAAGTCTGACATAAGGAATAAAATGCTCTTTAACAAAGACAAATTAATATTTGGAGAATTTAAATTTGAGATCTCTAATTAAAAAATTTTTTAAAAAAATTATTTTTCGCTCCACCACAATCATGATCGGTAACGTTGTGAGTTAAGTGTGAACATTAGTACTAATACAATTGGTGAACATTATCTACTTACTATTATCATTATCTTAAACTTGCCGACCAAATTCTAAAAACAAGTAAAGCAAGTAGCTTAAATTTGTCCTTGCACGACACCAACTATCTTTGAACAACTTTTTCAAAGGGGTGAGTGAGGTAATTAAGACACATGTATATCATCCAACCATATTTTTGTTACTAGTAAGTAGACAATCTACAAGGAAACAACACCCAAATAACTACTCTACCGGTATATAACAGCTATTCTGTACATTCTTTAATTATTTGTTCACTTTTGAATAGTAACATACAAATGATTGATATAGTGAATTTACTATTTTACCCCTATTAATTATGAAGTGGATAAATTATTTTCAAAAAGTTTTACCTTTTTCAAAGTAATTAATTGAGGGCATAATACATTAAGGGGGGGGGGGGGGGGGGGACTTTCGCAAATAGGCACTATAATAAACTTAATTATGCTCCATAGCTATAGTTTGCATATTTACGGGTTGTAGCTGCAGTTTATGCTGACTCGTTTGTATAATTTACGGATTTGTATAATTCGTAGGTTTGTATAATTCGTGGGTACATTTGTATAATTGATTTATTTTTGTATAAACTTGAAATAATGAATTTATACAATTACAAACAGCAGAAGTGTAAACAGTTATACAAATTCCGAATCATACAAACGTGCAAATTATACAAAATTAAAAAGTTGAGCCGCGTAATTATAGCTAAAAGTAGGCCACAAATTGTAATTAAGGCAAACTATATTTATATTAATTAATTAACTAGTTTATATTTTGATTATACGCATAATTTTTCTAAAAAAAGTTTATCATTTCTTAATTTGTTAAAATGAACAAGTATAAAGAAAAATGGACAAGTAATTCCAAAAAGGCATTCAATTCTTTGTGGCATGAATAACGGTTGTGTTGGTTTGTCAATTGTCATTATACTTACTAGCTAGGTGGTCAAACTAAATTTAACTGCGCTTTATCCAATTAAACCGACCTTGAACCTCTCCTTCTACAAACAATTTCCTAATGTGTAGACTTTATCGCTATCTACATTCTAGAGTAGAAAGACTATTTTTAAAAGGCACTTGATTTAAGTGATTTTAACTCAAATAAAAAAAAATTATGTAAAATCTACAAGAATTAAAGAAATAATAATAACAACAAAATAGTGTGATAATCAAAATATAATAAGACATATATATTTTCTATACTACCTTAAAAACATGAACTCCTAAACTGAATGTTGAATTACTATAATACCTCCAATTAAAAATACTCAATTTATTTTATTTATTAATTTAATTATTTGTAAGTAGATACCCTTTCATATTAAAGGGTTGTGATTTTCTTGAAGAGATGTGACTTTTTCAAGGGGTTGCAATTTTTTTTATCGGGTTTTGACATTTTCGATGAGTTGTGATTTTTCCGAAGGGTTGTGCCTTTTTCGATGAGTTGTGACGACTTTTGCAAAAGGTTGTGATTTTTTCGATGAGCAATGACTTTTTCGAAAGGTTGTAACTTTTATGATAATGAACAATTAGCACCTATTAATACTACTATTTGTTAGCTATAAATAGAGGGTTTCCTCTCACTTTTAAACTACGATTTTTAAAGTTTTCTACTCTTCTTCTTCTTAAAAAATCTTAGGGTTATTTGCAACAGTTGATTAAGTTCAAAATTTAACGAAATTTGAGGTACCACATAAGAAAGAGTTGGTGAACAAATTGTAGCAAATCATTCATAAATTCACACTCGTATTTTTTCTTACAATTTTCATGAGTTAACAGTGACGAAAAGTTGTGGGAAAAACAATAATAATAAACAAATATGAATAAAGTCACATGATTTGGATAAATATTTCTTCTTTGATTTTTTATTTTTTATTTATTATTTATTTACCCTCAAATGAAGCAGTTTCTTTCTGATTTCACTAAAACAACGGCCATCAACGTAGTCCATTGAATCATTAGTTTTGATATTAAATCCACTATTTCAAAAAAAGATTTTCACTTTTACTTATAATATGATAATATAGACATGATAATAATTACTTTTTAATATATATCTAAGTAAAAATGAACGAAGAAAGTAAAGTGTTGGTGACAAGAGATTTTAATCAAATGGAACACTATAGTGAATATAGCATCAATATATATTTTCATCTTCCTTCTTCATTGGCTATGTATCGTTCCATATATTTTTTTTCCTATTATTTTGTATTCATTTTAATTTGAGAAAAATTTATGTCACAAGATAAACGCCTTGTTAGCTATATAAAAATAGATAAAGAAATAGTGATTGATCATAAAATAATCTTAAATCAAACTAAAGATTCTATAAACAATACTTCAAATTTTATTCATCTATTATTTTTTTTTATTGAAAAAGTTTAATATTTTATATCATGATAAAACTTCTATAAGATACTAGATACTTTCATTAGACAACAACTATATGATATGTATGCGACATGAAAAAAAAGAATACTACAATTCTACAAAGATAAGGTAGAAACTTAAAGAAATGAAATATTTTTCACCAAAGGTGATGTTCATATATTAAAATTAAATTATGCTACTGAAATATATATGTATATCTAAAACAAAGATTGGTCAAGCTAAATATCTGACATACACTCAAACCTCAATTTTTGTAGAATTACCTCTCTATGATAGTCTTACTCAAATATTAATTGGTAAAAGATGGATTACGTATAAAGATAAAATATTGAAATATTTATGGTAATCCTTATTAGTGTCATTATACACATACTAAATTTCAAGTATGAATATTTAAGAGAAAAATTATACTTAAATGGTGTCCATCATTTATGTTCATAACCTCAAGAGGAAAGACTATTGGTGACATTTTTTGTATTGATATTTTTTAAAAATTTTGTGGGTTAGATTTGTTTACAAAATTGAGTGAAGTAAATAATAATATTACTAAAGAAATGTCACTTTCTCCCCATATTTAAACTTTGAATATATTTTGAAATGTTTCAATAATATCTGGTCATTTTGATCTCAAAATACAAGTAACTTTATGACAATCTATATTAATCATTTAAAAGCACTTGTCCTATGTTCTTTAAATTATAATTAATTACTAAAAACCTTTAATTTAGTAATATTAATTCTATTTTACAACATCGTATACTATATATACGATACACACGTATAACGGATGTGCCGTGAAACTAGTATATACATGTATATATATATATATATATATATATATATATATATATATGTCAATTGTTATTTTTGATAGATGTGTCAATTTCAAATATGACAATTAAAAATAAATAGACGGAGTACTATATTATAATTAAGTTCATTATCAAATAGTTATAAATTTTTCTTTTCATAAATTTTGTGATATATACACAGATTAAATACTAGATATTACGAAATTGATAATCTTGAACTTTTGAATCTCGCTTACTTCATCAACAAATTCTACGGATCAAAGGTCAAAAGTTATTAAACTTAAGTTTGGTTCATGAAGCAAAGCATGGTCAAAATTTCAAGATCAATTTTTTACTTGAGATTTAGGTTAGAAGTGGTCTTTGGGTGGTTGAATTAGGGCCCGCCTAGTTTATTAATATATCTCAATCTAAGTACGCGATTCATGGCTGAAATTAGATTAATTTAATAACTTGAAAATTGGTGGTCTTCAACTTTCGACTCTATTTACACAATTGACAAATCTTAAAAGGCAAAAACTAAAAATTGTTAAATTTGAAATTTGGCTCATGAAACAAGTGGGGTCAAATAATGAACCATATAAAGTTGTTATTTCTCTTTAATTGCATTTTAAATGATGACAAAATAATATTAACAAGTGGTAAAAAAACCAGCCATCTAAACAAACTTTTCCTAAATTTACTAAAGAATTTGATATTAATTTTTGATAAACTTACATAAATGAATATAGTTTATGAGTTACCATATTTCTCTAGCTATAATTACCATAATTACTTTGTGTAGCTATAATTATTATGATAAAATCGCTATATTTCATGTATTCAAAGTTTATTTATTTTGTATACTAGGATATAATTCAAAATTAGATGGCATTAAAAATGACAGAATTCTTTTTTAAATATGACAATGCCTTAAATCACGCCAATTTGCATTGTCATACTACCCATTATTACACAACCATCTATATTTGGTTGGATCTGTTTTAAGATTATTTAGTGTGTAAACACATAAAATATTTAAAAAGTAGTATCAATTTTTTATAAAAAATACAAAATATTTCTGAACATTTTATATTAATTTGGGCTAAGCTTTGTCTTCAAATCATGGATTATATTGTTATTTATAGATTTACATATACGGAGCTTCAATTAGAAATATAACACATGAAATCCGATTCACTGCATATAATACATAAACAAAAATTAATAATATATAGAATACATAACAATATAATAATGATAAACTTGTAATGATACATGAATATATTTGTATAAATAAATACAGTGAATATACATACATTGAATATAACAGGTATACCAACTAAATATGCATTCCTATCATCTAAAAATGGATAGAATAAATACAATTTCCGATTTGTTGAATAATCATACGGTGAATACACCTATTGTTTGAATATGGGATACATATATCTGTTTGATAACTAAATGTATCCATATATAATAATGTATCCAAGTATAAATTTTTTTTGAATACACTCTGTTGAAATTTTTTAAAAAATACATTTTATTTATGTATCCATGTATGATACTGTATACATATATCAAAATGTATATTTATATAAGGAAAAGGAATTACATGTATTGATAACTACACATTTTCATGTATTAAGAAAATCAACAATGAAGTATGCATATCTCTAACTATATTGTGCAATTCAATATGAAGTTAGTAATGATACAAACACAGAAAATTATACAAATATTCAATTGTATGCAAAATACACGGGAACAAGTAAATACAAACTAATTGGGGAATGATAAAATACTCTTTTGGTGGTTTATGTGGTTCTTCGGGAACACATACTTTTCTTTCTTTTTAACTTTTTTATATAGATTTTGAAATTTGAACACCATTCCTTCTGTTGAGAGAGCTTTTCCCTTGCTCTTGGTTAAGTTGTTGCATCGGTATGGGGTCATTGTGATTTTTATCAAATAATGTTATACCTCGCGTAACCTTCTTCAAAATACTAATCTTCGCCATTTTAATGGAGAAATAAAAGGTTCTACTAAAACCCTATGAATTTGAAATTATAAACACTCTTAAACAAATACTATGAAAAAATTGAACAAGGAGAATAAATTGATGCTCTACCTGAAAAATAAGTATACCGAATTAGATGTAAAAATCGAGCAAATTATCTGATCTTGAAAAAAAAAATTACATTGATTTAAGCTAATGAAAGAGAAAGATTAAATCGGGGATATAGGGAGTTGTGTGCTTGTGGCCGAGAAAGACGCCTAGAAAAAGCATACTGGCATGCAAGTTTCTCTTTGCTAATTAACAGTAAAATATATTCATATATAATAATTGTTTTAAATTGTAGCTATAGACACTAAATACTTATCAATGTTAGCTATATTGTGTAGTTTTTCCTTGGAAGGACAAAATGTCTGTAATTTACTCGCACAAACAATATGTCAAGTGTTAATCATTTTAACTAAAGTTATGTTTTGAGAAATATAGCTTCATACTTTGAAGGGAAAATTAGGAAATAAGTCAAAAAGTCTAACTTAATTAGTAAAAACCTCCATACTTTATAAATATTAGTAAAAATGTCAAAATGTCATTATTTTGGAAAAGCTTATGTATCCTAATTTACTTCCTATTTTATCTCAGCTTAATTACACATTTTCCAATTAATCCTCTATCATATGTTTAAAATAAAGGGAATATTTTCTCTCTCTCATATTTTCATCTTCTTCTTTTTTTCTTTTCTTTTTTTGCAATATATTTACATCTTCCAATTCTTCTCCATTTCAAAATCCGCATCTCTCTTCCTTTTTTGTTTTTTCAGAAATTGAAAAATATTTTTATAAAGATATTCACACAATCCCTTTTAGTGAGTTATGCATCTCTATTCGTTTTTTAAGATTTATTTTATGATTTTATTTTTGTTTAAAATTGTTGTCTGTAGTTGAAATCACGTTTAGGATTTGATAAACTCTAAATCACGTCCAATGGTAGAATCTAAGAGAATTACTAGAGGTATCCAACTTAATCAACAATTTTCTATTTTTCAATATCACAATTTTCTACTTAGAACACAAATGACGACAATTTTGTATTTTAATTTGCTTGTTTTGTATTTCAATATCACTTTATCTACAAACAAGTTCTACTTTTTTTTTAAATTTTGTATTCACCATAATGGTATACCAACAAAGTCACATTTGTATTTCAATTGAAATGAGTATTTATTGTGCTCATTTTGTATTTTAATCTCAATTTTCAATGACAACATATTTCTTTTTTATTATGTTTTCATCATATGTATACCAACAACTTTTATATTTTATGTGCTCACTTTACCATTCAAATTAAAATTGAATATCATATTGTGGTGTGTATTTTACTGTGATCATTTTGTATTTAACTCTCACATTGTATTTAACTCTCACATTGTATTCAGAAAAGTTTGTATTTTTTTTTTGTGTTCATCATAATGACATACCAACAAAGCCAATATTGTATTCCAATTGATGTGAGTATTTATTGTGCTCATTTTGTATTTCAATTTCAATTTCAATGACAACAAGTCTGTATTTCTTTTTATTATGTTTTCATCATAATTGTATATTAACAACTTTTGTATTTTATGTGCTCACTTTACCATTCAAATTAAAATTGGTATTTTACTTTCATAGTGAAAACTAAAAATTATATTTCAGTGATCAAAATTTTATTACATAATTGCCAAATATATTTTTCTTTTATTCGTATTACAAAAATATTATTAATTGTATTACAATATAATCTAATCATTACATACGAATACGTTTAAAGAAAGATACAAGATTTTGATAAAAGAATAGCATACATAATAAAAATAATACAATCTGTTGAGAAATTAATGATACAATATTCTAAAAAAAAATACAAATTGACTGTGAAAGAAATATGATACATCTATGTTTAAGAAATACAATTTTCTTATAATTACAATGTTCTTATAAAAATATAAATGTTGAGTAAAAGAAAAACAATTGACAAACAAAAATTAATATGAATACAATTTTTGCAACCTTCTTCTCCATTCTCTCATTCTTTGCAACCTTATTCTCCGATTCTCTCTCTTTTTTTCTTCTTCTTCACGAAAGTCGATTTTGGTTCTAAAAGCTGATCCGTTGAAGCCATGGTTGGATATAAAAAAATGTGATTTAATCGATACTAGAAATTTGATGAACAAGTGGGATGGGTTCTTTGTGTTTTTTTTTTGAATTTGTATTTAGTTTTGAATTTTTGTAACTGATGAGACTTTTAAGCAATTGTTCCTTTTTAAAAAATTTATCTCCCCTAAATTTCTCCTTTCTATTATTTAATAATTGTATTCTTTAAATAAAACAAATAATACAAACTTAAATAAGATACATATTAAACTAAAATTCTGACATTTTTACTAAATATTGAAAGTATTGACAATGAGTCCTATTAAATATTAAAATATTGACATTTTGAAAATTTTCCCTACTTTGAACCCGTTGGTTTGAAGTTAATTTTGAAGCGATAAAAGTTATAAAAATTTATAAACTTCGATTAAAACTTAAGAACTAATGATCTTCAAATGGGCTATTTGTGCACTTGCCAAGCCCTAAGAAGCTTAGTACCAAGCCCAAGTGATAGTAAGTTGGTCTCAATTTGCAAGTCCAACTTTGAAATTCGAAGAAAGCCCAAAAGAGAAGCTTTCTTTTCGAGAAGAAAATGACAAATTGTCACCCTTTTAGACAGTGAAAATTTTATAATTGACATCTATAAACTGTAGGACCAATAATTATAAGTTATGACATAATTCTTATCTTTCAAGTTATAACAATAAACAATTACAATCATTATTTCAGATGACTAATTCCATTTAGTCATTTTTTAGTGTGAATAAAATTATTTGAGTAAAAATCACCTTTACCTATCACATGTAAAAATTCACTATAATTGTCCTTAAATTCAAATGGGTGAGATAATTCTCTTACCCTTAATTTTAATTTTTAACTCGAGGACACAATCTTAGAATTATAACTTGCAAATAGGAGCATTATTTGTTCGGGTGTTATTTTTGTTTAAAGCCAAAGGAGTTTCAATTTTTAAAGTAAAGTTGAAAAGGGTAAATAATTTTTAACCTTGTATATTAGGGATTCTTTGAAATAGTCCATTAAGGTTTTAGTTCAATTCAAATAATTACCTTAAATATCGATCGTTTTCTTTTTCCTGACTTAGTTGGGATTTAGGAATATTAGTATATAATTACTTATATGTAACGTTTTCTTTTTCCTGACTTAGTTGGGATTTAGGAATATTAGTATATAATTACTTATATATAGTTACATAAATCCCCTATATATTTTCATTATACCTAGCAAGGCGTTGATATTGTTAGAATTATACTGAAAAATAGAATTCCTTCCAACTAAACAGGGAGGGTTTTTTCTGTTTTTTCAGAGAACATAATATACAAGAAAACAATTGCTTGCTTCATAACAAGCAACACCAATCAATGGATGAGGCAAACAACAACATGTATGGGGAAATTGAAGAAATTATCGACGATATCGAACAGAGGTTTAACCAGATCAACAAATTTAGCATACTTGACTATCCTCCAAATGATCATCACTTCTTGAAATATGACAGAAATTCCAAGAACATGGGATTGGAGAGCGCCTTTCGCCAACGAATCGAAAAAGAATGGCTTTTATTGGAGAACAAGCTTCCCAGTTCCATTCTTGTCAAGTCTTATGAGAAGAGGATTGATCTTATGAGGACAGTCATAGTTGGTCCACCCGATACGCCTTACGCCCATGGCCTCTTCTTTTTCGACCTACTTTTCCCAAGAAACTACCCTAATTGTCCTCCAAGAATTCATTACCATTCTTATAATCTTGACTTGAACGAATTTTTGGACCCTAAGGGTAAGGTTACACTTAGTCTATTGGAAGGTGGTAACTTTTTGACTAACTGGTATTGTGGTGTTCAAGGCAAGTGGAATCCAGAGAAATCTAACATATTGCAAGTGCTCACAGCTATTCAGACTTCAATCTTGAGTACGACACGCGTAAATCCTAGTGGTAGAGAAGGATACAAGAAAGCATTTACCTTGACATGTAAGGGCATGATATATATGCTGAGGAGACCCCTCATGAACTTCCAAGATTTTGTAGAAGGATACTTCAGGACAAGGGCTCACTATATTCTGCTGAACTACAAGAAGCAAATGGATGGCAGTGACTTGATGGTTAATCTTTTCCATGAACTCTACAGGGCTTTTGAACAGAATGGAACCTATTGCAAGCACCATCGTTTGGTAGACCTTCCGGCAAAGGAGAAGATCAAACAGCCAAGGGTTTGTTAAGAATGTTGTAACTATCTTGAGCAACATACTCTCTAAGCTGAAAAAACCTGGCCTGAGAAAAAAGATAGGAGTAGTAGTAGTTAATATGGTATGCGGATGAGCAGAATGTAGTTTACATAATCATTCTTTTATTTTTTTCAATGCTAGTACATTTACCTTATTGAATTATCAATGTTTCCCAACTATTTATTGTTGAATTCCCAAATTTGGAGCAAGAAGCATACTGCACATAATTCTGATGATTATGATCAACAATTCACTTAATACATTTCATACAGCAGATGGAAATTCATTGTGGAATGAAAAAGTAATTTTTTCCTTTGATAAGTATCTGTTCTCTTTCATTTTTCCCTTCAACCCAACCCGTGTTCATGAATGTCATAGAACAGGTAAAAAGAATTCTGCAAACTTGCCAAGTTTGCTTAAATAGATAAAAGAAACACGACAAATTACCGAGTGTTATAACTAGTGTGTTGCGTCAAAAAATGAAAGTGAAATATGTTCGACTTGAAGAAGAAACCAGCTAACATCATGATAACATATCCCACTTATTATTTCACCACATAGGTACTCACACTCCCATAGGGAATACATACTCGTTAATGACTCAATTTAATATATAGCTTCGCCTAATATTGAACCTTTTAGTTTTGTTCTTGGATTCAATTGCTTCCAAAGTGTAATGTCACACTCCCATAGGGAATACATACTCGTTGATGACTCAATTTAATATAGCCTAATATTGAACTTTTTAGAGTTATTCACCTAATATTGATCCTCTTAGTCTTGTTCTTGGATTCAATTGCAACAAAAGTGTAATGAGCTGTAAAGTGATGCTGAAATCAGTTCATAGGACTGAGTACACCTTACAGTTAACATTTGGAAGTACTAAGGTAGTTTATGCTTTATAGCAACTGTGTATTTTACAATTCAGGCAGTGAAGCAATGTATGACTATAGAAAAAAGAAGAGAGAAAGATACTGAAGCATCCAATGCGAGGTTTACCTCATTAAGCCTTTTCTGGATCTTACAAAGTTCACAAAACTGCTAACACCAAAATTAACCATCTTCCTCCAAAAGCAACTTCGTGAATTTGAAGTTACTTCCACAGCCGGCAAGGGATTGAATTCTCATTAGGAAGTTATGAGTGTTTCACTTGAGTTAGCTTGGTACCATTAACATCAATCTTACCACATTTGTAAAACATCCAGTTAGTTAAGCCCCATGTAATTAAAAGGAATGGAAATCGTCATATAGAAAAGAGCATGAATCTTTAACTATTCGTAAATAGAACTTTATCCACTAAACTAAAGATGGATTATATGATGAATGCATAGACTTGTTGCAACTTAACATGTGACTCTCAAATTACTGACTTATAAAGGGAAGAAGTGGAAACATCTTCCCACATCATTTTAGTGTTAAATTAAGCAAAAGGTCTCAATTGGTTTAGCATCAAACTACAGCAAATCTCCTCGTTCATTCCGAAGTTAACTTACTCATCTATTGGGATCTAGAGAAAATAAAGATGACAAATAGTATCATGTTTACATTAATTTGGAGCAAGGAACGTTGATTTAGGAAGAAAAACAAACTAGAGTTTTGAGATAACGATACTTTGACAATGTTTACAAAAAATGCAAGTCAAGAGCCTCATATATCTGCTGCTGATTTACTATGAATTCACCATCTATTCTTATCCATTGGGTAGTTGATGCCATTGGCATTCTACCTCCTGCTTCTCCATTCACTAATGAAGTTGTTATCATAACTGTTCCACAATTTTCGAACCTGTTCAAGCATTAGTCAACTCTTTGTGCCAAATGAGAGATGTTTATATCACGGGAGAAGTTAAAGATCAGTGTTCCTTTATTAAATTGATACTTCAAGAGACTGTATTCCCCTTATTCTCCCTCTTATTTTGGTTGAAAAGTAATGAACCTCATATATTAATGGTATAGTTGTTACCATCTGCAGTTTATTGAATAAGTGCTACTCTCAAACTGTTCACCGGAATTACCTTGGGGGCTATGTTGCTCGAACTCTTTAAAAATGGCAACGGGTACATGTCGAATTCTCCAAAAGTAGTGTATCTTTGAAGAATCCGACACGAGTGTGACTTCTTTTTTTGGAGAGTCCAAGCAACATAACTGGAGACCATGAACTTAAGCAAGTGAAATATAACAATCAAAATCACTGCAACAACACACCAACATATCCAGTGACATCCCAAAATTGGGGTATGGGGAATGTAGAGTGTACACAAACCTTACCGATAACTTGTGGAGACACTTGGCTCAAGCATAGCAAATTCAAGTACAAGAAAGAAGAAAACAATGGTAAAAACATAGCAACTAACAAGGGGCACTACAAATCCCCCAAAAAAAGGACTAAAAACAACAAAATATCGTGATAATGGAATTACAATAAATAACCGACGATGATACATATCACAATCAAGAACTACAATAACACTGCTAGTACAGACAAACGCCAACAAGCCTAGACTCTCGGAAACCAAGACACCACTCTACTATCTATTAACTTTCTACTCTAATGAGCCTTCTCCACACTTTCCTATCTAAGGTCATCGCGTGTTCTCCACACTTTCCTACCTAAGGTCATGTCTTCGGTAACATGAAACTGAGTCATGCCCGGTCTAATCAAACTCTCTCCAACACTTCTTCAGTCTACTACCTCTCTTCATACCTATTATAACCAACAGGAATCTGTGCATCACATCTTCACATGCCCAAACCATCTAAATCAGTATTACTCAGGTCACCTAAATGAATCCTTTATATCAATTCAGATCCATAAGAAAAATAAAAAAATAAAGGTTCAACAAGTTCATCCTCTACCCCCAATACATTAACTGCTAATTCATATGCAATAACTCATGCTACAAAATAGATAAATAAACACATGAACCATGGATTTCTAATCTAAAACAGAGTCCATTCGTCAAATTCAAGAGAGCAGATGCAGAGGCTTACCCATTTCCGAAGAGCTTCGTGGCTAATGCAAATGATACATGAGAATCAATCAAATCAGTATAGAGCACGGAAACATATGCAGTAACACAGATGGGAAAAGAGGTCAGGTCAGACTTCAGAGTCGCACCAATTGGAGAAATAGATACAAATCAAAGCGCAGATATTCGAAAAATACATATTACGAGTTTGTGCGTGAATCTAGCAAACAACAACAGTTTTTCTGATGAAAAGGGTTGTTAGATTCACGCACAAACGTGAAATATGCCTCTTCCTGATTTTCTATTTCTGGTCTGCACGAACTTCAGATAGGATAAGAAGTTTAGAGAAAAAGGGCCGATGGAAGCCGGTGTTCGGCAGTGGGCGGCTGGGTTAGTACGGCGGATACCTAATGAAGATGAGTTTGGGGATGGGAGTCTTCATACTTTTATAATCGCCTCCACAAACTACCGCATCTCACCAGATATAACTGTGTAACCTGAGTAAGTAAAAATGTTTTTTCTCCTTTTACCTCGGATTTTACTAGATTTTAATACATTCAAATACATACTTTATATCTTAAAATATATGAAATTAAAATTAAATATAATTTATTATTTATTCTAAATATACATGAATTCACATGACAAACAGATAACTTTGGCCATTTTCATAAACCTTCTTTTAAATTTAGTTTGATGACACTACTTTTCTAATAATATAGAAGTTGTTATAAAATAATTATCAATATTTTAAGATAATGAGAAATAATGTGTGTAGTATTTTTTTCACTTACTTTTGCTTTTCTCTTTATTACAAGAAGGGGTATATATAGTTGTATATATTTAAGCACCAAGTGTAATACATAAATATCTATTTACTATATGCATATATACTTTGGACACAAAATATATCATATGATTAACTAATATACGAGATTTAACATATGAATATCACCAACTTGATGTTCAAATGTTAACTTTCCTTTGTCCCCAAGTAGTTCCTTGTGAATATTTTTTCCTCTTTTCAAATCTTCACCCACTTGCTATTACCGTAAAGTATCATTTGGTACAAAGATTAATAACAAAAAAAATTAGTAATATAGGAATTAGTAATATAGGAATTAGTAATATCAAGTTTACTTTTATCAAGTGTTTGATTTATTGTTTCTCATTTCATCTTATGTTTGAATTAGAACTCTATAAAAAATTTCTTTACAATTACACTCTTGAATTATTAAAATTCAAAGGGTATAATTATAATTAAAATTCCCAAGATAGCAAGTACTTAATTATGTCATTTTGCAAGAAACCAAAATTTAGGAATTGTAAAAAGTTAAAAAGACAAAATCGTAACTAGCAAGTGTTGTGATAGAATGGATAACTGAACAAGATTTCTCCATTCTTAATTAAAAATTTTGAATGTGAGCTTTAAATATATATATATATATATATATATATATTGCTAAGCGTTTTTTTTTCTTAGATGAATTTTACGCGGCAGAAGTCCACATTAGTTGCCCCCACTAGAATTCATTGACATTATCCCGTTGCATATATAAACCAAAAATATAAATAAAAATACACTGCGTTGCTTGTACGTAAAGGAGCATGCCATTTTTTTTTAAAAATGGGGCACAAATATATAAATTAGTATCCTACTTTAACCTTATATTCTAATTTTATAGGAATTTGATTATTTATCATCACGTTCCAATCATAATCCATCAATTCTTTTTCCAGATATATTAGATGATGATAAAAGTTAAAAACAGGATAACATGAGTTGGAATGGGAATCATTTATTTCCTCTTTTTCTTTATTTGCTGGGCATCATTTGTTTCCTTCATAAAATTTGAACCAAGAGCAACTACATTTTTCTTAATTACAATTCATAGCTATACTTGCTCTGTTAATAGGTGCAGCCTGTATAAATTGTATTTATTTGTGCATAATGGTTGTATCACTTGTATTTGTTAGCTTTAATTTTATTTGTACTCATTCGATGTACTATATCAATTGTTACTAGTTTGTATAATTTATTCATTTGTTTCTAGTTTTGCTTGTATTCGTTCGTCCTATTGTAACAATTGATACTAGCTTATACAACTTGTATTCATTCGCTTTAATGTCACTTATATTCATTCATAGCTATTGCTCAATTGTTACCAACATGTATAGGTAGTATGCATTCACTTTGTCTCGTTGTATATTACTCCCTTCATTCCATATTAAGTTAATTTTTGAGGCATTTTCCATTTTTCAAATTAACTTAATTGTTCAGTTTTCAAGATCACTTTTAGAGTGTTCTTCCAATTTTATCCTTCATTAGTCAGTATTCAAATTAGTAATTAATTAATATTTAGTTATTTTAATCATAAATTTGACAATAATTAATAAGGGTAAAAATGGAAAACTAGGTTCAATTTATGTCTTAATCTACTTTTCTTAAAGGGAGTGAAACACCTCAAAAATTAACTTAATATGGAATGAAGGGAGTAAATTTTTTGGGTAAAGACCTATATATACAAAATAAGATTTATATTTACCGAATGTAGCAAGAGATTTCAATTTACCAAACATAGGTGGAAATTTTTCCAAAAACATATACGAATTAACAATTCAAATCTCGCTCATAATTTCATGTATAAAATTAGAATAAATTACATATATATAATTGTATAATTTTTGTATAAAATTCATGTTGGGTTTATGAAAAAAATCACGCTTTGAATCTCCTTCAGAATATCATGTCTGAAATCTATATAAATCTTGTATGAATATATATATATATATATATATATATATTTTATGTTGGTTTTAGTATAATTACAACAACATTATATACAACTCGCATACAACATTATTTATAGAAATTTAAAACATCTACAACAACATACGAACTTAAAATACAATTTTTATCCAACTCATCATATAATTTTAATATAACTTCAATACAAAGTTACACAATTCCACTATAAATTTGAATTTCAACAAACTAGCGCTGAAATTCAGTTCGAGTCCCACTCAAATTTAATCTAAATAGCCTCAAATTAAGATTCAAACTCCCTTCAACATTCCAATTCTATTGAGATATCACCACTCCAAACGAACTCCGTTAACAGTACACAAATCAATTTTTAATTGAAACTTGAGCTTCAAGCTCTTTTGATGGCTAACAATGAAATAAACTCTTGCTAAACTGAAATTATCTCTAAACTAGTAACAATGTTGAAATCGTGGTTGGAAATGAGTAAAAGGAGTAAATCTATGAGAATTTATTTTTCTATTTACACGCAAATTGAAAAAATAGAGATAAATCAAATCAAACATAACAATTTGAAAAGACACATTATGAATTTGTGCGTGAATCTATCAGACACCATACCCCATGATAAAAAATCATCCGATAGATTCATGCACAAACTTAACATATGACTCTTCCTAATAAAAGAAGAAGGATTCACAAACTAAGATGAGTTAGATGGAGGAGAGTGTTTCTCCAGTTATAGGTAAAAAAATCTAACCATTTGTATACAACTTACTCTTGTATTCATTAAATGTCTTACTTATTTTAGTTTTCTATTTTTCTTTTCAAAATTAATTAAATATCTTTACCAGATTAATTATTTTTCTATAAATAATTTGAGGGTCTTTAACTTTAAAATATTTTCATAAGTTTTATACAGTGGAAGATTTAGAAGAAGTTTTATCAAGGGCTCATAATATTATTACCTAATTAAAAATTTATTCTTTTTGTTTTAAAGATATTTCCATTTTTAATCTTGGTAAGGGTTCATAAATATTATTACCTAAATGAAAAAATCTATTGTTTTTGTTTAATGGTTTCCCATTTTTATTCTTGGTAAGGGTGTGTAATATTATTTCCTAATTAAAAATATTAATTATTTTTATTTTTATTTTAATCCTCTGACTATAGGATTCCATCTTTTACTATCCTTCCTCTTGGTCTTATGAATTATGCCTTCTGGTGGATGAGTAAATAACTCTAATTAGAAAATAAAGCTTGGGTGATTATTTGACATTTGAACACGAGATAAATAGTACTATAAATCAAACTGTATTTGCAATATTTTCATCTCTAGGTTATTCATTTAAAGAAGGATTAAAACATGATTTTAAGGTTGGATTTATGTTTAGGAAAATTACGAAGAATAACAAACATTTAACCTATATTAGGTACTATATCTACAATTTAAGAAAATTGTATATGCTTATCCTATCTATTTGTATATGATTTATGAAAAGACCATAATACAATTACCCTCTTTGTATATTGGAAGCAAAATATACAAACGGGGTTACGAAAAATTTCTAAATGTATAAATACAAAATTTGTATATATTTACCCTATTTGTATATTCGCAAGCAAAATATACAAACGGGCAAGCGAAATATACAAACATGCTCCATTTGTATATACTTACCATGTTTGTATATTTGCAAACGAAATACACAAGTTGTTGCCTCCATAGCAAACGAAACTATAGTTATGGGGCGTAATTATCGAAACTATAACTTACAGTCTTATTATTTTATGTAAAAATTAGGCAAATGACATAGTATAAGAAATAAATTACTTCCTTTCCCTACTCTTTCATTAATTACCAAAAATCCCTTTTCTTAGTGTTTTTCGGATACATAATATAGCAGCGCGGATACTTTAATTAATAACGGGCGGATACTTAAATTATTAAGTTGTTGTTATCAGTTAAATGTGTTAAATAAGGGATTAAAAATCGAAATTTAATTAAAACAAAAATTATAATTGACTCCCACAAATCACGCTTACGTTTCTTCCTTCAACCAATCAATCGTTCATAATCCTCTAACTGAATTATATCTTTTTAATTTCAAATTGTGAAACATTCTCCCTGTTCTTCGAAAAAACAGTAAAAGTTTTATTCAAACAAATTTGGAACGCTATTTTGTGAAGATTCGACATGAATATTTCGATCTTGTTAAGGCATTTTGGATCATGGGAAAGCGATGTTAGATACGAACGATACAGAAATGATGGTATAGTGGTTTGTGAAAATATTTCGTTTGTGAATCTTATTTAAGCAATTACAGCTGAATTGGGTATTGATGAATTGAAAAAAAACATCGAGGTCAGATACGTTGTTGAAGGAAATTCGTCTCCATTGTATATTCGGAATGATATGGGGTGAAATTGTGAAATTAAGAAACATGAGGTGGGATTCAATATGTATCCTCTATACATTGATACCTCGGATAAAAGTGATGAAGAGATACAAATTTCGATGCAACAACAGGTGCAATCGTGTGTGTTGAGGGTGGAAAAAGCGACACAAAGGCTCTAACCATTTTTTTCCAGTAAAAGTATCATATACGTTCTAGTTCAAAATATATTTTGTATCTGATAATAAAATATTGTTGTTTTTTATGATTTAAATCAATGTTACGATATTCAACATGTTAAAGAATACTACATATATAGAACCTTAATTGTTTTGTACCAATTGTAACATATACACAAATTTGTTATTTGATACTAAAATGTGTATCATATAAATAATAATAATTTGGATATTTTGTATTTGATACACAATAAGATATTACCACTATTTGTGATTTGCATCAAGGCTACCACATGTTTTAATAGATACTAAATAAATTAAAAATTAGTTGTGGACCCAATTATGGAATATCTAGTATCAGATATTCTGTATCTGATAGTTATATTGTAGCGGCAGTATTGGTGTATAAGATACATTAATTGAAAAAATAATTAAAATAGCAATACAATTTTTGATAAAAACAGTCTTCAAATTAATAATTACTTAGAAAAACAGTGTTGGAAAGGGAAGGAATATTACAAAATACTAATTAATCATATCTTCAACACAATACTAAAACATAACTATTCTATATTAATCAGTCCACCTTCTGCTGGTATAATGTAGAAACTCTTCGGCCTTGTAGGATCATCGTTATCGCTAACATATCCCGCCTTGAACTTGTCCGTACCATACTTCCATAACAGTGTTGCATATCTATTGCGAAGATAGTCACTCCGAAAACTTATAGATGGAATGCTGATTTCGTCGCTCAAATATTCAGCAAAAGCAGCTACATACATTCCACAATCACTGCAAACAAAAAGTAGATACATTAAAAAAGTGAATTAAATATGTAAATAAACAAATTATTTTACAATACTAACAGGCTATCACTTTGTTGTTGCATAATGTCTTGAGCACATTCCACCTCAAACGACTGTTGACCCAACAATTCACCAGTTTCCTTGTCTTTGTACGCCTCCGTTGATGCCCAATTAGTTCTCCCCGTTTTATCAAAGAACTCACTATCATGAAGATAGTTTGGAAGCATTACAAACAACTGCAATTACATAAATTGGTGTTGTAGGTAGGACCAAACTTTGAGCAGTTCATTGGAATATGTTTAATTACATAACTGACATTCTGCAATTACATAAATGATTTTTATCAATCATAAAAAAAGTATATGATACTAAATAACAAGAAGATATAATATGTACACAAAATCAATTATATTGTATAATTCAATGTGATACAAATATAGGTTCTTTTAAGTATCATTTGGAGACTTATCATTAACTATGATTCACAGTACAAAAACCAAACTAGATGCAAAACTGTTGAATTAAGCAATTTTCTTATATACAATAATTCATTTCATTTGATACTAAATAACAACCACTTCATAAGAAAACATAAATGTACCCAAATTGAATTGTTCCTTATATACAGTGACCAAAATCTAACCTACAAAATAAATGTGATTTAAGTACTTAACTTAGATGCAGTTCTCTTAACTTTTTATACAATAACAGTTAACAAACAAAATCGCGAAAAAATATTGTATCTGAGAAACAACTACATATTTCACAGATGATACTTAATAAAAAATTATTTTTCATCATATTTAAAAATAAAAAAATAAAAACAGGGGTAAGATATATGATAAAAAATGAGAAAAATTGATGCTTACATTTGGTAATGTTGGTCGAATAATGGGAGGGGCAACCTTTCTACCCCTTTTTTGGAGGGTTTTCGGGTCTTTTGAAGTAGTTGCATGTACTTTCTTTTTCGATTTTTTCTTGCTAGAACTTGAATTTGTCATGGTTATCGGAATAGACAACATTTTAGAACTGAAACCTTTGTTGTTCGGATTTTCAGAATAAAAAAATAGAGATTAGTTAGATGTTAGATGCATAATGCAAGATAAAACGATTGATACAAAATAAAAGAAAAAAAATGGCGGAGATTGCAATAAAGACGATGAGAAACCCTATTTTGAACTCTGAATCCGGTTGAAAAGTGATAGGATTCTTTTCAAATTCAAAATTATTTGAATTTGATAACTGAAATTGTAATGGTAGAGATTGGGGGCAAAATTTAGGAAATGGGAAAGATCTGATTTTGCTTCAAACTAATAAAGTATCCTGTTAAGTTGAATTGGGAGAAAATAAGGGATTTTTGTATTTTAGTAAAAGAGTAGGGAAATATTGAGAATAGGTAAAGAAGTATTGTGTATTTAAGTAATTTGTCCTTATTTTTATTTTTTTATGTTTGCTATTTCTGAAATTTCCTATTATGTTTTTGGTCTAAAACTTAATTTCAGGGCTTTAGGCCCAATTTTAAAGCAAAGGCCCATTTGATTTTGGGATCTGATTATGCCCAATCTTAAAGCAAAATTAGAAGCTTCCTCCTTCAAAATCATAAAACTGTGTGTCATATTTAACCAGTTTGATTCATTTTTAAAATTATTTATGATCGATTTTTATTCAAATAGTAAACTTTTCTACCACAATCAATCAAAAACTGCATAGAAGCTCAAGTTTAGTCTCATCAACACATAATTTGTCTTTTCAAATCTTTACTCTTAATATGCTTTTTATTAGATTTTCCAATTCGTAAAAACGGAGGTAAATCCACTAATAACTACCTAATTTTTATAACTGAAATTTTAGGATATTATTATGAAATTTCATACGTAGAATTCAGAGTTTTTTTTATATGAACTATTTTTAAAAACGAGGCTGAAAAGTTATCAATTGATATTTCTACTAAAACCTCCCCGTATAATTAAAAATACATTTTCATTTTTATGATATTAGTAGGTGTGAGTCTATTGTCTCTTCTCCCATCTGATTTTTTTTTATTTATTTATTTAAAAGGTTATAGGAACACAACTTATGGATAACATGTCTGCTTGAGTCGTGTGATTGTAGCTAAAAGGTGTGCGATTTATTTGTGTCTTTTAAAAAAAAAAAAAATTGTTATCTTACTATTATTAATGTATTATATGTTTGAAAATTATGTTACTGTAAATTACAAAATTAACAATTTAATGTTTCAGCTATACATTTAAAATTGCATAAAAAAGTATTATAAATCACAATAACTAATAACTTAAAATATTTTAGGCTACAAGCAAACAACTGGTGGAAACATGTCTGCTTGAATTGTGTGCTTGTAGCCAAGGGGCGTGAAACCTACTTCAGTACTCTTTCCGTTTAAATATTTGAAAATTACGTTTAAATTATTATAAATTACAATAATTAACAATTTAATATATTCAGTTATATATTTAAAATTATGTAAAAAATACTATAAATCAATAATTAATCATTTAAAAATATATTTTTTAAAATTGGTTGACTCTTGAAATGCCACATAAACTAAAATTGTATGAGTAACGTATATATTATTTGAAAAACATAAAAATTATTATAAATCACAGTAATTAACAACTTCTAATAATCAGAAAACATATAAAAAATGTTTTACTGTCTCTCCAAATTTAGTTACTTTACATGCCTCCATATTCCTGAATGATTTAATTGATTGTTTTTTTTCAGCGAAACATGTTTGTAGAAATGATTTAAATTATATGCGCTAACGAAATAAATAATATTATGTTATTTATGTTATAAAGACATAAATTTTATCGGGTTAAATTCTTTTAAATTTTTTAATTAAATTCATGTATATTTAGATTGAACAATTAATTTGGACTGCACAATTGAATACATCAATTTAATTGCATTGAAACTCGAGGTTCATTTTTTCTTGACGTCCAAACTCATGTCAAGTGTCTGAGTGACTCGATGTCCAATCAAATTCAAGACCAACAAAATGATGTGGCAGCTCTCAATAAAAACAAGGACCAATCAAAAGTCTCCAATAATTTTCAAAATGACATGTTTTGTTCAATCACCAAACAACTTTACCACATATAATTTGGGATAAGATTGATGACTCATGTGAAGCAATTAAAATTGAAAAAAATTATCTTATTAGACATACATCCATATCATATATATCAACTCTACTAGACTTTTAAACAATTACGTATTTTATCACTAATTAAGAGTTTCTTATCATATATTGAGAAAGATACAATTAGATATATGTATTTTTTGCTATCAGATACATTAAAATTGAGAGAGGCGAGCGAGATGATATGTATATATCTAATTGATTCGCATGTATCCGGGTGCCAGATACAGGGGCGGATCTACTAAGGCTGGTGCCACTGGTAAAGGGCCCCACCTTCCAGACGCGGGATTGAGTCTGGGAAACAATTTATTTTTTTTAAGAAAAAACAACACCCCAGCCTCGAATAGATGAGGAATTCAGCTTCAACAATGCATATTTTGAAGATTATATTTCCTTTTTTCTTTTTAATTCTAGTTGGCTTAGTTTTAATTAGTAATTATTGTTGACTAATTTAATTAATTAATCTTTAATTTTTTATAATTTGTTATTAGTTAATTGTTTGATGGAGAAGTGTTAAAAATAGGTTTAAACTATGTCACATTGAATAAAGATATTATCTATTAATAGTTTGATTAAAAAATGTCCTTATTGTTAATAATTTGTTCAAAAAATGTCTCTACTATTAATAGTTTGACCCTAAAAATGTCTCTGTTATTACTTTATTGTGTCAAAAATACACTTTTTCTAGTGCACATAATATTTTTTTTATTTTTCTAACAAAATCATTAATTTTAAAGAATCCCTTTCTTGTTTCTTTTCTTTTGAAATCCTTTTAACTAATTTTTTTTGGAAATAGTAATATTTTTCTTAATCTAGTTTTGTAATTTTAATAGAATAATGTCATGTAGTTTTTAAATAATATCATAGTAACTTCATCTTTAATTTTATTTAGATATGATAAAATCCTTTTTTCCTAATAAAATAAAATAAAAGTTTATTTCTTAATCTTTTTAAAATTGATTAAGTAAATATTTTTCTTGTAGCTATCGCAACTATGGAAATATCATTTTCTTCCCTGAAGTAGATAAAAAATGAAATATGAAATAAGAGGTGATTAATATTCAAATGATTCGTTTAGTTTGTTACATAGTATGTGATAAATTTACAAATATAAATAATGATACTCTAATTGACCGTTTTCAAAATATGTAAACTCATCGAGAACTATTATAAATGAATAATATATTTATAATATTAGTAAAATTATTTTTTTAAAAGTTATGCTTTATGGATTTTGTGCGGAATTGAAACCTAAGGTTGATTTAATGATCTAAGCAATGTGTCTACTTGGCATCCAGGAAGTTCAAATCTTGGATTCGCCTCTGACCAGATACATAGGAGACTAAGAGAGTGACGAGCGATATGGGAGAGAGGCAAAAGAAGCGAGCGAGATCTATCTATGTATCTCAGATACATGTGAATCCACTTGGCAATGTATCTAAAACAAATTACACCTAATTTTGACCTCATGTATCCTGGGATACATGTAGATGTATCTAGATGCACGGAAATTTTATAAAATTCGTAATATTGCAAATAAGAGTGTAACTAAATAATTAACTCCTAACTAATAAGATTTATGTAAGTTTCCGATAACTTCGATTGGTCGAAAAAAGGGATTTTAATTATAGTTGGAATTATAGTTGCTAAAGTGTCTTCTTAAAATTAAGGTGTAAATTTGGGGGTTATGTATCTTCTCAAAAATATGTTTAAACAAGTAGTATTAGCCTCCTGCAAGGAAACATCCATCCCCCTTTTCTTCCTCACACACACAAAAAAAAAAGTGAGTGGCATGTAATGTGCCACAGTGCCACTACCATTGAGCTGGATAATTAAGATATAATTAAAAGTATGGAGTGTGCAATGAATTTGGAAAGTGAGTCTTATTAAGGAATAATCCAGGGTGTTCTCATGAAATTATGTGTTCATTGTTAGTTGTGGTAGGGACCTATAGTAGCTATAGAGGAGGGGAGGGTGGATTAAGAGTAGTTCCTATGAAGAAATGTGGTTGGTTTTGAAGGTTTTGGATAGTGAAAAAAGAATCATGTGAATGCATGTGCATTGAGTTGGAGAACATGCACTCCTAAACCTTAAATGCATAAATAACCACTCAATTCCACTTCTATATCTATATAATATTATAAATATAAATATAATTATACCTTTGTTTCAATTTGTTTGACTTATTTTTCTTTTTAGTTCGTTTAAAAAAGATGATCTTTCATTTTTTTTAGCAACTCTTTAATTTCAATTTTCCATATGACATGTTTAAGACCATAAGATTAAATCAAATTTTGATACGTTTGACATATCGTTAATTTTAGATGACAAGATTCAAAAGTTTTTTTTTTTTTACTTTTTTAAATTTCGTATTAAATCAAAATAGGTCAAACAAATTGAAATGGACAATAAGTAATTTACACTTGTCACATCTTCATCCATTGATCATATTATCTCATTTCTTTCTGTCAACTCGATTTCAATACTAAGTAAGCCTCTCATCGCATAAGTAAGAAAATTGAGCTATACATAAGGTAAAGAGAGGGGCGTTCAACCACTTTTTTCTAGCAGATCATGCAGTCATAATTAATTTTAGATTTAACTGAATTCAGTACTTTATACATGAAATATTGTGTAAATTTTGAACATAATTTCACAAGTATAATGCATTCAGTACAAATGAGTACTTCAAAAAAATTAAAGCTAGGCTGAACTAATACATTTTTTTCACCCCTCCCTAGAAATTTCATAATTTTGATTTTTTAGCGATAAAATGTACTTATCATCTGAGCAACCTCTCGCTTATCAAATCAATAAACTTTAAATTCTGAATTCTAACTCTGCTTAAATAGGTAGGATGGCATATATATTACTCATAAATTAGTTGGATGATGGCAACTTTGCGGCTCTAAATTAATAGTATTTCATATTATCCTCTATTGGCTAATGACTTACAATTCCTTACTATAAATCAAACACACCATCTCTTGACAACATGATAACTTAGCTACAACTTGTACTTTCTTTTTTCCTCTTGACCATTCAAGTTGGCAAAGGACATTATTTTTTTTTATCACTCTTTATCACAACACAATCCATCTTTATTATTGCTTATCATGGGTATTATTTCTCAACAACCATTGCTTTCTTCTCTTGAGTTTCTTAACAAATGTGACTTAAGTGATCCTTTGTGGACAAAAGTTTTAGAAAAAAGTGTATACATTAGAAGGAGATCATGTTCATGGCTATGCAAGAAACATAAAGGAGCGCGTATCATGAAGAGAAGGGTACGTGTAGAACGTTCTAGAAGATCGAGTAATGAGGTTGAAAAGAAGGTTAAGATGTTGGAGAAGTTGATTCCAAATTGTGAATCATTATCATCATCAATGTGGTTGGAGAGGATATTTAGAGAGACAGCTGATTATATTTGGGCTTTAGAAATGAAAGTTAAGGTCATGAAGATGATTGTTAATGTGTTATCAACTCCTGATATTAATTAATTTACTAGGGGATGAATCATTAAATCCCCAAAAAAAAGACATTCTATTTTTTATCTTATGATTACTCAATAGAATATTGATCATCTTCTTGATTAATGTTTCTTTGGGAAAAGATTAGATATAGCAAGTGCACTTAGAGGTATGTGGTAAGAGTCTCGAATAGTTGGAGAATGAATTGATGGTCTGCTTGTTTGAAATGGACAATCTTTCTCTCATCAGCTAGTTTTCGACCTTTAAGGTTAAATTAAGTTCAAGTATCGTATTTTTACATGTGAAAAATTAGTGATGTCAAGCCAGCTCGGTGTTTGTCGGAGCTTGGTCATTCTCATTATATTATAATTCTCTTTTAATGTGTGAAAATTTGACTTAATTATAATTAATTAAGGAGTAGTATTTTCATTTCACTTATGCAATTGACCTTATTTTCTTCTCTTTTCCGTTTTTTTTTTTTGGTATCGATCGATTAAGATAGTTCAATATATTTTTAATATAGTGGTATTGTCCGTTTTAGATCAAGTTCACGCAATTTTCAGATCAAACACTGGAGACTACAAGTGTTGGGCTTTTAATGGACATCTCTATGGAGCATGTTAGGCACTTTAGGTCATGAGGTGTCTGTCTCTTCTACTTTAGCCCAATCTTAATCGTAATTCAACTCTAAATCCAATGAATTCTTCTTTGGGTAACTTACATAAATATACTATATTAAAAAAATATTTACCATTTATAGCAATAACATTTTTTTTCACTTGATCACTTTTAATACATATTACAAAGAACAAATTATTATTCACATATAATACAAGTTTTATTAATGATAATACATTTTTCACACATTTTAATACACTTGTAATACAATGTGTCAATTTCTTACCAAACAAACATAATATATTTTAAAAAACAGTTATAATACATATATATTGCATATGTAATTCACTTTTAATACATATTACAGATTTAACATAATATTGCTATAAATGGTAATAAATAAAAAATATCGCTAAAATCCGTAATTATTTATTAAAAGGCATCCATCCAAGTAATTTTCCTTCTTTTTGTGAATGAAAAATTCGTGTAGAAATGAGCTTGGGCCTACTGGATTTGGCTGCTGATATTACAACTTCCAAAGTGCAAAGAGGAAACTATAAAATTTCTATATATGTTTTAATTTTATTTTTTTTTGTCATGTAACAAAAATCAAACGAGTTTTAGCTTATATACATAGATAGATATAAGAAAAAGAAATTTATACTATTAGATTACCATAAGATATATCTACATTTACCCTTCATAAAAAGTGACACTTTCATACTTAAAAGTACATAAGATAAGATAAATGGCATGTTATAAAGATTAATACAACAAAACTCTTTACATTATGTAGATAAGTTTAACTATTTATTATTTTTGATGCATCGCAAAATGTCCCATTTATGTCCCAAAGGTGGTTTCTCCCTCTCAACATACCCACTAAACAAACGCAATATTATACTATGGTGATAGATATTCCTTAAGCTCGTGATCATTAAGCACAACATTAATTCCCTAGGTAAAGATGCATGTAACGTGCTTAAAAAATATAGAAATATATCATTTTCTTTTGATAGAATCAAAAGTAACAAGGAATTAAAAAGTAGTACTAAACAAAGTGAAACGAAAGGACTACTATCGAAGTAGAATTGTAGAAAAGTATACACATGCATAAGAGGATCCGAAAATGTCAATGTTAGACCCATGAGATTTCCGATATGAATATATTAGAAATGCGATAAGAGTACCACTAGCTAATTATAACAAAGTAATATAATGCATACACTTAATTATTTAACTGATCGACTATATATATCCTCTATATACATCATCATCATCTGTTGTACTCGTGTTTTAGCACCGCTGAAGGCATAAGATCCTGGAGATCAATCCCCTGATCTCCCAGCATTTCGGTATTACTGCAAAAACGCCTTCCTTGAGCAACAAAAGCAGCATGATCAAGCTGATTATTCATGGCTAAGTTGTTGAAGGACTGATTGATGTTGAACTGCATTGGCAGAGTGAAGGCTCCAGGTGAAGGGAGTAGTGGATTTATTGGATAGCAGTTGGGACGGGACATCATCATATTCATGGGACTTGGATGAGTATGTTTTCCTTCGTAGGTAGTCACCACAATGCTTGGGTCACTGAAACATCGCTCTACTCTCTTCTTTACATTACATGTTGCATTTGTGCAGCGATAATAGTTCCTGCAACAATAGCACTAGTGTTAGAGTGGCTTAACAACATGGATAGTCCTAAAAAACTAAATTGTAATAAGAGGCCTTAAACTTATGTAAAGATGAAATTCATGTATGTATTTTTATCATACAACTTTTTGTTCTAGCTTTTGGAAGTACCAACATAAATGACTGGCAAATATATATACAAAATATGCCTATTGGAATATCTCCAAATGAAGTATCTTTTGGTTCCCCAATATAGTCAAGCATTTCTTTCTTTTTTCTTTTTCTTTTTAAAACCTATAGCAGGCAAGGAGCAGCTTACAAGTTACCCACAATTGGAAATATTTATTACAATGAAACAATATTTAATTTGGTCAGAGCTATCGAAGGTTGAATTACAAACGATAAAAAAATATTCACATTAGAGAAGTGGCTAAACACAAATGAAAACCAAAAAAAAGAAAACTCTGTTTAATTGTTTTTAAAAAAAATAGCAATAGCCTCAATAACTACAAATTAAAGAAGGAATCAAGCATCATGTGAAGTGTTATGTACAAATTCTACCTCTAGGCTAGAAGCTCAAGCTAGTCTCACTTGCAAGTAACATGTTCGAATTTTAAAGTATTCAAATAGGGAAATGGAAAAGCAGAAAAAGGGGAAAAGACGTATGAACAAAATAAAACTTCACATTTTCAAATTAGGTACAACTCCACTAAAGATCATAAATATATGACATGATAATTAATAACTACAATATGTTTTAAGGATAAACTATTGATGTTAATCTAAAAGGCTCTCTTTTTCTTTTTCTTTTCCTTTATCTTTTTTCAACTTGTTTGTTAAAGTACTTATTTTTTACAGGGGCCGGCCATCGATCGGCCATGCAAAAATGCTACAAACTAGTTATATACTATTGGATAGCCTTTGGAAAACAATGTTCGATCTCTTCTGCATTATTCAGTATAATAATTGCGAATTTCTTCGAAAGGTAATGATAAAGTTGCATACATATCATCTTCTTCATTAGTCCGTTTATATAAAAACACATTGAATATATTGTTGTTGGTATCAGAGATTTATTGTTAGAATTATAGAGCAAGAGTACCTGGGGAAAGGACTGTTTTTAACAGCTTTTTGTCCGTATTTTCTCCATCTATAACCATCTTCAAGAAAATCAACCTCACTCTTTGTCATAAACGCAAATCTCGGCTCTTTCTGCTTCTTCTGACTAACTGTTTTCTTCGCTTTCAACCTGTCACAAACCCCCAAAAAAGGGTAAATAACAGTAATTAGTAAATTGACTGATAAAATTGAAGCTCACACATAAAGTGAAAAGTTCAGATAATCAATCAATTAAGTTACTATTTTTCTCTGCGCGCACACACAAAAAAAAAAAAAAAAAGTAGTGAAGTGGAAAAAAGTAATGTGAACATACTGTTGTTTAGTCTTTGTGTTTTGTTGCTCATGATTTTCTACTTCTCCATCTGCATCTCCATGTCCTTCAGAGGAAATGGAGGAGCAATTAGGGGTAGATGGCGTATTCAATACGTTACCTGTAGCTACAGTAGTACTACTAATTATTTGGTTCTCAGGCGCTACAGATGATGGCTTTACTTCTTCTTCTTCAGATACACAAACTGCAGGACAGTAGTTTTCTTCTTTTGGTAACTCAAAAACTGAAGCTGATGAATAAAAGTCTTGATGAAAACCCAATAATTCCATGAAACCCAAAGACGATGTGTTTATGTTGTAATCTGAGATTAATGAATGGTTAGTAACTCCAAAATTGTTATTGTCAATGAAATACATTGGGTGATGATCTTCCATTTTAATGTCTTTGTAGCTTTCCATTTTCATTAATGGATAAGAAAATAATGAAGGAAGAGAGGAGAGATGTATATGTAGTTAGACAAAGTTATATATAATAGTGAGAACACAACACACCAACTCAGCGGTGCTGTGTGAGATATGGATTGGGTGGGGGATTGTGTGAAAGTGGACACTAACATTGACCCGATTCCGCCGGTCATAAGTCGCCGACTTTATGTATGCTTACTTTTTTTTTTTTTTTTTTTGATATATTAGATAACAAAAATATATACTAAAAATAAAATATTATTATATGATTTGATCAATTAGTCTATATATGAAAACTAATATAAAAAAAGAATATTAAAACTGTAGAGAGAAAAATATCTCCATAAACTAAACTCTTAAGCGCCTACATTGTGCATTCTATTATGTTTATGTATGCTTACTATAATACAAATTTATATAAAATTAAATCACTTATGATTCCGTTGGAATTTTATTAAGGAGTTTAAAACACTTACTAAAATAACTTCAACCTTGTACATATTCGTTAAAGCGAATGAATCACCTTAACCTGTTAATTTTCAAAAAATACCTACTATAAATTATAGGGAAATATGCCAAATATACTTCCAAACTATCGTAAATGGTATGCAGATACCCTTCGTCATACTTTTGGGATATTGGTGTTCTAGTCGTCCAAAAACTAGAGCATATATACCCTTTATAATAACGGGCATACACGTGTCATAATCTTATCCATTGACCCGACATTTATTATACATCGAATCGACGGATAAGATTGCGCTACGTGTCCTTATTTAGTCTTCTTTTAGAGTAAAAGACATATATGCTCTAGTTATTAGACGGCAGGGGCACCAATGTCCCAAAAGTATGACGGAGTATATTTGCATACTATTTACGATAGTCCGGGATTTATTTGTCCTTTTTTCCTAAATTATATGTTGTATATATTATTTTTTCACTATATGTGAAAAGAGTTAAAAACCACAATTAAAACATGGGACGAGAGAATTGTTTTTTAACAATATACTTTATTAATTATACTTTAAAATAATTATCACAAATTTAACTATGTTAATTTTTATTTTAGGAAAAATCTAATAAAATGGTACGAAATGGGTGTTTAATGAATGGTGGTCCAAACTACAAGTACCGGCGCAGGAACAGTAGTCGACGCATTCAGACAGTAGTTTTGACCGGTAAACCGGTTACTGTGTGAACGTGATCTCGTTGATTGCGGCTTGATTTCAGATCCCAATAATTTTTTTCTCCATCTAATTTTATACGCTTTTTTCGACCCAAATTCTTTATTTTATTTAATTCATCCCATATATATTTTTAGTACTACTCCTTTCGTACATGTAAATTAGAAAATCATTGATAAGAAGATAATTTACTTAGTTATCACTTTATTTGAAAAAGAGTAGGGATGGCAATGAAATAAAACGGGTGAGGAGTGGGGCAGATTTTAACTTATGCTGGACGGGGCGGGTATGGCTTTATGTGGGTGCGATTCGGGTTGAAACTTCTTTTAAGAAATGTAAGGTGGGTGTAGGGCGGGTGTGGGTTGTGGAAATTGCAACTCCCTCTCAATATATACTCGCCACTTTCTTCTACTTTCTTTTGCTTCAAGTTTTTGGTGGAGTTCATTTTACAAAACTTAACATTGTTTTATATAATTATATTATCATTGATATCAATCATTTATTTAGTTTTCAATGAAATGTTCTACAAGATTTCAACTACTCAATTTCACTTAATTAGTTTCTAATATTGAGAAAAATATTTATAAGTTAGTCCAGGCTTCTCTCTTTAGTTACTTTGTCATTGCTTTTTTTCAAATATTTTGACACTTAAGCTACACTATAATATTATGGAAACACTTTAGCTACACTATAATGAAGCCTTATAATTTTCCTGAAATTGTATTATTTTGTGTTTGACAAAAAGTTAATTTAGAAACCAAATAAAACACAAGCTTGACCCACAGATTCACTAACCCCTTCTATTAAACAAGAAAAAAAAAATTTATATCCCCAACTACTTGATTGAGACAATGATCTCTCTATATGTATATGCTAGTAGGAAATAGTATAACAGTTACAAGTTTATTTATTTAGCAGAAAAATAAAAAAAAGTTTTATGAATTTTATTTATTGTGTGAAACTCAATTAAGAAAAAAAAAAACTATGCGGGGTGAAGCGGAGCGGGTCTATGTGGAGCGGGGCGAATTGAAAACACATTTTTTTACTATGTAGGGCGGAGCGTGAAGGGTTAGTATGTTTTCGGATCTATGCGGGTTTGCTACGCAATTGCCCCGCCCTACTCTATTGTCATCCCTAAAAAAGAGCAATGACAAGAGTAACTATAAGTGAACAGAGAATATAATGGACTCTTTTATGATCGATCATAGACAAAATTGAAACTTTAATTTACTCAGTAGGATTTTATATATCTCATTTGTCCTTACATCATCAACGGTGGAATGACTTAAGTTTGAATATGCCTATTTTGGATTGAGAAGAAAACAATAAAGTAGACGTTTTAAATGATCTAGGTCGACCACAACGGTTCCAAAAATATGAATAGTTACGTTGGATCTTGTGTAGTAGAATATATTAGTATTAGTAACACTTTTATAAAAGAATAAAGTGTAAAGAGAGGATGAGAGAATAAATAAATAAAATACATTTGTCTTATTATTGGATACTTTTTTTTTTCTTGTATTCTTACTGAACTTATATTCTTTTTATTTTCTCTCCGCATTAGAACATTTACTAAATTTGAATTACGTACGGCATAGCTCATTTAAGGATGGTGCTTCCAACAAGATTCTCTCCATATTTAAGGCTCAAATTCAAAACATTTGGAAGCAATCTCACTATTACTATATTACAATCCATGTTCATCTTACTGAATTATTTATTTGTGTGACTGAATACCAATTTCACACTAGCTATCTAGCTATTACCAACTAAGAAATTGTCTTGTTTATAAACATTGGATACTTTAATTTGAATATATATATATATTAATTGCTTGTATTTATTAATGTCATTTCACTCCATGTCAATTGATGAAATTGTCTTGTTCATAAGCTGTCTTTTCTTCTATATTTTTTTTAAAAAAATCATTCAAAGATGAGTGGAATCCGTAAATTTTGGTTAAATTTATTCCTTCTTTTAAATAGAACCAAAATTATTATCACTACTGTATTACAACTCATGTTTAGTATTTGTTTTTTATTTTGTATGTTTTAGTGTGCGTGGGAAAATGAAGCAATCAAAAAGAAAAGGTTAGAGCACGTGTGGTTGGTTGGTTGCTTTACTAGAATGATACATTGTATGGTTTTCCACTTTTTAAGAAGCAAAATCTTTGATCGATCGATCGATCGAGGTCCTCTTCTTTTTGTTGGATTACACCTTTTGCTTTTGTCGATCGGTGGAAACCCTACAACAACAGTAAAAAGTTTTAGCTCCTCATCATTTTAAAATTTCGTAAACATCAAAAATTTATGAAACTCTATGATATAAGTTCAGTTTCAATTAGAGTTAGTGAAGAATATATTATTCTAAATCTTGTGATATTTATAAAGAGATAAAGATGTAATCGTACTTTCTTGACAATCAAATACTACAAAAGGATTCAAAAAATCTTGTTTATATTACATGAAGATCAAATAAATATAATCTCAAGTAGATTCAAATTATTCTATGATGGAGAATATATATGCTATTAACAATCCTCAAATCATGATTTTTTTTAAAGAAATGAATCGAAGGAGCAACGGATTATATACACTATATTAATAAAAAAAAATTGTTTCTTCATATTTTGACTGTGATTGGTTGCAAACACATCCCTACACCAATTATATGTCACGATTGTCAAACAATACTTCCTTCGTCTCATTTTAACTGTCATTTTTAGTGTTTTTCACGCTTATTAAAAAGATTATAAAGTATTTTATTAATTATTCCTATTTATTGAATATATTCTTAGAATCGTATCAATTTTAATTTTGAACGGATGAAGTACATTATTTGAAAGGTTACCATAAAAGGATGTGGTGCAGTAAATGAGACTGCTCCTTACTTAACAAGAATTCTTAAATTTTTATAGATATAAAAACCATTGATAAAAATATTTCACTTCCAATTGAGTTCTATACAATTCAAATTAAACTCACATTAGTCAAACTTTAATACCGATATAAAAATAGGTAGGCTAGTACAAGACGTTGTTGGGAGTAGGTGAAATCTCTTTAATTCCAGAATACTTTTCACTTGTACGTTTTGACTCGATTTTTATCATCAAATTCAAGCAAATTATAATGGAGCCCACTCGTTTTGGATTTTTTGGCAACATCTGTACCCAATTGTTGAATTTATATTAGTAGTAATTTTTCCTTTTAAATATGCTTAAAAAAAGTGATTTTTTTTTATATAAATAATATTTTAAATTATGTGTTTTATGAAGTTCAAGAATGAAACGGAGACTTCTAAAATTTGTAATTTAGAACAAGTCACGAAAATAAATTTAAAAAAATTATCACTAGATTTTAACAATCACATAAGGAACTTTTTCATTATTCAAAATAATTGAATCGTTCAAAGTTTAAAATGAATATTTAATTTTTTTTTCAAAATTACATTTATAATTTCAAAGAACTATAATAAAAAAAAAAAAATTTAAATTATGTCCTTAAATATTTTCTTAATAAATGTATATTACTTCACAACTGAATTAATATAAAATAGAAGAAATAACTTTTTAATTTATCCTCCATTTTATTATATATTTCTGACAATAAAATCTTATAAATTTGCCTAAAATTTGTCTACCGTCAAATTAACTCACAACTCATAATTGACGAATACAGATCAAATGGGACCATAAATTTTATTTTATTAGATGTAACACATTTTAAGATTTTTCTGAATTTAATCCTCATATAAAATATAGTATAGTAAGTACTCCTATTAAAATTGGGTGAAACGAATTGGGGCACGATACAGGGATCCTCGTCATCTATGACAGCCCACAAATCAATGTGGGCCCACTGGGCCCTACATGTTTAAGACCTTACACGTGTAGCCAAAACTTATGCAAGAATTCAAAAATATTCCACGTGGCCTGATTTCACGCGTTTTCATAAATATCAACTAGCCGGGGTGGGGGTTGCTTGTAATGCACGTTACCATCTATTTCCTCGAAGGCTAAAATATTTTTCCGTCTCATTTTATGTAACATTATTTTACTTGATATTATGTTTAAGTGAAAAATAAGATTTTTAATTATATATAAAACAATTTTTAAATATTTGTATAGTTATAAATTATTTCAATGATAATAAAAAATAATTTAAATTGAAATTATTCTTAATATAATAAGATGATATTCTTTTCAGTACAAACTAATGTTACATAAAATGAGATAGAATTTACTCTACATTTTTGTTAATATTAGTAGTGAAAAATAAATAAAGTAGACAGAAACATGGAGTGGGAGTGCTATTATAGTAGCCAATTTTTTATAGAGTAATGTTTGACCAAAGTTGCTTCAACTATACGTTTGGGAGCCAAAATGGATAATAGTACAAATAATTGGCTGTTAATCTCCTAAAAATATTCAAATCTATGCACGTTATATTTGACGTTCGTAAAATAACGACTAACTAGTAGACAATATTATTACACTATCAATAATTATAGTGTAACTTCTTCATTTTTAACTAGCAATTTTAGATTAAAATCCGAGTCATTTTTAATATTATCGATAAGAAGGACTTTAACCCTTCAAAAAAAAAAGTGATTGGTCATTATTAAGAAAGAGTGTAACCTTTTAAAAAAATTTAATACAAAATCTAAATTAATCGAGCTTTACAAATAGCAAATATCGTAGGTCAGAAGGAAAATAAATGCAAATTTTTATTTTTTATTTTTTATTTTTTATTTTTTAAAACAGAAGGGACAACCTTATCATGTTTTATTCGAGCATATAAGGACGATGATATATAGCTGCATCCCATATTCACTTTATTTATTCATTATGCAAATGCCCAGTAAAGTACTCTATTTTTTAAGATGCTAAATATTAATATAAAATATATTTTTATTTCTCGTTTAAGTTGTATGTTTTAGTTTTTGCTCTGATTCATCAGTTTGTATTATAAAATAATCTAAATTTGAAATTTCCAGATTATTTATAATCATATGTATAAATATATGATATTAAGTCATGACATTTCTTTTTTTAAAAATTGCAAAGAATTAATTGTTAATTTAATATTAACTTTTATTTTAATCTGCTTCTCTGGCTTCTTAATTCTTAATTTCTCGAAAAAATTAGAGGATACCAAATGCATCTCTTTCAATTTGTTTCCTAGTTCTATATTTTTTTCTTTGACATTTAGTTTAAACCTGCATAAATTTGTTCGTCCATTGATTTTTTATTTTTTTTAAAAAATGACAAATCCCCCACCCATACTGCACCGCACCACATAGCGCACCGCCTAGCATAGCTTAAAATCCACACCGTTCCGCATTCGCTCTGCCCCATTTGCTACAATTGTATGTGTGTGACATGAGGGAACAAAGGCCTAAAATCAAGGCGATTAACAAGGTTGGAATTGTTGTAGCGTTAATAATACATACAATTCTGCCCGTGAACCTTATCATATAATCGTCTTCTTAATTTATTGGGAGTTTATATTATTTTAGTACCCTATTAAAGTATTGAAACTTCTATCAGCAAGGGAAGACCTTCTAGAAAAAGATCACATACTGTACTAGTTGACCAATATTGCTTCGTTTTTAAATTTTAATAATTACCCGACAAAGAATATCCTACAATATAGAGTGTATCACTCCATTCTTATCCTCATATTAATTATATATATATCTCTAATTGAATAAATTTATACCCAAAATAAATTTTAAAAAATTCAAGTTTTACCCAAGGAATTTTTCTAAGAAGAATACGTCAAGGATTTAAAATCATGACTATTTCCAACCTTTTCTGAGTCATTCATGTATTCCTTTACAAAATATTGCAAAAATCATTTAAATTCACTGCGTGCTTCATCTCATTTCATATCTATATTCTTTAATTTTGGGTGTACACAAGTAGATACTTAAGCTTGTACAAAGTTGAACAAATAAATACATAAATCCTATATGGCAATTTTTTCACTAACAAAATGTCTATTAATTAGATCAAAATTTATCATCCAAAATAATCCAACTAATACTTTCTTCCATCATGTTTGCCGCACTTCCTTCTTCTTCTTCCTTTGTTTTCCTTTTTATTTCTCTATTCTTCCTTCCTCATTCTTTTTCCATGTTCCATGTTAAAGCTTCTTCAAAGTTTGGATTTAAATTTTAACATGTCGGAAACCTAAATCGTTTCGACTGAAATATTTTCATCGAGAGGTTCTCATGTTTAAATTTTTGAACAATTTAGAGGAGGTATGAGTTGGCCAGGATTGAAAGACTTCATGTTCAACGATTGTTTCTTCAAAATTTGATTATAAAATTTGACCTGTCATAAATGTAAATTGTTTTGAGTGAAGTATATCAAAAAAGACTTGTAATATTGAGAGGGGTTCGTATCCAAAAATTTGGAATGTTTAGAGGAGATCAATGTTGAAAGACTCCATGTTCAGCAGTTAAAGTTTCTTTGAAACTCAATTTTAAAATTAGACGTGCGGCAAACGTGAATCATTTTGAGTGAAGTATAACAAAAAAAACTCAAAACATTCAGAGGAGATGCTCGATTTTAAGATTCAATGTGCCACAAATGTGAATCATTTTGAGTGAATAATATAGCAAAAGACGTGAAACACTAAGAGAAGCTCATATTTATAATTTGAGGCTATTTAGAGGAGATTTAAGTTGATTGGGATTGAAAAGACAAAACCACCCTTCAATATATAAATATTTGTATGAACATCATCGTATATGAGTGTATATACATCTCTAATACATAATTATATCACATTTATACATGATATATATTATTTGTATAATATTGATACATACGATGATTTATGGTAACTTTATTTTTGTTGCCTGTACAATTACATAAGAATCTCCTTTTTACATGCCAGTTTTAAATCAATAAATTCAATCGTTAAACATTTGGTAAATTTCAAATCATCTACTATCAACTATTAAATTTCATCATGTGATGAGTAAAGAAAACACCAAGTTCAATTGTTGAAATATAAGGATAATTAGATAATGATTCTAGCATAAACCTTGTAATTAATTTGATGTAACAATTATGAGAATTGTACGTGTCAAATTCATTATCAGTTAATTATTATATGTGCTTGAATGAAGTCCGTGTGCAAACTCAATTGAAACCTTTGGTTTACTTACACCTTTTAACTACCTTGACTTGGACTTAGGGCAACCTTTACATTATATCAAGAGTCATTTATGGTTAATGCGTAACACATTCATTGCACAATTTGGGGATAACCATAATCACTTTAATGAGTTTCAACCTAACCCAAAAATATAATGTGTTATATTATCTCCACTTTAGAAAAATTCATCATTAAAAATGGATCATTGCCTAAAATGGACAAACTCAACTAACAACACAACAATCAATAATATGATCCTCACAAAGATTCCACAATCAAAGTCACAAAAATCCCAACACAAGATAAGGACTTCTATACCTTCAGCCAACATTTGCAAAAAATTAATAATTAAGAGGTTTAACACATACCTAAAATAGAAAATAAATCCTCATCCACTTTTCAAGTTACTTTATTGGTGTTACGAAAACGTCACAAGACTTTTACAAAGCTTATATTCTTAGTTCTTAACATTCTAGCTTGATGGTCTAAGATTCACACAAGTCCTCTTCATAAGACAACCCCTCGTTTATTTAGTTCTTCGTGAGACGTGATATGAGAAAGGTTAGGTTCGTACAACCTTAACTCAAACACATGTAAGACACAATGCACCATGGACATCTCCAATGGTAGTTTCAACTCATAAACCACCATATCAAATCTCTTCACAATTTCACAGTGACAAATGAATCGAGGACCTAGCTTAGCTCTCCCTACCAAAATGCACCACACTTTTCATAGGTGAAATTTTCAAAAATAATCAATCGTCCACAATAATTTTCATCTCATAACACTTCTATCGAATTTGACCTATTTTGAGTTGACTCACGATAAAATACACTTTCTCAATAACTTCATGAATCGAGTCATCCAATAATTCTACATTTGTAGGTTCGACCACATCATGTCTTTAGTTGGGCTGTTAAAATTTGTGGTGACCACACCATGTGATTTTTCCAAAAATTTATAATCACTATTTGGGTTTTACTAGTGGGCTTGGCCCAATTCAGAGTAGTATACAATTAATGGGCCAGCCCGCGAAACCATTTCATAAGTCCGAAATAATTCGGTTTAAGTTCAGAAACAGAACCGAGAAAGTTCCTCCTATATATGCAATCCACAAACTCAAACCCTAATTTTCTCTTTTCATTGTCTCTCTAGGTTTAGGATATCCACCGGAAACCTAAATTCATACTCGCCTGTTCTCCGATTATACTTGATGGGGACCGAGCGGAAGAGGAAGGTGAGCTTGTTTGATGTGGTGGATGACTCGGCCGCGAAGAAGCTCAATGGAGGCTTAAATGGTGGAAACAGCATGACGGCTTCGATCAACAAGTGGAATGGAAAGCCTTACTCACAGAGATTTTATGATATTTTGGAGAAGAGGAAGACTCTTCCGGTTTGGCATCAAAAGGAGGAGTTCTTACAGGCTTTGAAATCTAATCAAACTCTTATCTTGGTCGGTGAAACTGGTAGTGGTAAAACCACTCAGGTCAGAAATTCTAGTGTCTTGAGTCTTAACCTTATTTTTTATTTACTAGTAGGTCTTTGCAATTTTATTGGCAACTAATTGGATTGAGGCTTAGTTGTTGTTGGGTGTTTCAGATGTCTCTAGTTTCTAAGAACAATTAATTTGATTTAAAACACAAACTTTTTACCAGGAATGAAAGTAAGGCTGCGTCAACTAATATTATTGTGACATTCATTTTCTAGTAATATGTTACTGGTAGTTTGATACTATTTGTATAATCTATTATGGGGATATGAATGAGTATTTTGTTCCCTGGCTGGTTGGCTCCTCACAATTTTTTTATAGGATTGAGATGAGTACTAGTAAAATATATAAAAATTCACATAGTCAACCCAGAACTAGCTCAGGATTGTGTGGTTGGCTGATTTATTGAGTGATTGCTAGACTTTCCGGATGCAAGAAGAAGCTTACTATGCTATAGGTTTGTGCAAAAGTTGGTATTGGGTCTCGATGAGGACCAACTATGTAAAGTCTATATTGAGAATTCAAGTATTGTATACATATTCTGTCCGGTCCTTTGTTAGAACTACCAGTAATAACGAACTTCCAAAATAAAGTAACAAAAAAAATTGATCTCGTTATTATAAATCAAGATATTGAATATTTCAAATAAATCCTTAAATTCAAAACTCCCCTTATCCAATAAAAACCTAAAATTCCTATTATTAAACCAAACCCCCTACACAATTAGTTACAAACTCATTTTGTGAATTACCATAACTTTGGTATGATTTGGTTTGAGCTACGGATTGATACATCCTCGGAATGAAAATAGAGTGGAAACAAGACTTGATCCAACTATGCTATTAAAATAAAAGAATTTATGATTCTGCATCCCTAAGATAGTTGGATTGTTGGTTCTGCCATTATCTATTTGTATAGTGAATTGAACCTTTATAGGATTTATCATACTTGAAACTTCTTTTACTTAGACATCAACCTGGCTATTCCTTTCCATCCCTAGTTCCTCACATTACGAGGTTCACTTTGACATAAAAGAAGAAAAGAAGTTGGATACTATTTGGGGTTCTTTTGTTAGAGTAGTAGAACAATATTTTCTTTGAGTATTAGTAGGGTTTTCTTATTTAAATCAGAAATCCATATCTTCCAACTTCTAAACTCAAGCTTCCATTCCCCAAACTGTTAAAAAACAAAAATCATCTTTTTGATATTTCTTTTAATTAATGATTACTGGAATTTAAATTGCTCTTTTTTGAAATTCTTTTCTTTTTCCTTTTTCTTCCCTTGAAGCAAGATGCATATTATACTGTGTGTTTGTTCAAAATTAGTCCCTTAGTTTCATCAATTGAAGCAAAATGCTTCTATATTCTGCTCCGCTTCATCAATTACTTGTTCATGTTTATGCTCCCTGATACTTCATCACTCATGATACTCTCTCTCTTTGACTGGAGAGGAGGTTTTTATTGAGCTACTGCTTAAGGGGTTTGCTTGTGTTATACAGATTCCACAGTTTGTTTTGGATGCTGTTGAAGTAGAGACAGCTGATAAGCGCAGGAAATATATGATAGGTTGCACTCAACCTCGGAGGGTGGCTGCGATGTCTGTCTCTCGTCGTGTTGCTGAAGAGATGGATGTTGTAATTGGGGAAGAAGTTGGATATAGCATTCGTTTTGAGGACTGCACTAGTGCTAAAACAGTTTTAAAGTAAGTAGATTCTTACATGATATAATATTTTTAGGACTGGTTGGCCTTGGATAATTTTCACATTTTTCTGGTACTGTATTCCGGAATCATCATGTTTGGACATATAATTGTTACAATTTCCCAGAAGTTGAATTCCCAAATTTGAAAGACTCCAATCAGTCACAAAGATCCAACATTTTTCAAAGTTGTATTCATGTCCAAGCATAACCCCAATTTCCAAATACTTCCTCTATTTCAATTTGTTTGTCTTCCTTTCCTTTTTAGTCCATTTAAAAAAGAATGCTTCTTTTTATTTTTGCAACTCGATTCTAACTTTCCACGTGACATGTTTAAGACCACAATAGAAGGGTTAGTATGGTAAATTCTACGTATCTTTAATTTAAGACCACAAGATGCAAAAATCTTTACTTTCTTTAATTCCATGACAAATGGAGGGAGTACCTTTTTCCAACTTTTTTCATGACACTACTTTCTTTCTCTCTCCAAATTTTACTTTTTTATGTCCAAACGCCCACTTAGATTCTCTAATAATGTAGCTTGGAAATGTTTCTTCTTTTGCATATTTTGCTTGCCTTACAAGAAAAATTCTCTACTGCTCTAGTTGCTGATGAATTAGTATTTGGTCCGTCTCTGTGCATGGCAGATACTTAACAGATGGTATGCTTTTAAGAGAAGCAATGGCAGATCCTCTATTGGAACGCTACAAAGTAATTATTCTTGATGAAGCTCATGAAAGAACTTTGGCAACAGATGTCCTGTTTGGGCTTTTGAAGGAGGTGTTGAAAAATAGACCAGACCTAAAGCTAGTTGTTATGAGTGCCACACTTGAAGCAGAGAAGTTTCAGGGTTACTTCTTTGGTGCACCTCTCATGAAAGTTCCTGGAAGGCTCCATCCGGTGGAAATTTTCTACACTCAGGATCCTGAGAGAGACTATCTTGAGGCTGCCATTCGGACTGTTGTGCAGATACACACATGTGAACCTCCTGGTGACATTCTTGTTTTCCTCACCGGAGAAGAGGAGATTGAAGATGCATGTCGCAAAATCACAAAGGAAATTGGTAATATGGGTGATCAAGTAGGCCCTGTTAAACCGGTGCCTCTTTATTCTACACTTCCCCCCGCTATGCAGCAAAAGATATTTGAACCGGCCCCACCACCAGTTGTGGAGGGTGGTCCTCCTGGCAGGAAGATCGTTGTGTCAACCAACATTGCAGAAACATCTTTGACAATAGATGGCATTGTTTATGTCATAGATCCAGGATTTGCTAAGCAAAAGGTTTATAATCCAAGGGTGCGTGTGGAATCTTTGTTGGTGTCTCCTATTTCAAAGGCCAGTGCACACCAGAGATCAGGACGTGCTGGAAGAACACAGCCAGGAAAATGCTTTAGACTTTACACAGAGAAAAGCTTCCATAATGACCTTCAACCCCAGACATATCCAGAAATACTACGGTCAAATTTGGCTAATACAGTTCTAACTCTGAAGAAGCTAGGTATTGATGACCTGGTTCATTTTGATTTTATGGATCCTCCTGCCCCCGAGACGTTGATGAGAGCACTAGAGGTTTTAAATTACTTGGGAGCATTGGATGATGATGGAAACATGACCCGGTTGGGTGAGATAATGAGTGAATTTCCTCTCGACCCTCAGATGGGGAAAATGCTTGTTGTCAGCCCAGAATTCAACTGCTCCAACGAGATCCTCTCAATATCTGCCATGCTATCAGGTACAGTTTCCTGCTAATTTACTTCCATTTTGTTGGTCGTCGTGTCTTGTCTTTGTTCTATGTCGAGAGTTTGTCAGGCTTGGGAATGCTAGTCCGCTTCACCATGCCTTTTTGTTCATGTGCATAGACATTTGTCTATGCATATGATATCACGTGCTAAGCTGCACAACATGTGCATGTGTGTGGGGTTAGTTGCACGTGTCTTCTTAGGATGTCATCAGCAACTGTCTTGTCTGGGTTCCATGCCCCCGGTTGGCATGTGCCATAGATTTCTAAGTAAGTGCTGATGGAGATAGTTTCAGTTTCTCAGTATTCTCTCATGAAGCAAATGGTGTCGTCTCGCCTGTATGCATCTGCTGACCTACAGTGGGCCTCCGCTGTGATAACCAATTTTTTCTCTAGTACCCAATTGCTTTGTCCGGCCTAGGGAGGCTCAAAAAGCTGCGGATGAAGCAAAGAATCGGTTCGGTCACATAGATGGGGATCATTTGACGTTGCTGAATGTGTATCATGCCTACAAACAAAACCGTAAGTATCTGTGTTCAGTTCCTATAATGTATATAGTATCTGCTTAATGAACAAGTTCAGATTTAGAATACCCTTCTAACCCTGATAATGTTTTTTTATGGTAATATTATCTCAGAGGAGGATCCTCAATGGTGTTATGAGAACTTCATCAATCAGAGGGCACTCAAATCAGCTGACAATGTGAGGCAACAACTTTCTCGCATAATGGCCAGGTTCAACCTCAAGTTATGCAGCACAGACTTCAACAGTCGCGAGTACTATGTGAACATAAGAAAGGCTATGTTAGCTGGATATTTCATGCAGGTTGCACACCTAGAGCGTACTGGGCATTATCTAACCGTTAAAGACAATCAAGTAAGCATCCCTACTAATTGGGAAAGTGAACTCATACTAAGAGCTTTTTTGGCCCAACAATGCCCCGTTTATTTCTCACTATTTTTTTTTTCTTCCTTTGTTGTTTTAGGTGGTACACTTGCATCCTTCAAATTGCCTGGATCACAAGCCAGAATGGGTTATATATAATGAATATGTCTTAACCAGCAGAAATTTCATCCGCACTGTAACTGATATCCGTGGTGAATGGTAAATTTCGTTATTTTTATCTTTCGATATGCCTTGTTAATTATCACTCTTTTTTCTTTAGTACGACTGAGAGGATCTCTCTTCTCACTGTAAAGAAGGGCACTTTTTTTCCCTCCAAATTGTGCTGCTACGTACTTCCAAGCAGAATCAGCATTTATACCCTAATCCATTTTTTGAGTCCCAACTTTCAAGACTCCTGCAGAAGTTCCGTTCATTGGACAACTGTTTTCTAAATAGTCCTGATATAATCAGTGAGGAGCACTGTTAATTGGCTGAAACCAGGATGGAACTTCTTTCCAATAGACCTTCTGTTCAAAGGGGACAAATGTATTTTTGTTTGAACTAAATTTGATCATAGCGTACAAATGACTAATTTTGCCTTGCTATTCTCTTCTTTCTCCTTTTTGTAATTTTTCTCAGGTTGGTTGATATTGCACCACACTACTATGACCTTGCAAACTTTCCACAATGCGAGGCAAAACGAGTGCTTGAGCGGTTATACAAGAAGCGGGAGCGAGAAAAAGATGAAAGCAAGAGCAAAAAATGATTCAATTCTTCATAATTTCAGTTCCTCTAAGCACAAACACTCCATGGGAACTCTGCGGTCAGAATTTGTCAGATAGGTTAAAGATTGATGTACCATCTATTATGTACTGTAATAGTTTCTATGGATCCCATCTGAACTATTTAATACCCTGTTTCTTGTTACTGGAGTAATCTATTTTTTTGTTCGTCACGTTCGTGTTCTGAATTATCGAACTAACTTTTTAAGTTCTTTCATCTGTTGAAGAAAATGTATGCAGCCTTTCTGCTGCAGAAACTTAGTTAAGATTAATCAGTAATATGGGATGCGGCTGCATAATCTTTAAGAATTTCATGTACAGTTGGTTCTACTTTAAAACAATTTTGTTAAATATCAACCCCAACCCTGCATGTTTTCTTTTTTCTGCTTTGTTATTTATATGTTACTTGTTCACAGAGTATTACATATTTGATAGGCTAACCATTTACGTTGGTAACATTTTATGGGTACAGAGCAAAATAATAAAGTGGCTCTGTATTTAAGAACAGATTTTGTATTCATCTATTTAGGGATAGTTTGAAAAGATTTGTAATTTTTGTTTTATTAAATAAAAGTAGAGGGGAAAACTGCACTAGCAAAAGTAAAACTGGATTCTGTTGTAATTTAGATTATTATTGTGGAGGTCTCATAATTCTTAGGTGGTATTTCCACAATTATTTTGTTGATTAACATTTACACCTCCATGACTTCCTTATGTTTATGGTTATTTTTTGTTTGCTACTATGCAACACTTTGAATAGAGGGATATTGTACTCTTTGAAAGAAGGGTCTTAAGAAACTTCTACGATAGTCTGCTATCGAGTTTTATTGTACAACACCTTATCGACACGAAGTTTAAATCGATTTCACATTCCTAAGTTGTGTTTTAGTTAAATAAGAAGATAATTTTACTAATTCATCTATTTGAAAGCTTTTTGGGAGTTTTACAAACAAATGTGAACATTTTAAAAAAGAACTAAATGCAAGGATAATATAAAAACAGTTTAATTAATGCTTTCTTGATTTAGTAAGATGGACAACTACATTTAGTAATCCGTCTAATATGATAGGGAGGGAGTATATATACACACATTGTGTTTGGATCAGTATGGTTTTGCTCACCCCAAATTTCTTTATGGTCTCTATTTCTTTGAATAACGTTGCAATTTTCAGATGATCACAACATAGAAGAAGCTCATTCCTTTGGCCTATAAATTCCCACAGTACTTTTCACTTCAAAGAGAGAAACAAACCAAAAGACAATTTCTTCTCGTCATTCTTTTTAGTGTTGGCTTTAATTTTATTTAAACTTTGTTATTTCTGCAAAGAACTTGTTGAATTCCGGAGGAGTACACCTATACTCGTAGAATATCCTTGTTATACACGCCTCAACATTACCTTGATCGTACAACAATTTTCCAAAACATTGAACCATACATTGTTTGTGGACATATAGAAAATCAAAACTGTATTAGTTATAGAGTATTGGTCGTAGTAGTAGGTAGTTGTGGATCACATTGTGAACAATACTTAACAGTATAATCTTTATACCGTTTAAGGCAAACATAATATTTAGTGCTTAAAAATTATTAGTCCATTCATAAAACCAATACTACTAATCTCTCTGGAAGGGTGCATAATTTAGAAATGGAAGATAACAATACTGATGATTATTCGTACAAATCGCTACCATATCAGACATTAAAACAATATTTGTATAGTTCAAACGTTACGACACATAGCTCCATTGATGATCATCAATCAAGAGTTGCATTGCTTCAGTATTCAAAATCGTATTAGCGTTTAGCTGCTGCATTAAGCCTTTTGTAAAGGTCATCAATCTCCACCTGCAAAAACAACAATGAGTATCAACTTTGGTTATGGTCCAACTCATTAAAAAAGTGAGCTGGGAACTCATCGATTAACCTTGTAACGCTTAAGCAATCTCTCCCTTCTCTTTTTCATTGTTGCTGTTACTAACTCCTTGTCAAACTCAAAAGGTTGAGGTTCCAGAATCACTCCTTTGATGTTCTCGAAACCTCTTAGCTGGTTTTCGTTGAATAAATCACATCATTATTCCAATATTACTCCACAGTACAAGTACCTAAAAAACAGAGAAAAAATTGTATTTTGCTGACCTTGTTCCTTTCTGCAGCAGATTTCAGCTCAAGGAGAACATATTGGTTTAGGTCTTGGAGGGAGCAAAGTTCAGTAATTGAACCCTTGTGCCCATTTTTATCAGCCCATTTTTTCGTGTTCCCTTCATGTGGCGCCACAACTGCTACCAGCATGGACTTGAAGCTGTCCCCATATACCCATATCTGTAAGTAAACACAAATTAGACAGACATGCATTTCACTCGAATACATATAATATTTCCAATGAATCAGCTTACATCTTCAACGATGGGCGCAATACCATAAACCTTTTCCAGATATTCCAATGCAACATATTCTCCTTGTGATAGCTTTATAACATTTTTCTTTCGATCAATGACTTTTACAACTCCATTAGGCATCATTTCTCCGATGTCACCTGGATATGCTCAAAGGTAAATAATGTGAAGACGTATTCCATATATAATGAAACAACATTCTTAGCATAGAGTAAATATAAACTCAACCTGTATGAAACCATCCATCTTTGATAGCCTCTTTTGTCAACTCTGGATTTTTGTAGTATCCAGCAAAAGTGGTCCTCCCTCTCACGCATATCTCTCCCCGGGGAGGGTCTGCTAGGGGATCATATCCCATTTCAGGAACTTCCTCGAGACGAACTTCTGTGAAGACAAATGGTGGACCAACAGTTCCAAGCATGCACATTTCATCTGGATGCCCAATGGTGGCCAAACCACAAGTCTCTGTCAAACCTATAACAGAAAATACTTTGGATTATGAAAAGAGAGTGTAAAATCAAAATGGAAATGGAAACTCCCATAGGTTAAACGAAGCAAATCCACATATAGCATGTCAATTGGTAGAGAACTAAAAGTAGTCAAACTTATCAGAAGGAATAGGTTATAATGTTAGCCATGAACAGCAAACTTAATAATATTCACTATATAGCTATAATCTGAATAATAAAAAAGATAAAATGAAAAGTTCTACTTTAAGAAGTTTCAGTTTCGGAGTGGAAACATAAATTTTAGACATAAGCATGTTTTGCTACTATGCTACGACGTGTTTATTTGAGCATGGATGCTGGTACATGGAACTGAGGTAAGATCTAGAGCTTATTCCTCTGCATCACATTGCTCATAAAACAACTAGACAGTAATAGCTAGACTATTGGTGTATTCACTATCAAGCTATATTAACAAATCAAAATTTTCTTCTGTTTACCGTAGCCTTGTAGGACAAATCCACAAGAGGTAACCCGTAAGAACTCTTCCACCTCACTGCTTAAAGGAGCACCACCAGAGACTATGAGGCGAATCCTGCCACCTAGCCTATTCTTAACCTAAACAACAAGACGAATAAATGAATCAGGAGACATATAAGCTATCTTTTCCTTGTCCATAACTGAATATACTTCCTGAAAGTTGAATGATCAATGCAGAAAAGGAAAAAGGAAAATATTTCTTTTTTCGGGTAGTTGAAGTTCCTATATATTAAAGTATCCCCCTGGAACATATTAGTAATATGCTACTGCACTTAGAGAAGTTTCTTCAGGGAACAATAAGCATAAATTGTCTCAGGAAAAGTTACAAGAAAGTATGAACATAATTAGTAAAAGATTCAACCTTTCTAAAAGCTAGTAGATCAGCCAGCCGTGAAGCATACTTCTGTTTGTACCCAAGATTCATCCATTTAAGCTTTCTGATCATTTTTGAGATAAAATCAGAAAAGGATTCTGAATTGTAGAATAAGAAATGTTGAATAGAACAAACAAACAGAATATTACAAGTTATATAGCACATGGAACATGTGCCTCCTGAAAGGATTGAGTTCTTCAAGTGCTTTCAGTACACCTGATAAGCATAATTTGAGACTTGATTACCATAATTCAAATTATTTATGAGTAGCATCTATATAACTCAACAAAAAACTAATATTCTCATACCTTCATGCACTTTTTCATAAACTCGAGGTACTCCAGCCAAAAAGGTTGGCTTCAACTCCATCATGTCTTCTTGTATCTCATTGATATTCTTGAACACAAAAACAACAAGAAGCATCAAAGTCTTAGTAATCATTAAGTTAAAAAACTAAATTACTACCCGAACACATAATTGAAAGCTCTAAGCTACATTCCGACATTCAGTGTCTTGAAATTGGACAGGAATTTGCTGTGACAAGTGAATGCAGCGCAAGAGCATAAATTTTGTTTGACACGTTTAGTTCCGACACCTTACCCCATGGAAGTAGCCAACAGAAGCACCCCTATGAAAGAAGAACTCTTCAATCATCCGATCAAGTATATGAGCAAGTGGTAGGAAAGATATGTACACATCATCCACTGTCATCTATCAAGAGATAAAACATTAGTCGAAAACAATAAATATTTGGCACTTCTGATATGAGGATTTGTCGAAATGAAAATATACAAGAATCAGAAGGCCTAAAAGGTTGCCAAAACATCTATAAAAGAGCGATGAAACTCAATTCGTTACTGATGTATATACTAACGATGAGATGACCTGAAATTCTAGGACAAGGATTTCCACTTACCTTGTCTTCGAATTCTTCCATAAAATGATCAACTCCTGTTACAGATGCTGTCATATTTTCATGAGTCAATATTACACCTTTCGGTTCTCCACTAGTTCCACTAGTATACATGATTGTACATATGTCTAATGGCTGCGGCGGAGAAGGCTCTGATGGATTCTCTTTACCCTGGAAAAACAAAATCTGTTATATATTCTTCAAAATAAACAACAACCCCTAAAAAGCAAAATATCACCTTGGGCCATCGGTGCAATAATGCTACTGGAGCATTGCAATGGTAACACTAATTAAATAAAGAAGATACATAGTAAACGAACGAGCTTGAGAAACTTTAAGTAAATTACCATGTTGAGAAATTCATTCCAAGAGTATGGCTTGATATCCATAGAAACTGCCTTATCCTTCTCTTCCTGTTGTAGCGAAGTGAAACACACGATCACTGCAACCACAAACAAACTCAATAAACATTGTCAATCTGGTAGCTGCAACCAATAGAGAGGCAGACTTACATTTCAGGCGTTTAGCGTGTGTGCACTCTTCATTTAGAATCTGTAAAGTAAGCATCGACCAAAGATGATCATCATATAACTCAGATATCCAAATTAAGTAAAGGTCAGTAGCAATGAAACACAAGAAACAGTTAAGGTGGCTTTAGATGATTCTCACTTCTTTCACTTTCTTATCTTGAACAAAAACGATATCGATCTCAGCATGTTCAATAATAAAATCTACAGCGCCGGATCCTACATCAACAGAGAGAAATGGAAGTTAGAAACAAACAAAATTCTCAGGTATTTAACATGAACTGTAATTTAGTTGTTTTTATTCAGTGAATTGTAATAACCTTAAATTATGAAAACAAGACCAGCATTATTGCTGCTTTCATTTAAACAACATAATATAAGTGGCAGACTACAGGAACAATTTTTTACCGAGGGTATCATAGAGAGGAACACATATCAAACTGTGGGCACTGCAAGCCTGAAAAAAAAAATTAAATCGTCTTATCAAATGATACCAATGTATAACTCATTCTAGACAATTTAAACGCACTATGATCACACGCGGTCAAAACCATAGACTAACCTCCATTGCTACAATCCACTGCGGACAATTGGCTCCATAAATTCCAATTCGAGCACCCTATCATGCATTCAAATATTATTGTACTGGATATACATGACATTCTTAAGAAGCTAAAACTGATACAAATGCTAAGTTAGCCTATTGCTTACAGGTTCAATTCCGTGAGCCCGTAATGCAGAACCAGTCTGCAAAGTCTCTTCATAAGCTTCTTTGTAGGTTTTCCAATTATAAGAACCCCACTATTTAAAAAACAAACAAACAGGAAGATGGTGAGTAAAGATAGAGAAATATATTATACTCCACTAACACTAACACTAAGGATGACAGAAAACTAGATAAGTAGATAACTTTGCACTTACCTTTCCATCCTTAAAATCACGCCATCCCAGCATTCTGTTTCCTGGATATTTTTCAACAGCTGATCTGTTGATCAAAAAGATAAAGTTTGACGCATACATTCTTTTTCTAGCTGGATATAGATGAAAATAGAAAGATATGAACTTTCAATCAAGATTTTCCTTGCAAGCTGATTCCGTATTACTTTCTTCTTTTTTCAATCCGCGTAACTAAACTAAAAGTAAAAGAATAAAGATCTATGCTTTACTGACATTTAATACAGAAATAATGGAGAAAGCAAACAAGAAAATCTTAAAGGACTTGTCTTTTGTCCATTTCTTTGTTTTCGTTAATCGAAGACATAAATAATTAAGTAAATAAAAGCATGTATGACTGACTCCCTAATGGCCTAATCTTTAGAGGTGTTTGAATTCAAGTTTCGCCACCACCCATTATGAAATGAAAAAAAAAAAAGATAATGGTTAACAACACATCTTAGTTATCACCTTTTTCGTAAATTTCATATTCAAACTATCAGTTGTTTCCTTTTCCTACCTGAACTAGTACCGTCTTTATATCAAAACACTCTAACCATGAATTGTTCCTTCTTCCTATAGCCATTTTTTCATGTAGGAAGAAGGAACAGTTCTTAGTTGAAATGCATTTTAATACAAACACAATGATAGTTCAGGTAGAAAAAGGAAACAACTGATATAAAACTCGCGAAAAGATGATGATTCATGTGTTTTTTGACCATTAACTCGGAAAGAAAAAAGAATTTTCACGTCCTTGGCTCATTTAGACGAAATGTTGACACAATTCAACAGTTATCATGTTAAAAAATTCATTCTTTTTCATTGTTTCTTAGTGAAGCTTCAAGAAAAGTTACCTAAAGAGTTGCCAAGCTGTAGACAAATCAGGATCAGCTGATGGAAAACCATTTTTAGCTATTGGATTTCTATAAACAGGACCAATAGATGGCTCTCCATTTTTCCCTTCTTTTCCTTCCTCAACCTTCAAACCAAACTTGCTCATTTTCTCCAATTCTTCTCTTACTCAACTCAAACTAGATGGTCCAAAAAGGGTTTATAGTGTATCCACTTTCACTTCCAGCAAACAAGTTCTGGAAGAAATGGCACAAAATAGACCTTGCATGAGAGGAGTAACGAATGTAATTAATGTTTCAACTGCCAAGTTTGGTACAAGAAACAGAGTTATTAGTCTTATCAATATTAAAACTCAAATGATTGTAACTTAATTTAAGTGACTAAACCACAAGCTTAGTTAGCTACATGGTTTAGTTAAACAGGAGGATAAAAAGTGAAGTTGGAATTTTGATGATATCTCAATTTAAATGTCTTTAGTTTGACTAGGCACCAAATTTCAAAAACAAAAAATATATTTTAAATCTTGGTCCAGTAAAATATAAAAAAAAATGTTTTTTAAAAGTGACACTTAAATTGATACAGAGGGAATATTATTTTACAAGACCCATAGAAATCATACCTAATGGACGTAAGTAAATGGTATTTGCTCTTTGTTGCTTGTTTGTAAATTTTGTCACGAACAAGCATTGTGATAGTGTGGTAAGTACTATTTCATCTTTAATTAGAGATCTCGAGTTTAAATCTCTTGAGTATAGAATCGTCTTTATTAGAGAGCGTATCGGAGAAGTGAAAAAAATAAAAATATCTTGTGGGGTGGTTGGTTGGTTGGTTGGTTGGCTGCAGGGGAGGTAGCTAAAAGAATGCAGCAAGGAGGATGTAAGAAATGAGAATTTAAAGATCACATGAATGACAAGGGGGCCATAATAAACGCACCTAAAAGGCACAACTCTCTTTTTCTTTCCATAGTCTAACCTTGTGTTTGAACCATAGAAAAATCAACGCATCTGAACATAGGCGTATTCAGAATTTATATATATGATGAATATGATATTTAAAATCCTACTGTTGTACCTATTGAACTTTTTGAATTATGGGTTACCATTTGTTGAATTATTAGTAAATTTTTTAAGTAAATACATATACTCTTGTATATAAAAATATTGAACTTGTAGCAAACTTGTCATATCTACGAGTTTTGGCTAAACTATTAATGGAAATTAGCAACTTGATATAGTGTAATGACGTGTAGAGGCAAATTTATAGCAATTTAAAGTAATATCTATATATTTTCTTTTTTAATTTTTTTTTTAGTATTATGGTAGAAAAAGTAAAATTTTCATATAAGAGAAGAGAATATTAGAGGGAGAAAGTGTTGAGTTTTAAAGTTGTGAACAGGAAATGAAGGGTTGTGACTCTCTTGAAGAGTTGTAACTATGCCGAAGGGTTGTGATCTTTATGAAAGATTGTGTCCTTTCTAAAGGGTTGTGACCGTTCGAAAGGTTATGTCTTTTTCAAAGTGTTGTGACCTTTCTGAAAGGTTATCTTCTTTCCAAAGGGTTGTGACCTTTACCCTTTGTTGACTATAAATAGAGAGGTTTTCTCTCATTTTTCGGCATTGAATTCTTCCCTTCTCTTGCATATATTTCTTGCAAAACAAAATCGATCAATCGTGTCTGTGTGTGTGATTCATTGCTATCATTTTGAGTTCGTTGAAATTATTGAAGTTTGAGGTACCACTACTTCTTTAATGGTTAATCCATTTTATCTTGGGAGGAATTATTCTACAACCTCGGGTACTTGAGGGGATTAAATTTCTTAAGGACACACAGTGGGTTCTATGGACTCGGATAGTTCTTTTGTTTTTTCTTTTCATCTTTTATTATTTCTTGTTTGTTAATCTGAATACAAGAGATAACAGAAAGATTGACGCATAGAGTACTATATATCTAAGAAAAATTAAATGTATTCTATATTTTACTGGAAAAAAATATTAGAAGACATCAATTATAAAAATTTATTAATAACTTTGCATTAAATATAACAATAAAACCTCTATTCGATTTAATTTTAGACCATCAATATGTTTGACCCGCTCCTGAATCCGCATTAAATCCGCCTAACGACGGGAACGGACTTGCACCGTCTATGTCAATTAATTGAGTTTGGCGTAGTTAGGTGTGAAGGAAGTTGGGAACAGCCAAGATTTTTGAGGCACCTTTAATTATTTGGTCTTTGAATAGTATATATTGAAAGTGCACTGTATACATGCAGGGCCGGATTTAGAGGGTAGAGATGAGTTCATTTGAACCTTTTCGATAAAAAATTATAAGATATATATAATTTTGTATATAGAGATGTTGAACCTCCTAAACATAATATTAGAGTTTGTTTGCATGAATTTCAAGCAATATATTTTTATTTATTAAACTCTATAAGTGAAAATTTTGAGTCCACTACTATATACGTGATCTCAAAAGGAGATATATGTATTAATGAAGGGTACATTGAAATAACAGAGAGGTAGTTGATCCGTATAGAGATATTTAGGGATATTATTGCTGCTACAGTGCTATCTTGGTAATTAGTATGGTATCATTTTATATGATATTATTTTGTTTGTTTTATTTTAAAAAGAATAATTTGTTTTGATATTTTTTTTAAATTCAAATTAAATTTTACATGTAATGATAGTTTTTATAATTATAGAAATATCATTACACATATTAAATGACATGTTCTTAGTGTACATTAACTAGAATTGAATAGTAGTGGGTGTACTAGATGCTTGATGGGTTTGTACCCTTGGTCCCCTCTTTTCTTCACATTTACTTCTTCTTGAATGATCCATTTTGCTAATTGTTATCGTTTCAAAAATATTTATATGTAATTTAGATAAATATTATGGGGATGAGTAGTGGCAGAGCCACTTATACTTGAAAGGCATCAATCGATATTCTTTTGTTAAGAAATTATTTTCCAAAAAAGATTGACTAATCAAACATGAAAAGGTTGAAAAATACCAAACACACCTTAAATCTTCATCCTTTTTTCTTGTCATATCACTTCTTGATATTAATATCATTTTGACAATTATATCAATTCGTGTTTTACAAGTAACTTAGAAAGAAATTTATAACAAAGAAAAGAAAAAAGTGTTTAGAAATTGAAAACTTTGGGTATTTATTGTTTTTCACATTAATATTGGTTTAACAAAGCAACAATCTTTTTCAATCAAATAAGGAAAAATTACTTAAATACACAACACTTCTTTATATATTCTCAATATTTCCCTACTCTTTTACTAAAATACAAAAATCCCTTATTTTCCCCCAATTCAACTTAACCGGATACTTTATTAGTTTAAGTATCCGCCCGTTATTAATTAAAGTATCCGCGCTGCTATATTATGCATCCGCCCGTTAATTAAGTATTCGTGCTGCTAACAACTTAATAATTTAAGTATCCACTCGCTATTAATTAAAGTATCCGTGCTGCTATATTATGCATCCGCCCGTTAATTAAGTATCCGTGTTGCTAACAACTTAATAATTTAAGTATCCGCCCGTTATTAATTAAAGTATCCGCGCTGCTATAGTAAGTATCCACACTGTTATATTATGTATCCGAAAAACACTAAAAAAAGGGATTTTTGGTAATTAATGAAAGAGTAGGGAAATGAAGTAATTTCTTTCTTATACTATGTCATTTGCCTAATTTTTACATCAAATAACGTACCCATTCTTGTACGGCATTCAGCGCTACGTGTTTAAAAATCCGGACATAATTGATTACTATCTCAACTTGCAATAATATACATAAAATAATACTCTTTTTTGAATGTCTATAATGTTATTAAATATTTGTCAAATAGTAAGAAACATGTCAATTTTTTTAAAACTAGTTAAAAAAGAAAAATATGTCATATAAGCACTAACATTTAAGAAAAGTTGGAAAGAGTAGCTGTAGCAGTATAAATGAGTATGCAGTTGAAATCTTTAACTAACTAATTTATTGTGATGATAATGAATTTATCCAAGTTTTCATTAATTGTGAGCCACCAAGAGAATTGATGATACCCAACAAGTCTATCCAAGATTTAACTTGTATGGGCACCTATCGACTAATTCTATTGCCTGTGGATTTAACAACCACCGCAAGTTAATACTGTGTTTGAAATCGTGTCACGTAAAAAATGAGAAATTTAATTTTATTGTTAGATATTGCTGTAAAAAATAAAGGTATTTCAGACAAATAGGTTGACATCAAGGGAATTTTAGATCCGAAGGTAAGCGAAAGGTATTTTTGTACCAAATAAGATATTTTAGGCCCTTTTTCGTTCGGTAGTAAAATATGTTAATTTCTCCTAAAAAGATCTCTTCAACAGCAAAGCAGTTTGATTCCATAACCAAGCAAAAGGAGTGAACAAACAACCTAAATGTCCACACTGACGACAATTGCTCAGAAAAGAGCAGATTAAAGGTCCAAGAGATAAATTTCAACAATCTATACAAAAGAAACAGAAACTAATGTTGAAGAGACTATCAAGTGAATAAAAGATAAACAGAAGCACAAACGACTACGGCATCATCACATAACTATTTCCTCTTACTGGAGGAAACCCATGGTTAAACCAGTTTCCAAAGTCATTTTGAACCTTGAGGTCCACGAAAAGTTGTCTAAAGCTTAAACTATTAGACCATCCGAAAACATGTACTATTCCAACAAAGTTATCTAGACAGGACATATACACATTTGGCATGATAGCCAAATGGTTGACAAAACACCTACCCAACTACGATACTAGTTTTGATTAAATAGCAGCAACCCATCATATGCTTCAACAGAAACCATCAACAGTGACAAACTGGCTGGCAGCATTTACAGAGGTTTACTAGCAAGACTGACAAAATCAGTACGTGCCTTCTTTGTTCCTGCTTGAATGCCCATTAACTTAGACCTTAAACCATCAATTTCACGGTCCTTAGCCTCCTTCCTCGAAGTAGCCAGGGACAGTTTATCCTGTAATTCTGCAATTTGTTTATTGATCTCTTTAATCTCTCCATCAAAACGTTCTCTGTCCATATTATGCGTGATGATCTGGCTATCAATATCTGCAACCTGACTTTCAAGCTTTTCCTGCTTATCTTTCATCGACAGTAACTCAGTTAGACGATCTCGTACAGCTTGCACATTAAATCCATGGGTTTCCAAGTCGGTGAGAGTCTCCATGATTTCCTCAAAGGTGCTTCTAGGATCGTCATAGTGCAGTCTAGAAGTCCTCTCTACTATGCTTAAAAAAGTTACCATATAACCTATAGCTTGTCCTTCACGGGAGCTCTCTTTAGAGTGTTCCAATGGAGTGAAATGTGGCTTCTGAGGAATCCTCCTGAATATATCCATGGCTTCAATAGTTGACCAAAGTAGTGTATTTTTCACAAAAGGCAAGCTCTGTGTTTCAACTTGGGTTGCTGGAGTCCCATTGACAGGAGTTTGCATGGGCATGTCTTGTTTCTCCCTCATCTCAGCACATCGCTTCGGGCTACATGCAGGTGAAACTCCTGGAGGAGAAAAATATCATCAAAAAACAGCCAGAACAGGAAGCAACTAATGAAAGGTCAGTAGCTTACTTGATCCATCAATAGAAGTCGGAGCCTGTATTTCTTCAAACCACTTTGCAAGGGGTTGATCATCAAATCCATTGAAGGGTATTTCAGCAAGAACTTCCTCACCATTGGCTGCCCTGTTTGATTCAGCAGGTTTCACTCCAGAAGAGTCGGCAGAACCTACAGAAGGCCAATGGGAGGTTTTGAAAAATGAGAAAAGGGATGAGAAACTTAACAAAGAGAAGTGCAGCATATAAGTTGTTGCTCTTTGTTGCATCATATGAACTGTGTTCTAAACAATCTGCATACGGCATTCAAAATCATGCACCAAATTGCCATCATCATCCCCCCAAACTGTGACAACTACTACAGAAGCCATTACTCACCTTGAGCTTGAGATTCAATATTTACACTTTTTTGCTGTCGTTTTTCCCTCTTCACATAATGCTTTTCATGCTGCTGGGACGAAGACTGAACTGCTTTCTCATTTGACATTTTTTTTTGAGTCATCTTCTTCGTCCTGCCTCTTTTTCTGCTGTGCCCCAATTGAACCTCAAGTTGCTCCTTACCAACTTCATTTTCCATAATTGCAAGCTCGACATAACCTGAACTCTCATCTTTTGAATGATCTCCACTTGGTTCCATATCTACAAAAATAAAGCAGAAGACTTTCATGAGAAAACTGAAAATCAAATTCCACATCCAATTGAAAATCCAAGGAATGTACACAAATACCTGCTAGGGTTATTAAAGGTAGTTTCCTAGCTGGTCGTCCCCTTCTCCTTTTCTGACTACTGCCCGCTCCATCACCTAAGTGTTTGGTATCCTAGAGAAAAGACAAAATCAGAACTACAAAGCGATTTGAAAAAACCAATTAAAGATGATAAAGTTAGAACTACCAAAGCACACAACAACAAAGAGAATAGCTCGAGGGATATTATAGCCTTTGAATCTCTGCTTACCTGTACATCATCTATAGCAGCATCAATCTGCTTCTGATCTCCAATAGACTCCAAAGATTCATTATTAATCAGACGAGATCTTTTAGCCTTTGAGCTCCTAACCTTAGTACACTCCAACCCTATGATGACAGGAACATCAGTTTCTTTACGTGTAGAGCGTTTTTGAGTAACTTCAGCAGCATTTTCTATTGCAATACCCTTGTTACCTGTTGAGCAGCTCTAGAATTGTATTTAGATTTCAAAAGTACAATCAAGGTACCAAGGAAACAAATAATACCTCTTGAAGGAGATTTTAGGCCTTGCAACTTCTCAAGTGCCCCACTCTTTTTTACACCAAGTTCCTGACATCTCTTTCTCTGCAAAAAATTGGATGTGTGCACTAAGAATTTTTTCTTGTCTTTTTTTGGAGAAGTTAGATGAATGTACTGAGTAGGAACTCTCTGATTGACACAATTGGAAGAACCATATTGTAAATAAAGAACTTTCTTTGACCTTTCACAACCCAATTAGTGGTGAACCCAAGCCAAACCTCAGAAGGAGCAGCTCCGCTTGAAGGCAAAGTTTTTTGGCTCCCCAAAATGCACAAATTGGTCAGGCTCAAGAGAAATTTTCAAAGAGAGCACAAGTCACAACTAAAACAAGAACCCAAGAGGTAAAGTCTGAAGAGAGAGCAATCTAAAAAATCAACAAGAAGCAAATACTCATTTACAATTCCTCATTTGCCTGTAACTACTGAAAAGGATGAACAAAGGGAAAGTAGGGGGAGCAAGAAGCAATAACTTCAGCTCACACCAAATTCATTGGATTTATAGACCCTCCAGCAAGAGAGTAAAGCCATAGCAATCACCCCGCAGAAGAAACCTTCTGCTAGGTATATAATTATGTTTGGAGTCTAGGAACCTTTGATCTAGATTAGAAGATGGAGACTGCAGGTAGTTAAGTATCCTTCAAATGGATGGAGGATAGATGGAAGGGATGAAGAGAAAATTAAAAATAATAAAACGGAACAATCAAACCTTAAGAAGCAGCTCAACTTTCATCATTGCAGTAGGCTGAAAACAATCAATTAGGTGAGTTCTAAGTAAATGTTGAGAGTTATTGGCCTTAGATTGGGTCAACTGACTTATTCTTTTAGATAGTTGGAGGCAAAATAGTAAGCTTATGTACTACTATTAGAGTAGTTAAACCAGTATGCTATTATAGTCAGGTAAGAAAGGAAATGCAAAAAAAATAGATAAGCTGAGCACATTGAACATTCATGTTCCCGAGATTGGCTCGTAGGTTTGTTGGGGGTATCTCCAGCTTGAAGGGTTATGAGCAAAGCCAGACCCAATTAGCTCACAAGTGGTCAGACTAACTTGCACCTTGCTTCAAATAGAGTATTGGTACAAACAGGTCAGTTAGACACGATTCATCATCTGCCACGCTACTACTAAAACAGCATATAAGTTTATGCTTCAATGCTGAAGTGAATACTACGAGAAACATTTTCGCAAACAATTAACAGTTCATTTAACACAATATTATAAGAGATGATGTTGCACAGGACACAACTAGCTTTACTTTGTCCTTCTAGCAACACCTCACATTCCTTTCTTTATCAATTACAAGACCTCAAACCAGAGAGGTGGCTAATGGAGAAACAGATTCCTCCCCATAGTCGGAAGGTATTTTTATTGATCAAAAGCGCAAAAAAGTGACAAGTTTCATGTAGAGTGAAGCACAATGCAGAAATGAAGAGCACACTTCTTTGAATTAAGTGCACCATTTATGGACAATGAAAAGATACCCTACACATAGGAATTTGTTTAGTACTCCCTCCGTCCCAATTTATGTGGCACCATTTAATTAAGCACAAAGTTTTTATTTAAGAAATAAGAGAAGATTTAGTTAATTGGTATAGTGTTAAGTGGGATCCAATAAGGATAAAATGGGGATAATGTCATTAAATAGTTGTCACATAAGGAAGGTGACATTCATTTTTGGACGAACTAAAAAGGAAAGGGTGCCACATTAATTGAGACAAGAGAGCACCATATTAAGAAAATTTCAAATAAAATAACTAATTTTAGCATTCAATATTCAATAATGCTGATTATCAATCAAACTCGTCAAAGTTGACATTCAAAAAATAACATCATTATTTGAAGAGCATGGCTTCACCCATGAAACACACCAACACACTTCGCATCGCTTAATTTCTTTAAGAAACAAGGTGATGGTTTTTAATAGCACTGATCTCCACACACACGATGCAAGAAAAGATTTGGCAGTGAAAAATAACTTACAGTTCTGTTCTGCCAAGAACGGTTATGGGGTTGCTCATCTCCAGCTAAAGGTGCTGATATCTTCATTTCAGCATATTCAGATTTTGGGCTGGACTGACTGAAGGGACTCTTTGTACGGGGTTTTTTAGAAGGCTTTGAACTAAGAGTACATGCTTCAAGTGACATGTCTTTGGGCAGCTCTGGGGGCTGTGGAGATGCAGCATCACAATTGGGACACGCATTTTGCAATGTCTCCTCTGGTGCAACCTCATCAGTTGAATGTGGCTCATTAAGATCCTCTATAAACTTAATAGAATGTGGTGTTTTTTCCTCCGAGATCTCATTCATAATGCTTGATCTGCCAAGTGGAACATCCTTTTTTGGAATACTAGTGTCAGTGCAGTTATTGCTTCCGTTAGTTTGACAATCTGGAGGAATTGGAATGTCCTGAAAGTATATTTGGGTAAGTTTTAGCAATACTGAAGTAGATAATACTGAAGGGCCTCTCGAACAACACTGTATTTCAGCTTTGACCACACTAACAATGTAGGTCAAAGATCTTGAATCAGAAAGTCAACACAAACCTCACTCTAACTATTTAGCTTAATTGATACCATGTACTTTGCATACACAGTATAAAGTCTGATCAATTGAGAGCATTATCACATAAACAATTCTTAGCTCAAGTTATATTCACAATCAGATACATAATTAAGAAAGTGAAATAACTCAACAATGAATTAGACAAGGAAAAGACAAAACAACTTATAAAGCAAATGCACACGTAAGTAAATTTTGAGGAATACCCAATGACAGTAGAAGAAGATCATTATTTGTCTTTTGTTATACATATACTTTTTCAGAGGAAAAATTAAGCTAATTTGTACATCTTGCTCAAAGTCAAGGCAAATCTGATGGCCACATCCTGATACAGGGAATAGCTTGATAGGCACGATGCCAACTCCCAATGTAACAACAAAGAAAGGATTAAACCTTTCACAACTTAAGAATAAAGAACATCTCTTCAGAGTGTCATATGTCAAATACAGATGCATGGACTGCTTTCATATTTCAACTTAAATGAACACATTTCACCTGGATTGGTGTGGTTTATTACTTGGGGAAGAGGGGAGGTGGCTGCAAACTAAAACTGGTGCTTTGCTATTTACAACTTACAGCAGCAGTAGGATTATATAAGGCCAGCAATAAAACCACTTCCACCATTAGTATTATTATTTTGATACAAGTAAAACCACCACCACCACTATGACCACCAGGAAAGAAAGAACAAAGTAGTAGTCTGATTCCATAAAAGTAACAAGACCTGAAAATCAAAGGAATTCAAATGGACCATACCCGAGAGGTAGTAAACCATTGCCCATCTTTCCAATCCATATGAGGTCTCAAATCAGAGTCATTCAACTCCTTCTCCATGTTTGTGTGCTTAAAAAAGACAATATACCTACTATCAGCAAGCTCTCTAGTGATAACACCACTCCACCAGGCAAGATCATAAAATGCATCCACTTTTTCCAGCAAATTGAATTTCTTCCTTTTGATATGTGGTGGTAAAGGACGGATATGGAAGGAATCAACTGTTACTTTGTCAATAGATGCTTTTTTGTCGATTGTCCGATACCTCTCCACCAAAAAAGAGCCATTTTCTAAATGCTCAAGGACTTTGGATGGAAACCAAGCATCACGGCGGTCATCTCTATCGAACGATACTTCCACATTCTTTCCAACACTAAACATCAATGAGTCTGTTCTCTTTCGACAATTAGACATGACAAGATAAGAGGACAATTATAGAAAACAAGAATTCACGCGGAAAGAAACCTTACACAAGAAAAGCTAAGAGCTTTAAGTAGAAATGAAAACAATGCGGAAAAATTAAAGATGAAACAGAGGGTGTTTGGTTAAATTGAATGTTTGGCATGATCAAAGATGTTTTGCTGGAAAATGAATGCCTAAATGAAATCATTTTACTACCTTGAGATGTGAAACCTATTTCTCTCTAAATAAAGAGAAACTTACCTTATTACTACTCTAACACAAAAGTGTTACCAAAACACAATATATTGCCCTATAAATACCCCATTTTTCTACCCCACTCACCAGAAATACATGCAAGAAAAAATTATCTGTACCCACAACACCCAAAGACAACAAATTGCTGAACCCTAATAGAAAAAAACATACTGAAATGAAGAAACACACAAAAGAGACGGATACGAAATGATAATACCTGCTTCCCGGGTAAGACCCAATTCCCTTTGACCCATTGTTTATGAAGTCTCAGCTCGGAAACCCCAAATTCAAGTACGTCCGGTGGGTTACTGAAAGTCACCTGGTACCTAAAATCGTCAAGAACCTTTGTAATAACACCAGTCCACCAACCGTCTTTGTAAGACGCATCAACAACGTCGTGTAACTCAAAACTCTCAACAATTTCAAGCGGAGGCACCGGTCGAACAAAAGAAACATTCACCAACTCCCTCAAGGGTTTGGACCCAATTTCATCAGCAAGTATACTCCGGTACTCAACTAAAACTTTCTTCTTGTTTGAACCGTAATTAAGGATTGTTCCGTCAAACCAAACTCCCTTAAACCCTTCTTCGTCGGAAGTAACTTCAACGGTAGAGCCCTTAGTGAGATATTCCTGCTGCTGCTGCTGTCTAGTTCTTGTACCACCACGCATATTGTATTTTAGGGCTTTTGTCAAAATCCGAAAGGGAATTCAAGCCCTAACATGTTTAATTCCCAATTTCCCCTTTTCTTTTTTCCATTTTTGACGTCATTTTTTTTTTCTGAAATTTTAACAGTTGGCGCCAAAGGCGGGAAGGAACAAACAATCTGCCGATATTTCCTATGATCTTTTTCCCTTATATAAGCTAAGAGCTTTGTTCGATCTGTTTTATTTGTCATGATTTATTAATTAGAAGATGGTAATTTAAATTAGTAGAAATGACAAGTAAAATGGATCGAAGGGAGTAATTGGTAAATACTCTATAAATTTTACTTTTGCTTACTTTATTTTTTTAAAATTAAGAGATTAATTATGGTTTTTTTTTTAATGCATTTATTACTATATTTAATTTTATCTTTTTTTTAAGAGATATGTCAAACTAGACATAAACGAGTAAAAATAAATAGATAACATAGTTGGATAAGTTTGACGATATTACTAAAATCTTTTTCCTTATAATGAAAATAATGATTTGAGAGGTTGCTTCAGTGTGATGATGATAAGTAGTTGATATGTATAAAATGTTAAGAATTTTAATTTTGTAAATATGTAGTTTATGTATTTTGATAAGAGTAAAGAGTGCTTTGATGATATTTTCTAAAGTTGTTTTCCTTGTAAAAGAATTTAAGAACTCACTTTTGTGTGTGTGGTGGTAAATAACTGATAAATTTTAGATGTTAACAATTAATTTTATAAATAAATAGTATATATTTTGATGAGAATAACTAGTGTTTTGGTGATGTATTTTATAATTTATTTCCTTGCAAAAGAAAAGATCTAAATTTCTCTTTTGTGTGTCACTTCGATGTGGGATGATAAATAGATGATAAGTTTTTAATGTTGAGAATTTATTTTATAAATAAGTAGAAGTAACAACGTTTTGACGATATTTTTTTTAGAATCTTTCTTCTTATTTAAAAAGACTGAGAACTCAATTTTGTGCAGAGTGGCAAATAGATGGTAAGTTTTAAATGTTGAAAATTGATTTTATAAATAAGTAGTTATGTATTTTAATTTGATAAAAATAACTACTGGTTTAATGATATTTTCTATAAATTTTTTCCTTATTTAAAAATATTGAGAGCTCATTTATGTGTGTGATGGTAAATAGCTAATTAGTTTTAAATGTTGAAAAATTATTTGTAAATAGGTAGTTACATACTTTGATAAGTTACTAATGCTTTGACGAGATTTCCTATCATCTCTTTCCTTTTAAAAAAGTTTGAGAGATCATTCATGTGTGGTTAATATTTAATAAGTTTAAATATTGAAAATGATTTTATAAATGAGTAGTTATGTATTTTGATAGAAATAGCTAATGTTTTGGTGATATTTTCTATAATATTCTCTCTTATTAAAAGAAAAAATAAAGATTGAGAGTTCACATATGTGCGGTGATAATAAATATTGTAGTGATAAGTTTCAAATGTTGAAAATAAATTTTATAAAAATGTAGTTATGTACTTTGATAGAAGTAACTAATGTAGTTATGTACTTAATAGAAGTAATTAACTAACAGTTTTGTGCCACTTTCGTGCGTGATGGTTAATAGTTAAACTTTAAAAAAAATTAAGAAATAATTTTATAAATCAGTAATTGTATATTTTGATAGAAGTAATTAGTGTTTACGATGTTTCCTAAAAACTTTTTTTTAACAAAAAAATAAAGAAAGATTGAAATCTCATATTTGTGTCCACAAAAACTTGAGATCTCATATTTGTGTCCACACAAATTTCTTTGCATGAAAGTAAATACTAGTTTACAAGTTTTAAATGTAAAAATAAATAAATTTACAATTAAATAGTATACATTTTTGATGAAATAACTAGTGCTTTTGAAATATTTCCCAAAATCTTTTTCCTTATAATAAAAGATCTCAAGTTCCCATTGTATGTGTCACTTTCGACCATGGCGTTAAATAATTGATAAATTTTAAATGGAGAGAATTTATTTTATAAAAAAATAATTATGTATTTTTAAAAAGTAACTAGTGCTTTAGTGATATTTCCTAAAAGAACTTTCCTTATAAAAAAATATATTGAGAGCTTAAATTACTTTTGTGCATGATGTAAATAGCTAATAATTTTCTAATGTTGAAAAATAATTTTATAAATAAATAGTTATGTATTTTGATGAAGTAACTTGTGCTTTGGCGATATTTCCTATAATCTTTTTCCTTATAAAAGCGTTAGCTCAATTATGTGCATGTAGGTAAATAATTCATAAATTTTAAATATTGAAAATTGATTTTACAAATAAAGATTTATTTATTTTGATAAAAATAACTAGTGCTTTGGCGATATTTGCTACTGTAAAATCTCTTTCCTTATGAGAATAAGTTATAGAGCTAACTTCGTTGTGAGATGGTAAATAGATGATAAGTTTTAATTCAATATTTTGATAGAGGTAGTCAGTGATTTGGAGATATTTTCTAGAATCTCTTTCCTTATAATGAAAAAAATTGAGAATTATTGTGTGTGCCACTTCCGTGCGTGATGGTAATTGTAGCTGATAAATTTTATAAGTATAGCATTAATTTTATGAATAAATAGTTAATTTTATGGATAAATAGCTATCTGTTTTGATAGAAATAATTAGTGCTTTAACGAAATTTTCTACTATAATTTTTCTCCTTATAAAAAAAGTTTGAGAGCTCACTTCTATGAATGATGGTAAATAGCTGATAAGTTTTAATTATTGAGTTTACATATAAGAAATCGTATATTTTGATAGAAATAACTAGTGTTTTGGCGATATTTTCTAGAGTTTCTTTCCTTATAAAAATCGAAAGCACACCTGTGTGCGTGATACTAGAAGTAACTAGTGTTTTGACGATATTTCTTTGATTTTTTTTATATAAAAAATAAATAATATCTCACTTTTGTGCATGATTGTAAATAAAGGGTAAGTTTTAAATATTCAGAATTGATTTTATGTATAAGTATCTATCTATTTTTGATAGAAGTACATAGTGCCTTGAGTCTTTGTTTGGGTGGTTTATTGTAAACCATTGATAAGTTTAAAATGTAGAGAATTATTTTTATAATAAATAATTGTGTATTTTTAATAAAAGTGCTAAAATCGATAATAAACAATTGGAAAAGAAAAAGTCGATAAATTACTTTTGTTAAAATATTCTTAACATTGTAGATTCATAAAGAAAATAAGAAATGACAAATTTGGAAGGGAGAGAATGTTAAGGATTTTATTTTGATAAAAGGTATTTTATGAATCAAAGTATATTGTAAATTACATATATTGACGGCAGTGATTTTTTTTTACACTAATCACTACTCATATTATCATTTTTACTAGATGATCGATAAATTTGATTGTAAAAAATATATTTAAAATTACTAATTAAGTGATATTTTTATATAAAAAAAGATAGTTGAAAAAAATCTAGTCTAATAACAATAATGATGCATGGGATTCTCTTCCATAAAGCTCAGGTTTCTTCTGAGTGTGAACAAGATATATTTTTCAGACGATAATAAGACATTTAAGATGGAGTGAAAAAAGAATTTTTTTTGCACTTCTCATTGAATCATTGGTCCTAAAAATGTCTTTCCCAAAGATAGAAAAACATGCATCGATAAAGGGTCCATTTTACACTGATCTCCGTCATAATTTATACTCCTTTCATTTTTACTTCTCACATTTTGACTTAGCACATTTATTAAGAAAATAATGATTGATATGATTATTTTATCATATTATCCCCTATTAAATGATCTCTTGAAAAATAAATATTTAATGTTGAGAGTAAAACATAGATTTTTTTTTATTCATATTAATTATTACTCCATCCGTTCTTTTTTAGTTGTCACAATTTTCTTTTTGAAAGTCAAATCATATGAATTCTGGCTAACTTTTAAAATGTATTTTTTTATCATATTGATATGAAAAAAAATGTAATTTATAATAATTTTCTTTTATAATTTTAAAATATCTAAATTTTTATTTTCAATATTAAATTAATATAATATAATTTAATTTAATTTTAAAAATTAATCAAATTGACCCTCGAAAAATACTAAAAAGGAGTAATGAGTTTGCTCTAGCTAGCAACTTGCTAATACTCATTAGTCTTGGATATGCTTAAATATTTTGTAGTCATTGGTTTAAGTTTAAGAGCCTTTGAAAAAATTAAATGAAGATATGTTTTGAGTTTCTATTATGGTTGGCCAAATACATCGACGATCATTATAGAGTACTTTATTCGTTTTATTTGGACACTTTATTTCAATTATTATTTTAATTTAATATTCTAATATACAAAGTGGAGTTTGAAGAAGAGGAGTGACTCTTATTTTACCACTCTCTCTTCAAGGTAAAGAGTATATTGATATACCGCGAGTTTACGGTATTTCTAATACATTTCACTTACAAGTTGTGTGTGTCTAGCGTTTTATTTGTATTAGTTTTCATGTGTTTTTATCATATTTTGCAGGAAAGATGTTCAGGCGCGGAATTAAAGAGACATCTGACATAATTGCAGAAAAGGGCATCTACGGACCGTAGATTCATTGACGCTCCGTAGATGGTAGTCGTAGATCAGCAGCCAAGGCATGGAAGGCAAATCAGGGAAATCTGACCAAGTGTGGAACCACGGTGCCCATTGACGGTCCGTAGATTAATCTACGGACCGTACTGTTGATTCATAGATTGATACTGCGAGGGTTCCAGTACCTGATTTTTGAAGATTCAAAGTGTGGAGCTACGGAAGGGGATTGACGGACCGTCGATCTACGGTCCGTACTGCAGTTTCGTCGTTGTTGACACCCAATTTTGGCCCTCCACAATATGTATTGATCATCGAGCTTTTTCAATTTCAAACGATTTGAAATAATTAGCTTTTAATAAAAGTTGCAATGTATTTCAAGTTTAAAAAAAATAAATATATAGTTTTGTCACTATTTTTAAATTTTCAAATAATACACATATTTTATAAAATTATATTTAGTACATTTTATGGGTATTCAAAAATCATCTAAAAAAAATAATAACAATTTAGTTTTTCCTAAATATTTGGTTAATTTAGTTTAGTTAATTAATAGCTTATATTTTTGAGTTAATCAATTTATAATTAAGTTAATCATTTTATTTTGTTAAAATTAAGAAGCTCGTTAATTAATTAGTAACAATTCATCTTATTTGATCTTTAGCCGAATTCATCAATCATCGAATTGGCTATGTGTTAAAATTCCATTGGTTAAATTTGGTAATGCAATGAGCCATTTCGGCTAAAATTGCAATACTTTGGTCAAATCCTAAAGACCAAATGGTTTTATAATAAACCCTTTTCCCAAATCTTGGCCCAATCTCATACAACCCATCAGCTACATACAACAATACACACGATCAGCAACACCAAACAGTACCCGACTGACCCAGAACTCAAGCGCGACCCCTGCTGCGTCTTCTCCCTCGCGTGACCAGACGAGCAGAAACCCAGAAATTCCAGTAGTACGCGACGCAACTCTCCAAAATCGCACGTAGCCCGCGTCGTCCTCTCCCTCTCTTCGTACAAGAATATTCTCGATCGAGCCAGGTGTTTGCATCTCGCGCCTCGATCGTCCTTCACTCAAAATCAACGCCTCTCCATTCAAACTCGTACACTAACCAGTTGGCAACCCTTATATGTTAAGGGATTTTTCAAAAATCCCACATCGAAAATCTTTCCAATTTTTAGAGATTTTAGGCCCTATAAATAGGCCTTCTTCTCACTGTTCAAAGGGGAAGGAGGAAAACCTGAGAGTACCCCTAAAAGGTTTGGGAAACCTTGGTTCAATAGTTCAATTTTTGTGGTTGTTCGAGTTGAAAGGGGTGGTGGAGTCGTCTTCTCAACTCGTCGTTTTAGCTCGCTGCTCAGTGAAAGGTAATTCTTCCTTCTTTTAAATATTTTTATTATTTGGTTGTGTGTTGAATGACTGGATTAGATCAGTTTAGTTGTTGTATCTGTTAGTAATTTTGATTTTTGGTTTGCTGTCCATTCTGATGTCTTAGTAACTAGTAAAACAACTAATTTTCTTGTTTGTCGTAGATACTGTTTAGTTCTTTGTTTATATTTTATGTTTAACATTAAATTCATATTTGCTAAAAAGAGGATGGTTGATAGCTAGCATTACTTCACCCTCGTTTATGAAGAGTAGCTCTTATGTTAAGCTCTATTTGTTCTTATTTTGACCAACAACTTATTTATTCTGCTAGCTATTTGTTTTTCTTTTCCCTTCTTAGCATGTTCACTAAAAGAAAAGTAATAATTGAGTTTCATATGCTCCATATGGCTGGTTGTCTTAATCTTTGCTAAAGTTTGTTTGGAATTTATTTAACATTCTCTGATGTGTCTCTCTAGTATCGCTTATTGTTACTTTAAAAATGAATAAATTTAGCTAAACTTTGTTGAATATAGTTAGCAATGGGTTCCCTTGTTTAAATAACAGTTTGTGGAATTCTTAATTAATTAGCTGCTTTAGAGATGTTTTAGTAGGGTGATTTGTTGCATTTAATATTGGTTCTTTCATCCTTAATTTCTATTTAGTTATATTGATATGCTATTTGGGTTAGCTGCTAGCTGGCTATTATAGTTAACTTTAAAAATCCCCATGATAGTAGCGAATAGCCCATTTATGTTTACTATGTGTGGCCGCGTGCGTTGGCTAAATGAATAGTTAGTTGCATTTTGCTCATTTATTTCTCCCATGTTCATGGATCCTTATTGTCTGACCATAATAAAATGAATTTGAATTATTGCTCTATTCAAACTCGCTAATCCTTATTTCGTTTGTTTTCTTTGTGTGAACTTTCTTGTTCGAGTCCATTTGGATTCTCCATTGGTTTGCATTCAACTCTCTTCGAGTCAACCTCATCGGAATCGTGAAAGGGAAGCTAATATTAATGGGTCAAATCCCAAATCAGTGGCAGCAGCTAAGTAGCGGTGTAATGGCAATCCCAAATGGCCGAAAATTGAATTTTGGGATTTTAAAATCCAATTCAATTGCAGCAGTAGCAGCCAGCAGTCCCAAACGAACTAAAATTGGAAATTTTTGGACTTTAATTAGTCCAATTTACAGCAGTAGAGCAGCCCGCAAAGGGCTAAAGATTTTGGAATTTAGGACTTAAAGGTCCAATTTGAGCATAAGCGACAAAAGTGGTCCGAACATTAAGTCCAATGGCTTGATTTGGAGACATGCTCTTTTCCTTTATTTGTCTTATTATTTGTTTATTGATTGATTGTGAATTAACGCTTTATCTAATTTAGATGAATCCTTGGGAGTTTTTTAAAATAACTTTTCTATTTCGTTAGTTGTTTACTTCAAATATCTAAATTTTCAAAACCCGTTTTAGTTAAGTCACTCTAAGCTTTCAAGACTAACTTGAGAATTATCTTATATTCTTTCATAGTTAGTATTTAGCTTTCAAATCCACGCTTAAGTTATTGTGTTGATTTTTCGACTCAAAAACTTGACTCGGATAAAATGTTAAGTTAAATTATTATTTTGGCACTTCAACATTTGAATTATTTCATTAATTGGGATAATATGAATGTACAAGTATCAAAAGATTTCTCATTTATCAAAAAATAAATATATATATATAACAAAATTAAATAATAAAATAATAAAATAAGATTTTTTCAAGTAATTTAAGTTATCTTTTCAAATTAGCCAACCTTTAAATCCGTCGGTTAACCGCGTGTTAGCGGATTCTCTAAGATGCCTAAACCCTTCCTTAGAGAATTATTTGAACTCTTACCCGACTCTGGTTTATTAAATGTTTTATTTAAAATATTTCCTTTCAAAAAATTCCTTTTAAAATGGTTTTCTTAATTTTTCCTAAAGAATTAAGTGGCGACTCCAAATAACTCATTTTTCCAAAACATAACAAAAGTTGCCAAAGTTGCGAAATTGGTTTCGAAACCTTAGTTTTCGAAATCAGGTCGTAACAGTCGTTTGCTTCAGAGAAGCTGATTTTTGGAAGTTGAAATATTTTCTAAGTCCTGGCTGACGGAAGGGACTCACGGACCGTAGATCCATTGACGGTCCGTGAGTCAGTCTCGTGGAATGAAGACGCGTGCCTGTAACAAACTTTCCTTATTTTGTTTCCCTTTTTATTTATGACTTGTTTTCTATAAATAGGGATGTAAACCTCATTTTTGGGGGTTAGACATTATTATTCTATTCTAGTTCTTGACTTGGGAGATTAACTTGCAACTTTAGCAATTATTAATTTCCTTAGATCGTTTTGAAGATTTTGGAGTTGCAATTCAAGTTGAATTTCTGGGTTTATTACTCTTGTTACGTAAGTTTATAATTCTTCCATCTAAAACAATGAATTGTAGTCATATGATTATGGATAACTAAACTCCACAACTAGGGTTGTGGGAACCATGAGCAATTAACAAAGTATGAATAGTAAATAAGCAATTCTTGAATAGTGTGGTGCATGCATTGATAATTCTTTCGTTTAGAAGTCTTTTTAGTGGTTGCAAATGTTAGAACTCGCCATGTTGCTACTTGCCGGACCAAGGAGGTAATCAACAAGAAAAAAATTATCAACATAGATTTAGTGTGATACTATCTAATAGGCTAGTGTCGATTGGTGCGAAGTAATAACTAAGCCAAACATCGATTATGATATCTAATACTCCCTCCGTCCCTATTTAGTTGTCCACTTTAGAAATGACACACATATTAAGGCAACAATGATTAGCATAGTGAAGTTACAATTTTGCCCTTATTAATTATGATTCCAAAATAAATTTATTCAAGATAACTAATTAATGTTGGGGGAAGTTTAAATTTTCAAGAAGTTTAAATGAGGGTATAATAGGAAAATTTTTTTTGTCCTTTCTTGATTTGTCAAAATGGACAAGTAAATAGGGACATCTAAAAGAGGAAATATGGACAAGTAAATAGGGACGGAGGGAATATGAGGTAAATGTAAGGGTTAGTAAAGTACACACACGTAGCCGGACCAAGGTGTGGGGTGAAATTCTCTAGATGTCGGACCAAGGATTTAAAGATACCTAACTTATCACTTTGCATGTAATACAGTAAGAAATGATTGCTATTACTAAGATTACTGCGTTATGAGCCTCTTCCTTAGGCCTTCAAGGAGGAAGCGGCTTTTTTCCAAAATTCCGGGGAAAATAGCTTGTGGGAAACACGGATACCCTAGTTATTTCACTCATCTTGATAACAACCCAAAACTGACTTTTGATTACTGATTATTTATTGAATTCTTACAATTTGTTCTACAAAACCCCCCTTTTTTATTACTTGTTTCTGGAAGTAATTTGACTAATTGAATATAATTGTTGGTTAAAGTCTAAACCATTTTCCTCGTGGGATCGACCCCAACCTACAAGTTGGGTTCTTTACTTGATAACGATCGCTTATGCTTCTTTAGGAAGGTGTAATTTGAGCGTGTCATATACTTACGAAAGATCTTCAACTCAAACAAATCAAAGCAGTGATCAAAAGAAAAACATGACAACTAATAGCAAAATGACGTGGAGCATATATGCAAAAAAAAAACTGTAACATTAACAAGAAGGTGCAGTCACCTAAACACAATTAGCCACATATGATAATTAAAAACTCAAAACTAAAGACTACATGAATGTGTTTTTTACTACGATCGACAACAGCTCAACCCAACCAAAGACTGGAATAAAGCTAACCTTTTACCCTTACCCACAACCTCCGTACTCTCGTATCTAAGTTTATGCATGTCCTCGATAAGTTACAATGTGTCATATCCTGCCTAATCACTTATCTCCAATACTTCTTCCACCTATCACTGCCTCTCCCCGAACCCACTATATCCAGTCTCTTGCACCTCCCTATTGGGACATCTACACATCCCTCTTCACATGCCCCGACCATCTCAATCTCCCTTCCCTCACCATATAGACCATTCTGATTTCGTTTGGAAAGTCCTCATCCTATCGCTCCTAGTATGCACTATGCCCATACAACCATCTCAACATTCTCATTTTCCCACTTACATCTTATGAACCTGAAAGTTCTTGACTAGCCAATACTTCGCCCCATACGACAAAACCGATCTAACCACTACTCTATAAAAATATACCTTTAAACTTTGGTGATACCTTCTTGTCACACAAAACCCATATGCAAGCCTCCCTTTCATCCATGCCGCAATCTGATTGACTAATAAACATTAAAAAACAATTATTTTTTAAAAAAAAAAAAACTCAAAAAAATTGATAGTTTGAAAAATATAAATGAGGTTATATACAATTTTTGTTTGTCCATCAATTAGGTCCATGATCTATCACAAATAACCACCACAACAAACAAAAATTAGAAAGAACAAGTCCAAGGCAGAGCAATGGCGCATATAGCAGCAATGGGCGTTTCCCAAATTTCCTCTTCAATATACATGCCGGAACTTCCACTCAAGTCTCAAAATCTACAGCCCTCGTCCGTTTTCCTCAAGAGATTCAGCGTAGCTCATAAAAGATTCAATCTTGTTAAAGCTACCATTGATGGGTCCCCAGCCCCAGCTCCATCCCCAGGTCTTTACTCTGCTAAACAGTTCGAGCTCACCCCTGAAAACGTCGATATGGTTCTTGAAGATGTTCGACCTTATCTCATTTCTGATGGCGGAAACGTAGAGGTCGTTTCTGTGGAAGACGGTGTCGTTTCCCTCCAGCTTCAAGGTTAGTTTTTGTTTATCCAATTCACTTGATTTGTTGCTAGCACTTCAATATTACTCCATTAGTCATTAGTCGATTGAGGGATTATTTGTAGCAGGTATCTTTGTTGTCTTTCTGAGTCAGTTTGAACTTTTGTTCCTGTAGATGAAATGCTTGTATTGCCACAAAAATTAACTCTTTACTCAAGGTTTGAGTTGGACCTATACAGTTATGGATATCTATCACTAACCCATCCATCTTTCCTAATGAAAATTTGTTACTTTGCACTCCTTTAGACAAGAAATTTAACAATATTATCATCACTGATCACCTTGTACTCTAGGGAAGCTATTTCCGAGTCTATGTAAATTGTTAAAAGTTCTTTGGTTATCCAAGTCTGCAGCATGATAGAGCCATGCCAATGAATTTTTTGCTGGTGTCTGCATTTGTGTTTTCATTCTGGACTTAATTTGATGTGAAGATGGAATGTTAGAATGAGGCAAAAGGAACATATCTCTGAGAAATTATTTGATTTTATCCATCGTAGGTTCTCGCAGAGTTACTATAGGACTTAGTTACCAATGCACTTTAAGTTTAGATGATGCTGATGATAGATTGTGATGTTAGTCCAGGAGAAGGCTCGGAAATCTGGCAAAGATGCGTCTAGTCTAGAGAATGCTGTTATGCGTTATGCTACCTATTTTTTTTTGTTGATAAGGTAAGATTTTATTAAAACAGTATCTAACTGATACTGTGAAAGTACAGAGAATGCTGGCTTGATTACATTAAAAATCCTAAACAGTCTAGCATGTCCATCATGTTTTTTGAATCCATAACAAAGTTTTTATCTTTCCAATAGGACAAGTGGTGCAAACAATTAGATTTAACAGGCTGCAATTGCTCCTTTTTTCCTTCAAACATCTTTTATTTCTTTCCAAATAGTCCAAGCTATGCTAAGAGGAATAGCTCTCCAGATCTTCTTTAGGGATGCTTCTGGACATGCAGTTCCCCAAACTTCTTTAACACATTCTTGAACTTCATAGGACTTGTCCAATGGATTCCAAAGTTAGCTATGAACATGTTCCATACTTTCCAAGTAAATTCACAACACACAAGCATATGATCCACAGATTCACAAGCTTCCTCACACAAGTTGCATCTGCTGCACATTGTCCAACCCCTTCTCTTCAAATTTTCTTGAGTTAGACATGCTTCATGAGACACTAGCCAACCAAAGATGAACAACTTTCTTTGGGGCTGTAGTCTTCCAGATCATCTTCCAAGGTCATTTTAGTACTTGCACCGGCTAAATAGCATCGACTATTTTATAGAATGAGCTGACACTAAGAGAACAATCACATTGCCGGTTCCAAGCCCCCAGAAAGGAGGGGGTTGCTGGGGGTCAATCGGATATAGTCTCTCTACCCTAGGGCTAAGGTTGCGTACATCTTACCCTTTCTCCAGAGTCAGACCTCACTTGTGGGATTACACGGGGTTTGTCTAGCTTCCCAGATTAGGCTATTTTCTCTTTCTGGAATTAATGCTACTGATTGTATCTTCTGAATAAATAAATCAAATTCTTCCATTTCTCTGCCAAAGAGATTCCTTCTGAACTGGAAGTTCCATCCTGAATCAGTAAATATATCAGCTAAGAGGACTTTTGGGTTATAGGCCAATCTGTATAGGTTGGGAAATTGATTTTAGCAAACCAAAACCATCCCAGTTATCTTCCCCAGTCTGATTTTCTCCCACTGCCTACCCTCGTAAAACATACTTGTTGGATTCCTCCAAGAGATTGCAAATCTGTCTCCAAACAGCTACTCCATATGGCGTCTCCTCTGCTTTAGGTGCCCCAAAACCCTATATTCCATAAATTACCTCTTTTCAGGGAACTTTTACCCCATCATTTAATCTCCGTAGCCATTTACAGAGCAAGCTTTGATTGTGAGCACTAAGATTTCTGACTCCCAGAGCCCCTTCCTTCTTATGTTTTGTCACAAATCACAGTGCTCCACTTTACTATATGAAAACTTCTACTTTTTGCATTACCTTCCCATAGGAAATGCCTTCTGATCTTATTAATATTCTTCACCACACTAGTTGGCATAGGGTTCAGAGACATTAGATAGGTTGGAATGCTATCAACACACTATTTACTGATGTCAATCTTCCTCCAAATGATAGGTATTTGCTTCCATGGAGTCAACTTTCACACTTCTCAATTACACCACTCCACACAAAATTTAGTGCCTAAACGCAGTCCCAAACAGGTGGTAGGAAACTTTTCAATCTTACAATTCATGATATCAGCCAGCATATTAATATCACCGTCAACATTCAAAGAAAACATTGAACTCTTAGCCATGTTGATTTTTACTGCTTCGAAAGGCAACAGAACCACCCTCAAGTGCAGCACTTGTTCTCTTTCAGCCTCACACATCAACAAGGTATCATCAGCATAAAGACTATGAGAAGTTTCTATAGAATTTCCTGAATGACCGGCCATTTTAAAACCTTTTATCCAGCCACTTCTCACAGCAGTTTTAATAATCTGACTCACCCTCCAGAACTAAAAGAAATAAGTGGGAGAAAGTGGGTGACCTTGTCTCAGGCCTCTTTGAGAATTAAACTAACCCACTGGTACCTAGTATCTTGATGCGAGATTGCGATCAACAGTGCACAATGAGTCCATTGAGGGTAGTTTAGTGAATTATGTTCTCCCTGCCAGGGTTGTGAGGGGCTTACTAAGTTATAAGTTGAAAATTTTAGGAGGATGGTGTAATGCATAAATATATGATGCTACATCTCCTAGTAAACAACAAAGTATAAGCTCTGGAAGGCTATGGTCCCCACTCCATCCTTGAATGTACGCGAACAACTTTAATGATACGGGGATGCATACATGCAGCAACAATTGGGGAAAAGAGTAGTTGTATCCTGATTTTATAGTCTTGGTTTTGAGTAAGCACTGGATTAGAGTTGACATTATGTGTGCTGCAGAGAGATGAACCCAAGAAACTAGTGTCGAAGTTCCTATTTACAAAGTTTGAGATTTAATAAACTAAAAGCAAGTCTCATATGAATTTTTGACTCAGTATATACTACTGCCTCCCTTCCACTTTGTTTGGCACTATTTCGTTATTCGTCCGTTCAGAAAATAATGCCACATTTGACATTCCTATATTTTCTTAAGGAGAAGATTTTATAAAAAAAATTGTTATGGCAAGTTCTCAAGACAACAAATTTCAGAAGTTCTATAGCCACACAAATATTATAGCACACTTAAGATCACAAAGTTTGATAGTCTTTCTCTCTTTACTAAACTTTGTGCACGCCAAACTATGACAAACAAAGTGAAACGGGGAGTGGGGTGTGGTGTGGTGGGGTGAGTAACTATTTTAAAAGGGGGGGGGGGGTGAACTGCAGTTGGAAGCACCAAACTATGTTGTACGGCAATCGCTACTTGCTCCTTCGATTTGATTTAGTTTATTTTCTGTAAAATACTTGCTAATAGATTAGATAATGTTGTTCTTCCCTCAATAGGGAATTAAATGAGTCTCCGAGCTTAACAGTTCCAAGCCAGCCTAAGCTTGCAGAAAATGCTTGCCAAATAAGGTAAGCCAAATGGAGTTCATGAATAATGGACATTTATTGATTAATGTTCATTGAATTTTTTTGTAATAATTAATTTTCAGATATTTATACTGGTTAACAACCAATTCTTCTCTCTTATTTCTGTTGAACATTTCCAAAACCTACACATGCTTTAGTAGCCCCTAAACAAGGTAAACATAATAGGATAGAGATCTTTATTTCCTCATGCCTCTTGATACCTTTCTATCTTCCAGTATACTTCACTGGAGTGGCTAAGCAGATAGCATAAAGCTAAAATATTTAATTAAGATAGGCTTGCAACATTTGTTTAAAAATCAGGTTTCTGTTTTTCTTTCTTGTGTTTAGGGTGTATTTTTCTCGGAGTGTAGAATATAGTTTCTATTTTTATTGAGACATTATTAGTAAATACTTCCCTCTCTCCCTCATAAAAAAAGATTTCCCCCCCAAGTGCCATCATAAAGAAAGTTAGGCCCGCAATGTGGGGGATAAATAAATGTGTCCTCTCTCACAGTTTGAACTTTTCAATGGTTGGGGTGGTTTAAAATTCTATAATTTCAATTTTCCAATGTTTGTCAGAACCCAAAGAGAGGAATATATTATAACAAAGGGTAATATTAAAAAACTCAGCAAAATACCAAAAGTACAGAAGAAGGTTAAAACACAACATTTAATTTAAAATAGAAGAAAAAGATAGACAGAGTACAAACTTTGTAGCAAATCATGAAATCACTATTCATGGCTCTGACTTAAAAGCCATTTACATCTAAATACCAAAGAAGAATATCAGAGGAGGAAGGAGTGACTGGAAATAATAAAATGTATAGGGAGAGAGGATCAGATGATTCATTACATACCAATCAGGATTTATCCTGTCAATAGATTTGAATCCGGAATTCAATTGAACGCTTACTTCATGTGAATGATCAATAGTTGTTTCATGGAGTGAGGAGTGAGGTGCCATTTGGTGTGTGCTGCTAGAGTTAGAGGGTAATGGTGGGCCCTTTGGAACATGTCTTGAGCAACATAACTGTTCAACAAAATCTCAAAAAGAAGAAATGGTTGTCAACCGCCATGATATTTCTTGTTAAATGTGCTAACGAGTTTGCTTAAGAAATTTCTGATACATTTATGGTGACGTTTGGATTCATAAATGCTTAATATTTTGTATGCAATGGATATAGGAGCGTGTGAGAGTTGTCCTAGCGCAACAACTACAATGAAGATGGGGATTGAAAAGGTACTCAAAGAAAAGTTTGGAGAAGCCATCAAGGATATTCGCCAAGTATACAATGAACAAGTAGTTGAAACCACTGCTGAGGTGAATCTTTGCAAATTCAGGTGCTAATAGATGATATTGCATTCAAAATGTCTAACTAAGAACTCATGTTCCTGCAGGCTGTGAATGCTCACCTCGATATATTAAGACCTGCCATTAAAAATTTTGGTGGTAGTGTGGAAGTTTTATCTGTTGAGGAAGGCAATTGCAATGTGAAGTATGTAGGGCCTGAGTCTATTGGATCAGGAGTCAAAGCAGCAATCAAAGAGAAGTTCCCCGATATTGTCAATGTTGTGTTCACTGACTAGCTTGCTTCGCGACAGTATTTTGAGAAGTTCTTCTTTTGAACATACTGTGAAGTTTAATGCCAATACTATCGTCTGTTATGTAGGAGAGATGTATAATCCCAACCATTTCGAGCAAACTTACAGTACATGTTCACTATGTAAAGAAACAACAGTATGGATGAAGTGGCTAAGTTTCTTCCCACCTCCACTATTATGTATTGATCATGAGGAGATTATGAAAAAGAAGTATTTTTTACAATTCAGTTATGCTGTTCGCATTAATAATGTAGGTCATTGTTGCAAATCAATTGTGCAGAACATCTGAATTTTCTCTCTAACTTGGTCTAGTCTCCTATTAAAACATGCACAAACAACGTTGAAAAACTCATCTTACTTCATCAAATTAGGGCCAGGAAATAATCATGTCCTGTAGTTTGCGATGTTACCAAGCAAGAAGAAGATTAGATATGAAGAGGTGCTTATCAGAAAAGGTCACAACCATTCAGAAAAGTCACAATTCATTGGAAAAGTCGCAACCATTGGCACCTTTTAAAACCCAACGAAATTTGATGTGCCATGTTGTAGGAGATTGAAGCAGACAAAGGTTGAAAACAGATATGGAGAAAAAAGGTACTGATGGAGGGAATGAAGAGACCAACAAACAAATAGCAGAATTAAAGGATAAACTGTCCCTGATTAATTCGAGGAAGGAGGCTAAGGAACGCGAAGTTGATGATTTAAAGGCGAAGCTTAAGGACATTCAACAAGAGATGAAGAAGATACGTTCGAGTCTTGCTAAATAAACCTCTGTAACTGCAAACATTAATGATTTCTCTTTAAGTATGGGTTGCTGCTATTTCATGATTAATGACATGTAATAGTATAATCTGAATCCGTTTCCAGTTTTTTTATCTTCTGTTTTGTTTAAGATTTTCGTCTACATGCATCATGTTCTAATCACAGAAAATTTTCTCATGTTTTTAAATTTTTATTATCTTGCTTAATTTACTCAATTTTTCAGCGTACCCTTCATTAAGATTGTCATTTGTTGAAATATTAGGAGATGACATCTCAAATGGTTGACTAAATAACTTAGAAAGACACTGTGATTAAGCATGAAAAATATCTAGCAAAGATAAAACTTTGTTTCTCTTTTTGTATACGTTAACCATGTTAATTACCCGCTCTTGGTGCGGTCATAGATAATGACATCGTAATAATACTTTGATAATATCCAAATATATAATAAAATAACTTAAAGTTCATTTATTGTAAAAAGTAAAAGTGAAGATAATATCATCGAACAAAAATGAAGAGATTTTCAATAGTGTCACGTACCCATTAAACAAGTAATTTACGTTAGAGCTTTAAAAAGGTATTTTTTATTTGATAGTCACAATTAAACCTTCACTAATTTTATAAAAAAAATGTTTAAACTTTTGAAGTATAGGTTGGTAGAATCCACTTCATACCAAAAATATCACTTCATATATAGATTACAAAGAAACAAAATTACTAAATTTAACTTCATAAAATTCTTAACATGTAGAAAGGATTATCATCTAATAATTCAAAACTACTTCATCTGGAAAAAATTTAAAGATATGTCAATGGAGATTAATATCATGAAGCTTAGCCTCAATTTAATCAGTAAGATAACTAAGCTAAAGCTGTATTTTATTCTCTTAGATATATTCTCTTTCAGTTTGCATGCTGACTCCATACAATGTATAGATCATCTCCATTCAAGAGCATTTGGTAACCTGTAGAACAAATGAAATAAAAACAAAACACAACTAATACATGTCCCTGGACATTTGAGTGCATAAATTAATACATCTATGTAACTACACTACTATGTAGTTTTACATCCATCAGATACAAGAACCATATCTATATATGAAAAGAAGATAATCCGGAAAGAGAAGCAGCAGCATCAAATACATTATGGTTCTCAATCACTACACTTTCCGTTTCAGCTTCTATGCAGTGTCAACTCATATCAGTCCATCCTGGTTAAGCAATTTAAACGCGACTAAAGCACAACTACTTTGATGTGTTAATACAGAAACAGCCAACAACGGCTCAATAATTTAGTGACATGCCAAAGAGACACGGTAGAAAGGTGAGGTTAACATGCTAATCACAACTATAAGAGACAGATGTATATACAGACTGCGGGGACTGTACTCTGATGCAAAGGAGGACCTGATCTCCATAGGCATTAGAGGGGCATCTAACATTTTTGTGCCACTCAAATGAGACAGCCACGTTTGAAATTTTGGAAGGCTGGATCATGTTTTCATGCTGGAGCAAATTCAAAAAGGCGCAGAACACATGACAAAGAGTTGATTCAAGCAGCTTATTATACAGCTCCTTGTAGCTTTAGTCCTGAGTACACAGCAGAGGAAAGACAGATGTAGATGAGATTAAGAAAATTTACTACCAAGCAAGCAAAATATTTAAGCTATTTGGTACTATCCTATGGCTAAATTTTCAAGCACTACTCCAAATAAAGGCAGGCATTGAGATGGACAATGCACTAACCCTCCAATTCATCCATCTGAAGTTTTTAACTTGCGAGGCCGTTTTGACTGTGCTGGTGAAGATGGAACTTCTGATAATCGTCCAGGCCCCTGGATCCCCAAATCAACATGGTAAGACTCTTAGAACTGTTTGGATTAATTTGAAGATTCATTAAAAATACTACCGACACATACCTTGCGTTTCTGGTCCTTTTTACCAGCTCTTTCCCCTATAGAACATGAAAATTATTGGCACAAAAGATGATGTTTGAGTTTGAATGAAACAGAGAGAACAGTTTGATCATAATGGAGTAAACCTTTAACAGACGACAGCCCAAGTACTTCTGTCATATGCTTACCTCCAAAACTTGTAGAATCGGGAATGAATGTTCTATCTTGGTCCGTAGCACGTTGCGCACGCTGTCAACAAGCAGATATCAACTCCATTACTCACAAACAAAAAAGAAATATTTTTATCTAATTCATCTCATGGAACACCAAAAACTACTTAAAACAAATATAGTTTTTTAGAAAAAGGAAAGAGGTTCGTTACAGAGTTATAAGCAGCATCCTCACCTTAGGAGGTGTACCAGGTGTTTCAGAATATGAACCTTCCCGATAAGATGAGCCTTCTGCCTCCTTGTATTGTACCTGATTTTCAAGACAAGCATTATCAAAATTGGGCCATTGGCCTTTTCTGATAAGAAAGAAGTGAAAACTGTCGTCATTGAAGCTCTAACCTTACAAATGAGGCAGCTCCAAACACGTATGAAAACAATACATACACAGAAGGGGGGAAATGGTTTTGAACCAAAATGTGTGTGTGTGAGAGAGAGAAAGAGAGAGAGATGAAAATGGAAGTCCATCTAATCAGAAATGATGGAAAATAATATACTGCAAAAGCATAAGAGACAAATTGGTCAGATAAACTTCAAACTCTTTTTGGGATATCTAACATACACTTGTGTCAAATATCCCATTTTTATTTGCCTTGGTGATGGATAAATTAACACGAAAAATTCAAGGTGAGGTGCCATGGTGTAGGTTATGTAGGATAACATAGTTCTCATGGACGAGACTCGCGGCGGAGTTAATGCTAAATTGGAGGTTTGGAGACAAACCATAGAGTCTAAAGAATTCAGGTTGAGCACAACCAAGACAAAGCATTTGAGTGCAAGTTCATAATGCATGAAGCTACCGTGAAAGTGAGACTTGATACACAAATCACAGAGAAAATTTCAAATACCTTGAGTTTATTATCCAAGGAAATGGAATTGACGAGGATGTTATTCACCGTATTGGTGCAAGGTGGATGAAGTGGCTCACATCTAAAGTCTTGTGTGATACGAAATTGCCACTAAAACTTAAAAGGCAAGTTCTACAGAGTGTTATTTAGATCAACTATGTTGTATGGAGCGGAGTTCTGGCCAATCAAGAACTCTCGCATTCAGAAGAAGAAAGTTGTGGAAATGACGATGTTGCGATGGATGTGGGGGGATACTAGGAGATATAAGATTAAGAATGAGGATATCTGGGACAAGGTAGGAGTGTCTTCAGTGGAGGACAAGATGCATGAAGAAAAATTGAGATGGTTTGGGCATGTGATAGGAGATGCACAGATGCCCCAGTGCGGTGGTGTGTGAGAGGTTGGGTATGAATGATTTTAGGAGAGGTAAAGGTAGACTGAAGAAGTATTGGGAAGAGGTGATTAGACAGGACATGACAAAGTTTCATCTTACTGAGGATATGACCTTAGATAAGAGGGTGTAGAGGTCACATATTAGGATAAAAGAGTAGTAGGTAGCAATGCATTGTCTTGTTGTCCGTCCATATTAGTAGTCATAGAATTACACTTGTAGTTTCTTGTCCTTCGATTTTTGTTACTATTTGTTGATTCATTGTACCTCGATTATCGTATTGTTTCATTGTAGTTCTGTTTTAGTTATTATCTGATGTTTCTTGTCATTTTGTTACTTCTTTTTCTAGATTGCTTTGGATTGTTTTTCCTTGAACCGAGGGTCTATTGAAGACAAACTCTCTACCTCTGAGGTAGGGGTAAGGTTCCGTGTACTTGACCCTCCCCAAACTCCAATTTGTGAGACTACAGTGGGTGTGTTTTAGTTGTTGACATATACTTGTGTTTCTTTCTCCTAGATAGTTTACTTCTTCGCCAGCGAATTAATAGAAGTTGAATGGTTTTGAATTGCTGCTAAGTAGTTGTTTGATAGCTAGTTGAGGATAGGTTTTTGACTTGTTAAAGAACTTCTATTATTATTATTACTACAATATATTAACTTATTTTTAACATTAATTTTATTTATTATGATGATGATATGAATTGAGCTTGAATGAAAGTGAGAATTCATTAAGCCGATCTAAACTTGTTTGGGATTGAGATGTGTTGTTGTTAATCATTTGATATATGCGGCAAACTATTCTGTGTGAGCAACTGAGGACCCAGAATTCTAAGACTCAGCCAATCTTCACTTGAGTACACAACTCCAGGGTTTGCCTACGCTAGACAATGATATTTAACCAGAGATGCTTCATTATGAAACAAAACATAAGGCAACACAAAGACGACATTTTTAAATGATATTCAAACAGTCGTAAAATGTTATCTCAAAATGTTCTTTAGTCTAAACTCTATAGCCAAACTGAACTCATGACCAAGAAAATTGTTGAAAGCATACACTAATAAAATAAAATGGCAAATACCTGCTTTTGAAGATTTAACAGGGTTAGTATCTCTTTCCTTAGTTCAAGATGCTCCGCACAGACAAGTTTTGTTGGGACCTTTGGCTTCAAATTAACCTACAGATGGGAAAAAAGCATAGCCTTCCCAGTCAAATTAGTGAGGAAATATTCATCATTCTATAAGGCAATTAAACCAGGAGGGACAAGAAAGAAAAGAGAAGTGCCTAGGAACATCAAAATTGGTGTGAGAAAATGTAAAACTTGTGCCACACGTAAAATTGTAATTTGACAGCACAAGTCTGGATAATTAGATAACTGAGATTTCACGATGTAATAGAACTTGATCCACTTGTAAAATGGCACCCCAACAACACAAGTCCTGATCATTAGACAACTGAGATTGCACCTCTGATGATATGTTAAAAATCTGGCCAGGATAAACGCCACACTGGTTCCAAAGTATATATACAACAACAAAATAAATGAATTATAGAGAAGAAACAAACCCCAAGGTCTTGTAAAGTTTGTTCAACCCGTTTGATTGTCCGAAGTCCAGCTGAAGAGCTCGCAGCTTGCACCATTTGCTCTAGTCCATATGTTCTCAAATACACGCGCAGCTGAAAGTTTTCAGTTAGTGAGTAGATTGATATTTGATATTATGCGGATATGATTTTAAGTATTTTTACTTTCTCCACAAAATTAGTTTGAGTCAATAAGGAACTTCTTGGGCCTTCTGAAGATCAGTTTTTTTTTCCCTAAAGGAATACAACTTTCTATAACAAATGGACCCAATACTTACTAAAATAGGTTCCTGCAGGTGTCTAAAATCCTAGTCACCTCACATCTCCCCTTTGACATTCTATAGACTATAACACAAATTACATACACTGCAAACTACAACATGACCTATAAAGATCAAGGGAGGTTTGACTGGATCGTCCAAGTTAAAGGAACTTCGATGTTTTTTAATATAAGCAGGAAAGAATGACAGAAAGTGGATAGTAGAAATCTTATTCTCAAACATACCATGCGAAGAGAAGCCAAAGTGGAAGCAGTCTCTGACACTGGAGGTGCAGCAATCCCAGACGGTAATTGAGCATTTGGGGAGGTTGATATTACATCAATACCAGCCTTTTCAGCACCTTCAGGAGCAGCATCAGACACGTCGGGAAGCTCTGTTTCTTCAGCGGCCTGAGAACATGCAATAACCTGGTTAGTGCTGGTTTTCAAAATGATAAACAGGGTGACGGACATCCAATAACTATATCTTTCCTGGAAGAATGTTCCAGGTAAAAGTAGCCCTAGAACTCTTACCTTAGCAGCTTTTCGCGACTCGGATATTCTTTTTGCTTCAGCAAGAACCTAAGACCAAGGTTCGAAGGGCAGGTTACTGATTTAGAAAGAACAAAACAAACAAATACATATAATTATGCACATGCGTTATCAAGAGGCTCCATTTAAGAACTACGACATACAGTTAAAGATGGGATGATGTCTAAATTTCATCAAGGAGGGCATTCATTTAGAAAGGGAAACTAGGGACAATAAGTAACAGTATGCACAAACCTCTGCATCCCTACGCTCCTGATGCTTTGTTTGTGAGAGCACCATGGACAGTGCACGTTTTCGCTCAACCTCTTGAGAGGCATTGTAAGGCTCCTATGGTGTTGTAAGAAAAAAGTTAGAAATACCACAAGAAACTGAAATTTGTAGGACAAAACACCAGTTAAAGGACATAAACTTGGAGAAGAAAGTGGGGTAAGGAGGTGGTATTGCTCCAAAGAAGTAAATCAGAAAGAAAAATAGTCCTCAGTTGAGAAAACCACAACTGTTAACTGACCTTAACAAGGGGATGTCCAGCAACATCGGCAGGAGATGGTGCCCTAGCAATTCTAATAGCACGAGACACTACATACGACGAGGTCCAAAACCATCATGAAAATAAAACGATATTTGGAGTTACTAATCATATAAAGCGTAAAAGCTAAATTAGTTTAAGCAATTGATAAACAACGAGCATTTTAGAATACCACTGTAATAACGGTCCTTCAGTTCCTCAACTGTACGATTTGAAGGGAACCTATCAGCTATGATAACGAAACGGAGATCAAACCTCTTGCACAGGTCAAATAATTGATCCGTCTCTTCCTTGGTCCATGCCTAACATGTGAGAATAAGTAAGTGAGTTAACAAAGATATAAGGAATTGAAGAGACAATAACTAATTCCGTCCAATGACATAAGCATCTGTCCTGACAAGGGAGAATGCATGGAGATTACAAGCACAATCCAAGACCAGTTCTCAACAAATATAAAAATGATAATTTGTAAGTTGCTGAAGATATCAACAAAGATAAAATATGAATATTGGTAGCAAGATACTTCATATCACGTCAAGCAATTGAAAATATTTCTGCAAAAGCTACAAAATAAATGTCGCAATTGGGTAATTACATAACATGATATTAACAGTCATTCAATAAACCATTACAGATATGAACAGTCATTCAATAAATGACTACAGTGAGGGTGCTATTACAAGATTCTAACAGAGTTTTAAGTTCAACTCAAAAAAAGATAAGGCTGATGTTTCTTGATACTGCCTCTTCCCAAGTAGTGATAACACATATAACTTCAGATACTATTTTGATACTTACAGGATTGGACAAGAACTTCTCATACTCCTCATCAGTATACTCGATCACATCCACCGACTGCAGCCATCAGACAGAGCAGATTTAATACCATATATAGAAGAACCCTCAGGAACAAGAAGAATCCTTGATATACCTTATTATACTTGGCAAACGAATAGTCACCTGTAGGTGGAACACCATTAACAACTCTGACCTGGGATTTATTAAAGCCAAATGAGTTTCATGGGTTGATGGTTTGTCAGTTACTTTAAGCAGATTCTAGATCAGTAGGGGCACATACCCAATGATAAAGCTGTAAGTTATCTTTTCTAGCAGAACTTGTGAACGGAAGCCATTGCCACGTAATCTGAATAGAAAATAAGAAGAATTTATTAGCTTCTCTTAACATCAAGAAGAAGCACTATTAAGAAACATCCACTAGCGAAACAAAACTTTGTTAGGGTATTAAACAAAGAAGACATCCAGATGACCTACTATTGAAAATAAGTTGTGAGGATTTGCAATTAGCTGGAACTGCAAATCAACTTAGTTCCAAAAGCAATTATAACAAGTTAGAAATTATGATGGATTGATTATTGTCATGTCGCTAGTCCATTCTGGAGAGAAGATAGGAAGCTCTTCTACTATGCTATATATGCAGAGGAGAAAGATTCAAAAGCTATTGAATAAAATTGCTTTCCATTTTGGTCCTACTTTCTTCTGTTCTTGCTTCAACATCCACATATTCTTGAGTTTATAGCTACTTTCATGCTACTCTGAGTACATACCATAACGCATTAGCAAGGAATTTCAACAGAGACAAAGCTCCATCGATGAAAGCAATCATGCCATGACTCAACCACTTCAAAACAAACTACAACGAGTTTTTTTTATGACACCAGATATGAGAATTACTTAGAGATATTGTCGAAGCAAAAATCAAATGCTTAAAAAGAAGTGGGCAGGGAGAAGCAAAGGTATTGTCAATCCAACAATCATGGATTTCTGGTTACTTTTCTGCAAAGTAAGATACCTCAATCTCATCTCCACCTAGTATTCAAAATCCTCCAATTAAGTCTCAATCCTAACTTAATTAAGGTGAGCAACTCTTGTACTGATCCAGCTCTATTCAGGTTCGGTATTCAGAGCATTCCTTATAACATTTAACTATTTAACAATGCCGGAGCTACAACTTACAATTCTGGCCAACAGCAAAAGAATTAGCTTTGAAAAAAACATACAAGAAACAGAATTAAGCAAAAGAACCTTTTCGGACTCCGAAAGAGCTCGCCTTTTCAGCTGATTGATATCAATAGAAGGCATAAGAGGTGCAATACCACCTGTAAGTGCATAAACCTGAAAACCCCAAAAAAGGAAATCAGCAACTCTCGAGCCGTACAATGCACAGTATGAGGAAAATGAGAGGAATAACAAACTTACTTCTCGCGAAATGCCATCAGGTTTCCTTTGAGACTCTTTCTGAGGCCTCGACTTCTTTTCTTGGGACATTAAAGGTCCATTTTTAGGCAATCCTAAGATGTCCTTCGCATCCATATGGAATTGTTTCGGCAAAATTAGGGTTTTCTGTATGATAAATTAGTACAAAAACTTCAACAAATTAGGGTTTTTGAGTGTGAAGAATTGAAGAACATAGCAGAAAACTAGTTTCCAAGGGAATGGGAATATGAATTCAAGGAAAAAAAAGAAGAACAACGATCTGTTCCCCTCTTTGAGCGCGAAATCGAAGAACAGATATGCTTTTTGGAGAGGACCGGGCAAATATCCGGGTCGGTCGACGAACTTCCCCTGGCCCAGTTAATTGGGCCTTCACTTGTTCCAACTATTCACTGTAATGGGATGGGCCGCATTTTTTCCCCAAACTGGAATGGGCTTGAGCCAACAGCTCGTTTGTTCAAGGGATTGGATTTAAGTTCGTTGGAACATTTCGAGTTTTCGGTTTGAGTTTTGAGTATTAATAACCTCAATTCACATTATAATGTATAATTTTCTACCATTAATAAGAGCAGAGGTCACTCTATCGCTCATGCCATGTATTAAACTTTACTTACTCATGAAATATTTTTCATTTTTATCTAGATTAACAGTCACCGGAAATACATAGTATTAGAGATGACAAGAAATTAGTTAATGTTAATCAATGAAATAATATAATGTTATTTAGGATAATTGATTATTTAGGACACTTATAAAAGTTTTTTAGCTTCGTCTTTTTAACAAGATAGCTCATTTCTTACACACAAGAGATCCAAAAAGACCATTTCTTCTATTTTATTTTGTAATTGATCAAGAAATCTTAAATTTTCATGTTATTCAAATAGAAGATATGATTAGGTAGGATCGTAAGTAATCTATTGGACATTTGAAAAATTAGACACTAGTATTTGATATATATGATATGAATAGGAATGAATATTAAGTATAAAACTTTTTATGTTTTTGGATATCAAAAGTACATAGTACTAAAATTGATATACATAAATTTTAAAATAAAATGTGAATTTTCAATCCATACTTCAGAAATCCAAACCAAATATTTTAAAAAATTGAATTTCGAGTTGGTCCAAAATCCAAACTATACCCACTCTTAGTCATATATTTACCCAAAATGTTGGTAATTTTAATTACATGACATAGCAATAATTTGGTAGGTTTTGTAGCATAGATATATTTATCATTCACACGAATACAATTAAATAGAAAATATTTTATATAAATATATATATATATATAAAGACAATATAGTTTATTATTATTACGTGCAAGTACGGATATCTTTCTCGTGTTGAACTGCAATGGTGTTGAAATTCTCTTCGACGTTATTTTTGGTTCATGTGTGTTCTTTTCTGATTAGATGGTTGAGTTATATAAACTTCTTGTACTAGTTAATTTTTTTTGAAATCATTGAACCTTGAATATATGATTTTCAAATTATTTGCTAGGTATTTGAATAACTATTATCATCATCATTACTAGTAAGGAGGAAATCTCACTTTTAAAATGATGCAAAATAAATCAATCACAGATAAAATCGGAAGAAAACAAGAATATTTTATTGATAAATTAATATGGATATAAATTTGTTCCTTCCTTACTCTCATAAAATTTATCTGCTTATTTCTCGAACTAGAATTATTTGAATTTGATCTCTTTATAAATATTCCATGAATTTGTGAAATATTTGAGAATCATCTTATATAATATCTTTTATATAGGCATACATTAGGATTTACGATTTAAGCAACCTCTGAAAATTCTAACTGGAATCAAATACATCTTGTAGAGTTCTCCATCATAATTATTGTGCAGAGACATCTAAAATAATAAGTCTTAGATAGTTTATATGTGAAAATGTACGTATAGCCAAAATGGAGTACCGCCCCTCAAACCAGGTCAAGCTATACTTCCAACTAGAATTGAATATGTCTGGCAGAATTCCATAAATTTTCAATGTCTACACTCACATAAGAAGACATTTCTTTTAATTATTATTATTATTATTATTATTATTATTATTATTATTATTATTATTATATTTGGTAATTCTAGGTTTGCAAAATTGTTAGTGTAAGGGTATGAATGATGATTGGCCGGCAAAGAAGTTAGAGGACCAACTTCCTTACTGGCCAAACTAATCATCAACTACCAAATTCTTCTCCTTTTGCCCCTTCTTCCCTTTATTTTATTTAACTAATATTTCTGCAGCTTTTATTCTACAAAATTACGGACTATGGGGGAGAATAAGAAGAAAAGGCCGGCAAATATGCTTCCATGTTCATTCCTTAAAATAAGGAATCAACACAATAATGACAAAAATTTATTTTTATATGATTTTTTTTAATTTTTTATTCCATATTCGATATGAAGCTTGATTAATTTGAATTCGTGTCGGATAGGACTCATTCAGATATAATAGTTCCTACCAAGCATTTTTCATACATAAAATTTAAAATCAAAACTTGTGATTAAGGAGAAGTAATCTCATTCGTGGCACTACGTTATATGGTGGTTGATTTTTATATGATGCTTGTACCGTACTTGTCTAGATGAATTATTCCTTTTTCTCTCCTTTTTTCCTTCTAAATATATATAATTTGCTTTCCCTTTCAAACTCTTTTGTGTGATTTATTTTGTTCTCTTGGGCGGTAAGCAAGAGCGGCTCGCACATGTCTTTGTTTCTCGTGATAGCTCATAGATACTTTATAACTTTCAAATCAATAAGTGAAAAATACTATTGCAATTATTATGTCTTTACGGAATATACACACACACTATCACTATAGATACAAAACATTTCAACGATCATTGAAAGATATGGTGCAATAAATGGAATTGTTTCTTTCTTAATAAGAGGTTTTGGATTCTTGCTTTGGGTATGAAAAAAATTCCTGGAACTGTTTTTTTCTTAATAAGAGATTTTGAATTCTTGTTCTGGATATGAAAAAAATTCATGATAAGAAGCGCTTACCCCAAATGAAATTTTACACGATGTAAACTCAAATCAGTCGAACATATGTACTCTAATGTGAATAGCAAACACCAGACAACGAATGAAAACAAAAAAAAACATGTGAACGATATACAAAAAAAAAAAGAATATAATTTGTTCTTACTTCGTTTTTCAAGATGTAAGTTTTCGGTTTCCATATTTAAAGATGGACATGTTTTTATGCATCAATGTAGCATCGGATGAAGTTATTTCTTTGTGAATTAGAAATAAATTTGAGCTAAAATAGAAAGAGCTTACCCTCGAATGGAGCCTTACGCCTTACGCAATGTAAATCCAAATCAATTGATATAAATACAAATACTAAACACGGCATAAAACAACATATGGGAAAAAAGTATATAATTTGTTTGGGGTAATGGTCAATGTCATATGCCCCTCTTGCTCTTAGTTGATGACAGTAAGTGGACAAGTTTGAGTGGTAGAATCAAAATTGAAATTATTTAATCAGCCAGCAGATTTAGTTTGAAAAAAAAAAAATGTCTGACGTGATAGGTGAAGTCAAAACATAACATGGCGGTTTGTGGTTTGGTCTCTTCTTTAATTTGGCCGCAATATTGCGTCCACCTCAACAACTCTTCACATCTTTTCTAGCCAGCGTGCATGCGTATAAAGTACAAACAATATAAATTTCTTGCCCCCCTTTACTATTTTGCGGATTCAAAATAAATTTAAATTTTATGAGTTTTTTTAATGGTGATGGTCGTGAACTCGTGATACAGGTTAGTATTGTCTTTTAAGAGAAAAGGACTTTTATACTCCACAGTCCATATAGAGAATATTGAATTTTATGAACTCGGTACCATAAAGGTGATCCCTCCCCATGGAACTTGTTAGTTGTACTTAATCCTTTGTATTAAGTGAATTGTTAAAGGATATAACATTTTCTTTAAAAAAATATATTTAAGGATATAAATCAAAAAATAATTTACAACATTATTCTAATTTAAGCCACTCATTTATCATCTTTTAGGTGTGTAAGGTATCTTCACTATGAGTCTATTATTGGTATGTCTCTCTATAAATAGATTAATTTGGTTTATATATTGTTTCTTTTTTAAACAATGCTAATTAGCATTAAAAGTGATTGTGATGATGAATCTTTTTTAAACAATGCTACTTTTTTTCATGTTACTTGTTTCTACATTACTTTCCACAGGGCATAATTAAGTTCTCAAGTGATATGTTAAAAATGACCCCTCATGTTTGGTACTTGATTCAAATTACGGGTTTTAAATACTATATCTTATGAACAATCTTGATCTTTTATATTTGTAAAATCTAACCAACAAAACTTTGATGAAAATGAAATGTGTCACTTGTAGAAAATATAAAATACCAAAATTGCTCAACTTAGTAGAGCCCATATAAATTAGCTGATTAAGAGTAGATGATAAGTATCAAGCACTAAAAAAACACTATTAGGTGTTGGAATACATTTTGTAAACAAATAATTACGTATTTAGATAGAAATGCTAAAGCAAATAAAAATAATTCATGTTAATGCGTTTGAAGAAGAACATTGTTAAGCCTTTTCTATTAAAATGACCAAAATATCCTCAAAGTTACTTCCAAAAATGGTAAATTCAAAAAGTATTTTTACGTAATAAAGATGAATAATGAAAATAGAATAAAAATAATTCAATTTTTTTGGGAAGAATATTTTGAAAATTACAAAAGATATTAGGAAAAAAATTATAAGAGAGGTTTGGTCAAGTGATACTTGATTTATAAATGCTTTTAGTATTCTCTGTGTCATTTTACTTGACCTCTATACAAATGTTTCAATTTATTTGTTCATTACCGTAAATTAAGATAATTTTATTATTTACTTTCCATATTATTATTGGTATTAAATAACTACATAAAATAGTACTAATAGTCAATTTAGAGTTCCAAAATATTGTTAATAAAGTTTATTCAATAAAATACACCTCTAATTTTTTTTTAAAGATATATATGTATCAAGTCCACAAGAGTCAAGTAATATAAAACGAAAGAAATATTTATCAAACACATTAATAACTCAAAAAGAAAAGACTTATAAATTATAAGCATGGTCAAACACCCTTTTAAAGAACTGTTTTACATGAAATTAGATATAGACTGTGTTGATACTCCCTAACTAATTCATAGCTAAAACACTTTTAGATAAAAAAAAATTAAAATAATTCGTAACTAAATAAATTTAATATAAATTTTATACATTTTTTTATGAAATTTTATCTATCGGATCAATTTCTAGCCGTGAAACACTCCTAAAAGAACTACTTTAAACGTACCCAACACATAAGAGACCAATATATGTTGTTACTTAATTTTTTCTTGAGAAGTAGCCTCACTAAGTAATACTTTTGATACTCCATTAAAAATATTAATAACACAACATAAAGAGGAAACAGCATGTGGTTACGTAGTGATAGGCCTGCAAATAAAAAGTACATGGTCAGTTAATTAGACTCTTTTTGCCTCTTAAAGTGTAGAACAAAGTCAAATTAAACCAATATGGATGAGAATGACCAATAGAGGCATATTCCTTGTTGAGTTTGTCTATTTTGACCATTAACTAGGAAACAAATTAAATTTAGTTGAACAAATTATATTGAACAAATTATATAAGGACAATGCTAAATGACCAGAAAATTTGGTCAGAATTTGGTCAGAAATTTAAAAAGTATAATATCTTTTTTATTTTAAAATAAATTGATATTTTTTCCATTTTTTAAATTTAAGGTATTAAAATTAAAAGGGTAAAAAATTCAAAGAGATAAAATAATATAGTATGAAATATGTTATTTTACCATTCTGACTAAATTCTGGCCAAAAGAATTTTTCCATTATATAAATTCGTTCATCCTCGACAAGGATGTTTAATTAACGTCAACCTTTTCATAACCCACTAGGAATTTTCTTTGTTTTCATAAAAGTAAAAATCTAGAATTTTTTAATTATTTAGGTTGATTACAAGGAGACAACCAATCAAAAAGTATTAGCTAAATCATCTTTGAATTTAGTGCCTTAGATGAGGTTACTCCTTCCTTTAATCAGAAATCTCGAATTTGAGCTCTAACTGTGAAAAAAAAACTTTGATAGCTAGGGCGCATTCCCCCTCCCCTAATACCCAATAGGGTCCTATGCATGCACTGCGAATCCAAAATAGTTAGACTCCCGCACATCAAATACACAGGATGTGACGTCAAAGAGTATTAGCTTAATTACTTCTTTTTGTGCTTGGTGATTTTTTTTCCTTTTTTTTTAATTTTCACTCCGTGTCCGGTACCACATTGTTGCCCGATTAAGTCCAGAGTCGCATGGAAAAGTCTACATTAGAAGTAAAACGCTCTCTAACAAAGGCGGACTCTTTATACTAAAAGAAACTTCAACTCGAGACATTCGATTAAGGATAAAGAACTATATTTACCATTCCACCACAACCTTTATTGGTCTTGCTCGGTGAATTAGTCGTGAACAAAAGTGAAGTAGGTGCCATATTATAGTAAATACAAAGACTAAGCGTTGGGATTACACAGAGACCTCGGTAATTTCATATTTATATTTTGACTACTTCTCAAATAGTACATCTTTTTTCAAAAGGTAGTATGAAACGTTGAAAAACACTTGTATAAAATAATGTAAAATACAAGTCCGTGACTACTAATTAAAGCTTTACAGCTGTTTTTCTGGGGAAAAATACTTACGCAAGGAAATTTGATTTGACGAATTTTTAACGAATGATTCAAGAGTACCACACACATCCTTTAGGAACTTATTGCAAATCTATCCAACTAACACGTAGATTCGAGATAAGGTTGGTATATATTCTATTTTTTTAGACTTCACTCCATAAAAATAGTACTAAATATAATGCAGATGATAACATAAGTAATTGATTCGTATTCCTTTTTAGGAAAGAAAAAGTGAAAGTATATAATGACAATAAGTAGTTAGTTTCTTGTAAATGTTTTTAAATTCTGTAGCGACGTTGGATTTAATGACAATTATCTTTGATAATGTGCATATTTATTGCTGCTAAAAGTTATTTTTGTTGTGATGTATATTAGATTCAAAGTCTAAATATCAACGCAAACAAACTTGTCATGACAATTCAACAGTGGTGTAAAATATTAAAATTGTAAAGTACGTAGAAATTCTTTTAATTTGATTAACCTAATACAACATTAAGACTAATTAAGAGTAGTTACTTCCACGTTTCAACAAACATCCCCTAATGTCAAAACTATTCAGCAAGAATTAATACCCACAGAAATTAAAGTCCATAAATATATATTCTTGTGTTCAGTAGATAAACAAGAAATATTACCTTAAAAGGTAGTTATATCTAATTTATATAAATATTACAGGAAATAAAGACAGGGAGGTAGGCAATGGGGCATGGGGATAAAGAGTGTTGGAGGGCGTGAACTGTCATTAGTAGAGCTTGTTTTCCCTTCTTTCGTTAAAGGAACTCATTCTTTTTTCTTTTTTTTTTGTAAGGAGCTTAATTATTTTCCTAAAAAAAAAAAATATTTTCTAAAATATTGATCAATCCACATATAAAAAATTAGTACTATTTTCCCATTGAGTAGCTATTTTTCAATGATATTTTGATTGAATCGGTGAGAAAATAAAAAATAGTAATGAAATTTTCCACTATATCGGTGATAATATTATTTTTTTTCAGTCAGATAGTTTGATAGAAAATGAGTGAGAAAATCATAATTATATAGTAGAACTTTTCACTAATTCACAATGGAAAAAACTTTTATTTCTAATAGTGACCAAACATGAAACAAAATTAAAAATATTTTTGTTTACGGATAGACATGTTTTCACCATATTCACATTTTCTAAGAGTACTTACTTCATTTTCCAGTAATAAGAGGGCGATTGGACAAGCTTTAAGAGTTGATTAAATCGAATCGAATCGAATCTGTTAAATAGTTTTTCATCCCTTTGATTTGATTATTTCTGTCCTTGTTGGTTTTCTAAATATGTGAGAAGATACTTCCAAAGAGTGATATATTATAGCATATAATATGTCAAATCAATTACTATAGAAAGTAAATATATCTGTTTTAAAATAAATGATATATTCTTTTCATTTTGTTTCAAAATAAATAATATTTTACATAATAGAAAAGAATTAACTTTTTTCTCCCAAATTACCCTTGTTTTAATAAATGGAGTTTCATATCATTAAAGAGTCACTTATTTCTTCAAAATATCTGATTAAGGATAAAATAGTAAAACACTTTCCACTTGGATTAATGAAAAAAATCACCGATTTTGATAAAATAATATATTTTCATAAGACCCTTATATAAATTTATGGTCCCATTAATATTATAAATTAATAATTCTTTAAAATTACAAAAAAATATTTAAGACAATTTAGTGAAATATGATTCTATTTTTTTTGTTAAAATTTAAATCTACTTGAAGCTTATTTCTTATTTTTCTTAGTGCATTCAAACAATCCGGTGTTGTCTTCTTGAACAGGAACAAAAAATTGCGGAGAGTGCTAGACGTGATAAGTGTTTCCTTATGCATAACTTGTTCCATATGTATTGTATCGTCTTGAACTTCATCATTAACATTGTTTTCTCTGATAGTATCTGCAATTTCTTCTAAGCTCTTAACCTCTAATTAAACATGTATCATTTTCACCCGGGTAATCTAGTAAGCTATTGACATTCATTGTACTGTAGTAACCGAGATTATTAATCATTACCTCAAATTCATAAATATCGTTTTCACAAAAGGATTCATTTAAATTCCTTCACCCAAACAATCCAAGATCAAAAATTAATATTCATTGGATTTTGAAAACTAATTTTTTTCTTCTATATTTTGCAATAAATAGGTCATGAAACAATGTTAGTCGACAATATATATAAAGAAGGACAATATAGAGTCAAAGTCCGCGTAGACAATTTGTTTCATGTCGATATATATGGTGGGGGAAAAAAAAGAAGAAGAATGAATTACGCGTCAATTAATTAGTTACTATAAGTTATATAACGTGTTGAAACACAAAAATCCAATTAAAAGAGGTTGGAACAAATGGCCTATGGTCACACATTTTTAATATGGTCACTTCACCTAATGCCCACATCTGCCGCCCTTCATATTTCTTCCTTCCCCACTTCCCTACCTATGGATCACCTTGTCTCCCCTATATTGATAGATCTACAATAAAGAAAACATAAGAGATTTGGTTTAATAATTCATATTCGAAATTTACTGATCTGATTAATATGATTCATACTAGTTAAAAGTTTCTTCATTCTCAATCATCGAAATTTGATATGAATGATGAATATTTTTTTTTAGTTAAACAACAAAATGCATCGAATTTGTGATGAAGGAAAAAAAACATGAAGTAACTTTGTTCGTTTTTTTTTAGTTTAATTTGTTTTTTAAAAAAAAAGTGATATATTGAGTTTCCTTTCATTTTCGACTAGATCCGAGTTATGAAAACAAATAAAGCAAGAAGTAAAAACAATTAACAATACAACAACTTGGAATGGAAAGAAAGAATGAGCATGCATGCATAAAGCTCTTAAATCAAGATTGCAGAAAGATAAGATACTCTGTACTTCCATTCAAGGGCTAGCTTATAGTACTAACTTATAGGGTTATTGTTTTTTTGGCTAATAATAGTAAAAATCTAGTCTATGCCTTAGAAAAAAGACTATCCTAAATAATACTCGAGTAGACTTGTGTGGTCGAAGATCAATTTAGATATGAGGTCAATTAGTAACAATTTTGTTATCATTATACTTCGTGCTTTGAATAAAGTCATGAAATGATTGAACATAAAGACATTATTATCCGTAAATTAATAAGTATACATTTTGTTCCGATTCGAGAGATTATCTCTTTTGCGTTAAAAAATCTTTGACCTCGAAATTTATAGTATCCCGTCCCCCACCAAATAGCACAAATTCCTCATTTGCATCGAGCTCTTCCTTCAAAACCATATTTTCACGTGTTAAAGATTGGCACTAGCCCTAACCTACTAAAGAGATTCAAAATTTATCCCATTTATTTTTATATTTAAAAATAATTTAATTAAAATTTTCATTTTACTTTTTTATAAGATGATTTTACTATACAAATATACAAGTTTAGAAACTCTTCCTTGCTATTTCGAATTCATGCCTACTTTTTTTTTGTTATTAAATTATCCTTAGGTGATACTATAAGTTATATTCCTACAATTTTTTTTTTACAAAAAGGGCTAAATCTGACCTTGAAATACAACACTTGACTCTGAAACCATACCAAACACTTGCAAATAAGCCTAAATTTTGTTGGGGTCGACCTTATTTTTTAAAAATAATTGAATAGCAGTAATAGTAAACAAGATTGTCAAAGGTCGTGGCAACACCCCCACTCTTCTCTGCCCCAGTCCCCCTGACCCCCACCACACCCTTTCTTGTTTGCTATATATTTTTTTTGAAAAAAAAATATTTTTACTTTTTCTTCGTTTTGTGGGTCCCACTCCTAACTTCCAATTCCCTCGTTTCTATCTTTCCAATCTATTTATAGACATCATCGACAGGAGAAACTTAGAAGCAATATAGTAGCAAACTCAACTCTCCTCTGTATAATTATAAAAACTCACTTATTCCAATTCATAATTTCACAATATTATCAATCAATCAATCACATATTCTTCTATTATGGTAGTAGCAACTCCAACTCCCCTTTTACGCCGCGGTAACAATAAGAAAAAAACCGCGGCGTTTGGGGTTCCGATAATTGACTTGTCGGATGACAAGTCCATTGCGTCCGAAATGATTGTGAAAGCATGTGAAGATTACGGTTTCTTTAAAGTAGTAAACCATGGTGTTCCAAAGAAGGTAATTGCGAGAATGGAAAGGGAAGCCGCGGACTTCTTTTCGCGTCCCGTCTCAGAGAAGGGACGCGCTGGTCCCGCGGCTCCCTTTGGTTATGGTAGCAAGAACATTGGCTTCAATGGAGATAAAGGTGATCTTGAATATATTCTCTTGGAAGCAAATCCTCTTTCTCTTACTCAACGAGCCAAAAGCTTCTCTAATGACCCTTCTACTTTCAGGTAACATCGCCTTGTGATATTATTTGATTGATATATAAGTTGAGAAGAATAATAGAAATATAACATATCACATAGATTGGAAGAGAGAAATCAAATGATATACTTCCCTATGTTCCTATTTAGTAAATTGTCATAATTTTAAGTTTCACGTCTCTTTAAAAAATTAGATAACTTTACCATTTTACCTTTATTTAGTGTTATTTTGAAGTCAAATTTTTCAATAAATGAATGTGAATTTGTTTATTTTGATTAATTAACTTGACCTGTGGGGTGTAAACATGAATTAATTATTTAGTTTTCTTATATTAATTAAATATATACTTTCAAAGCTAATAACTCTCAAAGGGTAAAATAAGAAGAATAATGTTATTTATGCATATTAAAAATATATATTTTTAGTAAGGACAATAGGTAAATAGAAATGTTAAAAATATTTAATATGCGTCGGATAGTATGTTGGTGCTATTTATAGCACTTTAGCTAGTTAGTTAGAAATGTGCAGTCCGTATTTGGCCTTACAAAAGTAGTTATTAGCTGAGGAGGAAGTACATATAAATAAAAGTATATATTATAATTTATAACTATGTTTGTTTGTTCATTAATTCATTAGCTAGTACTAGTAGGTCCACTAATTAATTTATTCCTGAAATTATGCTGGCCGGGTGAAATGAGACTTCCCTAGCTAGTCTATTAATGCATATATAATAATTAGCTCTATTACTTTGTGAATGCCAGCTAGTCACTTCATTTTACAACTTGCGTTTGATTTTTATTTTTCCCTTAAGATAACTCGCATTTCTGATTTGATTTTATAAAACTTTAATATCAAATATGGATATAGTCAGGTCATGGAAACAAAGTTCAATTTATTCTTCTGATTAGTACCCCACTTAAACAAAATCAAGTGGGGTATATTATATATAAGATTAGCAATTATATAATATCTGTAACGCATTAATGAATTTACTGTCGCATCCCTATTGTTCTAATTCCCATATTCACGTAATACATTATTATACAATTTGGTCTCATTACATCATCAATTACGTGTAAGGGAGATAAGAAATCTAGTAAAAAAAGTTTTTTTTTTCTTTTTTACCGAAAAAAAGAAAAGAAATTATGATCGACAGAATTTCATAGCTAAACAATAAAAAATTAATATGCTAATTGAGTATATATAGCTATGAATTAGTAACGAATTATATATAGTAATGAATTAGTAATAGATTTATTTATAATTATATATAAGGATGGCACCTCGTTTTCAGAAGAAAAGAAAGTTGTCTAGTATTAAAATATCTGACTTGCCTAATACTACTTGCTAGCTGCTGTCTGTTGACCAACGAGAGGTCATATTTGAGTTTTCTAAATAGTTTCACAAGTCAAATATATGTTTACACGTGCGTGGACCCCTTAAAACCTTTTTTAGGTCAATTTGGATGAGAAAAACTTTTCAGATAATAGCATGACCAACCATAAACTATATTTCTGAAATTTTAGGTGTATGTAATGTATATATCACCAAACAGTTGCACAATATATTTGATTATCTAAAAATATATATTTTTTTATGCGTTGACAAGAGTTACATATAGTATTAAATTAGTAGAAACTACCGGCTAAGGGATAAGTCAATGATAATAAAATAATAGTAATGTACCAACCAATTTTCATTTATGTCTTATAGGCCTAGCTAGGACCATGTACCAAAAACAAGAAAAAGTCAGAAGTCTATTTTATTTGATTCTATTTTAATGTTTTAATTATTTTCACTATCTTTAATTAATATGCAATTTAATTAGTAGATGTAGTCTTATTTGGTCGGCAGATCACTTAAGACTTTCAGTACGGATTCATTTTTAGAATATGGTTGCATAAGAAATTATAGAAGAGGAAAAAAAATAGAGTATAAAGTGCAAACTAATCTCTATTTGTTTGCTTAATAATTTAACGAATTTCAATAAAGTGTATCATTCTACATTTAATGAGTTCAATATGAAATGTTGAATGTATTAATTAAAGTTAAATATTGAATTTGTCTCTGATGTGATTGTAGCTCGGTGACAAATGATTACCTAAGTGGAGTTAGGAAGCTATCTTGCGATATTCTTGAATTGGTGGCTGAAGGTTTATGGATTGAAGACAATTCAATTTTCAGCAAGCTCATAAGTAATTCACACAACGACTCTTGCTTCAGAGTCAATCACTATCCACCATTTATTGCACCTAATAATGATGAAGATGAATTAAACAATAATCATTGGGACCTATCATCAAATCCATCAAAATCAAAAGTTGGGTTTGGAGAACACACTGACCCACAAATACTAACAATCCTTCGATCAAATGACGTTAGTGGCCTTCAAATTTATACTCATGATGGATTTTGGATACCTGTTCCTCCTGATCCTAATGAGTTCTTCGTTTTTGTAGGAGACTCCTTTCAGGTTCGTACAAATAAATATCTATATGTAATCATTTGAATTTGTAATATTTTTCGACTAATAATTAAACGAATGGTGCAGGCGTTGACGAATGGTAGATTTACAAGTGTAAGACATAGAGTGGTGTCAATAAATTCATGGAAAAGTAGAATGTCCATGATGTACTTTGCAGCTCCTCCGCTTGACGCTTGGATAAGTGCTCCTCCTCAAATCAACAATGTTATTACTAGTAATATTTATAGGCCTTTCAAGTGGGGGGACTTCAAACAAATTGTGTATTCATTACGTCTGGCTGATAGTCGTCTTGACTATTTCAAGAATCATACCCAATCATGACCGACTTATTATTTATTAACTCGATCTATTTGCTCTCTTAAAGAGTATAACTTAATTAGTATCGTCGTCTACTTTAAATGTGAGTGAAAAAATCTGTTTAGAGGGACTAGGAGGTTTATGATGTGTAGTTTAATTTCATTACATAGTTATAAATCTTTTTTAGGTGTATTCATATTGTAAATCTTTTGTTCACGTTATAAAGTGTATAAAAGTTAAGTTAGTTTTTTGTTTAATGAGCTTGTTCCGTTGGTGGTCCGCTCTATTATGATAAATGGTGGCAAATTCGAAGCGCCATGTGTTCACATTTATACCTTGATAAATCTTGAATCGTAACATATTATAGAAAGATAATTTTGTCTTTACTTTGGATCCTAAGACAACTAATTAATAAGAGAAAATAAAATCAGTAGCTTTGAAAGTTATCATATAGATGTAGCTCTTGTGACACAGTCTTGGTTAAAATTGTAACCACATTGCATAAAAAAATTTTAAGCTGAAATTTGGGATCTTGTCTATATGTCAATTGTCAGGGGTCTCTTTGATATTGACAGTCACATTCTGTATATCCTGGCTGTTATGTCACACCTTAAATGAGTAGTACATAGGAAATATGGTGCAAGATTGTGTGTTTGGTATAAATGAAATATATTTAGAAAAATAAGTTGATTTTTTATCTACTTTTTTTAAAGTGTTCGGTAGTTAAATTAAAATATTTATGTATAAACTAGAAAAATATGATGAGAGGTAGGTGTGGGGTGGTGGGAGAGGAGACTAAAGGGGATCGAGGTGAAGATGAGATGTGTTGGAGGACATAAATGACAAAAATTATGTGGACAGAACTTGTTTTCCCTACTTTCATTAGGAAAATCATTTTCTTCAACTTGTTTTTCTAGCAAAAATATTTTCTAATTTTTTTTACCTATCAAACATTAAAAATTTGAAAGCACATTCTAATTATTAAGTGCAGTATAATACAGAATTCCACTTTAGCTAGCTTTATCACCTTTTCGATGATATTATATATATATACACACACAAAAGTATCAAGCTAAAAAAAGAGAAAACTTTTGAGTATTGTGGTATTAAACATATCATGTGGAAAATTTAAATTAATTTTTTTGATGATATATATATATATATATATATATATATATCTAAGAGGGTCCGTACATTAGGTCAGTTTCATGGTGCCTCATCTGGAGGCAGGGGATCACAAAGAGGGAGTGGTTCCTTTCAGCATCGGGGACCTATTCATGCATCTATGACAACTAGGGGTATACAAACCAAACCGTAAAATCACTTTTCATTCAATCTCTTTACAAAAATGGTATATATGTACTATTAATTTTAACACGACAGTGGTATATGCACCTTTTTTAAAATGACGAGGATATAAATAAATCATTTTTTAATGATGATATATCTTCTCTAAAGCGCAAAGTTAATGGGTATATATGCATTTTTTCGTATAAATAACTTATACATATTTAGATGCTTATAAAACAACAATCTTACTTGTTTAATATTAAGATCTAGAAACAACATTTTAATCATTTTGATGTAGACGTTAATCTTAATGAGTATATAGATTTGATCAGAAGCCAAAATTAAATCAAACCTACCAAAATCATAATCTTAGTTACAAAATCATTATCATAAAATAGGCAAATATATTATTATTAATTCAAATTTTTTTCCTAGTTAACATTTAAATACCTTCAAGTGATTTTCTCATCTCTATATACGTTAATATGTTAATGTCTCAATTTCATTAATTCCTTGTTGTCTATTGAAATCTTGTAAATAACATTCCATAAATATTGATTTACTTTATATTTGTTCACAAGTCAAAGTTAAATCAAACCTACTAAAAACATAATCTTGGCCTCATTTGTTTGCACATAATTAGTCATCAATATTAACTTCTTGTAATTGGTTATCTCCATATTAACTTCTCTTACCTTATAAGATTTGATATTTAAAATTATTTTGATTCATAATTTAATTATAACATGATCAATTCATTGGTTTTGTCTAGATTGAGTTATAGAAACTCTTACATTTTAAGAAACACATTATTTGAGATTCTTCTTTTATGTAACTGTAAATTAATACAAGTTATGAAAGTTTATTATAATCTAATGATAGTACGTCAAATTAAATTTAATGTTATGTAGTAATAATGCCACCAAGGTTTTGTTGAGAAAAGCCTTCTACAAAAGTATCAAGCTAAAAAAAAAGGGGGATGTAATTATAAAAGTAGAGATTTTTTTTTTGAATATTGTGATATTAAACATATCATGCGGAAAATTAAAATTAAAGAATTGACAGAAAAAGAAATAAACATTCTTCTGAAGTGTAAAGCCATGATAATCAATTATATTCTTCTTCGAAACACTATGGAAAACACCAAGTAGTTGAGCTTTGTTGGATTATGATTTTCCTATAACATATAGACAATCATATACGGGTAAATTTTAGAAATCACATAGTTTTAATATGAAATTACAATATATCCCTCTTTAGTTTGTAATTACATTAATCCCTTAAAAAGTAACACAAACCGGATACATAATATGTAGCTCGGATACATTAAAGAGTATCTCGGATATATTATAACATAAATCGGATACATAATATGTAGCTCGGATACATTATAAAATAAACCAGATACATAATATGTAGCTCGGATACATTAAATACTGGCTTGGATACATTAAAGAAATAAGGAATTTTAGAGGTTTTTAGAAATAGAAGGGGATATTGGAAATAAGGAAAACATAAGACGTGTATTTCAGTAATTTTTCCATCATATATTGATATCTGCTATCGAAGAACCATAATCCAACATAGCTGATCAATTGCTTGTTGTCTTCAATAGAGTCACGAAGATGACTAGTTAGTTATCATGGCTTTGTATTTCAACATTCTAAGTGGCTAAGTTAAAGAGTAAGGCCAGATTGGATGGACGCAACTGTAATTTCTACAACAAACTAGTTATTGTTGGATTGGAATTTTTTTTGGATGACATAAACAAAGCTGAAAATGTGATCTCCTAAGTGGAGGACATGTATAGAGAGAGAAATGGAGAATACAAGTGAGGGATGAAAAATTAAGGAACAAAAGAAGGGTTTTATAATTGGTATGGGGTACTTTTACAAGGTTAAATTTGGGGATATTTTAAAGGCGGAATGGTCTGGTGGACCCTTATACTTGTATCAATTTGTATTTTGAACCCTTCTACTTACACTTTTGTCATCTGGACCCTTAAACTCAATAAAATACAATTTAACAAACCCCTATGACCGTTGACCAGGCTTATGTGGCAGTAAGATGTCTGAGTTGGCAAAAATGTGTAACTACACGCCTATTAAGGCGAGTGAGGAGCATTTTTACTTAAAATATATTTAAAATTATAAAAAAAATAATATTTTAAACCATTAATTAAAAAACTCCTTCTTCTTCACCCATTACACCTCATTTTCAGCCATATTCATCCCTTGCCCAACCCTTTTTTTCTTTTTTTCCACAATCTATTTTTCGACTAGATCTAGTGTGTTGGCTTAGGTTGTTGGTTTTGTGAGGTTGGAGAAGGAAAGGAAAATGGTCGTGACGTGTGGCGGAGATGAAGGCAGGTAAAGGAAGGAATATGAGTGGTTTCGCCGGCAACAATGGCAACGGCGGCGATGGTTTGGGCCATGAAACAATGGGAAGGGGAGAAACTATAATGGGTAGATTTCGACGAGTTTCACGGCATAGGTTGGTGTGAAATTGTATTTGTAACCAATTTGGGGTGTGAGGATTACGAAAAGTTTGGCCAGATCTGGTTGTGCGGTGGTTTAGGTTGTTGTTACTGTGGAGGTTGGAGGAGGAAAGAAAAATAGTGATGGTGTGCGGCGGAGAAGAAGAAGGGTGAGGGAGAAAGTATATGTGATTTCGCCGGCAAAAATGGCGACGCCGCCGGCGATGGCTTTCTTTTGGTCGTGAAATAGGGAGAATTAGAAATGCCAATAATAAATTAAAATGTTATTATTTTACATTTTATTAAATAATTTTGGTTAATAATTTTAAAAAATAGTTATGAAATAATTATGATGTGACATTAATATATCTGATGTGGATATGACATGTCAATTTTATAAAGGAGAGTGAACTACACACATGGTTGGAGGGGCTTAAAAGTCTCATTTTAATTGAGTTTAAGGGTCCAGATGACAAATGTAAGTAGAAGGATTCAGAATACAAATTGATACAAGTATAAGGGTTCACCAGACCATTCCGCCAATTTTAAATAGCATTATATATATAATGATTTTCATTAGATTTGATTAGAATTCAAAATTATAAAAAATCCATTAATCATAAAAACATTTCAAAAATATAATCTTAGCAAGAAAATCTTTATCATAAAATAGGTTAGTAAATTATTATTATTATTATTATTAATTTAGTATTTTCCTAGTCATCACTTTTCTTTAAATGGTTTTCTCACTACTAGAAATAAGCTATTTACCGACTACAAATCCCGACTACAAATATGTAATCGGAAATCTAGAAAATTTTCCGACTACTTTAATCGGTACATTAAAATTTATATTATTTTAATTGTTTTAAAATTTTACCGATAATGATTTCGACTACTGAAGTCGTAAGTTTTATGAAATAAAGTCAACAAAAGAATTGACTAGTGTTCCGATTACAGTAGTCGGTACTTTGTTAAAATAATTTTAAAAAAAATTTAATTGGCGACTACTGTAGTCGGCAATTTTACTATATTTTTTAATTAAATATTAATTTAATTTTTCGATAACAGTAAAGTAATAGTGAAGGTCCCTACTTCGATCCTAGGCATCAACATTTACTTTAAAAATATTTTTTTAGTTAGTAAATTCTGACCCATATATTGTAAAATTGTTTAATTAAGAGAAAATTGACTAGTGTTCCGTTTTTTCACTAACATTAATTATAAAAGAAAACATTAATTTAAAAAGAGAAAACTACTCTAAAGGTAAAGTAATAGTATTCTAACCTATTTTTTCACTGACTGTCTCTCTAAAATTACTCTGTAAACTCTTTCTCCATCGATTCTTTTCACTTTGGTTGAGGACAAATCGTTTCCAGAATCTAAAAGCAAATCATTTCCAGAATCGTTTGAAAGAGGTAATGTAAACTCTTCTCCTTTTTCGGGTTTCAATTTGGTTGAGGTACTGTAAACTCTTCTCCTTTTTCGGGTTTCAATTTGGTTGAGGTACTGTAAACTCTTCTCCTTTTTCGGGTTTCAATTTGGTTGAGGTACTGTAAACTCTTCTTCTTTAGGGTTTATATTTGGTTGAGGTACTGTAAAGACTATTACTGTGTAGTAGGGTTTCAATCGGGTTGTTTGAATTAGAAAATTGTTTCAAAAATAGATTTAGTAGTTGCAACATATGAATGTCTTCCTCAATTAGGCATTTTCTTGTATTTGTTATGGTTTCTCTTTGCGTTAAAATATATCCTCGAGCTTAGATATATTTATTAGTTCCCTAAAGTTTCAGTTTGAGTTATATATTACATAGGTTGTAGATTCAGCATACAAGAGCCAATATTTGAGAGTTACTTTGGTTTAAGTTTCCGGGTTCAAAACATGTTTAATTTTGTTCAACTCAAGGCAAGCGATGAATTGCTTGACAAATTCAAAGCTCGTTTACAAGCTGCATCTGATTGGTCAGCGATTGTACAATAATTAATTATAATCATATCAATTTTGTCATGGAATTGAAAAAGAAATTAGATATAAAGGTGATTAGCATATAGAGTATATTTCATGTTCTCTATTTTCTTCTTGTTTTTTCTTATTTGAAATCAAAATATAATTGCAGACATTAGTTTATTACTTGTAACACATGAATAAGAAAAAGTGTAAAAGAGCAATAGTTCTAGTGCAACTGCTCACCATATATTCATGTTTTGATCATAGGAGTAAAACATTAGTACATGCAGAGTAAATTAATATTCAATTTTTTTTAAAAGGAAGAAGAGTAGTAGTGAGAAAAAGGCACTTGAAGCAGAAACATGAAAAGAAGACAGAAAGAGGTGGCATATTTGTCTCCTAAGTCCTAACTTTGAGTGTAAGTATTTTGTATATTACATGGGATATGGGGGAAATGAGTTCTGTTTGTGGTTTTTAGTTTTAGTGACTATTATATTTTGAGCATAGAAAACTGAGCAAGTTTCTCAGTGAGATTCAAGAAAAATTGGAGTTGTGGTGGAGAAGAAATGACTTTGAATAATCAAAGTGTACAACTCATAGGATTATGAGGTTGAATATATTTATGAAAAGATACATCTATATATATATATATATATATGTAGTAAATTCTTGTTATGTATGATCATGCTTGTTTATAATACATATGTGAAAGCAATACATCTCTGTCATGTACTGCTGCTGGGTGGTGTCAATTTGGTTGTTTTTGTTTTGACATGAATGAAAGAAAGTACATCTTGTTTATGATGCATTACATTGAAAGAGTTTTAGTATGAACATGGGAGAAAACATATAGATGTTCTGTAAAGTTAAGGTACTGTAAAGTCTCTTCCTCTTTAAGGTATCAATTTGGTTGAAGTACTGTAACTCTCCTACTCTTTAGTATGTAATTTTTCTCCAGGAACGATCAACAAATTAGAGTTAATATATGCTTAATTTTCTCTACAAAACTGGATTGCTAGTTTGTTTAGTTAAATTCTCAACTTATTAAATATGTGTAAATGGAATTTGCACATCGTAAATGGATGTATGATAGAACTCATCCTAATCGTGCGGGATTGAGGGTGGAATTTATAAACGGGGTTAAGGAATTTATTGCAAAGGCGAAAACTAGAAATGATTTTCTTATAGAAGGCACAATTAGGTGTCCTTGTGCCAAATGCAAGTGTATCAAGTTATTGAAACCAGATAAAGTTGAATTTCATATTTTGAAGAATGGATTTATGGATAATTATTATGTATGGACTGTTCATGGAGAGAATGACGCCAATGTAGCTAGTGTTGATTTTCAGAATGCTTTTGATGGTGTGGATAATCCTGTAGAGAATAATAATGTTGAAAATTCTCGATTCAATGAAATGTTGAGGGATGCTTTTGGGATGTTCCCAGGGGTTCAATCAGAACCAAATGATGAAGCTAAGCGCTTCTATGGAGAGTTAACTGAAGCTAGTCGACCATTATATGAAGGTTCAATGCATTCAAAGTTGTCTGTTGCTGTTAGATTGCTAAGTATAAAGTCAGATTATTCAATTTCTCAAGCGGGAATGGATTCTATCATTAGGCTTATGAATGAGCTTAATCCGAGTAAAATTGACTTGCCTAAAGATTTCTACACGACAAAGAAGATGGGTTCTAAGTTAGGGCTTTCATCAGAAAGGATTGATTGTTGTGAAAAAGGTTGTATGTTATTTTATAAAGATGATGCAACTTTAGAAAATTGCAAATTTTGTAATCAAGCTCGTTATAAGGAAGTCACAAAAGTCAAAAAGAAGAAGGTTCCGGTGAAGTCAATGCATTACTTACCCCTTATACCTAGGTTAAAGAGGTTATACGCATCAATGAGCTCTGCTCCTCATATGAGATGGCATTACGAACATAAAAGGCCACCTGGTGTTCTATGTCATCCATCAGATGGAGAAGCATGAAAGCATTTTGATAGAGTGTTTCCTGACTTTGCTAGTGAACCTAGAAACATTAGGTTGGGATTATGTAGTGATGGATTCACTCCATTTGCGGTCTCTGCGGCACCATATTCATGTTGGCCAGTATTTGTTACGCCATATAATCTCCCCCCTGAGTTATGTATGACAACTCCATATTTGTTCCTAACTTGCATTATTCCAGGTCCAAACAATCCAAAAAATTTGATTGACATATACATGCAGCCTTTGATCGATGAGTTAAAATTATTGTGGAATCAAGGTGTGGAAACATATGATGTATTCCATAAACAAAACTTCATAATGCGTGCTGCTCTGATGTGGACTATAAATGATTTTCCTGCTTATGGAATGTTGTCTGGGTGGTCAACTGCTGGTAAGTTAGCTTGCCCATGTTGTATGGAAGACACAAAAACATTCAGATTAAAACATGGAGGTAAGAACTCATGGTTTGATTGTCACCGTCGATTCTTGCCAAAAGATCATGAATTTAGGAGAAATACTAGTGCATTTATGAAGAACCAAACTGATTTTGAAGATCCACCGGCAACTTTATCGCCTGAGGAAATGTGGCATAGAGTTAGGGATTTACCTAAGGTAACAGACTCTCCATCATCTAAGATACCTGGTTATGGTGTTACACATAATTGGACAAAACAGAGCATATTTTGGGAGTTACCTTATTGGAAGCATAACCTTCTTCGCCATAATTTGGATGTCATGCATATTGAAAAAAACTTTTTTGACAACATATTCAATACTGTGATGGATATCAATAACAAGACAAAAGATAATTTGAAGGCTAGGATGGACTTAAAAGAATATTGCAGGCGAAGTGAGTTGTACTTGACATACCTTAACAACAAGATTCAGAAGCCCAAGGCAAGTTACACATTCACTTTGGATGAGAAGAGAATATTGCAGGCGAAGTGAGTTGTACTTGACATACCTTAACAACAAGATTCAGAAGCCCAAGGCAAGTTACACATTCACTTTGGATGAGAAGAGAGAGATTTGTGATTGGGTCAAGAATTTGAAGATGCCTGATGGATATGCTTCAAACTTATCTAGATGTGTTGATATGAAAGAAGGAAAGTTGATGTCTATGAAAAGCCATGATTGTCACATTTTTATGGAATCTTTGATGCCTATATCATTCAAGTCCTTACATGATAAAATATGGAAACCCATCACAGAAATAAGCGTTTTTTTCAAAGAGTTGTGCTCTAGCACATTGAGGGTGGAGAACCTAAATTACATGGAGAGTAACATTTGCCTAGCTTTAAACAAGTTGGCAAAAATATTTCCTCCTGGCTTTTTCAATGTAATGGAACATCTCCCTATTCATCTTGTGCATGAGGCACGACTTGGAGGTCCTGTTCAAGGTAGATGGATGTATCCTTTTGAGAGGTAAGAACTTTAAATTATTTTTCTTTTTGTTTGAGTTTTTTTTTAAAAAATCGTCTAAAAGTCACACTTTACAGGATTATTGGCAAAAGTAAAAGGACCATAAAAAATAGATGGAGAATAGAGGGAGCGATGCGTGAAGCATATCGTGCCAGAGAAATGTCTAATTTTGATTCATATTATTTTGAAAGTGATGTGCCATGTTTGAGAAATAGACCCAATCGACATGATGATGGAGGAATTATCGATCATTTGGCACCACCCTTTTCCATATTTAATTATCCAGGAAAAGGAGGTCCAAAATATACTCCAAAGCGAAAGTTAACTGAGATGGAGCTAAAGTCAGCTACAACGCATGTATTATTGAATTGTCCTGAGGTCCAACCTTATCATAGGTACATATGTATATATTACCTACTTCTAAAAAAAATTCATCATCCCTTTAACTAATTTAAGTTGTTATTTTGTCGGACAGTTATTTTGTTGGTACATATGGGAATGATGTTGTTTATTCTAGGTTTTCAGACTGGTTCAAAGAACATGTAAGTGTTACCTAATACTACTAAGTATTTTCTGATTAATTATATGTATTTTTAGAATTTTAAATTTTCTTTAATTCAATATAGGTTCATAATCCAGTTAATGTCGTGGATGTCGTAAATGTCCAATTTTTACTTGATATTTCTTGGGGACCTGATCATAGAGTTAGAATAATGTCTAAGTACTTCATCAATGGGTACAAATTTCATACAGAAGAATGGTCCAAAGGCAAGAAAACCAATAATAGTGGGGTGTGGGTGAAAGGTGAGGGGGATATTGATTATTATGGTGTGCTTCAAGAGATTATAGAACTTGAGTATGTTGTTGGTTGGCCAAAGAAAAAGCTAGTGATCTTTCGGTGCAAGTGGTATGATCCTGATTCTAGTGGTACAAAGGTGCATCCTCAATACAAAATAATTGAAATTAATCACACGAGGCAATATCGTTTCTATGATCCATTTATCATTGCACAAAATGTGAAACAAGTGTATTACGTTCCTTATCCTTTGTGCAAGAATAAATCTTCGTGGCGTGTAGTTATAAAAACAAAGCCCGTGGGGAGAGTGGAGGTTGAGGATGCATTGGATGTAGCGTATCAAAATGATATATCAAGTGTTGAAGCAATGGTGGATGACGAATTAGCAGGTGAATTGCAGCATAGTGAAGGCATCTATGAAGAATTTGATGCTACCATCCTTCAATCAGATTTGAATAATTATGGGGAAGGAACATCCAGAGCTAACGAGGAGGAATCCCAAACTGATGAATATGAAACAAGCGATGAGGAATTACTTGAAGAAAATGAAATAAGTGATGAGGAAGAATTTGATAGTGATTATGAATCTAATGAAGAAGATTGACTTGTTTGATTATTTTTTCTGATTGAGCATTCCTATATTAGAAGTGCTTCTGTTTTATCATGATATGGCTGCGTAAGCTTTAGATTTTTTCTTCTTGTGGTTATAACACTATGTTCATTTAAGGTCATGATTGTCAGTTTCTTCGCTATTCTTGTTGGACTCATTATGCAGCCTTGTCTAGTTTATTGTGACAAAAAGAAATGGTTAAGTTTCTCTATTAGCTTTGATCTTGTGGAACTACAGACCAATTATCATCAGGTTGTTGAGGCTTAAAGTGATTAGACTCATTTTAGCTTAAGAATGATTTGTGCTAATCTCTATTGCATTAGACTCATTTTAGCTTCCTTATAGTTGAACATTAAAACTGAAAAACTTGATATCTTCATTCTGCTTTAGTGAGAGAGTGTTGTGTTAAACAACAGGTCTGGCTCTGTCTATCAAACTAAATCAGTAGTATCTGTTTTCTTTGGGCGAGTAATAATTTATTTTGGAGAAACAAGTAGTTGTTAAGGCATAAGCTTCACAGGTAAACTTTCTTTTGCTGTTAAAGCATAAGCTTATCCTGATTCTTGTCTACATTTGACTTGCAAAATTTGTTCATTAGTTAGTGTTTAGACTTCACTTCCAAGTTGAAACATTGTGCATACTAAAGTTGTGTGATATGGTTGTTTACAGTCTGATAAAATTTGTACTTTGTTAGAAGTTAGGACTTAACAATGTTTAGCACCTCTCTATCTTATAACAACAACAACATACTCAGTGAAATCTCACAAGTTGTACTTTAAATATCACAGTTTTACTTTCACAATTTGTTATCAAAGCACTTTCATTTTCAAGATGAGAACATCCAGATGCAGATTTAATCTGAACAGATCGCTACTATATTTGTAAGGCATTTTTCTCAATTATTAGGGGAAAGGGAAGTTGGACAAAAACAAAAGGCTGAAGAAGTGTTCTTAAAATATGGAAATCAGTTATCTATATATCAATAGGTGTAACTACTTGAAACTTTTACTAGAAATGAGGTAATAAAAGGTTGTATTAACAAAAGTGCGGGATATGATGTTTGTAATAGTGGTGTCTTTAGAGATGCTTGAGATGTAGTAAGGTATACACCATGAACATTGAAAGTAGCTTTAGGCCTTTTATTAATTTCATACTACTACAAGGCACCTCTAACGTGGTCGAAAATTTTTAGCACGATTTCAGCCAGATGCTGAAATAATTTGTTCAGAGGCTGCAAGCTGTAACCAGAGAAATGCCTATGAAACTTTTGCTTTATTGAAGGGAAAGATGTTTAATTCTTGTCCTCCTTTGTGATGGTCGTCTCTTTTTACTTAATTGTGTATTATGTCTGAAAGAAATAAGATTAGTGATTTATATATACATATATTTCAGGTTGGATTTCAGAGAGGCTTGGATGAATGGCGTCAGGCACATCCTACTTCAGATGCGGATTCCACATCATCTAGTGATATTACATCAATATGGACAAATGTGGCAGGAGGTGTTAAGAAAGGTAGAGTTTACGGGCTTGGAGCACAACCTTCCTCGTTTCATCCATCATCATTGTTGTCTGGTGCTTCTACTTCTCAATCTTCGGAAGAAATGGAAGCAATGCGAAGACAAATTTCAGAGCTTACAGAATGACTTCAATCATCTGAAGCTAACTTTGCTAAAGTGCAGAAATTCATGGAGAAACATATGGCTGAATCTGATGAAAGTGAAGGGACCGACTCTGATGAAGAGTAGTTTGTTTTATAGTTGTTTAGACATTTTCTATGAGATTTAGACGTGTTTTGAACTATTTACTTCCTTTTTGAATAACAACTTAATACTTATTAGATTTGATTTTGATGATGCTTGAGCTTTTAGACTCAATTGAATTGAATTGAATGCAATTTGAATGTTTAGGAATGTATTTGATGTTCGATTTTATTGTTGAGTTTTTGTGGATGGATGATAGTATTAATTTAGCAGGTGGTCTACCAAAGAAACAACACTTTTCAGTCGTAAAATGTAGTTTTTTCGACTACAATAGTATGCAATATCATATAAATTTTTTTAGAAAATTAAAATTGCCAACTACAGTAATCGGCAGATTACCTAAATAGTAAATAAATTAATCACGTATAAATGATTAACAAATAAATTATATGCCGACCACAGTAGTCGGAATATATATTAATTAATTATTTAATTGTTCAACTATTACGATTACTGTAGTCGGCATTGTTTAATTATTAAATGATTATTTTAATAGTTTCCGACTACAGTAGTCGGCCATTTAGGTACTTTATGGTCGATTCTTGTTTTATAATTTCCGACTACTGTAGTCGGAAAACGCCGACTACCGTAGTCGGTAAAGAATTTCCGACCTTCAAGATACCGACTACTATAAAGTAGTCGGAAGGTCATCGGCAAACCCCATTTTGCGACTACATTCCGACTAATTTTGTAATCGGTAAACAGCGAATTTCTAGTAGTGTCTTGGCTCTATATACATTTTTATATTAACGATTCTATTCTATTTCAAGACTAAAATATCTAGTCCGTATATACATATTTTACTAATACATTCCCATTTATTAATTAGCATATCTCATAGTTTGGTAAAGTTTCATTTAAAAAAATTATTTTTTATTTTTATATGATAAATTTAACATATTATTTTACGTTTAGATATTATTATTTTATATTTTATATATTATTTTAAGCATTATTTTGCAGAATTAGAAAAAAAATGTAACAACAATACTTTTGTTATATTATACAAAAATAAAAATTATATATTTCATCCCTCCCAAAAAGGTATAATATTGATTGAATAATAATAATAATAATAATAATAATAATAATAATAGTAATAATAATAATAATAAAAATAATAATAACAATTATATATTTTAGCCCTCCCAAAAAGGTATAATATTGATTGAAAATTTGAATATGTACATTTTAATTTAATAAAAATAAGTTTGATTAAAACTTTAATAATAGATATTTAAAATAGTTTCTATCAATAAGATAATTTTAATATTAAAAGTACATTGACACTTGCCAAAAGACAATAATTTGACTCTCAAAATCACTTTTTAAAAAATATTAGTCAAACACAATTTGCTTATGAAAACTTTTCAAATACATTAGCCATACACACTGTTAAAAATCGACGGAAGGCGTTGCTCCAAAAAGCGATGCCATTTGCCACACTGTCCGTCGCTTTTTAATAAAAATAATTATTTTTAAAATTATTTTACAAAAAGTGACGGACGACATCTCTTAGTCCGTCACTTTTTTCGAGGATTTTTTAGCCAAATATATATATAATTAATAAATATTTATTTAATATATATAGAGACTCCGTCCGTTGCTTTTTATTAAAAATAATTATTTATAAATTAAACAATAACCACGTTGTCTGTCGCTCTTAATTTATTTTATTTTATTAATTATTATTTTTGAAAAAGCGACGGACAACATCTCTTAGTCCGTCGCTTTTTGGTGAAAATATCTAGTCAAACACTTTAAAAAAGCAACTGACAGTATCGTTTTGTCTGTCGCTTTTTATTTAATTATGTTGCACCAGAAACGAGTTTTCCCCCAAATTCCTCCTCTCTTTTCTTTTTCTTCTCTCCCTTCTCTCTAAGAATCCCACATGTGCCGCACCACTGCATGTTGCCGCCACCACCTCACTCGCCCTGTTGCTGGCCCACCCTCTACCGCCACCCAAAAGAATTCCCCAACTGCCTCTCTTTCTTGTTATAAGGTTAGGGTTTAATTTTAGTTTTTTTTTTTTCAATTCTACTAATTATATTTGATTTTTAGCTTGTATATTGTTTTAGTAAGTAATTACATGATACTCCTCGGAAATACATCGAGAGTTCATGACCCATGGGGGACTCGCGAGGTCCATATATTGACACAGACGATCTCCACGTGTATGTGCGGACGATCTCAACGCACTATCATAAAATAAAAATAATTTTCGCACAGATGATCTCCATGCGCCCAAATTATAATCATAACTTTTCCCTTGCACGGACGATCTCCACGTGCCCAAATTATAATCATAAATCGATCTCAACACGAATGATCTCCACGTGTTAGACCTTTACTCACCCTTAATCTCATGTCAATGCATGTACACAATATGATATCAATAAAAAGGGAATGATGCAACATCTCAATAAGTCAAATGTCGCTATGACATATAATCACCTCAATTGTCACAATTATACGGGTTCAATAAAGAAACACAACCACACAAAAGAAATCAAGTCACTAAATACATCAGCTAATGCCCATATGCTTTGGCATTCTCGTACTATAATCTAGTCATATTATAGTAATAAGCTTTCCCTTTAATAACACCGGTACTCGTACCAATGCCTATCACACCGTTGGTACGAGACCCCCATCTTTTGTCCTTACCCATTGTCTATTCTATTTTTAATCTTTAATTAGAAAATGACCCTCAAAGAAGTCTAGAAAGTCTTAACATACCTTGAATGTCGAACACGTATCACGATCCTCAAGATTTTGCCTTTTCCTTTCGTAAAGCTTCTGAATATTTTCAATCTATCAAATATGCATTATTCATAAGTAAATAAGTTCGTAGACACTCATATTACTATACATCTAGCCTAGACCCCAAAATCACTCAAAAGTTGAATCTAGGCTCACAAGGACAACATTGAAGTTTTATTAAGACTAAATTAACCCATACCATAGACTCCAAATTTATTTCACATAAACTAATTATAAAAAGCAAATTGCTGGACCATTGTCTTGAAAACAAGCAGACACGAATAAGGAAACCACTCTTATTTATTATTAGAATAAGATCTGCTATTTAATTCTTACATATATATATAGATAATGTAGCACGGGTCCAATAATATAAATGGTATGTTTTGGGGCTAATAACGAGTTTTTGAAGCGATTGTTTGTGTGGATAAAGGAATAAGTTTTTTTTTATCACAAACCTGTACTTTCTTTGACGCTATTTAAGGCATAATAAGACTACCCACATACAACATTTTTGAAATATTTTATGTTGTCAATTATCATGATTTATAGTATTTTTACGATAGATTCACTTAAAGAATGAGTGGAATTTTTTGTATTTTTTTCAAAACATATTTTATGTTGTCAATTATCATGATTTATAGTATTTTTACGCAATTTTTAAATATAAAAAAAACTAAAAAAAATAAGACAAATAAATTAAAATGGACCCAATATATGTTATTTTTGTTGTCTCAATTTATGTGACACTAATGAAATTTGGAGAGTCATCCAAATTTTCATATTTTTTTTAAAATGTTTTAAGTTATTAATTATTGTGATTTGTAATATTTTTATGTAACTTTCAAATAACGTACATTACTGGTCACTTTGTCCTAATTTATGTGATATGGATAAAATTACAAAATTAACCCTTTTAAAATGTCTTTCATGTATTTTAAGTTGTTAATTATTATTATTTATAATACTTTTTTGGTAATTTAAAAATGATGTGTGTTATTTTTTATGTCCCAATATATGTGAGCCTGATAGAATTCTGAGAGTCAACCTATTTTATTATATAGCTTTTAAATATTTTAAATTGGTAATTATTGTAATTTTTAATGCTTTTTAAGTCATTTGTAAATGATATATGTTGCTTCCTTGATTGAGACTTTTCCATTTGTGACATATATATATTATTTTAAAAGGGAGTTTATGCCACTACAACACAATCTATTTTTAGCTACAAAATTTAAGCTACAAATTCGAAAATCGTAGCTATTATTTAGTAATAGCTACAAAAATTTTAGTTTTATAGCTATTTAAAAATTAGTAAATTTTCTTAGCCACAAAAATTAATTTGGCGAAGTTAAATCCTCATTTTTGTTACAATTGCTAATAATTGTGGCAATAATTATATGAATAGCTACAACTTTATTGCTACAATTCAATTTTATAGCTGGTTAAAAAATTTTGCCACACAATAAAAGTTATTGTAGCAATAGCAACTTTTTAGCCACAATAAATTATTTGAAACAAAATGATGTAGCTAAAGAAATATTTTTGCTTCAAGGTATAAAAATTTGTGGCAATAGTTAACTGATATAGCCACAAGTATTTTGCTATAGTAAAATTTTGTAGCTAATGATTAATTTTTGCCATGAGTTGAAATTTATCATAGCAATAATAACCTTTTAGCCACAATAAATTATTTAAAATAAATTATTATAGCTAAATAAATATTTTTGCTTCAAGTTGTTAAAAAATGTGGCTAAAGTTAATGATATAGCTATAGATTTACTGCTTTAATAAAATTTCGTAGCTAATTTTTTTGGGTCACATGTTGAATTTTTTTGGTATCAATGATAATTATTTTATCCATAAAAGTTTAATTAAAACAAAATATTATGTCTAAGTAAATATTTGTTTTGCGTACTAAAAAGCATGACAATGGTTGGTTGAATAGCTATAATTATTTGTCATGATGATGAGATGATATAGCCACAAATATATCATTGTGTTAAAATTTGTAGCTTATAATTATTTTTTATCACGGGTTAAAATTGTTGCAACAATAATAATCTTTAGCAACGTTAAAATATACCTTTCTTGCATCTAAATATAACTGGAGTTATTAATCATTCAATTCAATTTTACACAGTCTTATTTGTAAGTTTCAAATATAGTTCAAATGAATAGTTAATTATATTTTAATTGATTTTAATTAATTAGTCATATCAAATTTAAAAACAAAATTTCTCGAAGTCTCGCCTTAAACTTCTTCCTGATCAAGTGCTTCCATAATTATTATTTGTCTCAAATGTGTTTCATTGAAGTAATACATTTATCGATCTATTGTGATTAGTTGTGTCAATCATTCAATACAATTTAATTTTATATTTGATTTAATTTAAATAAATAAGTGATTATATTAACTTTGATTAACTAATTATAGAATATTTAAACAAAACTTTAACAAGTCTACTCAAGCTTCATCCTGATCAAGTGATTTTAGAATTGTTATTTGACTCAAACATGTTTCATGAGAACATTATCCATCAATCTAGTGTAAATAAAGGTATTAATAATTCGATTTGATTTTATGGGCATAATTTTAATAAATAGGTAATGATATCTAACAATTTTATTAATTAATTTATCAAACTTAAGAAAAGGTACTTCACTAAGTCTCGCTAAAGCTCCATCTTGATCAAGTGCCTCAAAAATTACTATTTTTTTTGAGAATTTTTCTTTGTAATTAGTTTTGTTAATCATATTATTCGATTCAATTCAATTTTACAATGGCTTAATTGTAAGTTTCAAATATAAATTAAATAAATATATGATTATATTTACTTTAATTAATTAATTATATCAAATTTAAGCAAAACTTCAATAAGTCACACTTAAGTTTCATCCTGGTCAAGTGTTCTGAGAATTATGATTTGACTCGCGTATAATATTCTGAAATAATACAATTATCGTTCTAATTTAATTATAGTTGATCATCATTCATCTCAATTCAATTTTAAAGAATCTTACTTGTGAGTTTCAATTATAATTTAAATAAATAGGTTATTATATTCGATTATATGTATTTTGATAATTTTAAGTTTACTCAAACTTAATCTATATTTATGATACCTTTGTGATATACTATTAGTTTAAATTAATTAATAATTTTTATAAATATAATTATAACTAGTTGACCTAAGAATTTAATAATTGAATATAGTTAATATTTTAGTGTATGTATACCATTATTTATATCTAATAAAAATTAGTTTTAAATAATACTCCATTTGTTCACTTTTACTTATCACTTATTTCTAAAATATATTTTAACTTTTACTTGTCACCTTTGACATATCATAAAAGGGAATAAATATATTATTATTTTTTCATATTTTACCCTCAATATTAAATAATTATTTTCTAAATTATTTTTCAAGACATCATTTAATAGGGGATAGTTTGGTAAAATACCTATATCACTAATTATTTTCTTAATATATTGTCAAGTCAAACTATGACAAGTAAAAGTGAACAGAGGGAGTCATATATAATAATTAAATAAGTTATAAATAAAATGAGTAAATGTGATTGTATATCGAATATAGTAATATAATAGTTTTACGGTTTTACCTAAAGAAAATTAAAACCAAAGCTTATTTTTTATGAAATAACGAGGAGGGAAAACAAATTTAAAAGAATTCATGAAAAATATCCCTCCAAATTGTTTCCCTCTATTTTTGGGGCCTAATTACAGCCTTCTTTTCCTATTAGAGAGCAAAAATAAAAATGACAAAAAGAATTGGAAAGCCAAAACCCTAAATTCTCTAAACAGATCCAAAATCCATTCATGAAGAGAGGAGCATCAGATTCCTTTATCTCAAATTCAGAAAACAAAGGTACTGAATTTTTATTGTTTCTTTAACTTATATTTAAAAACGCTATGAGTATAATGCGTATTATACATTTCAGTTTTAATATCACTATGAATATTCTATTAGCAAAAGTTTCTTGTAGCACTTGCAATGCAAATTCAGTATGTAGTATGGGTTAGAAGCTTTTGATTATCTAATAAAAGTAAAACTTGGATGTGAATGTGAAGGATATTTAGGGGTGAAGATTGAAGGGTGTTAGGTTTGTATCTAATGGGCAAATTAGTTCAAACATATGTTTATATATTACATCTGATGTCCAATTTATATGGTGTAGTTTGAGTACTTGATTTGATGTTTAAGAAACAAAAAATGAAATTTGTGGTCTAATATTTTTATAGGCTACAATTGTAGTGATATAGAAGTATTGCATTACAAAAGTAAAGTAAAATTAGAAAGCTAATGAGGAATTCTGTAATGAACTCCGTAGATTTATTTTATAAGGGAAAAAGGGTGTAACTTTTGATATCAACGATGCCAATTTCTAAATCGTTGTTGCTAAATGGTTTATTATTTTCTTTATATCTCTTAACAGATTTTGGACTATATGATACTTGAGAAATATCTTTTAGTTTTACCATTGTTGTCAAACAAGAAAAATATGCAAATTGGCCAAGTCAAAAATCCTCAAAAATTGGTCATAGAAGATGTTAAAGGAAATTTTAGTAAAAATAATGTTTTTAGGTAAAATGTATGATTATATGTACTCCTTAAATTCTATATATAATGTAATTATTTTTTCCTTTTGATACTATTAATTTACTTTATCGAAATTTTGCAGGTAAATTTGTAGAATTATTAGAACAACTTGGAGATAATGGCATGAGAAAAAGGAGAAGACGATGCCACTTAGAGCCTTAAGCAAGATACTACTATCGTAATAGCTCTTATAGAAGAATTATGTATTGTAAATGTTCTAAAATTGAAATATGTAATTATGTGAAACTTGAAATCTATTTTGGAATTTAAATTTTGTAATTTTGATCCTATAGTCGAAATTTTTGTGATTAATAATTCTTATGGCGATATCCTTCATTTGTAGCAATGGAATTTTATAGTTGTGGCTAAATCTATATATAGATTATAAAAAATTATACCTATACATTTTCATCTTTTAACGTTTATAGAAAAATAAACAAAAATAGCTAGATAATTGTGTATTTTGTCGAAAAAGTTGAATTCTTAGCCATGTATAAAAAAAGTTGTGGCAAATACTTTAATTCATAGCTATAAGTTTTCTAACTCGTAGCTAAATACAAATATTATTGCCACGAGACTAAAATATAATATAGCCACGAAGTAAGATTATTCATAGCAAACAAATCAAGTGTTTTGCCACAACAAAATATATTGTGGCTACCATATAAAAGATGCTACATAATTTATTTGTCGTGGCAAAAAATTTAAATGATTTGCTATAGGTATATATTTTGTAGCAAATTTTCTATATCATTACAGCTACAACATCATTATTTTTGTAGCTATAAGTGTTAGTCCTTAGCCACAGATCATGTAAAGTCTGTAGCTAACTATTAGCCACGCTACATCTTGCTACGAATGCTACGGAAACAAAAGTTATGGCTAAAGTGTTTAGCCACGGTCTTTTTGATATTTAGCTACGATGTATTTTGAAGCTATGTATGCATTTTCTTGTAGTGTGCCCAAGTATAATATATAATATTCAAGATTGAGACTTTTAAAAGGGGGTTTATGTTCCTTGATTGGGACTTTTCCATTTGTGACATATATATATATATATAATTTTAAAAGTTTATGCCCAAGTATAATATATAATATTCAAGATTGTCCACATTTTTCATTTTGACACTTTATCTTAGCCTTGTTCCATTTTAGCCCTTGAACTCCATTTTTTATGTTCTATTTTAACACGAAATACTATTTTTATGATTTATTTATTTTTATATATATATTTTTCAATTGCAACTTCTTATTTTAAATCGACATGTGTCATTTAATTTTAGTTAAAAAATTAAAAATTAACAAAAAATAATTCTTTTTAAAAATAATAATTTCTTTTTAAGAGTGTTATGTATTTTTGTGTGAAAAATAACCGACGAAATTGTGTTGGTTTTCTTTCTTTAAAATCACTGACAACCTAACAAAGTCAGTCGAGTTTTAACATTGTTTAGTAGTGTTATTAGCAATGAACAAGAGTCTTTTTTTAGTTGTGTTATTAACTAAGTCAGTCGAGTCTTTTTGAAGATGGGTTTTTTTATTCGTATTGATTTATATTAAAAATTAAAAGTGAGTATTTGCGTTAAATTTAGATAGTTATGTTCCTTGATTGGGACTTTTCCATTTGTGACATATATATATATATATATATATATATATATATATATATATATATATATATATATATATATATATATATTCTACTATATAATAAAAGGGAGTTTATCCCCAAGTATAATATATAATATTCAAGATTGAGTATATATATATTATTTTAAAAGGGAGTTTATGCTCAAGTATAATATATAATATTCAAGATTGAGACTTTTAAAAGAGAGTTTATGCCCAAGTATAATATATAATATTCAAGATTGGGAAAAGTCCCAATCTTGAATATTATATATTATATTTGGGCATAAACTCCCTTTTATTAAATAGTAGAATAATTATTGTATTTTTTAATGCTTTTTAAGTCATTTGTAAATCATATATGTTGCTTCCTTGATTGGGACTTTTCCATTTGTATATATATATATATATATATATATATTATTTTTATAAAGGGAGTTTATGCCCAAGTATAATATGTAATATTCAAAATTGAGACTTTTAAAAGGGAGTTTATGTTCCTTGATTGAGACTTTTCCATTTGTGATATATATATATTAGTTTAAAAGGGAGTTTATGCCAAGTATAATATTTAATATTCAAGATTGAGACTTTTAAAAGAGAGTTTATGTTCCTTGATTGGGACTTTTCCATTTGTGACACACACATATATATATAATAAAAGGGAGTTTATGCCCAAGTATAATATATAATATTCAAGATTGAGACTTTTAAAAGGGAGTTTATGCCCAAGTATAATATATAATATTCAAGATTGGGAAAAGTCCCAATCTTGAATATTATATATTATACTTGAGAATAAACTCCCTTTTATTATATAGTAGAATAGAATAGAAAGTAGAATAGAATAATTATTGTAATTTTTAATGCTTTTTAAGTCATTTGTAAATGATATATGTTGTTTCCTTGATTGGGACTTTTCCATTTGTGACATATATATATATATATATATATATATATATATATATATATAATTTTTAAAAAGGGAGTTTATGCTCAAGTATAATATATAATATTCAAAATTGATACTTTTAAAATGGAGTTTATGTTCCTTGATTGAGACTTTTTCCATTTGTGACACACACACACACACACACACACATATATATATATATATAATTTTAAAAGGGAGTTTATGCCAAATATAATATATAATATTCAAGATTAAGACTTTTAAAACGGAGTTTATGCCCAAGTATAATATATAATATTCAAGATTTTTTAAAAGGGAGTTTATGCCCAAGTATAATATATAATATTCAAGATTGAGAGTTTTAAAAGGGAGTTTATGTTCCTTGATTGGGACTTTTCCATTTGTGACATATATATATACTAGACATCGGAACATGTGCTAGCACGAGCCCAATATGTATAATTTTTTGTTTCAATTTATGTGACAAAGACAAAATTAAAGAGTTAATCAAACTTTAATATTAATTTAAAATAGTTTAAATTTTTAATTATTGTTAACTGTGGTAAATTTTTTTTATGTCTTTTAACATTCTAAATTGCTAATTATTGTTGTATGATTTGTAATATCTTTTATGCAATTTTGAAATAATAAAGATTATTTCTTCTTTCTCAATTTATGTGGTACTAATAAAATTTCGAGATTCAATCAATTTTTTTTGTCTTTAAAATATTCTATTGTTAATTATTGTAAATTATTGTACTTTCTAAGTAATTTTCAAATAATATATATTATTTCATTTGTCCAATTTATGTGTCACCGATAAAATTTGAAGAGTTAATAAGATCTTTTACATATTTTTATATATTTTGAATATTTAAGTAAATAATTATTGTGATTATAATATTTTATACAATTATTTTAAAAAAATTAAACAACAAACAAAACGAATTTATAATAGGAAAATTACCAAAGCATCCTTGAATACATCAATAATGGGTCCCACTTTTTGTTTAAAAATATATGCATATTGGGAGAATATTTTTGTCCAAAGTGGAAATAGATTAAGTATAAAGCATTAAAGTCTTTTAACATTTTAAATTGTTAATTCTTATTGTATGATTTGTAATACTTTTACGTCATTTTCAAATAATAGAGGTCATTTCTTCTTTCTCAATTTATGTAGTACTAAATTTTTTTTGAGATTCAATCAATTTTTTTTGTCTTTGAAATATTTCTAGCTGTTAAATGTTAATTACTGTAATTTATAGTACTTTCTAAGAAATTTTCAAATAATATATATTATTTCATTTGTCCCAATTTATGTGTCACCGGTAAAATTTGAAGAGTCAATCAGATCTTTTATATATTTTTATATCTTTTAAATATTTAAGTAATTAATTATCGTGATTCATAATATTTTATACAATTATTTAGTATAGTAAAATAAATTTAAAAGAAACAAACAAAACAAATTCATCATAGGAAATTACCAAAGTATCCTTCAATACATCAATAATGGGTCCGACTTTTTGTTTTTAAGAAATTGCACATACGAAGATATTGTTGTCCAAAGTGGAAATATTGTGTAAAAAATGTGTATTTATTGTTCAGAAAAACCATCTCCCTTACTCAATCCAAAAACTCCTAAAAATCCCTCTTGTAATATCCAGCTTGTAAAAAAGTTTGTTTTAAGTGTGTAAGAGTCAGTCGGGGTTCCCGAAAGGGAAACCTCTCTCCGTCTAAATCATGTAAGTCTTTATGGTTCCTGTATTTTCCCTAAAAATATATGTAAATTATGTTTGTTTGCTTTAAATTAATGTTAAGTATGTAAATATGTTTGTAAAACTACCCTTAGTATATGGTTAGATTTTTAACTTCTTAATAACAACGATGGATTAACCTATAAATTTCTAGGATGTTTCTAAGGCCTTAAAAAAGTCCGCAACATTCACAGGACGTCTTATTGGTCGTTTCCGGGGTGGGGTTAATGAAGAAGTTTTTAAGAATACAGGTTAAAAGGAAGAGATGAACGGGGTAGTAACTTAAAAAAAAAGAAAAAAAAAGGGAAAAACAGGATACATATAAGTTAAACATGACCAGACACGAGTAAGAGGGAGTACTGAGTAGGATTTACAAAAATCTGAATTTCTGTTATTCTGCTATATTTAAGTTCTGTATTTTTGGCTAAAATCTGTCTGTATTTTCTCAATATTTATTAAAGTCTGTTTGCATTTGCTGTATTTTTTATACCATTTTCTGTATTTTCTGTATTTTTTGTAATTTTGATACTATTTTCATAGTATTGTATTGCTTATCTTCTAAATGTAACAGGTGTTCTCCTTGACTAAAATTGCACCTTATTACTGAATTTTCTTTTAATATTCTGTATTTCTTTTCAGGGTAAATTCTTAAGTCTAGGTATTCTAATTGCTTTAATGAATCTATTCTTGACTTGCTTTAATGAATCTATTCTTGCTATTTTATCCTAACGGAATATCTATTTTATTAATACTTTTCCTTTGATATTGTATTCTACTATTTGTGTATTGGATATCACTATCGATGCTATGTAATTCCCACCTTAGAGCGCTTAACAATTCTGGGTTGACTAGTGTTTGTCTATTTACTGAGTATAAACCTCTGTGATTACAAAGTCTATCAGCTAAGTCTCTTGTCTCTAGTACTTGTAAATATATACTTATTGCTTGTTTTAATTTTAACAATTCTGATTTTATTTGTATTTTTCTGTATAAATACCAATATCCTAGTCGTAGTTGATTAGCAAAAGGATGTTTTTTCATATATTATTCCTGTCTTGATCTTAACTGTGTAATAAATTTATATTCTAATCTAGATATTATTTCTATTAGAAAATCTATAGATATAGATAAAGACCTAAGAATATTCCAACAGAATCAGTTGAATCTACTAAACCCAAAGATATTATATGATACAGGATATTTTGAAAGAAATAATCAGCTATATAGACATTATAGAGAAGAACAAATTTCAGCCATAGGAAAAGAAATAACTACTATAAATTTAATAAACCCAGAATCCTTACAAGGAATTATACATAACAGACTAACATTAATGCACATGGGCTTAATAGTAGTAGGATTAAAAGGATTAACCAGAAAGAATCTAGGAACTATATATATATTCTACTAGTATATAAGAGGGAGTTTATGATGGGACACATACTAATAATATATATATAATAATATACTATAATAAATCATTTTTTCTACTATATAATATATATAGTATATATTTATTTTTTTACTATATAATAAAAGAGAGTTTATATAATATAATATAATATATACATAAACTCAAATGACTTAAAATATTTAATATTTAAAAGATATATAATAAAATAGGTTGACTCTCAAAATTCTATCCGGATCACATATATTGGGACAAAAAAAATAACATATATCATTTTAAAATTATCAAAGAAGTATTATAAATAATAATAATTAACAACTTAAAATATCTGAAAGACATTTTAAAAGGGTTAATTTTGTAATTTTATTCATATCACATAAATTAGGACACAGTGACCAGCAGTGTAGGTTATTTGAAAGTTACATAAAAATATTATAAATCACAATAATTAATAACTTAAAACATTTTTAAAAAAAAATGCAAATTTCATTTGTGTCACATAAATTGAGACAACAAAAATAACATATATTGCGTCCATTTTAATTTATTTGTCTTAATTTTTTTTATATTTAAAAATTGCGTAAAAATACTATAAATCATGATAATTGATAACATAAAATATGTTTTGAAAAAGATACAAAAAATTATCAAGCGCTACTTGAAAGTCAGGATAGATTCCACTCTCAGTTAGTACGTACCTTTTTTTTTAAGCTAGAACTCTTAATCGTTCGTATCCCATACCTATGGGCTACTTCACTGAGACGATGGTCGGAGTTTACAAGCTGCTTTGATAGAAGCAGGTTAAGAAAGATAGCTGAAAGTGCTAGCATAAGGAAGAGATTCTATGGATGGAAAGAGGCCCTTCCTTGCTTTCAAGGTTTCGGCATTAAAAGTCAAAGGATTCTTTGTTTAAGTTTAATTGCACCGATTCTTGAAGTTAATCAATTGTAAAAATACTATAAATCATGATAATTGACAACATAAAATATTTTTTTTAAAAAATACATATAAATTTTTTTGATTGATTCTTGAAATTAATCTATCGTTAAAATTTATGTATAAAATACAATAAATCGTGATAATTGACAACTTAAAGTATTTATTAAAAAAACACAAAAAAAGAAATTGACTGATTCTTAAAATTAATCTATCAATGTCACATAAAATGAGACAAAAGTAGTAATATGTATTATTTAATGTGAAATTATTGAAAACTACGTAAAATGTATTGTAAATCTTAACAATTAACAACATTTGATTAACTCTTGAAATTTTATCTATGTTACATACATTGAGACAAGCGGAGTAATATATATTAAGTATTTACAAATTATGTAAAAATATTATAAATTACATTATTAACAACTTAAAATATTTTAAAATAATATTAAATTTAAATAACTCACTATATTTTATCTGTGTCACATACATTAGGACAAAAAAAAATAGTTATTGGGCCCGTGCGTTAGGGAGTTTATGCCCAAGTATAATATATAATATTCAATGTTTCTCCAAATTTCATTTGTGTCACATAAATTGAGACAACAAAAATAACATATATTGGGTCCATTTTAATTTATTTGTCTTATTTTTTTAGTTTTTTTTATATTTAAAAATTGCGTAAAAATACTATAAATCATGATAATTGACAACATAAAATATGTTTTGAAAAAGATACAAAAAATTCCACTGATTCTTGAAGTTTATCTATTGTAAAAATACAATAAATCATGATAATTGACAACATAAAATATTTCAAAAATAAACACATATAAATAAATTCGATTGATTCTTGAAATTAATCTATCGTTAAAAATTATGTATAAAATACAATAAATCGTGATAATTGACAACTTAAAATATTTATTAAAAAACAGAAAAAAAATAAATTAACTGATTCTTAAAATTAATCTATCAATGTCACATAAAATGAGACAAAAGTAGTAATATGTATTGTTTAATGTGAAATTATTGAAAACTACGTAAAATATATTATAAATCTTAACAATTAACAACATTTGATTGACTCTTGAAATTTTATCTATGCTACATACATTGAGACAAGCGGAGTAATATATATTAAGTATTTAAAAATTACGTACAACCATATTACTTTCTGTAGGCTTCGAATTATCGTTCTCATTTTTTAGGCTGATACAAAGTTTTGTACATTTTCTAATTTTTTTTAATATTATAAATCGCAATAATTAATAATTTAAAATATTTTAAAAATATATTAAAAATTCAGTTGGTTTCGGTAATTTTATTTATACTATATAAAATGGGACAAAGGAAGCAACATATATCATTTACAAATGACTTAAAAAAGCATTAAAATTTACAATACTCACCAATTTAATATATTTAAAAGCTATATAATTAAATAGGTTCACTCTCAAAATTCTATCAGGTTCACATATATTGGGACAGAAAAAATAACACATATCATTTTAAAATTACCAAAAAAATATTATAAATAATAATAATTAACAACTTAAAATATCTGAAAGACATTTTAAAAGGGTTAATTTTGTATTTTTATTCATATCACATAAATTAGGACAAAGTGACTAGTAATGTTGGTTATTTGAAAGTTACATAAAAATATTATAAATCACAATAATTAATAACTTAAAACACATTTTTTTTTAAAAAATCAAAATTTGGATGACTCTCCAAATTTTTTTTGTGTGACATAAATTGAGACAACAAAAATAACATTTATTGGGTCCATTTTAATTTATTTGTCTTATTTTTTTTGGGTTTTTTATATTTAAAAAATGCGTAAAAATACTATAAATCATGATAATTGACAACATAAAATATATGTTTTGAAAAAAATACAAAAAATTCCACTCATTCTTTAAGTGAATCTATCGTAAAAATACTATAAATCATGATAATTGACAACATAAAATATTTCAAAAATGTTGTATGTGGGTAGTCTTATTGTGCCTTGAATAGCGTCAAAGAAAGTACATGTTTGTGATAAAAAAAATTATTCCTTTATCCACGCAAATAATCGCTTCAAAAACTCCGTTATTAGCCCCAAAACATACCATTTATATTATTGGGTCCGTGCATAGCATGGGCAACATTATCTAGTATATATAATAAAAGGGAGTTTATACCCAAGTATAATATATAATATTCAAGATTGGGTATATATATATTATTTTAAAAGGGAGTTTATGCCCAAGTATAATATATAATATTCAAGATTGAGACTTTTAAAAGGGAGTTTATGCCCACGTATAATATATAATATTCAAGATTGAGACTTTTAAAAGGGAGTTTATGCCCAAGTATAATATATAATATTGAAGATTGGAAAAAGTCTCCAATTTGTTTCATTTTGCTGTGATATTTTCAAATGCACATTTATGTAGTTACTTTAAAAGTATGAGAAAGCAAAACATGAAAGAACCTAAGTAGCCCTATCATATAAAAACAATGTCTTCCAGAGAATATACAGATCATGGTACTATTAAAAGTGTAAAACTTGTCTATCCTAGGACTGTTTTCAGATTCCCTTCGGTCTTCAAATCCGAATTGTCATCTCATGTTACAACATTGAGGCCGGCCTAGCTGTTGTAATTTGTTCCACATACAAATCATTTGGTAAATTAGGATGTGTTGCAGTGTTGGTATATGTATAACTTGTGAATTCTATTGATGTAATACCAAACATAAGGATTCATTATTTGCTATTGCTATGGCCTATGAAGATTCATATTCAGTTGATAGATATATATACATCCTCATCCTTTGGATGCAGTCTGTTAGTGTGTTGTACTGTTGCATTTGCTGCTGCTGGTAGGTATTACTCTTAGAGTGTAATTAGTAATGTGTTGGAACTTAGCTTAGCTTGTTTGGTGTTATAAGTTTTAACTATAATAATGCTCTTTGTTTGTTTTTGGGTTCCTTGTATCTGGAAAAAAAAGTGAGACGTACTTAAAACATAAAAATATATATATTGATGTGAATGAAGTTCTATATATAATACACGCATTTAAAGATGCAGTTTATCATGTAGTTGAAGTTTCCTTGTAAAGTGGACGGTTGTTGAGTAGTTATGAAACTGCTCTAATTTTTTACTTCTGTAATACTGATATATTTATACAACAGCCTATATATATATATATATTGATGTGTATATTCATCAAATATGAAGACTCCTACTATTAAAAATTCCTAGATTAAATGGTTTTAAAAAAACAGTCTTTACAAATTTTTAAATTGAACTTTTAAAAAATAAAATCTAGACCTTTGATGACTTTTGTCAATGTTTATATAACTGTCGTTTTTTTAAAGTGTATAAATTAATTTGTTTTACAATAGTAATTTTGTATGTAAATTGATGACTTTTGTCAGAGTTAGTGTTTATGTAAATTGAGGACTTTTGTCACTATTTATATAACTGCCGTTTTATTTTTTATTTTTAAAAAGTGTATAAATTAATTTTTTTAAAATAGTAAATATGTCCTAGATTATATTTCAAAAAATAATAATCTATTTAACGTTATTGAAGAGGAGTTAAATAACCAATTGATCTTTATTTGACATGTGTATTTTTATTTCAAATTTTGAATTTAGAATATTTAATTAGTTATATAATATTTAATTATTTATAATTTAAAATTTTGAAAATTTGTAGTACTGACATGTATCCTTTTTTCTCCTATTATATATAGATAGATTTAGATTAAGATTAAGATTAAGATTATGATTAAGATTAAGATTAAGATTAAGATTATTATTGTTATTATTAATAATAATAATAATAAGAGAAAATGGCCAAAATGCTCCCCAACCTATAGCTGGATTTCTAACTACACATTCATACTTCACGGGGTCTTATTACCCCCCTGAATTATTTTAAAATGAAGTAAGTAGCCCCTTAGAACGTCATACCCAGATATGTGTCTTGTGGTGAAATACACGCGCTTGACACGTGTTTTCACCTGTAGATCGTTTTTTAAAAGACATTTTTTTCTCTTTTTTCTTCAACCTTTCTTCTTCATTCATTTTTTAGCCCTAATTATTTTTTGAGAACTTTGATTGGGAGAAAATATTGGGGGTTAAATTGGGGGGTCTCTTTTGTCTTCTCCAGAGGGATATGTCGCCGCCGTCGGCATAGTCTGAAAATTTCGCTGCCACCACCATCTCCATCTATGTCTTTGTTATTTATCCGCCTTCACCATTAGCTCCTCCACCTACTTAAAGAGGTCCTGTCATTTCTTTCAAAGAATAAAGCTCGAAAAAAGAGAACATTCACACCACCACCAAGACCACTATGAGTCTAATTAATGTTTGTGGGTATTTTCATAATTTTATAAGTCTATATGATGGAGTTTTTATAATCAAGAGAAGGTAATTGCTTGTCAAGAATCTAGAAAACAAACTAAAAAACACATGAGGGATTTAGATCTACATGTAAAAAATATTTTTTTCCTTTTTAGGGTACAATTGCATTTGACCAAGATTGATTTTTCAAATTTGATTCAAATTATTTTTTGGTGATTGGAGATGGTGGATTTGATTGTTTTTTTCAAAATTTTTATAATGAAACCGTTGAAGATGGCGGTAATGGCGCAGCGATTTTGGGATGATAAGGGTGGAGATATTTGACATATGCTACCATGGGGAAGAAAGAAATTAATTTTTTTTAAAATAATAATTAAAAATACAAATATTTATGAAATAACATATTTAAAACAAAATTTTAATATTGTTTTGGCTACCCACTCTCTCAAAGAGAGTAAAATACACTCACTTTGCCATGTAAGCATTTAGAGAGGTAATAATTTCAATTTTATAAAATTCACGGGGTAATAGAACCTCCGTAAAGTATGAGTGTGTAGTTGAAAATTCGGCTATAGATTGCAAGGGCTTTTGACCATTTTCTCTAATAATAATAATAATAATAATAAAGACAGTTTTGATATTTTTTCACAGCTTAAAAATCATTTAAGTTTGAGGGATGATTACTTTCCTATCCCTTATTATATTTTCCTAATTCCAACAATACCCTCACTATCTAAGCCCTAATCTTTTCCGTTTTTCTTCATTCTTCACTGTCTCTCTTCTTTTCTCCATCTTTGCGATTCTTGGAGTTTGCTCAGAGATTTCATTCTCATATCAAGCTTCTGGTAAGTTCTTCTCCATCAATTCAATCTCTCCATTTCGGAATATACATTATTCTTGTTTATTTACTACTATTTCTGCTCCAAATAGACGAGTGAATGAATCAATTCTTTTATTTCTGTTTTTTTTTCAGTGAATTGTTGCATAAAAATAGGGTTTTGTGTAAAATTATTGCATAAAAATCAGATAACTGATGTTGCTGGATTTGGGATTAAAACAGTAAAAGTTTCGCCTTTCTTTAGAGAATGATTGAAACTAGTTTAGGACGAAGTAATGCCTCAAAAAGTACTAACATCTCACCAATTTGTAGTACCATTAATACAATTAAAACCCAGAAAAAAAATCCCCAAACTTAATCCAAAATGTATATAATGATGTAATCTTTTTAGCTCAATGGTTATAAAATTTGGATCTTTTCTTGAAAGCTGAGAGGCTGATGTGAAGATTCATACTTACTAGCATAGGAAATAGTAGAAAGATGAATTGATAACTGATATTGTCGATGGTTGTTCTCTGCTTTTTTTGAGGATACAATGCTCTCTGGTTTACTAGTGTTTATTGTTTTTCTTTTCTCTCTTTTCCCCCTCATAGTTTTTTCTTTTAGCTTCTTCTCTGTCTAATTTTTTTCTTAAGAGAATGTAAAAAATACAAGTTACTTCTAAAAATTATTTTCCTAACTAGTCATAGGAAACCGTATCCTCCTATATACTCCTTTTGTTCACTTGTACTTGTCATATTTCACTTCGTGTGAATCAATTTGACTAATTTTTGGAGTTGAATTCAATTAGATTAATTCAATATTTGAAATGTTAAAATTTAGATGTTCGAAAACTATACGAGAAATACTACAAGTTGTAATCCTTCTTATATTCATATGGTGATGAAAAATACATCTTTAAATGTTGGTCAAAATCCATGTAGTTTGACTTTCGAGAAGCGAGGAGGGAGTATAAAGTTATAACCAAGGTTGCAAACTTGCAATTCAATTTCTTTTACATCAATTTTTTCTTTTATATTTTGGTCTTTTTGGTGTTTTTCGTTTTTTTTTGAAAAAAAGTTCGTCAAGTTGATTCTTTAATCATGAATGACTTGTTCTTCTAGTTATTCCTTGAATTTGGGATGTCATAGTGAACAAAGAGGTGTTTCCTTGAGGCTTCTGTGCCTGTTGAAATGGCTGTCAACTCTGATTGCTGTAATGACATAGGAGATTTTTTGAATGTAGCTAATTTCTGAAGGTTGCATCCTTCCTTGATAGTGTATTTAGGATTCTGAATCCCGGAAGCCTGCAATTTCTTTTCTGAATAAACAATGGGCACAACACTTCATTTAGTTGCAGTTCGAATTGATTCTCGATGAAATTTTGAGAGCGATCCTTAGTTTTCCATTTAGTAACTGTTGCAGCGAGATCACCGATAGCATTAGTTTCCTGACATGAGGTGCTCACGATTCAATTTTCAATGATCTTTCTCTGGAATGATGAAAGTAAGGGGTAGAGTAAGCGCTGATTAAAAATAGTCTTATTGGAAGGTAAGTCTGTCATGATGTGTTCATAGTAGTGAATTATGCAATTCACAGCTTCCAGATTACCAAGTCTTTATGCACAGAATTATGGGTGACAATACTTTTGATTAATTCTCAAAAAAAACTTTTGCAACATCCAAAAAAAAAGGATCGACAATAGATTGTGATGCTTGTCTTTGTGTGTATTTGACAAGTTTTATTTGTAACAAATTTAATATGTATTCTGTGATGAGAGTTCTGAAGGAAATTAGACAAAGGAGGAATACCCTGTTGGCAAGGGCCCTTCACAAGATTGAGGGTTTGAGTCACTAATGGAGCAAAGTGAAAAAGGCCCACTGTTAATCTCCTCTGTAAGGGGGTCCTAGGGAGGGCGGGGGATGATGGGTTACCATATTCAACAGAAAAAGGAGGAAATCTTCAAGTTATCAAGGCTTTTGATGCTTGAGTTTTTCTTTCACCGATCACTGCACCACATGTTGCTGGCTTACTACTGTACTCCACATAATTTGATTATTACTTACACTAAATCTATTTGAACATTGTTTACACCTATTGGTATAACTGGTGTTCTAATTTGGTAATGCTTGTATTATGTCTATTCGTGGATTATATTGTATCTGACTTTCTCATTCCTATCACAGAATCTTTTCCAAATATGGCTGCATCTTCTACTTCTTCTCGGTTGGTTCGTGGTAAGGGGCTTTACTTGCTTTGATTGCTAATATGGAGCGGCATGATATTCATTTGTGTGAGATGGAACTTGTGACTCTCATTCCTTTTCAATGATAATATATTAAAATGCCAATGATATTCTCTCCTCCCCCTGCCTCATGGGAAAAGGTGATGTTTCATGCAGATAAACTAATGAAAAAAGAAGTGTGTAAACAAATAAGAGTAAGTTTTAGGGGTTACAGGCCGAGATACTCCTTTTTTTGATCCGCAGAGAGGTAGTTTACACATCTTTGCTCATTGGTGGATAGTCTAATGAGCTCAGATTAGGATTTCCATGTACATGTTCTAGTTATTCTCCACACAACAAACTCATTTTATATTTCTTGCACAGAGCAGCTCATAAACAGGAATTACATGTTTCGTCTCTAGTGATATAATGTATTACCCCTCTCCCCCCCCCATTTTTATGGCACTTTCTGTATCCTGAGAGTAGACTAATCTTTAATTGGATTAGATCAACTCAATAGTTTATAATTTAGATTCACAAACTATACGAAAAGTACCACAAATTGCAATTTTTCTCATGTCAACATTACAAAAAAAAATACATTTTAAAGTGTTGGTCAAAGTTTACGTAGTTTGGATGTCGAAAAGCAAAAAGGGCCACCATATAAATTGGGTAAGAGGGAGTTTTCCCTTTTTCTTTCTCTGGAATTTTTCCATCGGAAAAGGAGAAACGATTAAGTAGTGAATTCGTCACTATTACCGAGTAATCTACTCATTCAGTGGGGTTTGGTATCAAAATCTTTGAGCAGTGAATGTCATCTTCATTCTTTACAGCATAGCAAGTAGAACTTAGATTTATAGTTGTAAAGGGAGGGTTTTACCCATATAATGTTAAGTCTGGATCATTGGAGATTTATTCTCTTGTGTGAATAAGACTTCTGCTGAATCAATTTGCTCCATTCCAAGTTGTATACCCTCATTGTCCTAAATGATGTTTATGGACTCGTTTTTTCTACTTGATACAGCTTTTCTTGTTTGTTTCTTTTTAATGTTCTTAAAGGAAAAATAAATTTACTAATACTTGGTCTCAAAGTTGCAGTGTGAAACTACTACACCTATAAGCTTATTTAATCATTTTTAAGTTGAACATGATAATTCAACTTGGAAAAAGGACGTAGTGTGATTTTTATCAGCCATAGAGTCACCAACAAATTTTGCACTTAGACAAGTTTGCAGAAATGGTTAATTGGTTATCCAATATTGATGGTTTTATGTGCATTACGAAGCCCGTTAGCAACTGCAACCGGATACTATGCTCCCTGTACCAGCTCATTGAATCCACTGCCTCCTATGCTATCCACATTTCCTAATCATCAGCTCTTCCTTATTTCCTTGTCTGTATGCATGGCCTGTGCTTAAAATTGTTTATGATGAAACTGCAGCAGTGGGTCGTTCATTGTTCAGTGGTCTTTGCAACAATGCTGATGGTTTAATGAGATCAACACACGAGATGTTGTGCAATCATTTGTTATTCCAGGTTCGTCTGCTATGCTGTTTAATTGTCTCACCCTCAATACCCTAATCTTTTTCCGGTTTGCAATCTTAATCAGTCATTGAGCATGAAATTTGGATGTTGCGTGCATTTTGTCAACGCATGATATTATATAATATGATATCGCAAGCTACATCATTCATAAATCATACCTCACATTATGATAAGCCCTTCTTACTGATCAAAAATTTCAAATGCTTAATTTTTATTAAAGGAAGCAACTTAACAACATCACATGGCTGAGTTGCTATGAAAAAGGTCTTGAAACTTATGAGTCGACTCTGCTAATTGAGTAGTATTTGAATTGTCTCTTGTTACCATGATTGTAAAGTTTTTTCACTTGTTTTTGGTCCTTTCAGCAACAAAGAACTTTCATACAAATGAGGACGAGTCTGAAAGTGGTAGACAATTCAGGTGCAAAGAGAGTTGCATGCATCCAAGCACTAAAGGGAAAGAAAGGAGCAAGATTAGGAGACACAATAGTTTGCTCAGTGAAGGAAGCTCAGCCAGGCGGTAAGGTGAAGAAAGGAGAAGTGCATTATGGTGTTGTTGTTCGTGCTGCTATGCCAAGAGGCCGCTGTGATGGGAGCGAAGTAAAGTTTGATGACAATGCTGTGGTACTCATCAACAAGCATGGTGAACCCATTGGAACCAGAGTTTTTGGTCCAGTGCCCCATGAGTTGAGGAAAAAGAAGCATGTTAAAATTCTTAGTCTTGCAGAGCATATCGCCTAATGTTTCAGCCTCTTGGTTGTCAGGTACCTCTACTCAGTCGCGCGAGCCGATTGGAAGACAGTTTTGAATTTATTGTATTTGTAGGAACCTGTTGTTGTCCACAAGCTGCAGAAGATGTTTCTTTTATCATCATAAACATTTTGACTTGTACATATAATTGTTGGCCCACAAGGCACAGTGCTGTTTCTGCAACCAGTGCTCAAGGCACAATGTCCACAAACTGACTTAAAATAAATACATCACTAACACAATTTGTTGGACCATTTATTGTCATTGTTGGAGTGATGGGCATATGCTTCTTTTTTTTTACAAATATCTTAAAAGATCATCTTCTTCTGTTCATTTTATAAGTGGCCAGACGATCGTAATTCCTCTCATTTTTAATAACTATCCTCTAATAATAATGCACACACTTGACTCTACCGTTACCAATGGAATTGGGCGTCGCGTCCTTGTAGCTTACTGTGCTATTCATGGAAACTTGTTTTATACCTTTAGGCCGCCTTAAATGGTTAATGAAATTGGTCAAGTTTAGCGATGGGTTGTTCAACTCCAATTGACTCATATATCTCACGTTATATACCTGAATAATTCCAACAGCTTTGTATGATTTTTGAACAAGTATATTTTATTATATATTTATAGTATGAAATTTCAAAGCAAGAGTGTTTAACTAATCAACTTTTACTATATGTGGCTACGCTACTGGTCACAAGTTTTATCTAATTGGAAGTAGGTAAAGAAAATTTCATGATTGTCCAAATTCTTTTCGTGTTGCAAAATAAGTAGTTGAGGTTCAGATGATCCAACTCATGAATATGGTACATGGCAGGCCATATTTTACATTTTATAGTGGCACATTCATTTTCTTGGTACTCTGCCCCTCTTTCTCTCTGTTTTTCACTCAGCAGCAATATTTGGTTAGCATTTTATAGGATGGCATCACTAGTGTTGCTGATGGAAGCGCTTATCAGATCTCGCGAGGACATCTATCTTCAAGGACAAGACGACGGGCTGCGAACAGGCGATCATAATAGTAACACGAATTTGGTTACTCCAAACAAGGATTATTACTCTTACTATTACTGTGGCTGGATAGTTGAAGCTGAGGATGTTCCTAGCTGGAACATTATATCTTAGTGTTGTATTTGACCCATATAAAGAAATCCTAGAAACATGGGCATTTCCAAGTGTATATAGTACTAGTACGCGTTTATGTAAGTTGTTTCTTTATCCCTGGTCTGATCTTAGTGTCGAATATAATTTCATTGTCAAGAAATGAAGTTGGATGCTAGTATCCAACTCAGTCCATAAACCCCTGCAGCAAACATGTAAGCAGGGCCATATTTATGATATGATCAATTTAAATTGGAAGCGCGAAACATTATGTCAACTGTATATGTCTCATCTTTGAAGAAAAAATATTATGCAAATAGCAGTGGATTTGAATTTTGAGCCTGGGGCTAACATTTTGGTGAAAATAATCGAACTATAAAGTATTCTTCATTCATATTAATCAAAGAAAGTAACAACTTGTTCTGCTTTTGGCTTGCAACATCAACAAAGGATTAAGGCAACCTAGATACATATATAGGGTGCATCTTTTACAATGAAACGTGGTACATATGCTCCTAATAAATTTGTTATTCTTCACAACAACAACAAGAAGAAAGACGTGAAAGGGTGCATATAAGCAATAAAGTTGATTCTTGAGTTGGAACTAATAGGGATGTATAAGCCAAGAATTGCCATCAACATAATAGGTCTCAATAAAAGGCATGGCCTCTTCATCGTTGAGTATTCGTGCCCACGGAACTCTTCCTGTCATGTTGGCTCCTGGTCCACTGCACCTGTACTCCCCATAATACACTCTCCTACATCCATTTTTTCAACTTCATTGCCAAAACAATTTTGAAACTATAAAAGATCAGTAAAAACCAAAAGACTTACGAGTCTCTAATTGTTTTTCCCCAATCATTCCATCCTAGTGGAAGAACAATGTTATCCATGTAAGTGTAAGAGAAAATCACTCTAGAATAATCACCCCACGCTCTGCCTAAATAAACTGATCCTGTCCCTGTTATAGTGCTGTTCTTGAACGAGAATCCACTTAATATCGACGAATTTGTACGTTTTTGGGCTGTCAGGGACGCTACTTTCTTTGCCACTGAGTTCAACTGGCAGTTCTATCCACATAATATATAAAAATGTAATTAGATTTGGGACAACTGATAACTCAGTGCACAAAGCATCTCACGTTCACATAAGGTACATGAAAGAAACGTAACTTTTCATGACATGTTTTAGACAATAGACAAGGACGATGTCTACATAAGTTAATTAAAATGCAACTGACCTCATATAGGGATCTACCATAGCCAAAAATGAAATCAACAGAGCCTTGAATGAAGCAATTGTTGAAATAGTGAAGTCCCTTGTGATCATAAAGTGTGTCTTGGCTTCCGTAGAAACTGCAGTTGTAAAATGCTGCTTTGTTCCCTGATATTCTTAATGCCACTGCTTGTTCTCCTGCCGTTCCAACCACATGGGGTGCTGTATTCTGCAAAACCAAAGTGCTATCTATTAGGATATATTTAATTTTTAGGTTCTTATCGTTGAATTCAATGTAATTTTAATTAAAATTATATAGATTCCTAACATCCATATAAAAAGTATTGATTTTAATTGAACAGTTACTAACTTGTTATCTACCTCCACCTGATAGGTTTAATACTGCAAGATTTAAAGGATTATACATATTTTTAATTTAAGATGATAAGATTGAAAAGTCTGGTAAATGTATGTTTAGACAAACTAAGACGGTTAAATTGAGATAGGAGGAGTAATTTATTTTTAAACGCTAGTGACAGTATGTGCTAATGCTTATGTTACTTCACTTTTTTGTTTTATCTGTTGGAATATTTTGTATGGCAGTAGAATTTAGCCTTCAAGGCTTCAACTACGAACTTGTAAAAAAATTCCATGTGACAAACGAACCTTAAGTAGAATACTGTCACGGACTTATGTCATACGCAGGGAATTTGTTGGTGCATGCATGTTCCTTACATTCGTATTTTAATCGTATGGATATTGGTCTAATCTAATGAACAACTTGACAAGATCACAAGATTAATATAGAAATTTACCTCAAAAATGACATTTATGGCGATAAAATAATCGGCATCGACGGAAACAGTAGCACTTTGGAATGTCTTTAAAGGCGTACCACCGGTTCCAGTAGCTGAAGCTGTGTCATTTCCTGTAATCCGTGGAGGATTGGTACTATCGCCCCGAAATGTCACAAACGGCAAACTTCTTGGAATGTTAATCTTTTCCCTACAATTTCACTTATTATCGTCACAATAATATTACTACTTGTAATACTAAACTTTTATCCAAGTCATCATTTGTTGTACTCGTTATAGTACCCCCTCCCCCCAAAAAAGAAATAAAGCACTCAAGATAGTAAATATAGTTTTTATATATAGTGAAGATTTTATCCACTAAATGTAGTTAAATACCTTATCTTATACACGTGGAAGAGATTTTATTTCGCAATCAATATACTTTTAGTGGCCATAAAGTCACTTATTTGGAATCGACTTTAATTATATATATATTGTAAAATTATATAAAAGTTAAAGTCTTTTTAGATTACTAATCCGGGTTTAATTATTTAGCATATGTACCTCATTATAGTGTAATTGATTTTTAGTGAAGGAATGTGAATTGACATGCCTTAGCATAAGGTGTCTCTACTATCCTAATATGTTGAGTAAGTAATTAATCTGATTGCGTAAATATTTTTTATACTGTCATATGTAATAATAATGAGGTACATACCTATAAACTCCGGGTTTGATGTCAAGTATGACCCTGCGCTTGTTATAGAGTGGAATGCTAGCAAGAGCTTCCTTGATAGTGTTGAAATTGCCACTTCCATCTTGACTCACACTGATTATCATTTTGTTCATCTCTGCGTATATAAGTTTTGGATCTAAGCTGCTGCTAACAGGAGCTGGAGGAACATGTTGTTTTTTGTGTTTAATTGATTCTTGCATCCATTTCAAACTTGTTTCTCTCTTTCTACTATTGTAGTGTTTCACATTCAAAGATATCCATTCATCAAAATTCTCATTGTCTTTTTCTTGTGAAGTCAATGGCATTATGAGTAGCATGGAAAGGAAGAACAATAATACAATAAGTGTGGAAGCTGATGCCATTGAGTTACAATGGGTAAGGTGGAAGAATAAATAACTATAATTATCCAATATTAAGCACTATATATCTTTGTGTTTGCATGATCACAATTCACATGCATATATATATATATATATATATATTGATAAAAGAAAAAGGTATTGTGGTTAGGTTTGGTCCTATCTTGACCTGTATTTACAAAACTGGCCATCACTATGGTATATTGGGAAAAGGGTCTGATATGTACCTCAACTTTGCTATTTAGAATTGATATATTCGTCGTTATGAAAATGACTCATATATACCCCTACTGTTACACAAATGGATCATATATACTCTTTTCCTTTAACGGTAAGGATTTATATGAGTCACTTTCATAACAAGAGGGTATATCAGTTCTAAATGACAAAGTTGAGGAATATATCGTAAATAAGGGGGTCAAATTAAATTAGTTAATATAGATTTATTAATAAAAGAACATCATTTGTTAGATAACGTCGATATATATATGCACCATATTTTTTTAATGAGAGTATATCCATTCTAAATCGGAAAGTTGAAGTGATATAATTGCCTCTTTTTCCTTAAGAAAACTAATCTTTCATGGTATGCATGACATCAGTAACTAATCTTTCATGGTATGCATGACATCACTGAGTGCTAAGCTTCAATCATTTAAAAATAAAAATTGAAGCTGTAATCGAAAGAAAATAAAACTTTAACAATTCGTTGAGAGAGAAGCGATTTTCAGAAGAAAAAAAATATAGTAATTTTTTTAACATATTCGCTGACAGAGCAGCATTTTTGCAGGAAAAAAAAGGAAAATTACATTTCACTAACAGTATAGTGAAGTTTCGTTTTGGTTAAACTAAAAATTGAGTAACATTTTTATGTACTTTGGAAGAAAAAGTTGACTGTTTTAACTACGGATTCGTATATTTGACCCCAACAGTTAATAGAGGATAAATATATTTCATTTCACATAATTAAGGTGCAAATTTAACCTTTGACTTAATTTAAATTTTAAAGCCCACAATGTAGAAAAAAACATTACACACTTGATCTGATTTAATTGTTTATAATTACAGGTTCTCTCTATATCAACCAACTAATTACTATATTCATATGCGAATGCAACGTTGTGACACTGAATTCATCTAGAACAAAACTTTAGACGCAAAACATAAATTTGAAGGTAGAAATCCACCAAATTCAAAATACAATAAATAATACTTATACTTAAATTCATAAGTATAAATATGTAATAATATTAATAGTAAAAAGCTTAAGGCTGAAATCATATATAAATTCATATTAGGTTTGATATATATGCAAAGTTATCTGTCGTGGTAAATTAATATTCTCCCCTCCTTTCCTTTTTAATTTGTTTCGAAAAGAGTAATAATTTAATTTCAACATTTCATATGACATATTTAAGGCCATAAGATTAAATGATATTTTGGTATATTTGATATAACTTTAATTTAGGATCACAAATTAAAGATTTTTTTTTATTTTCTTAAACTTCGTAACAAGTTAAACTAGACTATTCTTTTTGAAACGGATCTAGAGTATTACAGGATTTTGTAATAAATGTTAGGGTTTTGCCCTGATTTTCTTACCATAATTTAAGATTTATTTTTCCTAAAAGAAAAGACAAAACATTACCATAAATGTTTTTACTTTTCCTGAAAGGAAAATATAATATTCTTCCATAGTTGAGTTATTCTTTCCTTGGAAGAAAAGTTTGGAACTCTATAAATTGAACACCCCTCTTCTCATATAAAAAACACAAGAGAATCCACAATGTAGTCAGTTAAGAGTCTTGTTTATGGGGAGATTTTCTCCTAAACATATTTATGTTTTTTTTAATATTATATTAGTTTTATAATATGTAGGTCGTTTGACCAAACCATATTAATAATATATCTTTAGTATGTTTTTATTTGTCATCTAATTTATCACCGTCTTAATTGCAATTGTAAACTTCCGTATGACGCCCTAATCACCCTTTAGAACCCAACAATAAGTTGGGAAAGAAAGAAGGGAAATGGATTGAGCTAGTGTGGAAAGCATTATAAGCAGTTTAGGGGTCCCTACCCTGTGAAAGGTGTTGGGTCGCAGCTGTGGTGCAAACCCATGTTTCAATTAGTGCAAAAAATTTGGAGATATAAGTGGGCACGAGCTGAGGGATAATTAGCTGTATTCCAATTGAACTTGTTTGTTTGTCTGAGTTAATATCTCGAAAGTTCACTCAACTTTAATAATTTATCTAATAAAATCATTAAACTTTGTTTTGTATTAATAAATCATGAATTAATATCTCATATGGTCACTCAACTATACACTCTTCTCTCAGAAAGTCACTCAACTTTGAATATTAACTCAAAAGTCACTCAACTATGCTCTCTTTTCTTAGAAAGTCACTCAACTTTGAATTTTAACTCAAAATTATTAAACTTGTTTGTTTGTCCGAGTTAATATCTCGAAAATTCACTCAACTTTAACAATTTATCTAACAAAATCATTAAACTTTATTTTATATTAATAAATCATTAAACTTTGTTTTGTATTAATAGACCCCACACATCAATTAATTAAGTACTACTCCATATGTTGTTATAATAATAAAAAAAAATGTTGATAGTGGAGAAGAGGAGGACCTACAAGCAACTTGGTGGAATTAGGACTACTGACCCCATACCACATATTCAACAACAGTCAATATTGTCTCAATTCTCTCCAAAATGTCAACTGAATTTTCTTCTACACAAAGTGCTCGGACTTAAACTTCTTGATTAATTACTTGAACTCACACCTTGTTGGTTCGAGATAATATCTCAATTTCACAGGGTAATTGACTCTCTTTTTTCCGGGATGTTATTACTATAGATATTGACACTATTATGATCAATGAACTTACCAAAATACCCCTCCAGGAGAAGCTTGGTTATTCACATTTCTTAGAGAGATTAGTTACCGATAGCCCATGGAAAGCACAAACCCAATAACATTAAGTCATATATATAACTTACGCTTAGTTATAAACTGTAATAATACTTCATCAATAATAATAGAATTAAAGGCAAAGTAACTAATTGTAAATACAATTTTTCCTATTCAACGCCCTATTTTATCTCATATATTTTTCATTTTATATGAAGTTAGAGTTTGTTTAGTTATACTTTTTACAATATGTCTTTCATCATAATTTTTTCATATATCTTTAAAGTATTTTGAATTGTCAATTATTACGATTTATTGTACTTTTAAAGCAAATTTTGAATATGTATATTTTAAATTTAAAAAGGAGTCATATTCAATTATTTTGCTAATTTTTAGAAATTAGTGATATAAATTATATCTAGTAAAAGTACATTCAAATTCAAAACACTTTTTTTGTGAAATGTATGACCAAACACAAGTTAAACTTTAAATCAAACTTTTAAAAAATGAATTAATATAAACATATAGAAAATAGATACCAAAAATTATAAAATAAAGCTAAATAACAAAAGTATCCTCACACTTAAATTTAATTCCGAGAAGCACACATATTGATCGTAACCTGTGTGTTTATTTATTTCTTATATAATAAGATAAAAATCCTTATATGGTAAAAATTACTAACGGTCATGTATGCTTGTAATTTGTCTTTTTATATATATAATCGATATCTTCTCCAAGTGAAACCAAAAGGCAAAATATACTAGAGAAAAATTCACAAATAGGCCCTTTACAATTCTTGTAATTGAAAAATATTGATTTTTTAAAATTTTGCTTAAATTTAAAAAAAAATTATGGTATTATTATGGAATTTCACTTATATAAGTTAAAAGGGGAAATTTCCTCTATATATAGGTATATAAGACCATATTTTGATCTAGAATAGCAGTATTTTTCTATTTATCAATACCAGCGATATTTTTCTAACAAAATATACAAAAGTCGATTTCTCCCTTAGTTACTATCGTAGTGATTAGCATAAATCTTTAGGGATTTCAGTTTTATATAAATTCCATGTGACTCAGGTTAGTATGATTTTCTCCGTATTTAGCCTTATCCACTAAATAGTATGTGAGGATCTGTCACATCATCACGCTTCATAAGTGTTGTATAAGTGTCACATAGTATAAAGTTGTCAATGTGAATTCATGTTTACATAAGAAAAAGACTTGTCTTTGTGGATGATTCTAGAGAAATATAGATATTTTCCTTGGAAGATTATAGAATTACATACATAGAGGTTCTGGAATCTAGGATTGTAGAGTATTCTATAGAAGAGATTTATTTGTAAATATATATAAACTTGATTTAAATATTAGCCCCTAAGTTGATAGTATAAATAGAAAGGCAATCATTTGTAAAATTATCAAAGCAAAAATCAAGACAAGTTCTCTACACAATTCTTCCTAACAATTCTCTTATGCTCTTTCTTCCATTCTCTTAGCGATTGTTAGAGTTTTAGGCTGAATTGCATAACAAAATCGTAAGCAAGTGGTGCAAGAACGTGACCAAATTTTCAAGTACCGCACGTACACTTAGGAAAAGACTAAGAACGTGATAATTAGCTGAATATTAAGTTCAATAATCCGTCAATACCACATTAACCAACATAAAAGTAATATAATGATCCACATATAGTTCCTGAAAAAAGTGAATATTTTTCAATTTTTTTGTTTTATGTTATTTTTTAAAAGAAAATAATTTTATAAAATTTATGTGTATTTTTTTTTATCTATCTAGGACGAGTTGAATGTTATGATATCGGATTCATCTTAATTAAGAATGTCATGCTTGTCTTTGGCACTCCGGAGAAGCAAATCTTGATTGAACCTATATTTGCTCAATGGATACAATCCGCTCTTGGTAAAACTTCATATGGGTTCGATGTACTTTTATCTTCAACGGCTGGCCCAACATTCAATGCGGGTCGAAGCATCTGGTTGCCGGGTTGGTTAAATGTTGTTAATGAAAATAATAATTCATTATTCTTAACAATAGGTCCTGGAGACTTTTTGGTTCATCATGCTATTGCCCTTGGTTTACATACAACTACATTGATCTTAGTAAAAAGTGCTTTAGATGCACGTCGTTCCAAGTTAATGCCAAATAAACAAGATTTCGGTTATAGTTTTTCGTGCGATGGCCCAAGACGAGGTGGTACTTGTGATATTTCGGCGTGGTATGCGTTTTATTTGACAGGTTTTTTAGACCTAATATTTAGTATATTTTTATACATAAATTCATGTTCTTTATCAAAAGAATTAGGTTCAAATGAATTCAGTATCAATCAATCATATTTCTTCTATATTCAATCAAATTAAATAACTTTTAAAAAAATAAATTTGAATGGAATGATTTGACGATCGATTAAAGTGTGTGGCCATGAGTCTATCAAGACATCTCCCACTACACTGTTTCTTGAACACTCCATTGTCCATACAATTACAAAAGAACCCTATAGCCACTACTTTATTAATGAAATATCATTATAGATCGTACTATCATATTTCAATTATGAAAAATTAGCTAACTAGTCAAAATTTCTAACATATTTATTAAAAATAACTATAATTTAAAATAATTATTAAAAATATCTATGTGTTAATTATATAGCAAATAAAGTATAACCTAGTATAATTTCTTTTCTTTTCTTTTATTTCTCAACTGAGGCCTACTTTTGGCTAAGTTTGACTTCATTACCCACAATTCTCTCTCACATTTTTTACTCAAATTCTGTCGCTACAAATTCACCTCCACCTTTCCTTTTTTAACCGGACTCCCTATTATCTCTCTTCAACATTCATCTTTTTGTTTTTCCCATAAATTTTATCAATCACTCAAAAAATTTACACTAATTGAAATCCAAACCCTTCGAAGGAACCACCTATTGCTGTTAATATGAGAGACCGGCAAAACAGTGAAGAGTCTTGCAAAGCCTATGGCACCATGTGGGGTGGTGAAGCAAAAAAGGTCTGTGAATTCTCATGCAAAACCAATGGCACCATATGGCATGGCTGCTAAGTTAGCCCCAAATATTGCTATAAATTTTGATAGCAGCCAGTTCTATATGCCAACAATTTTTTGTATTTCTTTTTTATTTTGTATTCATTCTAATTATATGTCAATAAGTTTAATAATTTTTATGTTCACTTTGTATTTTAATATAACTTTGTATTTCAATCTCACTTTATATGCCAAGAAGTTTTGTATTTCTTTTTTTATTTTATTTTCATTCTAAATGTATGCCAACAAATATATGATTTTTGTATTTCAATCTCACTTTGTATGCCAACAAGTTTTGTAGTTCTTTTTTATTTTGTATTCATTCTAACTTCTTCTTCACTGCCAGCAAAAATCTTAAATCAATCGACTTTAATTCGACATAGATTGAGTATTATCAATGGAGTGTTAAAAATAGATATTTGAAATTTGAGGAATAAGGGAGAGATAAGCCATGTCGATTTTTATTTGAAATGTAACTGGTGAGAAATTTCAGTGATTTTTACCATATTTGAAATATTCTCCCCTGAATTTCTCCATTCTATTATTAACTAATTTAATTTTTTCAAGTTAAACAAATGAAAAATATACATCAATCAACAATATAACAAACTAAAATATTGAAAGTGTGGCTATAAAGTACTATTAAATGCTAAAATATTGTTATTTTGCAAAAAAATTCAAATTAATTAAAGCTCGATCTGAGGAGTGTTCTAGATCAAAGTCCAAAAGAAAAGCCCACATGAATGGCCATGGATTGTTTATTGTCACTTGTCATGTAGAAAATATCTTTAATATATACAACTTGAACCACATAAAATGAACCATCACATGTTCCTAGTGTGTTTGGATTATAGTCAAATCTAAGGCATGTATGTTTCAGAAGGGACAACTAATTAATAACTTAATTAGTTTGCTTAGCTTATTGTGGTGTTTTCATATTCCAAAGGCCCACAGCATGACCGGTTGATAGTGCACGTAATTTCATTTAAAATCTTTGGGTACCATTTACTTGCCTTTAAATCATTGAAAGGTAATGTATCCATTGTGATGAAATTCAGGGCTTAAGTTACAATTGTGAGAATAGTGTATCGATTGTGATGAAAGTAAAATGCTTTTATAAGTGAGGAAAAAAGAGGTATATTTATAGTATAAAACGTAGATAGCGTTCTTTCTTCTTTATAGCTCCTCATAATGCACGTTGAATCCGCTTTGTATAACTACATGAGTGAATCCTGAATCAGAAACGGTTACTAAAAAACTTTATTTCTGGTCTTATCATTCCGAAGCTAGATGCCTGCAAACATTGTTTCAGAACTTCAATGGATATGAACAACCTTATCGGGTGTGACTCAAGGCTATGTCTGGTGTTATTGCTACTGAGTTGCACCTGATTAGACTTTGACTGTCACGTGTTAACTTTTGATACGTTCACATGTCAAATACAAATTATGTACTAGCAAATAGTACTTCTTCTTATTTTTATGTACTAGCAAATACTTATAAAATCCTAGTAATAAATTAAGTAATCAATTAGGCTTCTTGAACCCCTTCTAAGCTTACTCACATGAATTATTTAATTAGACAAATATATATAACCCTGCAGTTTCCGATTTTAAAATGTCAAACTTCTTTGAACAATACATGTTTATTCCTTTCTTTGTAAAAACAACTTATATCTACCAACATTATTTGCAGGTGTTTGAGTGGACAGCTCAACTAATTGTGTGGTATTATACACTTATCATGAGATTGATATATTATTTGAAGATAGATAGTATGTCAATATTAGAAAAAGGAAATATAAAAAAAACAGATGAGCAGAGTCAAGTGCATGCTTCCAAATTCGATATGAAGCAACGAAACACATTCAAATTAAAGAGTAAATTTCACTTTTACTTTCTTAATTTTTTGAATTTGAAAAATAAATCTCTTTGATCAAATATGTAGCAACAATTGAGTTAATAAGATTGCATCCAAAGCCGAGTCTTTAGCAACATTTATATAGAGCACTAGTCCAAACGCTTGCCTTAGGCCTTCTAAGGCGAGCGAGGTGACCTGGCATTGATTATTCGTCACTTCATTCTTCTTGTGATTTTGATAAGATTCGAACTAGTAATCTCAACGTGTAGATAGAGGTTCACGACGATCAAAACCACCTAGTGAATTGTGTTAATTTTTCTCCTTTAATTTATAGTTATTCATGTACATACGATTCTAGGTGTGTGTAACAATATTTTCCCATGAAGTAATATCAATGTCACATGACATCGCTTTAACTAACATGCATCTGCTAGTGATGTCTTCACTATCTTTAAATTCTGAGTTCGTTTCTCCATTTAATATATAAAAGGTAAAAATTGCCTGTCCCATCCAAGAATTTTGTATTTGTAAAATTGCATGACCCATCCATGACACATTGATTGGAAATTTCACCAAATTACAGTCTGGTGTCACCTTCAATTGTGGAACCAAATCCATTAATTGGGTGCAGAGGACGTATAGAACAAATAAAGCCAATAAAATTGTCATGACAATTGACCCAATGCCATTCTTTAAAATTGTGTCAGGTAAAGGTTTATATCATGGTGCTTGCAAGGGTATATATATAAAACAGAGAAATGTAAAAGAATTTTCCAACTTTTGGATAAAGTGAAAGAAGAGAAGTTTATTATTTCCTCAATCTCATGTGTGTGGTTCATTTGGTTTGTCATTTTATTTTAAAGTTATTTTCAATAAAAAAAATTGTGTGTCAAAATCTTTAAAGGTTAAATTGATAACGATCATTAACCAATAAATTGATAATCGATAAGTCAATACCTTAATGATTCTATAATGGTTTAGCATATCTACAAATTGAAAATCATATATTAAACTAATGAACTTCAAAACTAAATCGAATTGATCGATACAGTCATAAACAAAGAAGTATTAAAGACTTTACCTTAAAACAACTTGTGAAAAGTAATGGGAGTAAAACATCAAAAGAATGTTAAATAAAATTTAGAATATTTTAGGTATTTAGTAGAACTTTCTAGAATTTTGTAGAGTAATATCTTTGATATTTGTACTTAAAGAAAAATCTAAATAGTCTAGAATATTAGATATTTAAGGAAGATATTTGTAGAAAAGATTAGAATAGTCTAGATCCTTAGTATCTAGAATCATCCCTACACAAGTATAAATATGATGACCTTAGTCATCTGTAGACAACCCAAGAATAACCAAAACTAAAGACAATTGAAGAGTCTTCTTCCATAAACAAGTTATCCTTTTTAGCTTCATCTTCCTTAGTTGAATCTTCCGAAAGTTGAATCTTTCAATCTTAATTAATGATCTTGGACTAGTAAAAGATTTTCCGATTATACTTTTCTTCTGCTATTCTCTACAATTACTGTACTCATACTTTCAACAAGGATCGGAATTCGGAATATAGGTTCGGCTCTAGTCCTAAACCTTATACCTAAGTCAATCAAAAAGAGCATATTATCATGAAGTAAAAATTACTCAAAACTCATAGAAAAAGATTACCACTTATACACTCAACTAATTTAATGAGTTTATCAACAAATAATAAATTCCGTGATCCTTTGAGCTTCATATATTAATTAAATAATCTTTTATTACAGCATTATATTCAATAAGTATATTTGAGTATATTCTATTTTATGTGACATTAATTTAGGGGTGTTCACGAGTTGGTTTGGGTCGGTTATTGGTCAAAATCAAAACCAAACCAACTTAATCGGTTTTTAAATTATCAAAACCAAACCAAACCTAATATAATATATATTTATCGGTTTGGTTGTTATCGGTTTCGGTTCGGTTTGATTCGGTTATTCGATTATTAACCATATACATAAAATTAAAAGAAATAATTTATTCAAAACGTGAAAAAAGTGACTATAATCCATTCAAAACGAAAAATAGTTAGAATGACTGACATTACAAAACTTTCGATCATTGAATTTACTATGAATAAAGCTTCAAAATTCACTAGTTTTGTCCTAGAAGGAAGAGACATTGACATTTTTAGTCTCACAAAGAATTGTCATAGACACTCATATACATGAAACCAATAAGATAGATGTTCTTACCTTGGACATTTTTACTTTCATAAGTAAATTATAAATAATTTTTGATGAATACATATATAAGATTTTTAAAATTGTTTATAAAATAGTATATTATGTATGCATAATAATAAAATTTATGTGTATTATTTATCGGTTTGGTTCGGTTATTTCTTCGGTTTTTTCCGAACAAAACCATAACCAAACCAAATACTATCGATTTTTTAAAAATCTAAATCCAAACCAAACCAAACCCTAAATAAAATTGGTTCATTTAATCGGTTTGGTTCGATGTTTCAATTTGAATCGGTTTTTATCCAAACCGTGAACACCCCTAGACATTATTATTGTTTGAAAGGTCAATGTACTTTTATGTTAAATTTTGAGAATGATTTTTTCATATATATATATGTATTGAAAATAAGTCTTATGACATATACTATCGTTAAATCTCTAATCTCTATATTCGAGTCCATACCAAATATAATTTAATATTCGTATCTAATGCCCGTAATACTTATGTTTTATCTGATAATCTCATCATTTAAATATACACCATAATATTGTTATTCCTTATTTTACTAACAAAATAAAAAGTATAACTTACATAAATCACATAGTGTAAAGAGTAAATTACATCTTATCCCTATTTTTTTCCTAATTACAATAATCCCTTAAAATTTATACCTTCTACATAAGTTCCCATCCGGATACATTAATTCACCATTCGGATACATTAATTCTAATACAAGAAACTCTTTTTGTTGCACTAAAAAGGGAATAAAATCTGAAAATTAATTAAATCCCATAAATTACGCTTATGTTTATTCTTACTCTCAATCATACATAGGAAAATCCTAATAGAATGAAGAAATTCAATTTTCAAATTGCTCTCCCTGTTCAACAAAGAAACCTTTCAGATTTGATTCAAAAACTTTTGTTGAAATTTTGGGTAAGCGAGGTGAATTATGAAGGATACAAAAGTGATGGTATTGTTGTTGGACAAACGATATTCTTTTGAATCTTCAAGTTCATAGATCCTTTCAATTTTGATTCAAGATTATAAAAAATTTTGAGATTCAAGATTCTTTCTTCTCTCAATTCAATGAAGATCCTTTCAATTTTGATTCAAAATTGTTGAAAATTTTGAGATACAAAATTCTTCTCCTAGTTTATTGAAGATCCTTTCAATTTTGATTCAAAATTGTCGAAAAAATTGAGAAGATACATCATGAATATCTTTGCTACTTAGCATTTTATATACTATTTATGTATCTTGTTTAAATTGATAAGTATTGTATTTATACTAGATACATTAAATAAATAATTATTGTCATAAGGTGTTAGATTTGAGATTGATACATTACTGTGTGGTAGTTGCTATCTAATTGATACATTTAGTATAAATTTGAATTTACGTATCATATCTAAAAAATTAGTGCATGATACATTACTATTTATGTATCTCGTTTAATTTGATAAGTATTATATTTATACTAGATACATTAAATAAGTAATTGTTGCCCATAAGATGTTAGATTTGAGATCGATACATTACCGTGTGCTGGTTGCTATGTAATTGATACATTTAGTATAAATTAGAATTTACGTATATATCATATCTAAAAAAAATTAGTGCATGATGCAATACTATTATGTATCTCGTTTAAATTGATAAGTATTGTATTGTTTGCCTTGAAAGATACGTATAACTTACATAATGTATCATTTTGTAGTTGATAATAATGTATTTGATACAATAAGGTTGTGAAAGAAAGATGTATGTAGGCTGAAATAAAGTGTATCACAATAAATAAGAATTAAGTTATCAATTAGAGACATGAACAAACACAAATTTGGCTCCCCTCCATTACACTTTCCATCCATTTCGTCAAGTATACTTCTAGATGAGAGACATGTGTCTTATTCAATTTTTAAAGATCAAGATTATATTATATTAAGAAGTATTGTAACCATAGTTAAGTTAACAAATTTTGATAAACTATTCTTCAAATTTGGTAAGAACAAGATATTCCACATAAATTTTAATATCCATTAATATCATTATTTTCATCTTATATTTTTTAAAAACATATTAAACTATGCTATCTTTAAGATGAGAATTGACCACAAAAAATTGTGGCAATAAATTTTATACTTGAAATATTATGTTGAGAAACCAAAAAGAAGGTAAAAAAATGATCAATATTGACAAAAATTATAAAATAAAAGAAAGGGAAATAAAAATAATAATAACAAAAAAAAAGAAGATGAGATGTTATCAAGATTACAAATGTGAATTATCAAAATTCTAAAGTTTAGGAGAAATTGTGGTTGTTGTGTTTGAAAAAGGAAAAAAATGAAATATATATGTTTTTAAAAAATATTATTTTATCTTCTTCGGTTTTTTTTTGTTTTGTGAATTTTGAAAACATATTTAAAGCCAAAATATTTTCGAAGATTGTTATTTATCAAGCTAAATAAAAATAGAGATTAGTGGAGTGAAATAAGAAAGGGATAAATATTGATTTTGGGAGTTAGGATTTATGTATCCAGGATTTGGGAGTAAAATAAGGGATTTTGGAAAAATTTAGAACTGGTAGGGATTAAAGGAATTATATATAAAAAAAAGGTGTGTATATAGGTAATTTATCCAAATAAAAATAATAATTTTGACGTTTTATATCGATTTTTTTTAAAATTATTTTTTAATCTAGAGCACCAAACGAGTTAAAACAATGGATTCAAATAAGTCCAAACATGAACTTAAGCCTCCCCTTAACTCGAGGGCAGGAAAGATTAGTTTCTTCCAGCCTCTTCTATTCATGATTCATCCATGCCAACAACTCCCCAGTCAAATCACTAGTATTATTATTATTTCTCAGTTTCATTTTATTTATTTTATATTTTAAAAATATGCATATTTTTAATGATATCTTATTATCATAAACTAAAAGGTAGTATTTAATATGTCTTTAATCTAATTTATTTTTTAAAACTTCATGTCATTTAGATAAACAAATTGACTTTACACTATTTTTTTATTGATGGCTATGGAATTTTGAATTGATGCACTTGAGTTGAGGTCGTAATGATAAAATTTGCATATACTTTATTCTTTTTCCTCACATTAATTGTTATTTCACGAAATATGTTATTGTTAATTAGAGTCTCAAACTAACAAATTGATACGGTGTAATTTCTTACAGCATGGCCCCAGTTCCAGAATAATCCCGTAGCTTCAATCTCAACCGTCCGATCAAATGATCATTTGCACACGTGTCGGCCACACTCCAATAATCACGAGAATCCAAACATTACTTGTAATTCACCTCTATATATTACACCACTTCTCCCATACCCATTTTCATCAATTCAAATCACTAACAAAAAAAATAATAATCAACATTCTCATTAGCATAATCTTAATTCTGCGATCCAGCATATTGCCATGGCTCCGGCGATTGCTAGAGTAACCGAGAAAATGGCGAAACCAGTAACTAACGGGCCGGGTCCTGCTACATTGGACCGGGCCTACGTGACGTTTTTGGCGGGAAATGGTGATTATGTGAAAGGTGTGATTGGATTAGCAAAGGGTTTGAGGAAGGTCAAATCGGAGTATCCGCTGGTGGTGGCGGTGCTGCCGGATGTTCCGGCAGAGCACCGCCGTATGCTGGAGGAGCAAGGCTGTATAGTGAGGGAGATTGAGCCAGTTTACCCACCTGAAAACCAAACTCAATTTGCAATGGCTTATTACGTCATCAACTACTCTAAGCTTCGTATTTGGGAGGTAAGTGGGATCCATCTTTTGACACGTGTCATGTTTTAAATTTCGGTAACACCACATTTGCAATTACACGTGGATGGACCTGCCACACGTCATGTTTCTAGTGTTGCTACGTCAGATTATTCATTACACGTGGATGATAATTATTTCTCTCTATCCCAATTTATATGTAAAAATTACTATAAGATACAATAATTAACAATTCAAAATATTTAAAAATATATTATAAAAATAGACTTACTTAAATTTGAAATTCGAAGAATGTCACGGAAATTGAAAGTGAAGAAGTACTAAAAATGATAATTGTAGACAATATAATTTTTATTTTTTTAAAATGTCACATAAATTTGACTCCAAGGGGAGTAATTAGTACGAGGGCATTTTTGGGGTTGATTTTCTTATTTCTTTAATTATCAACTCTAACGACTGAGACTTGTTACCTTGACATACAAAGTAATCGAACTTGTTATAACATATTAAAGATGTATAGAGTGATTGGGAGGTGGGTTTCTCATATGGTAAACTTGGGATCTAATTTAGCCTCTATATGCTATTCAAGCATGAGTTCGTCATATAGGATTTATTTAGTGCGGTTTATATTTTCTGTGTGGTTTGTGATCTATGGTAAAGTGAATAGACTATCACAGAGTGGTCACCCGAAGAGTAGAGTTTATGTGTAGCCCTTAGGGTTTCAAAAATAAAAGTAGTCACATTTGGAGTTTGGTATGATACATTGAAGATTTGTGCGTCAATTAGTAAATTTGGAATTGAGACATAGTTAATCAATTGAGGATTATTGTAGGGCAGGGCGGACCTAGCTACAATATAACGTAATTTACTAAATATGTATAAATACAGCGAATGTAGGTCCGGGAATGTAACCTAGTTACTATCATCTATTAATTTGATATCGTTGTATTAAATTCATTAACTTCGTTACAGTTGGATTATTATTGACATATATTTGTCATTACATGGGTGCAGTTTGTGGAATACAAGAAGATGATATACCTAGATGGTGACATTCAGGTGTATGACAACATAGATCATTTGTTTGATTTGGCGGATGGTTATTTCTACGCTGTAATGGACTGTTTCTGTGAGAAAACATGGAGTCACACGCCTCAATACAAAATCGGCTACTGTCAGCAGTGTCCGGACAGAATTAAGTGGCCTAGTGACGAATTGGGTCAGCCACCATCCCTATATTTCAACGCTGGAATGTTCGTGTTTGAGCCCAGCCTCCATACTTACCAAGACCTCTTGAAGAAACTTCAAATCACCCCTCCTACTCCTTTTGCAGAGCAGGTATAAGGTTCCCAAATTTTTAGCAGATATTGCAACATTTACATATAATTAAAGTTATTGGGTTCTGTCGAACCAGTACATATACCCTTGTCCTTGATTAAGGTGATTGATTGATGTTGTGATCATATGACAGGATTTCCTGAATATGTATTTCAAGAACATCTACAGACCCATACCACTAGTGTACAATCTTGTTCTAGCAATGTTATGGCGTCATCCCGAGAATGTTGAGCTTGATAAAGTGAAAGTTGTACACTATTGTGCAGCGGTGAGTAACTAACTTGACTATTCACATGTTTTAGATCACAAATTTTAAAAGTTTTTCTTTTTTTCTAAGTCATGCTGATTTGTTCTTGTAACGATGATGGAGTAGGGATCAAAGCCGTGGAGGTACACAGGGAAAGAAGAGAACATGGAAAGGGAGGATATAAAATTACTGGTGAAGAAGTGGTGGGACATTTACAACGACGAGTCTCTGGACTACAAGAGACCAGTTGGCATGAACCAGGTGAATGTGATAGGTGCTGCAGGAGCAGTGAACCAGCTTCAACCACTGATTGCTGCTGCTATGTCCCAGGCTGGTGCGGTCAAATACGTGACTGCTCCATCCGCTGCTTAATTTTGAACTACTCCACCACATTGCACGCACTACATAAGGTTAATTAATTAATAGGGTGAATGTACGGATAAATGGTTGAGAGGCAGAGGAAGTTGTTAATAGTTTTGCAAGGTTCTTTTAGGTAAATGAAGTTTGGGGATGATTCGTTGGTCACTTCCAATTTCGTTGTATTTGAATTGAAATGTGTGAGTTGATTAACAAGGTAATGTAAATTATATTTGGTGTACTAGAGTTGGGTTTTGTTCTTCATTGCAGCTTACCTTCACCATTCAAATTTGGGTGACCGTGGTCTAACTTGAACGTCAAAAGTCAGCTAATGACATAACAATCACCAAAACAGTATAAGGAGATAACTTAAAATCAATGTGAAACACTGGTGAACATTTTTGGTTGTTCTTTCCCCTTCTCTGTGTGTTACCAATGAAAAGATAGTAATTGATCTTTTAGATTGTTCCGACACATTAAAATATCCTTGAGAAAGAAAACAATGATTGACATAGTGAGTTTACCACTCACCAGAAGTTGCACAAGTCCTCTGGATGTACCTGCATACAGATGCATGCAATCAACCGTTAATACATGAGCTACCAAAACACTGAGGGGTCGTTTGGTTTGAAAATGAGTTATGATGGGATAAGTTATATTGGGATAAGTTATGTTGGGATTAGTTATGATGGGATAAGTTGTGTTGGGATTATTTTTTATTGAGTGTTTGGTTTGTTGTATTCAAAATAATAAATTTTAAGAACAATTTATTTGTTTACAAAAATGCCCTTCATTAATGTAAAAAGTGATATAACAAAAGGGTTGAAAGAGACATTTTTGTCATTTACCTATTTTATCCCGGGATAAGTTACCCCGGGATTACTATACCACCCAAGGAGAGGGATAACTTATCCCGGTACTAATTATTAATCCCGGGATAAGTTATCCCGAACTTGCCAACCAAACAACAAAATAAGCGGTACTATAATTTAATCCCGGGACTATTTGTTATTATACCTCACACCAAACGAGCCCTGAGAGAGAAGACAGGAAGGGCGGAGGCAACATTGGTGATTTTATTTACCAGTGACTCTGGCGGAGAGAATGGAGGCCAAGCTTGTCAATTATCTCTGCCCCATTTGAGAGTTACATATTTTCTTTCAAATCTATTGTATTACATTAGAGGCTTATGCACGTAACAATCATTAGTAATTGTGATTGAACTTTTATTTTTGTGTTTTATTTCTGCACTTTATTGTGATGATTGAGTTTTAGGCTGAATTGTCTTAGGAGATAAGATGAGTGCCATCGATGACATTCATTTTACACTTAATACTATGCAAATTATAACATTTGGACCCTAACTAGTATGAAATTTTATTTATTTGCTCTTAATATAAGTTGAAGGTTAGATGATTAAGTATATATATTTATTAATATTAAAATTAATAACTTATTTGATCTGAATAGATTTTTATTTATTAATAATATATCTTGAAGATATGAAAACAAAAGGTGAAGAGGGAATAGAGAGAGATTTAGAAGAAAACTCGAAAATCGAAACACTACAAAAGTATTTATGTTTATAAATTATAAGAAAAGGGCTATAACAAGTTGACTGTTATAAAATATTATAGTGTGGATGTCCACTACACCAAGAAGTTACTCTCATCCATTATCTCCATTACTTTCTTCCATTATGAAGATAGCCATAATGTCACGACCCGAGCCTACACCCTGGACGTGGCCGGCACTCGAAGACCATTGCTGGTCCCCAAGCGAACCCTCATCCTGGCTGACTACAAGCGGAAAACTGATTCAAGCATACAAAGCTTAAAAACTGAAATAAAAGTTCATAAAACTTAAATATAAACTTTAAGTCCAAAGAAAACTCTGTATAATAAAATATATACAACTCGCCATAAAAAGGCAACTTTAGTCTTTAAAACATTTAATAAAATAAATGATACAGACTTCTCAACTGTACTGACTATCTATGAAGCCTCTAACTGATAAAGATGGAAGTCGGGACAAGACCCACGACATCCTAACAATTGATATAACTCAAAAATACTTCTCTTCTCGAGACTGCTCGACTTATAGGATTCATGCGAAATTATGGGCATGAACAATTCAACTCAAAGACTTTATGGGTAACATGTAATAGTCCCATGCTTAGAAATATAATCTCAAAGGGGATTAGGAATTCAATACTCAAGACTTAGAACTTGAAGATACTACTCCTCTCAAAGATACTCAACTTCTGGAGTTCATGCGGAATTTATGGGCATGAAAGACTTGACTCGTAAGTCTACATAACATTATGAAACTCATCTATGTGACTCTTCTCATTCTCTGACTTACTTCCTCAAAACTTAGTTTAAATCGATAGTTCATCTCAAAGGATTCACAATTGAACTCAAAGGCTTTCTTGAACTCTACTCTTAATTCTCTCTTGAATTTGAATTATGAATTCAAGAGTTATGATTCATGATATGAAGGATCTCAATAACAATATAGATATTCGATAATTAGGAATAGAACTTTTAAAAGAAACATGAATTCAAGAACTCAAAATCAACTTATCTCAAGAATACTCAAATCTAGGGAAAGTATCCTAGATTACTCTTTTTCTGATCTGAAAGTAGATGTAGGGCGTGAGGACGAACTAGTCCAACACTATGATAGCCTTACATACCTAGAAGAACAAGATTCTTGAAGAATCTTGAAGAATCTTGAAGAAGAACTTGATTAGAAGCCTTGAAACACTAGCTTGAAGGTAAATAATCAAGAAGACCTTTCTTGAGATTTTTGAATTAGTTTCTTGAAATCTCTATGGCCAAGAATTATGATTTTCATTAGTGAAGATGAAAATCTGATTATTTTGAGCCTTTATTAGTCAATAATTTCATTTATGGTTTCTTGGAGGTAAAAAGACAAAAATGACTCTTTTTAATATTTTCCCGTCGGCTAATTCGTAACAGCACTGTATAGGTTACTAAAATAGTCATAACTTTTTACTCATATATTGGATTGACGTGAAACTGGTCGGGTTGGAAAGTAGATTCAATTACCTTTAATTGGATAGGTTATGGCTCACGTAACTCTTAATATTCTTAGAGATATGGTCGTTTAAAGTTGACCTAAGCAGAATCTTACTTCAAAACTTAATGAAACATCAAGAACACTTATCAAGAACTCATCAAGAACTCTAATCTTTAAATTTCAAGAACGAAATTATGCTGAATAAATCATGATTGGCGTGTGGGTGAAAGAACCCAACACTATGGAAGCTTACATACCTCTTAGGGATCAAATCCATGGCGAAAATCCGCTACAACACGCAAAAATCTCGACGAACACTTGATCCTCTCCTCTTTTCTCCTCTTTTCTTTTCTTGAACTCTCAACTAAAACCCTAGGTGTATTTTAGAATTATAAAACTGAACCTAATCAGATTAGACCCCTAAAATATTACTAAAAACGAATTAAATCTGTTTTGCTAAGGAAAAGACCAAACTACCCCTCTAAAACTCGGTTTTGACTTTCCTTAACTGGACAGCCTAACTTCAAAACGTCATACCTCACTCGTCCGACCTCGAAACTTATCAAACTCGGCGGAATTGGAAAGATAATTCAAAGATGTTTCCTACGGTAACTGGTAGAACGCCTAAATCATCCTGAGCTAGGAGTTATGGTCGTTTGAAGTCAACCCAAAACTCATACTTAGCTTAACTTGTAAAATTTCAGATTTTGCTATTTCCAATTTAATTCTTTTTGGAACTCAAGGTGCTACATCTAGTGACCTTAACACTTAAGAAATTTTAATTCCTCGGTAAAATCTCACTCACTACGATGAATGGTTCGAGTCTTAGTTCAAAAAAATTTCTGGGGTGTTACACATAACCTCCGTAACCTCCAACTTTATAACACCATTATTCTTGTAACTTTTCACTTCTATAACCTCCTCTATTATATTCATGTTAATGTCATGTTTATGACTAACCTTTTGTATGCCTCTATTTTACACGAGAAAATTGAAGGAAAGGTATCATTTAAGTTTGGAATTAACTATTGGTAACTATTTTGACCAAGAAAAGGTCAAACACACTTAACTATTAAATTAAGTTAATTGTAGACTCAATTAACATTTTCAAAACTTATAATCTTTTTAGAAATACAAAACAATCCACCCACTAAATAAACAAACTTTCCACTCCCTCTCTCAAACATTCTCCTCTCTCTCACAGAAGAAAACGTTCTCCTCTCTCAAAAATTCAAAATTGCTTCAATCGGGACAATCAATTTCTCCGGTAACTTTCAACTTTCGACGGCTGTACTTTGAACTTTCGATTAGTGTATTCTAATCATTCAAGGGAACAACGATTTGCAGGTAAAGCTTTATTTTTTCGAAAAAAATTAGGGCTTTTTAGTTTGTTTTTTTTAAAAAAGAAATATTGCAAAGAGACTATTCTGAGGGAGGTTACAATTTGCATATAATCTTCCCTCAAGCACTACCCAGATTTTGTGTGATTCAGGTTGAGATAGTGAAGGTTTTGCTTGTTTAGGTGAGATAGGGAAGAAAAGGGGTTTGCCCAATTGGGTTCCTGATGGGTCGACATGTTCTGCATGAATTTTTGAAAAAAAGTTCTTGGGTTTATATCTAATTTTGAAAAGGTTTGCCCAATTGGGTTCTTGGAAATCTAAATTCTCTATAATTTGTAATCTCACTAATCTTTTGCCCTTTTTTTTTTTTGCACTTCTGCAAGTATTTGGTGAAAATTCTAGGAGTAACAAAGTTCTATTGGAGCTGATTAAGTTAGTGTGCGATTTATATGCTTAATCAGTAATATATGCTTCATTTTCTAGATTAAAATAGACATTTAGTAATAGACAGTACATATACGCGTGTATAGAAAATAATTTTGTACTGAGTTGCATTTGTTATCGCGGATGGGTGATCAATGCAGCTATATTTTGAATTCGGTGACTTAAGCTAAAATTGCATTTACTATTTTGATAAAGTGATCCCATTGAAAACGAGGTTGTTCAGCTTCTTCCGCATTTATGAAAGTTGAGCTAGGGAGTACTTGATGAAGAGATATGCAATTTTGGTAGTATTAAGCTATTTTACATAAAAGGTAGTGGGATATGTATTTTTGGTGTTTTGATTGGGAATGAAATGACTTAGCTTATTTTTGTTAAGCTATGATTGTTTTGATGAATACAAATTTATTTTCCCTTTTTAATCTATTTGACACAAAAGGGTAATTGGATCTCAATTTTGGTGATTTTATCACTTGGTTATGTTCGCTTAAACAACATTGCGGCAAGAGATTAAGTTAGAAATGAACTTGATTTTTGGCATGGTATCTTAATTTTGTATGTTGGTATAGGTTGTTAGTTTAGATTATTTTGAGAATATAAACTATAGTGTGCCCTTTTGGTTTAAATTATTTTGGGAGTATGAACTATTTTCTTGACTGGCTTCTAAGTGTAGGAAGTGTCAAAACCAACTTGGAAGTGTATATAGTTTGCTATGTGAGATTATTTTGTGCTTGCTCATGATTTGGATGCATTCAACAATTACCCATGGGATAATGAAAGCTATTTCTTGATTGTCGAATATTTGTTGTCAAAGTTATCATTGAAGACGAACAATTTATATGGCTTTCCTTGGGCTTTCATGGTAAACTTCACCTCTAATTTTAGTATTTTATTTATTTGTATTATTGAATAATTATTTTAAATTTTTATTTTCATCATATTTATATTTTTAGGCTTGAGCATTTGAAGCAATACCTTACCTCAGGAAGCTATTCAAGGATTACTCGAAAGAAATTTCTCAACCAAGGATTCTTAGGTGGTTGTTTGCCAAGAACAATCCAAAAATAAATTATGTTGATCTCTTCAATCCTCCTCATAATATAGTAAATCTTCTATAGAATAATCTTTATTTAAATTAATTAATTATCTAATCTACTTTCGTTTAGTTCTCTACCAATAATGACTCATCTATAGTCATCTATTGTAATAAATGGGTCATCAGTTGAAAGAAAACATAAGAGTTTGCTACTGTTTTGCTTTCGTCAACAGATGACTAATCTGTTGCAATATATGAGTCATTTGTTGGACGAAAACTTAATCATTTGCTACTGATTTACTTACATCCAACAAATGACCTATTTGTTACAACAAATAGGTCATTTGTTGGACGAAATCTCAATCATTTGTTGTGTTTTGCTTACTTCTAACAGATGACCAATCAATTGGAACAGATGAGTCATTTGTTGGAAGAAAATTTATAATTTGTTGTTGTTTAGCTTAGTTACAATGGATGGTCCATTTACTGCAACAGATGGGTCATATGTTGAAAGAAAACTTGATAATTTTCTATTGTTTAGCTTTATTCTAATAGATGGTCCATCTGTTTCAACAGATAGGTCATTTGTTAGAAATACAATTTTATAAATATTTTCTCTATTATAATTTATAGATTAGTTTTAATATAAATTACTTTTGCTTATAGGTTGTACATTCTTGGCTTGTCCCCACAGAGCAAGAGTTGCAAATGTCATTCATTTTAACTCTAGAAATCATTGACACAATATCAGACTCTACACTCAATCTGATAAAAAAATAATTGACTGGAGCAACAACCATAAAAAAGGAAGCACTTATTGTTCCTGGTGATGCTGATGATGTTGCAATAAATGTTGGTGATGATGCTGATTTAATATTGGTGTTGATATTGGTGATGTTGGTGCTAAAAGTGGTGGTGAGCATGTTAATGATGTTGGTGGTATATCTATGGTGGATTCACCCCTTTCAGTTGGTGGTATATATTTAGTTAATCATATTTTGTAATTGCTAATGATAATATTTTATATTTAATAGATGTTCAGTTATTTTATCATGATTTTCATTCTATTCATAGATTTGTAAAATGTTAAATTATACTATTGGAAATAGACATATGTTGTAGCAAGCTATAAGTTACTTATTGCAATAGATAACACATATATATAGAGTCTGTTCAAACATATATGATCATACGTTGTAACAGATGAATCATCCATTGCAACAGATGAACATATATGAGTCATCTTTTGCAACAAATAATACATATTAGACATTTGTTGTAATAGATTTCTATATTTGTTGCAATAGATAATCATATTTATTTGATTATTTTCAACAGATGGATTATCTATTGCAACAGATAATGTATTGAGATTATAATTAAACTTATAATTGAAAGGTAATTATAATTAAATAACTTTATTTATCACTAATTATGGGTTAATGAAGCATTTCATATCAAAATAATCAACTGATCACTTTATTTAAGACGAATACAATTAGTTGATCATATAATTACTCTACAATATATTGAAAATGTAATTGAACTTATTAATTAAAATGTAATCATAATTAAATAACTTTATTTATCACTAATGATGGGCTAATGTAGCATTTCAAATCAAAATAATCAACAGTTCACTTTATTTAAGACAAATACAGTTAGTTGATCATGTAATTACTCTACAACACATTGAAAATGTAATTGAACTTATTAATTAAAATATAATTAAAATTAAATAACTTTATTTATCACTAATTATGAGTTAATGAAACATTTCATATCAAATATATATAAAGTCGATTGAAAATGATCAAACATATATGCTTATTTGTTGCAACTGTTGCTCATGTGTTGCAACAGATGAAACATCCATTGCAACAGATGAGCATATATGCTAGATTATTTTCAATGGATGAGTCAGCTATTGTAATAGATAATACATATTAGACATTTGTTGTAATAGATTCCTATAATGGTTGTAACAAGTGATCATATTTATTTGATTATTTTTAACAGATGAATTATCTATTGCAACAACTAATGTAATAGATAATACATCTAATGCAAAGTATGCAAAGTTTGTTGTAACGGATGAACAAAACTAATATATTTTATATAATAAATATGAACATACAAAATTAACCAAAATGAATTAAAATTATCAGATTCACAACTAAGTACAAAATAACTATTTCATTATTACAATAACTATGGAGCATTTCGAACCGGGCATGTTGTTCTCTTGTGTCCAATATTTTTACATATTGAACACTTATTTTTTCTTGTTGGAAATGATTCCTCAACTCCATGCCTCCTCTTCGTTCTCCTTCTTCCCGGTTTGCTTGGATCAACATATGGAGGAAGTATTTCTCTCTTCATAAAATCTCCAAAGGAACAATCCAAGAATCTTCAGGAGGCATCGGATGTGCGCATTTAAAATAATACACACTGCGCGAATTAATTACTTTTGCAAGTCTAAAATATTTTTTCAAGCAAACAATATGCAATGAAATGACTAGTTCTTCTTTGTTCTTGAATGTCATTCCTATGTAAAAACATGTCTCATCATCTTGAAGATTGTTCAACTGTTTTAACTGAGAATTGCCCCTATATCAATAATGGGTGTAGGTGTTTGGTCCTCCTCCACATCATGTCCAATCTCATCATCTGGAATATTCATGTTCATCCCATTCAATTCATCATTTAACAAATTTTTGTTGGTCTTGTTCTACATTTTTATTCTCTATCGATTTTTCAACAACGTATACCCTTAAAATGGACCTAGTTGCATCACTCAAATAAGCACTTAAACGAAGTTGATTGCTTATTTTAAAAGGTAAGACCTTCTGGTTTACAAAAGACTCGAGAATGTAACTGATGACAAGATCATTTGGTTGACAATTTAGTCCACAATAGGTAATGATTGAGTTCACAAAATAATTATACAAAATATTCCTTTGGACGGTCATCAATACTGACTCTGACATGTCACCATCCTTCCAACGCCAAATAAATCGATTGTTCTTCTCAATCCATTCACCATAACAATCAACAACTATTGTTATTGATTCTTCCATTAATGGTATCTAAAGGAATTTATTAAAAATAATTAATAATGATTGTATAGTAAAGTTGAGTGGCTATATACAGTGAAAAATCATATGCATAATCATTGTCCCAACAAGTCAATCATCTATTGCAACAAGTAGGTTATCCGTTGCAACAGATGACTCACTTGTTGAATACATGTCCAGAATCGAAAGCTTATCCAATATGTAAGTCAATTATTGTAACAGATGAATCATCTGTTGCAATAGGTAATTGATTTGTTGCAGCATGTAATTAATCTATTGCAATATATGGCTTACTTATTTGAACAAATTTCTGATTTTGTCCTAGTTTGGCTTGCTACTGTAACATGTATTCAACGGGTAATCCATCTGTTGCAACAGATGAGTCGTCTGGTGCAGCAAATGACTCATATATTGCAATAAATGACTTATCTATTATGCAAGCTTCTAGTTCTTTCCTAACTTGGCCTAATACTGTAATATGTATCCAACAGATAACCCATATGTTGCAATAGATAAGTCATCTGGTGCAGCAGATGACTCATTGGTTGCAATAAATGACGTATCTGTTGGGACAAGCTTCTGGTTCAGTCCCAGCTTGACATGATACTGTAATATGTATTCAATAGGTAATTTATTTGTTGCAACATATGACTTACATGTTGGGTACGCGGCTGTAAATTTTTGAAGAAATATTCAAAATATCAAAATAAAAAATTAGAGCAAAAATCATTAGTTTACTTACCAAAATCACCTATGATGTAATGCCCAATGATATATTAATGAAAATTGGTCTGAAAGTTGCAGTACAATGTAAATATCAACTGAAAAAGAAAAAATGATGAACAACCAGAAGAAAATGGGGATGAACAAGAAGAAAAAGAAGAACGATGATGGAGAAGAAAAATGAAGAAGAAGAGCAGCAACAATGGCCCCAACAATGGAAGAATAAGCAAGAGAGGAAAAGGGAAAAAGTGAGCCGTTGGTACCTTTTTTCCTCTCAATTTCTTATTATTTAGGGTTTTATATAAGATGGACTAAAGTGTAGAATAAAAAAACTTAGGGATGAAAAATTCAATCCCTTAATTCTTAATTTAAAAATTGTCACCCCTACTTAATACTTAATACTTGAGTCACCAATCCCTAATTTTGAAACTTTTCTATAACCCTTAATTCATTGGCCCATTTTACACTATAAATAGAGGCATAAAAGTTCATATTGTATACACTTGAAGATTTGGTGAACACTTGAATACTATGAACAATAAGAAAAGCTCTCATTTCCTATTTCTATTGCTATCATCTTTTATATTTCTTTTCTTGTTTTACTTTAGTTTTACAACATTGGCACACTATTTAGACTTTAGTATTTACGACTCAAACGGCTAGACGACATGTGATTAGGATATTTTCATTCAATGAAAAAAAACATTAGGGGTTTAATTTGTTGAAAAGAACAATACCTTTTTTATATTGTTGACTAGGGTGTACAAAATTGAACCGAAAACCGAATCAAACCGTAAATCGAATCAAATCGAGAAAAAAAATCCGACTAGTGATTGGTTTGGTATTGGAAAAAAAACCCCGACTATATTTGGTTGGTTTGGTTTTAACTAAAAAAAACAACCTGAGACCAAACCAACCCGACATTATATATATAATTTTAAAATTTTATTTTATACATAAAAATATTTACTTTGATATAATTTTTAAATATTTCTTATACTTTTTCATAGTTTTTATTTTTTAATATATTATTATTTCAAGTTTGAAACGTAGAATTCTAAATAGTTCAATAAAGATTATAGTCCATAGATATTGGTAATTATAATAAAGCTTAAATCAAAATTAAATTAATACTAAAGCAAAAAAAAATAATCAATTCAAACTAAGAATGACAATAACATTGAATATTTGTTCTATGGTTTTACATTGGTTTATTCAAATACATAATCTAATTTTAATTTCCTTTAATATTTAGTCATGTAACTAATACTTATTAAACTTATTTTAGCATGATTTAGTACTTTTAAATCATGATCATTTTCATTATGACTTGTTAATTTGCAATATTTGTTTTACGCGATTTCATTATTATTATTTTTTGTTGGATATTTTAGTATCATTACTCATATAATATTTTGTGTTATTTTCTTAAGAAACACATTAGATAGTTGTATTTTGGTAGGACTAAAGAAATATTTGAAGTACAAGTAAATTATATGTTTGTATGAATACTTTTCCAGAAAAAATGCGAAAAAACCCGAAGTTGAAAAATCCGAGTTTTATTGGTTTGGTTTATAGATTTAAAAATCCGACACAAATGATTTGGTTTGATATTTGAAAAATCTGAACCAACCCGGTCATGTACACCACCCTTATTGTTGACCATCTCAGTGAGAGTAACTTAATTACCAAATGATAATCAATTTATCAATTTCAATCTTGACGAACAAGTCGTCCGCAAATTATCCATCTTCGATTTGAAATCAAAGGAAAAACATTTATAGTTACTCCCCAAGATGATGTAGAACCAAAAAAATATAGTAATAAAGACTCTCATAATGTCCTGTTAAAAAAATGATTAAAAGCAATGGAAGATGAGACGGAGTCAATGAATTAAATCAAATCAAGTCTCAAAATCGATTGATATATCTATAGGTCGTAAAGCTATTGAAACAAGTGGATTTCGTAAATCAAGCATAAGGCAATGGTAATATTGAAAGATTTAATGCTCGTCTAGTAAATAAACGCATACACATAATAGGAAAGAATTGATTATGAAGAAACGTTTTCACTTGTTGTTTGTTTGGCTTTAATAAGGCTAAATTTATCAATAATAGCTATGTTGGATCTTGAATTGCAATAAATGGTGTAAAAACTCTATTTTTCAACAAACAACAAGAAGATGAAGTCTAGTTTAAACATAAGTTGTTTGAACTATCATCTGCACAATATTTCATTTATAAAAGGCAAACATTATATAGGAAAGGAGTCGATATACATGTTTCATATCATGTATGGATATAGTGACTTATAAGGGTGATGCAAGTTTAGTCTCTATGTCACGCCCCAAGTCTACACCCTGGACGTGGCCGGCACTCGGAGACCATCGCTGGCCCCAAGCGGAACCTTGGCCTGGCTTACTTAACTCAACGGAAGACTTAACTGAACAGAATAAACTCAAAACAATAGTTTAAATGATAACATCTTAGCCAAAATGACAACTTATGTCTCAAAACAAAGTATCTGCAAATACATAGATGAGAGACTCAATACTAACTGTCTGGCTGTCTATGAAGCCTCTATAATACTGAGATGGATGCTGGGACAGACCCCACAACATCCTAATAAAGCAAAACTAGGAAAGCGAAATAACAGAGTCCACCAGAATGCAAAGAGGCTCACCACTGACTCTGGAGTGCTCAACTGGATCAACGGCGTGCTGGATGCTGATCCTGGTTACCTATGTCTGCATTATAATAAGATGCAGGCCAACCGGCATCAGTACATTGAATGTACAAGTATGCGAGTTAGAAAGCTAAACAACAACTTAAGCTTAAAAGGAGTACAAAGAAACACTTACCGTGACTATGTTTAACTCATGAACAACTGAACTCAATATAAAGCAGTAAGACACATGCAATATATATAAAACTTGTAAAACAGTGTAAACAACTTAGTTCGTTAAAGATAAAGCAATAACAAACTCAACTTTACTTAAATATAAAAGTCATATAATTTTTGTGGGAGATTATCTAACCGACAACCACCACTATGAGCCTAAGTGGTGATACAACGTCTTGCCCACGCTGCCAGAACTGTCCTATACTTTGCCGTCATATAGAACGCTTAACTTAGTGGATCCACTAGTCTATGCTAAAAGCATCTTAATGAGTCATCTATATAGTATGATCATTTATTACCCATGATGACTACATGGTTTATGGAGTCTTGAGTTAATATGAACTCGCATCCCCATATCGGTGCTCAATACTACTCCCAAAATATACTTATCTCATATGTTTGTAAAAACAAAACTCTTTCTTTGAATTGAGGTAATTACTCAAAACTTAGCTTAAAAACTCTCTTGGAATCGATGTTCCCTTTCTTGCTCAATTGTGAAAACATTTATAAATTCTTTGGGAATACTTAGTCCTCTTATAGCTTTTTGAGAAATGAACTCAACTCTTTACTCTTTGCTTAACTTGAAAACTTGAGTCTTAAAATGAATTTAAAACATTGTTAAAGACTCTTGAAAAATTTAAGAAACTTTGCTTTGACTTGCTTCTTAACTACTAGACTTGACTCTTAACTTCTTTGACTTTGATCTTAACTTTCCTTAAATTGAATTATAGATTCAAGGTTCATGATCTCATGTTTATGGATAATTTCATGATGTTTAGATGTACTTTAGAGTGTTGGAATTGACTAGGAAACATAGGTACATCACTTAGAAACTAGTACAAAAAGATGGGGGAAGAATGGGGTGAACTAACGTCCTTAGCGCTCTGAGAGGCGTGGGGCGCCAGAGCACAAACTTCAGAGGTGAAGTTGTGGCGCTCTGGCTGGCGCGTCGCCCCAGAGGCCAAACTTCAGACTTTGAAGTGGGGCGCTCTGAGAGGCGCGGCGCCCCAACCCCTTGCCCAGCAAACTCCAACTTTTCTCCTTCGTTTTTCATCTCTAAACCCTCTAACCTTTTATGGTTCTTTCCCCAAACACTTAGGATCATTAGTACCTCAATACCCAATAGATTTAACTCGAAAAACAACCCGTAAACACGAATCAAATCAATACTAGGCAATCAACAATCAACCAACAAGAATTCAACAATGTTTTTCAAGAACTTCACTTCTTAACATGTAAACAACTCCAAATCGCTGAACTGAAACAAGTTGATGTGTGGATGAACTAACCCAACACGAAAAGATCTCACATACTTTAATAGGGATCACCCCCGACGAATTTCACTCGCAAGCTTGGATGATCTTGACGAGTTCTTGCTTTTTTCTCCCGTTCTTTCTTCCTTTCTCTCTTCTCCAAGCCCTAAGCGTTCTTTAATTTTTCCAAAACTGATTAGGTTCTGTTTTTACCCTAATAAACTCCTAAAATAAAATTAGGAAATTAATTAGAGAAAAAACTACTTTGCCCTTCCCTAAATCCGGATTGGGACTTTCCTCAATCCAACAGCCCAACTTCCGAAAGGCATATCTCACTCATACGATGTCGAAATTGTGCAATCTCGGCGGCGTTGGAAAGATCTCTCCAAGGGATTTCCAACCATATCAAGAGATGCTCCTAACTACTCCTGAGCTAGGAGTTATGGCCGTTTGAAAATGGTCAAAACTCACTTTCTTAACTTAGACAAAATTTCCAGATTTCCTTATTCTTTCCAAAAATCAATATTTTCATATTTTAAACTCTTTATAGTCTTTTCTAGGTTGGAGATCTTACACTCTACTTATTGTCGAATGAAGCCTTGAAAATCTTAAGTAATTTTTCACATTGTACCCTCATGACTTTAATTGATTTATGAAATTCAATTTAGTGTATGCTATCTTAATATGTTGCTAAGAGATTAAGCTTGATTCGGTCTGACAGAACATCTCTAGAAATGTTATCATGTTGTGATTAAGAGAATCATGAAATGAGAAATTCATTAAGTATTATTGCATAATTGTGTTTACTATCGGTCTCTTATGATGATAAATTCAAAATTAAGATAAAGAGATTATGAGAAATATGAATATGATAAATGATCTAGGATACTGTATGCTATAATTTATTCTAAATTTTATGAATCGAGATATAATAGATGTATATTAGTGAAATTCTTGAAGTATGCATTGGCCACACAATCTAGTCATAAGTATGAAATGTTGGAGAATATGAATGAGAGTTGACCCACTATATGTGAGTGAGAGATGAAAGAAATTAAGTCAGGTCACTTATATGAGTCGATCCAGACCCATGAGTAATATGTATTTATTATATATTTATTTATTTACAAAATAAAAAATGCGAAAACAATCGTTCGAAACTAGAAAATGAAAAGAACAATACTTTTCTCTCCATCCAAAATTAGAAGAAAAACTTTCCTCCTCTCTCATTGAAAGTTGTTCAAGCAAAAGAATTCTAGAAGAAGATTTTACTACAAATAGCTGAGAACGATATTCTGGAATATGATATGATTTTGTGACTTTATATAGTACGTTTTTGTACGTGATTACACTGTTTGACTAGTGAAATAAAATTCAATAATTCTACAAACTATGTATTTGAGTTTATTCTTCAACAATATTGTTACTTTTTGCCTAGTACTTCATGTCTTATTTTACACTATTAAAATTGATAATTAATCTATTGAACGAGCTAAATCAATAATGCATATTTTTAACCTTTAATAAATTTAACTGTACTGTTTTTCCGATAAACAAATAATACTATTGGCAAGTGGCAACCACACTCAAAGAATTTAGTGGAACTGCCCTCTTCTCCACGAATTGGCAGGTGACAGTTCTCTATGTAATCTCGTGAACGCAAGTGGACAATGTCAATTTAAAATCATTACTGCCATTAACATTCACTTGTAAAAAAAAAAAAAAAAAAAACTTAAATCCTAAATCCTTTTCTTACCTAATTATATGAATACATTTATAAAGTAACAAATTCAGAATTTAAATTTAATACGTACAATTTTTAATATTTTTTTTTTTTTTACTTTCTCACCTAGTGTCTGAAGTCCATACTGCATGGCCTATGCTGAGGTGACTCTCCAAACAAGATTTTTCTCATATTCAAGACTTAAACTCGAAATCTCTGGTTAAGAGCGAAGAAGTTATACCACACAACGTAACCCATGTTGATTCTTTAAACTTTTACTATTTATCCGTATAATTACACCTTCCTACTTATAGGTTAGTAAACTTTTATTTATTAAAATTTTAATGCTTTTTGCTTAAATATATTTCTATTTATATTCAACGTCGAAAATACTGAACTTGGTCCGTACCTATAGGTAAGAAGTGCACTCTTATTCCACCTATTGCTCCACTTCACGGGAAAAAAGAATGTGTGCCAAGTAGTTTAACTTCATTTGTGTTATATAAATATATAGGCTATTGGCTTATCATAAATTGTGTAATACACTCTTGTTAAAAACATTACAACAACAAATATTTATATAATATGAATATAAATATGAGAAGTAGAACAAGTTGTACGTTTATATTACTTGTTTGTTTTTGGATGTGTCAATTAGCTAACGTTGTTGTTTGTGAGTGTAGTAAAAATATGGTAATTTTCAATTTTGGAGATTCAAATTCAGACACAGGTGGTTATCCAGCTGCTCATGGAATCAGATTTGGATATCCAGATGGTCGTGCCTTTTTTCATCAGCCATCTGATAGATTGTGTGATGGACGATTGATTCTTGACTTCCTTTGTGAGCCCTTCTTCTAATTACTCTTTGTTACGTTTCAATTTTTGTGGCATAGTTTAATTCGTCGGAGATTACTTTTTTTAAAATTGGCTCGAAGCAAATAATGGTTTTAAATATGGTAGAATATTTGTATGGATATTAGACTTTTGAAACTTGTTATTTTGGATATAGCATAAGTAATATTTTTGCGACCATAGAAGGTTTTTAATAAGGGTAAAATGAATTTAAAACAGGGGTAGCTACCTCTACTATAAGGTTTCAATTTTTGAAAATTTTCAATATACAATGTGCTAACAGGGTAAAAAATAATAATTTTTGTGCGTATAACATAGATTTTCTTCCGACTTAAGCAAATATTAAGTAAGAAGAATGTAAAATCATCATTTTTTAAATATGTCACATAAATGAAAATGGAAACGAAAGACATCGTTTCACCAAAACCTTCATTCTTTTCCAACATCTATATATGCATCAAAATTACTTGATTCCAAAAGTAAAAATGCCTCTTTCATGTTCAACTAGTTAACCATTATTGATCTCCATTTGCAATCTTGATTTATTTTGTATAGTTTCCACTTTGCAAGCACTCTTTTAACCCGTGAAACTATATGGTAGCCGGTAGGTAAACAATCAATCACCCACAAGTTTCTTTTATAATTTTTTATTATTATCAACTCACTCAAGAAATATTGAAGAAATTTCTTTTATAAATTAGATATTTTGATTTTTTCAATAAATACTCAATTTTTAATATTATAAATTTTATATTTCAAAATGGCTTATATTGAGCCCGTGAAGTTCTTTTTTATCTCGGTGTACTTAGAGGTGTTTAATATTTTATTTGTCAAATGTCAATCATGAATTACAATCAATTTTTTTGCATGCATTTAAAAGCGCGGAATATAAATAGGTTCATATTTAAATTTTATATTTTCTTAAATCTCCTTAGTAAAATTTCCGACTCTTCGATTACAGGTGAAAATCTGAATATGAGCTATTTGACTCCATATCTGGAATCTGTAAGGCCGAATTTTAAGAACGGGGTAAATTTTGCAATTGGAGGTGCAACTATACTCCCCAAAAATGTTTTATTTAGTCTGAGTACTCAAGTTCTTCAATTTGTAAGGTTTCTTCAGTTACAATCCAAAGGTAATATTTACTACTATAGTATAATACTATATTATCGAGTTGATTTCTCATATTGTCACTTAGTTAATAGTTATATGAAAAAGATACTCCTTCCGTTTAATAATAGATGTTCATTATACTAAAAATAATTGTCCAATAATACTGTCCAGTTTAGAAAATCAAGATAATTACCTTTTGTGTCTATTTTACCCTTGTGCACTTTTAGTTGTCATGTTGCGCTTTTCGAAAGTCAATTTAATTAATTTTCAAAGTTAAATTAGATTACATTAATTCAATATTTCAAACAAAAAATTTAGATATTCAAAAACTATACGAAAATTAAAGTACTATAAATTTCAATTTTTTCCATATCAATATCAATATGATAAAAAAATACATCGTAAAATGTTGGTCAAAGTTATTATCGTTTGACTCTAAAAAAGGAAACTATGACCATTAAAAGTGGACAAAGGTAGTAATATTTATCATCTAACATATTTTTCAAAACGTTTAATTTAATAAAGTCAAAGGATAAAATAGTAAAATTACCCCTATTATTTAGTGTTTCTGAAGGGATATGACAAGTCAATAGTGAACAACTATTGTTGAATAGAGGGAGTATGTGATTTCTTGAAATAATTAACAATCCAATTATTAGTTGAGTGATCATCTGAACAATATGTTACTTTTGACTGATATTAACGTCCTAACTTTGGACTCGTAATTTGACAAGGTTCGGAAGAGTTGGTTGATAAAATAGATTTGAAGAAGGCAATATACATGATAGACATAGGACAAAATGATCTTGCTGGTGCATTCACTTACCTTTCACAAGCTTCTCAAGTTATTGAAAAGATCCCTTCTTTCATATCAGAAATTCAAGATGCAATTCTGGTGAGCTTTTTTTCTCTTTTTTTTATATAAGTCCAAATTTGTCCCTATATCATTAGAAATTGCTCAATTTTTGTCTATATTACACTCTTGGTTCATTTGTTAGCAAAACGTCATGTTTTTCCTTGTTATTAACGGAGCTACAACATGAAATAGACGAAGTCCACATGTCTTAAGTTCTTCAAGAAAACTACGAAGTTTAACAATACCCCTTATTATTTGACCATGTTAAAGAATGACAAAAGTCTCACATTAGTGGTTCATGAGATGGGTGGACTTCTTATAAGGCTTTGGACAATCGTTCTCCCTTTGAGCTAGCTTTTGAGGTGTGAGTTAGGCTTAAGACCTAATTTAACATGGTATCAGAGCAGCTACACCAGATGCTAAGCACTGGGCGTGAGGCGTGAGGTATTAAAAGAATGACAAAAGTCTGACATTGATGGTTAATGAAATGAGTGGATTCCTTATAAGGCTTGAAAAATGACCTAATTTAACCACTATTATTCAAAATTACCCTCAGATTGAAGACCTTTTCTATTAAATCAATGCAGGGCATATACAAACATGGAGGGAAGAATTTCTGGATTCATAACACGGGACCGTTAGGTTGTTTGCCACAAAAGGTTGCCACAAGAAATGCAAGTAATTCGAACGATGTTGATGATCATGGATGTGTTAAGTCTATGAACGAAGCTGCACAAGCATTTAACTATCAATTGCGCGCTCTTTGTGAACAATTGAGGCTCCAAATGAAGGACACAACCATTGTGTATGTCGATATGTATGCCATCAAGTACGACCTCATCGCCAATTCTAGCACTTATGGTGAGTTTACTTTGTTTGTTTCAACATTCTACGTGTATCATACTTATATTGATTAATATTTTTGAATCCGACATGTGTTATTAGGTATTCAAAATCCATTGATGGTGTGTTGTGGTTATGGGGGTCCGCCTTATAACTATAATTCCAACATAACTTGTCGTCAAAGTGGTTGTACTCTGTGCGAGGAAAGTGGTGCATATGTCAGCTGGGATGGAGTTCACTACACTGAGTTTGCTAATTCAATTGTTGCTTCCAAAGTACTCTCCACTAATTATTCTACTCCACCTCTGGACTTGCATCACTTTTGTACCTAGAAATTCATTACCACTCCTATATTTGCTTGTGTACTCACAAATTAAATAACTTGTTTTTTTTTTTTCTTTCTCTTATTATTATTGTGGGTGAATCATATGAAGAGTATACTTTGAACTGTTTTAGCCTAACATATTGTGACGATTCAACTATTACTAGACTTAATTAGGATTAAAGGAAAATCGAAACTACTTTTCGTAATGTCGACCTTTCAAAGAAAAAACTCGTCGTCATTCCATCCACTCCTTGTGGTATATAAAACTTTCGCATTAATATTAATTAGGCACGGTATATAACTATAGTTAAAGAGTAAAATTTAGGTTTAACAAACATAAAAATTATATTTGTATGTTATAGCTAGGGGTGTACAAAACTGAACCGAAAATCGAACCAAACCGCAAACCGAGTCAACCCGGAAAAAAACCCGACTAGTGGTTTGGTTTTGAAAAAAAAAAACCCGACTACATTTGGGTTGGGTTGGTTTTAACTAAAAAAAACCAACCCGAGACCAAACCAACCCAACATTATATATATAATTTTAAAATTTTATTTTATACATAAAAATATTTACTTTGATATAATTTTTAAATATTTCTTACACTTTTTCATAGTTTTTATCTTTTAATATATTATTTCAAGTTTGAAACCTAGAATTATGAATAGGCCAATAATGATTATAGTCCACAGATGTTGGTAATTATAATAAAACTTAAATCAAAATCAAATTAATACTAATGCAAAAATAAAATCAATTCAACACTAAGAATGACAATAATATTGAATATTTGTTCTTTAGTTTTACATTGGTTTAGACAATTAAAATACATAATCTAATTTTAATTTCCTTTAATATTTAGTCATGTAACTAATACTTATTAAACTTAATTTTAGCATGATTTAGTACTTTTAAATTATGATCATTTTCATTATGACTTGTTAATTTGCAATATTTGTTTTACGCGATTTCATTATTATTATTTTTGTTGGATATTTTAGTGTCATTAATCATATCATATTGTATTATATTTTTAAGAAACATCTTAGATAGTGGTATTTTGGTAGGACTAAAGAAATATTTGAAGTACAAGTAAATTATATGTTTGTATGAATACTTTACCGGAACAACCTGAAAAACCAAAAAACCCGAAAAAATCCAAAAAAACCCGAATAAACCCGAGTTTTATTGGTTTGGTTTGGTTTATAAATTTAAAAATCCAACACAAATGGTTTGGTTTGGTATTTGAAAAACCCGAACCAACCCGGCCATGTACACCCCTAGTTATAACTATAGTTTGTATAATTGCGCTCCATAACAAATTTTATGCTTGCTATGGAGCATCAGATTTGTATAAATCGCAGACAAACATTCGTTTGTATAAAAGCACAACGATTGTATATATATATATCAGTTAGATAATTGTATATATGTAACTACTATGATATGTATCAATGATTGTGTTTGTATATCTGCATAAAATTTGAATTTGTATACAATTGAATCGAAATAAAACACTTGTATATCAAATCTCTCTCTTTCTCTCTCTCTCGCTTTGTATAATTTGTGTTTGTATAAAACGAGAAAAAGAGAAAGGCAAAAGAGAACTGGTAGGGGAAGATCTGTATTTGTATAATTATAAGTGTATAAGACGAAAACATATGTATTTGTATATACAATTTTCTCTCCATTATACAAACACAAACACAATTTATACATTTGTGTTTGTATAAAAGTGAGAGAGGCGAGAGAGAGTGCCGTATGAGATTAGGGAGAGTGGCGAACGAGATTTCTAGGGAGAGAGGCAAATGGCAAGTGTTTCCTACGGATTAGAATTAAATGAAACTTATATAGGCTTTAGTCTCCTCCAAATATATTTTTTAATACTCCCTCCGTCCAACAATCGTTGCCCACTATGCTAAAAATATTTGTCCAGCAATACTTGTCAAATATATAAAATCAAGAGATAATTAGTTTTTGTGTCTATTTTACCCTGGCTATTAAGTACAATTTATCATCTAACACATTTCTTAAAGCGTTAAATTTAATAAAGTCAAAGAATAATATAGTAATATTATCCCTATTATTTATTGTTTCTTAAGGGGTGTGTAGTGACGGAGCTAGAATTTTTAGTAAAAGGGTTCAAAATCTGAAGAACTAAACACATGAACTAATTGAAAGGTCATTTACTATATATACATAAAAAATAACTTTAACCATGTATAAATAGTAATATTTTCTGCCAAAGGGGGTTCATGCTGGCTCCACCCCTGGGGTGTGCCAAGTCTAGTGGACAACTGTCGGATAGAGGGATTTTTTTTTTTTAAAAAAAAAACTACATTAATGAGCCATAAAATTCAAAAATTACAAGTTTATACCCAAACTCAAAGAAATTCATGAAATACCAATTCTCTCAATAAAAATTACAAACACATACTCTCATTTTGATAATTCTCGCTTAACTGATATTAAATCAGTATCATATATTTATTGGTATCAGTAAGGCCGATAATTTCGCTTAATTGATACTAAATCAATATATATATATATATATATATAATACTTTACGATAAAACAAGATGACCAAGTCAAGGTCATGTCCTCTTTCGTGTAATTTTTTGGGTGCTTAAATAGAATGGTACGGGTCATGCCAAACCCTTCATCCTTAACCGCGTGCCAATATTTTTATGATAGAAATAGGTTCGAAAAGTATTTTGGATTTTTTCACAAAATATAGTCCAATACAAAATAAATAGGAAAATTTACAGAAATCCACTTTTTAGAGAAATTCACTTTTTGGTTTACTTATTACCATTATCCCATATAAGTTTTACAAATCTCCAAAATCCCTCATTTTCGTGCATCAGATTAGTGTATCTTGCGCATCAGATTAGTGTATCATGTATAAAATGTACATCAGATTAGTGTATCATGTATAAAATGTAATGTATCTTACTTAACGATTAATGTATCTCGTGCATCAGATTAATGTATCATTGCTTATATTATTGTATCCGTTTGAGGGATTTCTGTAATTATAAACTTTTAAGGGATAAATTGTAATTTTGCTTTAAAAATATGTGATTTCTGTAATTTGCCCAATTAAATATTGGAAAAACTACCTAATTACATAAATATATCTATCATATTTGCTATTTTCGTTCTATAGTTTGAAATAATTATACATTGTCTCACTTATTAATAATGTCACATTGGATTTCAAGTCAGATATACCTAAATATATGTATGTTTGCTACCAGATATACTGAAATAGGGGGAGAGACAAGTGAGATAGTCTATGTATCCATATACATGTGAATCACACTAGATGTATATATATGGGATGTCAGATACATTCTGAAACAGACATACATAGGGAGTGAGGTAAAGAGAAGGAGAGAGACGAGTGAGATAGGAGAGAGGAGAGCGAGAGAGTCAGATACATGCGAATCTACTTAGATACGGTGTATTTGGAACAAATTACACCTAATTTTGACCCCATGTATCTGAGATACAAGATACATGTCCAAATTTTGGTAAGATTTGTAATTTTGAAAACTCGCGTGAAGAAAAGAAATTTGTTCCTAGACTAGTGGGATTAGTGTTGTTTGCCCTAAAATATTACCTATAGATAGCCCATATATTACACCTGCATAGCTCCGTTTTTGCAACAATGCTTATACACACGGTATACAATATTATACACATACTGTACACAATGTATAAACTTTGTATAATAGTGTATATGTAAGAGATACTTATACACACTTTTACGCTGTCATACAAACATTGTGTTTGGTCTCTTACGAGCATCATTCGAAATGAGTCAAATCTTTTTTAAATAACTTCATATTTTAATGACACTTTCAAAATGACATCCACAACGAACCACAATCATCAATTTATTGACGTATTGGATCATACCGTACTGCAATTTTCCCAACTTATTTATGTCGTCTTAATGTAATGTACAATATTAGTAGCTAGGATATGTAATATGGTCAAGAAAAGAATGCCAACACATTGAATTTTGAAAACTAGAGTCTGGAGGGTCCATTTCAATTTTCAAGTGAAACAAATTGCTTTACAATGTGGCATAATTAATTAGTACGTACAAACGTAGAATTGTTTGATTTGACTATACTAGTATACTTTAAAAGCATAATAATATATTTTTATGTATTGGATCAATCATAGAGTAAGCCAACCCACTAAGCATTCAAATAGTAAAGTCAACGGTTGAGATATGGAGGATCATTGATGTAACCTTCCAACTTTATTTGACACGTAGCATCTTTATCACCCTACAAATTACAACAAGAATTATAGTCCTCAAATTTGGAAAAGAGGGTGCTAGACAAAATGATTTGTTTTGCAATTGCAACATCAAAAAAGATGGGAAGTAATATGATTAAAGTTTAAAAGGAAGGAAGAATTGTTTGTTGATGAAAACATGAAAGAAGAAGGAAGGAAACAAAATAAGTGCGGTGTGGTGCTTTTATTTTGGCTAATTGTGATCTATCACTATTGCTAATGCTTCGCATTATGTCATATATATTTTCATGCATGAGATGGAGAAACTAGTGGAGGTTTCTCTCTTCTTTTGAATCACATAAAGCAAATTATTATTTGAGTTTGGCATGCTTTCCATTGGTGTTGAGTTTATAATAGAGTTCAAAGTATTTGAATGGAAAAGATAAAAAGAGTCTGTTTGGACATTCGATATGAAATCATGTAATAAAATCAGATTGATATGAAGTTGAAGTTTTATATGGACGTATGATATGAAATCATGTTATAAAGACAAATATAAAGTTGAAGATGTATGTCGAAATGCTATTTTGATTTCTTAAAATTGAACTCCCTCTATCCCAATTTATGTGACACTTTTCGTTTTTCGAGAGTCAAACAATTTATGTTTGACTGGTAATTTATGCATGGAATCTTCAATTTTTTTGAAATGAAATTATATATTTATAAACTACGTAAAAAGTACTATAAGTCATAATAATTCATAATTCAAAAATATTTATAAGATGTATGAAACATTTACGGTCAAAGATAGAAACTACCTAAAAAATACAATATTCCCACGTAGAGAAACATTTTACAATAACCATAACTCAGTAAATATTTGCATCTAGAATAATCAAGATATATTTATATTGCATTTTATAAAGCCAAATCTATTTTAATTTAACCTTCTTCCCCGAACGAATCATACAATATTAAAACCCTCATCATTTTTAAAATGTGTATAACTTGATGTATAAAAAAAATATATATATACTGTGATAATCTATTATACATCAGATATACATTCTTATACGCTATTACATAGTACATATCTATTATATATGTGAATGGTAGGATGTACAAAGATTTTATCACTACCTTCGTAAGGTGGAGAGGTTGTTTTCAAGAGTCTCTCGGCTCAAAGGGGAAATATCTAATGTGGGATTGTAAGAAAATAAATACTTCATCTGTCTCAATTTATGTGTCACATTTCGTTTTTTCGCATTAGTTTAAATTTAATCAGGAATTTGCGCATGAAATCTTCAATTTTTTGAAATGAAATATATATATTCTTAAACTACATAAAAAGGACTATCCAAAATATTTAAAAGATATAAGAAAAATTTACGATCGAAGATAGACTTGTTTGAATCTCAAAATTTGAAGTCTATCATATAAATTGGGACAGAGGAAGTAACATATTAAGACGTGATTGATTAATTAAAGTTATGATAATTAATCGGAAGCACCGACTCACAAGACACCAATCATGATCTCAAACTTATTGCAGTACTTTCAAAGTCATTTGGTTAACTACAATGTACGTACTTCTTGCCCTTGTTTATGGTATTAAAATATTACTACTACGAATTATTTATTTCGTCTTAAAATAAGTGTTACTTTAATAAATAAAAGTTGTGTTATTATAAAATTAAAAATAATGTATAATTTGTTTAACTATCCTTATTTAATAAATATTTTTGGAAAATTAAACATTATTAAGAAGATAGAGTTTATATAATGGTATGGTTAGAAATATATATATATATATTTATTTCTTTATTTATTTTTATCTTAATTTTTTTTTATGTGACACTTATATTGAGACATTTTTTATTGCTATTGTTATAACTAAAATGACACTTACGTTGAGAGGAGTTTTCAAAGAAGGGGACGTCTGGTTGGGAAATAAGTTATTCCACATATATATGGGATAACTTATTCCATTACTGTGACAAAAATGGTGAAATAAATAATTAAAGGACTACTTAATACCTGGCTCCAACCAAATATGAAATAAAATAATCCTACATTTTATGTGAAAATTATTATACCATATATCTAATACCAAACGAGTCTTTAATCAGTTTGCTATATCCTGGAAAAAAAATGGTAGAAGCTCTTCCCCATTATTGCACTCGTCCAAATAAAATATTTGATGCATTATAATACGAATGTGTTGGTTTTGATACCTTTAATTGGCTAGAAACATAAATGGAAAGAGAAAATAAAGATTCCTTAGCAAACACTTTTAAATAAAGATGAGTAATAATTAATTTAGTACAAATGGCACTAAATTGTTTCCCATGTTTGCTGGTGTATATATAATCTTTTAAATATGCTATTTTTGTGTTTGTTTCTGCTTTCGTCCAAATTTTATTTATATTTATTTATATATAATAGTATAATTTAAAAAAAAAAAAAAAACTAAGTGGTAGTTGTGATAATGGATGATGATTAAAACCCCAGCAAGCAAAATTAAATCTCCATTTTTAGTCTAAAGAATAAATGATTTAAATATGAAAGTGAGAATCTTAATTAATTAGTTGGTTGTTGGGTGATGTCCCATTCTTATTGAGTATCTTCAATTGCATTCATTAAGTTACTGAAAATGCACTTAAATATAGCCCCGCACGTAATATCATATCCTCTCCGTTTTGATTTATTTGTCATAATTACTACTCTATTTGCCTATGATATTTCTTTGATCATACTTTTTTCAAATACTTTCTAAATAATTTGAATTTTTAACTGCTGGATCGAACTTAATTATAATATTTTTTTAATACAATTTCTAAATATATAAATTGTATTTCAAAAAATTAAAAACTCTATATCTAAATCCAAATCAAACATTAATTAGTTCGATTGTCTTACTTCGAATCAAACCCCTAAAATAGAGGAAGTATTTATTTTATGATTTTGCCACAAAGAAAAATGAGTTTGCGATTCCTAATTAACCTTTCTCTTTTGTGGCTTTTCTCTTTTGGGTGGAAATGTTGTTGGATCTTCTTTTCTTTCTTTTTTTTCTCCCTTTTTCACGATGAAAAGGGTTCCTTGCCGTTATTTTTGTTGATTTTATTTGGTATTCAAATAAAGCCAATTAAATTCATTAATTTCTTCTTCTTCTTCTTCTTTTTTTAACTCTATAGTAGCAAGTCTAACAAACTTATAAAAAATAAATAAAGGTATTTGAGCGCAAAACCTCGTAACTTTTGAACATATGTCTATCGCTCTATTTAAACATTAGATGATAACTCTATTTAAATATTAGATGATCAGACGAAGACTTCATTCACAATTAAATAAGGGTGAAAATTATTTACATTTCCAAATTTTATTTTATAAATCAAACTCCCTCCTTAACTTAAATAAGGAGGAGACCAATTATTTCTCAAAGTTGACGAAGGAATTTAATATTTAAACCAAAATTGAAGAATGTAACTGATTTTCACCCTTTAAATAAATTGGAATTGCAAACATATATTTAGTAAAATTCTTAGGTGGCCATCCATCAATTTTCATAGTTGACCAAACAAATTACCAATAGTAGCGCAAAACATTAGGTTAGAACACCTGGTTTTCAGTAGGGGTGTATAAAACCGAACCGAAAATCGAGTCAATCCAAAAAAAAAACCAGACTAGTGATTTGGTTTGACTTGGTTTGGTTTTGAAAAAAAAACCCGATTATATTTGGGTTGGTTTGGTTTTAACTAAAAAAAATCAACCCGAGACCAAACCAACCCGACATTATATATATAATTTTAAAATATTTCTTATACTTTTTCATAGTTTTTTTCTTTTAATATATTATTTCAAGTTTGAAACTTAGAATTATGAATGGGCCAATAAAGATTATAGTCCACAGATGTTGGTAATTATAATAAAGCTTAAATCAAAATCAAATTAATACTAATGCAAAAAGAAAATCAACTCAACACTAAGAATGACAATAATATTGAATATTTGTTCTTTAGTTTTACATTGAATTAGACAATTAAAATACATAATCTAATTTTAATTTCCTTTAATATTTAGTCATGTAACTAATACTTATTAAATTAATTTTAGCATGATTTAGTACTTTTAAATTATGATCATTTTCATTATGACTTGTTAATTTGCAATATTTGTTTTACGCAATTTCATTATTATTATTTTTGTTGGATATTTTAGTGTCATTTCATATTATATTGTGTTATATTTTTAAGAAACATCTTAAATAGTTGTATTTTGGTAGGACTAAAGAAATATTTGAAGTACTAGTAAATTATGTAGTAAATTATACGAGTTTTATTGATTTTGTTTGGTTTATAAATATAAAAATCTGATACAATGGCTTGGTTTGATATTTGAAAAATTCGAACCAACCCCGCCATGTACACCCCTAGTTTTCAGGAAGTAGAATTTGCTGCCAGGCTAGCCACTTTTCAGTTTTTTTGGATGATTCACATGTGAAATGTTTCAGTTTTTTCTATATTTGTATATGTATATAGTACATGTTCAGTTTTAATTCTGAAAATTACGTTTGTATATTAGATGTAATTAATTTATATATGTATATGTGTTTTCTAGATTTGTATACATATATATTACAGGTTCGTTTGTATCTCTGAAAATTATGTTGGTATATTTACGTGAATTTGCATATGTATATATTCTCTGTGTTATACTTTGTCATTTTTATTATGAATAGTTGGATGATTCGTATATGGACGTTTTAGTTTTTTCCAAATGTGTATACATATACATAAAATGTTCGTTTGTATCCCTGAAAACATTTTAGTTTTCTAGATTTATATACATATTCATTACAGGTATCTCAGAAAATTTCGTTTGTATAATTACGTGAATTTGTATATGTATATATTCTCTAAGTTCTCCGTCAGTCCCAACCAAATGACAAACTAAGCGACTGTGAAATACAATTAATTTAAACTATAACTATAACATTTAAATAGAATTAAGTACTTACCATTTCATACAATTTTCCCATTAAAAAATTATAACTTATAAATTTTTTAATTTATAAGTCATAAGTTATAAGCTCGCGGTCCTCGTAAAAGGAATAACCTCATCCCCACCCGGCAACCCCTCGTCATTTTCAAGATGAAAATCTCAAGTTGCCAAAAGTTCATGCATTGTATATTCATCAGTTCTTTTAAAATATATTTAATGTTGTTTAGAGGTATGATTGATCCCCCTCTGATTTGCTGTTATAATAGTATACCAATATACAATTGGTATATTTAAATTGTTTTACGTAAAGTACTCATATTACTGTCACCCTATTTTTAAATAATTTTAGTTGTCATTAGCTCCTTTTGATTTTGGAACACAATCAATTTACAAACATGCCATTTAGTGCCCATTTGACTTAGCGTCTCAATTCATCTAATATATTTTACTTTGTTCAAAAATAATATTCTTATTTTTATAATTAAAAATAATAATCTTTGGGTCAAGGGGTTTTAAAATAGAATATTACAGTAATTTGTTTTGAGACAGCGAATTATCTTCTTTCTGTCCAATAGGATTGTTTAATGCAACTCTATTTAATTTGACTTTACGTATTATTCGCAAGTATGTGTTGATACTGCTAACCAAAACTGCATCAGTGACAGACTGACACTAACGAATCTGAATATCCTTTATTACTCTTTCCTTGTCGGAGTTACGATTACGAGGGGTTCATTGATCAGGTCTTGCTCGATCGAAAATTATATATATATATATATATATATATGATTAAAATGTTTTTTTTTATTATGTATTATAGTAGATGTTGAACATCTTTGACTTTTTTTTATGCATTTACTTTTTCATATTTTGAACCGTTAGTGAAAATCCGCTCTCTCTCCCACTCTGTTTCTCTTTCTCTATTTTTGGTCTCTATATATATTGCCATATTTCTGCACTTTCTTCTTAGCGCCCTCACATTTGTTTTCTTCCCTTAATTAAAACCACTTATTCTATTCCCAATAATTAAAATCTTGAGATTCTCTTGATCATTTGTTAGTCTGTTTCAGTGTTAACTTGTTGCATCATGTAAATCTGCTATATCTTATTCGTTGTTTTCTTTTTGAAGTTTAATTTCTTCATAAATATTTCGGCTTAATTTGTGCCAAGAAAATGGTTTTTCCCTAGACTTGTCGTCATTTTTGCTAGGAAAAATTCTTATCAAATTCTGTAAGTTAAAGAAGAGATTTCATTTGACGGTGTCTAATATTAATTCTCATACCTGATTACATGGAAGAATCATTTGTGCCTTTTCGCGGAATCAAGAATGATCTTCATGGACGTCTATTGTGCTACAAGCAAGATTGGACTAGTGGGATTAAGGCTGGCTTCAGGTATGATTATTCACTTCTTGTACAATCGAAAGAACTAATTTTTACGAACATTTTTTATTCATTTTGAACTAATTTTCAGGATCTTGGCACCCACTACATACATTTTCTTTGCCTCAGCAATTCCAGTGATTTCATTTGGCGAGCAGCTGGAGAGAAATACGGGTATTTCATTCATATCCATGCAGACTTGCCGAAAAATAACACTATCAATTGGTTGACATACTTTAGGTCTAGTGTCTGCTTGGAGTCTTCTAGACTTGTTAGAGATTAACTATTAGTGCTAGGGAAATTAAGTGGAGAATGGTATTGGTTGAGACGGATACTGAAGATTCATATAGTTGACCTCAACTTGTTTGGGATTGAGGTGTACTTATGTAGTTATAGTTGTTGCAGACCTGCTGTTTAAAATTTTAAGCATTTTTCATTCGTCAACTTGAAAATTTTAACATGAAAATAACAATTGCAGATGGAATTTTAACTTCTGTTCAAACATTAGCATCAACTGCAATTTGTGGAATTATACATTCCATTATTGGTGGTCAACCTTTGTTGATCTTAGGAGTTGCTGAACCAACTGTAATAATGTATACATTCATGTTCAACTTTGCTAAACAGAGACCTGATTTGGGTCCTGGTCTCTTTCTAGCTTGGACTGGTTGGTGAGTACTAATTCTTTTGTTTTCCCTTGTCCAAAATTGAATCACCATTTAGTCTAATCGTTGCGATTTTTTCAGGGTATGTGTCTGGACCGCGATTTTGCTTTTCTTGTTGGCAATTTTAGGAGCTTGCTCCATCATTAACAGGTTTACTCGTTTGGCTGGAGAACTATTTGGCATGCTTATTGCCATGCTCTTCATGCAGCAAGCTATTAAAGTAAGTAAAATACTGTACTACTACTAATAATTAATTAACACTAAGAGGTGTTACTTCTATTGATCCTTTCTGGTCACAACTCAATTACAAAAGTAAATTTATGATCTTTGTTAATTTTCATTTTAGGGCCTGGTAGATGAGTTTCGTGTTCCAAAACGAGATAATCCTCATTTAACCGAGTTCATGCCTTCGTGGAGATTTGCTAATGGAATGTTCGCGTTGGTTCTCTCATTTGGCCTACTGCTAACTGCTTTGAAAAGCCGAAAAGCAAGATCATGGCGATATGGAACAGGTAAGCACAAATTATGCAATCACATTATGAACTATATTTTTGATATTTTGGTTTCAAGTTGATAACTTTGGACTTGGATGAGTTAAAATTTTGCTTGCTTTCGACAGGTTGGCTTCGTAGTCTTATTGCAGACTACGGTGTGCCACTTATGGTTGTAGTTTGGACAGCAGTTTCCTATATACCATCTGAAAGTGTTCCTGAAAGAATTCCAAGACGCCTTGTCAGCCCAAACCCATGGTCACCCGGTGCTTATGAGAATTGGACTGTTATCAAGGCATATGTTTCTTCCTCTAGCTGATATTAATTCATTTCTAGTTTTCAGACTCGTGGACGACTAACTATGATAGTCTGGTCATCTGCAGGACATGCTAAATGTACCAGTTCTCTACATACTCGGTGCTTTTGTTCCTGCAACGATGATTGCTGTGCTTTACTATTTTGATCACAGTGTAGCATCCCAATTAGCTCAGCAGAAAGAGTTCAATCTCAGAAAGCCATCATCTTTCCATTATGACTTGCTTCTTTTGGGGTTCTTGGTATGCGAAAATCCATTTTGCTATTCATAGTTTTCGTTTGCATATATGTTTCGCTCCTCTAACTTGTTTCGTGATGCTCTGCTTTGGTATTCTTCGTGACAGACACTAATGTGCGGCCTTGTTGGTATTCCTCCATCAAATGGTGTGATCCCACAATCCCCAATGCATACAAAAAGTCTGGCCACTCTTAAGCACCAAGTAAAATTCTAGCTGAAGTGAAACTACTTCACATTTGTTCTTCTTTGAATTGTCACACAAACTAATATATCCTTGTTATGCAGTTGCTTCGTAACAGACTAGTTGACACAGCACGCAAAAGTATGCAGAAAAATTCAAGCTTGGGACAACTATATGGGAATATGCAGGAAGCGTATCAACAGATGCAAACTCCTCTGATCTACCAGGAGCCATCAGCTAGAGTACGCGACATGCCTCTTCACTGATTTATGGAGCTTAAAGTCCTGCATATTTTTACCAAGAATTTCATTTTAGCTCATTTAACAACTTGATTTCTTTATTTTAACAGGGTCTGAAGGAGTTAAAAGAATCAACCATTCAGTTAGCATCAAGCATGGGACACATCAATGCTCCTGTGGATGAAACCATTTTCGACGTTGAGAAGGAAATTGATGATTTGTTGCCTGTTGAAGTGAAAGAACAGCGCGTTAGTAACTTGCTTCAAGCCACAATGGTTGGGGGATGTGTTGCTGCTATGCCAGTTCTCAGAATGATTCCAACCTCAGTACTTTGGGGATATTTCGCGTACATGGCCATTGAAAGTCTACCAGGCAATCAATTTTGGGAGAGAATATTACTACTATTCACTGCACCAAGCAGACGATACAAGTAATTAACCCTTTCAAAAACGTCTTTTATTAAAATTTAGCTTTTCAAAGGAATTTCCTTAACGAAATGATGAATCTTGCTTGCAGAGTTCTAGAGGACTATCATGCTACTTTTGTAGAAACTGTTCCTTTCAAGAGCATAGTAGCATTCACAATATTCCAAACACTATACTTGCTTGCTTGCTTTGGCATTACATGGGTTCCAATCGCCGGGCTCCTTTTTCCTCTCTTGATCATGCTTTTGGTTCCTGTGAGACAATACATACTGCCTAGGTTTTTCAAAGGGGAACACCTTCAAGATTTAGATGCAGCAGACTATGAAGAGTCACCCGCAGTTCCATTCAATCTTCCTATGGTAAATCCCCTTTTCAGTAGTCTGATATTTGATTGTAATTTGATAAATTTGAAGACTTGAGGACTAATATTAAACTATGCAGGAGGGTGAATTTGGTTCAAGACCTTCCCACGCAGAAAGCGGGGAGATTTTAGATGAGATGATCACTAGAAGCAGGGGTGAGGTCAAGCGCATTAACAGTCCTAAGATCACAAGTTCAACAGCAACTCCAATAAGAGATACCAAGCTCCTTCAGAGCCCACGCATCTCAGAAAAAGCATATAGTCCACAGATTAACAAACTGAGAGGCCAACAAAGTCCCCTTTCTGGCGGAAGGGGGACGTTCAGTCCAAGGACCGGAGAACCAAAGCCATCCAATTTGGGCACGAGTCCTCGGACATCAACTCCTAACGACTAAGAGACGATTAACATCTTAAGACTAAGCTAGTTTAATATGCCTTAAGTTTTGTATTTTCATTTGATTATCTCCTTTTTACTGCATTAATTGGGAATGTATTTGTAACATTAGCCGTGTATTGATGTCTTATAGTTATAATAGTTGATAAGTATTTTGTTCATATTTTCTTGTACTGCAGAGATATGATTAATAATAGCAGCTGAAGTGTATTTATCCAAATTTTCTTGTACAACTTTGCACAAATCTCTTTTAACTCATCTTAATCACTGACCTGAAAGTGGAGAATTCATCTTGAAGAAAAGACAACACTACATCCTTTATATGGTAAGAACTGGTGTAAGAATAACAACAAGCTCTATCATTTAGAGTTGATCTTTGCACATAACATATCAATAAACTTTGCAGATGATATAGTATTGATTGAAGAGATACACAGTGAAGGTATTGATAGACTGAATGCTTAGAGACAGAACCTGGAGCCTAAAGGTTATTAGGTTGAGCAGAAATTAAGACTCAGTACATAGAGTACAAGTTTAATAACGCATCACATGAGGTGGATGTGGTAGTGATGATTGATACACAGGTCATTTCCATGAGAAAGTTTCAAGTATCTTAGGTCAATAATCCAAGAAAATGGGAGATAGACAAGGATATCACATATCGATTGAATTGAAGTGGGGTGGGTAAAATGGAAGCTCACATCCGATGTACATGTGATAAGAAGGTTTCACCAAAACTTAAAGATAAGTTTAATAGAGTTGTTATACCAACTATTTTGTTGGGGCAGAGTATTTGTTAGTCAAGAACTTACATGTTCAAAAGATAAGTGTAGCGAAGATGCTAGATAGATGTGTTGGCACATTAGGAGAGATAAAATTAATTATAATTGATGATATATGAGGTAAGGTGGAATGGTCTCAAAGGTGGACAGGATACGAAACCAGAGGTTAAAATGGTTTGAGCATATAAAAAAGGAGCACAAATGCCTTCGTGAGGAGGTGCTAGAGGTTGGCAGTGATAGGTTTAAGGAGAGGTAAAGGTAAATCAAGAAAGATTTCGGGTGAGACGATTAAACATGACATGACCCATATTCAACTCACCGGGGACATGACTTTAGATAGGAGAATATGGAGGCCGAAAATTAGGGTAAATGATTAGTAAGTGGTCGGACGATTTTGTCTTTACTTCCAGTAGTAGAGCATTAGTTTTATGTTAGAGCACCTTGTCTAGTCCCTCTACTACTTATCAATATCATTATTATTATATGGGAAAAGGCATAGATTCCTCCTTAAACTTGTACTGAAAAGTCAGTTACACGCTTAAACTACGTACCATGATGACCTATTACACACTTCTGCTATTTAAAAGTGAATTTATTTACCCCTTAAAGCTGAAATGGCAAAATAATAATAATTTAAAAAAAATCATGCGCGTCAGATAATTATTAAAGTAAAAAAATAATAATTAAAAATCAAAATATTTCTTAAACTCCACCCCCCACATCTCTTCTTCTTCACAACCCACCCTCCTCTTCTTCTTCACACCCCATTAAGCTTAAAATAAACCAATAACAAGAAGCAACCAAGATATAAATTACTTCCAAAAGGAGTAAAATTTTGGGAGGTTTCAATTGGTGGGGCTTCGGCGGACGTTTTTGAGTATTGAGTGATTGATTGAAAATGGGAAGAAAATTATTTTTCTATTATCTCTATTATTTTAGAAATCTCCATGAAGAACATGAAAAAATAACAAAGAATGTCTACCCAAATCCGAAAAATATTTACAACTACAAGCCGCAACAAATAACAATGAAAGCTTAGTTTCCATGGCCAATCAATGGAAGAAACTGAAGCAACCTTCTTGTAGGTACATTTTGGAATGGAAGAATTCTTCCACTCCACGAATCAACTCCAGATTGCGGGCAATTTCCTTGGTGGTCATTGCTAAAAGTTTCTTCTTTACCATTTTGCAATGAAGAAGATATATTTATTAGATAATTTTAATAATTGATTAGGAATTAATTAGTGTAAAATATAATTAATAAAATAAAAGTTAAGTAATAAAGAAAAGAAAGTAAAAAAGATATAAAAAAATACAATTTATGACATGGCGCTGACGTAGCGCTGATGTGGCAGCGAGTGTAATACACCACATACTATGAGAGTGGTGTTGCACATAGCAGGGTGGTATTAAATTCACTTTTAAATAGCAGAGGTGTGTAATAGGTCGTCATGGTAGTTTAAGTGTGTAACTGACTTTTTGGTACAAGTTCAGGAGGGAATCTATGCCTTTTCCCTTATTATATTACTCCATTCCAAATAAGTGTTGCTTTAGCTCATTTTACTCATATTAAGAAAAATAATAAATGTAAGGTATAATTTACCAAGTTACCCCAATTTATTAAATGTTTCTTGCAAATTGAGCACTATTAAGAAGTAGCTCTTTACTATAAGGGGTCATTTGGTAGAGTGTATAAGAATAATGCAAAATATAGTGTATTAGTAACGCTTGTATTAGTTATACTTGCATTAGTTATGATAAGATTTTTTTATACAATGTTTGGTTTGGTGTACTAAAAATATTATGCATTACATAGTTTTTTTAGAAAAAATATTTGTTTACAAAAATACCCTCAACAAATATAATGGAAAGGATGTAAAAAAAGTTTTTGAGGGCAATTATGTCTTTAATAATGTTAATGCATGCATTAGAACCCATTGCATTACTAATGCATATATAGAAATAGATGGTATTAGTAATACACTCTTCAATATACAATAGAGTGTATTACTAATACAAGCATTAGTTATGCATAGGTTAGAAAGGTGTACCAAACAAGGTACTAAAAATACATCAAGCTAATGCAAGCATTATTTTCTCCAATACACTCTACCAAACGACCCCTTATAAGTGTATAGTTGGAAATAACCACATACTATTTTCGTCTTATATTTCTAAAACGATACTTATTTTGGGACAACTTTATTTTGATATAGCAACACTTATTTTGGGATGGAGAGAATATTATATTACTAACTTATTCTTCAAATTGTATCACTACCTTTATTTTTTTACTTTTTGAAAATACTTTTCTTGAGTCGATGGTCAGAAACAATATTTCTACCTCACATGAGATAGGGATAAGTCTAAATACACCCCACCCTCTCTAGAACCCACCATGTGGAATTAATCATTTTGGATATGTTGTTGTCGTTGTAACATATCACTCAACTAAATCTAAATCTAAATTCAAATTATGATAACAACCATGCGTCAATCCTAAACAAGTTAAGTTTGTTATATAACTCCACATTTCTTTCATTTAAATTCATGTCATATCAATCTAACTACACCTACATCCAGATTAATTGGTGTAAAAGGAGAAAATTTTGAGGTAGTTGACACACTTCGAATACATTCTTAAGGTCATATTATGAGCAGCCGTTGCTCATGAAAGTCAGAGCACCTGATCATCAATGAGTTAGAAACTTGATTTGAACATGTGGAGTTAATTACAAACATTGTCAATAATATAGGATTGGATTAATGTGTGAGTAGTCAAAGTGGTTGTTTCTAGATTGATCATCATGGTGTGTCCAAGACCCTATTTCAATTTGTGATAAGAGGGGTGGGTTGAATATAGCACAAGCATATAGAAAACGAAATAAAGCTAAGGGTGTGATAGAATGAGATATGTAGTCATTATGAATTCTTGAAGAAAAGGAGAGGACAAAATTGAATCATAGAAAGCATATGGGACAAGCAAAGGGGAAATTTGTGGTTTTATTTGCATTTGACTTTAAAATAAGTGGGAAAACTTTGAGGATCATGGTTTAATAATTCAGAATTTGTGTTCTGTTTTTGGCCTATCTGAGGGAATATTGTTGAAAAGAAGATTTGAAAAAGACCGTTAATCTGAAAGCACCAAAGAACAGTAACAGAGTCAGAATTTTCACAAAGAAGAGTAGGGGATTCAATAATTGATATATATATACATAAAATTTAATTTTAATCATGTCTAAATCGCATAATTCTTCTAATAAAGAATGTTCGGATGAACCCCTTGATACTACCTGACTCCACCCGAGAGAGATCAGGTGACAATTCATTTCACGTATTCATGGTCATTCATAACCATGAGCTCTATATTGACTACGTGATTTTGGGCCCCTACCTAGCTACTTCTCCACTGCAAAATTTACTATACATGGTAATGACACTCATTGATTATTTTATGAAAGCATTCAAGCACTACTGTCTACTCTACTAATAATAATTGATCCTAGCTAGTAGTATTTGCATGCAACTGTAGTCGTAGTATGTTCAAGAAAATTAAATTAAATTAAATATATCGTAACCTGGATGATGGAGATTAAGCTTATCTTGAACAGTATTAGTGCTTACATACCATAAGCAGACTTGATGGGGAAGTTGAGAAGCGTTTTTGGGAGGACTTGGACAAGGTATAGTTAGAGGTAGAGTTGTCAAAAAGGGTCGGCCCAGCCCCACCTGACCTAAGCCTCGCGGGCCAAGGAATTTGATGTGCTAGGGCTGGTTGGCCCTTCATGTGGAAGGGCCTGAAAATGCTCAAACCAACCCAACTCTAGAAGGGCTGGGGCGGGCTAGCCCCTTTTTTTTTTCTTTTCAAACGTAAAATTCTATAACATCAAAAAATGAGAAGATTTCAAATCAAATATGACAAATAATGGTGTTGTTTCAATGACACTAGCAAAATATCTAGTGTGATTAGCATGTATGTAGGATACCAGATACGCGAGATATACATGTATCTGGTGTGATGTATCCCAGATACGTGAGATGTACATGTATCTGGTGTGATGTATCCCAGATACGTGAGCAAGATAAGACGAGCTAGATGGGAGGGAGCCAAGGGCGCGGAGTTTTTCTATGTATCCTAGATACATGTGAATCCACTTGGATAAAGTGTATCTAGAACCAATTAAACCTAATTTTGAGTTTATGTATCCCAAGATACATATATCTGGACGTACCAAAATTTGGTAAAATTCGTAATATTGCAACATAGCGTGCATTTAAATAATTAGCTTATATACTAGTGAGATTGTTGTACCCTTAAATAAATAGTTCTGGCCCATGGGCCGACCCCGACTCCGATCAATCATCAAGGGTCAAATGCTTATATGGATAGGACTTATAAGCTATAGTTTTAAATGAGCTTGAAAAATTATATATCAACTCTATCCCAATAACGGGTTGGGTTGAACTGGCCTCATGGGCTAAGCCCATTTTGATGGTTCTAGTTAGGGGTATCCAACGCTCCAAAATAAATTTTAAAACGAATGGAAATTAAGATTATATCAGGATTGTAAAAACAATAAATAGCTTCTCTAGCTAATTCCTAGTGATATATTTTGGACTCTATTTTGTAGTGATGATGATGATGAGTATGAGGCGTGAAAATTCACAAATAGGGAACCTGTCATTTCAACAATATATTGCCCCTCCAATGCATCTCATCTTTCTTCTAGCTACTTCTTTTTAGTATATTTTTGTGTGTTTGATTTGTGACGCACCTTAGTTTCAACATTGACTTGTTTTGAACCACATTGTAAGAATCATGATGTTTCCTTGAATAATATTTAGCTCTTGAGTACTCCTGAAGAAATTGCCCAAAAGTTAAATAGTTAATTTATTGTTATAACAGCTTAAAATTGAGTTAAAGTTCTTGAACCAGACACCCCAAAACAAAGTTCTATTCGGCGCAAATTATTAGTTTTATTCTTAAATTATTGTCAATCTTAAAAATACTCCTTTATTAGGGAGCGCTTTACTCTCCCCCCTCCCCCTCAATGTGGACTTTTTGGCGCGAATATGAATGTAGTGGGGCTCCAATGTGGGTACCTGACACCGAGTGAGAAGCCAAAAAAAGAAAGAATAAGAGATGAAATATAATTATTAAATAATAAATAAAGACAAAATGAGAAGAAACTATTAAGGTAATGACATGATCACATCAATTCGGTTGTTACATGAAATGGTCTTTTCGTCGTTACCTAATGATGGATTTAAACGATACGATACAATAGACTTTATGTAACAATCAACATAAATATTGTATTTAAACTAACAAAACAACATAATACAACAGGTAACAACCATCCAAACAAGGTGTTAATAATCAAAATTTATAACTCAAAAGTCATTTAACTATTGATATTTCAACTAAAAAGTCATCTAACTAATTTTAATAAGTCTTTAATTAAAATTAAATATTTTTTAAAAATTATTTTTTTAAAATAAAAAATATTCATTTTAATTTTTTTATTGATTAATCCGACTTAATTTAATCCGCTAAAATTATATGGCTGAATTTTAAATGATGTTTAGCTTCAACTATCTGTCTTTCCTTATTGTTTAAAATAAAATGTAAATTAATTACAAAAAATTGACGAATTTAAGTAGATAAGTTGGTTCATTATTTGAACTTTCACCTCGTAGATGATGATTGATGAGTCTCATTTTTAACCTTGTAATCCCCTCTTTTATTTCTCTTTCTACTACCCCAAATTTCTAAAATGTTTGAATAGAAATAATTCTACGAGTTGAATTACATGAATCTTTGACTAACCACTATCAATTTAAGAAATAAATCAGAAAGAAAAAGAAAAAAAATGAAGATTTACATGAAGAAGTTATTGTCCTTGTCCATATTGGGCCGTATAGCGAGAGAAAAAAAAGTAAAAAGCCCGAATCATAAAAAGCCCAATGTTCGGAAGAATAATAACATGCATTTGTAAACCAAACAGATTCAGAATTTAATCTTTATAGTACGAGTTCCAACCAATTGTTTGATTTTGTTTTAGTGAATTTTACTCATAAATTTATGTTTCATATTGAAATACATGACATAATCATCTTCATCCAAAATTAAACGGTACTACTAAACAATTTTCAGAATTTACGAACACAATTAATGCCATCGTTAATGTATACTATGCTCGTTCAATATTCGAGAGCAACAATTGCTCCCGTTCTTAGAGACAAATATAGAATTTGAAGTTTTGATGGGTACTGCAAGGGTGGATCTGCCCCTGCCAGTTCTAGTGCCTGATGTATGTTGCAGGCAACATGAACAGGTTTACTAATTGTTTTAACTCACTAAATTAAATTCAGTCTCATACCAATTATACATCACAAAGAAATTAAATAGTTGGTACTGGTAGTCTGGTACGTGCACCATATAACAAAGCTTAAAATTTTGAATTCGTCTATTCAACATGATACAATGATATGATATATAGAAACGATAAATTATACATACAAACTAATTAAAGAGAAAGATTAAGGTCTAAACCCTGAGTATCATCATGGATTTGATGATCACCTGAGACTCTTTGAAGCTTATAACCACTCATCTCATTAACATCAAGTTTTATTCCGTCTAAATTTGGTGAATTTCTAGTAGTGTCACCCAAGGAAGAACGCATAAATGCCTGAGAAGGACTCGTAAAGAAGAAATTACTACTTTTATCCTCCTCCTTAATTCCCTTATCATCACTCTTTTTCTTCTTCTTAAGCTCGAATTTTTCAACTAATTCGTGTTGCGTAGTCTCAGTAATTTTGGGCATGTTGGTACTACTACTATTAATTAGAGAAGCACGATCTTTGTAGCTTCTTATGAGTTCATAAAACTTGTCCATCTTCTCTTCTTCGTCGTCATCAAATTCTGGGTACTCTTTCCTTTTCTTGCTCTCAGAAATCTTCATATTGATTTGATTTGATTTGATTTGTTGTGGTATCAATGGCAATGTCACAAGTTATTATAAGTAGTACTAATAAATATGTATAGGAAAATAAGGTTCAATTTTTATGCAACTTCGTGGTTCCTTCCGCGCTGCTGCACAACGTACGTACATATATATAACATGTCAAAGTCTTGGTCTTCTTAGAAGACTCTTCTTCTTTATTATTATTAGTACTTCAAAAGTCTAATCTTTATTAAATAAGATTTTGCACACTACTTGAGAAAGAGACATTTAGGTCTCATTCGTTTGCATTCAAATAAGTGTATTTGTTACATTAAAATTTAATCACTTATTTGGTCGTCTTAATTACTAAGATCGTGAACAGAATTTTAATATCATTAAGAGATTATCTTTTTTTATGTGGAAAAAATTATAATAAATTACCCTATTTGTATATTGGCAAGCGAATATATAAACGGAGTTCTGAAAAATTCTAAATGTATAATTACAAAATTTGTATACACTAGCCCTATTTGTTCATTCGCAACAAATAGAAATATACAAACCGCAACCTCCGTAGCAAATGGAATTATAGTTACGGAGATCAATTATCGAAATTATAGCTATAGAAACTTATTATGTCTATTATGTTTGCTATTTCTAAAACTTTGTCAAAATTAAACACCACCCAAAATAGACGATATGAATGACCTACTTGACAATAATGTGGTCTCGTGTGATAATAGTTCATATATTGTTGCTTAAGATGGAAGAATAAGCCCATACTAAATATGAAAGTTGCAAATACCTAAAAAGAAAGAGCCCTCACCATTATTTGGGCTACTAGTGTCACTATATTTTCTTGGGCTAGTAACTTCAGCACACTTTGTTGTACATTTTTGCACGAAATGTCTCTTGTGGCTAATATTAGATGAAAATATTGCAAATTAGAGGATTCCATAAATGTATAATTTCGGAGCATCTATTAGTTTAGTCTTATTTTTAGAAAATAGGGAGGTTGTTTTCGAAAGACACTCAACTGTGAAAAAGAGACAATAACAACAGATAAAAACAACAAGATAATAAAATACTGAAACAAATAGGTACTGATATATAAATCTAAAAATAAATGAACTTTTTTCTATACGCTATGTACATGTAATATACAGACAGGGACGACCAAAGGGTCAAACCACTAAAGCGAGTGTTGTAACCCCAAAATATTATTTGGTGTTTAATAAGTGTATTGAATTTTCCGATTAATTTGATTTTGATAAATACAAAAACAAATAATGAGGAAAACATTCCCTGCAAGATATTTTTATTCCGAGCCTTGAACCCAAGATCTCAACAGGAAGGATGAAATCTAATTTCTACCTAGCTACTAATTTTTCTTTTAAAAATATTGATAACAGAAAAAATAAGATCTCCTATTATAGATGATTTTAAACCACCAATCTTATTAAACCGCCCCTCTATACATACCTACACTATATATAATATAAATATTTATACACAATATATATATATATATATATATATATATATAACTAAAGCTATGTATGTATATATATCGTATACTTCGAACATATTTGATAAGGTGTCTACTTCAATTCCAAGGTTGTGGTTGGCTTGTGCACTGGCAGCCTTCTCTCTTTTCCACACTTTCTAACCAAGCAAACAAATTCCTTTTTCTTGGCGGTATAGTACTGTTCACTGATTAGTTTGACTATTTCACACTTTGCATACTGTAATATATATGTACGAGTTATATAAATCTGCAAATTATATAAATTCGTAAATTATATAAATAAGATAGCTTAAATTGTAGCTACAGCTCGTAAATATACAATTTATAGCTATGGAGCATAATTAAATTTATTATAATGACTATTTGCAACAATTTCCTTTAATTTAATTGGACTTTACGTTCAATACCAAATTGATACTATTATATATTCTAGTATATTATTTAAAAATAGTGTCCTATTTATTGAATGAATAATAATCATTTTGTTGACAAAAGAGTAAACATCAGTGCCGTCATTCTAATTTCTAAGGTGGGAAGTTTGATTTTTCGGATTGATATAACAATATATAGAAGAAAAAATTGTTTCAAACAAGAGAAGGATATGTCATTTTTATTTCATTTATTTTTTTCCACTTCTCATCAATGGATGAGATATACGAAAAAGTAATTTGTTAGGATCAAAATAATATGGTCAAGCGGAAGACAAAATAGCAAATCTTGAAAAATAATAAACCAAACAATTAAAGAAACATGTCAAAAGAGGTACATTTGTTCGATAAATTTCTATCTTTCTATCTATTTTTGAGATGGTTAGTTACATCGTATTTTTTTTTTCAATTTCTTATATGATGTTCGGTATTTATATTAGAGTCCGACTATATCCAAATTTGTGTTGGAAAGTCCCACATTGAGAGGTAAAGTGTTCTCTAAAAATAACAACTTCGTACTCAAAGAGACTTGAACCAAAAACCTCTGGTTAAAAATAAAAAAAATATTTACCACTCCACTACTACTTTTATTGGTTACGTTGAATTTTTCGTAACTTCATGGACCATGAGCATATTGCAGAGAAATGTTATTTCGCTCAGACCAAGACATAACTCCTACTTATTCAAATATAAAATAACAATTATAAAGTGAAATAAAATTTAAGAAAGACAAATCTTTTTATGATAAACATATTTATATTTTTTGCAAGTTCGCTATTAAGTATAGACCTTAGCCCTTTAGGGCTCCTTATCAAAGGAATAAGAGATAATTAATTTTAGATCGAATTATTAAATTTATTTTATGTTTGGTTGAGATAAAATCATAAAATATATAACTTATCCACAAAATAGTTATTTTATGATAGAAACATTATTTTATTTTAAATTAAGGATAGAATAAATTCTGAAATAAATTATTTTCAAATAACTTGTCCCCGACCAAATAAGTCGTGGGAAAAGGAATCTAATCCTTTCCACTCCCAGGGATCTTTTCAAGTGTTTCAAAAAAGTAAATGGGAGGAGTAAGGTGCAAAAAACAACGTTGCACTGTTACAAGAATGGGTCTGATTTGATTTTTTACTACCAATAAAACAGTATAATACTAAAGTTGCCAGAAAGCTGAATAAATACATTCCCTATTTTGATATAGTTAAAAGGTGTAGCTTAAAAGGGAAGTACAAAAAAGAATATGGAGGCAAAGGCCACTCTACTTTCTAAAATGGTTCTATCTTTTTTTTATGCAATAAAATATTATTTTATTCGTCTCAATTTGTATGATATTTTTCGTAAGTTATTGAAAATATATATCATACTTATTTAACAACGTATTATAATTATAAAAATATTTATTATTTTTAAAATTATTAGTTATATTTTTTAGAACTTCATATTGGGTCAAATATTACCATATAAAAGAGACCGGGAGAAATACTAACGGATTGTTTGGTATAAAAAAATGTTTTTTCTAATAAATACATTTTTAGAAAAATAAGTAATTTTTTAATTTATTTTTCGGTGTTTATTGGAAATTAAGTAGAATATTGTAATCAAAAGCATTTATATAAAAAGCAATCTAGGAAAACATTATAGAGATTAGGGGTAGGGGCGTGGTGATGATGAAGGTGGAGGTGTAAGCTATAGGGATTGTTGTGGGCCAATTAGGTGTATATCCAGGATTTAAGTTTCACGAGTTTAATTCATAAGGTTCTTACCATTGAATTTGTTGTATTTCTAAAGTAATGAATTCATACCTATTATTTATATTGTATTTTAAATATAAATTTATATTTTACGTTGAAAGTATTCGATTCATATAAATATGATGCTGCTATGTTGTCTCCATCATTGAATCTAGGTGTGTTAAAAAATTGAAAAAAAAAAACAAAATGTCACTTATAAAGTTAGTTTTCCCTACTTTCCCATAATTGTGATCAACCATACATAAAAAAATTGTTAACTCCGTGTCAAACACATCCTAAGGAGTCATTTGGTAGCTGAATAAGATTCAAATCATCAATGTATTATTTTTTATATAACATTTGATAGGTAAATAAAAAATAAGTTAATCAAGTAGAAATCCACATAACTAATACATATATACATTATATATGAGAGAATTTATGTATTATTTTATAAAATATAAAATATAAAATATTTAATATATAACTAATACATAAATAACTTTAATCAACTACTAAACCCGACCACTTTTACAAATGAAAAGCAAAAAGGGAGAGAATCAGAGAAGTGAGAAGTGGGCAGGAAAAAGAGGAAAAGCGCGGAGCAGAGTATTGTGGGGTGGTTGATGGTTTTTAGCAGCTAGCTAGTATAGTATGGTGCACCGTCACCTCTTCTTTTTTTCCCCATATAAGAGTCACACAACTAATATAATACTATATAGTATAATAATAATAATATAGGCATAGAATCTAACCCATTAATATTGCTTTTTCAGTTTATGGAGACATTACCTTTTCCCTTTTGTTTCCTCTTACATGAAACTCAACTTCATATATTTTTGCGCATGCGCCTCCAATATTTGCTTTCCTCTCTTTCGGCCTTACCATAATTACCTATAACGTTTTAGAATAGATATATAGACATGTTAATTTGGTTTAAATTAGCCTCGTGATAGTAGACGATCATCCCTAATTTTATCACGCAATTTTTTTATAGTAGTAGATGATTTGTCTTGTATTTCTGAAGGTATCTCTGAAGGCCCCCCATCTTCTTCTTCGATTTTTGTAATAATGTCTTCATTTGACAAATAGTTGAAGTCTTTATCAGTGGTAGAATGTCGTCGTATGAAATTATGTATAGCCATAGTACTTGTAACAAGATGAACCTGAGTGTCGAATTTATAAAATGATAAATAAAATATAAATAATAACATGTAAACATAAATAAAATAAAAGGTTTATCATATAAAAATAAAAAGTAAAATTCTTGAATGAAATTTAACAAAACTTATGAAATATGTTAATTAATTAATAAGAGATATATTGATAAATATGTAAATATGTAAGGGATATTTTAGTCTTCAATTTTTTTTATTGCTTTTGCTTATGCTTTTTTTAAGAAGCAGAATTTTTAAGTTTCTTCCCAACAACATAAAAACTACTTTTGTTTCTATTTATAAGCACTTTTGAGGGTTTGCCAAACACTTAATTTTTCAAAAAGATAATGTTTTTTTTTTTTAAAAAAAAAAAAGCACTTTTGGCCTCCCAACAACAATGCCAAACAGACTCTAAAAATAGTATGCATTGTATAAAAATATTTATTTACAAAATATCTTTCACAATTATGGTGGAAAAGATGTATAAGTCCTTTTGACGGGTAATTGGATCTTTAACCATTCTAATGCATGTATTAGGGCATCAGATCCATAGGTTAATACACACGAAAAATTAAGGAATTTGGGTGATTCTTAAAAAAAGGCTTGTAAATGGGGAAATGAGTGTTAAAAATGGTGTGAGTATAAGTGAAGATTTCCCAACTCATTACAGAGGTCCTCAAAAAGTTTTTCGAGAAAAAAATTTGAGTGTTCCGGGCGCCAGATCCATGGGCTAATACACACGAAAAAATTGTAGAATTTGGGTGATTCTTAAAAAATAAGCTTGTAAATGCGGAAATGTGCATTAAAAAATGGTGTAAGTATACGTGAAGGTTCCCTAACTCATTACGCAGATCCTCATAAAGTTTTTTGAGAAAAAAAATTTGGGTGCTCCGGGCGCCAGATTCATGGGCTAATACACACAAAAAATCGGGGAATTTGAAGATTCTTAAAAAAGGCTTGTAAATTTGGAAATTGGCGTTAAAAAAATGGTGTAAGTATACGTGAAGGTTCCTCAACTCATTACGGAGGTCCTCATAAAGTTTTTTAAGAAAAAAATTTAGGTGCTTTGGGCGCCAGATTCATGGTATTAACACAGAAAAATTGGGGAATTTGAGTGAATCTTAAAAAAAGGGTTTGTAAATGCAGAAATAGGCATTAAAAAAATGGTATGAGTATACGTGAAGGTTCCCCAACTCATTACGGAGGTCCTCATAAATTGTTTTGAGAAAAAAATTTGGGTGTTCCGGGCGTCAGATTCATGTGCTAATACACACGAAAAATTAAGAAATTTGGATGATTCTTAAAAAAGGGCTTGTAAATGTAGAAATGGGCTATGAAAATTGTATGAGTATACCTGAAGGTTCCCCAATCCATTACGAAGATCCTCATAAAAATTTTTGAAAAATAATAATTTGGGTGCTCTGGGCACCAAATCCATGGGCTAATACACACGAAAAATTAGAGAATTTGGGTGATTCTTAAAATAAGGCTTGTAAAGGATGAAATGAGCGTTAAAAAAATGGCATGAGTATACGTGAAGGTTCCCCAACTCATTACAAAGGTCCTCATAAACGTTTTTGAGAAAAAAAAATTGGGTGCTCCAGGCACCGGTCCATGGGTTAATATTAACACACAAAAATCGAGGAATTCATGCGATTCTTCAAAAAGGGCTTGTAAATGCGAAAATGGGCGTTAAATAAATGGTGTGAGTATACATGAATGTTCCCCAACTCATTATGGATGTCCTCATAAAGTTTTTTGAGAAAATTCTTTTAGGTGATCTGGGCTCTAGATCAATGGCTAATACACACGAAAAATCAAGAAATTTGGGTGATTTTTGAAAAAAGACTTGTAAATACGGAAATGGATGTTAAAAATGGTGTGAGTATACGTTATGGTTCCCCAACTCATTACGAAAGTCCTCATAATTATTTTTTGAAATTTTTTTTGGGTGCTTCGAGCACCAAAAATAATGGGCTAATACACACGAAAAATTGAGAATTTTAGGTGATTCTTAAAAAAGGACTTGTAAATACAAAAATGTGCATTAAAAAAATGGTGTGAGTATACGTCTAGGTTCCGCAGCTCATTACGAAAGTCCTCATAAAGCTTTTTGAGAATTTATTTTGGTACTACAACCACCAGTTCCATGGGCTAATACATACGAAAATTGGAAAATTTGGATGATTCTTAATAAATAGCTTATAAATGCGAAAATGAGCGTTAAAAATGGTGTGAGTATACGTGAAGGCTCCCAACTCATTACGGAGATCTTCATAAAGTTTTTTGAAAAATTTGTTTTTGGTGTCTCGGACGTCAGATCCATGGGATAATACACACGAAATATTGGAGAATTTGGTCGATTCTTAAAAAAAAGCTTGTAAATGCGAAAATGGACATTAAAAATAGTGACTATATGTGAAGGTTCTCCAACTCATTACGGAGGTCCTCATAAACTGTTTTGAGAAAAAAAAATTGGGTTCTCCGAGCGTCTGATCCATGGCTAATACACATGAAAATCAGAGATTTGGGCGATTCTTAAAAAAAAGCTTGTGAATGTGAAAATAGACGTTAAAAAATTAAGTGAGTATATAAGAAGGTTCCCCAACTCAATACGGAGGTCATCATAAAGATTTTTGAGAAATTTTTTTTGGGTGCTCCGGGTTTAAGATCCATGTGCATTAACACATGAAAAATCGAGAAATTTGGGCAATTTTTTCAAAAAAACTTGTAAATACGGAAAGAAGCGTTAAAAAATTGTGTGAGTATACGTGAAGGTTCCCCAACTCATTACGGAGATTCTCATAAAACTTTTTGAGAAAAAAAATTTGGGTGCTCCGTGTGCCAGATCCATTGGCTAATACAAAGGAATAATTGGGAAATTTGGCGATTATTAAAAAGGGGCTTGTAAATGCAGAAATGGACGTTAACAATGGTTTGAGTATACGTGAAGGTTCCCAACTCATCACGGGAGTCCTCATAAAGATTTTTGAGATTTTTTTTTGGGTGCACCAGGCGCCAGATCCATGGACTAATAAACGTGAAAATCTATGAATTTGGGTGATTCTTAAAAAAAGGGTTTTAAATGCGGAAATTGACGTTAAAAAATTATGCGAGTATATGTGAAGAATACCCTACTCATTACGGAGGTCCTCATAAAGTTTTTTTTGAGAAAAAATTTTTTGGTGCTCTAGGCACTAGATCCATGAGCTAACACACGAAAAATTAGGGAATTTGGGCTATTCTTCAAAAAGGGCTTGTACATGCGGAATTGGGCATTAAAAATATGGTATGAGTATACGTGAAGGGTCGCCAACTTATTAAGGAGATCCTCATAAAGTTTTTTGAGAAATTTATTTTTGGGTGCTCTGGCCCTAGATCCATGGGTTAATATACACACGAAAATTTGGGAAATTTGGACGATTTTTAAAAAAGAGCTTGTAAATGTGGAAATGGACGTTAAAAAAGTGGGTGAGTATACTTGAAGGTTCCCTAATTCATTATGGAGGTCCTTATAAAGTTTTTGGAGAAAAAGATTTAGGTGCTCCGGACGCTAGGTCCATGGACTAATACACACAAAAATTGGTGAATTTGAACGATTATTAAAAAAAGGCGTGTAAATGCGGAAATGAACGTTAAATAATAGTGTGAATATGTGTGAATGTTTTCCAACTCATTACAAAGGTCCTTTAAAAGTTTTTGTTTTTTGAGATAAAACTTTTTAGTGCTCCGAGCGCAAGATTTATGGGCTAATACACACAAAAAATTGAGAAATTTGTGCGATTTAAAAAAAAGTGATTGTAAATAAGAAAATAGGTGTTAAAAATAGTGTTAGTATGCGTGAAGATTTCCCAACTAATTACGGAGGTCATCATAAATTTTTTGAGAAATTATTTTTAGATGCTCATGGCGCCAGATAAATGGACTAATACACACGAAAATTGAGAAATTTGGGAGATATTTAAAAATGGACATGTAAATGCGGAACTAAGCGATAAAAATGGTGTGAGTATATGTGAAGGTTCTCAACTCATTACGGAGGTCGTCATATAGTTTTTTTAGGAAAAAAAATTGGGTGCTCTGGGCGCCAGATCGATAGGCTAACACACGAAAAATTAGGGAATTTGGACGATTCTTAAAAATGAATTGTAAATGCGGAAATGGATGTTTAAAAAATGGCGTGAATATGCGTGAAAGTTCCCTAACTCCTTAAGGAGGTACTCATAAAATTTGTTGAGAAAAAAAATTCGGGTTCTCCAAGCGCCAAATCTATAGTCTTATACACAAAAAAAATAATTTGAGCGATTCTTAAGGGCTTGTAAATGGGAAAATGGGCAATAAAAAAATAGTGTGAGAGTAAGTAAAGGTTCCTCATCTCATTATGTAGGTCCTCATAAAGTTTTCTGAGAAAACAATTATGGTGCTCCGGGCGCCAGATCTATGGGCTAATACACACGAAAATCGGGTAATTTGGGCGATCTTAAAAAAATGGCTTGTAAATGCGGAAATGGGCGTTAAAAAAATGGTGCGAGTACATGTGAAAGTTCTCCAACTAATTACAGAGGTCCTCATAAAGTTTTTTGAGAAAAAAAATTTGAGTGCTCTGGGCACCAAATCCATTGATTAATACACACGAAAAATTAGAAAATTTGTGCGATTATTAAAACAGGGCTTGTACATGTAAAAATGAGCGTTAAAAATATGGTGCGAGTATACGTGAAGGTTCCCTAACTCAGTAAGGAGGTCCTCATAAAGTTTTATGAGAAAAAAATTGGGTGCTCTAGGCGCCATATCCATGGGCTAATACACACAAAAAATTGGGTAATTTGTGTGATTCTTAAAAAGGGCTTGTAAATGCAAAAGTGGACGTTAAAAATGGCGTGAGTATACATGAAGGTTCCCCAACTCATTACGGAGGTACTCATTAAGTCTTATGAGAAACTGTTTTAGGTACTCTAGGCGCCAGATCCTTAGGCAAATGACACGGTAATCGCAAAATTTGGGCGATTAATTAAAAAGGATTTGTAAATGTGGAAATGGACGTTAAAAATTATGTGAATATACGTGAAGGTTCCCTAACACATTATAGAGGTCCTCATAAAGTTTTGGGAGAAAACAATTTTGGGTGCTCCGGACGCTAGATCCGTGGGATAATATTAACACACAAAAAATTAGGAAATTTAGGCGATTCTTCAAAGAGGACTTGTAAATGCGAAAATGAGAGTTAAAAATGGTGTAAGTATACATGAAGGTTGCAAAACTCATTATAGGGGTACTCATGAATTTTTTGAGAAAAAAAATTGGGTGCTCCGGGCGTCATGCTAATACACATGATAATCGAGAATTTGGGTGATTCTCAAAAAAAGGTATGTAAATGTAAAAATGGGGGTTAAAAAAGTGGTGTGAGTATTCGTGAAAGTTCCCCAACTCATTATGGAGGTCCTCATAAAGTTTTTTGAGAATAAAATTTTGGGTGCACCTGGCGTAAGATCCATGGTTTAATTGATGCTTATCATGACCAATGAAACTAACCTACAGTACTAGAGTCAACGATCGTCGATAAGATAATAACCCAACCAAGGGTTAGGATCCTATCCCAAGGAAGTGGTTTTGAGAATTCATAGAAAAATAAAATTTAGTTCAAACTAGTCGTAGCTAAAGACATTAATGATTAAAAACAATGTAAATTAAAAAAGGTGACACAAATGTGTCAAATATCAAATGAGGGTTTTGTCACAAGTAGTAAAAAAAAAACAACTATAGTAAGAAGATCAAGTATGGGGACAAGTTCTTGGGGTGTGACCGCAATACAAGGTGAGATAAATCATTAGGCACATGATTTCGATAGAAAATTTACAAGATAATAGTGACTAGGCTAAATTTTAGATGGAAATAAGTTTCCTCTCGGGCAACTTACCCTGTCTCAAATGTGTTCCTCTCGGACACCCATTTGCCGCATGAAGCCCAGCATACGCCTTGCCTCACTCACTCTCTCGAGCTGAATGTTAGGATATGGTACTAGGGCTCACCCTCTCGGGCTGAACCTCATGTCGACCTATTCCTTAGGCCATCAGTCTAGCGATCTTGGTTTCACTACCTCCCTCTCGAGAAAGTCAAAAACACATGGGTGGTTTTGTATTTGCAACTACAAACCCATTAAATTAAACCACAACCACTAGATGAAATCATCATTAAAATACATCTATCATATCAGCAAACAAGACCCAACTACAATATCAACACATATTTGCTAAATCACACCCCAAGAATGAGATTTTTAACCACACATCAAGAAATAACAAAATACACCTAAAATGATACTAAAATCAAATGGGTATAAGGAATTAAACCTTGATTTAAGCAAAGGAAGAAGAATGGAGAAGACCCACTTCTAACTTGAGGAAGATGAAATCATTCTTTCTTCAAGTCTCCCAAAAAACCTCTCCAAACTTGAGAGAAAATATCCCAAAAAGTACTACTCTATTCTGGAAATTAAAATAAATGTTCGACTCTTAAAAATTAATAACAAGTTTAGTATTTATAGACTTCAGAAAATAGTGCTGGCGGATCTTTCGGTGAGGTTAGTCGAAATCGCCGAGTTACTCGGCGATTCGTCCTTTGGTGTAGTTCGTCGTCGTCTTGAACTTGCCTTCAGCATCGTCGTGCTCTATGTCATTGGGCGACTTAGTACTGCTTCATGGAATTATTCGGTGAAACGGCGACTGCTTCTTTCATCACCTTTTTGATCCTACTCCTTCAAGGCTTCGCGTACTGGAACAAAGGGCGGAGTGCATCCTTTCGGCAAATTGCTAAACGCGCTTGGCGATGCATAGGCTTCAGCTTCTTCGTTCTCTTAAGCCTTTTTGTTCATTTTTGTGCCTAAGTGTCCATACTTCCACTAAAACTTCAAATACCTGAAACTTAAGAGTTTTCATAAGACAATGAGACAAAATAAGCATTTGAGGACACTATTCCTATCAAAATAAATCGTAAATGAGTCTAATTTGTGGACTCATCACTAATACACACTAAAAATTGGATAATTCTTAAGAAAAGACTTGTAAATACGAAAATGGGCGTTAAGAAATTAGTGTAAGTATACGTGAAGGTTCCCCAACTCATTACAGAGATGCTCATAAAGTTTTTGAGAAACTGATTTTGGATGCTTCGGGCGCCAGATCCATGGGCTAATACACACAAAAAATTGGGAAATTTAGGGGATTCTTAAAAAGGGGCTTGTAAATACAGAAATGAACATTAAAAAAATGATGTCAGTATACGTGAAGGTTCCTCAACTCACTACAAAGGTTCTCATAAAGTTTTTTGAGAAAAAACTTTTTGGTGCTCCGGGCACAAGATCTATAGGTTTATACACATGAAAAATTGAATAATTGGGGCGATTTTTAAAAAAATGGTTGTAAATGAGGAAATGAGCGTTAAAAATGGTGTGAGTATACGTGAATGTTTTCCAACTCATTACGGAGGTCATCATAAAGTTTTTTGAGAAATGTTTTTTGGGTGCTCTAGGCGCAAGATAAATGGACTAATATACACGAAAATCGAGAAATTTTGGTGATTCTTATTTAAGGGCTTATAAATTCGGAAATGAGCGTTAAAATATGGTATGAATATATATGAAGGTTTCCAACTCATTACGGAAGTCCACATAGAGTTTTTTTAGATAAATAATTTGGGAGTTGTGGGCGCTATATCCATGGGCTAATACACACGAAAAATTAGAAATTTTGGACGATTATTAAAATGGATTGTAAATACGGAAATGAATGTTTAAAAATGTTGTGAGTATACGAGAAGGTCCCTAATTCATTAAGGAGATACTCATAAAGTCTATTTAGAAAAAAAAATTGGGTGCTCCGAGAGCCAGATGCATACACATTTACACACGAAAAACTGAGAAATTTGGGCGATTCTTAAAGGCTTGTAAATACGAAAATAGGCAGTAAAAATATGGTGTGAATATACGTGAAGGTTCTCCAACTCATTACGGAGGTCTTCATAAAGTTTCTTGAGAAAAAATATTATTGGTGTTTGGGGTGCCAAATCCATGGACTAATACACACGAAAAATTAGGGAATTTGTGCGATTATTAAAAAAGGGCTTATACATGTGGAAATGGGAGTTAAAAATATGGTATGAGTATACGTGAAGGTTCTCCAACTCATTTGAGAGCTCCTCATAAAGATTTTTGAAAATTAAATTTTGGGTGCTCCAAGTGCCAAATCAATGGGCTAACACAATAAAAATCGGGTAATTCTGGCGATTCTTAAAAATGGGATTGTAAATGCGAAAATAGGGGTTAAAAAAATGGTGTCAGTATACGTAAGGGTTTGCAAACTCATTATGGAGATTCTCATAAAGTTTTTTGAGAAAATAATTTTGGGTGCTTCAGGCGCTAGATCTATGAGCTAATACCCGAAAAATTGAGGAATTTGAGCGATTCTTAAAAAAGGCTTGTAAATGCGAAAATTAGAGATAAAAAAATGGTGAGAGTATACTTGAAGGTTTCATAACTCATTACAGATGTCCTCGTAATATTTTTTGAGAAAATAATATTTTGGTGCTTCGTACTCCCGATGTATCATGTATGGCCAAATACACACGCAAATAGGAGAATTTGGGTGATTCTTAAAAAAAGGCTTGAAAATGCGGAAATGGGAGCAAAAAAGGTGGTGTAAGTATACATGAAAGTTTCCTAACTCATTACAGAGGTCCTCATAAGGTTTTTTGAGAAAAAATATTTTAGGTGCTCCTTGCATCAAACACGAAAAATTGGGAATTTGGGTTATTCATAAAAGGGCTTGTAAATACGGATATAGGTGTTAAAAAACTGGTGTGAGCGTACGCGAATGTTCCCCAACTCAATAAGGAGGTATTCATAAAGTTTTTTGCGAAAACTCTTTTGGGGCGACAGATCCATAGGCTAATACACACAAAAATTGAGGAATTTGGGCGATTCTTAAAACAGAGCTTGTAAATACGGAAACGAGCGTTAAAAAAAATGGTGTGAGTATACGTGAATGACCCTCAACTCATTACGGAGGAGCTCATAAAGTTTTCTGAGAAAATCTTTTTGATTGATCTGAGCACCAGATCAATTGACTAATACACACGAAAATTGTGGATTTGGTTGATTCTTAAAAATGGGATTGTAAGTGCGAAAATAAGCATTAAAAAATTGTGTGAGTATACGTGAAGGTTCTCCAACTCATTACAGAAGTCCTCATAAAGTTTTTTGAGAAAAGATTTTTGGTTGCTTGTGGCGCCAGTTAAATGGGCTAATACACACAAAAAATTGAGAAATTTGAGCGATTCTTAAAAAAGGGCTAGTAATTCGGAAATGGCGAGAAAACAATTGTGTAAGTATATGTGAAGATTCCCTAACTCATTACAGAGTTCCTGATGAATTTTTTTGAGAAAGACTTTTTGGGTACTCCGGACACCAGATACACACGAATATCAGAAAATTTGAGCGATTCATAAAAAAAGATTCTACATTCGAAAATGGATAAAAAAAATAGTGTGAGTATATATTAAGAAACCACCAACTCATTACAGAGGTCATCATAAAGTTTTTTGAGAAAAAAATTTGGCTGTTTCGAGCACCAGGTCCATGGGATAATACACACAAAAAATTGGAGAATCTGGCGATTCTTAAAAAATGACTTGTAAATACGATAATGGGCATTAAAAATAGTGTTAGTATACGTGAAGCTTCTCCAATTCATTAGAGAGGTTCTCGTAAAGTTTTTTGAGAAAAGAGATTTGGGTGTTCCTGGCGCTAGATCAATGGACTAATACTCACGAATTACGGGGAATTTGGGCAAGTCTTCAAAAAGAGCTTGTAAATGCAAAAATGGACATTAAAAAAATGGTGTGAGTATACGTGAAGGTTCCCCAACTTTTTACAAATGTCCTCATAAGGTTTTTTCAAAAAAAAATATGTGTGTGCTCCGGTCATATCTATTGACATTATACAAACGAAAATCGTGGAATTTGGGTGATTCTTAAAAAAAGGCTTGTAAATGCGAAAATTGGCATTTAAAAATGGTGTGAGTATACGTGAAGGTTCCCAACTCATTACGGATGTCCTCATAAAGTTTTTTGAGAAAAGATTTTTCGTTGCTTTGGGCCCAAATTCGTTGGCCAATATATACAAAAAATCAGGGAATTTTGATGATTCTTTAAAAATAGTTGTAAATGCGGAAATGAGCGTTAAAAAAATGGTGTGAGTATACGTGAAGGTTCCCCTACTCATTACGGAGGTCTTCATAAAGTTTTTTGAGAAAAAAAATTGGGTGCTCCTGACGCTAGATCCATGAGCTAACACACATGAAAAATGAGGAAATTTGGGTGACTCTTAAAAGAAGGCTTGTAAATGCGGAAATGAGCTTTAAAAAATGGTGTGAGTATATGTGAAAGTTCCCTAACTCATTATGGAGGTCCTCATAAATTTTTAGAGAAAATTATTTTGGGTGTTCCGAGCGCCAGATCCATGGGTATTACACACGAAAATAGCGGAATTTGGGAGATTCTTAAAAAAGAGCTTGTAAATTCTGAAATGGGCATAAAATATGGTGTGTATACGTGAAGAAACCCTCAACTCATTACGGAGGTCCTCATAAATTTTTTTGAGAAAAAAACTTTGGGTGCTAGATCAATGGCCTAATATAAAAAAAAATTGGGGAATTTGGGCGATTCTTAAAAAAAGACTTGTAAATGCGGAAATGAGCGTTAAAAAATGATGTGAGTATACGTGAAGGTTCCCCCACTCATTATGGAGGTTTGCATAAAGTTTTTTGATAAAAAAAATTTTGCGTGCTTCGGCTGCCAGATTTATGTTATAATACATACAAAAAATTGAAAATTTGGGGATTCAGAAAAAATAGCTTATAAATGCGGAAATATACATTAAAAAAATTGTGTTAGTATACGTGAATGTTTTCCAATTCATTACAAAGGTCCTCATAAAATTTTTAGAGAAAAATATTTTGGGTGCTTCGAGTGCCAGATTAATGGGCTAATACACATGAAAAATTATAGAATTTAAGCGATTCTTAAAAAAAATTTGTAAATACGAAAATAGGCGTTAAAAAATGATGTGAGTATACGTGAAGGGCCCCAACTTATTACGGAGGTCCTCATAAAGTTTTTTGATAAAAGAATTTTGGGTGCTCTGAACACATATCAATGGGCTAATACACACGAAAATTAGAGAATTTGGGTGATTTTTTTTTTAAAAAGCTTGTAAATGCGAAAATGGGGGTTAAAAAATGGAGTGAGTGTCCATGAAGGCTTCCTAACTCATTATGGAGGTCCTAATAATGTTTTTTCATAAAACAATTTTTGGTGCTCTGGACGCCAGATCAATGGGCTAACACACACGAAAAATTGGGAAATTTGGGATATTCTTAAAAAAGGTCTTGTCAATGAAAAAATGAGCGTTAAGGAATGGTGTGAGTATACGTGAAGGTTCTCTAACTCATTAAGAAGGTCCTCATAAAGTTTTTTGAGAATAAAATTTTGGATGCTCCAGGTGTCAGATCCATGGGTTAATACACACTAAAAATCTGGGAATTTGGCGATTTTTTAAAAAAGGCTTGTAAATGCGGAAATAAGCGTTCAAAATAGTGTGAGTACACGTGAAGGTTCCCAAAGTCGTTACAGAGGTCCTCATAAATATTTTTGAGAAAATTTTTTTTGGTGTTCCATGCGCCAGATCCTTGTGCTAATACCCACGAAAAAATGAGAAATTTGGACGATTCTTAAAAAAGACTTGTAAATGCGGAAATGAGCGTTAAAAAATAGTGTGAGTATACATGAAAGTTCCTCAACTCATTACAAAGGTCTTCATAAAGTTATTTGAGAAAATAATTTTGGGTGCTTGATATACCATGAGTTTACGGTATTTCTAATACATTTCACTTACAAGTTGTGTGTTTCTAAGGCCTTTTTGTATTGGTTTTGTATGTGTTTTTATTGTATTTTATAGGAAAGATGTTCAGGCGCAGAAGTATAGAGACAGCTGGAAGAAATGCAGAAAAAGGGCATTCACGGAGGTGATCTATGGATCATAGGTCCATTGACGGTCCGTAGGTGATGACCCTAGATCAGCAGGCAAGGTATGGATGACAAATCAGGGAAATCTGACCAAGTGTGGAACCACGGTGGCCATCTACGGACCGAACTGATTGATCCGTAGAATGATACTCGAGGGTTCTAGTACCTGATTTTTGAAGATTCTAAGTGTGGAGCTACGGAGGGGATTGACGGATCGAAGATCGATCTACGGTCCGTACTGCAAGCCCGTCGTTTGCTTCAGAGAAGCTAATTTTTGGAAGCTGAAATATTTTCTAAGTCCTGGCTGATGGAAGGGACTTATGGACCGTAGATCCATCGACGATCCGTAAGTCAGTCTCGTGGAATGAAGACGCGTGCCTGAACAAACTTTCCTTAATTTGTTTCCCTTTTAATTTAGGGTTTGTTTTCTATAAATATGGCATTTAAACCTCGTTTTTGGGGGTTAGTCATTATTATTCTAGTTTGGAAAAAAAGATGAATATACCCCCGAACTTTGATAAATGGTACGTCTATACCCTCCGTTATACTTTTCGTCCGTCTCAACCCTTGCCGTCCAATAATCGGTGCACATTTGCCCCTCCCACTAACGGCACCCTCTTTGTGTACACGTGGCGAAATCCTAAGCCACTACCCGGTTGACCAACTTTTTAAACCCAAATTCTAAGAACCCGCCCCATAACCCAATAAACCCACCCAATTTGTGGGTAAAATATACCTTCTCAAATCTGAAGAACCTACCCCATAACCCAATAAATCACCCGATTTGTGGGTAAAATATACTCTCTAAAATCTAAAGAAAAGAGTCAAATCCTAAATCATTTCATTCATCTCACAAACCCTAACCTAGTTCATCAGATTTTAGAGAGTTCATCGGTGCAATTGTTGCCTCAAATGCCGGTGATTTCTTAGAAACACACATCAGTGTATCATTTTGTCCAGCCTCGTCCTTAAATGCAGTCAAAGGGTTAGAGGATTCATAAGCTAAAGTTGGATGTCTGCTGCTGCTGCTTGTGGTGCCCAGATGCGAAAGTTGATGCCTGTTTTTGTTGCTTTTGTTAGTGAAGATGTTAATGAATTGGAGTCTTTTTCGGCAAATTTTACTAGTTATTGAGTTTAATTTTCCACACTACTAGCGCTGTTACCGTAAGGAGCACTATCTGAAGGCTTAGGGAGTAGACAGAGAGCTAGTCATTTAGCTGCTAGCTAATTTAAAGTTGAAATTAATATAGTTTCACTGTTTGATATCTTGGTTTTGCATTGAAAGAGTTGTATTGTCTACTGTTTTTGAATTTTGATTTAGCCTAACCATTGGAACAATATTCCCAGTGTGATTTATCCCAGATCTTATTTTCTCTATCTTATCAAGTTGAAGTTTAATGGGAAAAAAAAATTGAGTTTAATTTTCCTAATTATTGAGTGTAAATTTTACTAATTATTGAGTTTAAAATCTAAAGAAAAGACCCAAATTTTAAATTTTAGAAGGTATATTTTACCCACAAATTGGGTGGGTTTATTGGGTTATGGAGCCGGTTCTTAGAATTTGGGTTAAAAAAGTTGGTCAACCGGGTAGTGGCTTAGGATTTCGCCACGTGTACACAAAGAGGGTGCCGTTAGTGGGAGGGGCAAATGTGCACCGATTATTGGACGGTAAGGGTTGAGACGGACGAAAAGTATAACGAAGGGTATAGACGTACCATTTATCAAAGTTCGGGGATATATTTGTCCTTTTTCCCTTCTAGTTTTACTTTGTGACTTTGGAGATTAATTTGCAACTCTAGCAATTATTGATTTCCTAAGTTCGTTTTGAAGATTTTGGCTTTGCAATTCAAGTTGAATTTTTGGGTTTATTATTCTTTTTACGTAAGTTCATGATTTCTTAATCTAAAACTATGAATTGTGTTCTTGGTAATATGGGTAAGTAAATCCACAACTAGGGTTGTGGGAACCATGAGCAATTAACAAAGTATAAATAGTAAATAAGCAATTCTTGAATAGTGTCTTGCATACATTGATAATTCTTTCGTTTATAAGTTTTTTTAACGAGTGCAGGCGTTAGAACTCGTCTTGTTGCTACTTGCCGGACCAAGGAGGTAATCAACAAGAAAAGAATTATCAACATAGATTTAGTGTGATATTATCTAATAGACTAGTGTCGATTGGTGCGAAGTAATAACTAAGCCAAACATCGATTATGATGTCTAATATGAGGTAAAGGTAAGGGTTAGTAAATTATACACACGTAGCCAGACCAAGGTGCGGGATGAAATTCTCTAGATGCCTGACCAAGGATTTAGAGATACATAACATATCAATTTGCATGTAATACACTAGGAAAGGATTGCTGTTACTGGGATTATTGCGTTATGAGCTTGTGGGGAACATATATACCCTAGTTATTTCTCTTATCTTGATAACAACCAAAGTTGAGTTTTGATTACTGATTCCTTATTAAATCTTACTATTTGTTTCACACAAACAAACCCCCCTTTAATTACATGTTTCTGGAAGTAATTTGACTAATTGAATATAATTGTTGATTAAAGTAAAGTCTAAACTCTCGTGGGATCGACCCCAACCTACAAGTTGGGTTCTTACTTGATATAGATCGCTTATACTTCTGTAATGAGGTGTAATTTGAGCGTATCAGTGCTCCGGGTGCCAGATCCATGGGTTCATACGCACAAAAATCGAGGAATTTAGACAATTCTTAAAAAAAGGATTGTAAATGCGGAAATGGATGTTAAAAAAAATGATGTGAGTATACGTGAAGTTTCCCCAACTCATTACGGAGTTCCTCATAACGTTTTTTGATAAAATATTTTTAGGTGCTTCGGAAGCCAGATCCATGGCTAATACACACGAAAAATCAAAGAATTTGAATGATTTTTAAAAAAGGGTTTGAAAATGCGGAAATGACGTTAAAAATGGTTTAAATAAATGTGAAGGTTTTTCAACTCATTACAGAGGTCCTCATAATGTTTTTTGAAAAAAAAAAAAATTGTCAATGCGGAAATGAATGTTAAAAAAATGATGTGAGTATATGTGACGGTTCCCCAACTCATTACGGAGTTTCTCATAACGGTTTTTGAGAAAATATTTTTAGGTGCTCCGGGAGAAAGATCTATGGCTAATACACACGAAAAATCGAGAAATTTGAACGATTTTTAAAAAGAGTTTGAAAATGCGGAAATGGGCGTTAAAAATGGTTTGAATATACGTGAAGGTTTTTCAACTCATTACGGAGGTACTCATAATATTTTTTGAGAAAAAAAGTTTTAGGTGCTCCAGGCACCAGATTAATGGGCTAATACACATTAAAAATAGGGGAATTTTGGCAATTCTTAAAAAAAGTTTGTAAATGCAGAAATGGACATTAAAAATTGGTGTGAGCATATGTGAAGGTTCCTTAACTCATTACGGAGGTCCCATAAAATTTTTTGAGTAAAAACATTAGGTGCTTCGGAAGCCAGATACATGGGCTAATACATACAAAAATCGATGAATTTGAGTAGTTCTTAAAAAATGGCTTGTTAATGCGGAAATGTGCGTTAAAAATAATATGAGTATATGTGAAGTTTCCCTTAATCATTACGGAGGTCCTTATAATGATTTTTGAGAAAAAAACTTTTTGGTGCTCCTGTCACACCCCAATCTCGAGGTGAGCAATTGCCTCCTAATGCCAAAACTCAGGCCCGATCCGACCCGACCCTGCTGAACCATTTGCTACTAGCGCATGACAGCCACATGCAATCAAGAAAACAAACAAGTATATCTCGGCCTAAAACTAAGCCTTGAGCCGGCAATCCCCTGTCAACTGATTTATAAAAGAAACAACTATTCCCAGGAGATCATATAAATAAATAGCCAACTAGCAAAGAAGGACTGATTGGGTCGTCGAGGCCACCATGATATCTATACCAAAACTAAAAGCAGGTATATATCAATACAATACATCAAACAACTCACAAGCTTCAGCAAACCAACAACATAGGCCAGTATGACCATAACGTAGCTATAGACCCCACACACTAGTCTGCAAGCCTCTAAGAGTAGTAAAGATTAGCAGTACAGGGCCCCATCGTACCTATAAAGATATATACAGCAAAAGGTAACAAACCTCCCAACTCTGACAGCTCCGGAGGAAATGGACTAGCCAATCGAATAAAAGTCAATCCTACTGCTGAGAAGATCTACTCGATCGTCCTACCTGCATGCATGAATGCAGCGCCCCCAAGACAATGGGGAGTCAGTACAAAATACAAAGTATGAAAGGCAATAGACTATAAGGAGATATCCTGGAATAATCTGATAAATAAATCAAGGATAAGATAAGTGTACTGACCTACTCCTAAATCTAAACTTATCAAAAATAATAAAAACAACAACCTAACCAACCCCCCATAAGTTTGACAGGTACAAACAGCACACAAGACCACCTACTCAGTCCCCCATAAGCCCGGAAGGTGCCAATCAGCCTATATACCCCTACCGGTAATCCCCTAGCCCCGTAGGCAGTCACATAGCCCTCTTATGCATACTATAGCCCAATAGGCAGCACATAGCTCTCTTAGGCATCAACATAGCTTATAAACAACTCATTGCCCTCTTAGGCAACAACATGGCACTGTAGGAAGCACATTGCCTTCTTAGGCATCAATATAGCCCGGTAGGCAACTCATAGCCCTTCTAGGCATCAATATAGCCCTGTAGGCAACACATAGCCCTTTTAGGCATCCATATAGCCCTATAGGCAGAACATAGCCCTTTTAGGAATAGATCACATTCATGCAGCTAACCACAGTAGCCCCAAGGGCAACAATAACAATCCAATCGCTAAAAGCGAGCAATTTAGTTATAAGCAACCTATACAAATAGCCTCTAAGTCGTGTCCAACATAGGGATGCTATTAACTGAATAAGAATCCCGACAAGGAAGGACTATATCAACTCGAGCAGCCAACAATCAGCAATAATGGCTACAAGTGTAACAATGATAACAATCCAATTACATTGCTCCTAAGCTTTAAGGAAACATGTCGTAAGTAGGGAATAACCTTAACATACCTTTTCAATGAACGCTCAAAAGATTGTAGTCCTTTCACGAAAGTTGTTCCTTATGTCCTAAGCTTCGCAAACACTATATATACATAGCTGGTTACCTATAAACAATTCATAATTAATCTTAAATCGGCAGATTTGCCATATTGCCCCAACTTGTCGAAACGTCCGTAGAAATTCATAAAAACAACCATAAAAAGGGTCCCAAAATGATTACCTTAGTTAACCAAGTGTAAACCTTGAAGAAACACCAATAACTACAAATTTATATCTTCAAAAACCAGCTCCAAACGCAGCTCATAGAAGGGAAAATGATTGCCATCTGTAGGGATTACGCTTCTAGGCACGAGGGCAATGTTTATTGGTAGAAATCGTCAAAAACTAAGCTTTATCATGCTAGAACTCCATAGGAACCCTCTCTTAAAAGTTCTCTCTGGTTTGGAACTGAAATGAAATGTTTTCATGGCTTAAAACATTAAATAAGCCGACATACCATATTTTTGACCTGACCCGAATCCAACCCGGATTCTGCCCAGCAGTCCCTAGTAAAACTCTCATAACTTTTTACTCTGATGTCGATTTGATACGGGTTTTGTGCGTTGCAAACTAGACACGTAAGCCTTCGATTTAATAGATGATAGGCCTTCAAACTCTTTATATATTGGGAGAAAACATTTAAGATATTTGACCCAAATTTTAGAGAAATCTTTAAAAATGAACTTACGATAACTTTCGCCAACTTTTATTTTGCCACTTACTTAACTTTAAAACTTGAGATGCAACCCTTGAACACCTAAAATATGACATTCCACATCATTTTTAATTTATTACTCACCCTCCTTGTCTTTCCACGAACATATGAGTTAATTTAGACGTTTTGAAAAGTCGGGGTGTTACAGCTTCGAGAGCCAAATCTATGGACTAATACAGATGAAAAATTGGAAAATTTGGGCGATTCGTACAAAGGGCATGTAAATGCAGAAATGAACGTTAAAAAAATGGTGTGAATATACGTGAAGGTTCCCCAACTCATTAAGGAGGTCTTCATAAAGTTTTTTGAGAGAAAAAATTGGGGTGCACTAGGAGCCAGATCCATGGGCTAATACATATAAAAAATCGAGGAATTTGGACAATTCTTAAAAAGGGATTGTAAATTCGGAAATGGCATTATAAAATGGTGTGTGTATACGTGAAGGTTCCCCAACTCATTACCAAGGTCCTCATAATTTATTTTGAGAAAAGAATTTTGGGTGCTCCAGACGCCATATCTATGGGAGATACTCACGAAAAATCGAAGAATTTGGGCAATTCTTAAAACAGGACTTGTAAATGTAGAAATGAGCGTTAAAAAAATTGATGTGAGTATATGTGAAGGTTCCCAACTCATTACGGGGTCCGCATAAATTTTTTTTAGAAAAAAACGTTTGAGTGCTCTAGGCGCCATATTCATCGGATGGTACTTACGAAAATCGAGAAATTTGGGAGATTCTTAAAAAATATATTGTAAATGCGGAAATGGGCATTAAAAAACTGGTGTGAGTATAGGTGAAGGTTCCCCATATCATTATAGAGGTCCTTATAAAGCATTTTGAGAAAAAAATTGGGTGCTTCGGGCGCCACATCCATTGGCTAATACATACGAAAAATCATGAAATTTGGGTGATTCTTAAAAAAAGGCTTGTAAATGCGAAAATGAACTTTAAAAAAATAGTGAGAGTATATGTGAAGGTTTCCCAACTCATTACGGAGGGTCTCATATAGTTTTTTGAGAAAAAAATTGGAGTTCTCTGGGCACCAGATTCATTGGCTAATACACAAAAAATTGGATGTTTCGGGTGCCAGATCTATAGGCAATAACACACGAAAAATTGGTGAATTAGGGCGGTTCTAAAAAAAGGGGTTGTGAATGCAAAAATGGGCATTAAAATGGTGTGAGTATACATGAAAGTTCCCCTACTCATTACGGAGGTCCGCGTAAACTTTTTTCAGAAATTTTTTTTAAGTGCTCTGGGCTCGGAACCATAGGCTTATACATACGAAAAATCGGGAAATTTGGATGATTCTAAATAAAGTACTTGTAAATGCGGAAATGAGCGTTAAAAAATTGTGTAAGTATACGTGAAGGTTCCCCAACTTATTACAGAGGTCCTCATAAAGTTTTTTGAGAAAAAAAAATTTGGGTACTCCGGGCACTAGATCATGGGCTAATACACATGAAAAATTGGGGAATTTGGTGATTCTTATAAAAGAGCTTGTAAATGGAGAAATGGGCGTTTAAAAAAATTGTGTGAGTATACATAAACCTTCCCCAACTCATTACGGAGGTCCTCATAAAGTTTTTTGAGAAAATAATAGCAGTGCTCCTGGCACTAGATCCAATTGTTAATACACACGAAAAATTGAGGAATTTAAGCGATTTTTAAAAAAGGGCTTGTACATGCGAAAATGGACGTTAAAAAAATTGTATCATTAAACGTGAAGGTTCCCCAACTCATTACGGAGGTCCTCATAAAGGTTTTTGAGAAAAAAAATTACGGTGCTCCGGGCGCCAGATCCATGGGCTAATACACATGAAAATCGGAGAATTTGGGCAATTCTTAAAAAAAGGCTTGTAAATACGGAAATGAGCATTAAATAAATGGTGTGAGTATACGTGAAAGTTCCCCAACTCATTATGGAGGTCCTGATAAAGTTTTTTGAAAAAAAAAATTTGGGTACTCCGGGCGCCAGAACCATGGGCATACACACGAAAAATTGTAAAATTTGGGCGATTCTTAATAAAGGACTTATAAATGTTGAAATTGACGTTAAAATGGTGTGAATGTACGTGAAGATTCACCAACTCATTATGGAGGTCCTCATAAAGTTTTTTGCGAAAAAAATTTGGGTGCTCCGGGCGCTAGATTATGGGCTTAACACACGAAAAATTGGGGAATTAGGGCGATTCTTAAAAAAAGGCTTGTAAATGCAAAAATGGGCATTAAAAAATGGTGTGAGTGTATGTGAAGGTTTCTCAACTAATTACGGAGGTCCTGATAAAATTTTTTGAGAAAAAATTTTATGGTGCTCCGGGCGCTAGATCATGGGCTAATACACATGAAAAATTGAGGAATTAGGGCGATTCTGAAAAAAAGGCTTGTAAATGCGGAAATGACATTAAAAATGGTGTAAGTATACGTGAAAATTCCGCAACTCATTACAGAGGTCCTCATAAATTTTTTTTGAGAAAAATTTTTGAGTGCCCCTAGCGCTAGAACCATGGGCTTATACAGACGAAAGATCGAGGAATTTGGGTGATTCTTAATAAAGGACTTGTAAATGCAAAAATGGACATTAAAAATGGTGTGAGTATATGTGAAGGTTCTCCAGCTCATTATGGAAGTCTTTATAAAGTTTTTGAGTAAATTTTTTTGGGTGCTTCGAGCGTTAGATCTATGGGCATACACACGAAAATTGGGAAATTTGGGTGATTCTTAAAAAAAAGCTTCTAAATGCGGAAATTAGCGTTAAAAATGGTGTGTGTATACATGAAGGTTTACCAACTTATTATAGATGTCCTCATAAAGCTTTTTGAGAATTTTTTTTTGGGTGTTCCGGATGCCAAATCAATGGGCTAATACACATGAAAAATTGGGAATTTTGGGTGATTCTTAAAAAAGGGCTTGTAAATGCGGAAATGGACGTTGAAAAAATGGTATGAGTATACGTGAAGGTTCTCCAACTCATAACGGAGGTCCTCATAAAGTTTTTTGAGAAGTTTTTTTTGGGTGCTTCGGCCGCTTGATCCATGAGGTAAATATCACTTGGCATTACTATAGTATTAGTAATACACTCCTCAATACACAATAAAGTGTATAACATTAAAAAGGCTACCGAATAAGGGTGAACTAATATACATAGTTAATGCATACATTATTTTTGTTAATACACTCTACCAAACGACCCCTAAGTGAGTTCAAAATATGAAAAGTAAAGCACACATGAAGCCAAAGGAATACATAAAAAATATTTTTAGTGTAATTTTCTATGAAAGTGATTTCAAACGAACTCCGTTGATTCAACCTAACTTCGCTCTTGTTATTTAATTGTCAGTTAATGTCAAACTAAAATTTATATTTCTGTGTCGTATGCCTAAAAATATTTCCCACTTAGTAGACCTATTTGTCGCAAAGTAGAAAAGAAGATCTAACAATACGAACAATGCTTCTTATTGGAAAAAGTATTTTCTTTTTTTGTATTGATTTTTTATGTTTTCTTCTTATTGGCTCTAAACTTGCCTATAATTAATTTCATCAACAAAAAAGTATTACTTTAAAATTTTAATAGTTCCTCTTATCCTTTATCCTTTATTTAAAGGGTAATGCTAAATAGCCAGAAAATTTGGCCAGAATTCAGCAGAAATTTAAGAAGTGTATAATATCTTTTTTTATTTTAAAATAAATTGATCTTTTTACCTTTTCTTAGTTAAAAGATACTAAAGTTAAAAGGATTAAAATGTTCAAAAATGTAAAATAACATAGATAAAATACTATTCTGATCAAATTTTGGCTAAATTTTCTGGTCAAAAGGTTTTTTTCTTTTATTTATTTATTAGCCATATATAGAAGCGCATTGGGTCTAAAGAAGGACGGAAAGTTGGCACTAAATTAGCATAATTTTAATTAGGTTACATCATCACCTTTTAAACCTTTTCATGTTAATGAATTATAGTGTGCTTCTAATCATTAAATAGAAATATTTTTAATTGCATAATGGAAGTATGACATTCTAGTATTTTGTCATCTCATGGTTGGTACTATATATGAAAATTTATAATGTTTATTGGGCGCAATATGAGAAAATTAGAAATCAAAAAGGAGAAAGAACAAAAGATTTTGCATTAATTATGTTAATTTTGTTTTGTGTTCTACCTTTAGTTTTCAAGATAATGGATGTCTTTCACCAAACAAATTCACAATGTTGAACTTCAAAGCACACGTTTCGTCTCATTTTTTATTTTATTTTTTCATGTAGTGTTCAAATCAGTTTGTGCAATTTTAATATATCTTTTATTGAAGTTCATATAAAAAATTACAATATTTTCAATTTTGCTCGAATTTAACCTTAAAACCTCGAGATCTTATTCCATTTTTTTAACCACTATAAAAAACATTGTTTTTTTTTTTTCATCTATTGAATTATTTGAACGTTGGCCTATCGACCTTAATTAATTTCTGACAAGTTATCATACTTTAAGGTGATACAATTTTCAAAACTTCTAGTAGTGGTTAGACATGAATTTACCTTCATCATTTGAAAATAATGAATTTTAACATTTGTAAATGTTAGTTTGACCCTGAGTATATGTAAATATTATGCTTTATTTTTGAACTTCAAGAGATAATTAATAATAATTGAAATAATGGCTGTTTTATCGTATTTTAATTTAAAGTACAATATTGATTTTTTCCCTCTTAATCTTTGACTTAACATACAACCTCAATTACTCTATTTTTCATTCTATTTCAGCGCAAGTATGTCCAAACACCCACTATGTAGGGCCGTGGTCTTTGTTGCTCACAAAGGTACGAGGTTTACTTTTTGTAGTTTTATTTGAATAAAAGTTTTTAAATAAAATTATTGAAGCTTGTAGATCTTTTTTTTTTTGGTGAACAAAAATTACAATGTGTTATTCTTATGCGGTAATACAAGTTTTTGCAGAGATTGCCTCTCAAATTCGTGTTGTTTTTTTTTTCTCTCGTTGCTCATTAAATAAAAAAATACAAGACAAAGTACCCTTAGCTATGACCTAATTTTGTTGGCAACACTAATCTTGCAGAAATCTTTTTAGAATGTTTTGCCTTAAAGCATAACTTTTGATTCGTAGGGCGAGACATCAGAGATTTTTTACCTTGGGCATAATTTTTGTCACTGAACTTATACCCTATGCCATAAGTTGTGCCACTGAACCTATGCTCTTTGACTTAACTTGTGTCATTGAACTTGTGTCTTGGGGCATAACTTTTTATGCGTTAGACTTAATTTCTTTGTGTTCAAATATAACTTGTGTCACTACACTTGTCTTCGGACATCACTTGTGTTATGACTTAATTTCTTTTGTGTAAGGATATAATTTGAACCACACAAAAGCAATCATATTATTATTGACATAAGCACAAAAACTATTACATCAAGTACTGATCAATAGAAAAACCTAAAAGACTAAACTCTAAAGTAAATCTCAAGGGAAACTTATGATAGCAAACAATAAGCTCCCTTTCTAAATCTAAAATTACATTATACCGATCGATGTTTCGGATTATTATTCCCATCTCAAATCCATCAATCTATTACTTATATTATAAATCTCATATGTACAAAAACACACAAAACAACCAGGCAATATTAAAATTCACGACGAAGAACAATACCCTAAGTCATTATTTTCAAACACTGATGGAGGATTTCCCTCTAACAAGCAAAAAATAGGCGGTATTGTCAACGTCTCTTGTCCTCCATACGCGTTCCAACAGAAGGGATCCAACACTAATTCGCCTTTAGCAGGCAAAAGTTCTATGTCTGAAAGTGTTATATTCGTGCAGGGGATAGTGTCACTACAAGCAAAATGCATTGGCGGGCTTCTAATATCATACGTTCCTTTAATACTTGAGTATTCAATATCTGAAACAGACACTGCTGAAGTCCGGTTACTGCAGTCTTTCGAAAGACAGTAGAATTGATCGATTATAATAGGGTTACGAACATTGTCCATATGAATGTTGAGAAACGAAACTCCTGATACTGCTCCAAATCCGCCTTGCCATGTCTTGATCCTCACACCGTTGTCTGATTGTTTTTATTACTGAGTCACGAACTGTGATGTTTGATACACATGCTCGCGAATTGTGGTTGCCTAAACTCCCAATGCTGTAAAATTAGAGTTTAAATTTTATGCACTGACAGTATTCAAAAGTTAAACAAATCATTTGTACAACTACCTGATTCCATGTCCTCCGGGCCCACATGTAAGATTCCTAATATCCACATCGTAACATCCTGCTCCTATTGATACACAATCGTCACCTAATATTTTAAATTTTGAGTCATTCCTCGAGAATCATGTCATTTGCATGTTAGATATATTGCAACCAGAGTCATAAATACTCGAAGTTAATTATCGTACCGTTAGAGACGAGGGAGTCATAAATTTCAACATTGCTGGTTTGCTCAATGTGAATGCCATCAGTGTTGGGACTCCATATGGGAGCTGTAATGTGTAGGGATTCAATATGCACATTCTTGCAGTTATCAAATCTGAAATTAAATTGGGGGCTATTCTTCATTTTAATTCCTTGCACCGTTAGGTTTGAGCTCATGAAGAATCTAATGGCCTGCAATTTACGTACCAAATTAGAATTAATGAAATAATATAACCTTAATTCAAAAAATCTACAATTAATTGCTAGAGATGCCTAGTGGTAGAAGTTTATTTTTTCACTTACAATTGGGCTGTCACATGGTCCAGGTAGTGTACTTCCATTAGGTCCCTGTCGTAGTTAAAGTGTACTGAGGATTAGATAATTTATTCATATATATGTGTGCGCAAAGATTATTGAAAATAAATAACGCATGGATTGTGGTAGGATAGCTTGATTTCTCCACCATTAATAAAAAAATTTGGGTTCGAGCTAGGGAAATAGAAAAAATCCTGTTGCAAGAGCTACCTTCAGAAATAAGCACTACAATACACGAATTCAAATTAATCGAATTTCAATACAGATACTGAACACTGAATAAAAAATAGAAAAAAAGATTATTGATATTAACCACTATCCCATAAATAGTAGAGTAAAAAGAAAGAAAAGTATCAACAAGGGTTGTGCTGGACTGATAAGTACTCATTCATCTTTAATAAAAAATCTCAATTCAAATTTCCTTAAATAAAAAATCACATTTATTAGAGAGTGTTTTACTCCAATATAGAACTTTTCAATATACCAAACACTGATCCAGAAGAAAAAAAAACTAAGTGGACACATAGATACTAGTCTAGTCCCCCCAATCCTCATATATACATACCTTATGGGGTTTACAAGGAAGATTCCACCACTCTTCTCCTCTTCCATCTATGACCCCTCCACCTTGTAATGACAACTCATTTACTCTATAGAATACCAGCCACTGCCTCTTACTCTTGTTGCTCCCCCACGACTCTGGTCCATCTGGCGGCATTATTGTTCCTTCCAACTTCCATATTGGCACACAAATTCGGTTATTTACATAATGCAAAATCATTCTATTTGTTTTAATTTAGGTGATATAGTTTAACTAAATATAAAATTTAAGAAAAGACATATCATGCCAAGTTATTTTTTGCGCTAAAAACATGCTATTAAGAGTACATCTAAATTGTTTCCTCCATTTTAATTTATTATGTGGTATAGTTTAACTGAATACAAAATTTAAGAATTTTTTTTTTTCGTAAAAGCATGTTAATTAATAGTAAAATGAGAAATTCACAAGTAAATTATTTTTAAAGATATCATTTTCTTTTAGAATTAGAATATACTATAAATAATCAAACAGCTAACTCCACATAAAAAGGAACAGAAGGAGTAATAGAATAAGACACAATCCATCTATTTCATACAATAATGTGACACTTTTCTCTCATTTTTAATATATTAAAAAAGAATGTCATCTGAAAAGTCTTTAATTTTAAAACTTTATATCCTTAATGACATGCTTATAAAGTTTTAAAGGTCTTTTCGGTATTCATAAAAGAATCTTACTATTTCTTTCTTAATTTTGTGTTTAATTTTGATGTCAAATCAAACACAAAATTTGATGAAGGGAATGGAAAGAATAGTAACAATTTTTCTCTAAAATATCTATATTATACTTAGATGAAATAATTTATAGTGAGACAAATTAATATATGTAACTCATTTGTCAAACTATATCACATACATTGAAAACGAGAAAATATATAGTTATATCTTAACGGGGTACCTGAAACACCAAGCCACTTTGACAAGGACCAGTAAATATAGTAGACTGAATCATAAAAGAGTAACCAACAGGAACATGAATAACAGCTGACTCAACTTGGCAAGCAGCATCCCACGCTGCCTTAAAACCTTCAGTATCATCCGTAACACCATCCCCCACGGCACCAAAAGACCTCACATCATAAACCCCTTCGTCCCCCGCGGAGGGTGAAGGCTCGGGTGAAATTGAAGGGGGATACGATATCTGTGAATTATGCTTATGTTGTTTCTTGTTATTATGGTGACCGCGGTGTCCGTGGTGATGGTACCTAGCAGTAACAACATGACTACATAATAATAATAATAATAATGTAAATGTCAAGTAAAATGTAACAAGTAGGGTACTTGATAGTGATGCCATTTCAATTTGTGTAAGTGAACAAATTGATGAAAATGACTTGTGTTAAAACGTTACTTTCAAATTAGATACTGAGGAATGAGGGAATTTCAAGAATTAAGGAAAAGACTGTGAGTTGTTCAGAAAGTGGAAAGGAACTTAGCATTGGAAGAGTTTTTATTGAGGGAATTTTGTGTCAACTTGCACATAAATATATTACTATATTATATAGTACTAAAAGGAAAAAAGTTAGTGTGAATGTTTGTGTGTTTGAGCACTATAGTGCATGCAGTAGCCAAAAGGCTGAGTACATTTATCTATTTTTTTGCTTTGTACTCATGGTTGACGTGCCCGTATATATAGTCGACTTCTTACATCCCTATAGTGTGGTATGCAAGATTTTGTTTAGTGTCACGACTAATAGTCTGTTAAGTCAAACTTCTAAAATCAACTAATTATTGAAAATGCTTTTTTGAAAAAGTAATTTTGGATCGTATTTGATCAATGAATTTTAAAAATACTTTTGAGCAGTTATTAGTGTTTGATCAAAGATGTGTTTAATATATTAAAATGTCACTTGACAAACTTTAAGAAAATAAAGACAAGTTTTGAATCTTATAATCTTAAACTAAAGATGTGTTTAATATATTAAAATGTCATTTGAATAGTGTAATATTAAGTGTATTAGGTAGGAAGTTGGTGCAAAGAGTTATTCAATGAACTAAAAAAGAAAGTAAGACAAATAAATTAAAACAAAGGGACGATACAGCCTTCGGCCGACGGGTATATTTGTACTCAATGTAATTTCCACGTGGATTATAAACTTATATATAAAAATTCATTGAAATTGCAACAAAATATAGTAAATGTGTATCGATACTTATAAAGATATAAATTTTAAAATCCATCCCAATTAGTAGCATGTACATACATACAACATTTAATTGAAGTTTTCGACAAAGCGGTGTTGGGCAACACCACTTGAAAGGATGTATGTCTTCGGTGTCCGTATCCACATTGGATCTCGATTAAATGTGAATTCGCAACAGGAGGTTTCATATTAGGAGTAAAACACTCCCTAATAAAGGCGAATCTATACCCTAAAGCCTCCAATCTAACAAAGGCGAATCTATACCCTGAAGACTCCAATCTAAAATCTTTGATTAAAGATAAAAGAATACTTATCACCAGAGACAAACTCAGGATTTGAAGATTTTGGATGCACCAAATATGATTTGGTCTTGTGGGTGGTTCCTCTACCTTGTACCAACAACACAAGAATACTCCTATGCTCATAGGTGTACTGTTAATTATATCATAGTTTCTACCGATTTTTCAAAATAGATATATATACACATGATTTTATCGAAGTTACCGATACACGTGCACCCCAACTAATCAAGGTGTGTCTGCCTCTACTTATCACTCCACTACGGCCCTCACGGGTAATGCAAACCTATATACTATATATAACTTTATCACCAAGAGAAGTAACATTTACATTACATTAGTTAGACTGGTTATTCTAGGCCTTATATATAGTTAAACCAAATAGTATACTGTTACAGGAAATAGGGTATTTAGACAGCAGACATTGACCTTTTTTGAGAATGTGGAAGGCCGCGCATGCAGTGACTCTGCCCCCTTAGGAAAAAAAGGTAAAAACGGAATAACCAGAAGCCTTTGAGTGCGTGTGGTGGTGGGTGAATGGCCATTAACTTCAAAAAAGTCATATATATATATATTGTGGCAGAGTCGGGATATTCACCAAGATCGAATTCATATAATATGAAATAAAAAATTAGAAAAAGGTTCAATATTAAATATATATACATTATTAACAATGTATCTATAAGCGGTATAATTCTCCGACTGAAAGAAATTCGAATAAACCCCTCCACGCTACCTGACTCCGCGCTCTTGTCTATATAACCCTCACCTAGATCCTTCGGCTAGCTACCCCATGTTATTCCCCATAACTTTTCACTTTTTTTCTCTGGTCCCAATTTTTTTATTTTTTTATTTTCATTCCACTTTGGTCACAAATTAATACCCCTTCTGCCACACAGTAATTACTTTTTGTAATACCTGTAAAGATAATACTAGTTGCATATACTTTATTATAAACATTCCACAATTAATTGATACGTCTGATAAACGTTGGTACTGCCAGAGAATTTCAGAAAATTAAAGTAAACATAATTTAATTAGTACACTAATAGTGTGGTGACTAAGAAAGTAAGATTCTCCTCAGAGATGATGAGATTCGTCTTATGTTGAATCGCTCGATTCACTAAACCATTTCAATTTCACAAATTCAAAAAAAGGGTGCCAACACGGGCATGGTTGAGTGGTTGGGAGGTGGATTATTTTCCACGTGAGAGATTTGATATTGAATCCGTCTAGTATTCGGTCATGAACTTGTCGCATGAGACTTGTCTTTTGCGATTTAAATTTTTTGTGTGATTTATAAGCTAATGTACAATGACAAGGTTACCAATATTTATATATGCTATCACACTAATCACTACTAATTGACTGATGTAAGATACCAAATTAGTAAAGTAATCATTGAAGACAGAAAACATGAATTTTTGTGGTCCTGAAAATACTTTACTTCCATATCGATCGATATTGCCTTTAACACAACTTCAAGACAAAGTTTGTGTTCAAAGGTGGAGGTAGGCTTTCAACTAGATAGGTGTCAAATGGACGGATTTGATTAGTTGATAAATGAACAGATAATTGATTCACTTAAAAGTTATTTGGATTGAACTAGGCTAAAATGAAAGACAACCTCAAATTACCCTTTTTAAATTAAATTTTAATTATTTTTTAATAATTTATTTTACCTAATAAAATTATATACTATTTTTCTTTTTTTATGATTATACATAACACATCAAATCAGATGGCCAAAATAATCCTTAAAGTATCATTCTTAGCAGAAAACATTCTATGAAAATTGTTAAATTTCAAATATTTAGAGGATGTTTTTTGCCAAAAAAGATATTTTAAGGATGTAATTTAAGTTTGGGGTGTAGTTTAAGAATGTTTTTAAAAAACTCCATCAAATTATGTATTAAATATGAATAAAGTTTAAATTTAAAGCTCATAACTTAAAGTTATAGTCGATAAAATTCAAATCTCGAATCTACCTTTGTACGACCAAACAAAAACCTAAAGCACATTACAAAAACAAAAAGAGAGCATTTTATGAGAAACTTTTTGGTCTGTTTCAACCTTTCGGTTGCACTTGCTAGTGCTGAATTATAAATTTATACATTCTAATCCAAGAGTCGCTATAACATCCATTGGTCCTATGGCGTGCAATTATCATCTCGCTGCAATCTATGGCTAGTCAGCTAGGAGATAGCGGTAAAACTCACTTCACTAGCATCATAAATAAGGAGTAGACTTGTTGCAATCTAGTTATTATACGGAGCAAAAACTACAAGTGTTCATTATGTACAACTAATAGAATGAGTTACATAAACAAAGCCATACGCTAACAACAGCCATAATAAACTAAAAGTCAGTGTAGCTCCCAACTCACCAACGAATGGTATGTAACATACATCCACCCAAATACCAAAGCAAGAAAAAAAGATCTTACTACCAAAACTATAGCTGCTCTTCATTCTGCCCAAATGAGGCATCTGCAAACAGCTTGCACCGCCATCAATGGCTCACTTTGTTGTCTAACCAGCTCTGCAAGCTATACAAGGCTTCTGCAGAGAAGCTGCAGCTCCTTAATCTCCTTTGACGCATTGGTGATAACTTTTGATGATCAGGGGAAGTAAAGCATACAAGTGAGATTGTCAAATGTATTGAGCCGCAGACAAGGTCCTTGGCACACAGTTCAGGATCATCATGCCGTCTTTATCCCTCGACGCACTAAACTAACTGCTTGTTGACTAGACAAGACATCCCAGATTCAAGCTAATAAGGAATTCATCATCCTCTGTCAGAACTATCTGTCGAAATTCTGGCTCTGCAATCAGAGGAGAGGCAGAGCCACGAGGCAGCTTCATGTCCCAGTCCCCCAAGGTGGGCTGATAGTATACATTAAGATAGCCATCATCAATAAATCCACCTTCAACACGCCTCCTCTCTGATGGATAATTTAGTCTGGTCTTGAGACATGTCAATTGACGTTACGGCAAAGTACTGCTCGGCAGTCTCCTGCATTTGCCACCATTAATAGCCTAAAACACAACAGAGTATCAGTTAGATAACAAGAATACAAATATATGCACCTAAGCAATTGTTCCATTGAACAACCAGGTTCGCCCCCATCAGCAACTTCGTTGTAAAATCAATATTTACGGTACAAAAACTTGCTGAAACAAAGTTTAGCAAATTCATAGACACGGACCATTTTCTCTCTCTCATATATCAAGTAGCATCCTTAGGTAAGGCTAAAGTAACTTATCACATGCACTTGGGTAGTTGGATAATTCAATACCATTAGTTGTGCGTCCTCACGTACACCATATTTCTACAGGACAGAAAAGTCGTTACTTGTTTATAGGTATGAATCACGATCTTACCTTCCCTACACAAGAGTTGTCAGAGCAGTGGTTCCAAAAGAACTGCTAACATTCCAGTCACCGTTCCCAGAGGCCCACCCCCCACCTCCCGAACCTCGAGGCGCCGTTCCCAGAGTCCCACCCCCTCATCCCCGGACCTCGAGGCCCTCATCACCGGACCTCGAGGCCCTCATCACCGGACCTCGAGGCCCCTCGCCCCCGAACCTCGAGGCGCCGTGCCCCGAGGCCCCTCGCCCCCGGACCTCGAGGCGCCGTGCCCCGAGGCCCCTCTCCCCCGAACCTCGAGGTGCCGTGCCCCGAGGCCCCTCCCCCCCGGACATCGAGGCATCGCGCCCCGAGGCCCAATTACCCCCGAACCTCGAGGCACCTCGCCTCGAGGCCCAATCACCCCGGACCTAGAGGCACTGCTAACATTCCAGTCACCGTTCCCAGAGGCCCACCCCCCACCTCCTGAACCTCGAGGCGCCGTTCCCAGAGTCCCACCCCCTCATCCCCGGACCTCGAGGCCCTCATCACCGGACCTCGAGGCCCTCATCACCGGACCTCGAGGCCCCTCGCCCCCGAACCTCGAGGCGCCGTGCCCCGAGGCCCCTCGCCCCCGGACCTCGAGGCGCCGTGCCCCGAGGCCCCTCTCCCCCGAACCTCGAGGTGCCGTGCCCCGAGGCCCCTCCCCCCCGGACATCGAGGCATCGCGCCCCGAGGCCCAATTACCCCCGAACCTCGAGGCACCTCGCCTCGAGGCCCAATCACCCCGGACCTAGAGGCACTGCTCCCCGAGGCCCCCCTAGCCTACCCACCAGACCTAGAGGCACTGCGCCCCGAGGCCCCCCTACCCTACCCCCGAACCTCGATGCACCGCACCCCGAGGCCCCCCTACCCTCTTCCCCGGACCTCGAGGCACCGTGCACTGAGGCGAGGCCCCCCTACCCTAACCCCCAGACCTCGAGGCACCGCGCCCCGAGGCCTCCCTACCCTACCCCCGGGACCTCGAGGTACCGCGCCCCGAGGCCTCCCTACCCTATCCCTGAACCTCGAGGCACCGCGCCCTGAGGCCCCCTACCCTACCCACCGTACCTCGAGGCACCGCGCTCCGAGGCACCCCTACCCTACCTACTTGACCTCGAGGCACCGCGCCTTACCCTACCCACCGGACCTCGAGGCATCGCGCCCCAAGGCCCCTCTACTCTACCCCCCGAACCTCGAGGAATTGCACCCCGAGGCCCCTCCACCCTACCCCTCGGACTTCGAGGCACAACGCCCCGAGGCCCCCCTACCCTACCCCTTGAACCTCGAGGCACCGCGCCCCGAGGCCCTCCTATCCTACATCTGGACCTCGAGGCACCGCCTCCCTAGGCCTCTCTACCCTACCCCCCGAACCTCGAGGCACCGCCCCCCTAGATCCTACCCTACCCCCAGACCTCGAGGCACTGAGCCCCAAGGCTTCCCTACCCAACCCCTCAGACCTCGAGGCACCGCGCCCCAAGGCCTTCCTACCCTACCCACCGTACCTCGAGGCACCGCTCCCCGAGGCCCCCTACCCTACCCATCGGACCTCGAGGCACCGCTCCCTGAGGTCCCCTTACCCTACCCACCGGACCTCGAGGCACAGGGCCCCGAGGCCTCTCCACCCTACCCCCTAGACCTCAAGGCACAGCGCCCCGAGGCTCCCTTATCCTAGCCCCCGGACCTCGAGACTCCGCACCCCGAGGTCGCTTACCCTAACCCCTACCCCTTACCTTGTTCCCCCCTACCCTACCCCTTCCCCCCACCCTACCCTCCCAGACCTTGAGGTGCCGCACCCTTCGGCCCCCTTACCCTACCCCCGGACCTCGAGGCGCCGCGCCTCGAGGTCCCCTACCCTCTTCCCCCCCACTCGGACCTCTGTAACCCGAGGCCCCCTCCCCAATGACGTTAAGGATCCTTCATAATAGAGCAATGGAAAGGTAACGCAACTTTTAGAAATTATTTCATACTTTACAATTCTACCAAGTAAAAGAAACACAAAGATGAACAAAAAATTGTCATGTGGTGTTGGACCATCTTATTGCTATAAGGAACCTAACTGATTTATTTTTATTTTATTTATTTGAAAGAGATAGAAGTAACACGGGAATAAGTAATTTGTCCTACAATTCCTACTTATCCTTTTAATGAAAGCTGAAATTCTGACTGCTTTTTCTTTAGCTTGTTTCATTTTGAAAGCTAAAGTTCCCTTCAAGGTAAGAAATCGACATGAATAATCTTTTGTGCCTCAATCACAAATTAGTTAAGGTCGGCTACATGAAGCCTTTGAGTACATTGTGCCTATTCAGTTGAAATGATTCATCAAACCTTAGACTATGTCACACTAGCCATTAACCTACTGCAGCCTTCTACTTGATTTGAATTTGATATCGTTCTGCTTTGTGAAGCTACCACATGCAGAGTCTTCCACCAACATGAAAACTTTTAAAAATTTCTGTGTTTGCTAGTACTTAGAAATCTAAAAGGACTATAGTTGTGACTCATCTTCTTAGGAAAGGTGAAAGACCACTTTTTGTGTTCCACTTCTATTACTGATAGCACTGTTATGGTGCTACTTTTTAATATATATATATTAAAAAAAAGACCAAGTGTAATTAACGTCTATAAAAGGGAATTTAATCGAACATTGAATTCACAAACACACATGTTACCAGCCTAAAAAAAAAAGCTTCTGCATACAGCTTGTCGAGGAGGTTATTCGGCATATCAGGAAGGCTTTTTTTATTCCTTCCATTGTAAATAGGCTACTTACAACCCAGCGATGGGGTTTCAGGAAGAGAAAGTAAGGAAAACTATTACAGCATGTTGCTTAGACATGGTTAGCAAGATATTCAACAACATTCAACGACTAAGTGTAATTAACATCTATAAAAGGGAATTTAATCGAACATTGAGAAAAACCAAGGTTTTTTTATACTTCAGTGGATTTATCAGAAAGGATACCAAGACTAAAGACAATGAACAACACTCAAATAAGAAAACACCAGAAATTTGGATAAGGCCAAAAAGAGAAAAATGCACAATTTGTAACTTGTACGTACACGCACTACATAATTAAGGATTAAGCCAGACCAGACAGCACTACATGCATTTCCCTTTCCCTCCTTTGTTTTGTTGGAGTGAAGGGAGGTGGTTGAGGATAAGTAACAGCGGAACATGCATCTACTATGCAGATAATCAGAAAATATTAAAGGAGAAGCCTATCAAACCTGCTCATAGCAAACATCAATTAGTTCCAGAGCCTGGGTCATCTCTACCATTCCAAGTTCCCCAACTGGAGACGGTGCATTTTTCCCACCTATAATTTTGGGAGCATGTACCTGCAAGTAAGGTTTGGCATATATAACTGCAATACAAAAACAAAAATTTCCCTCCATATGCAAACTATCAGAAATTTCCTTTAGTAGAGCAGACAAAAATTTGTTTAATTACTCAATTTACTAGAAGAGCTGCCAACTAACAGGACTGCTGAATTGTCAATAAGATGAAGAAAACACCATAAAGAGTGATACTGTAAACAAAGGAAGGAAGAAACATGAACTCCTGCGTGTTTGATCTACTATTCTCTGAGCATTGATGAAAATTTTGACAGTACCAGAAGTAATAGAGTGAATCAAAACGAGTATGTGCACTAGACAAGTCAGACTGATGCCCTTATTTAGTTTTAAAACAGAAGAATTAGACAGCTACTGTCATTCAGTGGTGTAATTTGTAAAGAACAAAAATATCTTAATAGGTTTAAATAGAAAATCAAAGTTGGCCTTTCAGTTGTATACTTCCCATTTTAGAAATTTAAGAGAATAAAACATATCTTCCTGACAAGTTAATAACAGGTCAGCAGGAGATTCAAAATAAATAGCAACAAAATATAAAGAGAGAATATTTATATTTGAATATTATAGTGGCTTTAATGACTATTTCATGTGCTGGATATGTTAGTACGTATGTTAAAAATCATATGACTAATTTCTATCTAATTAGAGTAGGGGATATTAGTTGTTATGAGTATCATACTGAAAAACATATTGCTATACTAGAGCCAGCATGCATGCTTGCTTTCACGATGATATCACTGAAGATAGAGATGCTTTTGTGTCCAAGGAAAGATGTGAGACTAGCACCGTTGCATAACAGTTTGACAATGAAATCCTGAACCATGTCCGCCAAACTTTGACTTCTTCCAAGTTTGTTTTAGTGGATTTTCTATTTACCAGGATGTGTAAAAAATAGTAATATGATAAGTAAATCGGAACATAGAGCATAGAGTTAAGCATCATTGAAGAAATGAAAGTTCAGATTTCAAAAGATAAAAGTGTTACTTATCTAATACATATGTGACACATTAAAATTTTGTGGACTCTACAAGATATGTTCAATTTGAATCGGGAAGGCACCGTGCCTCGAGGCCCCACTCCCTGCCTCAAGCCCCCTTCCCTGCCCCGAGGAAACGTGCAACGAGCCCCCCCCTCCCCCTCCCCCGAAGAGGTTGACTCAATAAAATTTATAATTGGGCCTCCGCGGCGACCTTTTTCGAGATGCAAAGAGGGAGGGAGTCCACAAGGGACTCGATGCAGTTTACATGTATCAAAAATATCACAATTAGCTAAATAATGGGACAGAAATTAATACATTTTAAAAGTATGAACAACCATTAAATCACTCAACACATTCAAGTTTGGTCGAACAGAAAACAAGACTTGATCATTTAAAAGTAGTCATTAATTGAGACAAACTGGATGTTCCAATCAACAACTATTTAGGGTATCAAAATAAGACTTAAATCCATTTGGCAAGTAGGGACAATAAAATAAACATGCTTTATACCAAATTAATCATATAAGAAAATTTTACATTCTAAACAATAGCATTTAAACATGAAGGATTCAAATAAGGCCAAATCAGTTTGTCAAGAGTGAACCAACCATTTCGCCATAGAAATTACAGACTATTCAAATGTCATCCAATAAACTCTTTATAAGTTGAACACTATATTATTATTAAGCCAAAGAATGCAAATAAGAAATGATCTTGCACCAGCTGTGACTCATGAATTTATTGTGAAGATTTGCTAATCAATTAAACTAATGACTAATCAAGAAACCTACAACATAAGGATACATGATTGAGAACATCTAAGCAGCTAATCCTAAAGATGCATCAAGTACGAAGTTAAAGAGCTTAAGCAGGAACCAAAAAAAACATTATTCAAGCAAAAATATTAATGGAGGTATCTTAAAACCAGTTAAGAAAACAAGCTAGCTTCTAGATTGAACTTTAAGACAAAGACAATGTTCATTAAGGAAAAAATAATTATTTAATGATCCAACAAGAAAAACCCCAAAAAAGAAATCACAAAACCCACCTACATTTCCATAGCATACACAAATTTATACAAGAAACCCTATACCCAACATACAAAAAAGTGAATCATCGAACCAGTAATAAAAAAAAAATACACAAAAAAAGAAGATAAAACCCAGTAATCAAATTATTTTCCTACAGTAATAAACAGAGACCAAAACAGAGAAACACTCACAAGTTTGGAGGAATGGGAAATCGCGTTATGAGCAGATACAGTTGTACGAATCCGAGATATTATAAATTGCTGGTCGTTTCATGGCCGCTCCAGCATTCAATTTTCCGGCCTGATTATTCTCCAACCCCGATGAATTCGCCACCATTGCTTGTCTCTTCGCCACCGCACTCGAAACTGACGAACGCCTATTCTGGGTCGTCGTCATATCCTCCTTCTAATGTAAAAAATCGAAAAATTAAACCCTTATCAACAATTTTTCATCACCCTCTTCTCAAGAAAACAAGAAGAAGAAGAAGAAAGCCGTTATTGTGAAAAATGTGAATGTGAAGTAATATATACCCGATTCGATTTAGAGGAGCGGTCAAGGTTGGGCCTGTTTGAATTGGACTTCAGAGGACTAATCATATGAAGACACATAAGCTAATTTATTTTCTTGGACAATTTATTTATTTATATTAATAGAAATGAATTTTGGTAATAAGGAATGATATATGTGAGCTTATACTATTTTTAGTACATATGAATCAAGTTGAATTTGAAATCAATGTTTGAATTTAGAGTTAGATAGAGAATTTATTGAAGTTAAAAAAAAAATGTATGCTAGTTTTTTTGGACATGGAGTGTTTGTAAAAGTTGAAAAATTATGAGTACACATTGAAACAACAACACTAACAACATATTTGGTAAAAATCTCACGAGTTAGATTCAAAGAACATGATGTGTGGCCTGTGGGCGTTGTATAAAAAGTTTTTTAAAGTTTCGTGGAAAATTTGGTAATGTTTTATTGTGAAATTTTTAAGAAATAGTTTTTGTTTTTAAAGTGAAAACTTATATTTGGCTATGAAATTTTTTTAATTTAACTTGAAGTTGTATTTCAAATTTGAAAATAGGTTATGACATGTTTTTCAACTCACATTTCAATGTTTGGATTGTATTTAAGTACATTCAATGAATATTATTCCAAACATTTTTTATAAAAAATATAATCAAGTACAAGTATTTTTAACTCCTCCATAAATTCTAATTAAAATAAAAAAAAATATTTGAAATCTAGTCATACGCCTACTAAGACTATTAATTTGAAATGAAGTTCGTTTATTTTATCCATAGGGTTTGTTTCAAATTTTTGAAATTATATTTGGAGAATATTTTGAACTAATTTTTGTTTATTAAACTAGGCAGGTTTGAAAAAAAATCTTCTGCAATCCATTCACAAAAGTTTGAACTGTATTTATGTTCAGTCAAATTACATAGATTATATAAATTGAAATATAAAAAAATCTTCTGCAATTCATTCACAAATTACTTTAATGTCATATTTTATAATGATTAAAAATAAGGTTAACCTCAATGAAATGATTCATAGTCTTTATCTTTGTCTCCCCGTCCTACCGGGATCCTCCTCTTATTTCACATTTCTATACTAATCTAATTTGAATTAAGATTTCAAAATCTCTCAATATATCATGATTACCATCTATCGTCCAGTCCATGGCCCGGTTTTTATTTTGAAAAAGTCTTGGAAGAGACTTTTAAACAGTTCTTTTCGATCTTTCAAAAAAATATCTAAGATTTGTTTTAGACCATAAATTTAAAAACTATTTTTTTAAAAAATAAAATAGTTTTAAATTGATATTTCAAGAAATGGTCAGCAAAGTTTTGTCATTTTTGTTGGTCCTTGCTCTTTTGGTAGTCCAAAAGTAATAATTCAAATATTTATCCATTATAAGATGCTAAAGAAGCTATGAACATTGTTTTGCCAATAAAAAAAATGAAAATCCGTAGATTCTCTCTACTTTGAAAAAGTAAAAATTCAAACAATGTTAATCCAATAGATTGCTAGTAGTAATTTGTTAAGTATAGTAGATATATGTTTCAATGAATAATAATTGTTTTGGAAAGTCATTCAACTTTTTTTTTAGTTCCATTAATTAAGAAAGTGTTTTCTTATAAAAGATGTCACTCTACGAGCAGGGGCGGACCTAGGTGGAAATTATATCGTATATACAAGGTTAAAATTATTATTTATGAGTATAAATATTAAAATGAACTACTCAATACAACTGTGATGCGTAGCCCACTGGTCAAGGAGGTTCAGAATGACTCCAAGGTTCCAAGTTTGATTCTTGCCAGTTGCGCTTATATTTAATTTTAGCTTAAATTTTGTCTTTCCCCACATCCCAAGCTTTTAGCTATAAGTTTTAGTTTTGTCTTGTCCCAAAGCCCAACTCACAAATTAACTTTCAAGAGGTTGTTTTGGACTTTACAAAGGTATCCATACTAAAATCACTAAAGCTTATACGAAATTGTGTTGAAGTTTGATGACATTTTTTGAATTTCAAAATTTAAACAAGTCTATTTTTTACCGTGAATTTTTCGTATATCTTTTAAATATTTTGATTTTTTGAATTATTTTGACTTATAGTACTTTTTACATAGCTTATAAATATATAAATTTCATTTTTAAAAATTTGAAAATTCTATGCGCAAATATTCGGTTAAACTTAAACTATTTGACTCTCAAATAAATGAAAAGTGTTACATAAATTGGGACAGAGGGAGTATTAATTAATATAACATTTGATTTTTTTCATAAATAATATTTATATAAATTTTGTAAAAAATTCTATATCATTTTACGAAGGATATAGAATAAGAATAGGCTCCTAGTAATAAATATATTTAAAACGTTAAGACAACAAAATTAAGTGTAAATTTCATATATAACATATATTATAGTACTATTTTCAAGCTATAGCAGTAGATTTAGACTTTCAAGCTATAGCATTAAAAATTTCAGGTTATAACAAATTCACAAAAAAAAAATGTTTTTATTAATTGGAAAAAACTTTAAAAAATAAATAAAAAGATAAACGAAAATTAAAAAAAATGGAATTAGAAATAATAAAGTAAAAAACTGAAATTGTGGCCTGTAATTTAATTTGAACTTATTGTAGATAATTAATGATTAGCATGAAATAAGGGATCCAAACAAATTAACAATATTTTTTATCCTTAATTCACTCAAAATCAGTTAAAATAAAATAAAAAATCAGATCATATCCTTTTTTTCTTCAACGTTTCTCTTTCTTAATTCTTCGGCCTAAAAAAATAGCAGAATCGAGTAATTGAAGGTTTTTTTCATTGAAAAATATTGATTTTATTGAGATGGACAATTACGTATCAATTCTAATTAAACATGGTGGAAGATGGGATCCTTCAGGTTAGTATTTATTATTGTTTAGTGTTTGTTTTTAAATTATATTGAAATGAAAAAAATATTATTAAACTATAAATCGTCTCTATGTTTAAGATGATATCATTACTTGTTAACTGTTGTGAAATGTATAATATTAGTGATTTTATGTTTTTGTGATTGTTTTGTGTATTTTTTCTTTAAGTATAAAGTAATTGTATATTTATGAATGAATTTAATAGAATTATTGGAAAAAAATTTGTAAGAAAATGTGTTTCGTAAGATGTAAAAAGAGTTATTTGAATTTTTGACGAATTGTATAACAAGTGTTTTAAGTTGGTATTAAATTATAAATTTTAGTGTGCTATATTAGATGTTGTCATTTCTGAAGTAATTAGTGAGTTAGAAATGAATTATTTGGTACAATAAGATATAGATATTTGTAATGTAAGATTATTTGTTGTATGAAATGTGTATTAAGTGAGTTTGAAAGTTGTTATGAAATAAGTTGTCTTAATGATATATGTATGAAATGTATATTAAGAAAGTATGAAATTTGTATGAAAGCGTGTCCAGTAATCTGGAAAAAAAAAAGTTATTTGAAATTTTGACGAATTGTATGATAAGTGTTTTAAGGTTGTATTAATTTTGAAATTTTATTGTTGACATTTTTGTATAAATTTGTGTGACATTAATGAAGTATTTTCGTAAAAAAAAATGTACATATTTGATGTATGAAAGTTATATTAAAATAGTATGAAAGTGTTTGGAATGTACTATTTGAATGATATTTGTATGAAATGTTTTTTGATTGAATATAAAAATTGTTTTGTAATGTTTTGGTTGTCTGAATGATATTTGTATTTCGAATTGTTTGTTTATAATGTGAGACTAATTTGTATTTTTTTTTTAATGAAACAGGGAATTATGCCGATTTTCAAATGGAGGGAGTTATATACGATTCTTCTAGTCTTTATCATTCAGTTATCATACAAAATGCATACTGTTATAAATTTAGTGCTTGGAACAATTTTTAGTAACAACTGTATGAATTTTGTGTACTTAATGAATGAATCGTGTATAAATTAAGATAAATGTGACACAGCTTGCATATCGTTAATGATAAAAAAAATTCCATATTAAAGATATTGTATATATTAGTGACTAATTTAAGTTGTTATCGGACATATATAAATCATATTTAATTCAAACGTAAATAGGACAAAATACAACTATAAATATTATACCATGACTAAATACAAATATCCAACATTTAATATTGAAGTCATAGACATATGCATATAAAATGTATTTCATACACATTTCATCCATTCGTTATACAAATTAAAAATCAGTGCTACTTTAAAAAATAGTGCATCAGAACTGTATGAAGTCTGTATAATGTTTTTGTCCTGAACTTATAATAACCAAACATTATAGGTTAGTGCATGTCAGTCTCCATGTGTATAATTAAAAACACAGTATTACAATTTTTAGAACATTCAAAAGAGAATCAAAAGGTGCAATCAACTATTTTGATAACATATTGTAGTATATATCATCAAATACTTAAACAAAAAAGAATCATCCAAAAGTTAAACAGAAAAAAATTATCCAAAAATTAAAAAAAATAATATGTAATTCTTAAAAAGTAGAAGGTGCAATCAACTATTTCAACTTTCTAGTCGGTGGTATTGGTGTAGGATAATTGGTGGTATCTGGAACATGTTCTTTTACTATCCGAGGTCCACCAAATTTGCTAGCAACCGTACCAGTAACTTCATTTTCGCTGATCGTGCCATCTTTATTCTTTGTTTTTTCATAATGCCACAGGATTGTTGAAATCTCTCTTGCCCAAGAAAAGTCAAAAGATCAGCAAACACATTCATGTTGGTACATGAAAACCAGTGTGTCTCTCTCTTCCTTTCCTATAAAATAAAATTGTGTATACTACATTAAAAGATACTTCATACACATGTTATTCAGTTTCATACAGAAATATCAACACATATTATTCAGTTACAATACACAAAATCATACATAACTTAATAGTTTCACACTTCACACACATAGAATTCAATTTTCATTCCAGCAGTAACCATAGTTCACATTTCACACACACTTCATATACAGTATATATAAAGAAATGACATAAATTATATTCACATTTCACACACACATCATACACTTATTATTCACACACACTGTATACACAATTTTCTTTCTAGCAATAACCATAGTTCACATTTCATACACAATATTTATAAAAAAAATGACATACATTATATTCACATTTCACACACACTTCATACACATATTATTCACACACACTTCATACACTTATTATTCAAAAAATTTCAGGAGTACCTATACAATACAGAGTAGTTAAGTAAGATCATTAAATTTGAAAACAAAATTAATAATTCATATGCATATCAATGTTGTATCATAATTCATACAAAATACATCATTTAAAATTTATAATCAAATGCATAAACATTTTATTCAGATTTGGAACAAATTTCAGAAAAACAAAAATTTGAAAACAACAATAATAATAATGTGATATAAAAAAATAACTATTTTGAGTAATGTGAAAAATAAATTACTTACCTAAACCACTTTTTTGGACTTTTTGGATTTTGGTAATTCCGGTTCATCCTTTTTTGTTTTCTTCTTGTATAAGGTTTTGATGTTTCAGCGACTTCAACCTTTGTTGCTTTTTTTGTTTCACCAATAAAATTCGAATATGAGTCGGAATCAAACTCTGGAGGGGTTTCAACAAGTTTTTTCCCCTTCCTTTTCTTCCCCCTTTGATTTGCCGTAGTCGCACTTTGGTTTGCTTCATTATTTTTATCTTTTTGATTCTTTGAACGAGATGGACAACCGATGGCCGAAATTTGAACAGTTTTAGACGGGATGTTTGAGATAATATATTAAACGATGGAGCATGAGCATCATCAGTTGAAATTCCGTCAAATATGGGTCTCTTTCGTGGAGTTTCAATTTGTTTCTTAGACATGATGATGAATAATCGTGGGTAAGATGGGTAATCGGTTTTGATGTTGGACTAGATGAGAAAGAATGGAGAAAGTTTGATAGTGGGTTGTGGGTTGAGTCGTGTGGGAGTGAAGAAACGTGTGGGATGGTGGTGTGATCGGTGATTGGGGATGGTAACGGTAAACAAGGAAAGGAAATCCCTAAAATTGGGTAACTGAAAATTTTAGTTTTTTTTAAAATGGAAGTAAAATCAAATTAATTATCTATTATTAATTAATAATAAAAAACTATAAATAGATTAATAATTTATTAAATAAATAAAATTTAAGTTTAAAATAAAATAAAATTTAACTGATATGTCATAGCCCGTAAATAATCTGTTATAAGCAAGAAATTTTTAAAAGTATGTTTAAAACCCATAATATTTACTCTTAAATGTGTATATGGGGTGATTTTTCCCAAAATTAATAGGGGATTGGCCAAATTTATATAATTTGTTATTATGAGGAGTACCTTTTATTCAAAACAATTATTTTGTAGATTAACATTTCATGTTTGACTAATAAATTCAAATTTTTTTCTCGTCAATATTAGAGATCAAATTTGTGTTTGGCCAAAATTTTCAAAAGTGCTTTTGGAGAAAGTTATGTTTTCAGCTTTTGAAAAAAAAGTTTTGCCACAACTCAAAAATAACTACTGTATTTGTTTTCCTAAAAGCACAATAGATTTTAAAAAGGCTCGATGAAGCAAGACATAAGTAGGAAGAAATGTTAAATGAAACATGACCAAATGAGTTAAAATTTGGTGAGTTAAAATGATCTTGTCTTTCACCGCTACGCTCCCTTTAATCAACCTTTTCGCAAATTTACTTCTTATATTCGAACCCCCTGAATAAAAATCTTGCGTCTGCCACTGTCTACGAGGGAAGATGTAGTTAAAAGGCCAATAGACTGGACAACATAAGCTTTAGATCTATCAACACGTACACTTTGCACAACAAATCCAGTTTGAAGTTGACTTATTTGCTCAGCCAGTCGTCGAAATGTATATGAGATACCATAAGGGTCCAATATCTCAATAGCATCTTTGTCTAAAGGTTCGAATGAGACTTCATATCCGAAACACATGAACGAACTTTTCAGAGTAAGCTCCTTGATGACAGTAAATTTGACAGACCTTCATCTGCTACCTTAGCCTTGATTTACTCCATTTAATTGTCTATGCATTGAACCGCTAAAATTTGTCCCTGTTTAATGCATTTACCCCGAGGAACCCTGGAATTTTTTAATGCATACAAGTATTTTTATTAGAATGTTGATATACAACTAATGCAATGCTTAGAATATCTCCATCACATGCTAAACAAATGTTGTTAGTATTGGCATAAACGACCCCTCCCTAACGTTACTAGAAATTTGCTATGCAAGTTCCAAGTAGCACCTTTCATTTGTATGGAAAACTGTATCATATGGCGATGAAGATTCCAATATGGTCATGGTGGTTGAATTTTGCATCTTGAAAATTTGTTATGAGTAAGGATCCCACATTTCTCTGTGCAAGCCTTGCCTAAAACCAAAGATCAGCTTATGCTATTTATTGAGAAATGATAGTGCAGTGAGCTAGAAGAGGTAGTTAAAGTTTGTTGTCACTGAATTCCGCTGTCACTAAGTTTGTTAGAAATAATTTTACTTGGAAGTCGTTATGGTAGTTTAACCAGAGTTGGGTGATTCAATCAACATTCATACGGCACCAGTTGAAGTTGGGTAGAAATTTTCTATCCCAAAAACACAATATATAATAAAGGAAGTTGCTGTATTGAGTACTTGTAACATATATAATCAACATTATTACTCAATGGATCTAAAATCATTTCAACATTGTTTAAACATATTCTTATTATTACTTTATGGATCTAAAACGTTCAATATAATTTACATCTGCAGACTGCAGCTTACGAGGTCTACATCGGCAGCTTTCAGGTACTTTATAAACGAACCAAACATTTTTTATTAAGGGTCAAATCCGAAAGTCAAGAACAAAACGGATATACTCTCATTTCAGTAGTGTTTAGGTTATAAGAACCTACCTACACGAAGCCGCAAAAAGGGAAGAGAACACATTGATTGCAATTTCAAACCAATCAAGACAAGAGAAGGATATACAAGTAACTAAAACACTTTCCATGACTAATTAATATCAAAAGAAAGTTTTATTCCACTCATGTGGTCTTGATCATAACTTGAATTGACTTCATCATCAGAGACATGTAAACGTTGTCGTTCTGAATTTACCCTGGAGTCTAATAATTCCACTATAGGTGTAAAATTAACACACCTAGAAGCCCTATCATACTGATTTATAGATGCACCTCTAGAAGTTACATAGTCTATTACGTTTTCCACTACTCCAATTTAAAGTGGTCCAACTGAGTTATCTGCAACTAGGCACTGTCGATAAACCCAGTTCAAACAACATTGGTTCAAAACCTCATGGCTCGACAAATTGGTTGGGTTCTTAATAAGTAATTCGCAGTAAATAGCATAATTTCCTGGAATTAACTAGTGTACTCGACCAAATAGTATAGGCGCAAAATTGCAGCAGCTCTATCAACCGCGTTTTGCAACTCGGCCTCATCAGTTTTGTCTGCATCGATGCTTAATAACACATTTTCTCTTCTTATGAATTTAAACTGAGGGGAGAGTTGTGAAACCCCGTGACCTGGAGTATGTCACTGACACTGTAACGACATATACCAGCATAGGTTGTGATCACGAGCTCGTATTTTTTCCCACTTCCACATTTGCTAGGTCTACGAGACAGGGTGGTGAGTCATGAGGGATAAATTCAAAGTAGCACATAGTGTAAAATACCGATGGCTTGCACATTGGGTTCAAATTGAGTCCAAAGTAACACTCGTTATCGCGTAGGAATCACATCCACAATAAGTAGTATTAGAAATCTGAAGAAATTATAACATGTTATCCCCGTATATAAAGTAATTAAATATTGCTAAGCAAATTTATTTACATACCTATCACAATCACATCCAAGTACTTTGTATTTGGCCAAATTCTAGTAATAATCCCTTCCCAATTCTAGTTTCCACATTCCTTGATAATGAAACTCCGCGAGTTTATGATTTGGTTTGAGTATTTTGGAGATGAAGTCCCTAATTGAAGGATCAGAAACTCTGCGATATCTTTAGCAAGTTGTTGCCAATTGAGTTGAAGAAAATGAATAGCTCGAAGTAGACCACAAAGCATTTGTGTGTACATGCTCTGGAAAGAGTCGACACAGAGAACAACCTCGTTGGGGCTAGTATACACATAGTATACTTGTTCACTATTCCAAAATCGATTAACTAATTTGAAAGATTATATACATGAGATTTTCTTTTCTTAGAAAGGTAATTATTAAATCTAACCTAGTGAGGAACTCAAAGATGGGATGAGATGAAAAAATTAGAGAACTCAAAAGTAGGGCCTCGGGTAAGGCTCGAAATTCCCACCACCCCGCCTGCCCTCGAGGCATCGTGCCCTAAGCCCCCCTCGAGGTGCCGTGCCTTGAGCCCGCCCTCCCCCGCCCTCAAGGCGTCGTGCCCTCAGCCCCCCCCCCCAACTCCCTCTCCCGGCCTCGAGGTGTCATCCTCTCAGGCCCCCCACCCCCGGCCTCGAGGCGTTGTGCCCCAAGGACCCCCCACCCCCTCCCCTTGCCTCAAGGCGCCGTTCCCCGAGGCCCCCCCACCCCTTCCCCGCCTCGTCCCACCCCTCCCCTAGGCACCGTGCCTCGAGGCCCCCCTCCCCCGCCATGCCCCGAGGCACCATGCCTCGAGGACCCCCTCCCCCGCCCCACCCTGAGGCATTGTGCCTCGAGGGCCCGCTTCGCCCCGAGGCACCGTGCCTCGAGCCCCCGCCCCCCGCCCCACCCTTCCACGAGGCATTATGCCTCGAGGCCCTCACCCTCCCCCCCACCTTTCCCTGAAGCACCGTGCCTCGAGGGCCCCAACCCCGCCCCGAGGCACCATGCCTCGAGTCCCCCCACCCCGCCCCGAGGCACCGTGCCTCAAGGCCCCCACTTGCTCTGACCAAGACTCCGCCATTTGCTCCATCCGCGGAGCGTATGAATTTCCTGGAATGTAGGGAGGGTTGTTATGTAGGCGTACAACTCTTCCTAGGTTGTATTCAATCACGAATTATAGTAATATGCATGTGCCAGAAGACCTTCTCAGATGATTTCTAGTCAGGCCCCACAATAGCCAGTCAAATCCTACTCTAATTATTAAAGGTTTCAAAATCTGATTATATATAATATATGTTATATAATTAACTTTTATAATTTGAATATTTTTAAAGTATGGTAGAGGTCATATTGCTTCTCTTTATGCCTTTTTTCATATTTTTGACTATATTACTTTCTAATTTAATTAAATTTATCTGAATTAGCTACTCATTTTATATAATTAATGCTTTGTTAAAAAAAGGTATCACAATTTAACCAAGATTTCCTAAAAAATATCATATTACAGTAGTCCACAGGTACTCATATCACAAAAACTGCTTTAACGATATAGCAATTTCTGGAGCTCTTTTGATCTTCCTCTCCTCCACCTCCTCCATTATTTGTTTTAATTATTATTATTTTAATTCAACATATATATATTTTTTTAAATTTTAGATGCAAAAGTAGTCAAATCAAATGCAAATTTTTCCTCTAGGTAACCCTGTTCTCTATAAGCTAATTTAGTGTAAAGAATCCTATTGCAGGTCATAGTTCAGCTAGATAGAACCTGAAGAAGTACACTGACAAGCATCTCAATCTTACTTGATCACTATATTTTTCGATTTTATTCATTGTCATTTGCTGCCAATGTGTTTCAGGTTTAAAAGAATCTTTATTACAATGATGTGTTCAACTTTAAGGAAAGAAACTCACTCAAACTGATTAGAAAATGAGAAAAATGGACTAGTAGAAGTGCCTCAAGAAAATTAGACGTAGAATGAATGCACAATAAATCTCAGTGTTTCCTAATATCCACAACAATTTGAAAACAGATTTAGAATTGAACATGTAGTAACATCTCTTGGAAAATCTAATGCATCAATGACTAAAATTACACCTGAATCATATAAATATCATACCATTTTCCTATATATCTTATGCAATTAAACATTCAAAAGATTCACCTTTACTATTATAGACAATACGGTCTATAGCAGATCAAAACATAAAAACACCCACTATGTAGTTTGTTCTCATGATAATTTTGTTCTCCTTAATAGATTTTGCATCTCCTCTGTAGTTCAATTAATGATCAAATCTTGTTATTATGTTCTCTCTAATTTAGCGTCATTCAAAGTTTGCTTTATTAACCTCTGCGTGATACTCTGTTATTTCGATCCTAATTTAATGAACTCGGAATCTCAGGCATAAACAAGGTTGAGATATAAAGAGGTCTTGTAGACATAAAGACTTCTACAAATGTTATCGACAATATCAAAGTACAGAGTAGAACTTAATAGACAATTTTTTCCTACAAGGAGGCTTGAATAGAGTTTGAAGGATAAATGATGAGATGTTATAATTATCATTTTCCTTTACATTATTAATGTAATCTCATATGTAAGATAATATAGTGTTTTAGTTTTAATGACTAATAGATTTTAAGTATTATTTTATAAATTTTGTGATATTAAATTCCCGCGTGAGGCGTAAATAATTTTACTAGTATGTAATATAAAACTCGATATACACGTATCGAGAGGCTTGGTTTATTGGTAGATTACAACATTAGCCTAACATTGTTAGGACATAAATGAGAAACATCACTACTAATTATTTTCTGATGTTTGAGGAAGCAAAGATTTTTGACTTGTTGAAGAGTCATCAAAGAGCTCAGATCTCAACTTCATTAGCAATCGTCCAAGATAGTTAAGGCCTTCCCCGTCTCGACCTCCTCCCCAGAATAGATCATGTGGTGAACCCTCTCCACAAGAACAGAGCCCGCCATTGAAAGCAACAAAGAGTTTAAATAAGGGTACGTCGTGAACTTGCATTTTAAGGCCTTGTACATGACGTCAATCTTGACAGATTCCCAGTCCGGTCTTAACTGGAAAACACAGAGGTAAGAGGGAAATGAACATAAGTTAGACGTTTATTGCATTATACATTATGGACCATTAATACAGGGATAAAAAGGTCGAATTACGAGCAGGCAAAAAGGAGTGTAGTGCAGAACCAATATAGCCTAAATTGTAAAGACCAAGTATTCTTGCATGCATCAGAGGGTTAGATTAAGACGGATCATCCATGTCCCAATTTCGTAAAATTGCTGGAATTAACAATGGATTTAGAAACAGAACTCATTAAGAACTAACGAGTGTAGCATCCGAAGGTAGTGTTTGCTACTGAAACTACAACTCTTTGTTGCACACAGGCAATACTTCCAAAGTCTCCTCCGCTTAATACTGCTTCCAACATTTCAACTTAACTACTTCTTTGAAGCATACTTTTTGGAATCTAACTTGCCACGCCCTAAACCCTGGGATTGTGCATAGACTCTCAATTCTCTACAACGTCCAGACCATACAGTATTTTCAGGAACAAACAAATTAAAATACAAACTTCTGCCTGTATTTATTCTGAGTTTGAGGTTGCAAATTGAATTCATAAAAAAAAAACAATTTCTTTTTTTATAACTGTGGTGGCCATGTCTGCGAGCACCTTGACTAATTCATTACATGGTATACTTGTCACCTCCCACCAACAACAAGAATTAGGTAATTCTGTCCACTAAGGCTCATCAAATTCTTTTTATCAACATATCTTTGTTCTCAATATCTTTGATTAGTTTAGTGTTCACTTTAATGAACCAATGAAATCCTAAAGTTTGTGATACATAATAAATTGTCAATTATTATTTAGAAAACCGAATATGTTCGGTAATCAACACCCCTTCAGTATTACTGGGGATCTGCTGGCTACCAGCAATCATTTCAAAACTTCTTTTTCAATTTGTTAAAATTGTGTTGTTTAAATAAACTAGTTTACTTCATAATTACCAAAAAAATAAAAAAAATTGCCTGTTGGGTTTTAATTTATTTATTTTGGCCAACTAAACCTACACGAGGCGGATCTAGAGTGTCGTCTACATGCTCACGTGAACCCATTAGCTTTTGTCCAGACCTATATGTATTAAGAAATCTACTGAAAATATCTATAACATTTGACTGCGAATCAGTTACTAGTCTACTGTATATTAATGTGACATTGTTATAAGGGACTTTGGAGATACCATTTAGTACCGAGTACATAGCTTCTGAATTCACCCATTTATGATCAAGCATTTACAATACAATTGATCATATTCTGCTATCTAGTTAAGTGGCACACTTATGCTTTCTGAAGGACATGAATAAAGCAGCCTTGCAAAGAAGGAACCGCTTGAAAAATCATAGTACATGGAAAAGCAATGGGATAATGTTGTAAGAAGAATGTAAAGAACTACCAGATTAGGTTGCTGCCTCCTCGGGGCTCTTTGCACATTTTAATTCTTCAATACAACTTTTAGCTACAGGATCAGATTCCCCAACAAACTTTTGTGCCTTCAATCAAAGAATTATTGGTCAAATGTCTGAAAGATGCTGCAAATAATGAAGTTTTATCTTTTAAGTTTTTCAAGGAAATAACCTGGTAATAATGCTCTGCACTGGACTAGGTGACAAGTTCTTCATTTGAATTGGATGAAGGGAAAAGTTTGAGAAGGTAAAAGAATATGATGCTTGATTCATAAGGAGGAATGGTAGGATCAATGGCTGAAGTTTCTTGTACTGATGGAATAGTAGGTGTCAGGTCAGGAACTGGTTGCAGAAACCCACTAACAAGCATGTCGGGTCCAATCTGCATATTCATACGACTTCTGAGTTTAAAAATTAAACTCACAGAAAAACTAGCCATGATTAAAAAAGGTAAGTCAGAAGAGGGGGAACAGTCCATAGGGACAACAAGGTTTCAGTTTATCTTGTTTCATTTCTTGAAGGTGGTTAGTAGCTAACCCCTACCTGCCGTTTCACCAAAGAAATGATATCAGAGAATGACGTTGACGAACACTCGTCGCTTTTTTCTGCTTCTCGCTTCCCAAAATCTTCACACTTGAGTCCATATACTTGAAAATCACATATTTTATTGAGATAAAAGAAGAACAAGCTGCTTCTAAATGAAATGATGACTAGGACAAGTCAATAGACACAAAAGAGCAATTTGTAGGAGAAAAGATTAAACCAGCTAACTTCATCATCTTGCAAGAACATCTGTCGGCACAGTTGGGAGTAAATTATGGAAAGGCGGTCATTTAAGTAATGAAAGAAACAATGTGGGTTCTAACACATAACTCTTGGGAGAGAATTCCAAGAGTCGCTATAACATCCATTGGTCCTATGGCGTGCAACTATCATCTCGCTGCAATCTATGGCTAGTCAGCTAGGAGATAGCGGTTAAACTCACTTCACTAGCATCATAAATAAGGAGTAGACTTGTTGCAATCTAGTTGTTATATGGAGCAAAACTACAAGTGTTCATTATGTACAACTAATAGAACAAGTTACACAAACACGGCCATACGCTAACAGCCATAATAAACTAAAAGCCAGTGTAGCTCCCAACTCACCAACGAATGGTATGTACATACGGATACCCAAATACAAAAGCAAGAAAAAAAAGATTTTACTACCAAAACTATAGCTGCTCTTCATTCTGCCCAAAGGAGGCAGCTGCAAACAGCTTGCACTGCCATCAATGGCTCCCTTTGTTGTCTAACCAGCTCTGCAAGCTATACAAGGCTTCTGCAGAGAAGCTGCAGCTCCTTCCTTAATCTCCTTTGATGCATTGATGATAGCTCTTGATGATCAGGGGAAGTAAAGCATACAACAATTACTGTGAGATTGTCAAATGTATTGAGCCGCAAGGCCTCCATGACTTGTCCTTGGCACACTGTTCAGGATCTCATGCCGTCTTAGCCCTCGACGCACTAGACTAACTGCTTGTTGACTAGACAAGACATCCCAGAAGCAATAATAAGGAATTCATCATCCTCTGTCAGAATTATCATGTCGAAATTCTGGCTCTGCAATCAGAGGAGAGGCAGAGCCACGAGGCTTCATCAATAAATCCACCTTACTCTCCAACACGAGGCTCTCTGATGGATAATTTAGTCTAGTCTTGAGACATGTCAATCAATTTGCCTCTCCGTTACAGCAAAGTACTGCTCGGCAATCTCCTGCATTTGCCACCATTAATAAATAGCCTACAACACAGAGTATCATTTAGATAACAAGAATACAAATATATATGCACAAAGCTAAGCAATTGTTCCATTGAACAACCACGTCAACTCTAATGCTCACCCCCCTCGGCAACTTCGTTGTAAAATCAATATTTATGGTAAAGGCTTAAGTAACTTATGACATGTACTTGGGTAGTAGGACAATTCAATACAATTTAGGAGTGTACACACACCATAACAATTTTTCTAAAGGACAGAGAAGTCGTTACTTGTTTATAGGTGCATCACAATGAATCACGATCTTACCTTCTCAACACAAGAGCAATCAGTACAGTGGTTCCGAAAGAACTGCTAACATTGCAGTCACCGTGCCCTGAGGCTCCCCCGGACCTCAAGGCCCGTGGGGGGACCTCGAGGCGCCCTGCCATGAGCCCCCACAGACCTCAAGGCATCGTGCCTCGAGGCCAGTGGCCGCGGAGCCAGAAATTCCATCAAGGTTGTTCAAGAATTTTTTTTTGGAGAAATGCATAAGCACCCCCAATCTATGCTCGAAATGACACACTTATACTATACTAAGGGCATTATCTTCTGAGCCAACGCGTGTTTGACAATTTTGTACTTATGCATTTGTCAATATCAAATATAAACAATCGAGTTTTTTTTTTCTTTTTGATGCATTGATTTTTTATGATAAAAATATATGATTATTATTTTTAAAGTGAAATATTGATAGAACAAATGCAGCTTTAGGAAACATAAACACCAGTGTATGATAAAACACAAATTTTTGAAGTAAAATATATTGGCTTTTTTGTTTTCACCATTCAAAAGTGCTAATTATATCCTAGATAAAAATTAGAAATACATGATATCTAAATATTCAAAATTAAAATAATGTGAATTATATGTTACTCCATATTAATAATTAAGAAACTGAGGAACGTAATAATGGTGTGTGAGGTTGTGTTCTTCTCTCAAAATAAAACCAAAAATATTGTGCGCTTTGTGGGATTCAAACTCGCACAACTGGGGTGGAATTGAACATGCTTAACCACTACACTACTGAAGAGTTTATGATGTAATTTCCAACAAAGGGTGTTTAAGCAAACCACCCTTGGATGGTTGTAGCTTCGCCCCTCCCCGTAAGAGAGACCTCGAGGCGTCGTGCCCCGAGGCCCACTCCACCCCACCCCCCGAACCTCGAGGCGTCGTGCTTCGAGGCCCACCCCACCCCACCCTCAGACCTTGAGGCGTCGTGCCCTGAGGCCCACCCCACTCCCCGAACCTCGAGGCGACGTTCCCCGAGGCCCACCCAACCCCCGGACCTTGAGGCGCCGTGCCCCGAGGCCCCCCCAACCCCACCCCCGAACCTCGAGGCCCCATGCCCCGAGGCCCTCCCACCCCACCCCCGAACCTTGAGACCCCGTGCCTCGAGGCCCTCCCACCCTACCCCCGAACCTTGAGGCATCGTGCCCCGAGGCCCTCCCATCCCACCCCCCGAACCTCGAGGCGTCGTGCCCCGAGGCCCCACCCTACCTCCCGAACCTCGAGGCACCGTTACCCGAGTCCCTCCACCCCACCCCCTGGACCTCGAGGCACCGTACCCCGAGCCCCCCTACCCCAACCCCCGAACCTCGAGGCGTCGTACCCCGAGGCCCCCCTACCCCACCCCCGAACCTCGAGGCCACCCCACTCCACCCCCGAGACCTCGAGGCACCGTGCCCCGAGGCCCCCCCAACCCCACCCCCCGAACCTCGAGGCCCCGTGCCCCGAGGCCCTCCCACCCCACCCCCCGAACCTCGAGGTACCATTCCCCGAGGCCCCACCTACCCCCCGAGCCTCGAGGCACCGTTCCCCGAGGCCCCACCCTACCCCCCGAACCTCGAGGTACCGTGCCCGGCCTCACCCACGGACCTCGAGGCGCCGTGCCCCGAGGGCCCCCACCCCACCCCAGACCTCGAGGCACCATTACCCGAGTCCCCCCACCCCACCCCCTGGACCTCGAGGCCCGTACCCCGAGCCCCCCCTACTCCAATCCCCGAACCTCGAGGCGCCGTGCCCCGAGGCCCCCTCACTCCACCCCTCGGACCTCGAGGCACCGTACCCCAAGCCCCCCCACCCCACCCCCTGAACCTCGAGGCGCCGTCCCCCGAGTCCCCCACACCCATTCCAAACTTGTATTAAAAATTCCTTTAAAGGGTAATCAGCAGGAAATGAAAGAGAGAGCTTGTATTCTGTTCCTTCAAAAACTGTATCTTTCCTACCAGTTATTGTCCCTTTCCAGCAGAAAATGTTGTCTTCTTCAGGAAATGCAGATATTCCAGAGTCACCACTCATCTAAAACATAATAAAAACAACTTTAAAGTTGAAGAAAATTTCTCACAGAAGTAGAAATGAAAAGTATAGAGATTTCTATGATTCCTTAATACAACCAAACAAAAATATATCCAGATGACTATATGACGCTTAAAAACTTACACATAGCAAACAAATGTGTAGATAGATATAATTTGAAACTCTTTTAGAAATGATCTTGCATAGTGCATACCCATATGAGAAAACACCTAAAATTTCATCATTTTGAGAAATCATCAGAACAATCTTGAAAATCAAATCGAATATATACAACCCTAACAAAACCATCTCAAGAAACCCAAAACCCAAGGTTTCAATAAAAGACTTGAATGATCCAATCCACAAACAGATCAAAACCCATATCAAGAAAATGAAATTCAAAACCCCCCAAATCAAATTACAAACACACCCAAGAACCATAAACATCAAAATTCAAAGATTTGAGTAAAAAAGAAGACACCTTTTAAGAACAGACTGAGTATCAACAGTCTTTGCAGTAGTCTGTGTCTGCTTTGGTGGAGCAGCAGTTGCAGGAGTATTGCTGTTGTTTCCACTGTTCATTGTTGCCATCAAGATTTGATTTTTGAAGATCAAAAAAACAAGAAAAGAAAGGAATTTGAAGTAGACCCTTTATTCTTCTTGGGTTTTTACAGAAGAGAAAAGGGTTGAGAGAGATTTTGATAACGAAGATGAAGAGATTGTGACAACACTATATAGAAAATTTTCCCATTTTTTGAACGTTATAAAGGTGTTGCGGCACAAATAGGGTGAAACACATTCTAACGGCTAGTTTGGGAATAAATTATTTTTAGAAAAAAGAAAAAAAAAATTGGCCAGAATGATAGCAGTGGTATTAGCAAGATTTCTGGCTCAATCTGCAGGAAAGGGCTAATCTTAGAAATGAAGCTCAAAGATCGGATGTAAAGCTTGATAACAAGAAGAAGACATGATGTAAATCGAATCTTACATGAGTTGTTCATGTTGGGGAGAAGTGTATTCAATGGGCTAGGTTTCCATGGCATTCGTGAGAATTTGGAGTGTCTCATGTGGAAACAACCCGACCTCAGCTTGTTGCACCCACCGGCAGACCCGTTTTCAGCCCTCACCATTGCAGAGAAGAGCTAAGTCCTGCATTCTGGAATTGGGGATTTAGGAATCTTTATTTCTTTTGTTCTTTTTGTCTTTTAGTTTGTTGTCTTAATAGATGGATTTATTAGCTGGGCTGGGTAATTTTGAGGCCTGCTCCCTTTTTCTCATTTTAATAAAGGGCCCTGGCAGCCCAATTTCGTATTAAAAAAAAAATCTATGTTATTTTACCTTTTTAAATATTTTTATCCTTTTAATTTTAATACATTTTAATTAAAAAATGGAAAATAGATCAGTTTGTTTTTTTTAAAAAAATATTATAGTTTTTTAATTTTCTAGCCAAATTTTCTGGTCATTTAGCACTTCTCTTGAAAAAATAGATTGTTTAGATTTTCAAATTATATAGTGATATACTGATATTGCGAATTGTAATGTTTATTTGGGAAGGGGCATGAATGAATACCCCTATAGTGTACTTTTCCTAACTAAAATGCATAAACATAAAGAGTTATTTATTTTCTCATTTAATCAAAATGGACTAGTCGTTGGACTTTAAGCGACTTGTCCTAATTTATAACGGATGGTCAAATGACAGTTTATTCATTTAAATTATTTTATAAAATAGTTAGTCTTTGAGCGGCGTATTTTAAAATTTATTTATTTATTAAGTTTGTTGCTGGAGCTTGAGCGACTTGCCTTTATTATTTTATTTTCTGTTTAAACAAGTCACTTTGAGGTAGGATTGTTCATGGTTATGGTTAAAAAACCAAACCAAACCGCAATTCGATCCAAACCGATTAAAAAAACCGATATTTGATTGGGTTTGGTTAGGTTTGGTTTTAAATTTTGAAAACCGATATTATTTGGTTTGGTTTTGGTTTTGGTTTTACTAAAAAAACCGCAAAAATAACCAAACCAAACCGATAAATTAGATATATAAATTTTATAATTATTTATATATTATTCATAAATAAAATATAAATATTTTGTTAAATTTTAATTAACTTAAGTCTTTAACTTTACAATTTTCTCATGCCCAACACTTTAGCCTAACTATAACAATCATAAGTCCAAGTCCATCAAAATTCATTTTAGTTTTTACCTACCCTACTTCACATAAAATAGTCACACTTTCTCTTAATTGAAACACTGTGTTCGTGTAATGATTACTCTAGTATTGCTTAATTGCTTAATTGAACCGATAATAATTTTTATGTGGATTGTTCATGTGCTAGGTGTTTGTGTCTATCGACGTAAGTCCTCAAAAAAATTACTATTACTTTCAAACCGAATAAACCATAAAAATTGAACCAAATCGAACCAAACCAACAATAACCTAATTGACGGTTATTTTTTTCGTTTGGTTTGGTTTGGTTTGGTTTTAGAATTTTAAAAAAAACCGACAAGATTGGTTTGATTTTGGTTTTAATCAATAACCGATCCAAACCGAACCACGAATACCCTACTTTGAGGTAAATGACTAGGTAATAAAAAAAAATTATCAAATGTTCTTTACTTTTAGGGTATGGTTGGTAATTGGTATGGAGGAAAACATTTTTTTTCCAATTTTCTCATGTTTGGAAATGTTTTCCAAATTTAAGGAAAATGACTTCCATTCCAAAATTAAGGAAAACATTTTCCAAAACTCTACTTCATTCTTTAATTTTTTTTCTTACCCTACACATACCCCGTAGTCGATCCACCCCATTCAAAAAAAAATTAAAATTTTTAAATTTCAAAATATTTTTTGAAAAATGTTTCAAATTTTTAGATATTTTTTACCTCACCCAACCCCTACTCCCCCCCCCCCCCAAAAAAAAAAAAACAACATTACTTTTGCAAAATATTTCAAATTTATTTTTTTTAATTTTATTTTTTACACCGCTCCCCCCGCCACCCATCACCCTTCAAAAGAAGGCCACCCCACCCATACTTTATGCAATATATCAGTCGAATACATCACTTTACGCGATATATCAGGACGTACACGATGTATCAAGATGTACGCAATGTATCAAAAAGTTGCTTTACGCGATGTATCAATTTGATATGTCACTTTACGCAATGTATCGGTTGGATACATCACTTTATGCGATGTATCGGGATGTTAAGTGATGTATTCGAAATCGAACAATGTATTATGACGTTGAGGATATATCCGAAACTGCGATGTATCAAAATGTTTTGAAATGTATCCAAATTTCACCAAATTTTAAAAAGATTTTTGTAAGTTGAAAAAGACTAAGAATAAGATGTAATTAGCTCTTAACACTATGAAATTTGTATAAATCTACTTTTAAATACTCCCTCCGTCCACAATTGTTTGTCAGGATAAGGTCATGCACATCTCTCAAGGAAAATTTAATACAAGGTGTAATTTGACTAATATAATCTTACAATACCAAAAGTCCACATAACTTTTCAATTGAACTACACTATCATTAAGGGCAAAATTGGAAAAAAATGACTAATTATTTCTTGATTGTTTAAATTGACAATTAATCTTGGACATCTATTTTTAGTATACCTGCCAAACAATTATGGACGGAGGGAGTATCTACTAGTTAATTTTAAAAAGCGTAATTCCCTATGTTATAAAACTTACTCAATTTAATTTTCAAAAAGCAAAATATGAAACTATTTTTATACAGAAAGAGTAAAGAGTTAGAATAACTAGTGATCTCTTGGACTTTGAACCATTTTAATTGTCACTAATAAATACACCAAAGTGACAAATTGCTTTGACCAAGTATGAATAAGTTGAAAAGTCAAACAAAGCCGGTAAACAAATATTCAAACATCCAGCATGCGAAGCTTCCTTTTTTCCGGTGCAGTGAATGAGCATGGTTGGGAATTGAAATTATTCGGTTTCTTCATCTATTTTATTTCTCTATTATATATACATTTTTTAAAGAAAATGGTTAGGGAGTATAAATATTTTATCATAATAGTATCTATGTCAATTGATATATGATTTGAAAAAGTAAGTAATTAGTATAAAGAATAAAATATGAAATAGAAAATTCTCTTAATATGCTAAAGTGACAAATAAAAGTAAAAATTTATTTAATATATAGTTTTAAAGTTTGGAAAATGATTTGAAAAAATACGTAATTAATATAAAGAATAAAACATGAAAAAATATTTTCTTGATATGCTTAAGTGACCAGTAAAAGTGAAAAAACATATATATTTTTAGTATAATGAACATATATTTTTATTATAATAGATAAGTAAAAGTGAAAAATATATATTTTTAGTATAATGAACAAGTAAAAATCAATGAAGTATATTTTTAGAATTTTGGTCTGAATTTTTGGATTTCAAATTTAATCTTTTTTTTATTGGATCTTTTTTTTGAAGTTTTAGATTTTTGGATAATAGGAATTCAAAGAATTTATATACTTTCCGCCCAATTGAAATGATGCATTGACCAGCAATTGAGTTCAAAAAAATCGTACATAGTTCGAATGGTGGATTTTTATGAGTCGATATTATAGAGGCCGGCCCGTTGACAATCCATCAGTGAACATAAACTAGACATTTTTTGGGAGCAAACAGGCAGCGATTTTGTAATGCTTAAAAAGTATTTTATAAATCTCCTGTAAAAATCTGCATGTCCCAAAAATATTCGTATGTTTACACAAATGTTGATGGTGGAAGTGTGGAGATGATGTCTACCTTTGCTTTTTCTATCTCGATCCCTCCGGCTAACATTTTGTGCCCCTACACTTTATAAAGAATATTTAAAATGCGAATATACTTGCTTAAACAATGATTTATACCTCAAATTTTTAAAAACTAGTTAAATTATTCAGCTTAACTAATTTACATGAACTATCAACTAAATATACTCTAAATGGGTAATACATCAAAATAGATAATTACATAATGTCATAGATTAGTTCTCATACACAAGCTATTACATATTACTACAAATATTTTCTCTTTATAATAATTTTTTTATGTTAGAGCTGAAGATGAAATCGTGCATTGATTATAATTTTTGTAAATAATATTAGACTTTTTGTATGTATTTAAAAAAAAGAAAGATTTAAGTATGAAATATAATTTAAATGGACAATTTATTAAAAAAATAAAACGATTAGGATAAAACTTGAAGAAGAAAAATATAGTGAAAGTAATATTAAAAAATTTAGAATAATTTCAGAGATTTCTTCTCGGATTTGATCTCGTAACAATGACTTTCCTTGTGGTTTGTTATACTACATTTACCTCATTTATTTTTATTTTTTTTGCAAAAAGACTTTTAAATTATTTAATATTAATATAAATGATTGTAATTGGACTAATTTTCCCTTCTAATGTATTTTTCATTTAATTCAATTTTATAAATAAAAGATATCAAAATCCAAAGAAAGTTCTCAATTGATAGGCAACCTTTTTAAAAAAGAGAAAAAAATTCTCAATTGATAAATAACGTTTATGAAAATATGTGTATATATTATGAGTATCGCACAAATATTTTTAGGTCTAAACTTTTGCTCCATATCACATCTATCTTGAAGTTCATGTATAACATCATTAAGATATTTTAATCAATTTCAATCATGTCGACTTATTTTTGTTCAATCAAATAACAAAAATGAAAAAAAAAAAAAAAAAAGGAATAAAGAAGAAAAGGAAAGGTTTCAAATCAATTACTAAATTTAAATTATTATTTATTTATTTTTAAAAAAGAAGAGAAATATCTCAAAAAAGATGAAACCTACCCCTTAATTCTAATCGAAGCTTCATTAGGATTTGAAGAAAACCATTTTGGCTTAGACAGTACACGCGTCCACCGTCCCCACGACTTTTTTACAGCTGTTTCTCACACGCAGAATTTTTCTATAAACAGCAGTTGAAATCCAGCTTATCAAGATTTTTGTTTTGTTTCTTTCTGTATTGAATTTCTCAAGAAAGTCCTAGAATCTTGTTCTTTAGACAAAAAGATCGAATCTTTACACACACCCATCAAAGAATAACAAAGTATTTTTCAGTTTTCATCGCTTAATTTCCAGTTTTTTGTTTTGATTTTGCTAAAAATGGGAGCTGAAGCTGAGGTTATGGTTCAACTTCAACATACCATCCCTGTGTTGGATGTCCCCTGTTGTTCTGATTTGGTAAGTCTTTTTTCCCCTGTAGCTTGTAATTTTTATTTTTTTCGTTTATTAGTTGCCTTTCTTTGAAGAAAGGCTTGGGATTGAGATGTAGTTGATTGTTTGATTGAATTGTTTTCTGGGGTTGTGTTTGTTTTTATGGATCTTCATGTTTTGTGTTTTAGTATCTTCAGGTCCCTTCTTGTCTTGGAAGATTAAGGAATTGATGTATTTGTTCAATGGTGTGTTGGATCTTGATTTCATTTCTGAGCTTAAAAGGAGAAAAGGGTGATACCCTTTAAAAACTTTAGTATATTAGCTTACGTTGTATGATGTTATATCTTTTTGCCATAATCTAATCAATCAAACATATGAATTTTAGGGTTTCAACAACTTATATAAGCTTATTTTGCTGCATCACAATGGATGTTATAATGGACTGATGTTCTAAGCATGACCCCTTGAATGTATTTGCTTATGACATGTGTTTGTTTGAAGCTATTGGTGTTATCGAATTTTGAGTCTTGACGATTATGATAAACCGTATGAGTTCATAAGTATTGGACAAGTATCATTACATGCGCGGAAAAGGTTTTAGGTGTCTGAAGAGAGAACTAGTATGAAAAAGGAATTTTTTTGTGAGTGCTTTTTGTTGAGCTTGAGAGTTTTATGGTTATCAGAGTAGGTGCCATGATGAGCATCCATTTAAAGGAAGCGGTTTAAGGTCCTTTTATTTTCCTCGTATTTTTCTTGACATAAACGGGTTCAAGAAAATGAGATAAGCTCGAGGGTTTTATAGTTAACGGCTATTGCTAAGTATAGATTGGTGGTCAGAGAAGATGCATCCACTTTCACATTTACAATGACTCTAGTTGCATATGGTTAGCCAGCCACATCGGAAGTATCTAGTGTGTGTTGGAAAAAGATACCGACCAATGTAAAGTTGGAAATACAGAGCGTAATCGACTTTTAGAAAGTACGGATAAGGGATAATAGCTTTTAGTTGCTGAGGCGAATTGAGAACTAGTTGAACCCTCCCAACTAAATAAACTAACGGTGTTTCTTGTCTGATGCGGGTTGTGCTCAAGTTGTAGCTTGATTTAGCCGGCATGTGTCTTATCTCCTTCCACTACAAATTCCTTTAAACTGTTAAGTTTCTAAGTTAAGGTTGATGGTTTTATAGTTAACGGCTATTGCTAAGTTTAGTCAATAATGTAATCATGATGCGCAGGCAAAAATATTCATGAAAATTCTGGAGGATCCCATTTACACCAACAGTGTAAAGTATCTCTTGGTGGTCAATGAAGATGCATCCAGTTTTATATTTAGAATGAATCTGTAGGTGCATGCGTGTAATTAGCCATGTTGAAATTGTTCACTGATGGAAAATGACCATTGACCAATGTAGACTGGAAATGCAGAGCTTAATTGGCTTTTTCAATATACTATTTATAGCATTTGCTAAGGTAGTCTGAATAGTTGAGAATTAGTCGAGTCCTCCCAACTAAATAAACCAACTCTTCTTCTTGTCTAATGCGAGTTGTGGTAACTTGGTAGCTTGATTTATCTGGCATGTGGCTATGTTTGAATAAAGAGGATGACAGAGGGGATTGGAAGGCGGGACAAGGAGGACGACAGATTCTTCTTTCTCTTTTGGTCAGGGGTGAAGGATTGAGGGAATAGTGAGTTACATTACTTCACTGTTCTCATTCGAAGAACAAATCTAAATAAGCTGTTAATAGTAAGTCTTTAACCAAGTTACTAAGGGGTCGTTTGGTTTGAAAATGAGTTATGATGGGATAAGTTATGTTGGGATAAGTTATGTTGGGATTAGTTATGATGGGATAAGTTGTGTTGGGATTATTTTTTATTGAGTGTTTGGTTTGTTGTATTCAAAATAATAAATTTTAAGAACAATTTATTTGTTTACAAAAATGCCCTTCATTAATGTAAAAAGTGATATAACAAAAGGGTTGAAAGAGACATTTTTGTCATTTACCTATTTTATCCCGGGATAAGTTATCCCGGGATTACTATACCACCCAAGGAGAGGGATAACTTATCCCGGTACTAATTATTAATCCCGGGATAAGTTATCCCGAACTTGCCAACCAAACAACAAAATAAGCGGTACTATAATTTAATCCCGGGACTATTTGTTATTATACCTCACACCAAACGAGCCCTAAGAGAAAATGAGATTCCAATTATGTTTTCTTAGTAATTATACTACTTTAATCCATTAAAATTATCTATATCTTAAGAGAAAACTATTAATGTAATCAAAGATACTTTAAGTATATAGATGAATGAGCTTAATAAGCCTACCTTAGCAAGTGACATAGCATACCAAGCTAAGCAGGGACATCCAAATTTGTTCCGTTTCCACGAACCGAAAAGTTATCCATGATTAAGTCACACCACCTGGATAGTGGCAATTAGAGATGATGGTTGTAAACAAATTAGAAAGCTTAATGAAAAATGAGGTGTTTAAGTAACCAAGTTAACTAAAGAGAAAATGAGGTTCCAATTATGTTTTCTTAGTAATTATACTACTTTAATCCATAAAAAGTATCTATAACTTAAGAAAAACTATTAATTTAATCAAAGGTACTTTAAGTATATAGATGAATGATCTTAATAAGCCTACCTTAGCATACCAAGTTAAGCAGGGACATCCAAATTTGTTCCATTTCCACGAACCGACAAGTTATCCATGATTAAGTCACACCACCTGGATAGTGGCAATTAGAGCTGATGGTTGTAAACAAATCAGAAAACTTCATGAAAAATGAGGTGTTTTCTTAAATTTGTAACCTTTTAAGTTCCTTTTTTGTTAATGCTCATGCTAAGACATTTTAAGCTTCTGTCTAGATTGACAAACTGGTGAACAATTAAGAGTTTGAGAATTCAGTTGTTTGGGATGAAACGTTTTATTGAAATGTTATCATTAGAAGTAGTTAACCTGATAAATCATGCTAGATAATTAATTGCTCAGTCTGCTCTCAGTTTTGAAAAAAGACGTTGACCAGTTGAATGTCTTTTATCTAATTTACTATCTTGAGGCCGCGAAAAAAATTCATCTGCAAACCCCTTCCTTCATTTGGGAGTTTTGTTTTTTCAAAATTGAATATATTCAGCGGATGTGCCTTTTTCTCAATATAACTCTCCCCTGCCAAAATGATTAATTCTAGTTAGTGTCAGTTTTTCTTTTTCTTGGTTGTGTGCAAGATTAGTCTGACAGACTTTTTTTTCAGGATGTCAAATCCCCAGAGTCAACAGTATTGCAATTCATTCCTAACATTCGCTCAGGTAGCTTTGCTGATACTGGCCCGCGTAGGTTCATGGAAGATGAACATATAAGGATAGATGATCTATCTGCGCATCTTGGCTCACTCGTGAAGTTTCCGAAGCCCAGTGCTTTCTACGGGGTAACTGCTAGTTATTTGCATATGCCTTATTTGTCCCTGTGCATTTTCAAAGGCAAAGTTTGTCTAACATTTAGTTTTATAGGTATTTGATGGCCATGGAGGACCAGAAGCTGCAGCTCATGTGAGAGAAAATGTACTCAGATTATTATTTTCAGACACCGATTTTCCCGAGACTTCAGAAGTTGATGATGCATTTCTAGAAGGGGTGGAGAGTTCTCTTAGGAAGGGGTTTCTTCTGGCTGACCTCGCTTTAGCCGATGACTGCAATGTTAGCAGTTCTTCCGGAACCACTGCACTGACAGCTCTTGTGTTGGGAAGGTAAGATCGTGATTCATTGTGATGCACCTACAAGTAACGACTTCTCCGTCCTGTAGAAAAATGGTTATGGTGTACTCACACGCATAGCTATGTTGCTTTTTGTCTCTTCTTCCGAGCCTTTTATGTCCTGGACTTCATCTTTTGACACTCCTTTCACAGCTAATGGTATTGACTTGTCCAACTACCCAAGTACATGTCATAAGTTATTTACGCCTTACCTAAGGATGCTGCTTGATATATGAGAGAGAGAAAATGGTCTGTGTATAGGAATTTGCTGAACTTTGTTTTACCAAGTTTTGTACCATAAATATTGATTTTACAACGAAGTTGCTGAGGGGGGTGAGCATTAGAGTTGACCTGGTTGTTCAATGGAACAATTGCTTAGCTTTGTGCATATATTTGTATTCTTGTTATCTAAATGATACTCTCTTGTGTTTTAGGTTATTAATGGTGGCAAATGCAGGAGACTGCCGAGCAGTCCTTTGCCGTAACGGAGAGGCAATTGACATGTCTCAAGACCATAGACCAAATTATCCATCAGAGAGGAGGCGTGTTGAAGAGTTAGGTGGATTTATTGATGATGGTTATCTGAATGGTATACTATCAGTGACCAGGGCCTTGGGGGACTGGGACATGAAGCTGCCTCGTGGCTCTGCCTCTCCTCTGATTGCAGAGCCAGAATTTCGACAGATAGTTCTGACAGAGGAGGATGAATTCCTTATTATTGCTTGTGATGGAATCTGGGATGTCTTGTCTAGTCAACAAGCAGTTAGTCTAGTGCGTCGTGGGCTAAGACGGCATGATGATCCTGAACAGTGTGCCAAGGACCTTGTCATGGAGGCCTTGCGGCTCAATACATTTGACAATCTCACAGTAATTGTTGTATGCTTTACTTCCCCTGATCATCAAGAGCTATCACCAATGCGTCACAGGAGTTTAAGGAGCTGCAGCTTCTCTGCAGAAGCCTTGTATAGCTTGCAGAGCTGGTTAGACAACAAAGGGAACCATTGATGGCGGTGCAAGCTGTTTGCAGCTGCCTCATTTGGGCAGAATAAAGAGCAGCTATAGTTTTGGTAGTAAGATCTTCTTTTCTTGCTTTTGTATTTGGGTGGATGTTTGTACATACCATTCGTTGGTGAGTTGAGAGCTACACTGACTTTTAGTTTATTATGGCTGTTAGCATATGGCCGTGTTTATGTAACTCATTCTATTAGTTGTACATAATGAACACTTGGTACTTTTTGCTCCGTATAATAACTAGTTTGCAACAAGTCTACCTATTTATGGTGCTAGTGAAGTGAGTTTATCCGCTATCTCCTAGCCATAGATTGCAGCGAGATGATCATTGCACGTCATAGGACCAATGGATGTTATAGCGACTCTTGGAGTTCTCTCTCAACATGAGTGAGCTTCAAATAGCCTTACTACTGCTTTGGCTCTTCAAATACAGTTAATTTCTTAATGGTTTTATATTCTGTACAATATCTAAGAAGTTACAGTTGGTCTTTTGCACCTTTAAAAGTCCGTCCCCCATAACTGTACAATTTTTTTCGCTTCTTCCCCTAACATAAAAAGTGAGGAAGAGTGAGCCATTACTGATTTACTGGCATGGGTTTAGTTTATACATCATTTACGTGTGTCAGCTGAGTAGCTCTTAGCAAATGTTGCAGAGCGTTCAAATCCTTCTGCCAACAGGTTTTCAAGAAATGGTTTCAATGCCTGGACAATAGCTGAAAAAGTGGAGATGTATTATAAAGTGAAAATTGAAAATCATACTCTCTGCTATCATAATAAATCTGCAATCTCATTATTTGAGATGATATTATACCCAAGCAAGGTTGAGATGATTTGCATACTTCTAAAAATTAATGTGAATTACAGTTTCTAATATCGGAGTTAAGAGTGCTTACTGATGCCACTGGAACCAACTAATGTTAGCTGAAAAAAAGGACTTCGCACTAGTCAACTTTGAGTAGTCAAAGACCAAAACGATATAGCAATTTCCGTCAACACATTCTCAATTATGTGGTTGCCTATAAGAAACTAGGAGAAGAAAAGGAGCAAAACAGTTTTTACCCCTTCCTGCATATGGATCTTCCAAGATTATCCCAAAGTATTTGTTGTAAACATTAATGTTTAATAAAGATAAGTTGAAGTCAAAAGGAAAAGGACAAAGTTATGTTTCAAGTAAAATTCTTACTTCAATGATGCAGGATGATGGGCCTTTGGGGAAAAATCGCACAGCTCCCCTGCAATTTGAATAAGGAATTCATCATAAAACTGATGACTTGTTTCAATATACTGAGAATAAATGATCTTTTGTTCATGGAATTCATCAGAAAACATTATATTTCAAGCTATTTTGTTGTTGCCAACTGCCTCACTGAGATACTAGACCAGAAATATTCTGCCAATAGCACCAAAGCAACATGATTTTATCATCTATGGCCTATTGGTCTGATGGAAGAAAAAACTCTTTTATGACTTCCCACAATTATATGTTCTGTTTAGAGTCAACCAAAACGAAACTAGGATGCACACTATCTTCTGGTTTGGCGTAGGCTGTAAAACAGAATAAAAAACTGAGTTTAGGATCAAAGAAACATAATGAGCGAAGTGCTTAACTAAAGGGGTATTTTACCTGCATATTTCGAGCTAGCCCTGAATATTCAATGTTCTGCCCGAAAGCTTTATACTTCAATGACCATCTTGCTAAGTTAGGCTTATCCTCCAAAATCTGGCAAGAGAGTCTAACATCAAGTTCCCTTAGAATAAGATTCAGAAGGTAAGATGACCTGTGTAATGGATGTCTGAAATAATCAAGAACTAGAATGTAGACCCCTAATTGTTAATACATCTGCATTCAACTTCAATTGTTTTTGGTGAGTGGTTTCTTTATATCCAAAGTGCAAATCAAAAATCTGACAATGATACTCATTAAGTGAAGCACGCATTGAGACAGATGAAGAGATAGTCAAGATGACAAAGAGAAGTAATTCAGGATGCAGGACACCAGCATGGCAGCACGACAAAGAGAAGTAATTCAGGATGCAGGACACCAGCATACTTACTACCCAGCAATATGGGAAAAATACTTCATAACATCCTGGGAAGAAATTGTAAAGAGAGAAGGTAATATTTCCTCCGTTCAATTTATATGACACTCTTCCCATTTTAGAAGTTCCTAAAATGTGTAACATCATTCCCCTAATAATATTCAAGAATTTTGATTTGTTTCACTTAATTTAGACTTGTTCTAGCAGGATAATGTCTAACTATATTACTTTTAACACTTCCATTCATTACTGTTAATATTTTCTTTCTCGACTACTAGTTCACTACTGGTACTTAAAATTTGCATCCAATCAAACAAGGTCATATAAAATGAGCAATGGAGTAATACTTGAAATGCATCATTCCGGATAAAACAGCCAATAACACCATACTTAAACCAACAGTCGTGCAGTCTTAATAGTTTAATTGCAAAGAGAAGGTAATATAATTGAGTACATTTGAAATGACTCTTCGGCTAAGCTCAAATGCAGAGATAACATGGCATTGCGTACCTTTACAGTTGAAATAATAGGCATCCATTCAGGAATGGCCTTACTATCAGAATAACACTTATAAGCAACTGAAATGGGCACATCTACTTCCATTTTGATCCTGAGTTCATCATAAATCGAAATTTCTCACAGTTAGATTGCAAATAGTAGACCAGAATAGCACTCAACCACCACATATTTGGCAAGTAAATCACAAAATCGAACAAAAATCTCAGCTCTAAATAAGTATTTGAATACAAAAGAAGATGTCAACTTACGTGCAATCTTGCCATTCCATGACAGGAGAGAGCGGTCTAATCCTGATGGGAGAAGGATAAGAGATCCTCCGGAAGGATCTAGAGATGCTGCAGTTGAATCGGTATGCGCTGATGAAGGAGGAAGAGGATGCGCTAATTGACTTTCTTCTTCTTCCATTAAGTGAAACAATGAGCTGATGATTGTGATTGAGATTTGAGTATGTGGGAGGCGGAAGCAGAAGTTGCAGCGGCGGATATGGTAGTTGAAACAGGTACGACGGCGGTTGCAGACATTTGGCGGAGAGTGGAGGACGAAAAGATAGGCATGCATGCCACATGTCAATTAGGCCACTGGATTTCTGATTTGGACCACCACGGATTCCATGTTTTTTTATTTATTACCAGTAGTATAACGGCCATACGGGAATAATTTTAAAAATAATATTATGGTCGAATATGTATTGTACTTTTGTTTATATGGAGAAAATCATTTAATTTATTGTACTCCTTCGAACCCTATTTACTTGTCTATCTTTTATTTGACAAAAATAATAATTGACATAACGAGTTTATCATTTTATTCTAATTGGTCCCTCCGTTTACTTTTACTTGTCATTTATTCCTAAAATATATTTTAATTTTTACTTGTCACTTTTGACCTATCGAAAAAAGACTATTTTTTCGTGTTTTACCATCAATATTAAATACTTATTTTCCAAATCATTTTTCAAAATATTATTTAATAAATGTTAGTTTGGTAAAATACATATATCATTAATTATTTTTTTAATGGGGTCCCAAATCAAACTATGACAACTGACAAGTAAAAGTGAAGGGAGGGAGTAATTGATAGAATTCCAAATTTAATTTACTCATTAAAGAAGTTTTATCTTTTTCAAAAACATTAACTTTCTAAATAAATTGAGTTTATAATAAGTAAAATTTTTTATCTTTTCTTGATTTGTCAAAAATGACAAGTTAAAGTCAAAATTGGACAATTAAAAAAAGAGATAGTATTAATGAATGAGATGAGTGAGATGTTTCAATTCATGAGTTTTTGTTGCATATTTTTTATGGTGATTAGTAAAACAAGTTTTTCAACACTTTTTAACACATATTGAATACTCGAATAGTACATTTGTAATTTTCATGTTCATATAATAACGAAAGCAAAACTTCCATTGATGAGCATAATGCTATGTAAAGGCAGAAGCACAGTCGAAGTTGCCCAATCAAAGAAAATACTGGCGTCTCTTTATCGATGTGAGGAAAGGCATTTTGAACTACCTATTGAGTTCAGTGCACTGCAATACGATATGAATGGGGAGCAATCAAGACTAGAAGTCTGCAATTATACTAGAGCAATAAACAGTGAATGGCCATGCAGCTATATGATCTGTAAGACCATGATAAGAATTAAAACTGCTTGCTCCTAGCTGACAAGTCATACATTGCAGCTAGATGATTATTGCATGATATAGGACCAATGGATGTTACTGGCATGAATTTAGTTTATACATCATTTAGGTGTGTCAGCTGAGTAACTCTTAGCAAATGTTGCAAACCGTTCCAACCCTTGTGTCAGCAGGTTTTCAGTAAATGGTTTCAATGCCTGGACAATATTTGAAAAGGTGAAAAAATATGTTATAAAGTGAAGCTTGAAAATCACAGTCTCTGCTATTATAATAAATCTGCAATCTCATTGTTTGAAAAAGATTTTATGCCCAAGCAAGGTTGAGATGATTGCATACTTCTTTAAAACAAATGTGAATTCCAGTTTCTAATATAGGAGTTAAGAGTGCTTACTGATGCCACTGGAACCAACAGTTGAGGCACTTCATATGAAAATGTTAGCTGAAAAAAGGAGAAGCACTGGTCAATTTTGAGCAGTCAAAAACCAAAACAATATAGCAATTTCTGTCAACACATTCTCAATTGTATGATTGCCTATAAGAAACTAGGAGAAGAAAGGTGCAAACAATTTTTACCCCTACATGCATAGGATCTTCCAAGATTATCCCAAATGTAACAATTAATGTTGAATAGAGATAAGTTGAAGTCAAAAGGAAAAGGACAAAGTTATGTTTCAAGTAAAATTCTCACTTCTATGATGCAGGATGATGGGCCTTTGGGGAAAAATCGCACAGCTCCCCTGCAATTTGAATAAGGAATTCATCATAAAACTGATGACTTGTTCCAATATACTGAGAATAAATGTATCTTTTGTTCATAGGATTGATCAGAAAACATTACATTTCAAGCTATTTTGTTGTTGCCAACAGTCTCACTGAGATATTAGACCCTCTTTATGACTTACAGTACAATGATACAGTGCACAGTTATATGTTCTGTTTAGTATTAACCAAAAAGAAACTAGGATGTACACTACCTGTTAGGCAGTCCCTCCAGAGATCTCCAGTGGATCTTCTGATTTGGCGTAGGCTGTAAAACAGATTAAAACATTGAGTAGCTGAGGTTTAGGATCAAAGAAACATAATGAGGGAAGTGCTTAACTAAAGGGACATTTTACCTGCATATTTCGAGCAAGCCATGAATATTCAATGTTCTGCCCGAAAGCTTGATACTTCAGCGACCACCTTGATAAGTCAGGCTTATCCTCCAAAATCTGGCAAGAGAATCTAACATCAAGTTCCCTTAGAATAAAATTCAGATGGTGAGATGAGCTGTGTAATGGATGTCTGAAATAATCAAGAACAAGAACGTAGACCCCTAATTGTCAATACATATGCATTCGACTTCAACTGTTTTCTGTGAGTGGTTTCTTTATATCCAAACTGCAAATCAAAAATCTGACAGTGATACTCGTAAAGTGAAGCACGCAATGAGACAGATGGATAGTAGTCGAGATAACAAAGAGAAGTAATCCAGGATGCAAGGCACCAGCATACTACCCAGCAATATAGGCAAAATAGTTAATAACATCCTGGGAAGAAATTGTAAAGAGAGAAGGTAATATTTCCTCCGTTCAATTTATATGACACTCTTCCCATTTTAGAACTTACCAAAATTTGTAACATCATCCCCCCTAATAATAATCAAGAATTTTGATTCATTTCAGACTTCAACCTCTAGAGTCTAACACTTCCATTCCTTACTATTAACATTTTCTTTCCAGACTACTAGTTCACTAGTGGTACTTAAATTTTGCATCCATCAAACAAGGTCATATAAAATGAGCAATGGAGTAATACTGAAATGCATCATTCCAGAAAAACAGCCAATAACACCATACTTAAACCAACAGTCTTGCAGTCTTAATAGACTAAGGGGTCGTTTGGTACAAAGATCGATAATGCAGGGATTGATAATGTATGGATTAGTAATGCATGGATTATTTTTACCAAGTGTTTGGTTCATTGTTTCTTACCTTTTTGTGTGTGGTTTAAAACTCTACGAAAAAAATTCTTTCCAATTATACCCTTGAGTTATTATGGGATTTTCTATTTCATGTAATTGGGTCAAGGTAGATAATTGACGGACAATATTATTTTTTTATAGCATTTTAACTAGCTAGGAGAATAAAAATTTTATTGTCATGTTCACTATTTTCTCACTAAAATTATTTGAGAGTAAATAATTGTCATCTTAATAAATTGGAGTTAATATCTCAAAAGGTCACACAACTATAATAATTTATAGAGAAAATTTATTGAACTTTGTTTTGTATCAATAAATTTTTTAAAAAACTCTTTATCATAAAATAAAATTTAAAAATAAAATAAAATATATATATAGCAAAATAAATTAAACTATTTTTATACTCGAGATGTTTTATATATATATATATATATATATGCGCACTCTTGTTTTAGACTACTTGTGTAATGTTTAATGGACTTCCGTTAAGAGGCAATATTTGACTTATGAATTGTTCTTAAATTCATACATCAACATTAGCATATTAGTCGGATTATAATATTTTATATTAATAATAAATAGATTAAATAACTCATATTTTAGAAACAAAAAATTATATCTAAATAATAAAATTTGTAAGCTAATTTATTTTAATAAATTTATTAGTATAAATATAAAACATAAAATCAAGAAAATAAATAAAATGATTAAAAGGATTTGAGGGGGTATTTTTGTCTTTACCTAGATTAGTCCCATGGTATTAGAACTAATGCCACCAAATGGAAGGTATTAGTTATACACCCTATAATACCATGTAGGGTGTATAACTAATCCATGGATTGATTATACATAGACCGAAAATTCCTACCAAACATAATATTAAATAATACCACACATAATACTTGGACTATTTCTCCTAATACTCCCTACCAAACGACCCCTAATAGTTTAATTGCGAAGAGAAGGTAATAAAATTGAGTACATTTGAAATGACTCTTCGGCTAAGCTCAAATGCAGAGACAACATGGCATTGCATACCTTTACAGTTGAAATGAAAGGCATCCATTCAGGAAAGGCCTCACGATCAGAATAGCAGTTATAAGCAACTGAAATGGGCACATCTACTTCCATTTTGATCCTGAATTCATCATAAATCGAAAACTCTCACAATTAGATTGCAAATAGACCAAAATAGCACCCAACCACCACATATTTGGCAAGTAAATCACAAGTGAAACCAACATCTCAGCTCTAAACAAGTAATTAGATATAAAAGAAGATGTTAACTTACGTGCAATCTTGCCATTCCATGACAGGAGAGAGCGGTCTGATTCTGATGGGAGAAGGATAAGAGATCCTCCGGGAGGATCTAGAGATGCTGCAGTTGAGTCGGTATGAGCCGATGAAAGAGGAGGAGGATGCATTAATTGACTTTCTTCTGCCATTTAGCGAAACAATGAGCTGATGATTGTGATTGAGTATGTGGGAGGCAGAAGCAGAAGTTGCAGCGGCGGACATGGTTACTGAAGAAGGTACGACGGCGGTTGCAGACATTTGGAGGAGAGTGGAGGACGAAAGGATAGGCATGCCATATGGCAATTAGGCCACTGGATTTCTGATTTGGACCACCATGGACTCAACGTTTTTTATATTCTATTCTAGTCCTGTTATATTTTTTTTATCAAAGAACTGAATAAAAAGACAGCTTGTCTTTAATAATTATTGTAGATGCACTTTAAAAATAAATAATATATATTTGAAAAACAATATTATTAATTCCCTTGCTTCCGAAGGGAATCTAACAATAAATAATATGCTATCATGTGGCTTCAAAGTTTGAGTAGCATATGCCCGTGCTTATGTTACTCATTTTATTAAATGTACAAAATGAACATTTGGTACTTTTTGCTCCTTGTAATAACTAGATTGCAATAGGCCTATTCCTTGTTGATGGTGCTAGCAAAATGGATTTTTAACTAGGACGACGCACTGCAGAATACGCTGTCCTTTGCCATTCTCATTAAACAACAAACTGGTATTCCTACTCCATACTTTCCCTTCGCAGTTGTTGAAGAGCTAATTCGGTTCTTTCTCCTAATATGTAATAACAATTTACATTGACAATGTAACCTGCGTCTTTGAGCTCATAAGTTATTATGCCCTACATCTTCGCACATCTCTTGACTATAAGCATGCTAGTAGTTGAATCAGCTGAAATAGGTACACCTACAACGTTTATGTAAAGGCAGAAGCACACAAAGTTACCCAGTCAAAGAAAATATTGGTGTCTCTTTATCCATGAGGAAGGATTTCTTGGACTACCTATTGAGTTCAGTGCACTGCAATATGATATGAATGAGGAGAAGTCTGCAATTTTACTCGAGCAATAAACTGAATAACCATGCAGCTATATGATCTGTAAGACCATGATAAGAATTAAAACCGCTTGCTCCTAGCTGACAAGCCATAATTGCAGCCAGAAGATTATTGCACGCTATACAACCAATGGATGTTAATGGCATGTATTTAGTTTATACATCATTTAGGTGTGTCAGCTGAGTAGCTCCTAGCAAATGTTGCAAAGCGTTCCAACCCTTGTGACAGCAGGTTTTCAAGAAATGGTTTCAATGCCTGGACAATAGATGAAAAAAGTGAAAATGTATTATAAAGTGAAACTTGAAAATTATACTCTTCTATCATAATAAAACTGCAATCTCATTATTTGAGATGATTTTATACCCAAGCAAGGTTGAGAGGATTGCATACTTCTAAAAGTTGATGTGAATTGCAGTTTCTCATATAGGAGTAAGAGTGCTTACTGATGCCACTGGAACCAAAAGTTGAGGCACTTCATATGAAACTGTTAGCTGAAAAAAGGAGAAGCACTAGTCAATTTTGAGCAGTCAAAAATAAAAAAAATATAGCAATTTTTGTCAAAAGGTGCAAAAACATTTTTCTTCCCCTTCCTGTATTTGTTGTAGAAATTAATGCTTAATAAAGATCAGTTGAAGTCTAAAGGAAAAGGACCAAGTTATGCTTTAAGTAAAATTCTCACTTCTATGATACAGGATGATGGGCCTTTGGGAAAAAATCGCACAGCTCCCCTGCAATTTGAATAAGGAATTCATCATAAAACTGATGACTAGTTTCAATATACTGAGAATTAATGATCTTTCGTTCAAAGAAATATAGAATTTATCAGAAAACATTATAATTCAAACAACTCTTTAAGACTTTCAGTATAATGATACAGTTCACAGTTATATGTTCTGTTTAGAATCAACCAAAAAGAAACTAATATGCACACTACCTGTTAGGAAGTCCCTCCAGAGATCTCCAGTGGATCTTCTGGTTTGGCGTAGGCTGTAAAACATTAATAAAAACTGAGTAGCTGATGTTTAGGAACAAAGGAATATAATCAGGGAAGAGCTTACTGAAGGGAGATTTTACCTGCATATTTCGAGCAAGCCATGAATATTCAATATTCTGCCCGAAAGCTTCATACTTCAGCGACCATCTTGATAAGTCAGGCTTATCCTCCAAAATCTGGCAAGAGAGTCTAACATCAAGTTCCCTTAGAATGAGATTCAGAAGGTGAGCTGAGCTGTGTAATGGACGTCTGAAATAATCAAGAACTAGAATGTAGACCCCTAATTGTCAATACATCTGCATTCGACTTCAATTGTTTTTGGTGAGTGGTTTCTTGATATCCAATGTGCAAATCAAAAAACCACCAATGGTACTCATTAAGTTAAGCACACAATGAGACAGATGAAGAGATAGCCAAGAAGTAATTCAGGATGCAGGGCAACTGTACACTACCCAGCAATATGGCAAAATACTTGATAACATCCTGGGAAGAAATTGCAAAGAGAAACGGTAGTACTTCCCCCGTTCAATCTATATGGCACTCTTCCCATTTTAGAAGTCCCCAAAATGTGTAACATCATTCCCCTAATAATAATCAAGAATGTCAATTCATTTGTTTTAGACTTAAAAGAGTATTCTCTAGCAGACTCATTTCTAACTGTATACTTCAAGACTTCCGATCATTAGTTAAACTTTTTCTTCCCCGACAACCAGCTTACTAGTGGTACTTAAATTTTGCATCCAGTCAAACAAGGTCATATAAAATGAGCAATGGAGTAATACTGAGATGCATCATTCCGAAAAGGCAGCCCATCAGACCATTCAAACAGTTGTGCAATCTTAACAGTTTATTTGCAAAGAGAAGGTAATACTTATAATTGAGAACGTTTGAAACCTTATAAGCTCAAACGCGCAGATAACATGCCATTGCGTACCTTTACAGTTGAAATAAAAGGCATCCATTCAGGAATGGCCTCACGATCAGAATAGCACTTATAAGCAACTGAAATGGGCACATCTACTTCCATTTTGACTCTGAATTCATCAAAAATCGAAAATTCTCACAATTAGATTACAAAGAGTACTCAATAACCACATATTTGGCAAGTAAATCACAAAATCGAACAAAAATCTAAGCTGTAAACAAGTAATTGGATATAAAAGAAGATGCTAACGTACGTGACATCTTGCCATTCCATGACAGGAGAGAGTGGTCTAATCCTGATGGAAGAAGGATAGGAGATTCTCCGGGAGGATCTAGAAATGCTGGAGTTGAATCGGTATGTGCTGAAGAAGGAGGAGGATGATGCACTAATTGACTTTCTTCTGCCATGAAGCGAAACAATGAGCTGGTTGTGATTGAGTCTGAGTATGTGAGCGGAGGAGGAGGCGGAAGCAGAAGTTGCAGCGGCGGACATGGTAGTTGAAGCAGGTATGGCGGTGGTTGCAGACATTTGGCGGAGAGCGAAGGACGAATAGATAGGCAACCACGCCACTGGATGTGTGATTTGGACCACCACGGATTCAATTTTTTTATTTAATTAATTATTTTTAGTCAATCAGATATTTGCTTCTGTCGTTTCAAAAATGTGACGCTTCTTTTCATTTGGAAGCATTATGCATCTCTTTTAAGAGTAGATTGCTCAAATTTATGTATATACTACTCCCTCCGTTTCACAAAGAATAACCTGGTTTAACTTGGCACGGAGTTTAAGTAAATAAAGAAGACTTTTGAATCTTGTGGTCCTAAATTAAATTATGTCAAATGTACAAAATTGCCCTTAATCTTGTGGTCTTAAACATGTCACGTGGAAAGCAAAAAGTAAAATGTTACCAAAAAAGGAAAGAGGCAATTCTTTTTGAAACTGACTAAAAAGGAAATGGGATCATTCTTTGTGAAACGGAGGGAGTAATGTTTATCTTCACCACCCAATTTTCTATAGTTAAGTTACATTTGAGCAATCAATTCTACCTTTTAACTTGGGTCACATACCTTTCTATCGATACTTTCAATCAAAAAAAATAATGTTAGAAGAGGAAAAGATGGATTGAACAACTTTCGAAGAGATGATTTGATAAGACATGATTTACTTGCAAATTATCAAAGAGATAACCTTAGGCAATGAGATATAAAGGTTGAAAATTACAATAGAAGGTTTAGTAGATTAAACGTTGTCTAGTTTCATTTTTAGTATTAATGTTATTACTTCTTCCATTTCCAAAAGATGGATCTCATTTTCTTTTTAATCTGTTTAAAAAAGAATGACCTCTTTTTTTTTCTGGTAACATTTTAATTTCAGTTTTTCACGTGGCATGTTTAAGGCTACAAGATTAAAAGGTAACTTTGTACATTTGACATAATTTTAATTTAGGATCACAAGATTCAAAAGTCTTCTTTACTTTTTTAAACTCCGTGTCAAGTCAAACTATGTCACTCTTTTAAAAACGGAGGGAATATTACTTTCTTATTATTTTAATCTTCAATTTTAGAATTATTTGATGTTTCATTTGCATCAATTAACGTACTTTTTTCTTGACATTATCATTTGTTCTCTTTTTCATTATTTGTTGCTACTGTATTTGCTTTGCATATTTATTTTTACATTTTGAGCGGAAATAACCTATCTACTACCTATATGGTAGCGTAAGTGAACTTCCTTTATTTTGGAGCTTCAAATGATATACCTATATAGTAGTAATTTCGTTCAACTCTTCTTTCTCTTTTTTTAAAAAAAATCAATAACTAGTTAAATTAGATATTGTCATTTAAGAAAAAAATAGTATCTGACAATATTATTTTGAAAGGCACCTTTAAAAAGATACACTTAATTATATTAGAATCACTAATTTTTAAAAGATGGACCAAATACTAATTAGTGTTCATCACAAATATCTAAAAAGAAATATATGCATTGGGTTTTTATTTCTTAGAAAAACTAAATCTCAACAAATCAAATTTTCTATGTGTATTAACTTCACATTTTAAAGCAAAATAAAAAATTTGTTTAAGTTGCTAAATTTCCGTGCACTAATTATAGATTTTTTACGCAGTTGAAATTAAGTTGACATGATCTAAGTTCCAACTTCCAACCATGAATAACTTTTCAACTTTCATAAACAACTTTGAAATATAGAGGGATATAACATTCTCTATAGCATATTACAAGTGACGTAACTTTTCATATTAACTAACTTGAAATATAAAGTGACAAAACTGCTACGTCTAGTTAACTTGCATTAATATCGTAAAACTTTCTTACACTATCAATATATACATAAAAAAAATTACTACTAAATTAAATTTGAGAGTATCGCCCAAGTAATCAAATTTTGAGAACGTCCCGAAATTGCCCCTCTGAAACAGCTATAAGTAGCCAGAGTTGATAGCTGTTTATGCTCACTCGATCAGTCACACTCTTCTCCACTACTCCCTCTGTACATTTTTTCTTGCAGAGCAAGCTTTTCTCAAAAATGGTTCTGCAAATCTCTCTCGTCGACCTGAAGAAGGAAAACAGGAGAAGAGGAAAGGAACTCAAGTACAACGAATCAAGGTGGATCTACGATCCATACAATGTCTACGTCGATGAACATCGTATCCTCACTGTTGTCACCGGCAACTACAAGACCGTCACCAAATGGATCAAGGAGGTTCAGAATACGGCTCCCAATAGCAAACATGGTTGTATTTTCGTCACAATCTGTGTCGAGCGCGATCCCGAGATGAGTGGGCACCACTGGGAGATTAAAGATGGCGAGGACTATCCCTACGACCTCCTTCAGGTTTGCACAGGCTCTCACTGCTTACTCTACCGCCTTCCTTTCCCTAAGTACGACGATGATCCTATTCCTAAGGCTATGAAAGACTTCTTCGCTGATCCTAGGGTTATGGTTATTGGAATGAAAATGCGTCGTATTATGAACAGGCTTGATGCTGACTTTGATATTAAGTTTGCTAACCCTGTGGACATCAATATTTTAGCTGAGCTAGGTTTGCAGAGGCATGATTTGGATCTACGCCATTATGACCTTAATCGTCTATCCATGACTGTTCTGGGAAAATACTGGGACGTGATCAGGCCTGAAAAGCCGATAGCGTGGTTCCCCCAGGAGGCGCGTTGGTGGAGAGATCCTATGAATCCCGAGAAGATAAAATATGCTACTGTGGATCCCTATCTGTGTTTTATGGTTAGTTCTAAAATTCTGGATGGGATGGATGATACGTGGTACCCTGAAGATTTTGAGGATTTCCTGGATAAGAAAAAGAAGAAGAAAAGCAAGAGCAAGAATAAGCGGAAGAAGAAATTCTGATTGCATTGCAGAGAAGAATATGGCCGTAAATCCAGGAGGTTATAATTACTCAGAACTTGCAACCTACCTAATTCTCCTAGTTACTACTTGTTTCATTCCCTGTCTAGTTTCTGTTGTTCATCTTAAAAATCTGATTAGTAGTTCGTCTCTAGTGCTAAGGCATTCTCATTAATGTAGATGTAGTGTTACTGTTTCTGCAATTCAACTTGTTTTCTGTTTTCTGTTAATGATGAAGATTTAAGTGGAAATACAAAAGTAGCTTTGATTCATGTGCTGGTTTTTCATCAGTATTTTGCTTTGCTTATCATTATTATTATGCTCCTTTAATCGCAATACCTCATTTTGTGCTCCGAATTTGGATGCAATAAAAGTTGAAGCTAAGTCACTGCAGCATTGTTAATGGAGGATGGAAGTGGGAAGAAGAGAGGTTGACGTCCGCCATTAACATTAGCGCGTGGGAGAGTAGGAATGTGTTGCTATAGGAGAGTATGTTTAACGTGAACGTAGTAGCGCGTGGGCGGGAGAAGTTTTTTGGTAGTGGCGCGTACATATACGGTTCAGTTTGTTACGATTCTTGGCTTGCAGGCTATGAGTGATACGGCACGTGTCAGTCGTTATCGTTTACCCTTATTCGCTATTATAGCTTTTGGCCAAAAATGACTTGCGCCTTTTACCACGTACTAATTCAGGTAATTACATTAGCTGGTAAAATAGGGACAGCGTCTTCATTCTAGTCCTCTTTTTTGTCTGGGGGTAGCAAATAATAATCCATTTTCTAGGTCACTGTTTAAATCAATTGGCTGAACTTGTAACCTAAGAGAATTTCTATCCAACCTCCTTTCAGTGTGAAATTTAACTCACTAGATTAACGGAGACAGATTTTAACGAGTTCTTAAGAAAAGTCATATCATGCACACAGGACCTGTTTTCTTGTATAGGCCTTGGGCACTGTGTCTGCGTGACAACACAATAATAGCACGATTGGCCCTTAAATACGACTTTGTATTTCTACATTGGCTTTACCTTTGTATTTCTAAAATGTCTTTGCCATGAAATGAGTTTTGAGATGTGAGCCACACTATATACATATTTGCATTACATTGTTCATCTCTATTTGTCTTTAGCAATTTTATGTTTAATTTGCAAAATCGGTAAACGGTAAAGAGATAAGAAAATTATGTAATTGCTTCTCCTGGTGTCAACATACTTCATAAGAGAAGCCACAGAAACATAAATCACCTATATCTTCTTCGCCACTTCAATTCTACCTGAATCACAAGATTCTAATTGTGTATAAAATATTGCGGTAGTAAAGCAGGAAATTTCATAAATTCTTAATAGAGGCCAGGGGACCTTTTCTCCAATTTGTATGGTGTGACATTATTATTATTCATAAAAATTAGTTTAGGAGAGATCTGGTCAAAAGCGCATGTTTGACGTAAAATTCACTTGACCCTAAATTATTTGAATGGTTGATTAGCCACAATAAATGAGGGGAATCTAAGTAAGCATAAATTCACAAGAAAATTAAAAAGCATTTCGAGTTGCTTAGCCTGCATATTTCTTTTTTAAAACCAACACAATCATTTTGATAATTGATAAAAAGTTCTACCATACACATGCAAATGTGGAAATTGATCCACAAAAAGCATGCCATTGGGGTTTGGAGTCTAGCGTTAATAACGCCATAAAATAATTTTCCATGTCCACCACCACTTATTAATCTACCAACAGGCCTAATAGTCTCCTGATAAAATCTATGCAGGTACTAGTAGATTACGGTAAATATGTGGAAACATATGAAAACGCACAAGGATAGAACAATATTACCATCTACTAGTTTTATGCGGCTTGCTTATTTTTTTTAGTTGGTTCAAACCCATTTCGCTTTGCTAGCACTCCCCAACTAATTCAAGTTGAGACATGATTAACACACAGCCTTTATGATTTTGTCTCTTCGCAACTTTTGTTGGTTGTGTGAGATACAATAAAGTTATTCCTCTAATTCATGCGACACGTTTATTCTGCTTTTGAACCAGTTCTGATCTAGTTTAATTGGTTGGTTGCTAGGTGATTCTCAGATATTGCAAGAAATTGACACAGAACGCTAACCCTGAAACAATGCATATAGTGAGGCGACACAACTTAAACTTTGCAGGCACCAGGGTCAGCTTGGTCGAATCTTCATACAAGTCAAACATAACAAAATGTTGCAAAACCTAACAGGCATCACTCTTCATGTCAAATGAACATAGAATCGTGACAGCAACTGTTTGCAAGCATACAAAAAGTGGTGAGATCAAGACATGATACACCCACAGCAAGACATTAGTCTATAATGTTATGAAATCTGCTCTAGACATCAAAATAAGACAGAATCCACAGCAAATGAGACCAACTCCATTGGAAGTTTAAAAAGAACAAACAGTCTGTGACAATATAGCACTGGAAATTAAAGAGAACTAACAGTTGGCGAAAATCAGCTAATCCCAAACAGTCCAACACAATGGTTCAGATCTTTCTATTTTAAGTGGTTAGAATCAGCTAACACAATGGAATATGAAGAAACTGGTGAACATTGTATCCAGAAATATATGTACTCATCTAACATACATTGGTTACTAAACAAAAATAACAAGAGAATCCTGATGCAGATGGTAAAATAACTTAAATCTTATAGGCAACTGCTGTATTTGCATGGCAATAAGCATATATGCACAAATTGAGAGGTAAGCCTATGCAGATGGCTAAATAAGCACCTGCTGATCTGCTGTATTAGCCTGGCAATAAAAGCATTTATGCAATCTACAATTCTACATTACAGAATTACTAAATGTAGCACAACCTAACAGGCATTTACTTCCCAGTTCCCTCAATTAATGTTTCCCAAATTAATGAAATGCACAGCGGAGTGTTCAAAGTAGGGATCAAACGAGAGCATCCAAGAAGTGCCAAAAGTTTCAGCATGAGGAAGTAAAGAGACTAAAATAAATAACAGTGTAGAAACATGGCACCTAACATTATTGCTTAAATTTACTATTTTTTTACTATATTATACTCAACCCCATGAGCATCAAGACTGTAAAATCTCAAATTCCTGAGAAGCATATTTATCGATCCCACGGACTTGATAGTTCCATAATCCATACGCTGCAGCCAAATTGCTAGTGTGTTGAACATTTAACACGTAGAGAACTAGAAATGATATAAAACTAAGATTGATATCCAAAATAGACGAGAACAATAAGCAAAAACTCTTAGTTTTGAAATAAATCAACAATCCCGAGGGTTGTCACATACATCAAAAACGAAAATCCATATAGCAAAAAAAAATCTAAATTACCGTTCGACAAAAAGAGAAAAACTGATAAGACATTTGCTAAACATAAAAATCAATCGCCTCCAGCCTTGTTGTAAACGTAGGTGAGCCCACACTTACCACAGTAGTGACGGTCGAAATGGTTAGCCATAAAAGTTCCAGCACCGCACTCAGCATTAGGGCACTCCTTACGAAGCCTCTGAACCTTTCCAGTATCATCCACCTTGTAGAACTGCAACACAGCGAGCTTAACCTTCTTCTTCTTGTGCTTGATCTTCTTTGGCTTGGTGTAGGTCTTCTTCTTCCTCTTCTTAGCACCACCACGGAGACGGAGCACGAGATGGAGAGTTGACTCCTTCTGGATGTTGTAGTCGGCAAGAGTACGACCATCCTCAAGCTGCTTTCCGGCGAAAATCAAACGCTGCTGGTCTGGGGGAATCCCTTCCTTGTCCTGGATCTTGGCTTTGACATTGTCGATGGTGTCGGAAGACTCAACCTCTAGGGTGATCGTCTTCCCCGTTAGGGTTTTCACGAAGATCTGCATCTTCGCCTGGAGGAGAGAAATCAGTGGCGCTGCGGCTTTTAGGGTTTCTTTGTTGATGGAATGAGAGTGTAAGCTCTGCCAGTGCCACTTTATTAGGGTTTTACAAGCCCTTTTCTTCGTAATTGGGCCTGACATTTTGTGCCACTTGGGCCTTTAGAGATGAAAATGTATATTGGGCTTAAGTTGACTTGAAGGATAAATTAGTTTAGAATATTACGTTTTTTATGAGAATTGGTGTGTCGGATACATGTATATGATGCATTCAAATATGTGTATTCTAGATACATTTAAGTTTAGATACAATCTAAAATGTGTCTTTAATTACAGAACTGTAATTTAAATACTTAATGTAAGGAGAAAATTACTCCTTTAATAGCTTTTGAGTATATCTAGTCTAACATCTTCTAAAAAAGTCTAATTTCTTTCATTTATTTTTCGAGCAATAGCAAAGTGCATAATTATTTTTTTCTTCTAGAAATTCAGATTTGTTTCTCTAAATTTTGAGATTCTTTTCTCAATTTTGTATGTTTAGAGAACAATGTGTATTTTTCACTCTAGTTGGTTGTTACTTTGTTGAATGTTCTGATAAAAGTATATTGTTATTTTTGAAGTAGATACAAACGTTCATTTGGAAATTATACATAAATCAAAATCGTTAATTATCTTGATCAAGATATATGCCCTTTTTCTAATGTTTTTGATATATGCACCTAATTTCACTAGATGTATCTTTTCTGTTTTTTAAATTATGAATAGTTATTTTTTTCCATATGTGTATTTGATACATACTTCATGACTTTAAAAAGTTAATTATATACCAGATATATGTATTTAAAGTATGTATATAATTATTCGATATTAATCTCTTCAATGAAATTTAAATCGATAAGTATGTGCTTTGGCTTTAGTGGGTCTTCATCATCACTAATTGTGCCAGTGATGAATTTGTCATTGTCGTAATTTCTTAAAAGTGTGATCTACAACGATCTCGTTGAAGTTTGACCAGATACATGACATAACTATCTTAGTTGTACTAAAAGAAATATACTATATGATGACAAAAAGATATCATATATATAAAATAACTTGAATATATAACAGAAAATAACTCATATATATTTAATAGAAAATACTTATGTATATGACACAATTACCATTGTGAACCATCATCACCTTTATCATCACAACCACCAACATTCTTAACCACTTCTATGAGTTGCTACCACACTTATTTTCTCCATCATTATAACTATATCAATTGTCGTCGCCGCCCCTATATTTGTAGACGGCATCACCTTTACCACAAATATCAACTACTACCACCCCTACAATTTATTTCTACAACAAAGTCTGTCATCATAACTAGTGTCGTTGTCAACTATCACCATACATTCTTCGGTCACCATCACTACCTCCACCATTACTATCTGTCATTACCATAATTGTAATCAATCTCTACGATCAACCACATCCATCATCATAACGAGCACCATCGTCAATTACCACCAAACACATCATCAACCACTACACATTCTTCAGTCATCACCACCAACTACTAACATCAACCAACTTCATAATTACAATCACTAACACCACTATCAGTCGCTACTATTCTGACACTCACCGCAACACCATCAGCCTCCACCGTCATAAACTATCACCATCATCATTACTAGTCATTAACAACAACTATTATTATCGGGTGATAACTATTATTATATTTTTTTAAAAGTGCAATATACACACTATTATATACTCCCTCTGTCCTATTTTATATGGCACTTTTCAGATTTCGAGATTCAAACCAATCTATCTTTGACCGTAAATTTTTCATAGATCTTTTAAACATTTTGAATTATCAATTATTGTGACTTATAGTACTTTTTATGTAGTTTACAAATATATAATTTTCATTTCAAAAAGAATTGAAGATTTCATGCGCAAATTCCCGGTCAAATTTAAACTGTTTAACTTTCAAAATATGAAATGTGTCACATAAATTGGGACAGATAAAATACTATTATTTAATGTATGTTTTTTAAACTTATGTGTGTTTTTTACCCTCTTAATTATATTAGACTCAAATTGTTTTAAAAATAAAATAAATAATTTTAATGTGTTTTTGACGATTCACTCCTAATTTTCATTTTATCAAACTAAGAGAGTTAAATTGGGAACTAGAGTTAAAAAAGTTTGCTAATATTCTCCATTGATATAAGTACTTATTTCGGTAAATCTACAATAAATCTAGTGTGGCAACAGGGTTTAAGCCGAGCAGGACGGAAATGGCGGCACGCTGCAACTTCTGGCTTCCCAAGAAGAAGAGATTTTGCTCAAACGTCCTTCTCCGAGATTCACAGTCAGTCCCTTTTTGTTAACTCTCCATAACGCCCTACAGTTTCTACTGCCATCATTTCAATGGAAACTTTTTCTTTTGATTTCAATTCTTCAGGTTCTGTGGAAACCATACTCAAAGATCTGATGGACAATGGGTTCCTTGCCCTATCCACCCTTCTCAGTAATTCCCCTTTCTCCTCATCCTTGTATACATATCATATTTACTATGTTCTTTAATTTAATTTTTATTATTTTCCTATTTATAATAGCTCTGTGCTGGAAGAGAATCTGCAGAGTCATCTTAAGCGATGCCCATTTTTCAAACAAGCTCAATCTTTGTCGATTCAGCCTTTTTACCAGGAGGGTATTAATGCCGGCAAAGAAGAAGAAGAAGAAGGGGGACAGAATTTTAGTTCAGAGATGAAGAGGAATGCAGTTCACGGGATGACCCTTTTTGAATTCTCCAAATTGATTAACAAAATCAAGTCTATTCATGCTTCCATCTGTAGTGACATTGGTGATTCTTTCAAGATTCCTCAAGCTTGTGATATTTGGACTAATCGACAAGTGGACCGGTGTTCTACTATCGTACTCTTTCGTATGTGTTGTTTGCATTTTATGTTCCCCTTAATATTCTTATCTCATTTTCAAACCCCATTGTGTTGTTCTTTTTGCAGGGGTTTGCCATTTCAAGAGAAACATGTAATGCAGCAGGCCTCAATTCTAGGGAATCTAGAAGAATTTGGGGTTCTGAAAAGTTGTGGGGATGATGCTGTATCAGGGCCAGTTAAGTTAGAAGTATCTGGGGATGATGATGATGTTCCTGCAGTTGTTGAATTTGGAGCAGGAAGAGGGTACTTGACGCAAGTGCTGGCCGATTGTTACAGAATTAAGAAGATTTTACTGGTTGAACGTAAATCATACAAGCTCAAGGTCAGGCTACAATTCAAAACGCTAGAGAAGTATCAAGATCCTGCCTTTTCCAGCTTTTATTTATCTCTTTTGTTTTTCCCCACTTTGCTTTGTTATTAGAACATTATAGACACCCCGGTGTTTGTGATTCATGTATTATGTACAGGCTGATCGAAGTTTGCGACAGAAAGAGAGTGTTACGCTGGAGCGATTGAGAATTGACAGTAAGGGCTTTATAAACACTTTAACTAATAAAAAGGTTAACTTTTTCTTTGTTCATGTATTTAATCCCCTCCAATTTTAGTTGTTTTGTTTAAGGTTGGGATGGTTTCCTAGCATACATATGTGAAGAGAATTATCTTTCTTTTAGAAAACGACTTTTATTACGGTTTCATATGATAGCCAACTGAATAACTCTTGCACTACTTGAATGAATTAAATATTTTCCTGCTAATTTATTGACTGTTGAGACTTGATATGCCAGAGGGTGTGTAAAGTTCAACAGATAGATAAATGAGTGATAAAATGGGTAGTCTATGAACCACTTATCACCCCTTGGATTTAGTATACTTGTTTGTTATCCATTTACTCATCTTGCAACCTTCACTTGATCGTTCCTATATGTCTATGCAATAACAGTATATTGGATCCACAATAGTGATAGATTTTGGAGTCCCAAAATGAAAACCATGGAACTGAGAAGATATTGAAATTCTTTTCCATAAATGAAGCATGTTTCCAGCATCATTTAGCCACATGAAAACAAGAATTAGGTCAAAGATGCATTCCCTGGATGCCTACTGGAATAATATCTTAACTTTACCTGATCAAGAAAAAATAAATGAAAACAAGAATTAGGTATTTTAAGAATAAGAAAAACTGCCAACATCATTGTTAAGCACTAGCAAACTGCAAATAGCAATCAGCATACAAGAATGTAAAGAGGCTTAAACGAATCATGCTGCTCGACTCATTTGATGATGGTATGGAGAAGATTAGACCAAGTTACCTGATGTATTGAGCATTATTGTAAGTGGCTATTAATAAATTCAAAGACAATAACTAGTATTCCATCAGACTTGGGTAAAAAATCACTTCTATACAGAACCTTGGAAATAGTTGAATGGCCACACATCAAAAGGAAATAATATACTGGTGACGTTGTTGATGGGGATGAGAAAAATGTAATGATAGAGGTGTGTTGACCATAAAATCACTGAAACATTTCAGGTGATTGTGGCAGTTTTAGCTGTTCTGTAGCTTTGGGTATATACTTTGATGGTCTTCAAGTCTAGGGTTGATTCATTAAGTTAGCCATGTTTGCAGCTGGATCCAGAATTAGAAGAAGTTTTATATTGGATACATTTCTTTTGGACAGGATACAGTTCCAATTTCTTAATATTTGTGTCCAGTCTGATTTTTGACATTGGATGCATTTCTTTTGGATAGGATACAGTTCCAATTTCTTAATATTTGAGTCCAGTCAAATCAGATACCTAGTTTGAGATGGCAATAGTCTTGATCTTTTTCTTTGGAGGGAGGGGGGGACACGATGGAGGAAGTACTAAAAGGTAGGAAGGATGTTAGAAGGCCTTGATGCGAAGCCTTCTTAGTTTCCAGCTTGGTGAATTGTTCATTCTAGCGGTTACTAAACTTATAGTCCAAAGCAAATCTATATTATTCTTTAAACATGTGAGTACATTAATTATCCTTCAGACCAAATATAAAAATATCAAGGAGTATATAAGTTATAAAACACGGGCACAAATAACATACAAAACAACATTTCACCCAAATCATGGGTAGAAAGCCCTTTTCCCAAGTTCTTCATGTCACTATTATGTACTCCGAGTGTGTTTAGACAGAACGACAGTATCACAAGTGTTTCCTGTGAAATAGACTGAAAACTCTTGGAATGTTGCTAGTAATGTGAATTCAAATATTGAGAGACTGACAAAATGATGGAGGAAAAAACTAGAAGGCATTTCATGTTTTTGTTGTGTGTAATGTAGTTCTGTGGAAAATGCTTGACTATTGTTTGATCAAAAGGTGTCTTCTTCCTCTTTCTGCACAACATTTCATGGCTTCTCTACTTCATCACTTTGAATAAGCTGTTTTAACCATTTGCAGTTGAGGACCTAAAGTTGAATGCTGTTGAGAGTTTACAGGGCGTTCCATATCTAGCAATTGGCAAACATCTTTGTGGGCCTGCTACAGGTACTTCTTTACCTTCTGCTTTCAGAAGAACATGGACAGTGTGTTTACCAGTGCATTCAATTCTTCTTCAGGCCACTGTTACTTGACAAGCTAATACAGTAGCAATTTGATGCAGATATGACTCTAAGATGTTGCATCAGCAAACAATGCAATCAACATAATGATGCTCCTTCTGATTCGACGTGCCGCCTGATTGGCCTAGCTATAGCTACTTGCTGCCATCATCTTTGTCAGTGGAAGCATTACATAAGTAATCCACCTTCTTCTCTCATGCTCCTTGCTATTGCACATATCAGTTTTGACCCTGTTTTAGTTTCTGTTCAAAAATGCTCCATCATTAACATTACTATGGACTTGCTGAAATTCATGAATGATGCCTTCCTCAGATAAGCCATATATGTTGGATTTGGGAATCACTAAGGATGATTTCAATGCCATGACATGGCTTACCAGCTGGGCCGTTGATGCAGATCATGGTTCAGATCTTTGTGGCACTGGGTCTTTTGATCTACAAATCAGGTATGATCTTTCTATCTAAATTTTTAAGAGGTATAGTCTTTCTATCTCGGGGTCCGCACCAATGGAGCACATCAAACTAATGAAGACCTCCCCCCCCCCCCCCCCAATTAAAAGAAGAGGTTCTTCACTAGTTCAGTGTGCTCATCGATGCCTAACCTTGATATGTGGATCATCCAAGGGACATTAGCATGGCGTACTCTTGTTCGAATTGCCACATTTTCTTTTCTTGCTCCTAAAATGACCGTCTCTTATGGTTCACAGGGAACACGAGCACGTAGAATCAGATCCAAATACATATGACGTCAAAAACATGGTGAAGAATATGAAGGCTGTGGATAGAGCTGTTGTAGGATTGATGTGCAAGGATATAATAGATGTTGGAAGGTTTATGTGGCTCAAGGAACATGAACTTGAATGTGAGCTTGTCAAGTATGTCCCGTCAAATATCTCTCCAGAAAACCGATTGTTGGTTGCTAGGCAGAAAAGTTGAGTGTTAACGTGCTGCTGAACACCATATTTGTATTCTCATATATTTAGCTTTCTCAGACCTGTACCTTTAATTCACAATTTGACAATGTATACTGGATATTAGCTCTTAGAGGCTCATATTGTTTTGATGTTTTGTCCCAGTTTACGCGAAATATTTTATATTTTTAATGTAACGTTATTCCTTTATTGATCCCGTAGTACTTCAATTGTTTTATTACTATCTGCATATCAAACTGCATACTTCGTAATCTTCAACTTCGAATGTCCTGTTGCTTTTGCCATACCATCTGGTCTACGCTCATGACCCAAATTTGGTTCCAACGCTCATTCAATCTCTCTTGTTTTGTTTTTCACTGGCAAAAGTTATTTTGCTTTTCAATTCAATGGATGTTTACCTCCAATAACGAGCTCGTTTTTTCGTTTCTTTGTTTGCAAAAGAATGTAACTTGAGAGCTAGGGAAATTCAATTGTTTCCTTCAACTTATACAACCTTTGTATTCTTTATTCTTCTCAATGGAGGTTTACAAGATTGCCATTTTACTATAACCTTGTCACTCAACAATCACAACATCAAGTCTGAAATCCAATGGATTTAAAATTAGAATTTCCTTCATGAATTCAGTTGACAAATATACATATCTCTGTGCAAGAATTTACAGGATAAACAACCATGCAAATACAGATACCATATACATATTTCAGTTTACAATGTACACTTTCTAAGAGTGACCACCAAAGGTTTTCTCACTGCTGTAGCACATGTAGAGGAACCCATCTTTATCCTTGGAAGATTCATACACGGTCTCAATCAAGCTTGCTGCAACAACAAAAAATCCATATGAGATCAGTGATCGAGAAAATTATTCTTGTAATGTCATTATAACAGGCGCATCTTATGAACAAATTAGGGATTTACTTGTTTGAGGCAAGGTGTTATTCACAAACACGAAGAGAGCTTTTCCAGGAGACAGATGCAGCCTGCCACTCAGAATGTGGATAAATTGTCCAACAGACATATCACGAGGTACCAGGTATCTGTAGCCAAGAAAGGATAGAAGAATTAAAAAAGAAAATAAAAGAGTAACATTATGGACTACGTGAACCACAAGAGTTCTTTTTTTAGGGGGTTGGAGTTGGGAGTGGGGGGACCAGTGGGTTTTCCAATCTCTGTTTGCTCATACATACAACATTGAATCAAACTATAACCTCTCCAAGAAACCAAAATCAAATTCCAAAACAGGACCTACGGAGAAGAAGTGAATACAAGGCAAAAGCTTTCATTGCAATCTGATGCCCTAAAATACTATTTAAAGTAGGGGATGGTAGAAGAATCATTTTTATGCAGGATGCCTGGATAATACATTCTCCACTAGAAGAGAAGTTCCTAGACTTTTCCGGTGTGTTACACATAGTTGTTACCAGAGGCCATAGCTCAAGGTAGATGGCAGAGTGTGCGTGAAGCAAGCTTCCTCATTTCAAGTTGTAAAGTTCCCTCATTTCAAGATATAAACCAACTCTTGACCAAAAAATAAAGATAAGATTTCGCTATATCTTCAAATTTTCCAAAAATAAAAAGTTGACTACATTTTAGTGATGGAATAACAAGGTACTAAAAGAATATCTTCGAACTAAAAGCGAGAAGTTGTAAAGGAAAAACAAAATACTGAAAGGAAATGAACCTAACCAGAACTTGAACTAAATACTCATCAAGAGACAAATCAGAGTTCCGTTAAAGTAAAGCAGCATATTTAGTTTAAACAAGACAGAAAGAAAAGCCTCAACGAGAATGTGACTGATATAAAATAAAGAGAAGAGATTATTTTTTTGGATCAAGAAAACCGGTATCCCATCAGAAGAAATATTTTAAAATCCAACTTTAGTTAAACGACCAAAGAGAGAACTACTGCATTTTTTATTCTGTGTCCATTAACCAGTCCAATTTTCATAACAAAAAGAAAAAGAATTCAATCCAGATATGATTTGACTAACCACAAAAAGCTAGGACAATTAGAGGAACATAGTTATATTAACTAATGTGAGACATTCAGGATCTTTGCCTAAAGAATCTATGTGAAAACACAACTGTGCACGTGTCAAACTAGCAGTTCAACCAGATCGAAACTTAAGCTCAGTTAGGAGAATTATTCCTCAAGAAGAAAGTAGAGAATAAATGTGAGAATTAAGATCTACTCCTTGAGAGAGATTTATCATTCTGAAACAGAAACCAAAAAAAGCAAAAGAGAAATGTGAGAATTAAGTAAATGTGAGAATTAAGATCTACTCCTTAAGAGAGATTTATCATTCTGAAACAGAAACCAAAAAAAGCAAAAGAGAAAACAAAGAAGAGAGAGTCTAAGCATCATATTATATTATAAGTGGGAAGTCACAGACTCGAATGTTGACAGACTTAAGTGCCCTTAAAATGTTGATGGACGTTAATACCCCTTTATTACTCCTTCAACCGCAACATACAAAACATATATTGCATGCACATCATAACGAATTATTAATGTTTGATAATGTTGGTATGTCTTTTCTACTATTAATTTAATTTGAGTAATGTATTTGGATTCATGGAAAGGTAATACTCTTTGTATTCCCACACAATCCATTGAATGTTTGCTTTGGTAACATTACAGATGGCAAGTTGACTGGTTATGTTAGAATATAAACATATTGTTTTATAAATAGATGGAGATTGAATTCAATTATCCACCAACCCTCCCCTTGTTTGTTGAAGAAGACAAAAATCGTCAGTACCTAAAGATTACTTGCCAATTCAGAACATATCTAGCAAGCTCTCGGAGATGTGGTGCCTTTGGACACTCAGTCGTCATGTATCAAATTAAAAGAACCTGTGCCAGTGAGGGGTTAATAGTCTGATACAACTATCGATCAGAGGAGCCTATACATCTATTTTTGGTTTGTGTTCAGACAAATAATTTTCTGGTACGAAGAGTTCATTTATTTCCAGTCTTCCACGACAATGCATCAATTGATTATTTATAGATGTGCAACTAATGCAAATATTGTCTTCCATACTTCCGATCATTGTTTGTAAAATCGAATTAGTTGGATTTACTTCCATCTATCCTATTCAGATTCCCAAGGTAATCGCATAATAAGTTTCCATGGAAAATATTTATGTACTAAAATTCGTATATCATATGGAGTGAGCTGGAAAAAAATGGGTGTGGGGAGGATTTAAGTTTCCAGTTTACTAAAAGTGGTATGGAGGCAAGTAAGGTGTAAGCACAACTCAACCTATCCTGCCAGTTGTGTTTTTGATCTTGATAGAATAGTGGCATGATTGTAATGTTTCTATCTTAATTGTTTATCTAATATTCTCCTTCTTTTCTTATGTCTTGCAATATAGTTTTAAGTTTTTCCAGTGCTATAAATAATGTCGCCATCTAGCAAGTAGCTCGTGACTCATTCATCAGCACTAAGCCTTTTGATTCATTCCTACAATTATTAGGCTGAAGAGTTGTAGTAATTAAAGCAATCAGAACTTATTCAACGAAAGATTTTATCCGTGAATAGAATACAATTTGAGTTGAAGACAAAATTTGTGTATGTAGTCCAAGGTGTATTTTAGGTTTTATCTACTTAATACTATTGTATATTCAACAAGGTAACTTAAATGTCATTCTATACTGGAATTAATTTAGCTGTTCTTTAAACAAACTTGAATTAACAACCTACAAGACTGAAAAGCTCATGTCTCACTTTATGTATTTTGTCTCAAGTAGCTGATTTACTTGGTCGTATGTCTCTATATATTGTGTCTCAAGTTGCTGATTTCCTTGATCTTCTCTCTCTTAATTAGGCACTTTAAAAGTATTACAACTAAGAAATATTACAGCCGTCTATCAGAAGAAGGTATGACTATTACACTTTTAAAGTAAAATTTCTTTCTAAGATATTTATGTACAAATATGTAAATTATAAATTGTCTTGAAATTTTTTTAAAAAATTAAAAAAATCCATTCAAAAAAAAGCATGGGGCATGCATCTAAAATCTTCACATTTTTTAACATCAATCTTTTAAGATTGCCATAAACATGTATTTCACTACAAAGATAGTGGTTCATAACAACTATAATTAAGTTTCCATTTTTTATCTCTCTTCAAAAACAAATCACCAACTCTTCACAACCATCTCACATAATGCATTTTGTAAGTTGTGAAACAGTAAAAGAGAAAATATTGTTCCACTTTCTTAGAACTATACAGGCTTGCAACATAAGGGCAGTTGCGAATGACGTGAATACAAGTCAATATGTTACACTATTCTATCTAAAGCAAAGACGTAACCCGTATATCCAAATCATGATAGGCATTCGAGAATTTTTCTAGGACAGTTTCTTTCTTCACTGAGTTAGCTAAATAGTATATACAAGAACCCTTAGTTCTTTACTTCAATTTTTATTTTACAACTCAAACACAATTTTTAACAATAGTATTTATGTAATTTTTAAAATTTGTACTCATACGGGGTACACACGCCGTGAGGCGCATGCCTAAGGACTAGTTCTTTTAAGATCCTCTCCTTGTAAAAAAGATATTTCCCTCTTCTAAATTTACAGTTCAATTAAAGTTTGATATGAAATAATAAGCGCATCCAGAACTAAGGAGCTGAGAGAGATTCACATTTGCAGAATCTGCCATCTGTAAGCATTAGATATTTCTTTGGGTACGAATTCAAGAGGACTTTCATTAACATCACATTTATGAGTAACACAAGAAAGCACATCACTTTAGATTTTTTGGCAGGAAACGTGACACCAAGATGATAGTTGCTTACTTCTTCTTTTCCATCTCAGGGAGGTCAGTTTTTGAATATCTTTCAGCTACCACCTGCAAAAACATAAATAACTGCATGAGATGATGACAAATATGCACTATGCATGGAGGACCATCCAATAACAACCAACGGGTGAAACATGATGGTAAGTCGGAACTATTTGTTGTTAGTATGTTTCTTTCTGAAAAACAAACATCCAAATACTGAAGGATAGGAAAAGAAATAGCAAAGTGTATATAACATTCTCAAAAGGTTAATTTTTAAGCAAACGATTGCAACCGAACTCCAGAGTGTTCATTACTCAACACAAGTTGTGACCAACAGGTAGTTATGTTTGATAAGATAGGATTTTGACCTTTGGTTCGGGATGTTAACATGGACTACATATAAAAAGATTTAAATTTTGGGACAAGTCAAACTTTTAAAGAAAGCATCCGAGGGGGATGTTACTTACAAAGGAGTAACTATACCAGGATCCAAAACCTATATGCTAAGTCCACAATCCATCATAATCACACACACCCCCATCTTACATAGGATTACTGATAAACGAAGTATTGTGCACTTCCATATATGGTAATATTTCATTTCCATGTCAATATCTTAATCATCTTCTCCTATAGTTCTCTCACAGGTCTTCCTTTAAGTTCCAATTGATGTGATCAAGTCCGTCCTTCATCATCCGAACTTTCACTCGTAGAAATTCTAGAAAAGCCTTAAATTTCTGACATTATGTATCCAGCATCCAACCTCTCTGTGTTCTATCTTCAATCACTCTACAATTTTATTTGGCATTAAATCTCTTTAACCTTCCTCATTCCTTTGAACTTAATGGAATTATCTATCCAATATTTGTCCAATTTTGTGAAAGAGAAAGAAGAAGTAAGAACCACAAGATCAAGCATCAATGTTGTCCTCAAAATTCAAGTAGACATAATCTCCTCTTAATGGTTGGAATAAATCAGTCACAGTTTGCTTTGGAAAAACCGTAGAAGCTGATCAACAAAATCATAGTCTACTTGTTAAGGACGAATACTAGGTAAGAGCCCCCTAACAAGCGTCAACCACTAATCAGAACTGTTCCAAATAATACGATGAGTAAGCTTTCTGACTAAGAATTTGCCACAATGATAGCAAAATTATAAAAGTTATGAAACCACAGAGATACTAAAGCAAAGCATTGTTTCAGACTGAGAAATGCACTGGAATACCGATGTCTATCATGCACCCGAATTCAGTCGGAACTATCAAGGTGACTCAACAATAATGCATTTGATATCAAAAATCATATTATGAGTAAAATTTAAAACTTTGGGGAAACTTAAGGGCTAAAAGTTGGACATAGTGTGGATTAGGCAAGGGAGCTGTTTGAATCAATTGAGATAGGAAAGTTATTCGTTACAAAAAAAGCTAAGTTTAGGTCTTCATGTGCCTTAAATAGAGTTTCAACTTTAAAGTTTAAACCCATTGATCATCTATTAAACCATGACAAATCCATCCAACTAACCAGTGCTTAACTTAATAATTGCAATGATCATCTAATAAATTACAAAAAATACAGAACATACCGGCACTCGATCAGGATATTTGGCGATTATATCCCGTGATTCTGCGAGTCTTTCCTCTGCAGTTTAATCAACGAAAACGAAACAAATTGTAAGGTTCATGAGAAGCAAAATAAAGAAAAGGGAGATTTTGATACAGCATCGGACATCATTACCATATGAAAATTCATCTTTGAAGGTCTTCCCCATCTCTTTGCTTCACGATCGTGGCTGCCGACCATGGATGATTTCCGTTTTTAAAGATAAGGAACCGGAGACGTAGAAACCACGGTTATCAATAATTATTAGAGTACTATATATTTTTAAGATGTACTCCATAAGTAAACAAACAAGCGGGGATAGCTCAGTTGGGAGAGCGTCAGACTGAAGATCTGAAGGTCACGTGTTCGATCCACGTTCACCGCAATTTTGCTTGCTTAAAACTATTTTATTTCTCTCCTTAACACTATTTAATCCTTTTATCTCCTTTTTTGCAAACGAATTAATTCTAATTATTTCTTTTTTCAAAACATAACTTTGTATTATTATATTAGTAGATCATATAGTTTGAATGTATTTTTAGCTACAATTCAAATTAGAAAAAATATTCATATTATTATATTAGTAGATCATATAGTTTGAATGTATTTTTAGCTACAATTCAAATTAGAAAAAATATTTATTCTCCTTCGATAAAAAAAAATAGAAAATCTAGCTAAACTATGAGTTATTTTGTTCAAATAACTAGAAATATATAAAATCGATATGATCCAACATGTTTGAGAGTTTCCAAATGTCTTCAACTATTTTTGCAAATGAATTAATTCTAATTATTATTATTTTCGAAACATTTCTCTCCTTTACCCTTAACACTATTTACTCCTTTTATCTCTTTTTTGCAAACAAATTATTCTAATTATTTCTTTTTTCGAAACATAACTTTGTATTATTATATTAGTAAATTATATAGTTTGAATGTATTTTTAGCTACAATTCAAATTAGAAAAAATATTTATCAAGAGATCTCCTTCAATAAAAAATTATAGAAAATCTAGCTAAACTATGAGTTATTTTGTTCAAATAATTAGAAATATATAAAATCGATATGATCCAACATGCTTCAGAGTTTCCAAATGTCTTCATACGTCACTTCTATGTCTTATGAGGTAGTCACTTGTTTTAAAATCAAATCAACAATATTTTCAATGTCAAATAAATCTTCACACTCTTTCATCCCTTACTAATAGCACATTTAAGAATTTTTACTAATGGTTAATGAGTCATTTTATTTTGGTCCTCTAGCATAAATGTTATGTAATGGTTCCTCTAATATTCGCTTTGTCTTTATTTTCTATGTATATATATATATATTTTTTTTTTTTTATATCTATAGAGAATCAACTAGCATTTACCGATAATGAACAATAAAATTACGCGATCCGCTTATTTTTAGAAATATTATTAAGTTTTTTCACATAATATTAATATTTAAATAAAAATAACAAAAAGAGTACTATAAGGTAAAATTGAACTCTAAATTAATTATATGAAGTTTGTTAAGAATTTTTACTTGACTTACAAAAAACAAGAACTCTTTTATCACTTATTTTCATCGCCATTATTTGTTACACTCGTCTTCAATATCATTGATGCAATTTGAGACAATCACTAACACACACAAAAATATGATAACTTTTTCTCATTATCTTTTTTCTTTCTTTCAGAATTTAGACTATTTAAATAAAGGTTGATAGATTTTATTATTATCACACTCATCTTCAATATCATTGAAACAATTTAAGACAAACACTAGCACACAAAAATATGATAACTTTTTTCTCATTATCTTTTTTCTTTCTTTCAGTATTTAGACTACTTAAATAAAAATAGATAGATTTTATTATTATTTAACTAATACTAAGTAAACATCCATATATTTTAGACAAAGTTGCATGCCCCTCATCACCTCCTCTTAAGTGCAACGGCAAGTTGAAACAAAAAGTAATGAAACTAATTTAACTATCATTTATGTGATCTTTACTTAATTTTTGTCATTCGATTTATATGGCTCTTTAAGATGATTGCACGGGAAAAAAAAAGTCTTATGACCGATTGTTGACGCAAGAGATATATAAAAAAAGTTTAATGTAAATTTAAATTTAATCGAGCTTTGAAGCAGATATAAAATATACAAAAAAATACAAGCGATATAAATATTTAAAATTTCTATATATCTAAAGTTCAAATAAAAATTATTTAAATTTACATGTACAAATAATATATTAAATTTCAAAAGTTCAAACATAATTTTGTAATTTGAATTATGTATGTTCTGACCGAAAAAGAAATAAAAAATAAATTACCAGGTCCATAATTGAGTTTAAAATGGAGAAAATTATGCAAAATGACAAGCATTTAGAGTATATTATGTAATATAACTATAGTTTTGATTAATTTAATTTGTGGCTACAGTTTCGCGAAATATTGCTATTCCTTTTTCTAATTGTATAAATCCAGAATTTGTATACATTGATCCTGATTGTATAAATCCAGAATTTGTATAATTCGGTTCCTGATTGTACAAATTTAGAATTTCTATATGCTTACTCTAACTATTTGTATATGATTTATGAAAAAATCATAATAAATTACTTTGTTTTTATATTGGCAAGCGAAATATACAAACAAAATTTTGAAAAATTCCTATATGTATAAATACAAAAATTGTATATACTTACCTTATTTGTATATTCGCAAGCGATTTATACAAACATGCAAGTGAAATATACAAACCACAACTTTCATTTTATATACTTACCCAGTTTGTATATTTGCAAATAAAATTTACAAATCGAAGCCTTCATAACACATAAAACCACAGATATAAAACGTAATTACTGATACTATATCTATAAAGTCTTATTATATCTATTATCTTTGCTATTTCTGAGAGGCGGAATGACCTGGGAGATCCCTGTACTTGGCTCCGTTTGTCAGTTGGACCCTCATATATACTCATCACTTTGCCAACCAAACCCTTAAACTCACCAGAACACAATATTTTAAACCCTTCTGACTATTGACCGAGCTTATGTGACATTAATATTGGTGAGTTGGAAATATGCGTGATTACACACGCTTGAAAGCGAGTTAAAACAATATTTTACTTTTAAAAAATTCAATTTAACAAAATTAAAAAATAAGATCCATCTTCTTCAACCCTCCTTCACCCACACCCACCCTTTTTTCTTCTCCACCAGCCCTCTCTCCTCTACCTCTCACCACAACCCTCAACTTTCTTCTTTCTCCATCCCCACATTCACTCTTCTCCGCCTCTTTTTTTTTTTTTTTATACAAATCAGTAGCCTCAACTTCTTCTAAAATTTTCATTTTTTAGGTTTGAAAAATATTAGTATCATTCTTTTATTAGATGGTTTCAACGAGGAGATGTGGATAATGTGAAGGATGATTGTGACTATTGAAAATTTTAAAACTCCATTGATAAGCTTGAAAAAGCTTAAAAAATAATAAATGGGTCTTGTGAATTTGTAAAATTAATTAAAAAATTTGATTGGGGTTCATTGAGTTTGTGTTGGTGAACTTGTAGTTGAATTTACAAGTTAAATCAAGAAGAATTTGATCTAATGGGTATGAATCTAGTGCTCAATTTGTGACCAAATATGAAGAAGATGACTATTTGAAAAGTTTAAGAAATTAAATTAAAAAATTGATCTATTTGATTTTTGGGAAAAGGGACAAATATACCCCCGGACTTTCGAAAATGTTATGCTAATATCCTCCGTTATACTTTTCGTCCACTAGAGCCCTTGCCGTCCAATAATCAGTACACATTTACCCCTCCCACTAACGGAACACTCATTGTGTACACGTGTCGCAATCCTACGCCACAACCTGAATTGACCAATTTTTTAACCCAAATTTCAAAATCCACCCATAACCCATTTAACCCACCCGATTTACCCACGAATAAACTCTTTGAAATCCTAAAGAAAAATCCTAAAGTTTATTTATTTATGTTAAACTTTACACGCATTTAAAAAAATATGATTGTAATAAGAATTTTTTTGTAATATTCCTATTAATTAATGGACTGTTTTGGTAAAACTTAATTTTTGAAATTATTTTTTCAACAACTTAACTTCCTAAACACTTTCCCTTAACAACACGGGTCCCACATTTTCCATCATTCTTCTTCCCTAATTCTTCGGTTGATTTCTTCAAAACTCTTCTACTACTGTTCCTCTAGTTCCTGCAAGGAAGAAAAAATGAAAATTTCATGGAGTAAAAGGCATCAAAATCATCACCTCCACCACTCTCTTCCTTTGCTGCTGTCGCCGTCGTCTTCTTCTATTGCTCCGCCCTTTCCATCCCTTCCCCCACCACCACCCCACCCAACCTACTCTTTACCTGCAACTTCTACAACACCTCCCCCTTCTCGAAATTCTTATCCTTTACTAACTCCTCCTTCCCGAAATCCTTATCCTTAGCCTCCGCCGCCACCTCCACCGCCATGGTTGGCGGTGCCGTATGTGGATTACCAAAATGCGAAGAAGATTAAAAATGATGTTAATGTTGATAAGGATACTATCAAGGTTCATGTTGATGAATTCAATAAGGATTTCCATTTTTCTTTAGGATTTTAGAGAGTTTATTTGTGGGTAAATCGGGTGGGTTAAATGGGTTATGGGTGGGTTTTGAAATTTGGCTTAAAAATTGGTCAATTCGGGTTGTGGCTTAAGATTGCGCCACGTGTACACAATAAGTGTTCCGTTAGTGGGAGGGGTAAATATGTACTAATTATTGGACTGCAAGAGCTTTGATGGACGAAAAGTATGACGAAGGGTATTGACATACCATTTTTGAAAGTTCAGGGGTATATTTGTCCCTTTTCCCTTGATTTTTTAAATTTTTTTTAGCACTTAATTTTGCATGTGGCACTAAAAAATGATGTGGAATTCCACGTGTAATCGCGTCCATTACACGCACTGACCGGAGGAGAAAATCGCGTCCATTTGCCACGTGTATTGGCAAAGTGATGAGTATGAGGGTTCAACTGACAAACAAAATCAAGTACAAGAGTGTTTCAGGTCATTCCGCCTTTAAACTTCAATTTTTTATTTATTGGTTATTACCTAAATAGGACTCCCAAAGTGGCTAGACGCGACACTTTTCAAAAATACTACTAGCCCATTGACCATTAGCATTTGAACACTGCCGCAGGGAAGTATTGGCGACTGCTCGACTAGTTGTGCGACGCAGCAGCGACCATGGCGGAGCAAAGCCGTTGTAGCCTCCAGAGAGGGCAGTACCTTGGCGAAATCTCTGCCCTCTGCTTTCTACACCTTCCGCCGGACTTCTCTTCACTTCCTTTTCTACTAGCTGGTTCGTTCTCTTTACTTCCCGCACTTGGTTTATTTCCTTGTTCTGAAATCAAAGACATGTGCTTTTGTGATTGCCATTGCAAAATGTAGAACTTTGTTATTCTTTGATACTATATTTCTACTGAATTGGTTGTAAGTAAACAATTAATGTCTCCACAGGAACTGGTTCACAAATTCTCGTCTATGATTTGACGATTGGGAAATTGATAAGATCATTTGATGTATTCGATGGAATTCGTGTGCATGGAGTTTCATTGGAGGCATTTAATGAACACTTATCGGATACACATATTACTTTTAAGATTGCAGTCTATGGTGAGAGGAGAGTTAAACTTTTTAGCTTGCAAATTCAAAGGGTTTCTAATTCTCAAACTGAGCAACAAGCATGTTTTAAGTTAACGTTAAGTCTCGTGGTCCTGCTGCCTAAGTTTACTCACTGGGTTTTGGATGTTAGCTTTTTGAAGGTAACTTTTTCCTTAATTATGAAATAGGTGCCTCCTGTGATGTTTTCTTAATTTTTTTGTGGGATTTATGCTTATTATGATACTTAACATGTGGTGGTAGTGGGATGGCGCTACTTCTTCAAACAATGGTAGTGATTGTCTTGCTATAGGATGCAGTGACAATTCTGTACATATCTGGGATATGTTGAGGTGTTCTCTGCTTTCCACAGTAAGATGCTCAGGTTTGTTTGTCAACTCGTCTTTCCAGTTTCAATTTTTGTTTATTTTTTGAGCACTAAATGGTTGTTGCAGATAAAGCAATGTATACCAGAGATAGTGCTAGCTTTTCTATTGTTAATTAGGAGACTTAATTCAACCATAGATGCCAGGGTTCATGCTTTTAACTTTTCCTCTTCATCTCATTTTTAGAGAAGTGTTTGTTGTACTCCATGAGGATTTGGGGCGACGATGTTGGATCTCTCCGTGTGGCATCTGGTACAATCTTTAATGAGGTACCAGTATTTAGTTATATCTTTTCCTCACTCTCCATCTTATCATATTGTCCTTGTTCCAGTATTTTGTTCAAACTTAGGAGTATCTTGATACATTGCATATACGTTCATTTGTGTCAAAGAAATTTTTCCATCACCTTTGATAATTTTTAACCCTAATTTTATCTATGAATAAATTAAATAATCAATCAAAATAGTGTCAAATGCTAAAGTAGTTGGGATAGGCAAGATGAATTATTTGTCCATTTAGGCCTAATTTGTTCCAACTTCAAATTATTTGTCTTGAAAGGCAAGTAAGGGATTCTCTAAAACTAGAGTTTCTCTAAATCAAGCTTTTCCCACACAAACATACAGGAATAAAAGAACTCTCAACAAATACCCGACATAATGTTAGCATAACAACTACTACAAATTCTTATTTTGAACTAGTTGATGTCTATAGATCCTTTACTTCTATTGTATTATATATATATATTTTAAATATGAAAATTTAGGAGATTATAGGTCTTTTGAGATAATTTCCTTGATTTGATGTTTACCTACTTGCACCTAATATTTCCTTCTGCAAACCTGGAGACTGATTGAAATTCAGTAGAGACAAACAACATTCCTTGATTATTTTTCAATTTTCCTAACTTTGCTGGATAAAGTTACTTGATATCCGTGTTGGTGGGAGGTTGCAAGTACTTGGTAGTATAGTCAAGGTGCATGCCTTGTCTGGATACTGCCATTATTAAAAAATTGAAAAAGTGATTTGAGGTTTATCTCATCTCCCTTTGTCACTCATCTGTCAATTGCACCTATAGACCAATGCATATGAAGGCCCTACGTGGGGTATTTCTAAATAATTTCAGGCGACCAGCTCTCATTTAGTCCTTATGCATGCTATTGCACCCCCTTCTGTTTTTATCACCTACAATAATCTTAATATCATACTTATGGGTCGATCGGTGCATATGGAAATTTACTTAGAAATGGCCATAACACTATTTGCACCCTCAATTTGTTGTGATCATTTGCTAATCTTGACCAATCTTGTATGACCATGCTTCCATCTTTACATTTTTAATTCCATGACATTCATCTCGTGGATATATTGGGCCTTACCAATCAAACATTCTCTCTTATAACATCTATACTATGAAATTGCATTTTACTTGCTTAGGTATCATTTTATGCCATATCACTGCCATAACCCTCCTCTAATTCAACAATTTTGTCCTAATTCTATTTAGCACATTTTCATATATCATGCCATCCGCCTAGAAGAATAAGCCTGGATATTTGAATTGTTTTCATTTAGGCACCACAGTTCTGTCTTATCTCATTTGTTATGTCTCCACTTGTTCACTTCACTTGAATGTATATTTTGTGTCTACATGTTATTATCCTAAAATCTTTTCTTAGTACATTTCCACGTTTCCTGTTCTTTTGACTTATTCCCTCACTCATAAGACAAATGGTCAAAATTGTTCTGCTCTCAGAAAAGTTGAACACACTGTTTAGATTTTTTATTTTTTCAATGATCAAGAAATCTATCTTGGGCTAACTTTAGGAACAACTGCTACCTTTGAGACTCGGTGATAATGGGTCGTCCCTCTACTCTTCTCCACTTAAATACTAGGCTTAGTTTGCTGGTGCAGGCTCGAGCCTTTGACTCAAGTCACAAGTCCCTCAACCTTTGCCTCTTGAACAAAGCCGTGGGGGCCGCACTCAAGAAGTTTCTGTTGCACTTCTTAGACAGTTTGGCTGAAAAACTTTCCTTTCGGATATTTTTGCACATATAAACAGATTTTATGATTTCTTTTTACAGTTTTGGCTGAACTTAGTTTAATTACTGAAGATATGCTCTATTTTAACTTCTGGTTCTGTGAACAAACAATCATTCAGTCCTCCTTTTCGTACAGCACATACAAAGAGACCATTTCTTGTATGAGTCTCTCTTTTGACTACAGTTTCTGTCTGAGCAACTTTTTTTTTAATAACCGTGGTGTCCGGACCAACTTTCGCACAACTCGACCAATTCCACGGGATTTCTGCCACCTCCCACCAACATCAGGTACCAGGCAATTCTATCCACCAAGGCTAGGGCAGATACTGTGATTTGAACCCGAGACCTCATGGTTCTCAACCCACGTCATTGACCACTAGACCACACCCTTGGGTGCTCTATTAGGACAAAATGATCACCTAATCATTTTGTAAATTGGCTCTGTTTAATATGGTAACACTTTTTGTGCTCATTGATATCTGCATATGTCTTCCAACAGGCGCTTATTTTTCTTGATCTGGGTTTGGCAGGTTCTTGTTTGGAAAGTGGGTCGTAAAGCTGGTCCTGATGTTATTGGAAATCCTACCAAAGACCCTTTGAATTTGACCAGTTACGAGGGTCTCCAGCTTCCTTATCAGCAATATGAAGCCATAAATATATGTAAACTAACTGGACATGAAGGTTCAATTTTCCGCCTTGCATGGTCAGCTGATGGATTTAAACTAGTATCTGTATCTGATGATCGCAGGTTCATATTTTTGTTATTGACACCTATGTATATATTGAGCCATAGAACCATTTAGTCAGCGATTTAGGTGGTTTATTCTTCTTTTTTGTTAGTGCAGTGCTCGTATCTGGACGCTTGGTGCTGATGGTCCCAACCACGTGGTTGACGACTCAGTTTTATTTGGTCACAGTGCTAGAATTTGGGATTGCTGTATATTTGACTCTGTAAGTTCATGTTCATTAAAGTACTTTGTAACTCACTCACACAGCATAGGGGAATATGCTTTTGAGCATGCTAAAGTACTGCAGTTGCAGATGTTAAAAGTAACTTTGCAATCTTATAACAAAAGCTGTATAAAATATCCTAAAGCATTGTTATGACTGGGGTTGACAGGACTCAGGAGAATATAGCTAGTCAGCTCAAAAACTTGTCCGGTGTCCCAGTTCCTTTAGAACTGATGGACTTTTCTTCTCAAAATGGGGAATTTATGATGTGGATAGATGGATAAGCTTGTAAAAGAGAAGAGGAGAAGATTGCTCGTGTTTTGATTAAACTTCTTCTCCACAATGAAATCACATTTTATGTAGCTTGACAAGTCCACAATGCTGTGATTGTTTAGAGCTGCTGCAATTTCTGATCTCACAAGAATATCTGTATGAATAAAATACTTCTATATTTCCAATATTTGAATTTATTTTAATACTTGGGGAATAATCTAATAAACATGAATTAAACCAAAAGCCTACCTGTAATCACGTGTAAAGCCCTGCCATTTCAAGCCAAAATCTTCTATTTTCACATCGATAATGAAGACAATGTAACTCATAGGGTATTTTAGGAAGTCGAGAGCGCAACCACTGATGTTTTTTTTAAAATTTTTTTAATGCTAGAAGTAGTTTTCCTTTGCCAGACAGTTCTGGGATCTTCATGAGGTGGATCTTTTATGTTTTGATGATTCTATGTGGTAACTTTTTCTTGGTAGAACTGTAACTTGTGCTAATTCATTATGAATTTGTGCATTCCTTTCCTTCCAATGTGGGACATGCAAGGATTGCTTCTAAGTATTTGGCTTTGTCTGTCTATATGTGGGACTCTGCTTAGTTAATCATAACTGCTGGCGAGGATTGCACATGTCGTGTATGGGGAATGGATGGCACACAGCTTACAAGAATCAAAGAGCATGTGTAAGTGTAAGGAAAGGTTCAGAATGGAAGTGACTTTTTAATTATATTATAGTACCAATTAAATCATTATTTCTCATTTTTTATTTCATTAAAGTGACTTTATGCTCTATTGTGTTAATGATTTTCTTGCACTGTACCGCTTATAATACACTGGTTTTATGATATAATTCCTATTATCACATTTTATTGGTACAGCGGGAGAGGGATCTGGCGCTGTCTCTATGATCCTGATGCTGCCCTCCTTGTGACTGCGGGGTTTGATTCTTCAATAAAAGTACACCGGCTGCAAGCATCGTTTTCTAATGGATCAGCAGGAGGTATTGTGGAAGTACAAGACTCAACTGTCCAAAAGGAGGAATTTGCTCTTTATATTCCAAATTTTAGCGAGCATGTTGGCCTCATGAACAGGTATATAGCAACTAGAAACTGAAATGCATCTTGTTTATCCCTAGAGTTGTGTACCTTGTGTGGGAGGGGCAAAAGTTAAGGATTATGTTAAATGAGTAAACCTTGAGTTTGCGAAGTTCAAATCCCGTTAGAGACCAAAAATTTAGGTGATTTCTTCCAATTTGCTTAAAACATGGTGGGCAGGGTATCTGATTCTTGTTCTGGTGGAAGGAGGCAAGTATCCATTGAAATAGTTGAGGTGCGTGCAAGTTGATCGGAAACCATTGTTCTAAAAAAAGCTTTTGGCCTGATGTATTATATTTTTTTCAGGGGTACTTATTAAAAAGCAAGTTGTATTTTCAATTTTCAGGAAAATTCTCTTATATTGCTCATGCAAGGCATCCTATCTTAGTTCTGGACAACTTACTTGTTCACACTTATGCACATGGTGCTTATTCACAGATTTGTCTATATCAAATTTCATGCAGCAAAAGCGAATATGTAAGATGCTTGCATTTTTCTCGGGAAGATTCTCTTTATGTTGCCACAAACAATGGATATGTGTACCATGCTAAACTATATGATGCCAAGGAGGTGAAATGGACTGAACTTCTTCATATTGGGGAGGAAGGACCAATAGTTTGCATGGACTTGTTGTCACACTGTTCTAATGTTACAAAAGATATTGAAAATTGGGTTGCTGTTGGCAATGGTAAAGGCACTATGATGATCGCCAAAGTTGTTGGTGATGTCTTCAATCCTAGAGTTGAACTCACTTCTACATGGTCAGCTGAACCAGAGAGGCAACTACTTGGAACTTATTGGTGCAAATCTTTGGGACCAATGTAAGTTATGATGATGCTAGAAGTCATAATGATTCGAGGAATGTTCGTGATATTTAAATAGAAAATTGATGAACGTTTTATAACTCTATGTTGTCTTCTGCATGTTGACTTTTGGCATATAAGATTGTTCCTTCAAGTACCATTATTATGCTATTGGCAACTCACACACACACATGCACACACACCTACAAACACATATTTTAAAATAAAATCTGCATCTATTGGTTGAATAAATCAGGGATAATTTATCCTTTACATATCTGATCTGGTGAAAGCCATATATTCTGATGAACTTATCCTGTAGGTTCCTCTTCACTTCTGATCCTAGAGGCACATTGAAATTATGGAGACTGTTCAACCCTTTGCCCTCTGTTTCTCACGATGTCATGGGAAGGTGTTGTGTATCCCTAATAGCAGAATTCCGCTCATGCTTTGGGATGCGAATAATGTGCTTGGATGCATCAGTAGAGAATGAGGTCAATACCCTTTATAGTTTATGCATTATGAAATTTAGCCATTTGTTCCTTCTCTCTTTCTCTCTCTATGACTTCATATTTGTTTTCTCTCTCTATGGCTTCAAACTTGTTTTCCTCTCTATGGCTTCTAACGTTTTTTGGGTATTACTCCCTCTTTCGCGAATGCCCATCTTACTTCCCTTTTGGATTTTTCCAAAATATTGTTCATTTTCCTTAAATGAAATATGAAAAGCTTTAATGCATTTTAAATAGTCTTACAGGACTTCTTCTATTCTTAATACAAAATTATCCTTTATTTTATATTCTATGACACGAAGGTCAATGTTTGACCCACAGGTTTCCCAATAAATATTAAACAAATCATATCATCAACTCTTATCTTAATATTCCTGCAAAGTAAAAAAAAGACTAGCAAATTGGGACAGAGTAAGCTAGGAACTGTGCATATGGCTTCTTTACTGCATTGTGCAAGTCTTCTACAGTATATTTGTATTCATAAAGTAGTATATGTATTATACTGAACAAATTATATTGTCCCAAATAATTCTTGAATTACTCTGCTATGTGATTCTTAAGATGACGTCCCTTCATACATATTGAGAGTCCCAGGGTTCCCATATGTTCCTACATAAGAGGGAGTTGCTTCCAATATGTTATATCTCCTTTTTTAGCTTTGCAAGACAATAATATATCTCGACTTTGTCTGTTTCAAGTTTGAACAACCGATCACTATGAAATATCTATTACTTAAGTAAGTTCCAAAATTCTTAATCTATTTTCTTTTTGTAGGTTCTAGTGTGCGGTGACATTCGTGGTAATCTTTTGTTATTTCCATTGCAAAGAGACATTCTATTTAGCATGTCTACAGCTTCAGAAATAAATATAACTCCCCTCAACAACTTCAGAGGAGCTCATGGAATATCAACTGTGTGTAGCATCTCCATTGCTAGTTTTACTCCTACACAACTTGAAATTCATTCGGTAAGACCTTAATGGATGCTTATTCAGTTTTACTAGTAATGACATTAATCGAATTAATGCTTGGGTTTGAGGTGATCTTTTTGTTCTCTCTTTCTGATTTGTTGAGTTAAGGATCTGTTGATATTTCATTTTCAGGCCATTTTTGCTGTTTTATATGATAAAGCTTTCAAAAACTAAATCAGAACTTAGTTAAGACTTAAAAGTAATAACAAAAATCTGTACTAAGTCAAAAGTATGCAAATGGAGGTTGACCTTTACTAACATCAAAAGATATCTTTCAGTCAATACTTTTAAGTGTTACAGAGAGAATTCCTGCGTTATAACATTGGCCAGAAGTACACAGTACACTTGAAAGTCTTTAATTACATATCAGAGAGTATATTTTCCTGATTAATTTCATACATGTTAGATTAAGAGATTGAAAAGTTAGCCTTAAGTGAGCTTTCTCCTTGTGCTTTTCAAAGACTCTTCACATTGCATTTCTATTAAAATCTAACCTTCTCCTATTCCATGCAAAGATAGATCAGAGAAAAGGTCATGATAAGAAATAATACTATAAAAAAGTAAAAACTATTGTCCTCGTGGCTTTTATCTAGTGATAAGAGCAATGTGTGGTTAGGCGCACGTCACAGGTTCAACCCTGCCACAGACAAAAACCTTGAATTTAAGTGGAGAAGGGCCGTCGGGCTGGGAAAGGCCTATCATGTATGGAGTTTAGAACTGTGAGTCACTGGCCTCATGGATTTCCTTGTTGTCAAGAAAAAAAAAGCATAAATGATCTTTTCAGACAGAAACTACAATATGCAGATGTATTGCATTTGTTAGTTTACTGCGTAAAAAGATAACAACAATAATTAATTGAAAAAGTTAATTTTGGTTAGTCACTTAATCTTCAAAACAGTATATAATAATTCCTGATTTAAAGAATTAATGATAATGGAATAGTCAAAGTGTGACTAATTATTGAAGAGAACTGCCAAAATGTCTAGGACAAATACCAATAAGGTGTCCATAGAGTAGCAAAGGCATTAGGAAGACACCTAATAATGAACACCATGATATTTTTCAAAATTTTATCGCATATTTGGAAGAAAAATATAATTTTTATTGCATCTATGTACCTTTTGTTCTTTATTTTAGTTGAACGTGGAAAGCCAAAGCCAAAATGTAGGCAATAAATATGATTTAAATTAACATTTAATTCTTGTTTTGTGATATTTTTATTCAGAGTACATTCAAAGAAGAGATACCGGCTAGAAATGTAGAGAAAATCAGAAGTTGAAAATTATTCTGTATTAGGTGTCCATATCATTAACCCTAATAAAGAATGAAATAAATAGAGAGGAACTTAAAGAAGAAGAAAACAAAAAAGATGTTGATAGTTTCCCAAGAAATTTAAGAGTTTTCCATGTCTAATAGAGTTTTAAAAGGTAATTTTTCACATGTGCTGAGAAATATTGTCAAATTCATTTTTTATGGAGTCAAAACATTTATAGGAGTAGAGAAGCCTAAGTTTAATTTAAAGATGATAAACAAATAAATGTTGAAAATAAATTTTACAAGTTGTACTCAGATGTGCTTTCCATTGGAGTTTGTTTATGTATCCCTTAGAAACTTATTAACATGGTGGTGCGCAAAAATGATGAAAAGAACATATCTAGTTATTCCCTTTCTCCAATAAAAGGGAGGAAAAAGAAAAATAATCAAGTTATTCCTTGTAATTAATTACCTTATCATCTTTTTATCCCTTATAAATGTTCAGAATTGCCATCATAGAAGTCTATATTAGAGCATAAAAATCTACTTCAACATAAAATAAGGTAGAAAGTTAAGTTGAATGGGGATAGGCTCAAACAAAAATAAATAAACTCAGTATGTGAAGAAAAGGACACATTCTGTTTCTTGTAATATTTCTGTAATATTATAATCAATATTTTTCTATGACTTATCTTTGTCTACCAAAAGAGGAGGAAGAAAGAAAGAAAACTTTTTTTTCAGTTTCTATTATGTAAGAGAACACGCATTCAAATTCTTACATAAAAATATGCCATTATTATTAGGAATTTCTTGGATTCATGGCCTGGAAGTACTTGAGGCAAGAACATGTGGTTGTGTTGTCCAATGCAGTGACTTTTTCTTTTGTTCTCTTATTTCTTCAGACTGGAGGAGATGGGTGCATATGCTACTTTGAACATGATAGAAGTTGTCATAACTTGGAATTCATTGGAATCAAGCAAGTGAAAGAGCTAAGTACAATACGATCTGTTTTCACTAATGCTGACCAACAAGATGATTTACCTAGTGGCAGCTGTGCGATAGGATTTTCTTCATCAGACTTTATCATATGGAATTTAATTTCTGAGACAAAGGTGTTGTCTCTCTTTCCTACTCGGTCAATATCTTGCTCCTTCTTTTCTCCCTTTCTTCCACATCATGAAGATCTTACATATGCTGGAATAGGTTTTGCAAGTAACTTGTGGTGGATGGAGGCGCCCTCATTCTTATTTTCTTGGTGATGTACCAGAGATGAAAAATTGCCTTGCATATGTCAAGGTATAATCTTTTCCAAATCTATCAGTTTCCTGTTCCACGATGGATTTTTAGAGTATATGGAGTGATCATACTGGCAAAAGCAGGTTTAGTCCAGAATGCTTAGGGAAGTAGAAATGCACGACTTGTATAAGTAGTTATAGCTGTCCTCAAAATAATAACTCTTCTAATCACTGGATTGATATCCTGACCACTCTATAGCTCTTTCTTTGCAGGATGGAATCATTTATGTTCATAGACACTGGGTGACCACAATTGAGAGGGTGATGTATCCAAAAAATTTTCATCTGCAATTCCATGGCAGGGAGATACATACCTTATGTTTTATCTCTCGAGATTCATTGTGCAGTCTAAATGAAAAGCAGGATACTTTTTCTGAGATGATTTGGGTTGCAACAGGTTGTGAAGATGGAACTGTGAGATTGACAAGGTATGATGCCATTTCTGATTTTGATACATCTATTTAATCCTGGGCAACAATTTTTTTTAATTTTTTTTTGTTTAAACTATTCCCCAACCTAATTGGGCTTCCTTCTATTGATCTTGATATCTGCACATTTCTTTGCTTTTGACTGTTAGAAGTTCTATGGCAAATTAGTTATTTTTGCTGATGTCTCAGGTATGCTTCAGAAACTGAAAATTGGTCAGCTTCCAAGCTGCTTGGTGAACATGTTGGTGGATCAGCTGTGAGATCTATATTCTTTGTCTCAAGGCTACATAGAATGGTGCTGGATGCAAATGACGTGCATGAAAGTGTTAAGAGTGAAAAATGGTTCTTAGAGGACCCAGAGGATTGTTCTTTACTAATATCAGTAGGTGCAAAAAGGGTAGTAACTGCTTGGAAACAAAAAAGTAAGATGAGAATAAGGGAAGATGGAACCCTTGACACAGAGTGCAATATTAAAAATGATTTACATTTTCATGGTTCATCATCATCTGCATCTTTCCAGTGGCTTTCTACTGATATGCCAACCAGAGAAAGAAATAATGGAAAACAACAAAACAAAAAAGTTAGTGGAACAGTCGAAAATGGCGGATCATTTTCCTCAGAAGACAAGAGAAGCTATTCAGAATCATGCCTTCCAGATATATTTGAAAATGATTGGAGATATCTCGCAGTTACTGCTTTTCTTGTTCAGGTTACAGGCATCAGGTCAGTAAATCAACAATGATCACTATCATTTTCTGTAAAATTAGGTGAATATGATCAAATTGCCTCCTGTTTATATCATCTGCAGGTGTTCAGTCTGTTTCGTAGTTGTTGCATGTTCAGACGCCACAGTTACACTACGAGCTCTTTTATTACCCTATCGACTCTGGTATTTGCATGCATTATCTCATCATGTCCTAATTACAATGCCTTGTATTCCCGCTATGCAGAGAACATGCTTGTTCTCTTGTTTCTGACCCGGTTGCTTGTTTTCCAATAACTATTTCAGGTTTGATGTTGCTTTGTTGACTCCTTTGTCATCTCCGGTGCTTGCTTTGCGACATATAGTTGTTCCTACATGTCCCCCAGTTCAAGGTTGTTTCATTATTTAGGTTTAGTTGATTAACAACTCTTTTCAAACTTTGTCTCTGTATGATCTATAGGTTAAGATTGCTTTTTGAGCATAGTAATGTTCCCAAAGGCATTTCAACAAAGATCGTAGTCACATTCGAATTCTCCATTAATTAATTCAAACCAGGAAGTTAAATAAAACTTAAAGCTGCTTATATAATCAAAGCTAGACGTGAGCACAATGCCATCACCGGTTCTTGATCTTCTTTTCAGTGTCTTCTTTTATTATTATTTATGATGTGGTATTAATAGAGGCATCAAGAAGATGCAAAAATTACAAGATGTGGTATTGTAGCTTACAAAAATTCACTAGTTGACAGTACAAACTATCTAAGCTAGAACCAGTGAGCTAATAAAGTCCTGAAATTGCTCTGCATTAGAAGCAGGGTACAGACTGGGCCAACAATGCCAACTAAACAGATTGACAAAACACCTTGCCTTCAAAATACCTAATGAAGTTGGCTTCCCATCAAAACATCTTCTATTCCTTTCTAACCAGATACACCAAAATATACGATCAGGGATCATGATCCAGATCATCTTGATGGCTTTGTCAGCTCCCATAGACTCCAACTCTCATAAGCATCCTTAACTGAGAGGGGTGTGGTTCATTTATTGACCAAATAGAAAAAAAAAACATGTTCCGAATTTTAGATTAGCTTGGCCTTCACCACCACAGGCTGGGAGAGTGGCAAACACCCTTGCTCATGATCTATTGAAGTAACTGAATTGGCTAATACTGATTAAGTAAGCACGGTCCTCACTGCCAGCAGCCTTTTCCTTCACCTTATGATGGATGAGAGATCAGGGTTGTCTATATTTTTGTTTTGGAGCTTGTAGAAGCACTGTATACCTACCTTTCTGAAGTAACCCGAATGCACTTGTCAAAGAGGATGCTTTTATGGTCTCCCTCCCTTTAATTCTTTGTGAAGGTGACATTACCATTCTCAAAATAAAAAAATAAAATAAAATCTATGTGAAGGTGTTTGACTAAGCAAGTTCAAGAAAGAAAGGTCTTAAACATGCCAAGACATTTTAGTGGTGATAAAATCATGTCATTAAGTGTAAAATGGGAAGTCTAAAGTTAAATTGTTGCGAGATATAGGAAATTGTCATTTTCGAACAGACTAGAAAGACGTGTCACATAAAATGGCACAGAGGGAGTAAGATATAAGATGGGCTGGTATAATTGATGTAGCTACTTTTCATATCATGCTTCACAAACTATTCATACCTTCTATATTTTTATTTGTTTATTTTTGTCTTTGTGATGTTTTATTTTAGTTTATCTTCAAACCTTCAACTCTTAGATCAGCGCTCTCTCTATATTTGATCTTTGATTCATCACACACTAAAGATCCGAGGGAGGTAATGAAGCAACTTATATGTAGTACCTGAGAGAAAAGTTGGGGGGGGGGGTCTTTATCTGGTGTAAACAAGAGAATAGCTACTACTTTGTGAGTGGGGTCCATCATATGCATTTGGTCATGGTGGACAAGATAATAGAGCTAAAAAAGATTAGAGAAATAAGGTGTATCACATAATTAGTGTAGATGGGAGTAAAGACATGTATGGACATGGATCCACGTGTGAGACCAAGGCACATGCCATGGGTACCAAGTAAGAAAGAGAGACGCCCTCTGTATGAAATGGCTATTTAGAAGACATGCTTAAGTTTTGTGGCTTTTTCTGCTTGAGCACTAAATATAGTGATGAGCTTTTCTACCTTTTCATAAAATAAAATAGAGAGAGATGCGAGCAGACGGCCTAGCAGGTAGGGCCACAGAGGTTAAAGGCACCAGGAAAAGCAATTTCAGCTTCCTTTAGAGCGATCATGATCACAGCTTCTGCGGAAACATGGCAACTTATTACACTGTGCATTTTAGTATCTATACAGGTTATATTCTCGATATGTTCTACCAAAAGGAGAGGAGAGGAAATTTCTCATCTAGAAGTAGTATTTGAAAAATAAAAAACATTGGTGCTGTGTGATTTCTGTCTGAGAAAAATATGCAATTCAATGTATTCAAAAAACAAAGATATTTTCCTGAAATACTAACGCGAATAAACTTATGAAAAAAAATGTGCTAGGAATTACACTTGCAAAATTAAATTAAACATTCTGGTCAAGCAAAAAAGCTGAACTGTTTTTTGTCTTTTCAATTCTGGTGTAGAGAACTATATAGATGATGCAGATCAATGGTAGATTTTTTTGACTCCTTGTAAAAAACAAGGCTCCCTGTAATTACATGTTTTAGTTTTTGATTACAAGTACCAATTTAGTGCTGATGAGTGGAATACACTTACCTTCATTGAAAAAACAAAGAAAAGCAAAAAAGTTCTTTCAATATGGAGTCTTCCCAAAGGAATTGAATTTACAAATTAGCAACATGAGGAAATTTCACTAGAGATCAGTAAGTTTTTATGTCGATTCTGTGTTCTTTGGACATAGTGGTATTGACACTTCAAAGTTGTCAGCCTTCTGGGATTTTGATGAGACCTCTACTGGTATTTTCGGCACAACTGCAACTAATTTAACCTTTATGTTGTCAAAAGGAACTGTTCGAATGATTCTTCTTTCTTTATAGGAACAAATTACTTCTTTCTTTATGGGTGACAAAAAAAGCCTCTAGTTAGTTTTCTCAGGTTGTGGTCTTTATGTTGCTACTTCCTCTGTCCCAATTAAAGTGTCTTACTTTCCTTTTTGGTCTGTCCCCAAAAGGGTACCTCTTTCTATATTCAGTTAATTTTTCAATTCCAATATTCTACCTGCCCCCAAGGCCTAGCTCAAGTGGCAAAAGGTGGAGGATTTGTGGCTTAGGTCGCAGGTTCAAGCCCCACACCATGCAAAGCGAAACCCGGTACTTAAGTGGAGAGGGGTAGAGGGGTGGACCCATTATCCACCGAGTTTAGAAGGCTGTGATTGGTCCAAAGGACGGGTCACAGACGGATTTCTTGGTTATCAAAAAAAAAATAAAAAAATTCTACCTGGCAAGTTTAAGACCACAAGATTTAAAGTACTACATACATCTTTAATTCAAGACCATAAGATTCAAAAGTCTTCCTTTATTTCTTAAACTCCGTATCCAGTCAAGCCGAGACACTTAAATTGGGACAGAGGGAGTACTACTGAAGGAGTGACAGGTGTTTACTTGGTACTACTTAAGAAGTTACAGATGTTTACTTGCATTAATATTCTTGTAGAGAACTCATACAGTTTTTGTTCCTTTTTGTGTGATTAGAGGCTGGTGAAAATTCCTCTGTTTCATATATCTTTCTTTCGTGCCTTTAATCTGATTGAAATCTTGATTTTGCAGGCAATATTCAGTTTGGAAGTCGGTATATTATTATTAGCGGATCTACTGATGGAAGTATTGCCTTTTGGGATCTTACTGATCATGTTGATAAGTTTATGCGGCAATTATCAGCACTTCAAATCGAAAAAGGTCTAGACAGTCAGAAAAGGCCACGTACGGGTAGAGGAAGCCAAGGTGGACGACAATGGAGATTCTTGGGCAGTCAAGTTTCTAATAAAACAACAAGTGATGAACAATTGTCGGAAGTTCCTTTCTCAAAGGGAAAGCCAGATAATGGTTTTTGTGCAACAACTGTTGCAGGAACCGGCAAAAATGTGCAACATCATGCTTTGCAAGGGATTTCCCATTCGGTAGAAAACACACATGTATTTTCTCCAGACACCTCCACTAGCATTAAGGAAGTATTACAGAAAGCATGTCCCTTGCATGTCTTCAAAGATGTTCATCAATCAGGGGTTAACTGTCTTCATGTTTCGGACATAGATGGTCCTGAAGTTTCTGATCGGAGGTTTACATTTTATGTTCTGAGTGGGGGTGATGACCAGTCACTTAGCTGTCTTAGATTAGATTTCTCTCCAACATCGATGAGGCAGAGTTCTGAAAATTCGACTTTGGAGCAAAATAGCACCAGCACATCACAGAATGTAGGTGGTGATGTTCATAATTATCAAGTGGGAAATCATGATATTAAATTTATGTTGCATGATAAAATCACCTCAGCTCACAGCTCTGCCGTCAAAGGTATACGTTCAGATTATTTTTTCATTGAATCTGCATACTTGTCTTTCATTTTCGTTTTGTTTTGGGTCGTGAATTTTCATTGTCATTTATCTGCAACAGAAAGCGCTAGCTGTTTATCTTGCACGGTCTAAGTTGCGTGGACTCTTCACTTTTGATGCCACACCCGTGTCAAATTATACACTACTTTTTAAGAATCCAACATGCACCCGCTGACATTGTTGAAGAGTCCGAGCAACATAGTTCACGGTAGATAGGTGCTATGGTCCAGAAAAAATTAAATAACTATAGAAGAGGGATAGTGTAAACCCAAATTTGGCCTTTATCCTGAAGGTTCGCTAAAAGAATCATCTCCTTAATTCTTGCTTCTATGATTGGGTGTCCAACTTGTACACAATGCCCGAGTATATTTTTCTATCATATCTTTACATAGTAGAGTCTGCACCCTGTGTGTCAAATCTGATCTTTTGGTGTAGTTCAGTTTTTTCTCATTTCACATCTTGCTGCCTTTGGTGTCAAGTTTTTACCAGCCGTTTCCTTTTAATTGATTCCTGTGTCATGTTGTTTTAAAACCATTCAAATGTGATCCAACAATTTGGCTTCATTCACCCATTTTGAATTAGTTAATTTGTATGTATTTATTGAATTTTTTTAAAGAAAAAAAAAAATAGTTTGTAAGCTCATTTGGCTCTATAAAGCCATTAGAAATCTGTATTTATGCTTATACCTATTTAAATGAGTACTGACAAAATTATGTCAATATTTTTCTTAACAAAATGAGTACTCTTATAAAGCTTTATTTTCTGGATTCTCTAAACTCCTGTATTTCATTTTTTACCAACATCAATTCTATGAAACAAGAAAGCAGAGATAATGATTTGGAAAAGAGATGTAATTTCCTATGTTACCTTTCTCAAAAAAAAGAGATGTAATTTCCTAATTGGGGAAAATACTTGAAGGCAAGCTCTTTCTGGCTCTATCCAACCTTACGTACATTTTTCACTTGCTGCTTCCCTTAGGATCATTTGCCGTATCCATCCAAATGTTCGAGCTACTTTGCTTCTTTTTTTTTAAAATTATTTAATCAACCTCATTTTTGAACTATTGTAATGCACAACTTATTCTTTCCGACCCATCGAAGGCGTACTTTTTTTTGGCTTACTGAAATTCCACCAGCACTTTTTGCTCTCCCATCCATTAAAGAATTAAACCCAGGGTAAAGAGATCCTGCTAAAAAGAAAAACAGAGCAAAGAGGCTGTTGTACCGAGGCTCCTGATAACTATGGCTAAAGATGTGATTGGTGCTAGTAATGAAGACTCTGCACTCTGATTTCGAGCTGGTTGTACATGATTTGACTTGAGATTGCAGAGAGCTAAAACTTATGAAGTTGGCGCTTTGCCTTATTTCTGGACATGGAAGATGGTTAGTGATAGTACTGAACTTATAGTAGTTATGGAAATGATGATAGAAATAGCTGCCGAAACGGGGTGAAGGTATTTCAGTGAATTCATCCTTACTACTGTTTGACAAGCAAAAAAGGGTTCCCTTGACTATGAAGGATAACACTGAGAAAGATCAATTGCAGAAAAATCTGTCATGCAAAAACAGCCCCTCCTTACCTTTTCCATGCCTTACCTCATCCTTTATAAATTCTGATGCAACTTATCCTTTTGGACCTAATGTAACAAACTACTGGAGTCTCCAAATAAAGACAACACAAATCTGAACCGAATAAAAAAACTTGAAAAATAAGCTTTGTTTGTGGTATTTAACAGAATCTTGTGTAAAATGAGAAAGTACTTGTATTTCTAAACCCTGTTTATAGTTATTCTCTCTCCTGTTCGTTATGCATTGCCCACACTCACAAGACACCAATTGTTACAAGGAGTTGCCCTCCTATCATTTTCTCCATCTATATGCTCATTACCCATTGATAACTATCAGATTTTATTTTTTTTGGTCAAATGACAAAGATACAATCATCAATTGCATGTAATGGACCTGGAGCTGATGTTGGTCTTGTTCTCTGCAGGTGTTTGGACAGATGGTCGTTGGGTATTTTCTACTGGTCTTGATCAGCGCATCAGGTGTTGGCATCTTGAACAGCAAGGCAAGTTAACTGAGCACAAACATATGGTTGTTAGTGTACCGGAGCCCGAGGCATTGGATGCTAGGGCCTGTGCAAGGTGGGTAATCCTTTCTTTCATGCTTGACTGTTGGGTCTTATTTAATCTTCCATTTTTCACTTTCTGAAAACCAACCTCCACCTATCTTTCCCCTTACTTTAAAATAAGATCGCCTGCATGTCTTATTCAGGAACCATTATCAGATTGCAGTTGCTGGGAGGGGAATGCAAATGTTTGATTTTTTCGCACCTGATGACTTGAAGGATGGAAACTAAGGTTTTTCCCTGTTGTATCACACATTTTGAGGAATACAAAGTGGATGAGTTTTCTCCGTTTTGAGTAAGAAGTATGAAATACTGTAGCATATGTTATTATACATACAAGAAATTCTTATTTCTTGTAGACTGTATCATTAATATTTGGTACTTAGGCATTCAGAAGGTAAATTATATGAGGTACCAACGTTTACTGCAATACTTGTCGCAAGAAAATAATCTTGTATGTTTTAGTTATTAGGTAGCTTTTGCAGGCCAAGAAAACACTAGTGGTTAGATACCCGAGAATTTGTATAATATCCTGAGGCATCTTAGAAGGTGAAACTTTTGATGTACCTTTCACCATAAGCATTGTAATGGTCGTATTGCTGCTGATGTTCATTGTATCTGTCAATTTTCTTCTGCTTGTCATATAATGCTTTTCTTGTCTATGCAGTTAGTTTGATGCTATCATTGTTAAACTTTTCTGTTCTTGTTATATGCTATCATGTTGTGTGGGATATTCTTAGAACTTTTATTTCGTTCTATTTTTTTTTTTTCCATCACTGATATGATATGTGGGATTTATCGTGTAGTTTTTCAGCTGAATGTAGTACTCGTGTAATGTTGTTGAAAAGTAAATCTGCACTTCCAAGTTTTTATTGTTTGATTAAGCTCGAGGAGCATATGCAGTTAACTGAAGTGAAAACTTCCTGAAACTATTATGACTGAATTTGAAAGAAGTAATTATGCATTTTTTTTAATAACGAACTCGATTGCTTGTTTATCCCAAGATAGTAACATCTTTAAACATTTCTTTGATTATGCTCTTGTATTTTCTGAATCAAAGTTTAGTTTCGGCGTTAGAGTGACTACTAATTAGTGACAAACATTTGCAAGTCACTGAAACAAAACTTGGGAAGTTCCAGAGATAAAAAAGAAGAAAAAAACTTGGACTTGCTCAATACTGCATTGAAACCCAATCCAAAAGAGCTGGAGAAGATTGAAGACATAGTTTGTTTAAATTAACATGCTGAAAATGAATATAAACACATTATCCTCTTTATGCTTCAGTACACAACGAGATTGTTGATTCTTTCAAAGAGGTTGAAGGAAAACAAAAAAAGTAAGAGATTGATCCCTCGATAACAAAACCAAGAAAATAGAGATAGTGAATGATGGAAAATCCCTCAATTTGGTAGATGGATTGAATGTCATGTAGTATGCAATGCAGCCAAAATCCATAAAGACAAAGATAGGTAGTAGATGAGATAGCTTGATAGAAGAATCCACCTCAATGGTCCTATTCCAAAACCAAAAAAAGAACAAAACCTCAGTTAAGATTAATCAAGTGTAAGTATAAGGTCTAAGTGGAGTGTGGAGACTAACCTGTACAAGCTACAAAAGAAAGCAAGAATAGAAAAGCCACAGGAAGAACAGCTATTGTAATAGATTTTCTTACTCTGGTACCACTTTTCATTTCCAAAAAAGTATTGAGACACAAGGAACTTGAATGTTGTATAAGTGGATAACTGTAGTGTGAGTACCTCACAGTGAGTTTGGTAGATGCCTAATGGTGAACAAGGTTTTTCATTGCATTTATGTACACATGCAAAGAGAGAGAGAGAGAGTGAAAAAAAAAGAAAAGGCCTAGCACTCTTTACAAAAAGGTTGTTGGGCGTGTGTCAAATCCTATATGTTTTGTAGGATCCAACACATGTGTCAGTATTTTTGGAGAGTCTGAAAGACAAGTATAATATACTGAGGTTATTTTATGACCATTTTTTAGCTTTTGATGGTCAACTTACCACAACCTTCCTTATTTATCTGAATTATCTTATTGGTTTCTTGATGTGCGTGAATGCCTTTATGTCTTTATTTTAAGTAGTTTTCCACAATTCCCATTACTTAGATTAAGACAAAGGCAGCAGAAACAGTGATGTGGCCAGGACTATTATTAATGGAATCAATGGTGAGACTGGATACGGAAGGTAATAGAGAATCCAAGAGTGTATGCCCATATAAAATTTATATAACAAGTAGTTATTTAATGGTGGAAAAGGATAGGCTATTCTTTGTTTTTTTGTGGGGTGGCAGGCCAAGGATAATGGTATGGCCACATCAACAATTGCCACTAAATCTGCACTAAACAACAAAATTGGGCTTATTCTAGATTTAAGTATGATATATTCAGCCTTTTTGAGGTTCTTACTATTTAGCTAATGGTGAATTGAAGAGTTTCACGAAAGAGCGTTTAAGATTTAATATATACATATAAGAAGTAACATTTGATCTAATAGACAATATAACTTGTCGTGTTCAGTTGATCACGCTTCAACATGTATAGTTTGAGTAAATTATACTTAGTATCCTTCAAAGTGTTTGGTCTTGAATTTTTATTTTCGCTTAATAATAATTCTTTAAAGATGATCTTAACTTGAAAAAAATCACTTGGAGATTAAAATAACAACTTACGCCTCGTGGGCAACATTTTACACTGTATCGTTAAATCTTACTTATAACACGTCTTAGTTGCAAATCTTAGCTCAGGGATTTTAACAAAAACTAACTTATGCCCCATGGGCAACAATTTACATTATATCACTAAGTCTAATTTATGGGTATTCTATAACTTTTGTCTTAGAGGAATAACATAGCTTAGGGGCTTCTAAAAAAATTATGCTTCATGACAATAGTTTACACTATTTCACTAGGTCTAATTTAGGAGGTACTCAATAACTTACACCTTATAGGCAAAAGTTAAAACTTATGTCTAATGGACAATATACTTGAGTTCTAATTTTTGCCTATAAGACAAAACTTCTGATCAATTGTATAGGTTCACTGTCTTGAAATGTCCTAAACGTCTGCCTTATGGGCAAAAATTTGTGATAAGCGGGGCAAAATGGTAACAACACATTTCACTTAGAAGCATCATCCTCACAAAGTCACATTTTTATATAAACCATTTTGTTGAAATCTTGAGATATAATTTCTCAACTTCACCCTCTTAAATAAACTAATCTCGAATTTTTTCTTTCCATACAGGATAAAGGAAATATTATTGACTCTATGTTGTAAAGGAGTGGAAAACTTGAAAAATTTATTTCAACCCTTTAAGAGGGTCATTTATAGGAAGTGACAACTTAGATATATCAGCTCATAGGAATCCTTTTTCTTGGAAACTCTGAATGCAATCATCAAACATTTCATTGAGACTCTTTAGAGGAGGCAGCCCCAATTGAGTTATCTTGCTGGTGTCCATGCTATGTGGGATATCTTCCCCTTGTTGGTTGCCACACCTAGGGGAAAAAATGAAAGAGTTAAATTTCTAAGCACTGATGTTTAACGTGTAAAATATATGTACAAAATCAGTATACTTATTAGATTATCACAAAATTTATATCGAGTAAAAATGGTAACGATATGTTATCACACGTTAGGATTCACTAGTAATGTAAAAGATCTTTACGCGATCAATGTATAACTTAAGTTAAAGCACTCAAGGGTGTGACTTAGTGGTCAATGAATTGTGAGTAGAGAACCATGAGGTCTGGAGTTCAAATCCCACCAGAGGCAACAACACTAGGTGATTTCTCCCCATATGTCGTGGAAGGTGACACTTATTCCGTGAAATTAGTCGAGATGTGCTCAAACTGGTCCGACCACCACACTTTTAGAAGAAGAAAAACTTAAATTTACATAAAAATTGTTCCACTTACTTGTTCTCATGAGGATAAGATGGATACTTGGTCCTTAACAAGTCATTGATCTGTGACATGTGTCTCACTGAGTTTGAACATATGTATCTACCTGAAGCTTTTTGTTCTTCCATCACTAAAATATGAGCTCCCACAACATCCTCAATGTGAACAAACCCCAACCTTCTGTTGGCATACTCTCCAATCATACCTAGTCAACAAGAAAAAAAGGAAAAGAAGAAAAGTGTTATGCCTTTCATAAAGCGAGACGAGGTAGAACTAAAATAAGTTGTCTCGAAAAACCAACGATCTCTTGAAATTCATGTTAGAGATTTATATGTCAGTAGAAAACATAGTGATCTTTCAGTACATCTATATTCTTATTTTTAATTTGCATAATATGCAATAGTATGTTACAAGAAGCATCACGCAGGGTTTAGGAAAGGGCAGCACCCCAAAAGGTTGGTGCTTGGAATGCAGCCCTTTCTCGAACCTTGCGTGAAGCAACCAGTTCTAGTATCAGCAAAAGGTACAACCTTTAACCGTGCCCAATATGATTTGCAATGTACTGGTAGGCTGAGGAGCAAGCAAAGGACCCACAACAAAGGATGGGTTTACCACCACCAAATCAATACCACATTCCTCAGCTACTGTCCAAGCTTCTTTTTCAGCTTTAGTCTTAGCATAAGCATACCATAGCTGCACTTAGCAAGAAAAGAGGTCACAACAACCGTCCTCTATTATAACATTTCATTATAACGGTCAAGTTTTGTTTGGAACGGATTTTCATGTTACGTTATATTATATGTTTTGTATAACAACATTTCGCTATAGCAACTAAAAATTATGCAGACAAACATACATACATTGTATTTTTGGCAATACTGAAGGTCGCTCCAGTGGGATTCATTGAGAGGGGAATTCTGTTGTGCATCTTCTCTGTATCTAATCGAAGAGCAAGAAGAGGTCAACACAAGCCTCTTCAATGTGGATGATTTTTTGCAAGAGTTGAGGACATTCAAGGTACCATTTACACATGGATCAATCAGTGTTTTCTGCAATAACATTGTAAGGTTCAGCAAGGTAAAGTTGATTAATTAATGTTTGAGAAGTAGTCTCACTAATCAAAAAATTAAAATTAGAAATGAAGAATTAAAGAAGTGAGACAATCTAACAACTCCATAGCCCACTCTAGTAGTCATTCATTTCTCATGACTCGTAGTCGAAAAAGTTGGTTGGCAGTTCAAATCTTAGAGGGAGTTGAAAAGAGGCCTTTCAATTTGTTCAAAGTAACTACGGACAAATCATTACAGATGGTCAGATGCTTCTAGGGGTCGCTCATATTGAATTGTCAGCTCTAATAACATGACAAAAGAAAATGAATATTAGGCCTACCAACGAAAAATTAGTTCATGAGCTGAGAATTGTCTAACAAGTCAATCACTCAACTAATGTGGGACAATCTAACATCCTACATGCCATGTCAATGCCCAACATTGAGTATAAATAACAAACGAACATCGTGTCTAACTCAACTGAAAAACTAGCTCATGATCGAATTAGAATTATCGAAGATCATATAAGGAGTCAACAGCTCGTTTAATTTCCTCGACTGATGCAGGACAATCTAAACAAAAATGAAGTAAAAAGGGTTAAGGAAGGTAAAACTGGCCTGAATATTGTCATCATAAGGGACCAAAACAGGTGAAGCAGTATGAAAGACTCCATCAACTCCCTGAATGGCATCATCAAAGCTACCTTCCACTAATAGATCAGCTTTCATAATCTTGAGCCTCTCTTTAGCACCCTCTAGCTCCCACAAGAACCCCACTTTCTCTGCATTATCTGTAAAACTTGAAAATTTGAGTTTTTGAAGTTGTAACTTTTGGAATTGAAATTGTGTTCGAGCCAATCTAAAGTTTTGTGAGTGGACGTCCAAAAACTTAGAAACAACAACAACAACATACTCAGTGAAATCATACATACAAGTGGGGTCTGAGAGGATAAAATGTACGCAGACCTTACCACCTCCATAAGATAGAGAGACTGTTTTCGAAAGACCTTCAGCTCAAATGCGGCAAATCAAGATACAAAGAAGAAAATATAACAAGTCACAAGGAAACAGTGCAAAGTCTACCATAAGAGAGCAACAACAATAACAAAATAGTGTAATAATCGAAACACAATAAACAACCTACTAGTATAGATTATTAAAAACAAAAATAACCAACCATCATATGCAAGACAACACTACACTTTGGAAACTTGAAAATATTTGAAAATCATGACGAAACAGATATTTAAAACTAAATTTTCAAAATTTACTCGTAAACTCTATGGTCAAACGCTGGCTTACTTACCAGGATCACGAACAGTGGTTCTTACAATATGACCCTTTAGGAGGAGGGCTTTAATAAGGTAAGCTGCAATGAACCCTGTACCCCCTGTTACACAGTATTCTGGCATTTTCTTGGTTTCTTTTTCTTCTCCACTTTCACAGGCTTAAGTCATGTTATTTAAAGAGAGATAGATGGAAAATATAGGTAACTTTTTGGTACACCTTCAAACTTTTGTGGGAAAGAAGAAATAAAAAAAAGGGTATTTGGGTGGACCAAGTAGGTTACTAGTCATTTTCATGCCTGCTGTCAACTTAAGTGTTTTTAGAAGGCAGGACATTTTACCTAGCATGGGGTAAGACTTGAGAGAAAGCATAGGAGAAATTAAAATGAGAGTGGAGATGAAACAAGTCTAGGAATGTCAAAGTAAACCTTATCACTACCTTTTCGAGGTAGATAAGCTATTTTTGGAAGATAGTTGGGTCAAGTAAATTAAAGCAATAATTAAACGGGAAAAAAATGATAATACAAAGAAATATGACAACTAATTGCTCTATACTACAACCAAACCAAATACTTACATGAATAGGCTAGTAATAGGACAATTTTTAACTGCCAACTAAATTTGTACCCTTATTTGCATCTTTTATGCCCTCTTATCTATTAATAAAAAAAATCAATTAAATAGATTGAATGGCTTTATAGGTAGAATATTTATAATTAACTGACTTTGAGAAAATAAAGAAAAGTTATGTGACTTTCTAAGAGAAGAAGTCATAGTTAATAAGTTTAGTGAAGTTATATGACTTTCTATTATCTCTTTTATAAAATTAGCGGCAAAGTGAAGAATTTGTTAATAATTTTCCAAATTTAATATATAATTAATATTTGATCTAGATGTATAATATTTGTACGTCCCAAAATAAGTGTGACTTTAGAAAAGAAAATTTATCCCAAAATAATTATCGCTTTAAAAATTCCAGACAAAAAATAATGATTTTTATCAATTCAATTATATCCTCAAATCTCAAAAAAAGGTCTAATAAAAAAATAACTTAATAAATTATATTTTATATTTATTATTATATTTCTTAATGAATATGAAATGAATTAAAACACTACTTACAAAAGAAATATAATTTTCCGTTGAACGAGCTTTTCACCACCCATTGATCTCTGGCTGGGGACCATTTGCCCTAATCAAATTTGTTTGGTGGCTTAGGGGCTTTTTAAAAAATATTATGCTTCACGGGCAATATTTTACACTATTTCGCTGGGGAGAAAATGGCCAAATGCTCCCCTAATCTATATTTGGATTTTCAACTACACACTTCAATTTCACGGAGGTCCTATCACCCCTTGAACTTTTTAAAATTGAAATTTCTATCTCCCTAAACGCTTAGTTGGCAAAGTGAGTGTATTTCACTCTCTTTGAGAGAGTGAAGGCCAAAAATAAATATTAAAATATTATTTCTAATATTTTTTTCATAAATATATATATATTTTTATTTATTCTTCCTTTTTTTCCTAATTGGTTTTGTCTCTTTTAATTTGTTTTCTTCTTTATAGCAACTTGATACAACATATATGGCAAGCATCAAATTTCATCACCATTTTGAAATCATCGCCAACACTACGTCAATCATACACCACAAATCGTATTAGCAATTTCACCCACCAGTTTCCACAATCAAGAATTATGTACCAAAAATATTTTAAATCAAAGCAAAATTAAGCTTGAATACGGATACCCAATTATTTTTCTTTGATAAACTTTGAATATTAAGAAAATTTTTCATCCTATATTCAATACTCAACAGACCTATAGAAATTTTCGTCAACTGATTTAATAACCGGTCATTTTTCTACAAATCTAAAAAAATGTAACACCCATTCTTCATCTTCTTCGGCCCATTGCTCTGAAAATTTGATGTAAAATCACCTAAATTCTTCTCAAAATCGCCCATAAATTCTGAATATAAGCTTTTCTTGACATTTCGATTCCTTTGATATATTACCCACTCAAAATGGAGCTCGTTTGTGGCAAATCAAATTTCAAACTCAAGCTTTTGAACTATCTTTAATGGAGGTTTCAAGTTGGTGCTTCACATTTTAAACTACGAGCTTCAGTTTTCAGCCATACAGAACTCTTCCAACCATCAATGAAAGTTGCTCCCAAATGACAAATATAGATCCAATAATTTCATATGGAAGCTCATCGATTTCCATGAAGTTTTGGCTATTCTTCAAATTTAAAAATCTTAGCCATGAACTCAGTCAAACTCATCATGTTTAGCTTCAAATAATTACCAACCATCTATGTTATCAACAAGTTCCAAATTTGAAGATCCAAAATACATCCATAAATTTTGGCATTGTGACCTTTAACTAGACAATAAATCAGAAAGTAAAAAGAATAAAAAAAAAAGTTTTAAATAAAATTTCCACTGTTGCGTGGTTTTCACCGGCCAGCATAAATGTGGTTGTGACGTTTTAAGGGTGTAATAATCAAACATAAATAGTTCAAGGGGGTGATAGGATCCCCATAAAATTAAAGTGTGTAGTTGGAAATCCGAATATAGATTAAGGGGGCATTTGACCATTTTCTCTTTCGCTAGGTCTAATTTATGAGGTATTCAATAACTTACACCTTATAGGCAAAAGTTAAAACTTATGTCTAATGGACAATATACCTAAGTTTTAATTTTTGCCTGTAAAACAAAACTTTTGATCAATTGTATAGATTCACTGTCTTGAAATGTCCTGAACGTCTGGCTTGTGGGCAAAAATAAGAACATTTGCCCTCTTAAATAAACTAATCTCAAAGTTTTTCTTTCTATACATGATTAAGGAATATTATTTGACTCTATGTTGTAAATGAGTGGAAAACTTGAAAAATTTATTTCAACCCTCTTGTCCAAGCACAATGAAATGGAGGGTCATATATAGGAAGTCACAACTTGGATATATCAGCTCATAGGAATCCTTTTTCTTGGAAACTTTGAATGCAATCATCAAACATTTCATTGAGACTCTTTAGAGGAGGCAGCCCCAATTGAGTTATCTTGCTTGTGTCCAAGCTATGTGGGATATCTGCCCCTTGTTGGTTGCCACACCTAAGGAAAAAATAAAGAGTTCAATTTCTAAGCACTAACGTTTAACGTGTAAAAGATATGTACACAATCAGTATACTTATTAGATTATCACAAAATTGATATCGAGTAAAAAAGATAACGAATATTCACACGTTAAGATTCACTAGCAATGTAAAAGATCTTTACACAATCAACGTATCACTTAAATTAAAACACTCAAGGGTGTGACTTAGTGGTCAATGAATTGTGAGTAGAGAACCATGAGGTCTGGAGTTCAAATCCCACCAGCTGAGGCAAAAACACTAGGTGATTTCTCCCCATATGTCGTGGAAGGTGACACTTATTCCGTGAAATTAGTCGAGGTGTGCTCAAACTGGTCCGACCACCACACTTTTAGAAGAAGAAAAACTTAAATTTACATAAAAATTGTTCCACTTACTTGTTCTCATGAGGATAAGATGGATACTTGGTCGTTAACAAGTCATTGATTTGTGACATGTGTCTCACTGAGTTTGAACATACATATCTACCTGAAGCTTTTTGTTCTTCCATCACTAAAATATGAGCTCCCACAACATCCTCAATGTGAACAAACCCCAACCTACTGTTGGCATACTCTCCAATCATACCTAGTCAACAAGAAAAAATAATGGAAAAGAAGACAGATAAATACGAGAAAAGTGTTATGCCTTTCATAAAGCGAGACGAAGTAGAGCTAGAATAAGTTGTCTCAAAAAACCAACAATCTCATGAAATTCATGCAGATCTAATGAAAAACAAGACACAAGGGTGTGACACATGCAGATCTAATAAAAATATGGGAGTCGTTCGATTATGTTAGAGATTTATATGTCAGTAAAAAAACATAGTGATCTTTCAATACTTCTATATTTTTTTTATTTTTTTTATTTTGCATTATATGTAATAGCGTGTTATAAGAAGCATCATGCAGGGTTTATGAAAGAGTAGCACCCTAAAAGGTTCGTGCTTGGAGTGCAGCCCTTTCTCGAACCCCACGTGAAGCAGCCAGTTCTAGTATCAGCAAATGGTACAACCTTTAACCTTGCCCAATATGATTTGCAATGTACTGGTAGGCTGAGGAGCAAGCAAAGGACCCACAACAAAGGATGGATTTACCACCACCAAATCAATACCATATTCCTCAGCTACTCTCCAAGCTTCTTTTTCTGCTTTAGTCTTAGCATAAGCATACCATAGCTGCACGTAACCAAAAAAAAGGTTACAACAACTGTCCTCTATAATAACATTTCATTATAACAATCAAGTTATCTTTGGAACGGATTTTCATGTTGTGTTAATATTATATGTTCTCTTTGCTATAGCAGCTAAAAATTATGCAGACAAACATACATACATTGTATTTTTGGCAATATTGAAGGTCGCTCCAGTGGGATTCATTGAGAGGGGAAATCTGTTGTGCATCTTCTCTGAATCTAATTGAAGAGCAAGAAGAGGTCAACACAAGCCTCTTCAAGGTGGATGATTTTTTGCAAGAGTTGAGAACATTCAAGGTACCATTTACACATGGATCAATCAGTGTTTTCTGCAATAACATTGTAAGGTTCAGCAAGGTTAAGTTGATTAATTAATGTTTGAGGAGTAGTCTCACTACTCAAAAAATTAAAATTAGAAATGAAGAATTTAAGAGGTGTGTGGGGCGCGTTGAAAATTGATAAGAAAATAGAGCTTGGACCTAATACTTTGTTGCTTAATTAATGTGGGACAATCTAACAACTCCATAGACCACTCTAGTAGTCATTCATTTCTCATGACTAGTAGTCGAAAGAGTTGATTGGCAGTTCAAATCTTAGAGGGAGTTGAAAAGAGGCCTTTCAATTTGTTCAATGTAACTACGGACAAATCATTACAGACGGTCAGATGCTTCTAGGGGGAGCTCATACTGAATTGTCAGCTCTAATAATATGATAAAGAAAATGAATATTCGGCCTACCAACGAAAAATTAGTTCATGAGCTGAGAATTGTCTATGAAGTCATTCACTCAACTAATGTGGGACAATCTAACATCCTACATGCCATGTCAATGCCCAACATTGAGTATAAATAACAAACGAACATTGTGTTTGGATAAGCATTGTTTTGATAAATGACGAAATGCATGGAACACATTGGCAAAGTCATCTCAGGAGAAACTGTTTCAAGGAGGACTTCTATTTTATAAAGGAGTTTCATTGCAAAAAGAACTCAAAATAAGATAGAATTATGGAACAAAAGAAGAGTCACTGAAGAAGTAGAAGACTTCAAGAAAGCAAAAACATAAATATGAGAAGAGGCGTCCATTATATTTGTGCACTCACAGAGCAAAACAATTGAGAGATTGATTTCCGAAGTGCTGCTGATCAAAGAATACTGAAGAACAGATCTAGGAAGTTTTCTTAGTATTTGTGATTTTTATATTTTCTAGATCAATAATTTATAAACTGATATTAGGATTTTAGTCTTCAAGTTGAGGGCAACTCGAAGACACTGAGAACACATACCTTGGAGGTGTGTGGTAGAATTGAGATTAAGTAGTTGATCTTTAGGTTAGATAAACTATTGTAATCTTGTTCATTGGTTGAGGCTTGTAGTTATTTAGTGAAGTTGGGGTAAATCCTGTTGAGGAACAGGTCGTGGTTTTTACACCTTTTGAGCCGGGTGTTTCTACGTAAAATATTGTGTTCTTACTTTACTGTCTTTACATTGTCTTTAAAACACGTTAGGCAACTTGGTTCATCTAAGTAAAGTCTGGTAAACGTAAAACAATCTAGGTCGTGTGGATTATCACATTGTGTCTAACTCAACTGAAAAACTAGCTCATGATCGAATTGAGAATTATCGAAGATCATATAAGGAGTCAACAACTTGTTTAATTTCCTCGATTGATGCAGGACAATCTAAACAAAAATGAAGTAGCAAGGGTATAGAAAGGGTTAAGGAGGATAAAACTGGCCTGAATGTTGTCATCATAAGGGACCAAAACAGGTGAAGCAGTATGAAAGACTCCATCAACTCCCTGAATGGCATCATCAAAGCTACCTTCTACTAGAAGATCAGCTTTCAGTATCTTGAGCCTCTCTTTAGCACCCTCTAGCTCCCACAAGAACCCCACTTTCTCCGCATTGTCTGCAAAACTCACTACTAAAAAACGAGGACAGAAAAGCGACGGACTACGTCGCTCCAAAAAGCGACGCCATTTGCCACACTGTCCGTCGCTTTTTAATAAAAAAAATTATTTTACAAAAAGTGATGGACGGCATCTCTTAGTCCGTCGCTTTTTTTTGCGGATTTTGCGCTAAATATATATATAATTAATAATTATTTATTTAATATATATAGAGACGCCGTCCGTCGCTTTTTAATAAAAATAATTATTTATAAATTAAAAAATAATTATTTATAAATTAAAAAATAACCACGTTGTCCGTCGTTTTAAACTTATTTTATTTTATTAATTAATTTTTTTAAAAAGCAACGGACGGCATCTCTTAGTCCGTCTCTTTTTGGTCAAAATATCTAGTCAAATATTTTTAAAAAGCGACGGACAGTGTCTCTTAGTCTGTCACTTTTTAGTCAAAATTTTGGTCAAATATTTTTAAAAAAGTGACGGACAAAGAGACGCTGTCCGTCGCTTTTTTTACATTATGTTGAACCAAAAAGCGGGTTTTTCCCCCATTTTTCCATCTCTCTTTCTCTCTCTTCTCTCTTCTCTCCCTTCTCTCTAAAACCAAACTATTGCGCCGCCGCCGCCCCACGCCACCCAACGCCGCCGTCGCCCTTCTCTCCTTGAGCATTAGTCCTGTCACTACCTTGCCCCGTCGGCGCCGCCACCCGTCTTCCCTACTGCCTCTTTTCCTTAGCTTGTTAAGTTTAGGGTTTAATTTTAGTTTTTTTCAATTCTAGTAATATTTGATTTGTTATAAATTAGTATATTGTTTTAGTTTGATGAATTGTGTTATTTAATTGTTAATTTGTATATTTGATTATTATTAGTTAGGTAGAGACTTAAGGATTTTTTATTTTAGGGTTTTCTTCTAAATTGGGTTTTTTAAAAATATGATTGTGAATTGAATATTAGAAGATAGATCTAACAAATAATTAGAAGTTAGAAGTTAGATTAGTTGCATTTTCCAACTTTGAAATTCTTGAATTTAGAATGTTTGACGGTTGAAGTTAGAAAAACATTCAATTGTATATGAAAGTTAGATTACTTTGAAGTAAGAAAAATTGGATAGATTAGTTGAATTTTCCAACTTAGAAGTTCTTGAATTTAGTAAGTTTGAAAGTTGAAGTTAGAAAAATTGGGGATTTTTAAATATGATTGTAAGTATTAGAAGTTAGAACTAACAAATAATTAGAAGCTACAAGTTAGAGATTAGTTGAATTTTTCAATTTGCCATTGTATTTGTGCTTATATGTATTATATTGTTGTTGAAAATTGGGTTACTTGAATTATATTCTTGAACTTAGAAATGCTTGAACTTGGAAATTCTTGAACTTAGAAATTCTAGAAATTAGATATGAACTTGAATTTTTGTAAGATTTTAGAACTTTAATTAGGTTGTGAACTTTAGAAATCTTGAATTATTATAGGATTTTAGAACTTTAGGTTGTGAACTTTAGAAATCTTGAATTATTGTGGGATTTTAGAACTTTAAGTTGTGAACTTTAGAAGTCTTGTAGGATTTTAAACTTTAGGTTGTGAACTTTAGAAATCTTGAATTATTGTAAGATTTTAGAAATTTAGGTTGTGAACTTTAGAAATTTTGAATTATTGCGGGATTTTAGAACTTTAAGTTGTGAACTTTAGAAATCTTGAATTATTGTAGGATTTTAAACTTTAGGTTGTGAACTTTAGAAATCTTGAATTATTGTATTTAGAACTTTAAAAGATTGTAAACATTAACAATCTTGAATTATTGTAGGATTTAGAACTTTAGGTTGTGAACTTTAGAAATTTTGAATTATTGTGGGATTTTAGAACTTTAAGTTGTGAACTTTAGAGAACTTGAATTTTTGTAGGATTTTAGAACTTTATAAGATTGTGAACGTTAGAAATCTTGAATTATTGTAGGATTTTAGAAATTTAAGTTGTGAACTTTACAGAACTTGAAATTTTGTAGGATTTTAGAACTTTAGGTTGTGAAACATTAGAAATCTTGAATTATTGTAGAATTTTAGAACTTTAAGTTATGAATTTTAGAAAACTTGAATTTTTGTAGGATTTTAGAACTTTAAGTTGTGAACTTTAGAGAACTTGAATTATTGTGGGATTATAGAACTTTAGGTTGTGAACTTTAGAGATCTTGATTATTTTAGGATTTTAGAACTTTAGGTTGTGAACTTTAGAAATCTTGAATTATTGTGGGATTTTAGAACTTTAAGTTGTGAACTTTAGAAATCTTGAATTATTGTAGGATTTTAAACTTTAGGTTGTGAACTTTAGAAATCTTGATTTATAGAATTTATGAATTAATTATTAGGTTGAACTTTAGAAATCTTGATAAAATATAGTCTTTATGAACTATTTGTAATTTTGAAACGAATTTTGAAAGACTTTATAAGTCTTTAAATTGTGATTTAGATATTTTTGAATGTTAATTTAAGTTTGTTGTTTTATATTTTGTGTAGCTTCTTTATAATGTTTTGTGTTTGATTGGGGGTGAACTGAACTGAACTAAATTAAATTGAATTGCTTTTGTAGGTGGGCAACAGAAACTGACAATTTTTGCTGTCAAAAAAATTACAGAAAAAGCGACGGACAGGGTGGTTTTGTCTGTCGCTTTTCTGGATTTTATTTTTTTAAAAACCCAGAAAAGCGACGGACAGGGTCCTTTAGTTCGTTGCTTTTTTGGATTTTTCAAATTTTTATTTCCAAAAAAGCAACGGACGACGTCTCATTGTCCATCGCTTTTCAAGATTCTAAAAAAATTAAAAATTAATTAAAGCGACGGACTTCGTCTCTTTTTTTTTTTAAAAAAAAAAAAACGACGAACAGCGTCGCATACTTAAAAAAAAAACAAAAGCGACGCAGTTCGTCGATTTTGGAAAAGCGTCGAGCCAAAAATCGTCGAGATTAACTGCGTCGCTTTTCCATCGATTTTTTTCGTCTCTTTTTGACAGTTTTTTTAATAGTGACTTGAAAATTTGAGTTTTTGAAGTTGTAACTTTTGGAATTTGAAGTTGTGTTCGAGCCAATCTAAAGTTTTGTGAGTGGAAGTCCAGAAACTTGGAAACGACAACAACAACATACTCAGTGAAATGACATAACTGGGGTCTGAAAGGATAAAATGTACGCAGACCTTACCACATCCATAAGATAGAGAGACTGTTTTCGAAAGACCTTCAGCTCAAATGTGGCAATTCAAGATACAAAAGAAGAAAATATAACAAGTCACAAGGAAACAGTGCAAAGTCTACCATAAGAGAGCAACAACAGTAACAAAATAGTGTAATAATCGAAACACAATAAACAACCTACTAGGATAGATTATTAAAAACAAAAATAACCCAACATCGTATGCAAGACAACACTTCACTTTGGGAACTTGAAAATATTTGAAAATCATGACGAAACAGATATTTAAAAATAATTTTTCAAAAATTACTCGTAAACTCTATGGTCAAACGCTAGCTTACTTACCAGGATCACGAACAGTGGTTCTTACAATATGACCCTTTAGGAGGAGGGATTTAATAAGGTAAGCTGCAATGAACCCTGTACCCCCTGTTACACAGTATTCTGGCATTTTCTTGGTTTCTTTTTCTTTTCAGTTTTCACAGGCTTAGGGCCATGTTGTTTAAAGAGAGCTAGATGGATTAAACGGGAAAAAATGATGATAGAAAGAAATATAACAACTAATTGCTCTATACTACAACTAAACCAAATACATGAATAGGCAAGTAATAGGACATGTTTTAACTGCCAACTAAATTTGTTAACTTAGCATCCTTCATACCCTCTTATCTTTTAATAAAAAAATCAATTTGATTGAATGACTTTATAGGTAAAATATTTATAATTAACTGACTTTGAGAAAATAAAGAAAAGTTATGTGACTTTCTAAGAGAATAAGTCATAGTTAATAAATTTAGTGAAGTTATATTGCTTTCTATTATCTCTTTTATAAATTTAGTGGCAAAGTGACGAATTTGTTAATAATTTTCCAAATTTAATATCTAATTAATATTTGATCTAGATGTATAATATTTTGTACGTCCCAAAATGAGTGTAACTTTAGAAAATAAAATTTATCCCAAAATAATTATCGCTTTAAAAATTTCAGATAAAAAATAATGATTTTTTTCAAGTCAGTATATATCCTCAAATCTCAAAAAAGGTCCAATAAAAAAAACAACTTAATAAACTATATTTTATATTTATTGTTATATTTCTTAATGAGTATGAAATGAATTAAAACACCACTTACTGAAAGAAATATAATTTTTCGTTGATGGAGCTTCTCACCACCATTGATCTCTGGCCGGGGACCATTTGCCCTAATCAAATTTGTTTGGTGGCTTTGTTGCTTGTAAAAGGATTTGGTTCTACATGCACTTGGTGGAAAATATGTCGTAACACCATTACTCAAAATATGAATTGTCTAATAAAGCCAAATTTTGAAATTACACTTAGCATAAAACAATATTATGTGGGTTGCCACAACCTTGATTAATTTTTAATTTTAACTTTTCATATGATATATTTATTATTATAAGAGTAAAAGGTATTTTGGAAATTTTTTAGGTTTGAAAGTCTTTTTTATTTTCGTTAACTCTGTGTCAAATTAAAACTAGACAAACAAATTGAAACAAAAAGATATTAAAAAAATAAATTATCATTAATATGACGGTGAATCTCTTTTGTACATGTCCAAACCATCTTTTTGCTACCAGTATGTTTTGATTGTTTTCTAACTGCTTTGATATTGCTATTTATGGTGTGTTGTCATATTATTTTTCAATCTCTGTTTCCATAATGGTTCTTCTAAATCAAAAGTCTATCAAAACAGTCTATTTACATTAAAAGTAAGAGCAGTATAGATGCTCCTCTCTTCAAATCTCACTTATAAAATTACACTAGGTATGTGATTATTGTTGTTTGTATGATAATTGAGAAAGATGGAAAAAGGATCAAATTCGTCTCTAAACTATATAAAATATTTTCGGTTTGCCCTTCATCAATAGTTGTTAATTGGTCTTGGCTCTCAAATCAACCTTTGCAAAGGTTTTTCAGTTCTATTGCTTCTTCTCGAGCTAATAACTTGTAGTGTAACATTTGACTGGAGCTGATTCATATCACAGAGCACCAGAAAGACCTAATTCTTTATTTTTTTAAATTTAAGTACAACAAAATTTGACCAGCTAAATGTTCTGATTTAAATTTTCCCTTACTACGTTAATGATGGATTAATACTTTTAATAGTTGATTAATTAGTCAACAAGACAACTTAGCCCATTTGTGTAATAACAACAAAATATGTGTTTGACCTTAACTATCAACTGTGGACTAATTTAGACCATTTCCATAATAGGTGGAAAGTAAGTAAGAACATGTTTGGTCACACTTGTAGGTCGTAGCTTGATTTATAAGTCAAAAATCATAAATTAAAATTTTTAATTTGCAACTTTTGGTTTATTTTTATATTTTTAACTTAAAAACAAGTGCTTCAAAATATTATGTAATCCTACAAAAATACTTTAAAATTATTTTAACTAAAAAGCACTTGAAAAAGTCCATTCAAACGAGCTCTAAAACCTTTGCTCTTGGAATAAAATTCCCACAATTGAAAAGTAAGTAAGAAACTTTTCTCTTGGAAAAAATAATATTACTCCCACCTTATTCCAAGTTTCAAGAAGTATCAATCCATGAATATTCCTATAAAGTAAAATATGGATTAAGTAAAATCAATCAAAAAGAGTACTTCATTTTTGAAGGGTTTTATTTTAGTAGATTAAGAGATATTAATTATTTGCTTTCAATTTTTCTTATTATTAAATAACTATACAAAATCTTAGTAGTCAATTTTAGGTTTTGAAAATATAATTAATAAAATTAGTTTAGTAAAATAAACCTCTAATAAATATTTCATAAGGAGAATATCAAGTCAACACGAGTCAAGTAAAATAAAATCGAAGAAATATAAGTAAATTGAGGAATGACATGAGAAACTCTCATACTTGTCATGATTCCAACTCATTACGAAGGTCCTCATAATTTTTTTTGAGAAAATATTTTTGGGTACCCCGGGGCGTCAAATCCATGGGCTAATACACAGGAAAAATTAAGAAATTTGCGCGATTCCTAAATAAGGGCCTGTAAATGTGGTAATGAGCGTTAAGAAAATGGTGTTAGTATACGTGATGGTTCCCCAACTCATTACGGAGGTACTCATAAAGTTTTTTGAGAAATTTTTTTGGGGTGCTCCGGGTGCCAGATCCATGGGTTAATACACACGAAAAAGTGGGGAATTTGTGCAATTCTTAAAAAAGGGCTTGTAAATGCGAAAATGGGCGTTAAAAAATGGTGTGAGTATACGTGAAGGTTCCCCAACTCATTACGGAGATCCTCATAAAGTTTTTTGAGAATTTTTTTTTTAGGTGCTCCGGGCGCTAGATCCATGGGCTAATACACATGAAAAATCGAGGAATTTAGGCGATTCCTAAAAAATGGCTTGTAAATGCGGAAATGAACGTTAAAAAAATGGTGTGAGTATATGTGAAGGTTCCCCAACTCATTACGGAGGTCCTCATAAAGTTTTTTAGAATTTTTTTTTTGGTGCCCCGGGCGCCAGATCTATGAGCAAATACACACGAAAATTTGGGAAATTTGGGTGATTCTTTAAAAAGGGCTTGTAAATGTGGAAATGAACGTTAAAAAAATGTTGTGAGTATACGTGAAAGTTCCCGAACTCATTACGGAGGTCCTCATAAAGCTTTTTGAGAAAAAAATTAGGTGTTCTGGCCGCTAGATCCATGGGCTAATACACGAAAAATTGAGAAATTTGGGCAATTTTTAAAAAAGGGCTTGTAAATGCGAAAATGGGCATTAAAAAAATAGTTTAAGTATACGTGCAGGTTCCCCAACACATTATGGTGGTCCTCATAAAGTTTATTGAGGAAACAATTGAGGGTGCTCCAGGCGCCAGATTTATGGACTAATACACATGAAAAATCGGTGAATTTGGGTCATTCTTAAAATAAAGGCTTGTAAATGCGGAAATGAGTGTTAAAAAAATGGTGTGAGAATACGTGAAGGTTCCCGAACTCACTAGAGGGTCCTCATAAAGTTTTTTGAGAAAATTTTTTTGGTTGCTCCGGTCGCCAGATCTATGGGCTAATACACACGAAAAATCGAGAAATTTGGGCGATTCTTAAAAAAAGGGCTTGTAAATACTTAAATGGCCGTTAAAAATGGTGTGAGTATACGTGAAAGTTCCCAACTCATTACGAAGGTCCTCATAAGGTTTTTTGAGAAATTTTTTTTGGGTGCTCCGGGTGCCAGATCCATGGGCTAATACACACGAAAAATTGGGAAATTCTTTAAAAATGGGCTTGTAAATGCAGAAATAAACATTAAAAAATGGTGTGAGTAAACATGAAGGTTCCCCAACTAACATTATGTGAAATTTTTTTTGGGTGCTCCGGGCGCCAGATACATGGGCTAATTCACACTAAAAATTGGGGAATTTGGTTGATTCTTAAAAAAAGGCTTGTAAATGCAGAAATAAGCGTTAAAAAAATGGTGTGAGTATACGTGAAGGTTCCCAACTTATTACGGAGGTCCTCACAAAGTTATATGGGAAAATATTTTTTGGGTGCTTCGGGCGCTAGATCCATGGGCTAATACACATGAAAAATCGGGAAATTTGGGCGATTCTTAAAAAAGGGCTTGTAAATGTATAAATGAGCGTTAAAAATGGAGTGAGTATACGTGAAGGTTCCCTAACTAATTACGAATATGTTCATAAAGTTTTCTGGGAGTTTGTTTTTGGGTGGTCCGGGTGCCAGATCCATGTAACACACATAAAAAAAATGGGAAATTTGGGCGATTATGAAAAAAGGGCTTGTAAATGCGGAAATGGGCGTTAAAAAATGGTATGAGTATACTTGAAGTTTTCTCAACTCATTACGGAGGGCCTCATAAACTTTTTTGAGAAAATAATTTTGGGTGCTTTGGGCGCCAGATCCATAGGCTTATACACACGAAAAACGGGGAATATGAGCGATTCTAAAAAAAAGACTTGTAAATGAGGAAATTGTGTTAAAAAAATAGTGTGAGTATATGTGAAGGTTTCCCATCTCATTACGGGGGTCCTCATAATATTTTTTGAGAAACAAATTTTGGGTGCTCTGGGTGCCAGATCCATGTGATAATACATACAAAAATCGGAAAATTTGGGTGATTCTTAAAAAATGGCTTGTATGTGCGGAAATAGGCGTTAAAAAAAACGGTTTGAGTATATGTGGAAGTTCCCCCAACTCATTACATATTTCCTCATAAAGTTGTTTGAGAAAAGAAATTTTGCGCCAAATCTATGGGCATACACACGAAAAATCAAGGAATTCGGGCGATTCTTAAAAAAAAAGGCTTGTAAATGCGGAAATGGGAGTTAAAAAATGGTGTGAGTATACGTGAAAGTTTCTCAACTCATTACGGAGGTCCTTATAAAGTTTTTGAGAAAAGAAATTTGAGTGCGCCAAACGCCAGATCCATGGGCTAATACACAAAAAAAATCAGGGAATTTGGAAGATTCTTAAAAAAAAGGATTTGTAAATGTGGAAATGAGTTTTAAAAAAATGGTGTGTGCATAAGTAAAGGTTCCCGAATTCATTACGGAGATTCATATTAGCTTTTTTGAGAAAAAATATTTGGGTGCTCTGAGCGCCGGAACCATGGCTAATACACACAAAAAAATTGGGGAATTTGGGCGATTCTTAAAAAAAAGGCTTGTAAATACGGAAATGAGAGTTAAAAAATAGTGTGAGTATACGTGAAAGTTCCTCAACTCATTACGGAGGTCCTCATAAAAATTTTTGTGAAAACAATTATGGGTTCTCCGACCGCCAAATCCATGGGCTAATGCACACAAAAAATTGAGAAATTTGGGCGATTCTTAAAAAGGGCTTGTAAATGCAGAAATGGGCATGTGTGAGAATATGTGAAGGTTCCCCAACTCATTTCGAAGGTCCTCATAAAAGTTTTTGAGAAAATAAATTTAGGGTTCTTCGGGCGCCAGATCAATGGGCTATTACACACGAAAAATTAGAGAATTTGGATGATTCTTAAAAAAGGTTTGTAAATGCGAAAATGAGCGTTAAAAAAATTGAGTGAGTATAACGTGAGTTCCTCAACTCATTACAGATGTCCTCATAAAGATTTTGAGAATTTTTTTGGGTGCTCCTGACGCTTGATCCATGTGTTAAAACACAAGAAAAACTGGGAATTTGGGTGAGTCTTAAAAAAATGTTTGTAAATGCAGAAATGGGCGTTGAAAAAATGTGTGAGTATACATGAAGGATCCCCAACTCATTACGAAGGTTCTCATAAAGTTTTTTGAGCTACGGGCGCCAGATCCATCGTCTAATACACACGAAAAATTGGGGAATTTGGGCGATTCATAAAAAAGGGTTTGTAAATGCGGAAATGGGCGTAAAAAAAATGGTGTGAGTTTACGTGAAGGTTCCCCAACTCATTACAGAGGTCCACATAAAGTTTTTTTGACAAAACAATTTTGGGTGCTCCGGGCGCTAGATCCATGGGCAATTTACACACGAAAAATTGGGCAATTTGGGCGATTCTTAAAAAAAGGTTTTGTAAATGCGAAAATGGGAGTTAAAAAAATGGTGTGAGTATACGTGAAGGTTCTCCAACTCATTACGGAGGTCCTCATAATGGTTTTTGAGAAAAGCTTTTTGGGTGCTCCGGGTGCTAGATCAATGGGCATTACGTATGAAAAATTGGTAAATTTTGGCGATTTTTAAAAAAACGCTTGTAAATGCGGAAATAGAAGTTAAAAAATGGTGTTGGTATACATGAAGGTTCTCCAAATTATTACGGAGGTCCTCATAAAGAGTTTTGAGGAAAAAGGTTTTGGATGCTCTAAGCGCAAGATCCATGGGCTCATACACATGCAAAATCGAGGAATTTGGGCGATTCTTAAAAAATGGCTTGTAGGTGTGGAAATGGGCGTTAAAAATGGTGTGAGCATATGTGAAGGTTCTGCAACTCATTACAGAGGTCCTCATAAAGTTTTTATGAAAACGTTTTGGGTGCTCTAGCGCCAGGTCCATATGTTAATACACATGAAAAATTAGGGAATTTGGACGATTTTTAAAAAAGGGGTTGTAAATGCGGAAATGGACGTTAAAAATTTTGTGAGTACACGTGAAGACTCCCGAACTCATTACGGAGGTCCTCATAAAGGTTTTGCCAAGATCCATGGGATAATTAATACACACAAAAAATTAGAGAATTTGGGCAATTCTTAAATGAGGGCTTGTAAATGAGAAATGAGGGTTTAAAAAATGGTGTGAGTATTACGTTGAAGGTTTCTCCAACTTATTACGGAGGTCCTCATAAAGTTTTTTGAGAAAAGAAATTTTGGGTGCTCTGGGTGCCAGATCAATGGGCTAATACACACGAAAAATCAAGAAATTTGGGGCTATTCTTAAAAAAAATGCTTGTAAATGCAGAAATGGGAGTTAAAACAAATGATGTGCGTATACGTAAAGGTTTCCAATTCATTACGGAGGTCCTCATAAAGTTTTTTAAGAATTTTTTTTTGGTTGCTCCAAGTGCTAGATTCATGGGCTAATACACAGGAAAAATTAGAGAATTTGGACGATTTTTAAAAAAATGGCTTGTAAGTGCGTAAATAGGTGTTAAAAAATGGTGTGAGTATACGTGAAGACTTCCTAACTCATTACATAGGTCCTCATAAAGTTGTTTGAGAAAAGAAATTTTGGGTGCTCCGGGCGCCATATCCATGGCCATATACACGAAAGCAAGGAATTTGGCGATTCTTAAAAAAAAGGGCTTGTAAATGCAGAAATGGAGTTAAAAAAATGGTGTGAGTATACGTGAAAGTTCCCCAACTCATTACGAAGGTTCTCATAAAGTTTATTGAGAAAAAAATTTGAGGGCTCCAATCGCCCGATCCATGGGCTAATACACAGAAAAAATAAGGGAATTTGGACGATTCTTAAAAAAAAGGTATGCAAATGCGGAAATGGGTGTTAAAAAAATGGGTGTGAGTATACATGAAGGTTTCCTAATTCATTACGGAGATCCTTATAAAATATTTTGAGAATAAAAATCTGGGTGCTCATAGCGCTGGATCCATGGGTTAATACACACAAAAAATCGGGGAATTTGGTGATTCTTAAAAAAGGGTTTGTAAATGCGAAAATAGGCGTTAAAATATGGTGTGAGTATACTTGAAGGTTCCCCAACTCATTATGGAGGTCCTTATAAAGTGTTTTGAGAAAACAATTATAGGTGCTCCGGGCGCATTATCCATGGGCTAATACATACGAAAAATGGAGAAATTCGACCGATTCTTTTAAAAAGCTTATAAATGATGAAATGAGCGTTAAAAAACGGTGTGAGTATATGTGAAAGTTTACCAACTCATTATAAAAGTCCTCATAAAGGTTTTTGAGAAAATAAATTTAGGGTTCTTCTGGCACCGGATCAAAAGGCATTAACACACGAAAAGTTAGAGAATTTAGACGATTCTTAAAAAAGGGCTTATAAATGCGGAAATGACCGTTAGAAAAATTGTGATTATACGTGAGTTCCTCAACTTTTACGGAGGTCCTCATAAAGGTTTTTGAGAAAAACAAATTGAGTGCTACTGGCACTTGATCTATGGGCTAATACACACGAAAAATTGAGGAATTTGGGTGATTCTTAAAAGAGGGCATGTAAATGCGAAAATGGGCATTAAAAAATAATGTGAGTATATGTGAAGGTTTCCCAAATCATTACAGATGTTCTCATAAAGTTTTTTGAGAAAATTCTTTTTGGTGCTATGGGCGCTAGATCCATGAGCTAATACACACGAAAAATCAAGAAATTTGGACGATTCTTAAAAAGGGGTATATAAATGTGGAAATGGGCATTAAAAAAACGGTGTGAGTATACTTGAAGGTTCCCCAACTCATTACGGAGGTCTTCATAATGTTTTTTTGAGAAAAAATATTTAGGGTTCTCCGGGCGCCAGATCAATGGGCTAATACACACGAAGAATAGGGGAATTTTGACGATTCTTAAGAAAGGGCTTGTAAATGCGGAAATGGGCCTTCAAAAAATGGTGTAAGTATACGTGAAAGTTACCTAACTCATTGTAGAGATCCTCATAAAATTTTCTGAGAATTTTTTTTTTTGGTGCTCCGGGCGCCTGAACCATGGGCGGATTAATACATACGAAAAATTGAGGAATTTGGGCATTCTTAAACAAAGGGCTTATAAATGAGGAAATGGACGTTAAAAATGTTGTGAGTATACATGAAGGTTCCTTAACACATTATGATGGTCATGATAAAGTTTTTTGAGAAAAATGTTTAGGGTGCTCCAGGCCCCTAATTCATGGGCTAATACACACGAAAAATCGAGAAATTTGGGAGATTTTCAAAAAAGGGATTGTAAATGCGAAAATGAACGTTAAAAAAATTGTGTGTGTATGTATACGTGAAAGTTCGCCAACTCATTACGGTGGTAATCATAATGTTTTTTGAGAAAAACCTTTTGGGTGCTCCGGGCGCTAGATTCATAGGCTTATACACACGAAAAATCGGGGAATTTGGGCGCTTTTTAAAAAAAGACTTGTAAATACGGAAATGAGAGTTAAAAAAATGGTATAGGTATACATGAAGGTTCCCCAACTCATTACGGAGGTCCTCATAAAGAGTTCTTAGAATTTTTTTGGATACTCTGGGCGTAAGATCCAAGGACTAAAGATAATTCAAAATCGGGAAATTTGAGCGATTCTTAAGAAAATGCTTATAAGTGCAGAAATGGTCGTTAAAAATGGTGTGAGTATATACGTGAAGGTTCCCCAACTCATTACGGAAGTCCTCATTAAGTTTTTTAAGAAAAATATTTTGGGTTCTCTGACGCCAGATCCATGTGCTAATACACATGAAAAATCGAAGAATTTGGGCGATTCTGAAAAAGGGCTTGTAAATGCGGAAATTGACGTTAAAAAAAGTTGTGATTATACGTGAAGACTTCCCAACACATTACGGAGGTCCTCTTAAAGGTTTTCGCGAGATGCATGGCCTAATACGTGAAGGTTCCCAAACTCATAATGTTTTTTGAGAAAAAAAAATTTGGGTGCTCCAGGCGCCAGATCCATTGGCTTATACACACGAAAAATAGATGCGGAAATGGGCGTGAAAAAATGGTATAAGTATACGTGGTGGTTCCCCAATTCAATGCGGAAGTCCTCATAAAGTTTTTTTAGAAAATTATTTTGGGTGCAAAGGGCGACGGATCCAGGGGCTAATACATATGTAAAATAGAGGAATTTGCGCGATAACTAAAGAAGGGCTGTAAATGCAGAAATGGGCGTGAAAAAAATGGTGTGAGTATATATTGTGGTTCCCCAACTCAATACGGAGGTCCTTATAAAGTTTTTTGATAAAACTTTGTTGGGTGCTCCGGGCTCCAGATCCATGGGCTAATACATGGAAAATTGAGAAATTTGCACGATTGCTGAAAAAGGGGCTGAAGATGCGGGAATGGATGTAAAAAATGGTGTGAGGATAAGTGATGGTTCTCCAACTCAATACCGAGGTCCTCATAAAGTTTTTTGAGAAATTCTTTTTGAGAGCTTTGGGCGCCAGATCGATTGGCTAATACACACGAAAAATAGAGAAATTTGCGCATTTGCTAAAAAAGGGGCTGTAGATGCGAAAATGTCCATTAAAAAAAGATGTGAGTATATGTGATGATTCCCCAACTCATTACGGAAGTTCTCATAAAGTTTTTTGATAATTTTTTTTGGGTGTTCTGGGCGCCAGATTAATGGGCTAATACACATGAAAAACAGAGGAATTTGCGCAATTGGTAAAAATGGGTTGTAGATGCGTAAATGGGCGTGAAAAAAATGGTGCGAGTATACGTGATGGTCCCCAACTCAATACGAAGGTCCTTATAAAGTTTCTTGAGAAAAAAAAATGGTGGTCCAGGCGCCAAATCCATGAGTTAATACACTAAAAAAATATGGGAATTTACACGATTGCTAAAAAATAGGGGTGTAGATGTGAAAATGGGGGAGAAAAAAATGGTGGGAGTATACGTGGTGGTTTACCAAACTCAGTATGGAAGTCTTCATAACATTTTGGATAAAAATATTTTTGGGGGATCCGGGCGCCATATCAATAGGCTAATACACACGAAAAATTGAGGAATTTACGGTATTGCTAAAAAGGGGCTGTTGATTGCTGATATGGCGTGAAACAATGGTATGAGTATACGTGATGGTTCCCCAAATCAATATGGAGGTCCTCATAAAGTTTTTTGATAAAAACATTTTAGGTGCTCCGGGCACCAGATCTATGGATATACACGAAAAATAGAGGAATTTGTGCGATTGCTAAAAAAAGAGTTGTAGATGCGGAAATGGGAGTGAAAAAAATGGTGTGAGTATATACGTGATGGTTCCCCAACTCAATACGGAAGACGTCATAAAGTTTTTTGAGAATAATTTTTTGGTTCCCCCGGGTGCCAGATCTATTGGCTTTAATAGACGAAAAGTCGAACAATTTATGCGATTGCTAAAAAGGGTTGTAGATGTGGAAATGTAGTGAAAAGTATGGTTCAATATACGTGGTGGTTCCCCAACTCAATATGAAAGTCCTTCTAAAGTATTTTGAGAAATTATTTTGGGTGCTTTGGGCGTTGTATCCATGGACTAATACACATAAAAAATAGAGGAATTTGGCGCGATAGATAAAAAAAGAGCAGTAGTGTGAAAATGGGTGTGAAAAAAATGTGTGAGTATACGTGATGGTTTCCAAACTAAATATGGAAATCCTTATTAAAAAAAATTAGAAAAAAAAATTTGGGTGCTCCGGGCGCTAGATCCATTGGCTAATATACACGAAAAATAGAGAAATTTGCTCGATTGCTAAAAAAGGGGATGTAGATACGATTATGGGGGTGAAAAAATAGTGTGAGTATACGTCGTGGTTTTCTAATTAAATACGGAGGTCCTCATAAAGTTTTTTGGGAAAAAACTTTTGGGTGCTCCGAGCGCCAGATCCATGCGCTAATATACACGGAAAATAGAGGAATTTGCGCGATTGCTAAATAAGGGGTTATAGATGCGGAAATGTGTGTGAAAAAAATTGTGTGAGTATACGTGTTAGTTCCCCAACTCAATACAACATCGTCATAGAGTTTTATGAGAAATTTTATTTGGGTGCTCTGGGCATGCTAGGTCCATGGCCTAATACACACGAAAAATAGAGAAATTTGCGCGATTGCTAAAAAAAGGGTTGCAGATGCGAAAATGGGCGTGAAAAACTGGTGTGAGTATAGGTGATGGTTCTGCAACTCAATACAGAGATCTTCACAAAGTTTTTTTGAGAAAAAAATTTGGGTGCTGTGGGCGTTAGATCAATGGCTAATATACACGAAAAATAGAGGACTTTGCGCGATTGCTAAAAAAGGGATTGTAGATACGAAAATGGGGGTGAAACAAATTGTGTGAGTATACGTCGTGGTTCCTAATTCAATATGGAGGTCCTCATAATGTTTTCTGGGAAAATTTTTTGTGTGCTCCAGGCTCCAGATCTATGGGCTAATAGACACGAAAAATAGAGGAATTTGCGCGATTACTAAATAAGGGGCTATAGATACGAAAATGTACATGAAAAAAATCATGTGAATATACGTGTTGGTTTCCAAACTAAATGCAGATGTGCTTATAAAGTTCTAAGAGAAAATTTTTTTAGGTGCTCTAGGCGACAGGTCCATGGGATAGTACACACGAAAAATAGAGGAATTTGCGCGATTGCTAAAAAATGGGTTGTAGATGTGGAAATCAGCGTAAAGCAATTATGTTAGTATACGTGATAGTTTCCCAACTCAATACGAAGGTCCTCATAAATTATTTTGAGAAAAATTGTTTGGGTGCTCCGGCGCCAGAATTATGGGTATACATACGAAAAATAGAGGAATTTGCGCGATTGTTAAAAAAAGGGTTGTAGATGCGGAAATGAACGTGAAAAAAATGGTGTAAGTATACGTGATGGTTCCCCAACTCAATAATGAGGTCGTCATAAGGGGGTTGTAGATGCGTAAATGGGCGTGAAAAAATGGTGTGAGTAAACGTGATGGTTCCTCAACTCAATACAGAGGTTGTCATAATGCTTTTTGAGAAAAAAAATTGGGTGCTCTAGGCGCCAGATCCATAGGCTAATACACACAAAATATAGAGGAATTTGCGCGATTGCTAAAAAATGGGTTGTAGATGTGGAAATGAGCGTAAAAAAATGGTGTAAGTATACATGATGATTTCCCAACTCAATATGAAGGTCCTCATAAAAATTTTTGAGAATTTTTTTTGGGTGCTCTAGGCGCTATAATTATGGGCTAATACATATGAAAAATAGAGGAATTTGCGCGATTGTTAAAAAATGGGTTGTTGATGCGAAAATGGGCGTGAGTATACGTGATGGTTCCCCCAACTCAAGAAGGAGGTCCTCATAAATTTTTTAAGAAAATACTTATGGGACCTCCAGGTGCCAGATTCATGGGCGAACAAACTCGAAAAAATAGAGAAATTTGCGCAATTGTTAAAAGGGGGTTGTAGATGCGTAAATGGGCCTGGAAAAATGGTGTGAGTAAACGTGGTGGTTCCCCAACTCAATACGGAGATCGACATAATGCTTTTTGAGAAAAAAAAATCCAGATCCATGGGTTAATACACACGAAAAATAGAGGAATTTGCGCGATTGCTAACAAAGGGGCTGTAGATATGGAAATGGTCGTGAAAATAATGTTGAATATACGTGGTGGTTCCCAAACTTAATACAGAGATCCTCATAATGGTTTTTGAGAAAAAAATTTGGGTGCTTCGTGCGCCCGAATTATTGGCTAATACACACGAAAAATAGAAAAATTTGCGGGATTTCTAATATGGGGGGTTGTAGATGCAATAATGGACGTGAAAAAAATGGTCTGAGTATACGTTATTGTTCCCCAACTCAATGTAGAGGTCCTCACATATACGAAAAATAGAGAAATTTACGTGATTGCTAAAAAAAAAGGTTGTAGTGTGGATATGGGCGTGAAAAAAATAGTGTGAGTATATGTGGTGGTTTTCCAACTCAATACGAAGGTTTTCATAAAGTTTTTTGAGAATTTTTTTTGGGTGGTAAGCGCTCCAGATACATGGACTAACACACACGAAATATAGAGGAATTTGCATGATTACTAAAAAAGAAGTTGTAGATGCGGAAATGGGCGTGAAAAAAATGGTGTGAGTATACTTTGTGGTTCCCCAACTAAATACAGAGGTCCTCATAAAATTTTTTGAGAAATAATTTTGGGTACTTCGGGCGCCCGAATTATGGTCTAATACACACGAAAAATAGAAGAATTTGTGGGATTTCTAAAAACGGGGGTTGTAGATGCGAAAATGGACGTAAAAAAAATGGTATGAGTATACGTTATTGTTTCCCAACTCAATACAGAGGTCCTCACAGATCCATAGGCTAATATACATAAAAAATAGACGAATTTGCTTGATTGCTAAAAAAAAGGCTGTAGTGCGGATATGGGCGTGAAAAAACTGGTGTGGGTATACATGGTGGTTTCCCAACTCAATACGGAGGTCCTCATAAAGTTTTATGAGAAAAAAAAATTGGGTGCTCCGGGTACCAGAATTATGGTCAAATACACATGAGAAATAGAGAAATTTGTGTGATTGCTAAAAAGGGGTTTTTGATGCAGAAATGGGGGTGAAAAAAATGGTGTGATTATACATGATGGTTTCCCAAATCAATACGAAGGTCCTCATAAAGTTTTTTTTTTTAAAAAAAATTGGATGCTCCGGGCACCAGATCAATCGGCAAATACACACGAAAATAGAGAAATTTGTGCAATTGCTAATAACGGGGATGTTGATACAGAAATGGGCGTGAAAGAAATGGTTTGAGTATATGTTACGATTCCCCAAGTCAATACAGACGTCCTTATAAAGTTTTTTTACTAAAAAATTTTGGGTGCTCTGGACACCAGATCCATAGGCTATACACGAAAAATAGAGGAATTTGCGCAATTACTAAAGATTGGGCTGTAGATGCGAAAATAGAGTGAAAAGTATGGATAAGTGTAAGTGGTGGTTCCCCAACTCAATATGGAGGTCTCATAAAGTATTTTGAGAAAAAAAAAATTGGGTGCTTCCGGCGCCAGATCCATGGACTAAAACACACAAAAAATAGAGGAATTTGCGCAATTGCTATAAAGGGTGCTATAAATGCGAAAATTGACGTGAAAAAAATAGTGTGAGTATACGTGATGGTGTCCAAATTCAATACGGAGGTCCTCATAAAGGTTTTTGAGAAAAAACTTTTTGGGTGCTCAAGGCGCCAGATCCATGGGCTAATACACATGAAAAATAGTGAAATTTGCGCGATTGCTAAAAAATGGGTTGTAGTACGGAAATGGGAGTGTAAAACATGGTATGAGTATACGTGGTGGTTCCCAACTTAATACGGAGGTCTTCATAATATTTTTTGAGAAAAAAATTGGGTCATTCTGGCAGTAAAATTGTGGGCTAATACACACGAAAAATAGAGGAATCTGCGTGATTGCTAAAAAAGGGGATGTAGATGCAAAAATATGCGTGAAAAAATTGTGTGAGTTTACGTGAGGGTTCCCCAAATCATTATGGAGGTACTCACAAAGTTGTTTGACAAATTTTTTTTTTGGTGCTTTGGGCGCCAAATCCATGGGCTAATACACATGAAAAATAGAAGAATTGCGCGATTGCTAAATAATTGGCTTGTAGTGCATAATAGGCGTGAAAAAAATGGTGTGACTATACGTGGTGATTTCCCAACTCAATACGGAGGTCCTCACAAAGTTTATTGAGAAATTTTTTTTGGTTTCCCCGGGCGCCAAAATTATGGGCGAATACATACGAAAAATAAAGGAATTTGCGTGATTGCTAAAAAAAGGGTTGTTGATGCGGAAATGAGCGTGAAAAAAATGGTGTGAGTATACGTGATGATTACCCAACTCAATACGGAGGTCCTTATAATGTTTTTTGAGAAAAAAATTGGGGTGCTTCGGGCGCCATATCCATGGGCTGGAATTGCAGGATATCTAAAATAGGGGTTGTAGATGCGAAAATGGACGTGAAAAAATAGTGTGAGTATACGTGATGGTTCACAAACTCAATACGGAAGTACTCATAAAGTTGTTTGATAAAAAAAATTTGGGTACTCAAAGTGCCAGTTCCATGGACTAGTACACACGAAAAAGAGAGGAATTTGTGAGATTGCTAAAAAAATGGGGTTGTAGATGCGAAAATGGACGTGAAAAAATGGTGTGAGTATATGTGATGGTTCCCAAACTCAATACGGAAGTCCTCATAAAATTTTTTGAGAAAAAATATTTTTGGGTGCTCACGACACCATATCCATGGGCTAACATACGAAAATAGAGGAATTTGCACGATTGCTAAAATAAGGGTTGTAATGCAAAAAAAAATGTGAAAAAAATGGTGTGAGTATACTGGTGGTACCCCAACTCAAAACGGAGGTTCTTATAAAGTTTTTTGACAAAAAAAATGTTGGTGCTCTGGGTGCCAGATCAATGGGCTTATACACACATAAAATAGAGAAATTTGTGTGATTGTTATAAAAGGGGGTGTAGATGCGAAACTGGGCGTGAAAAAAATGGTGTGAGTATACGTGATGGTTCCCAACACAATAATGGAGGTTCTCATAAAGTTTCTTGAGAAAAAAAAATTTGGGTACTCTGGGCGCTAAATCCATAGGCTTATACATACGAAAAATAGAGAAATTTACGCGATTGCTAAAAAAGGGTTGTAGATGCGGAAATGGCGTTAAAAAAAATGGGTCAGTACACGTGGTGGTTCCCCAGCTAAATACGGAGGTCCTCATAATGTTTTTTGAGAAAAATATATAAGGTGCTTCGGGCGCTTGATCCATGGACTAATATACACGAAAAGTAGAGGAATTTGCGTGATTGTTAAAAATGGGGTTCTAGATGCGAAAATGGACGTGAAAAAAAGGTGTGAGTATGTGTGATGGTTTCCAAACTCAATACGAAGGTCCTCATAAAGTTTTTCAGATTTTTTTTGGATACTCAAGGTGCCAAATCCATTGACTAATACAAACGAATAATAGAGGAATTTGCGTGATTGCTAAAAAAAATGGTTGTAGTGTGAAAATGGGCTTGAAAAAAATGGTGTGAGTAAACATGGTGGTTCTCCGACTTAATACATCGGTCATCAAAAAGTTTTTTGAGAAAAAAATTTGGGTGCTCCGGGCGCCAGATTCGTGGGCTAATACTCACAAAAAATATAGGAACTGCCAGATTACAAAAAAAAATGTTGAAGATGCGGAAATGGGCGTGAAAAAAATGGTGTGAGTATACATGGTGGTTCCCCAACTAGATACGGAGGTACTCATAAAGTGTTTTGAGAATTTTTTTTTGGGTGATTCGGGCGCTATATTCATGGGCTAATACACACGAAAAATAGAGGAATTTGCGCGATTGCTAAAAATAAGGTTGTAGATGCGGAAATGGGTGTGAAACAAATGGTGTGGGTATATGTGGTGGTTCCCCAACTCAATACGGAGGTCCTCTTTAAGTTTTTTGAGAAAAGTATTTAAAGGTAGTCCGGGTGCTAGATATCTACATGGCCTAATATATACGAAAATATATTAATTTGTGCGATTGCTAAAAAAGGGCTGTAGAAGCGAAAATGGGTGTAAAAAAAAGATGTGAGTATTCGTGATGGTTTCCCAACTTAATACGGAAGTCCTCATAAAAAGATTGAGAAATTGTTTTTGTGTGCTCCAGGGCACCAGATCTATGGGCTAATACATACGAAAAATAGAGAAATTTGCGCGATTGCTAAAAAAAGGGTTATAGATGTGGAAATGCGCGTAAAAAAATAGTGTGAGTATACGTGGTAGTTCCCCAACTCAATACAGAGGTGGTCATAAATTTTTTTGAGAACAAAATTTTGGGTGCTCCGAGCGCCAGATCAATGGGCTAATACTCACAAAAAATAAAGAAATTTGCGTGATTACTAAAAAAAGTGTTGTAGATGCAGAAATGGCGTGAATAAAATGGTGTGAGTATACGTGATGGTTCTCAACTCAATACGGAGGTCTTCATAAATTGTTTTGAGACAAAAAAATTTAGGTGCTCCAGGTGCTATATCCATTAGCTAATACACACGAAAAATAAAGAAATTTGCCAAATTACTAAGAAAGTTGTTGTAAATGCGGAAATGGGCATGATTAAAATGGTGTGAGTATACGTGGTGGTTCTCCAACTCAATATGAAGGTCCTCATAAAGTGTTTTGAGAAAAGAAATCTGGGTGATTCGGGAGCCAGATCCGTGGGCTAATACACACGAAAAATATAGAAATTTGTGCGATTACTAAAAAGGGGTTATCGATGCGGAAATAAGCGTGAAAAAAATGGTGTGAGTTTACGTGGTGGGCCCCAACTCACTATGGATGTCCTCATAAAGTTTTTTGAGAAAAAAATGTTGGGTTCTCCGGCGCCAGATCTATGAGCTAATACACACAAAAAATAGAAGAATTTGCGTGATTGATACAAAGGGGTAGTAGATGCGAAAAGGGGCTTGAAACAAATGGTGTGAGTATACGTGATGGTTCCCAAACTAAATACAGAGGTCCTCATAATTTTTTTGAGAAAATAGTTTTAGGTGCTCTGGGTGCCAGATCCATGAGATTATATACACGAAAAATAGAGAAATTTGTGCATTTGCTAAAGAAGGGATAGTAGATGTGGAAATGGGCATGAAAAAAAATGGTGTGAGTATATGTGGTGGTTCCCTAACTAAATACAGAGGTCCTCATAAAGATTTTTGAGAAAAAAAATTGGATGCTCTAAGCGCAAGATCCATAGGCAAATATACACACGAAAAATAGAGGAATTTGTGCGATTGTTAAAAAAGGGGATGTAAATGCGGAAATTGCGTGAAAAAAATAGTGTGAGTATACGTGACGGTTCCCCAACTCAATACAGAGGTGCTCATAAAATTTTTTGAGAAATTTTTTTAGGTGCTTCATGCGCCAGATCCATAAGCTATTACACACGAAAAATAATAGAATTTGCGCAACAACTATAAAAGGGGTTGTAGATGCGGAAATGGGGGTGAAAAAAATGGTGTGCGTATACGTGGTGGTTCCTCAACTCAATACAGAGGTCCTCATAAATTTTTTTGCGTGATCTGGGCGCCAGATCTATGGGCTAATACACACGATAAAAAGATAAATTTACTCGGTTGCTAAAAAAGGGGTGAAAATACGAAAATGAGCGTAAAAAAATTGTGTGAGTATACGTGGTGGTCCCCAACTCATTATGGAGGTCCATAAAAAGTTTTTTGTGAAATTTTTTATAGGTGCTCTGGGCACCAGATCCATGAGCTAATATTAACACACGAAAAATAAAAGAATTTGCGCAATTGCTTAAAAAGAGTTGAAGATGCGGAAATTGGCTTGAAAGAAATGATATGAATATACGTTGTGGTTCCCCAACTCAATACGGTGGTCCTCATAAAGTTTTTTGAGAAAAAATATTTGGGTGCTCCGAGTGCTAGATCAATGGGCTAAACACACGAAAAATTATGGAATTAGCGCGATTGCTAAAAAAGGGGTTGTAGATGCGGAAATGGGCGTGAAAAAAATGGTGTGAGTATACGTGGTGGTTCCCCAACTCAGTAAGGATGTTTTCATAAAGTTTTTTGAGAAAAAAAAATTATGTGCTCTAAGCACCAGATCTAGGGGAAAATCCACACAAAATATAGAAGAATTTGTGTGATTTCTAAAAAAGGGGTTGTAGATGAGGAAATGGATGTGAAAAAAAATAGTTTGAGTAAACGTGCTGGTTCCCAAGTCAATACGGATGTCGTCATTAAGTTTTTTGAGAAAAAAATTTTGGGTGCTTCGGGCGCCAGATCCATTGCTAATACACACGAAAAATTGATCAACCTGCGCGATTGCTAAAAAAAGAGTTGTAGATGCGTAAATTGGAGTGAAAAAAAATTGTGTGAATATATGTGGTGGTTCTCCAACTCAATACAGAGGTCTTCATAAAGTTTTTTGAGAAAAAACATTTCGGTGCTCCGAAAACCAGATCCATGGGCTAATACCCACGAAAAATAGAGGAATTTGTGCGATTGCTAAAAAAAGGGTTGTTGATGCGGAAATGGGTGTGAAAAAAATAATGTGACTATATGTGGTGGTTTCCCAACTCAATAAAGAGGTCCTCATAAAGTTTTTTAAGAAAAAAATTTGGATGCTCCGGGCGCCAAATCTGTGGTATACACACGAAAAATAGAGGAAGTGTGATTGCTAAAAAAGGGGTTGTAGAAGTGGAAATGTGCATGAAAAAAATTGTGTGAGTATACGTGGTGATTCTGTAACTCAATACAGAGTTCCTCATAAATTTTTTTGAGAAAAAACTATGGGTGCTTCGAGCGCCAGATCCATGGTATACACACGAAAAATAGAGGAAGCACGATTGCTAAAAAAAGGGTTGTAGATGCGGAAATGGGCGTGAGATAAATTGTGTGAGTATTCGCGATGGTTCCCCAACTCAATACGGAGGTCGTCATAAAGTTTTTTGAGAATTTTTTTTTGGGTGCTCCGTGCGCTAGATTCATGGATTAACACACGAAAAATAGTGGAATTTGCGCGATTGCTAAAAAAGGGTTGTAGATGTGGTAATGGACGTGAGAAAAATGGTGTGAATATTCATGATGGTCCCTAACTCAATACAGAGGTCCTTATAAATTTTTTTGAATTTTTTTTGGGTGCTCTGAGCATAAATCTATGGGTTAATACACGCGAAAAATTAAGGAATTTGTGTGAATGACTACTACTAACTCAAGCTACCCTTTAAATACATCTTACAATGCTAAGTCAAGCTACCCTTAGGAGAGTATAGATCCTCAATCCTAAGCTACCCTTAGGAGGTATAAGCCTTCAATCCTATGCTACCATGAAACGGTCTTGTCTTACCAAGTCAAGCTATACATGAAGGGATCATATATCACAACTTCAAGCTATTCTAGTTTAACAATGCTTTGATTCATTTTAGGTGATTAGATTTTCAACCTAGAATCATTCTATGTGAGAGAACCTTGGATCTCCTAGCATATTTATGCCTCAGTGTGTAAATGAGTAACAATACACAACAAGATCACATCATATTAGCTTTACCCCTCAAAGCCCTAACATTGATAACTACAAGCCTTATTCTCAAGCTTTACTTCGTACTACCATCATTATACCTAGATTTCAAGGTATTCTAATCACATCCTTCATTAATAGGTAATTCTAGTCATAATTGATCGTAAAGGTTCAAATTCAACTTTAATAGTTATGATCCTTCATATTCAATAAAGTTTAGTTCAACTCATGTCTATATGTTCCTAACTTTGAACAGCTACGACACATGACATTGATTTTAGAAGATCAATTCTAATCCTTCAATTTCACCTTTCATGGCATAAACCCACACAATATCAAATACATCAATCAGACTAGGGTTAACTATAGAAATCACATAAATTTATCATAATATCATAATTCAATTCTAATTCAATCATATTAAGTATTATCCACTAGATTGGAATCATACTTAAACACTACCCACAATGTAGGAAGAAATCCTAGCTAGAATTGGGTTTTGACTTCACAATTGGGGGAAAACCTTGGGGGTCTATGGGTGGAAGAACCCATAGATGAACAAGCTAACATAACTTAATTCAAAGCCCTCACCAAGTTTGAAACAATGGAGGAAAATCTTGCCTACTTCCTTCTCTTCTTCTTCTTCTTCACTTCTAGAGAGAGAATTATTTAAAGAGAATTGGGGGTCTTGAAAGAATGAATTAATTCACTTAGTTTAGGGGTCTATTAGGCTTATATAGGTGGTTTAATAACTAACTAACCGGCCTTACTTAACCCCTAACTAATTATCAATTAACCCTTAAGCCCCTAACTTAAAACAACTTTACTTAAAAATTTCCCCACCCATGAGACCACACCCACGGACTGTACTGGTTACTCGTGGGTGAGGGTCTGGGGCTAAAATTTGCAGGGACATTCAGGCCTTTACATTGGTGGTCCTTGGGGGGTCGTACCTTGACGCCCTAACCCTAACACCCTCACTCTAAGTACGAGAATCATTTGTCTGATTTTTAACCCTCATACCAAACTCCAAAACCCTAACACAAGGCTCTAGAACTCTCTAGTTTAGTTCACTAGTTTCCGGGTATAACAAGATGCAGAAATGGGAATGAAAACAATGGTGTGAGTAAACGTGATGGTTCCCCAACTCAATAGGGACGTCCTCATAATTTTTTTGATAAAATATTTGGGTGCTCTGGGCTTCAGATCCATGTGCTAATACACACGAAAAATAGAGGAATTTCCGCAATTGCTAAAAAGGGGATGTAGATGCAGAAATGGGCGTGAAAAAAATAGTGTGAGTATACATGATGGTTCCCTAAGTCAATACGGAGGTCCTCATAAAGCTTTTTGAGAAAAAAAATTTGGGTGCTCCTGGTGCTAGATCCATGGGCTAATACACATGAAAAATAGAGGAATTTGCACGATTGCTAAAAAAAGGGGTTGTAGATGCAGAAATGGGATTGAAAAAAATGGTGTGGGTATACGTGGTGGTTCCCCAACTCAATACAGTGATCCTCATAAAGTTTTTTGAGAAAAAAATATTGGTGCTCCGGGCGCTAGATCCATGGGCTAACACACACGAAAAATATGGGAGTTTGCGGGATTGCCAAAAAAGGGGCTATAAATGCAAAAATGGGAGTGCAAAACATGATGTGAGTATACGTGGTGGTTCCACAACTCAGTACTGAGGTCCTTATTAAGTTTTTTGAGAAAACATTTTTGGATGCTCCGGGCGCCAGATCCATGGACTGTAGATGTGGAAATGGGCGTTAAAAAAATGGTGTGAGTATACATGATGATTCCCCAACTTAAATACGGAGGTTCTCATTAACTTTATTAAGACAAAAAGTTTGGGTGCTCCAAGTGCAAGATGGGCTAATAAACATAAAAAATAAAGGAATTTCAGCGAATTCTAAAAAAGGGCCAGTAGATGTGGAAATGGGCATGACAAAAATGGTGTGTGTATACGTGGTGGTTCCCCAACTCAATAGAGAGGTCCTCATAAAATTTTTTGAGAAAAAAATTTGGTTGCTTCAGGCGCCAGATCCATGGGCTAATAACACGAAAAATAGAGGAATTTGCACGATTGCTAAAAAAAGGGTTGTAGATGCGGAAATGGGCGTGAAAAAATGGTATCAGTATACATGGTGGTTCCCTAACTCAATACGGAGGTCCTTGTTAGGTTTTTTGAGAAAAAAAAAATTGGTTGCTCCGGGTGCCAGATATATGGGCTAATACACACAAAAATAAAGGAATTTGCATGATTGCTAAAAAAAGGGTTGTAGATGCGGAAATGGGCGTGAAAAAAATTGTGTGAGTATACATGATGGTTTCTAAACTCAATAAAAAGGTTCTAATAAGGTTTTTTGATAAAAAAAAAATGTTGGCTGCTCCGAGTGCTAGATCCATTGGCTAATATATATGAAAAATATAGAAATTTGGGGGATTGCCAAAAAAGGGGTTGAAGATGCAAAATGGGCGTCAAAATCATGGTGTGAGTATACGTGATGGTTCCACAACTCAATACGAAGGTGCTCATAAAGTTTTTCGAGAAAACATATTTGGGTGCTCCGGACGCTAGATCCATGGGCTATATACACAAAAAATAGAGAATTTGTGAAATTGCAAAAAGGGTTGTATAAGTGGAAACGGGCGTTAAAAAAATGGTGTGAGTATACATGATGGTTCCCAAACTCAATACGGAGGTACTCATTAACTTTTGAAAACAAAAAGTTTGGGTGCTCCGAGTGCAAGATCCATAAGCTAATACACATGAAAAATAAAGGAATTTAAAAAAAAAAAGGATGTAGATGCGGAAATGGGCGTGAAACTAATGGTGTGAGTGTACGTGGTGGTTCCCCAACTCAATAGAGAGGTCCTCATAAAGTTATTTGAGCAAAAAAACTGGTTGCTCCGGGCGCCAGATCCATGGGTTAATACACACGAAAAATGGAGAAATTTGCACGATTGCTAAAATGGGGTTGTAGATGCAGAAATGGGAGTGAAAAAAGTGTATCAGTATACGTAGTGGTTTCCTAACTCAATACAAAGGTCCTCATTAGGTTTTTTGAGAGAGAAAAAATTGGGTGCTCTGAGCGCCAGATTCCTCGGCTATTAACACACGAAAAAAGAAGAATTTGCGCTATCCCTAAAATATGGGTTGTATGAGAGGAAATGGGCGTCCAAAAAATGGCGTCAGTATATGTGATGGTTGCCCGACACAATACAGAGGCTCTCATAATGTTTTTTAAGAAAAAATTGTTGGGTGCTCCAGACGCCAGATCCATGGGCTTAACAAACGAAAAATAAAGAAATTTGCGCGATTGCTAAAAAGGGGCACTAGATACGGAAATGGGCATGAAAAAAATGGTGTGAGTATACGTGATGGTTACCCAACTCAACACGGAGATCCTCATAAAGTTTTTTGAGAAAATTGTTTTAGGAGCTCAGGACGCAAGATTTATAGGCTAATACACACGAAAAATAGAGGAATTTGCACGATTGCTAAAGAAGAATGGGCGAAAAAAATGGTGTGAGTATACATGGTTGCTCTCCAACTCAATACGGAGGTCCTCATAAAGTTTTTTGAGAAAAAACTTTTTGGGTGCTTCGGGCGCCAGATTCATATGCTTATACACACGAAAAATAAAAGAATTTGTGTGATTGCTAAAATAGGGGTTTTAGATGTGGAAATGGTATGAAAAAATGTTGTGAGTATATGTGATGGTTCCCCAACACAATACGGAGGTCCTCATAAAGTTTTTTTGTGAAAACAAATTTGGGAGCTCCGAGCGCCAAATCCATGCCACATACGAAAAATAATGGAATTTGAGCGATTTCTAAAAAAGGGGTTGTAGATGCGGAAATAGGCGTGAAAAAAATTACGTGAGTATACGTGGTGGTTCCCCAACTCAATACAGAGGTCCTCATAAAGTTTTTTAGATAAAAATTTTAGGTGCTCCGGACACAAGATCCATGGGCTAAAAAAGGGTCTGTAGATGCTAAAATAATGAAAAAATAGTGTGAGTATACGTGATGAACCATAACTCAATACGGAGGTCCTCATAAAAAAATTTAAAAAAACTTTAGGTGCTCCGGGAGCCAGATCCATGGACATTCACGATAAATAAAGGAATTTGTGCGATTGCTAAAAAAAAATGTAGATGAGAAAATTGGCGTGAAATAAATGGTATGGACACGTTATGGTTCCCCAACTCAATACAGAGGTTCTCATAAAGTTTTTTTGAGAAAAAAAATTTGGGTGCTTAGGCCACCAGATCCATGGGCTAATTACACACAAAAAATCGAGGCAGTTGCGCGATTGCTAAAGAGGTGTGTCGTGCCCAAAGGACCCCCCCCCCATCCTTAAGGCGTCGTGCCCAGAGGGCCCCACCCCACCCCTCCATCCCCGGGGTGCCGTGCCCCGATGACCATGCCCCAAGGACCCCAACCCTACCCCACCACCGAACCCCGGGGCGTCGTACCCCGAGGAACCCCCCATCCCCCGTGCGCTATGCCCCGAGGACCCCCACCTTACCCCACCACTCACCCCGGGGTGTCGTGCCTCGAGGAACCCCCCACCCCCGGGACGTCGTGCCCCGAGGAACCCCACCCCTCCCCTCCCCGGGGTGCCGTGCCCCGATGACCATGCCCCAAGGACCCCAACCCTACCCCACCACCGAACCCCGGGGCGTCGTACCCCGAGGAACCCCCCATCCCCCGTGCGCTATGCCCCGAGGACCCCCACCTTACCCCACCACTCACCCCGGGGTGTCGTGCCTCGAGGAACCCCCCACCCCCGGGACGTTGTGCCCCGAGGAACCCCACCCCTCCCCTCTTCCATCCCCAGGGAGCCATGCCCCGATGACCCCACCACCCATACCCGGGGTGCCATGCCCCGAAGAACACCACCCTCACCTCTGGGGAGCCGTGCCCCAAGGAACCCCACCCCTCCCCTCCCCATCCCCGGGGACCCGTGCCCCGATGACCTTACCCTCAATCATCGGGGTGCCATGCCCCAAAGAACCCCACCCCCATCCCTGGGGGGCCAAGCCCCGAAAACCCCCCTCTCCCATCCCTGAGGGGCCGTTGCTCGAGGAACCACTCCCCACCCCCAAGCCCCGGAGAGCCATTCCCCGAGGACCCCCCATCCTAGGGGCGCGGCACCCCGAGGACCCCTCTCTCATATCCCAAGTGTGACATGCCCCGAGGACCCCTCTCTCATATCCCCAGTGTGACATGCCCAGAGGACCCCCCCCCCGAAGAACCCCACCCCACCCCCCATCCCCGAGGGGTCAAGCCCCGAGAAACCCCACTCTCTCATCCCTGTGGGGCTGTTGCCCAAGGAACCCCTCCCCACCCCCATCCCAGGGAGCCATTCCCCGAGGACCCCCCCCCCCCCATCCCTGGGGCGCGGCACCCCGAGGACCAACCTCCCTTATCCCCGGAGCGACATGCCCAGAGCACCCCTCTATCCCCGAGGACCCTCCCCCAATCCCCAAGGGAGGCATTCCCTGATGACCCCACCCCCCCATCCCCGGGGTGCCATGCCCCCAAGGACCCCCACCCCCTTCCCTGCCCCCTACCCCAAATGTATTTTGTATTCAATTTGTTAAAATAAACTAACTAATGAACTGTTTAACTTAATGTTTATACTCTAATACAAAATGCCTATTAAAAATAACAAAATACAAGCATTCATAGAAATTAAACAAAAGTATTATATCTATTCTACTGTTTCTTCTTGTTTTTAGGTTAAAAAGAATAAAATACAAGTATTCAAAAAATCAAACAAGAGTTAACATATATCTTTAATGTTTCTTCTTGTTCCTCCTATTATAAAGAATAAAATGCAAGTATTCAAAAAATCAACAAGAGTAGCCCTTCTTGTCTTTGTATTTTGTGTAAATCTTCGAAGTATTAGTTTTTTTCATTGTAAAGCTTCACTTGAAAACTATATAGGTTTTTCATAAAGTATATCTAAGTATTCAAAGTTAGAATTAATCAAAACAAAAATAACTAAATACAATCTAATAATCAAGAGGAGAGAAAGAATGTGTTTGGGCCATTCGGGCTTTAACTGCTTCTGCCCAGAAATATTGGGCCAGTTCTATTTCCATTTTCAGTTTCTTTTGAAAAGCTTCTGCTGGTTTGAGCCTCTTTTCAGTTGTAACTGATATGGATCAAGCAAATTATTGAAGAACTAACCAAAATCCTACTCCCCATTGACTTCATTGAGAGTTTAGACGCACGTGAAGATTCAAGTAGCTGCACATGTATATCTGTCATATGAAAATCAGATTATCAACTGCTTCATAAAACAACAAAAAAGATATAGATTGCTCAATTGTAACTTTTTTATCATCATTGTCTAGTCCAACTTCCTTCAGAAAAAAGCCCATGTTGATCACCTTCCTCTGTGCTTTGATGCACTTCTTATGATCATGCAAAAATTGTTCTTCAGCAATAGAAGTTGGAGTATTTGCTGCTGCAGCAGCACTCAATTTCCTATCAAGTCCCTTCCCCCTGCTTTGTTGATGGCTTGCTTGCGTTTGTAAGATCAGTGAGAGCTTTCCTGCCACTCTGTCAGGTACTTCAGCAAAATTGTCTTTTGTCCCAGCACTAAATTTGTTTTTGGTGGCATTAAGATCTTTCCCAATGGAAATAACACTGGTGGAATTTTTCTTTGATGACTGAAGAGAAGAGGGCTTTGCTGAGTTTGGTATGTCATTAAGTGCTTTTCTTCCGCCAAGTCTTCCTCCTTTCTTCAGGGTTTTGGATATATCATTCTTTCCAAACAAAGAAGCACCTGTGAAAAATAAATTTTAGTGAACCAACAGAAGAATATCATATTCTCTCAGGATTATGTAATGAGGTTTCAACCATCAAAATGTATATTGATATTCTGACTGATCCTGAAGCACAGCCATGTCGTGTCCCAACAGAATTTGGATATGATCCTGCACCATGTAAATGAGGTTATAACATGAAATGAGAGCAAAACATGATTGATCACATACAGAAAGTACAAGCCAAAACAACAAAGAATTGAGTGATGTAAGCATCAAAGAATTTTATGTTGCATTTCGACTCAGTGTGTCTATATTCTTTATTCAATCACTTAGAATAACATCTGCAGTGGTAGCAAGAAACAGATTTATCAAAGATCAAAATGGCTTAGTAATAGCTTTCCAAGATGAGCAGTTCAAATTCTGCTGGAAAAAAGAAAAAGATTCTCTATAATGTGACACCAACAATTGACATCTTCAAGAGGACAACTAACTACAAGAGGACAACTAACTACAGATACAACACTATTAAAGACAGTGTTTTTGCTTAAAATACCCAGATCATCTAGTTTTGCAACAAAGAAAAGAACATTATATACAAGAATCAAAGCTTAAATAACATGACTTTATCCATGTACTATGAGTTTGTGAAATATATTTGATAGAATGATTCAATGTATAAACTCTATACCATTTACTTTGCAGTAATAGCCAGAAACATAACTATCAATCCCGAAAAGAGGGTAAGAAGAAGATGGCCAAATATAACGCCAAACAGGGAGTCGTTTGGCCATAACATTTTTATTCACTTTTTTTTCCATTTGACCATGAAAATTCCAAAAATTAAGCGGCATACCTGTTGGAGTGTACTCTAGCAGGAGTTGCATGCAAAATGGCACTGAGAATCCCAACTATGGTTTGTGTTTTTCCAGTCCTTGGTGGACCCTAGAGTAATGAACTTTGTTAAATACTTAACTCTATTAAAGTTCCAACTTTCTGGTTAAGAAGCATCAATGAGACTAGATTAACATGAATATCCACTGCCTTTTTAAATTTTATACACTAATCTCCTTTTGTGGTAATTTTGATACATTAAAGTATTTTTCACGAAATAAATAAAAACAAACAATTGAGCACTGAGCAGCTCCATTCGTCGTGGCTTTTCGAGATACATACGTACATAAATCACAAAATAGTACACGTGAAAGAGCATTAAGAAAAGGCATATTTTATTTATACAACCTAGAAAATAAATGGTTAAGTCAAACATGTATCAACACAGAAATTTTCCGTGAAAGCCCTGCCTGCAAAGAAAAATGTTGAATGAGACAAATGCATGCTAAGTTTTACATGACTGAGAACTACTAATAGATCATCAAGGGGGACAGAAGCACTGAATGGTAAAGAGTTCTTAGAGGTTTACTGATGACTGCATTCCCTTGGGTAACCCCTAATGTAAGGCTGGTTAAGCAAATTTAAGTATACCAACATTTCTCCAAGATACATGTTCTTTGTATTGCTAGCTGTCCAGAAGAGATTGACAAATGTTGATAGACTGATTAAATTTGGGGTCCAAGTCCCTCCTGATTGTGCATAATGTGGATTGACATTAGAAACATTCTGCCATTTGTTCTTTGAATGCCAGGTGACAAAGGAATTGTGGAGTAGATTATGTAAATGGCTGGGGTTCTCAAGATCTATTCAGGAATGGCAAGATGAAGTGAAATGGGTGTGCTTAATGGCAAAGAAGAAGGCTGGACTAACTGAAATAGCAAGCAGTGTTTTTGGTATGCTAGTGTATGTCATATGGAGAGAAAGGAACAAGATTAGATTTCAGAATGGGAGCATGAACACAGATGCAGTTTTGAAGAAAATTGTAATGCATATGCATATCAAGAGTCAAACCAGGGTGAAATGGAAGAATGCACTTCAACAACTCAATGTCTACCCTTAGTTTCGGTTTAACTTATATATATAGTATTGAATCGCTGATCTATTTAGATTGTATTTTATAGAAGGTTATAGGTTAGTAGATTTGGTGTGTATTATGAGTGAGTAGTTAGTCCAATACTACTTTGTTTGTAAAGATACAATTTTGGTTATGAATGAAATATGCAACTTACCAAAAAAAAACATTTCTCATAGCACTCATCGACTTAGTTATCACATTGTTGTAGGTTATATCTTATTTCATTCACAAGTGGAACAGATACTAAAAGCTTCAAAGTGACTGATATAAGATCAGTGAACAGATCTTCTTCAGGAAATTTTCAGAATAATAGAAATTTCACGTTGTAAAAGCACAAAAGGAGCAGAGAAGTATCCTATAATTTTGTAAATTCAACAATCAGGTCAATATTCATCATAGCAACACCACCACAACTTGTGTGAGAAGAAGATGTACATAAAAAAGAGCGTACCAGAGTTTAGAATGCGCAACACAATCTCGTCGAGTGCAGAATTTGACGGAGCACAAACTAGAACACGAACATGATACTTCCGACTGGAATTGACTATTTCTGGTTTCTAGAAAAACAGTTTAGTGTAAGAGGGCGCAAATTTAAATTTCTCATTTCATTATGATGGACAACATCAAACATACCAAGTCATTGCCAGATGTAGGGAAAAATCCATCATCCCCATCTATTGGCATTTCATGGTCTAGAGGATTAATCCCACCTAACCATGGAGATGCTTGTCCCCAGTGTTTGTATCTGCAAAGTTCAAACAGTTTACCCTATGAGATATATTCAAAAGGAACAAGTTCTTAAAGAGATCTGGAAAAGGAATCCTTTACACAATTCTGAACAAGGGAGACAAGTTGTCAACAACCAACAAATACACCTATAAACTGTATAGATCACTCAGCCAATAAAACTTTTTGAGGATATCACTCAACCAATAAAATACAAAAGAAAACACCATCTTCCGCCCAGATTCTCCATCCATCCAGAAAGAAAATACAGGAGATCCAACTGCTAGAGTTGTTGGGTTTGTATCAAGATCAGATAGCTACAATTCCCTTTAATCTAACAAAGAAAACCCTAGAATAACTCCATATGAAGAACAAATCAAATTTAAAATATGTTTTCAACTTGAACCCTAAAATAGAAGAAACCCCAATTGCCAAATGTACAAGATTCGAGAATTGAACATAGTTCCATAGAAGTTAAACGAAAAAAATCATATTTTTTCTCAGCGATTAAAAACAGGATGATAGATAGCAGAAGAACACAAAAAACTCACAAAATAGAGAAATTTACAGCCTTCTTCAGAGAATTTGCACACAAGATTATCAAGCTTTCTTCTCAGTATGCTGGATGATTTCTCAAAATTATTTTGTGTTTTTTTCATCAAAGTTTTGGAGTTGAAGAACAGGCGAAAGTATATATATAGAGGGATGATCCCTCCTAACGGTCATATTTCGACGCCTTTTACTAAGAATTTGTTTGGATTGACTTAAAAAAAATAGTTTTTAAGTTAAAAATAAAAAGTCAAACTGAAATGATTTTTAAGTCAAAAAATAAAAAGTAGGGGAGACCTACTTTTGATTTTTAATTTATTTTAAGTCATTTTTTACCTTGTCAAACACTTCCAATATATTTTAAGTCATTTTTGACTTATTTTAAATTATTTTTTGTATTTGCCAAATACTTCCAGAAGTCAAAAACTGACTTAAAAGTAGGTTTGACCAATTTTTAAATCAATTCAAACACCCTATAAATTGCACTGCAATTACTAAATTGCACGGCTAATTACAAGAATGGTGAAGAAGAAGATTTTTGGTTTCTTTTTAGGGAGTGCAGATCTCAGAAGAAATCAATTTAGAAAAAATAAAATAGACTTTGATTGTTTCTCATCAAATTTTATTTTTTATTGGGCAACTTTAGTCATTTTGTATTTTTCCTTTGACATTTTGTAATTTTGTTTGTTTATTATTCATAAATTAACAGTCCACAAAAATTGCAATAAAAAAAATTACAAGAATAGTAATTATGTGATAGTTGGCATTGAAGAATAAGATATTTTAAGAACATAGTTTTTCTAATATTTGACAAGGTAACTTTTAGAGAAATTAGATACTCATTTTCAAACTCTAACCTTATGAGTTTTTGGTGTAGGTCAATCAAGACATCTTAATCACTTGTTAATGTTACTCATCATATATGATAAACAATTCATTAAAAATGGTGGATATTTGATATTCGATTTGGTTTTTAAAGTTCAAGTTTGATGATTCAATATTTAAAATAGTTAACGAATATCTCAATGATAGAAAAAGCGGTGTTCACAATAACATATGTGTTATTATTCCCCTTTATTAGTGACCATTGTGCAAATATTCATATAACTTAAGAAAAGTAGATAATAAATATGATCAACTATTTGCTTTAAAATCCCTTTCTTTAAAGTTCCACACACTTATAAATTATAATGAATCAATTTTTCAACTACTTTAATTTGATATACTATTGAATTTGGATTTGGACCTTGTCCGTCATTGTTCATTTCAATTGTTTCCATTTCAACAAGAGTTTGAGAATTATACCACACAAATTGGACTTTTGTGTAATATAACATGATCAAAACAGAGAAAATTACAATCGTCAAGGGTGTGGTTGGTATGGAGGAAAATGTTTTTCCAATTTTTCCTTGTTTGGTTGGCTTAAAATGTTTTCTAAATCAACTCATTATTCTCAAATTTAAGGAAAATGACTTCCCTTCCAAAATTAAGGAAAACATTTATCAAAACTCTACTTCATCCTTTAATTTTTTTTTCTTACCCTACTCATACCCCATACCCGACCCTTCCTATTCAAAAAAAAATATTTTTCAAAAATGTTTCAAATTTTAAAACTTTTTACCTCACTAAACCCATACCACCCCTATCCCCCCACCCCAAAAAAATTGCTTTTGAAAAAATTTCAAATTTAATTTTTAAAATTTTTTTATGCCACTCCCCCCGGCTCCCGCTACCCCACTCCCCCGCCTCCCCCATCAATTTTTTTCATAAAAAATTTTTTTGGGAAGTATTTCAAATTTAATTTTTTTTTTTCAATTTTAACGCCACCCCTACACCCTCCCCCCCTGTGCCACCCCCACACAGGCCACCCCGTCAATGTCAATATTTTTTAAAATTGTTTTTGGAAAATATTTCAAATTAATTTTTTTTCATTTTTATGCCACCCCTATCACACCCCCCCCCACCCGGCCATTCCCGACAAATAAAATTTTTAAGAAAAAAAATAGTTTTGAAAAATATTTCAAATTTAAAAAAAAATACATTTTTTACGCCACTCCCACAACTACCCCCTCACCCCCCCCCCCCCGCTCCACACCCACCAAGGCCACCGCAGTCAACTTTTTTTTTAAAAAGAGTGCAATTTGAAAATATTTCAAATTTAATTTTTTTTTCATTTTTACACCACTGCATAGCCCCCCCCCCCCCCACTCTACGCCCCGCCTACATCATTCCCGTCAAAAATAAATTTAAGAAAAATTCTTTTTGAGAAATATTTTAAATTTAAAAAGAATCATTTTTTACGACACCCCCCCCCCCCACGCCCACCCCCGTCAAATTTTTTTTAAAATAATTGCTTTTGAAAAGTATTTCAAATTTTTAAAAATTTCATTTTTTATGCCACCTCCACCCCTACCCCACCCCTAGCCGCCAACCCCCCACCCCCGGCGACCCCTAAACTGCTTTTCTTTAAAAAAAATTATTTTTGAATTATTTTTTTCCTGGATCAGGTACTGGTCAAATCTAAGGGTTGGATTTTGAAAAGGTCTTCGGGGTCAGTCCTAGTTGGTGTCGGGGTCATGTTCTAGATCAATTATCGGGGTTGATTTTCGGATCAAAAGTTATTTTCCTAAAGAGTATTTTTTTAGTCTCAAGGAAAACAAAAAAAAAATTAAAAACTATTTTTCATTCACCATCTAAACATTAAAAAATATTTTTCAGAAAGTATTTTCTACTCTCCAACCAAACATTTCCAAAACATTTTCTACGAAAACATGTTTCATGGAAAACATTTTCCTTCATACCAAACACACCCAAGTCATGATGGCCGAGTGGTTTAAGGCACCAGACTCAAGTTCTGGTATTCATAAGAGGGCGTGGATCCAAATCCCACTACTGACATTTTATTTTTATATTATTTTTCCATTTCATTTTACATTTCCATAGAACAATTTATATGATTGGTCAATATCACGTTTATATTGAACCAAAAAATGAGTTTGTAAGAGTTTTGGGTATTGATCAAGATTAGTGGATCATCGAGTCATGCCAAGTTCCTCATAAAGTTTTTTGAGAAAAAATTTTTAGGTGCTTCAGGGGCAAGATTCATGGGATAATACATAAGACAAATTGATAAATTTGCGCAATTTCTAAAAAAATGGCCCGTAGATGCGAAAATGGGTGCGAAAAAAATAGTGTGAGTATATGTGATGGTTCCGCAGCTCAAAACTGAGGTCTCCATTAAGTTTTTTGAGGAAAAAAAATTTGGGTGCTCTGGGAGCCAGATCCATGGGCTAATACATACAAAAAATTGAGAAATTTACGTGATTCCTAAAAAATGGACAGTAGATGTAGAAATGGGCGCGAAAAAAAATGCGGTGAGTATATGTGATGGTTCCCCAACTCAATACGGAGGTCCTCATAAAGTTTTCTGAGAAAAAAAAATTGGTTGCTCCGGGCGCCAAATCCATGGCTAATACCCATAAAAAAATTGAGGAATTTGCGCGATTCGTGAAAAAGATCCCGCAGATGCGGAAATGAACGCGAAAAAAATGGTGTGATTATATATGATGGTTCCCCAACTCAATACGGAGGTTATCATAAAGTTTTTTGAGAAAACAAAATAGGGTGCTCTAGGCGCCAGATCCATAGGCTAATACACACGAAAAATTGAGGAATTTGCGTGATTCCTAAAAAATGGCATTTAGATACGAAAATGGGCGCTAAAAAATGGTGTGTATGATGGTTCCCCAGCTCAATATGGAGGTCCTCGTAAAGTTTTTTAAGAAAAGAATTTTGGGTGCCTAGGGAGATGATCTATGGGCTAATACACACGAAAAAATGAGGAATCTGCGTGATTCGTAAAAAGGGCATGTAGATGCTGAAATAGGCGCCAAAAAATGGTGTGAGTATACGTGATGGCTTCTTAGCTCAATACGGAGGTCTTCGTAAAGTTTTTTCAGATAAAAAATTTGGGTACTCCGGGCGCCAGATCCATGTTAGCATACACATGAAAAATTAAGGAATTTGCGCATTTCCTAAAAAGGGCCCATATATACGAAAGTTAGAGCAAAAAAATGGTGTGACTATACGTGATGATTCCCCAGCTCAATACGGTGGTCCTCATAAAGTTTTTTGAGAAAAAAATTTGGGTGCGCAAGGCGCCAGATGCATGGGCTAATAATACACACGAAAAATTGAGAAATTTGGGTGATTTCTACAAAAGGACTTGTAGATGCAGAAATAGGCACGAAAAAATTGTGTAAGTATACGTGATGGTTCCCTAGCTTAATACGGAGGTCCTTATAAAGTTTTTTGAGAAAATATTTTGGTCACTCCGGGCGCAAGATCTATGGGCATACACACGAAAAATTGAGAAATTTACGTGAGTCCTACAAAAGGGCCCGTAGATGCGAAAATGAGCGCGAAAGAAATGGTGTGCGTATACATGATGCTTCCCTAGCTCAATACGGAGGTCCTAAATAAGTTTTTTGAGGAAACAAATTTGGGTGCTCCGGGTGCCAGATTCATAGACTATTAACACACGAAAAATTGAGAAATTTGCGTGATTCTTAAAAAGGGTCCGTAGATGCGTAAATTGGTGCAAAAAAAATGGTGTGAGTATACGTGATGGTTCCCAAGCTCAATACAAAGGTCCTCAATAATTTTTTTGAGCAAAAATTTGGGTGCTCCGAGCGCCAGATCCATGGGCATTACACACGAAAAATAGATGAATTTGTGTGATTCCTTAATAGGGCATGTATATGCAGAAATAGGCGCGAAAAAAATGATGTGAATATACATGATGGTTCACCAGCTCAATACAGAAGTCCTCATAATTTTTTTGAGAAAAAAAATAGGGTGCTTCGGGTGCCAGAGCCATGGGCATTAACACACGAAAATTTGAGGAATTTGCAAGATATCTAAAAAGGGAATAAAGATGCGAAAATGGTCGTGAATAAAATTGTGTAAGTACACATGATGGTTCCCCAACTCAATACGGAAGTCCTCATAAAGATTTTTCAGAAAAAAAAATTGGGTGCTCCAGGCACCAGATCCATGGGCTAATATACACGAAAAATTAAGAAATTTACACGATTCCTAAAAAAGGCCTGTAGATACAGAAATAGGTACCAAAAAAATAGTATGAGTATACGTGATGGTTCCCTAGCTCAATACGGAGGTTCTCATAAATTTTTTTGAGAAAAAAACATGGGTTCTCTAGGCGCCAGATCCATGGGCTAATACATATGAAAAATTGAAGAATTTGTGTGATTCCTAAAAAAGGCCTATAGATGCGGAAATAGGCACGAAAAAAATCGTGTGAGTATACGTGATGGTTCCTCATCTCAAAACGGAGATCTTCATAAAGTTTTTTGATAAAAAAAATTAGATGCTTCAGGCGTCAGATCCATGGGCTTATACACACAGAAAATTAAAGAATTTGAGTGATTCCTAAAAAAGGGGATGAAGATGCGGAAATGGGCACGAAAAAATAGTGTGAGTATACGTGATGGTTCCCAATGTCAATACGGAGGTCCTCATAAAGTTTTTGAAAAAAAAAGTTATGGTGCTTTGGGAGCCAGTTCAATGGGCCAATACACACGAAAATTAAGGAACTTGCGCGATTCCTAAAAAAAGGAATGTATACGCGGAAATGTGTGCGAAAAAAATGATGTGGATACACGTGATGGTTCTCTAGCTCAATACGGACGTCCTTATAAAGTTTTTTGAGAAAAAAAAATTGGTGCCTTATGCGCCAGATCAATGGTTTAATACACACAAAAAATTGAAGAATTTGTGTGATTTCTAAAAAAGGGCCTGTATATACGAAAATGGGCCCAAAACAAATGGTGTGAGTATACGTGATGATTCACCTGCTCAATACGGAGGTTCTCATAAAGTTTTTTGAGAAAAAAAATTGGTGCTTCGGGCTCTAGATCCATGGACTAATACAGACGAAAAATTGAGAAATTTGCGTGGCTCCTAATAGAGGGCCCGTAGATGAGGAAATTGACGCGAAAAAAATGGTGGGAGTATACGAGATGGTTCTCCACCTTAATACTGAGGTCCTCATAAAGTTTTTAAAGAATAAATTTTTGGGTGCTTCGGGCGCCAAATGGGCTAATACACACGAAAAGTTTAGGAATTTGCACAATTCCTAAGAAAGGCATGTAGATGTGAAAATGGGTGCGAAACAAATGTTGTGAGTATCCGTGATGATTCCTAAGCTCAATACGGAGGTCCTTATAAAAATTTTTGAGAAAATAAATTTGGGTGCTCCGGCGCATGATCCTTGTGCTAATACACACGAAAAATTGAGGAATTTGCGTGATTCCTAAAAGGGGAGTGTATATGAGAAATGGGCGCGAAAAAAATGGTGTGAGTATACGTGATGGTTCCCCCATCTCAATACGGAAGTCCTCATAAAAAATTTTGAGAAAAAAAATTGGGTGCTCCGAACGCCAAATTAATGGGCTAATACACACGAAATATTGAGGAATTTGCATGATTCCTAAAAAAGTGCCTATAGATATAGAAATGGTCACATAAAAAGTGAGTATACAAGATGGTTCGACAGCTCAATACGGAGGTCCTCATAGAGTTTTTTTGACAAAAAAAATTGGATGCTTCGGGCGCCAAATCCATAGGCTTATTACACACGAAAAATTGAGGAATTTGCGCGATTACTAAAAGAGGGCCCGTAGATGAGGATATGGGCGCAAAAAAATGGTGTGAGTATATGTGATGGTTCCCCAGCTCAATACGGAGGTCCTTATAAAGTTTTTTGAGAAAAAAGTTTTGGGTTCTCCGGGCGATAGTTTCATTGGCTAATACACACGAAAATTTGAAAAATTTGCGCGATTCCTACAATAGGGCCAGTCGATGCGGAAATGGTCACGAAAAAAAATGGTATGAGTATACGTGATGGTTTCCCAACTCAAGACAGAGGTCCTCAATTAGTTTATTTAGAAAAAAAATTTGGGTGCTCCGGGTGCCAGATCCATGGGTATTCCCAAAATGCGATTTGCAACCTCTTTTTATAGAATCGTTTGTTATAGGAATCGGGTCTTCGATCCTTACTCTTATTAAGACTCCACTATTTCATTCATTCATTCTCGGTGCAAAACCCTCCAGCTAGGGAACTCTTCATCGAATAGAACCCTTCTTTCTATAATTCTATTTGCATCTTCAAAGGATGTGATCCTGGCTCAGAAAACTCTTCATCAGCCGTCAGAGGATTCGTTTGTGACTTCCCCCTTTCAGAGAGTTTTCAATCGCGATCCAAGCTGAGCAAAGAATCAAAACCTTCCCCAATAAATATAGGATTCGTCGAATGTGAATTCGTGAGCAAGGCTGATCAAAAAGTGTGGTGTACTTTTTATCACTTGGAAGGGTAAGGATCGGCTGGATGCCTTGATACACACGAAAAATTGAGGAATTTGCGCGATTTCTACAAAAGGGCATGTATATGCGGAAATATGCGCGAAAAAAATGGCATGAGTATACATGATGGCTCCCCAGCTCATTACGGAGTTCCTTAATAAGTTTTTTACAAAAATATTTTGGGTGCTCTAGACGCCAGATCCATGGGCTAATACACACGAAAAATTGAGGATTTTGCGCGATTCCTAAAAAGGGTTGTAGATGCGAAATGGTCGCAAAAAAAATGGTCTGAGTAAACATGATGGCTCCCTAGCTCAATACGGAGGTCCTCATAATGTTTTTTGAGAAAAATATTTTGGGTCCTTTGGCCGCCATATCCATGGGCTAATATTAACACACGAAAAGTTGAGAAATTTAGGTGAATCCTAATAAAGGGCCTGTAATTGTGAAAATGGGCACGAAAAAACTGGTGTTAGTATACGTGATTGTTCCCCCGCTCAATATAGAGGTCCTCATAAAATTGTTTGAGAAAAAAATATTCTCCGAGCGCTAGATCCGTGAGATATTAACACACGAATAACTGATGAATTTGCGTGATTACTAAAAGGGCCTGTAGATGCGGATATTGGCGCGAAAAAAATGGTATGAGTATATGTGATGGTTCCCTAGCTTAATACGGAGGTCCTCATAAAGTTTTTTGACAAAAAAAAAAATTGGTGCTCCTAACGCCAGATCCATAGGCTAATTATACATGAAAAATTGAGGGATTTGCACAATTCGTAAAAAGGGTCTGTAGATGCGGAAATGGAGCAAAACAAATGGTGTCAGTATACGTGATAGTTCCCAGTTCAATATGGAGGTCCTTATAAAGTTTTTTGAGAAAAAAAATTTGGGTGCTCTGGGCGCCAGATCCATGGGCTAATACACACGAAAACTTGAGGAATTTGCGCGATTTTTAAAAAAAGGCATGTAGATGCGGAAATGAGCACGAAACAAATGGTGTGAGTATACATAATGGTTCTCCAGCTCAATACAGAGGTCCTCATAAATTTTTTTGAGAAAAATAATTTGGGTGCTTTGGGGGCCTGATCCATGGGCTAATACACACGAAAAATTGAGAAAATGCGCGGTTCCAAAAGAAGATCCCGTTGATGCTGAAATGGGCGCGAAAAAAATGGTGTAAGTATACGTGATGATTCCCCATCTCAATACAGAGGTCCTCATAAAGTTTTTTGAGAAAAAATATTTTGATGCTCCGAGGCGGCAGATCCATGGGATAATACACACGAAAAATTGAGAAATTTATGTGATTCCTAAAAAAGGACCCGTAAATGCGGAAATGGGCATGAACAAGATGGTGTGAGTATATGTGATGGTTCCCTAGCTCAATATGGAGGTCCTCATAAAGTTTTTTAAGAAAAAAAATTTTGGTACTCTAGGCGCCGAAAAATTGAGAAATTTGCGCAATTCCTAATAAACTGCATGTAGATGCGGAAATGGGCGCGAACCAAATGGTGTGACTATAAGTAATGGTTCCCCAGGTCAATACGAAGGTCCTTATAAAGTTTGAGAAAAAAAATGGGTGTTCCGGGGACTTGATCCATGGGCTAATACACACGAAAAATTGAAAAATTTGAGCGATTCCTAAAAAAGGGCCTGTAGATGCGGAAATTGGCTCGAAAAAAAATGGTGTGATTATACGTGATGGTTATCCAACTCAATAAGGTGGTCCTCATAAGTTTTTTGAGAAAAACAATTTGGCTGCTCCAGACACTAGATCAATGGGCTAATACACATGAAAAATTGAGAAATTTGCGCGATTCCTAAAATATGGTCTGTAAATGCAGAAATGAGTGTTAAAAAAAATGTATGAATATACGTGGTGGTTCTCCAACTCATTACGGAGGTCCTTATAAAGTTTTTTTAAAATAAATTTTGGGTGCTCTGAGGTGCTAGATGGCTACAAACGGAAAATTGATGAATTTGCGTGATTCCTAAAAAAGGGCCATTAATGAGAGTATACGTGATGGTTCCTGAATTCATTAAATATGTCCTCAAAATTTTTTTTGAGAAAAAAATTTGGGTGCTCCGGGGTGCCAGATCCATGGTCTAATACGTATGAAAAATTGAGCAATTTGCGCGATACCTAAAAAGGGCCTGCAAATTCGGAAATGAGCGTTAAAAATGATGTGAGTATACGTGATGGTTCACAACTCATTACGGAGGTCCTCATAAAGTTTTTTGAGAGAAAAATTTTGGTGCTTCGGAGCGCCAGATCCATGAGCTAATACACACAAATAAATGAGGAATTTGCGCGATTCCTAAGAAAGGACTTCTAAATGCAAATATAGGCGTTAAAATAATGGTGTGAGTATATGTGATGGTTCCTCCACTCATTATAGATGTCCTCATAATATTTTTTGAGAAAAAAATTTGGGTGATGGGCGAAAGATCCATGGGATAATACACACGAAAAAATGAGGAATTTGCGTGATTTCTAAAAAAGGCATGTATGTGCAGAAATGAGCGTTAAAAAAATGGTGTAAATATATATGATGATTCCCCCAACTTATTACGGAGGTCCTCATAAAGTTTTTTGAAAAAAAAATTAGGTGCTCCTGGGCGCCAAATCCATAGGTAACACAAAATTGAGGAATTTGCGTGATTCCTATAAAAGGACATGCAAATGCGAAAATGGGCGTTAAAAAAATAGTGTGAGTATATGTGATGGTTCCCCAACTCATTATGGAGGTCATCATAAATCTTTTTGAGAAAAAAAATTGGGTGTTCCAGGGCGCCAGATCCATGCTAATACACACGAAACATTAAGTAATTTTCGCAATTTCTAAAATAGGGCCTGTAATTGTGGAGATGAGCGTTAAAAATGGTGTGAGTATACGTGATATTTCCCCAACTCATTACGTAGGTTCTCAAAAAGTTTTTTGAGAAAATAATTTGGGTGTTCCAGGGCGCCAGATCCATGGGCTAATACACATGAAAAATTGAATAATTTGCTCAATTTCTAAAAAGGGCCTATAAATGCGGAAATGGGCGTTAAAAAAATGGTGTGATTATACATGATGTTTCTCCAACTCATCACGGAGGTCCTCATAAAGTTTTTTGAGAAAAAAAATTTGGATGCTCCCGGTCGCCAGATCTATGGGCAAATACACACGAAAAATTGAGAAATTTGCGCGATTCCTAAAAATACGCATTTAAATGCTGAAATGAGCGTTAATAAAATGGTGTAAGAATACGTGATGGTTCCCCAACTTATTGCGGAGGTCTTCATAGGATTTTTGAGGAAAAAAAATTGGGTGCTCCGAGGCGCCAGATCCATGGGCACACGAAAAATTGAGAAATTTGCGTGATTTTTAAAAGAGTGTCTGTAAATGCGAAAATGGGCGTTAAAAATGGTGTGAGTATTCGTGATGTTCCCCAACTCATTACGGATGTCCTAAAAAATTTTTTTGAGAAAAACAAATTGATGCTTTGGTGCGCCAGATCCATGGACTAATACACACGAAAAATAAAAAAAATAGCGTGATTCCTAAAAAAGAGCATGTAAATAAGAAAATGAGCGTAAAACAAATGGTGTGACTAAAAGTGATAGTTCCCTAACTCATTACGGAGGTCCTCATAAAGTGTTTGAGAAAAAATATTTGGGTGCTCTGGGAGCCATATCATTGGGCTAATACACACGAAAAATTGAGGTATTTGCGCATAACTAAAAAAGGGCTTGTAAATGAGAAATGAGCCATAAAAAAATAGTGTGATTATACATGATGGTTCCCCAACTCATTACAAATATCCTCACAAAATCTTTTGAGAAAAAACTTTTGGATGCTCTGGGGCGCCAGATCCATGGACTAAAATACACGAAAAATTGATAAATTTGCTCGATTCCTAAAAAATGGAATGCAAATGCGGAAATGAATGTTAAAAAATGGTGCGAGTATACGTAATGGTTCCCCAACTGATTGCGGAGGTTATCATAAAATTTTTTGAGAAAAATAATTGGGTGTTCTGGGGTGCCAGATCCATGGGCTAATACACATGAAAAATTGAGGAATTTGAGCGATTCTTAAAAAATGGTCTGTAAATATGGCGTTAAAAAATGGTGTGGTCATACGTGGTGGTTCCCTAACTCATTACAGAGGTTGTCATAAAGTTTTTTGAGAAAAAAAATTTGGGTGCTCCGGGGCGCCACATCCATGAGCTAATACACACGAAAAATTGAGGAATTTGTGCAATTTCTAAAAAAGGGTATGTAAATGCGGAAATTAGCGTTAAAGAAATGGTGTGAGTATATGTGATGGTTCCCCAACTCATTACGGAGGTCCTCATGATGTTTTTTGGGAAAAAGTTTTGGGTGCTCCGGGGCTCCAGATCCATGAGCTAATACGCACGAAAAATTGAGGAATTTGTGTGATTCCTGAAAAAGGGCCCTTATATGCGAAAATGAACATTAAAAAAATGATGTGAGTATAAGTGATGGTTCCCAACTTATTACGGTGGTCCTCCTAAAGTTTTTTAAGAGAAAAAAATTGAGTGCTCCAGGTCGCCAAATCCATGACCTAATACACACGAAAAATTGAGAAATTTGCGGGATTCTTAAAAAAAACTTGTAAACGCGGAAATGGGAGTTAAAAAGTGGTGTGAGTATATGTAATGGTTTCTCAACTCATTACGGAGGTCCTCATAAAGTTTTTGAGAAATAAAATTGCTTGCTTTGGGGCGCTAGATGCATAAGCATTAACACACGAAAAATTGAGTAATTTGCGTGATTCCTAAAAAAGGGTCTGTAAATACAGAAATGGGCGTTAAAAAATGGTGTCAGTATATGTGATGGTTCCCCAACTCCTTACAGATGTCCTCATAAACTTTTTAGAGAAAATTTTTTTGGGTGTTCTGGGGCGCCAGATCAATGGGTTAATACACAAGAAAAATTAAGGAATTTGTGCGATTCCTAAAAAGGGCCTGTAAATGCGGAAATGGACATTAAAATGGTGTGAGTATACGTGATGGTTCCCCAACTCATTACAGAGGTCCTTATAAAGTTTTTTGAGAAAAAAATTGGGTGCTCCAGGGAGTAATACACACACGAAAAACTAAGGAAATTTATGCGATTTCTAAAAAGGGGCCTGTGAATGCGGAAATGAACGTTAAAAAATGGTGTGAGTATATGTGATGGTTCTCCAACTCATTACGGAAGTCCTCATAAAGTTTTTTTTTTGGAGGGGGGGGGGGGGGGGAAATTGGGTGCTCCGGGGCGCCAGATCCATGGGCTATAATATACACGAAAAATTGAGAAATTTTTCGCGATTCCTTAAAAGGGCCTGTAAATGTGGAAATGGGCGTTAAAAAATGGTGTGAGCATATGTGATGGTTCCCCAACTCATTACAGATGTCCTCATAAAGTTTTTTGAGAAAAAGTTTTGGGTGCTCTGGTGCGCTAGATCCATGGGCTAATTCACACAAAAAATTGAGGAATTTGGCCGATTCCTAAAAAAGGGCCTGTAAATGCAGAAATGAGTGTTAAAAAAATGGTGTGAGTAAACGTGATGGTTCCCCAACTCATTATGGAGGTCCTCATTAAAGGTTTTTGAGGCAAAAAAAATTGGGCGCTCCTGGGCCATACACACGAAAAATTGAAAAATTTGCGTGATTTCTTAAAAAGAGCCTGTAAATGTGGAAATGGGCGTTAAAACTTCCTAGCGCGAATTCAAATTTAGTCGGACTCTAATGTGGGTATCAGACACCCACTGAGAAACCAAAAAAGACATCCAAGCTCGTATATTCTTCGAAGTTTCATCTAAATACTTGAACTCGATCAAAAGATATATATTTTAAACCCCTCGTATATATTCCTCAGTTGCTTGACATGAATGACACTTTTGGTCCACATAATTTAACACACCGTCATTTTTATATTTTATCTACTAAAATTTCTTTTTTATATTTTAATTTACCTTCCTAAATTAAAAGAAAAAAGTTTAATCGAAAGCGAAAGAGGATCTCTGAAATAATAACCTAAACAATTTTCATGCCTATTTCCACTATGAATAATGATACTCTCTCTCATTTTTTATTGTCATTTCCCCCTATGATTTTAATATTTATAAAATTTCTAATTATTATGTTGACTTGCTTATAAAGGCATGTAACCACACACTTTATCCAACTTAGCAGAATAAATATCACATAAGCTTATACAACACTCAAAGGTTTTCAAAATATTAGTTTTAAACAGGTTTAAGAGTATAAATAAAACTTCGAGTATAGTAATCGAAATGTCAAATCAAGACAAGTAGGAGAGTTTCTCAGGCCATTCTACCCAAAAAAAAAATTAATAAGGGAAGAGAAAGTTATCTCGGCGGATACCGTGATCATCCATCCACTCAGTGTTAGCTTTTGCATGTTCCCTTGATACCGTCATTGCTTCTTCTGAGGAAAAGAGTTCACGACCGGCAGGCAAGGATTGTCTTATTGTTATGTTAAAAAAAAAAAAAAAACTTACTTTGATGGAGGAAAAAGTTCTCTTATTGTAGTTTTACAAATAAAACAAACTTATTTACAGAATTCAATATCACCAAAATGCAAATAAATATTAAATAAAAGAGGGAAAGTTAGACCTAGTTACTAGGTCCCAATGAAAGGATACACTTTTATCAAACAAGATAAATATGTTAAAAAGTTGGTATAACAACTTAACTGTCTGAAGGGCTATTCCTACAGCATATCTCAGGCCCTATAGTCTTCTTTTATATAGACGAAAATACTGGTACAAGTAAACTAATATACTTTTTTATCACATTTATTGTGGACTGGTGAAATTAGCTTGTTCCAAAGTCCACCATTTCCCACCTAAATGGACGGAAAATGTACAGAACTTCCGGTGAGCCCCTGAAGAGGAGAGCAACACAAACACATACAGCAGCCATAGCCACCATTGAGAACATTGCAGGCCTGTACAGTAGAGATCGACTCCGACTTCCATAAGCCAGCTTCCTATCACACAGTCCGCATGGCCGAGGAAAGGCTTTTCTCTCAGTCATTGATATCTCTAAGCTGGTGGTTACACACACTTCATCTTTCTGGTTACTGTTCTCAACAACAGATGGAACACGAGGAATATCAACCACTATATGTCCGCTGTTTGCTTTCTTGCTAATTTTCCTCTGTACCAGGTGAATGTAAGAATAATGGCCTCGCAAGCGGGCATAATCTTCTGGTGTGAAACCTGTGCTATCACGAGTGTTCTTCCACGCTTCAATTGCCACCTGCATGGGAAAATTTTAGCATGTTTAGAGAATACCGATAGCTAAACAGATCATAGCATCATAAAAAAAAAGTAATAAATGCTTCCAACAGAAGGAATTAAATACCTTTCCAGGATCATCTGTCAATGCATCTAGCACATCTTCATATCCATCTATGCCAGCTGCAACATGAAGAGGTGTCAAACCCCCAGGCCCTACACAGTCGGGTCTAAACAAGAATTCCCCACCGACCCCAACCAGAGATTGGTATTCAGAACATAGTTCATCTGCTACATTTGTGGGGGTATATGTTAAAAGCAATTCTACCAAAGGCCTAGAATTCCTACGCACAGCTTTATGCAGAAGACCCATCTCAGTGAGAGCATATTTCAAGGAAGTATCGTCTCCACCCACAGTTCCATCAAGGAGAATGTTCAATAGTTTCTTAACTACTGCACACCACTCATGGTCTACGGAGAACTCCACAAGCCACTTGAACCGCTTCAAAGGATGGAGAATGGCATTAGGACCAAAATGCTCTAATCTAGCCCTCAAATTATTTCTATGAAGCAGCCAACCAAGTTCATGAATAAAATCCATGGCCTGATTCCTTGCTTCAATATTATTTGTATGCCCCTTGACATAATCTGATGAAGTCAACTCCAGATCACTCTCAAGCATACGGATTTCAGAGCAAACATCCTCCTCTGCAATTATAAATGGGAAGAAGCTATTGCTGACTCCATGATCTTCAACCTAGATAAACAAAAGAATCTCAGCATCACTTAGAGTGTACGCCACTTGTTTGGGAGATTTTGCGAAAAATGCATTCCCTCCTAACACTTTTGACTGTAACATGCTACATCATATAATATAGGTACCAGATATCTTTTTGGAAATTGAACATAGGCACCAGATATCTTTTTGGAAATTGAACATAGGCACCAGATATCTTTTATAACATAACAGAACAGTAATGTAGAACAAAAGGCAATCCATTAGCTCTAGAGCTACTTAAATATATATTGTTGAAAAAGGGAACATTTTAACAGGTAAAAACTAATGCACCAGGCACCAAAAGTTGGACCTAGGTCTACTTCATAAACTCAGTACATTATGAGACTTGAATAACATAATTGACAAGAGAAAATAAATTTGAGTGTTTCCAAAATTCAGGAAGCTACAATACTGCAAGCAACCTATGCATAATCGTGATGAAGTGAATGTCTTATGGAAGTAGCTATGAGTACTCATGTGGAGACATATTTGAATGAGCCTTCATAATTTAGAGTTTGATAACATAGAGAGAAGTCTCCATGTTAACCCACAGCTTATTTCTGAGCAAGTACAAAGCAACATTTGGAGAAGCACAAACATAATGTAATAACCCAGCCATATGGTAAAGTAAAAGAGATTTCTCCGAGAAGGAACGAGTGAAGCAAATTGGGCAACCTTGGAGAAGAAGATTAGAATTTCAGTATCGCTTTATGGTTGACAGCAGTTGAAAACTTGTCAGGACCCTTGGGGTAAATTCCCAACCTGCTACCTTCCATGCCACATCCATAATTGTCGAAAGAACCTAGCCCTAGAAACTGGATATTCATCCTAGTCATCCGCTCTAAAGTATGAAAAAGAATATATATTTCCCTCACAAACAATAAATTCATTTCTCAAGGTAGATATATGTTCCATTAATGATGAATGTTTACGAGTAAATTAGATGCACATATATCATTATATGTACATATCGTGTGTACCCAACTTGGGAAATAGTAGCTTGTCTGAGCCTATAGGTAGGTGTCTTATGCACTTAAAGAAGAATCACCAGATGAAGGAAATAACTTGCAGGAAGAACAGATTTGCACATTCTAAAAGAGCTTGATCAAGTAATTAATGCACCTAGGTGACGATTCTGGTTAACACAACTTGAAAACCTTACTATTCAGATGTGCACAAATCAATGAACTAATGCTATTCAGAGGCAAATTGTTGAAAGTATCATAAGAACGAGATTGTCGATAACGGAAAAGGGCAATGAAGTAGTGAAAAACTAGCAAGTATTATGCACTACGAATGGCGAAATAGTTATATCTATTTCGGAGGCATATTAAATGTGAATCAGAGTGAAACATCATAATATACACCAACACATTAATGCGCTTTCCAGTCCATTTTACTTGCTATGTTCCCCTTTTGCACACCCCTTAAGAAAACATCAACTAAAAGGATGGCTTGACTAGAGAACCCTTAATTATTCTTTGATCTCAATTTCATACTCCTCTTCCTTTCACCATTTTAATCTCTCCACTTCAATTGAGCAGTGATAGAAGTAGAAAAAAATTACTTCTTACTAGATTTTCTAAAATGACAAGTAGCTTAAAACCAATTTACTCCCTCAGTCCTATTTCATATGGCACCATTTGACTTGGCACGGTGTTTAAGAAAATAAGAAAGACTTAAGAAACTTATGGTATAAAACAATCTTACGATATTTGTGTGGTTGTAAATCATTTCATTGAAAATCAATTGAGGATTTTTAAGTTAAATTGTTTCTAATTATAGTAAGGTGACATTCTTTTTGGGACGGACTAAAAAGGAAAGGGTGCCACATAAAATGACATTCTTGTAGCATGTTTAAGTCATTAGAAAGACAAATGTTCTACCTTTTCGTATCAGATTTAACAAATTAAGCTGAAACAGGAAAACGACAAGCCGAGGAAAAGGTTCACCTCAATAAATCCTCTTCCACCGACTGCTGGAATAGAACATGTGAAATTAAGGGATTGGAGCTTATCATCCTTGTCACCACCATCAACATGTTCTTCTACCTCATTATCTGCTTCTGGATCCAGGTAGTTACCTTCTAAAGCACAAAGTAATCTGGAAACAAAAAATAAAGAAAACAAACATAGACTTCACTAACAGAGTTTGCAAGGAAATGTGCCACCAAAATCCTCTAAAGGGAGAAGAAAAGAAGTTTGCCATTGTAATATCACACACGTAACAATGATGCATACCTTGTGGATGGCTTAGTTAAATTATAGCCTTTGACTAAAAATTGAACTCTGTCAGATACCGGCACGGCTATGGGTCTGACACTTAATAGTGTACTGTCGTCATTACTAACACAAGGCAATGACATATCCAACAGAACCTGCCCTGCAGCACATAAACAAAAGAGAGTAAGATCTCAATGGAGGACAGTTGCCAATGTAAAATTCGCCAGAAAAGATATATTCTAGCTGACTTTATATATTGGGTTTGGAAAGGAATTTAAAATGGTAGAAGATATAAATTTGAACAGACCATCACACACAAATGCAATTTGGTTCTGCACCCTAATGTAAATCCATCCCTTTGTCCAGAAGCTATCACCACCAGGGACATCCAAAAGCCTACTCAAACTGGAGCTCAGATCATAAGAAAGCTGTACAAAACAAATAATTTTACATGTCAAACAGGTTTCCATAGACATCCCAACTACGTCACTTTACCGGCTTTCAATTAATATACAGTACCTCCTCCCATGCAGACTCAGGAAGCCGCAGATATATTGTCAACACAACGCAACCAGGTCTAATGTAGCTCTCAATCTCCGTTGGACTGTGAGATAACCAGTCAAGAATCTGCAATTTCGAAACAATTCAAAGAAAATTTTGAAAAAGAATTAAGTAACACGGAGTTTAAGCTATCCAGAAACATACAACAAAATAAAAGCCATGTGCCATACGACAAAATTAAAACCATGTGCCATAAGACAATTAAGTACCTGAGCTCGTACGACAAATGGAAAATCACTAGGACCTTTTCCAAATAGTTTAAAAACAATCCGATCTGTGCGGTTCTGCATCAAATGAAAAAAAGATTCAGACAAAATTTTGGGAAATAAATAAATATCAAGTTACGAGACTGGGTTGTTGTCGACTTCTGTCTATCTTTCATTTTGTAAGATACTCTGTCTTGTACACAATGGAAGCATAAACTTCAGCAGTGAACATAATCAAATATAAGCTTGGTGGATTCGATGTTTTTAAAAGTGAAAAGCACAAAAAACAATGAGGTCCTTGGGCAAAGATGCAAACAGCGAGAAGTCAAACAACTCCAATAATGCTGATCCAACTCCTCAAAGTTGAGATCTAAAGAACCAGTCCACACTTCTTGTTTGGATCACTTTGAACATCACTGTTTCAAGTGTACATCTCCCTAAAGCTCTTAGCTTTCGCTATGATGTGTTAAACCAAAGGTTGGTAAGCCTCATCGCTTTAAGCAACAAAGTGATAATTTTTAATAACATTCAGGCTTTATCTAAACATAATAATGCAATCATCAAACAAGACCATTGTGCAACACTCAGAAATTGGCATGTTCTTAAGGATCAGAGAGAGCAGAAACTGACTGAAAAAGGTTCTTTAATTCCATCTTGACGAGAGTGTAAAGATGGGATTAAAGAACAAAAGAGGAAACCAAAACAATGAAATTTGCAGCACAAGTACAACATACAAATCTGAGTAGGTGCTTTTAGGAGTACCTGATTGTCACCACTGGAACTGGAAGGTGACTGGGCAGAGGCGGAATCTGAATTTCCACTTGTTTGAGGTGGACTTGACTGGTGAGAGTCCTGTTGTAACCAAGATGGGCACTCAGGCACAGGGGATCTATCTATATCGTCTCCACAATCATCTGAATCAACATACGCATCATTCAAATCAAAGTCAATCAACTTGCTCCTGCCAGTGGTACTTTCCCTGCCTGGTGTGTAAGCTTGAGAATTGCTTTGAATGGGAAACAAAATGCCTGGACTTTGAGAAGAAGCAGTCCGCGCATCTTCTAGCCTTTTCTGGGGCATCTCAGCTGCCGAATTAGTGAACTGACGCTCTTTGGGTCTAGGAGGTGCCTGTGAACCATTTGAGATCAAGGAAGCTATTTCTGGATTTCGAAGAATTGACCTATTGTTCAGCAAGTTTGAAGATTCTTGTAGAAGTCCAGATAAGCTTTTATCCCCATTTGTGGGACCCTGGCTGGCAAGGCTTCTTAGTAGATGAGATAAAAGGTCCTGATCTTCAGTGTGGCTTGCTCCGTTTGCTGCAATTGATGAAATCATAACCTTGCAGTGAATTATATAGCTCAAGCAGCAAAACAATTCAGAACCAAAAAGAATAATTGAGGAACATGTCAAATAATTTGCGAAGTCAAAACATATCAGAAGGAAATCTAGGAATTACTCACAGTGCATGTTGGAGAGTATCTTTAGCAGGCTCATCAAGGAATAACCACTAGCCTGGCCATCGTTCAATGAATTATTGTTAGCTACAGTTTCTGATTGTGTCTTTCTCCTCCTTTTATTATGTCCTGCTAGGCGTCTACGACAACTTCGTTTTCCTTCATCAAACTCTTGAAGAGCATGAAACCTGAGTATAAAAGCAAAACTTTATGGAATATAACCACATAATAATTTATACAACCCAAGCAAAAGCAATCAAACACAAAAAAGATATGATTTTTTCGGTAGGATTCACAAGAATTACCATCACTCAATTAATCAATCAACTGAACCTCAACCCCAAATTATTCTAAGTCAGTTATATTAATCATTTATAGTCTGGCCGCTCTTTTTGTACAATTTCCTTCCCAAGACCTGCCTCCCCCACACCCAAACCCCAAAAGGAAAAAGAAACAGAACTTTTGATAGACCATCTTACAGCAGAGAAGCGTGCTAAAACATAAATAAAGCTGCAGAAAGTCATCGTGAAGAAGCCGATAGGGCAATAAGTAAGAAGAAAGAGGGAACAAACCTGCTGCACTGCTGGCAGAAACGCTGCATAACATTCCCAACGAGTGCTCTACTAGCCTTGGAGTGCATCTCACAAACCTTATGCCGCCTATGGTAGTCTTTAGCCTTACTGAGATCCGTTCCACAATCATCAACCTGGCATACAGCTCTGGTAGCAGCAGGTGCAGCTAATTTAGTCCTTTTTCCGGCGGCTCCATCCCAGTTCCCCAGTTCCCTGCCGGAGTCGGCAGCTGGCTCACCTTGGCCACCAAGCTTCAACGAAAGAGGCCCAGAATCATCTTCATCAACCACAATAACCCTCCTCCTTTTCTCCAATTCCCTCCTCTGTTGCTCCATCCCATGATTTACTTCATCTGAACAAGAAGATGAACTGTTGGATGAAGCCAGATTTCCTGTTTCAACGGGGAAAAACTGTCTACTCTGGTAATTAGATGGGTTTTGCTGAAGAGGGTCGCAATAAAAAGATCTCCATCCCATTTCCAATCCGTCAGATCCCACTCCAAGCTCCTCTTCCCTAATCCCCGCAGATCCGTTCCTCCCATATGATAAAAACGCTCTCCCACACTCGCTTCCATCTAAGTACTTTGTGTGTATGCGTATTAAGATCCAAATCCAGAGACGTCTCTCAGCAAGAAGAAGAAAGAAAAAAAGATTCCGATCGGACAAGTGTTAGCTACAGATCAGAAGTCAATAATTGAGAATACAGATGTGAAAAGAGAAAAAGAAGAAAGATGAGCACTAATCAGCTTCTGTACGACCCCAAAAGTCGAGAAAGAGTACAAAGAGACAACCATGATACCAATTAACAGGAAGCCACATACCCACCTCCTAAATCTCAGCGTTGACTCATGAATTACTGGGAAAATGAAGAAACAAGAAGCATCTAGATTCTAGACCGAGAATTTAGCTCAACAAGAAGAAACACTAGCCAAAAGGGTATACAACAACTAACAGATGAAGATAAGAAATAACTTTCCGGTATTCAAGAAACAGCAGCAACGCCGCCGATTCACCGACGGTGAAGAAGAAGGAAGAAAAGAGAAAGGTGGGTGGTTAGGGTAGTGGGGGTGGGGGGTAAGAAGAAGGTAGCGAAAGGTTGGGATGAATGATAAGATTAGAGAGGAATGTGAATGTGAATGGAAATTGAAAATGGAAGCGTGTTGTATTATGAGTGTGTGTGTTTGCTCAGCTGTACTGATGCGGTGGTTTTTTCTTCTTTTTTTCCCTCTAAACAGTATATATATGTACTATTTACCTTCCTATATTTCAATCTTCCTCTTTTCTTGGATCATCATCGTTATATATTGTTTTATAATGTATCGTATCATATTTGAGTTTACCATGATGCTATGATTAACCTTTTTTATGCTTATTCAAAGGTTTCAGATTTAAGTTTTAAAAAAAAAAATATTGGAATCATCACTCTTAAATAGGTCATAAAATAGGCAAATTTAATCGAGATCCATGTAGACTTTGGATCCGAACACCGAATATAAAATAAAAAAATATATATATTAATGGTGGAATTAAGAATTTGATAAATAGTGTAATAAAAATAAATTCAATTATGTTAAAGATGTGCAAAATTAAATATACACTCATAATTGCTAATAATTTACATATGTTCATCACGTGATTTTCCGACAAAAATGTATATTGAATCACTCTTCACCTTAGGTGATTCCATCTATGAATTATATCATTTTTCGTCGTTTCAGAATATCATCAATAATTTAATAAATAAATTTGGGGGGAAAAAAAAAGCAAATTACGAAGAAAAACTATAGTAAAAAGATAAGATAAAAATAAAATAATGATACAATTACATTAAATTGTTGGTTACACAAAATGGAACATAAGATATTATAAATCTGGAATAATAATTAAAAAAACATGATACATTACAGTAGCTAACAAGCATCCAAACAAGTTAAATAGTGTGTGTACTATCTTTACTTTTCTTTGTTTCCTTTTCTTTCCTCACCTCTCACATCACATAATTTACACTTAATACTAGCAAACTACTACCACCAAAGAATATGGTGCACCAAATAGTGTTGCTTTTTCTTTAATTAAACGTCTCAAATTTGAATTTTGAATAAGAATTTTTTTTTATAGGGAGTATTTCCCTTGAATGGAGCCCTATGCAACACGAATCCGAAATAATTGGGCTCCAATCTGGACAATAAACAAAAAAATACTACTCAAATAATGCTCAATTATTATTTTTACATTATGTTCGTTCGGCAATCTAGGATTCTACACCATTAAGCATAAAGAATGACAGTTACAACCAAAAATAAACAAAAAAACACTGAGTATATACGAATATAGAAGTATAGTATACTTTCTCCGTCTCAATTCACAGTTTGGTATAAAAAATTATGATCTAATTATTTGTTAGATATTTATATGATTATAAATCATTTCATTAAAGATTAAAAAAAATTCTAATTATAAAAAATAATATTCTTTTTAGAACGAACTCAAAAAAAGTGTTGCATAAATTTAAACAAGAGAATAATAAGTATGTCACAAATCTTAGTAAATTGGAATGTATTATAAATCTGTCTGTATTACTCCATGTAAGCTCATCTTAATCTAACTTTATTAAGATAGAGTAAAAATAGTAATAATTTTATTCTCTAGCATTAAATATTTATTTGTATTTTGTATCGACATGTGAATTTCAGACAAGATTTAAAAGACTTGTTCAAATATAATTAAATACCTTTTAATATAGATCTCTTTATTTTATATGGCTCTTTTTGTTGTGTTTGTTAGGTTTGGCATAATGTAGTTTTTTAAAACAACTCTTTTAATGTAATTTTAGGTACATCCCCCCTTTCAACATTTTGGTGATTATACTTTTCAATACGCTATGTTTAAAGGTCTACATAAAATATAAATAAACCATCTCAAATAATTTCTCTTGTTTTATTATTTGTGTATTATTCACACCTTTCGGTAAGTATATTTTTTTAAAAAAATTGTATAATGTTTAATATGTGTATACTCATTTGTATTTTTATGTGACCCTTATTTTGTTGATATATTGGAGTTTGATGATTTATCGTTCAATTGCATAATTTTATTGGTATTGTAACCGTTTTATAAACTTATTTTTTCATCTTCTGTTATATAAATAATATTTCAGTAGGGGATTCTAAAATGTAAGAACACCACAAATTTGAATCATTTTGCATGCCACTAGAAGTATCTCTTATTACGTGGATATAACAAATTATATGTGATTTATTTTTTTACCTTTTTAATAATGTAATATATGATTTTAAGATAAAAAGAATATAATTAAACTTCCTTTTACTAAAGGTAGCTCTGCCTCTACCCTGCTAGTGGCAATTCTTTATTTTATTTTCTTTATTCGAGGTTTGGTACTTATATTAGAGCTCAACTATTTTAAATTCGCATTATATAGGGTCCTATTCGGAGGAAGGAAGGTAGGGAAGCGTTTTAGCAAAGATTTTTTTTCATATTCAAGGCTCTAACTCAAAACTTCTAATTAAAAAATAAGCAGTATTATCTACGGCACCATATCCACACCACATCTGTGATAATGGTAATTTTTTATTTCAACTAGGTACTTATTATCTAGACGGAATGATTTAGAAAACTCCTATACATTTAAATCAATGAAACACACTATTTTAAACCCTTGTGTTTTGTTTGCGAAAAATCACATGTCCCAAAAGGTGTAAAATTTATGACTCAATAATGATTCAAAATTTAAATCGAAATAATCTAATTGGACCATTTTATTAAGAATTGAGGTGTTCAACAGAAGAAAAAAAACTTTGTTAAAGTCTCTAAATAAATTATCTTGACAAATTTAGGAGATTAACTATGTATTAAGCCAAATTATAAAGTTATATTATGTGATTATTATGAACAGACTTATTGAGGTGATACTAATAATACACTATGTAGAACAATATTTGAGGGAAATGGGATCTTATTGTCCAAAAATTTAGTGTATATATATATATATATATATATATATATATATATATATTATTATTATTATTCTCTTATAAAAGACATAAAATTTTAAAATGTAGAAACTTATAAGGCTAGACAATCATTTCTCTTCGACATTTATACTTTGTACAAACTAATCAAAGTATTTTAAGCATATTGGCCCCATTAGAAACGTACTCCTACTTGTACAGTTCATAATTATATTCAAATTTGAATCATAAATCTAGGGTTCGTCTGATCATGTGAAAAAAAATCATAATTTGAAATTATCATATGAAATTATATGAGATGAAGCTAAAGTTTTGTTTGAACATGCAATTTAAATTTTTAAGCAGTATATTTTATTCATAAACAGAAAAAATAATAATCATAAGTTGTGAAAATTAACAAAATTGCCCAAATTCTTTACACAACCCAAATACATGTATTGATTGAACTTTAGTTCAAAAAAGAAGTAAAATTGCATATGAGTTGCAGTGTACTATTTTGTAATATAACACTCCCATATAATACACACAATTTCTTCATGTTGAATATGCATTTCTCGATATAAATGGTTTAAAGGTTGGTAAGAGTAATAATATCAACTGTAAATTTGGTTGGTGAAAGTAATAGTTATATTCGATATAAATGATTTAAAGGTTGATAATAGTAACAATATTAACTATAATTTTTGCTTACATGTGAAGTAAATTATTAATAAATGCAACAAAAAAAAACTAGGTCAATTTTTGTATATGAAAAATGAAAAACAATGATATAATTTTTCAAATCAATTTTTTGTGAAGAATTCAAAATTCTATGAAATTGTACGTTAAAACGCCCTACTTACTTAAATGTTTGAAAATTTTAATCAAAATTCACACTAGAGTTGTTGAAATATATCTCACCTACTAAATCAACTTCTAAAAAAATATTAATTATTCTAAGATTATAATGAATGAAATTACAATACAAGAATTAAATAAATAAAAACATTATTTATATGAATATACTTTTATTAACAAATATTTGGTTCATTCGGATTAAAATAGAATATACAAAGCATACAATAAAATATCTATTCAACATAAAATAAATTAGATAAATCATAATAAACTTTATTGCTAATTTAACCTTATCCTTCTTTTAAAAAATTCGATATATATTTTACAAGTCACATTAGAAAGGTAAAATCGTACTAAACAAAGTTTGTACAATGAGCTCGATCAGAAAAAATTGAATCTGAAAATTCATTCGAGATATTATCTACTCAACCAACTTGACCATTCCTGCGAGTAACAAATATTGTGATATGAAATTTAGAGCATGAGAAGAGACCCGGAAGTAATACATTGGGCAGATAGGGTCCAATTACCACAAAACCCCAAAACCCGTACTAAGCACCCATATTGGGTGGGCCCAATCCAGCACAAACAAAAGATGGGTCACTTTCTAATGTACGGATTTAAAAATAAATTACAAACAATTCATTTTCAATTTTTATTATAATTTCCAAAATAATTTATTTTAGGGACTTAAATATTTACATACTCTAATTTGTTTTTGCGGTTAGTTAAAATTATGTAGTTTAAATGGTATATATATATTAACTAAATAAAATATATTTTGAATTTAATTTAATCATAATTTATTAATTGAAGATATTTTCATGTTATAAGCTCAAAAACAAATAAGACTGCACATGTAATGTCGTAAAAGTACCCTTCATCTTTAATAGATTAAGATTATAAATTTAATTAAATATTGTGTTAGAAACATGCAATTGCATTATTTAGTTCAATTTGTTGCGACACTCAAGTTCAACTAAATCTTCCTAGATTTATAACCAAATAACTAAAAAATTGTTTAAAATTAATTATTATTATTGTCAATAAGGTTTATGACTTTATTCTAGTTTTCAATTATCAAGCAGCTTATTAAAGAATAATTTCAAGTTCATTATTTCATTTACAAAAGCTAATTGATCATTAGGAGCTTGTGCCATGTGCATGTTTTTTTTCTCAAAGAAGTTTAATCACCGAATTAAATTTCGCACAATTATAATATTGTTTAGTTATTTCTTTAGTTTTTCGCATAAAATAATATCTCCATAAAATATGCTTGTGTTTATATATTATTTGATGCGAGGTAGATTGTGGAATAAAAACGGGTTCGAGCCCCGTCAGTCCCGACGGATTCGATAAATATATTCATCTTTTATTTTCTGTGAAAGGGGGGCAGGAAGCATAATTCATTCCCAATGGGGGATCTTTTATTTTTCCTTTGGCCTCAAATTTTAAAATATTCTTGACAAATTATTTTTGGGTGAGTTTCACCATGCGTTGGACCATAAATTTTTGAAAGAAACATTTGACTATTTCAAAAATATAATTTATACTCATAAGTTCTAAAAATTATTTAAAATATCTTTAAGTTTGTATTGTCATTTTATAATGGCATTGTTTGTTAAAAAATAACTTCATAACATAATTGATAACAATAACAATATGGGTAACAACAATACATTAATCGCATACCCAAATCTATCACTGATTCAAGATGAATTATAACCTATTAAAAAGTAAATTATTCTTTATTGTCACGTTCTGTATAGATAGCAGAGAGGAATAGTTATTAGTTATTAATGGAGTAATCTGGTAGGTAAATATTAGTTGGATTTAATAAATGATGAGTGTTTTAATATAAGATATAAAATTTTGGGGTAATTTTTAAATTTTTAAAAATTCTCAAATATTAGAACTTGACCCAAATGCTAGTTTTTTTATTTATAGTACTTGGGAACTTGATATATTTGACAAATATATTTGCCATGCAATGACAAGTTATATGGCCAAAAATCATTTCCAATTTTCTCCAAGTATTAAACTAAAATTAACAAAAATGCCCTCACACTCCTTGGACTTATTTCTTCTTCAAAATATTCAATAAGAAAAATAATAAAAACTTCAAAAAGAGAAATAATAATTTATCTATATGTGCTATAATTTATATTTTTTATTTCCTATGTCATATTATTATTATTATTATTATTATTATTATTTTACATACTTGTCTTGGATCCAAAACAATCCCATATATATTATTTGTAATTTACAGTTACTAGTCGTAAACGTGTTTATGCAAAGAGAAGTTATAACTCGTTATCTTCTTAAAATAATTTCAGTAGACTTTAAAAAGTCGTTAATACAAATCTACTTTTTTAGAGAGAACAGACTAATAACTTTTTAATAACTTTAAAATCTCGTTCCTAGTAAGTCTGCCAAATACCCTCACCCCACCCCTCCCCAAGGTGTTATTCACATTGATTTGTATTTCTTTATCAACATGTGATTTAGACTTGCAACTATAGCCACAAGAGTTAAGATATGGACACTCCATTTAAAAAAAAAAATACATAACAGAAAAGTTTGAATCTAAATGGATTGATTAAAATATGTTTTTTAGATTGAAACACTAAATGACTAAGATTACTTGTCTTCGACATCTAAATATCGCTAGTAATGAGGGAGATGGTTGATGTTAGTGACTAGTTATGGTGATGGTGATAGTTGTGATGATAGAGGTGGTTAGTGTTGTAGTGACCGTTATGATGATGACAATTGATAGTGATGATAGTGATTCTGATGATAAAACTGATTGATGTTTATAATTGACGGTATTATTAATAATAGCTAAAAAAAATAAATGATAATTATATGTAGTTGATGATGATTCTAATTATGATTGTAGAGGTGGGTTGATAGTACAAATTTACCACTACATCATCCACATCGTGACATTACTACAAGTTGTTAGACAATATAACAATTAGTAGCATTTAATTTTTATATTTAATGTAAATTATGTTCCACTAACGAGGAGTAATTCTTTATTCTTCAGTACAAATTGGAAATGTTTAATATAGAGTTAGCATTTAATGCCTCTTTGTATGGCCTATTTTAAATGTTTTAAAATTAAAATTGCTTTTAAGGATTTTTATAGTATTTGATTAAAATAAAAAATATAGTTTTAAGCATTTATTTTTAAATTAAATAAATTAGAGAGCTTGCTAAACGGCCACAAGTAAACCAAATGTATGAATTAAGATGAGTATTTAATACTAATAATCATTTCCACCTTGGAATTGACTAACATTACAATAAATTGGTCAATTAAATTATTTTCATTCGATTGTCAATAGTAGGTTGCAGTCCTCCGTCTCATATTATTAAAAATAGTTGTTTCATATTAGTTGTCGATCTCACTAAATCAATAAAGCATTAATTAAAATTTTCTTATACAACCCTTGCAATTAATTCTTTTTTAGAGTGTTGACATTTGTTTATAAAATTTCCAAAATGTTTTTTTAAGGAATGAATCAATAAAATTATCTTCTTATTTATAATTTCTTAATATGATGTTAAAAGAAAAATGATCAACTAATATGAGACAAAGAGTAATCTTTTTTTCTACTCGTCGTAGGTGCATTAAATAAAGTATGGCCGGGAGATGGTAAAAAAATGTTATTTGGTGCAGTTTTACTATTTAACAAAGTTAAGTTGGATCATATCTAAGTTTTCTGATATCTTAAAAATATATTTTAGTTTAAATTGATGAGAATCATAAACTTATAATCTTCAAATCTTAGATTCATCTCTCCATGTAAAATAACTAAATAACATGTTAGTAACAAAAACAATTAATTTGCGGTAGATAAGGGAACACATTAATTTAAAGATCTTTCCAATACTAAGCATTATACAACGTAACTTTCCTTAATTTAAATGACATTCCAATATTTATTTCATTCATTAACAAATAATTTTTTTGTGTTATTATTAATTAGACTATGTCTTATTCACGCACACAAAGGTTTTATTCCAATTAAATGGTTAACGCATTCATTTATATTACAAGTTCGCTTATATTTTTCATTGTTGTCATAGTCAGTCTACTTAATAAGTTAATTACATTTAAACATTAATTACTTTTGGACCAACTTATATACATCATAGAAACTCATATTTTATTTGTTAATCATCAAAACAGTTATAGAATCAACAGAAAAAGATTTATTAGAATTTAAATGCTAGCCAACCAAAATAATTAAGCTGATGGAATTACCCTCTCAAGAAAACTAAAAGATCAGTTCAAATTATCATATAGTCGTCAACAGGTTCATTAAGAAATTATAAATAAAAAATATACTTTTACTAATTTATTCTTAATTTTTTTCAATAGTCAATATTATTTACTTTAAAAGGTTACTATTAACATTAAAAATAAAAAAAATATTTAATTTTATCTTGATTTGAGACGGATAATTTTAGTAATATTAAAAACTAATATAAGAAGCAGGAAATAGTATTATTCAATTCTACAACCAATTGTTAAAAGGTAACTTTTGTCTCATCAAAGATTCTCTATTTCTCTGTGTATGCAGTTTATAGACGCTATGTGATTATTAAATTAATAAAATAGAATAATGTGAGAATTTGAAACTAAAAAAATAAAATAAAACCTTATCTTCAACCTTATGCTGTCGTTTCAATTTAGAAATAAAGTTAAAATTAATAACAACAATTAAAAATGCAGGCTAAAAAATAGTTACGTGCTTCAACCCTGCACTTCCGTTTTAGTACAATCAAGATTACTTTGTTTTCTTCTTTAATTTTATATTTTCCGGAAACATCATTTCTATCTCTAATATAGTGATAATTGATAAGGTTTACATATTCTTTCCGGACTCTACCTTGTGAAACTACACTAAATTAAAATATATTGCTTATATTGGACCAACTAGAATTTCAAAGGGACAAATATTTTAGTGGCATATATAGCACCCCATTAAGTTATCATGATTTTCTTTTTTAGAGTCAAATAATAAGAATTTTGACTAATATTTTATAATGTATTTTTTCATTATATTGATATGTAAAAAATTACAATTTATAAACTTTTTGTATAGTTTTTAAATATCTGAATTTCTTGTTTAAAATATCACATTAATATAATCTATTTTAATTTTAAAAATTAATCAAATTAATTTTCGAAAAAGTATAACACAACGTTGGAAAAGGATTTGATTCATCCAATGTTACAAAAGATAGAAAAGGATATTCCTTAAGCTCTTTCGCCCTGACGTGAAACACGTTCGCATGCACTTGTATTATCTTATTATTACTTCTCTCCAAACATGTAAATATTCGATAGTGTACATTTCTTATCTGATAGTGATGGATGCGGAATTTTCATTAAGGAGTTGCATGCATTTGTATTATCTTATTATTACTTCTCTCCAAACATGTAAATATTTGACAGTGTACATTTCTTATCTGATAGTGATGGACGCGGAATTTTCATTAAGGAGTGTCAATGATTATAGTTAAAAAATATATATAATGAGGTTAGTAGAGCTTGAACACATCACCTTATGAAATTTTTGCAACCTCTTAACTATTAGACTAAACCTTCAAGTTGTTTCAAGAGGTGTCAATTCATGTATTTATATTTATTAATTAAAATTTGACCTCTATATACAACGTAGTTTTCCGACGAAGGGGTGTCGCTCGACATCCCTAGACCAAGGGTAGGTCCGCCCCTGTTATCTGAACTATCACTTAATAATTAGCGAAACATACCTAAACATTGATTAGACCAAATTGTGTTTATTTAGAAATGCTTCCAGGCGCGTTTGTTCATAAATATTTTCCTACATATATATATAACAATTCTATTTATATCAATTCTATTTGTCGACACTTTATCTTTAAAACTGTCCTTAATCAAGTTAGATATATCGATACCATGGCCGAATCGAGATCACAGCTACAAAGGTGGAGAAGAAGATAGATACATATTATAAATAATTAATCAAAATGTATTTCATTAATTTTTTATGATAGTTTAGATAAATATTCTTAATAATTTTGATATAAAAATATAAAATTGGGATAATTTAAATGTATTTTTGATCGTGCTAGTCAGCTACCATAAGAAGTCAATATTTCCGGCAGTATTTGATCCCCCAATCAGTGCATGATTTCTATGGCCTTCCATTCACTGTGTGTCATGCGTGATTATGGATAAAAAATTAGCTAATGACTCGATTAAAAGTTAAAAATTGATTCTCCAATTTATTTTTTATTTTATTTTAATTTGTTTAAATTTAATTAATTTAAATTTTGGAATTATTTGAGATTAATATATACCACAAATTAATTCATGAAAAATTATGTTAATACATTTTTTTATTTTTTATTTTGATATATCATATTTTAATTAATTTTTATTTGATGATTAAATCAATTATAAGAGCACAAATCAAGAAATTTAAAAATAACTACCAATATTAGCCAATATAATATTAAATATGTATATCTTTTATGTATTATAATTAATATACAAAAAATATTTTTGCTGACTTATTTCCTTTTTTTATGAGTTCTTTAAGTATATGATACATGATCAAATATTGACCGACTTATGTGTTGACCTTGACCATCTTGTCATAAAACATTTATTGAGAGTAAATATATTTTCCATAACGAAGGATAAGATGAGCCAGCAAAGAATAGGATAATAAATACTACTTCCTTAGTTTATTATTAATTTTACTGTAAGGAACAATAGTTAGTATGAATATTTTTTAATTATAATATTTATATTAAGTATTTTTATTTTATGTTTTACTGTAAGGAACAATAGTTAGTATGAATAATTTTTAATTATAATATTTATATTAAGTATTTTTTATTTTATTCTATATTAAGTAACTTTTAATCCTACTTATCAAAAATATTTAAGGAAAAACAAGTAATTATTATTGAGGGCAAAATATATATATATATATATATATATATATTACGCTAAAGCCTAAAAGTAATAAATAAAGATAGAAAAAATGTTTTTGATATATAGAGTAGACAAGTAAAAGTGAATGTAAATGGAATAGTGGAACATATAGTAAGGGCCCTTTTGAATATGTAACATGGAATCATACTTGAAATTGTTTTGAGATTGAAGGTTTGTCTAGCATATAATTTGAATTTTTTGAGTTGAGTTCTTTCTCAGAAATATAAAAATCTCACAAATTGTGAAATCTTTTAATATTTTCTCATTTTTTATAAAATTTTACCAATGTGTAAACTATAGTTTATAAACAAAATATCGAAATCATAAAGTGCCACATTGATAAATTGCATACCTCCATGTTTCTTTAATTTGACAAATAAATGTTTGTGGTTACAAAGTTTCAAAACACATACTTTTGTAAAAAATCACTAGTCAATAATAATAGTAACTAGTTATTCTTTGATATAATTTTTGGGTAACTTTCACAAATCCATTACATTAGAAGCTAATTATTTAGCTTCACGTTATTTTGTAATATTACGTTTTCTTATCATGATATGGGCCTTGTATACATGTATCTACCTCTTTCAGATACATTTATTCGAGATATATATAAGACAAATATGATGATCACATAATTTTTGACCCTTCCCGAGTTTCATCCCATTTTCAATTTTAAATATCTATTTTAAAATTTAATCTTTATTTCAGTTTTGTTTCAAAAAAAATTTAGCAGATTTTACTTAGAAAATTGAAAACCACAAAAATAGTTATTCTTAAGATAATACTTTTATTTTTTAAGAATAGAAAAATTACAAAAATATATTTCTTTAGATTTTTTTAATATTTAATATTAAAAAAAAATGTAAAAAACGATTCAAGAATATGAAATTTACCCTACCCACCCCTGTAGATGAGGAATCATTTGATTTTTTTGATGTATCTCATTCTCTGATATGTGCCGCAATTCCTCCGCGGTAACGGTACGCTTCAAGCACTATGGCATCCCTGTACATAACTTCAAAACGAAGTGCTCTTCCAGCCGGAGTATTTTGACCATACTTTCGATTCAATTTCGCCTTCCCATAATTGCGAATGAGACACTGGAATTTTGCAATTTGATTCAGAGGAAATAAATCCCTCTATCAACAATTCTCATTACAGTCTCTACCTTCTTTGGTACAAACGGCACAAACACCTCCGCCATCCATTCCTTTTCTTTTTCTTTTTAAGATTTGCTTAGTATCTCAAAAAAGAAAACACAAAAAAGAGCCAATAATTTTTTGCCACTTGACAAAGATTATATTGTTTATATAAAAAAAAAACTTTTTGTCACACCACTCACAAAATGGTTAGACCTTTTATAAAGAAATTTTGACTACAGAAGAATATTTTTGATCTTTAATTTTGTTCTTGATTTATTAAATTCATATTATTTTGGTGCTTCCTCCTAAAATTAGTCCAAATCTTCTTCTTTATATTTGTCATGTTGATCAAATGTGGTGGAAATTCTTTTCGGAGTTAATCTTATTCCTGTTTATTGTGTTGGGGCATTATGATGAAGTGTTATATTATTTTTAAGTGATCAAGAATGTTATAAATGAAAATTAGTGAGCTATTGAGATTAAAGATTAAAGGTGTGAATTATTGATTAGATAGTGGATTTTACTTTTAGACTAAGAATTAACTGAAATCCATATTAATTGATAAAAAACAGCATAACTTTGCTATTTCTTTACTATTAATGAGCAAACCTAAAAGTCAAGTTTATCTGGAATTTAGTAATATATTGATAAATAATGGGTTTAAGACTTAAAAATATTTTAGATGCTTTAAAAAAATACTACTGTTGAAGGTGCTATTGTGCTCTTGGTATTTACATCATTTTGTGATAAATTTATTAGCAAGAAAATTCAATAAGTATAGTTAGCAAATGAGAAGATCACATGTTTATTTGGAAATAAGTTTGAGTAGTTGGTTGCATATTTACACGTTGAGTATTTAATTTTTCTTTGTAATAATTCTTGTTGGATGTTTAATTATGGACAATTGTAAAATATTGAATTGTTGTCGAAGGCTTTAAGTTGAATAAATGTTTCAAATACTAAGCTTCAGTGAGAGGGGTGTTTTTAAATTACTTAATCAAGTAGAGGGTTGTTTTTAAGGTTGTCTATAGTTGGGGGACTAAATTAATAATTCATGCCAAGTTTAGGGATGCTTTCAATATTTATATCTAAATAAAATAATAGGGTCGTGTTTACGCATCTTGATTCAGATCTCCTTAAAATGATAATCTTTGATTCAACAAATGAGTAGGCTTAAATTTAGAATGTGATACATATGAGAGATCATATTTATGAGTCTTAATTTGTGTATGTCGAAGCTGAGGTTGCCACTTGGTGTCTTAGTTAAGAGTCTAGGGGAGGACCTAAGGGAGTTGTGGGTTCGGACGAACAAGTAGCTTTTCCGTAAATCATGTTTTTGTATTAGAAAATTATATATATTAACTTGTGAACCATCTAACAAAATTGATTGATGGCCTAGTGGTAAGGAAAAGGTTATGAAAATACTTTCCACACTTCTGTTGTGCGTGCAAACCCTACTATCAACAAATTATTATTATTTTTATATAAAAAAAAACATGATTTTCTCTTAACCTTGGATTCGCCAGTCCTAAAATTTTGAACTCCAAACTTGTAATTCTGGCTCCTCCTCTACTTAAGAGTTAAGACAAATAAAATTCAACAATTAAAACAAACCATAGGCAAACATTTAACCAAGTTTAATTTAAGTAAAATATAAGTTAATAAAACAACCGTGTTAGAACCAGGAGACTCAGGGGGGTGCCTCATGCCTTCCCCTGGGTCAACAAATTTTCTTACACGAGAACAATAAAAAGAGTCATATTCTTTTTATTAGGGATTAAAAAATGTGACTTGGAACATCATAACACAATTCCAAGTGACGACTCTGTACAAACTATAATCCCAATTCAAAATCATCACTTCAATTGGAAAAAACCCTTCATCTTCTTTGAAGATCGTGGAAAAAGGGGCGTGACAGATACATATCAATTAGTGTCTAATTAAATGATATAACTAAAAGTCATTAATTAAGAAATGTTTATGATTAAGGGATATAACTGAAAGTATTAATTAAGGAGAAAATCATGCTTATAACAACTTTAGAGGGTATAACATATCATAACTCCTAAAAGAAAATCAAAACAATCAACATCCTTCTTTTTATAGGCCATTCAACAAAGTTTAGATTTCTCAACTCAAAAACAATCTACACTTAAAATAGATTCATTAAATTTTATGTATATTTTGTCAGATATATGTGCACATAATTAGATACGTTGATAAATAAATAATGTGCCAAATACATGCTTTGTCTTGTATAAGAACTCTTACTCAGATACAAATATATATTTTATCAAATACATATTACTTAGTCAGATAATTAATAAAAACTAGATACATTATGTCTTTAACTCAGAAGCATGAACACTTGATCATATTCATCAACTCTAATTCATATATATACCTATAGATACATATACACTTAATTAGATACAATTAAAACAATTAAATATATATAATTTTAACTCGATAATGTGTCAAATACATCAATAATATATTAGGTACATGCGTAAATCTCCACTCATTATTTTCACAAATAATTATTCATTTTTACGAAAAAGCATACATAATTTTTGAAAAGAAAGATTACAATCCCACTGAACTGCAAAGAAAAATTTCATAGTAATCTTGAAGGAGCCATGTGTGAAAAGATTACTTGGGAGGAGACAACTTTGGATAAATTGATGTCATAGCCATTGCCATGACATCTTGGTTCCATGCTTATGAGGTATTTTGGGGGTTTTAAGGGGAAGAAATTGGAGAGAAAGTGGGTTGATTTGGAGTAAGAGATTAAATTATGGAGATAATTGAGTGGGCAACACTTTATTTTAGGTTAATTTTAAAGAGTGAACTATCTCAATGTAACTAATGTCAAAACAGGTACATAATCAATAAACAGTGGGATAATATCTAATTATTTGAAAGCATAGATTAAATTAATAGATATAATATGTATGCATATATGTATGTTTAATCATATAGTTTTTCCATAATTCTTTCATATGATACCTACAATTTTTTTACATCGAGCACAATTTTTTTACAAAATTAAAATAATAGGTCTTTTTAACGAAATATAATTTTTTAGATCAATCAAATTTCACATTTATTAAAAAATTAAAATTATAATTTGAAATCTCAAATCATATGTTCTGGAGAATTTTAAATTATGATTCTGATCACACATCTAAATATTAATTTGAAATCATAACTTTATATAGCATGTGTTACCCAAGTTAGTAATAGGTCAACACATGTATGTCCCTCATATTTTCCCGGTGCTTCATTTTACTCCAAAAAAGAAGTTTTAATGGAACGACATTAATTTGATTAACAATAATAATTACACCTTGAATTCACATTAATTGAGATCCCACTATAGGAGTACGTTTTGGGCTTAATTTTGGACGTATTAACAAAGGTTCTCCAAAATTTCAAATGAACCTAATTTAAGCAAATTATCATGAGTCATGACTAAACCTTAAATTATGCTAGTATAATTAGTGTCGGCAAATATCACTAAACTTGATATATTTATTATATGCACACTTAAAATACGAAAAGTCTTAATTTTAAAAAAATTTTTTTTTTTTGGTAAAATTAGAGCTTTCATTTATAACCAAAAACATGTACAATTTGAGTTCCAGCAGCCTAGACAAGCTGCTCCTACATACAACCAGCTAATTCACCAACATTTACAAAAAAAAAAGAGAATCTTATGAAATTCAACTAGGATATTGTGTTACTCTCTGCAAACACTCCCTCCATGCTATACTATTTCTCCCTCTTATATGTATGTGTATCACTATATCCTTAATGATCACTTCAGAGAGGAAAGGTTTTTGTTGGAATCGAATGAAATTTCTAGCTTGCCACACCTCATGCACAGTCATTGCAAACAGACAGCTAGTTATCTCAGCTTGACCTCCTCATCTTCTAGCAACTTGGCTCATCCAGAGGCGTATCTAGAGGGGGTGCCGTGGGTTCACGTGAACCCATGCTCTCCTCTCTAGATCATGTATAGTAGTGTTATATTTTTTTAAAAATATTTAAATATAAATATGTGAACCCATGTTGAAAGTATATCATATAATACTGCGATGATGATTGGGTGCACCTCTCTAAGTGAGGATATAAATTTAAATCTTATATCTATCTTGTCTCTGTGAGTAACACCTTTCCAAGTGGTTATCGGTTACACTTTAGACGTTTCAGCTAATTTTGCTTTTGTTTTTTTCCTTTAATCTTTCAAAATTTTCAAGTGTGTTACATTGAAAATTCCTAAAAATTTAACATTGTAATTTTTTTGTATAATTAAATCAAATGTGTATATTAAAATTTAAAACTAGTAGTATTATACATTTTGAACCTATAATTTTTAAAATTTAATGGTTCATATACGAACAAAAAGTCAAATTGATCAGATTTATATTTAAAATATATTTTTTTGTAATCGTGCACCCATCTAGCCGAAATCCTGGATACGCCTCTGGGCTCATCCACTTCACCTCATTTTTCCAGTCTTGTAGTTGTCTGTTATACCCCATCCATTGTAGCAACCTCCTCCATATCCTCCTAGTCACATCACATTCAAAGAATAAATATGAGAATGTTTCTAGGTGTTGCCCACATAAGGAACAATCAGGGGGGAACATTAATACCAAACTTTTGCAATCTCTCAATTGTTGCCAAACGTTTATGTATAGCCAGCCACAAGTTAAACTTGTATCTAGGATGTATCTTTGGATGCAGAACAAGATGTTTCCAAGTCACTTTGGGATGAACATGCAATAGGTTGACATACATTTTATGGACTGAAAATTTCCCTCCCTGCTGGACATTTCCAAGTTGTTGATGTATTGTTCCATGGCTTTGTAGTTGAGTGATCAATTGTTGTCTAGATTCCAATACCTTTCTCACCAACCAGGAAGCTGTTTTGGGGATTTGGACTTGGGTAATATCACCCTTCTTGATATAATAACTGTGCACCCATTGAACCCAAAGACAATTCTTTTTCCTGTTGATATCCCATAGTAGCTTAGAATTGCAGCTAAGTTCCAAATACATAGATTCACTATATTTAGTCCACCTGCAGCCCCTGGCAGGCACACATTAGACCAAGCCACCAAAGCTTTCTTGGACACTGTCACTGCACCTGTCCTAGTTGCATTCTACCAGCATATGACAATAACTTGGCAGACCAACAAGTAAATTTAGATGTTATCTTCTCAATGAGGGGCAAATAGGCAGCAACAATCAATTTCTTTGAAGAGAGAGGTACACCAAGGTACCTAAAAGGTAGAGTACCCACACTGAACCCCAATGCTTCTACAATGTCTTGCTTTGTTTGATCACTTACTCCACCAATATATATATGGAACTTTTATCAGTGTTAGCTTGTAATCCAGATGCCTTGGAAAACTTCATGAAGGCATCATACATTAATTTGATAGACACAATGTCAGCCCTGCAATACATCAACAGATCATCAGCAAAACAAATGTGTATGTTGTTCAACTTTTCACATTTAGATGATAGTTGAAATCCCATTTAGAGTCAGTTGGTTAAGCTCTTTTCCTAGGTATTCCATAGCCAAGACAAAGAGATAACGGGACATAGGATCCCATTGTCTAATGCCCCTTTGTGCTGGAAAAGGGGCCGTGAGTCCACCATTCATTAACAAGGAATAAGAGACAGTAGACACACAAGTCATAATCCAGTGCACAAATTTAGCAAGAAATCCCAAATCACTTAGCAGCTTCTCTAAAAATCCCCATTCCAAAGTGTCATAAGCCTTTCTCAGGTCCACTTTGAGCACACATCTAGGGGATATCCACTTCCTATTATAACTTTTGAATATTTCATGGCTGACCATGATGTTATCCACTATACTTCTTCCTTCAACAAATGCTTATTGAGCTTTACTCACCAACCCTGAAATCACTAACTTCATTCTCCTTGTAAGAACTTTGGAAATGATTTTGTATAAAGTGGTGCAGCAAGCTATAGGCCTGTAATCTTTCACTTTTGTAGGTGCTGGAATTTTAGGAATCAGTGTTACAACTGTGACATTGATAGCAGGATACAGATTGCCAGTCTAAAAAAGTGCTTAACAACAGCAATAACATCATTTTGGACCATATCCCAGTTTTTGGTGAAAATTTCAATTGGATATCCATCAACACCTAGAGCTTTATCTTTGGGCATCTCTTTAATAGCCTCCAAAATTTCTGCTGTGGTGACCTCTTTAATAAGGTCTCTCTGTTGTGCTATGGAAAGGCATTCTCCATCTATAACCACCTTAGTATTTAGACATGTCAATGCAGATGCTCTAGTCCCCATCAACCCCTTGAAAACAGAAAGAAACTCATCCTCAATTAGATTAGGTTCTGTCAGCTTGTTTCCTGCTTCATTATAAATGAATGAGATGGTATTATAGCTGGTTCTAATCTTTCACTGAGCATGAAAGTATTTGGTATTGGAGTCCCCATGATCTATCCATGTTGCCCTAGATTTTTGTCTTATTACAAGCTCCTTAATATCTATTAAGATTTTCTTCTCCTGCTCTATGATACTTTGATCCAAGTTACTTGTTTGCAGGTTTGTTTGTAAGATATCTAGTTGTTCCCTCAACACATTCAACTTTTGTTTATACGAGGCCATGTATGCATTCATCCCTTTGCTTTGATATTTGTATTTCTTAAGTTTCTTCCATATCTGCTTCATTGTACACTCCCTAGTACTTTCATCCCAAGCCTTATTCAGAGTTGCATCAAAATCAGGATGTTCCATCACATTAGTATAGAATCTAAAGACTCTAGGATGAATGTTATGATGCTGTCTACACTTAATCAATATTGGAGAGTGGTTAGATACTGAAGGATTCAAAAAATCAGCTTCCACATGACCAAATTGTTGTAGCCACTGCATAGTCCCAAAAGCCCAATCAATTATACTATAGACCATTTTATCACTTGCCTGTTTGTTACACCAAGTATAATGCCACCCAGTAGCTCTAATATTTGTTAGTTGCAGATGATCTATTGCATTCTGAAACCCTTGTGTCTCCTATTGTGTAACAGGGGATCCCAATCTATCTTCTGAGCTCAAGACACTGTTAAAGTCTCCACATACAACCCAAAGAAGCTGTTGTTGCAATGTGATCTGCATAATATCCTGCCACAATATCTCTCTCCTCTTCAAGTCATTCTTTGCATACACAATAGTAACATATAATCTAATCTGCACCCTCGGATCTTCCACTAAACATATATATATATTGTTCATGCACCTTGATGATTTGCACTTTCAGATGATCTTTCCATAAAATCCAGATTCTGCCATTACTGTCACCACCATTATAATTATGTGCATTTAGCCATCCTGGAGCAATTTTCCTTCTTATTTGGGGTGCTTTATGTTCCTTGACCCTTGTTTCCAAACAACCAAACATATCTACTCTATGTTTTTTCAGAAATAGTTTGATCTCCTTCTGTTTATGGCCTTGGTTAAGGCCTCTAATATTCTAAGTAGAGATGATCATGTGGGAAGGAATGGCATGTAGTTGCCAGCACTCTTTCTACCTTTTTGCATCTGATCATCTAGTGTACTGTCATGACATTCCTGCACAAGTGTCTTCCCACTCCCTTGTCTAGGCTCAATTTCAGTAGCTGCATATGTGTTCTCCACCACATGTTGCTTCCCACTCCTTTGTCCAGGATAATTCTCAGTAGGTGTTGCTTCTGTACAGATAATGTCCTCAATATGTTGCCTCTCATTCCTTCCAGGACTAGGCTCATTTATAGGTTGTGTCACCATTGCATTTTCATTTGCTTCATCACTGTTGCTGGTATCCTTTTTCTAATTCTGAACAGGTATCCATTTAGTAACCATCCTTCTTCTTTTACTTTCTTTTCTCTTACCCTTCCCTTAGTTCATGTTCATTCCTTCTAATTCAGTCTTGTCTCTTATTCCATCTGGGCATGTGTAAACCAACATTCATTTTCCATATGTCCCAGTTTAATACAATTATTACAAAATTTGGGTCTCCATTCATATTCAATAGGTTGGTTCCAAGGCCCAGAAGGGGTTTCAACAACAATAGTATCTGGTAGGACTTTCAAAATATCCACCTCAATCAGTACCTTCGCATATGAAATTTTCTCAGCTTTAGTAGTAAATCCATTCGTAACCAATGGAATCCCAATAGCACTAGCAACCTTGCTCAATGCCGTAACAGACCAGTATCCAACAGGTAATCTGGGAAATTTTACCCAAATTGGAATCTGACTAAACATATCAGCATCGAGTTCAAAATCCACATCCCAATTCCTCAAAATCATGGGTCTGTTTCCATAGAAATAAGGTCTAGCCTGCATTACTTCCTCATTTTCAACTATATTACGAAATTTAAAAACATAATATCCATCATCATGATATAGTACCTGGGGTTGTTCAACAAAACCCCATACCTTCTTGACATACTCTATCATTTGCAGCTCATACGGGTTATCTCCAATTATATATCCAATTAAAGCTGTTTCCCATTCCTTAATTTGTACGCAAATATATCCTCTTCCTCAATTGTCATAGTAAGTACACCATCTTTAAGCATAGGAGGAATAAAGTTCAAAGTCTTACCATTGTTGCGGTTGCCTTTAGCAGAATCTCCTGCTGGAGTAGGTTGTTTAGACGTTTCAGCATCAGAAAATTATAGTCGCCTCTTCGGAGAGTCTTTCCCATCTGCATTCTCCAAGTGAATTTCATCTTCCACACTACTATCTTCATTCTCTACAATCGCACGAAATTTTGGGGGGGGGGGGAGGGGGGGGTAAGAAGCTCCCAAAAGTAAGCGGATTCAGCTGATGAGCTTCACTAGTAGCAGGGGTAACTATTTTTGGTGTTTGTGTATGAGTTGTTTGACGGCGGCGAGTCATCGGAAAGCACTCTCAATGCACAGTTGCTGCCTTGCTATTGTGCGCTGAGAGCCCTAAAATCAGTGCTAAAGTGCGCCTACGAAAAGTCTTAATTATCTCTCAAACATGAATTTTTAATATTATTTACCCTCCTAAACTATAATAAGTGTTAATTATCTCATTAAACATGAATTTTTGAAACTATTTACCCCCTATTATAAAACATGGCACAAAAATATTACTCAGTCCAATTTATATGATCCATTTTTCTTTTTAGTCAATCACAAAAAGAATGACATTTTATACTACGGACATGGCTTCATAGACTCCCTAGGATTCTTGAACTTTGTGCTCTGATACCAAGTTTGTCACTCCCTGAGCCTACACCTTGGGCGGGACTGGCACTCGAGAACCATTGCTAGCCCCTAGCGAACCCTTGGCCTAGCTAGACTCTCAGCGGAAGACTTTAAGCATTAATAAGAGAAATCAAATGCAACTTTACTCAACTGTCTCAAAATAAACTTAGATGTTTTAGAAACAAACATTCAACTAGCCAAAGTGGCAACTTAAGTCTTATAACAAAACAACTGAAATGCAAAGACTAAAGAACTATAGCTATCTGTCTATGAAGCTTCTAATACTATGAGGGATGTCGGGACAAGACCCTGATCATCCTAACAACTGAAATACTGAAACAACATAAAAAGGGATCATTCGAAAAGTACGGAGGCTCACCAACTGACTCTGAATGCTCAACTGGATCAATGAAGCGCTGGCTGCTAATCCGGTTACCTGTATCTGCATGATGTCAGTACATTTAATGTACGAGCATGCGAGGGAAAAGCTAAACATGACATAAGCTTGAACTGAATTTTGAAAGAAACACTTACCTCAACTTTACTCAACTCATGGATACTCAACTCAATGCTAATTCAACCATAAAGATGTAGTTTATGTAAACCATTTAAAACAGTAGATAACATCTCAAAATATTGAAAAATGCAATAATATCTCAGTTGTATATAAGAATACAAAAATAAACTCTGTTTAGGAGATTCTCTAACTGACAACCATCACTATGAGCTATGTGATGATACAACGTCTCGCCTACGATGTCAGAACTGTCCTATAACTTGCCCGGATATAGAACGCCTCAACTAAGTGGATCCACTAGCCTATGCTTAAAATCATTAAAGAATCATCTAAAAAGTATGATCTTTTCTATCCACGTTGGCTACATGGTTTATGGAGACTTGAGTTATTATGAACTCGTCCCCATATCAGTGCTCAATACTACTTCCAAAATATACTCAGCTCATATGTTTAAAAATATAACTCTTTCTCTGTGGTTTGAGATAATTACTCAAAAACTAGCTAAAAAATTCTCTTGGAAATCGTTATTTCCTCTTTTGTTTAGATGTGAAAACATTTACTCTTTGGGAATACTTAGTTCCCACATAATCTTTTAAGAAAAAAAGAACAATCTTACTCTTACTCAACTCAATGCTCAAAGTCTTAAAACAAGTTTAAAACATTTGTAAAAGACTTTTGAAAAGACTTTAAGAACTCTCTGGACTTAGCTCTTAACTTTCCTTGAATTTGAATTTATGGATTCAAGATTATGATTCAGATTTATTGATGATTTCTAGATGTTTAGAAGTCATTTAAAGTAGTTAGAATCGATAGGAAGTGTTAGTACACTTTAGAAGGACTTAGACGGGCTAAACGACGACGCATTGCTGGCGCCCCCACTGCTTGCCCGGGGCGCCAGCCCCTAAAGTACATAGACTACTTTGTGGCGCACTTCTGGCGCGCCGCGCCAGACCTCCCTTATGCAACCCTATTGCGTCCAAATCACACACACAAGTGCACGTGGTCGTTCAAGTATTAAAGTGGATCTTTTTAAGAGCCGGGTATCGTACCCACAAGGACTTACACTTAGAATTACTTGACTTCTCTAACTTTCAGCTAAACACAAGGGTATTCTAGATTTCCAAAGTGATTTAGTTTCTACTTCTAAGATTATAACAAAATGTAACAAAAGTGATTCAATTTCAAGGGTTTAAAAATAGTGATTGGGTAAAGTCCAGAGCTGTTCCTGCAATTAATATCATTCAAATGGGCATTTATCAATTATCGAATCAATGAATCACATGGTTAAATGTATGATCATGGTCTCCCGACCTCTAATCGCCTACGATAAATAACACCCTAACTATATCACTGAGCGGGGATATGATGGATTAAGTACCGAGCATTACGATTTCTTCTTGTATGGTGACCCAAGCATGGTTTCTAGGTATATCTCTATCCTAGATACAAATTAACCCTAGTTATTTAGAATTAATCATACGCCTTATGTCCCACGTTCTATCCTCTTATTCCTCTCCCAAGATTAATTTGGATAATGTATATAATGGTGATCAGTCACGAAATACTTCAAGCAAGAACATAAGAAAGATTCATATGATAATTAACATTAACCCAATAACAAAATCAATAAATTACAATCATCCTATAGCCACAGCCCTAGAACTAGGGTATTTAGCTACTCATGATCCAAGAATCGATCAAACAATGTTCAAATAACATAAAAAGATCGAAAGGAAAAGAGTTTAGGAAAGAACCTTAAAAATGGTGAAAACATTCTCCAAGTCGTTGTTCTTCAAAACCCAGAAAAAGAATAATTAATAAAATAAAATAATAACTTATTTATACTAAAAGTCGAAATGGCCAAAAACTGGAGCATAGGGCGCAACACGGAAAGGCTTTAAATATTTGATTTCAGGCACAATAGCCTTCTCCGCGACACGGACACTCCATGGAGTGCTCTGCCTCTAACTCACTCGCGAATAAAATAACAACCCTTCTCCGCAACGCGGAGAGTACATAGAGGGCTCTGCTTACTGTTGACTCTCATGAGTTAATTTAAGACCCCCTCTCCGCGATGCGGAGAAGATACGACAATGCCTTTGATCTTCTTTTCTTCCCTCTTTCTTCCATGCTTCTCTTTGCCTTTAATCTTCTGTGTTCCCCCATTGTCCATTTTCGTGCTCGTTTCTCCTCTTAAGCTTACCTACACAACTAATCATGTTGGTTAGCTCATAAACAAATAAAAGATTTGATAAAACTATAAACGAACACATATTGAATTCAAACTAAGCTTAAATGCGGGGATAATTAGCTTTCTAGGCATATAAATATTCCTAAGATCAAACCCAAACGAATTTTTCAACTTTTTTTTTTTAATTTTAATTCGACTAAATTCGATTCCTTTTATCATTTTCTCTTTAGATTTGGTTACCCAATACATGTACCCAAGAATCTAACTCAAAACAACTCTTAAAATCGATAAGACTATCTCAAGAAACTCATCAATCCCATCCAAATTCAAGAACACAACTCAAGAACATCAAATCTTCAACTTTATAGGAGGGAAATACGCTGAAATTAACATGATTGGAGCGTGGGTGAACGAACCCAATGCTATGTGAACTCACATACCTCTTAGGGATCAACCCATGACTAAATCTGCAACGAAACCTTCAAGAACTTTATGAAATCTTGACCTTTTCTCCTCTTGAGTTCGTTCTCTAAAAACCCTAACGTGAAATTTGAGTGCGTAAACTGAACCAATTCAGTCTGGACCCCTAAGTAATTATTAAAAACGAAACAACTTAATTGGGTAAAGAAAAGACCAAAATATCCCTCTTAAATCTGGGTAACTTTCCTAATAGACCGACTTCAAACGAGAATATCTCTCTCATACGAGCTCGAAAATTAGCAAACTCAGTGGCATTGGAAAGATGATTCCAAGAACTTTCATTTGATATCTTATAGCCCACCTAACTCATCCTGTACTGAGAGTTATGGTCGTTTGAAATTGACCCAAAACTCATACTTAGCATAACTTGCCAAAATTTCCAAATTTATTCTTTCCAAAAATAGTTTCTTTCTAATTCTAGTTCTTTCAAATAACGAGGTGTTACAATTTTTTCCTTTTTCATACTTGTGTTATGCTTTATTTTGGTGTGAGGTTGATTGGCACGGTCCTCAAAGTGTTCATAGATTTAGAGGTTTTGAGACTTTTGGGGTGATTCATATTGAGAGAGTTGACTTTGGTTAACATTTGAGAATCGAGCGTCAGATGGTGATTCTCTCAGTTTCGTTGATTTTGGAACGTCGAGTTTAGGTTAGTAGGGTGGTTAGTTTGGGTCCCAAGATTATATTGTGTAAATGATAGTTAGGATGAAACTCCTAAAATGAGACACGAGGGATTATTTTGACTAAACGATCTTTTTTTTTAGAAATATGATGATTTCATTGGTTCCATTACATGTTTTATAATCAATTTACACTATTAGATCATGTATAGTTTACGAATGGGTTTCTAGGCTCAAGACAAGGTGTTTTACAATTGTTGTTTTTCTGGACACACTGTTTTGCTGACAACTTTCTTTCTGATGAGATTTCTTTCTCATTTTTATTGTTTCACTATTTTCAATACTTTGAGAGCTTGGGCGAGTTCCTAACTCAATTCTAAATCATTTTCTACCAACTCTATCTTCTAAATTCTTCAAAATCAAAGATTTCAAAATAGGATTTTGGGGTTTTCCCCTCAAATTGGAAAGTTAGTATTTCTTTGATTTGAGACTCAATTCTTACTTGATTTTGGTTGAGTTTTCACAAAAAAACTCCTTTACAGTTGGAAATTATGATTTTCAAATAAATTTTTATTTTTACCCTTTTCAATTTTGATGAGATTTTTGGACGATTTTAATCCTAGTTTCAATTTTGATGGGTGTCTTTGGAACTACTTTGATGAGTACTTTCCATTCTTGATAGTTGAGAATCGTTTTGGGGCTTTGGATAAAGGAAAAGCACCGATTAAGTGATTTCAAGTGAAGATTTGTGACTCGATACCTGTTTGACTTATATTTCTTTCAGACTGGGTTGGTAGTTAACCATGCTTATAGACTCTGACTATGAAATGGGATCGTATATGAGATTGTAATTTTACCCATTTCAGGGATTATTTATGTTGTTTTACCTATGTGGGGCTTATTTAAGTTGTTTTCCTCGTGTGGGGGCATATGTGTTGAGGAGGTTTATATGTGTTGTTTTTCCATTGAAGAAGTCTTTTATGATACTATTGCTTTGAGAGCATGAAATTCTTGGTTTCAATTACTCCACCAGCAATGACCTCCCCCCAAATGTCATGACAATGAATATGTAAAAAAATTATTTCTCAAATTTGTGTTGGCTTGTTGTCTAATAGTCAGTTCAATATCTTTAGTCATCTAACCAGTGTATTGACTTGTTGTCCTTACTTTATAGTCAATTCATATCTAGTATCAATGAACTACATCTTCTTTTTTTTTACCTGATCATTCATTAAGAATACTTGAAATTCTTTAGTACAATTGCTCATTCGATAAATACTTCGTCTATAGTCAGATACTGACTATGTTCACCTATGTAATTCTGAGATCTGTTTCAAGTCGTTCCATTTTATAAGGGAGAGTAGAATAAAAAAGAAGAAAGCACCTTGATTTAAGTACTTTTTCCATTGGTTGAAGTGCTGCCAAAATAAACTTGAAATTCAATTGTTTTCCACATTAGAGAAAGTGGTTGATCTTTCTTGACTATTTCGTGTTATTTTAAAATACCAGCACATAGCCGTTAAGTAATCCATATCAACATCTCTGCTGGGAATTAAAATCGAATACATTGTGTCAAAGCTAAATCCTTCCATTTTGAATAGAAATTAATAAGCGAAGAAATCCATAATTGCAAATCTGTATCTACCACATACTAAGTAGTCACCATGAAGAACATTACCTTAATTCAAGCATAGTAGCATAATCCCCTTCTCTTGTCCGTAATTAAACATCCCACTACCCCAATCAAGTAATCTTTTCTTAGAATCATATTTCAGCTCTTTACTCAACCTTGATGACCTATAAGCAAAAAAGTAGATAGTGTTAACTTCTTTACTCAACAAGATGCTCTAGCTCTTCATCATCAAATTTGTTCTTTTGTTGCCCTTCTAGTTTTAGAAGATCCTCACTTATGTTGTATCATGTATGTTTCAAATTAATTACCTCTTCGCTCATCTTGGCAACAACTTTATCAGGGCAGATATAAAATCAGTCAATTTGTACCATAAGTTTCATTCCATACAAAATTTCATAAATAGACTATTCCAATTGTCAGCAATTGCCAGAAACACAAATCTTAGAGAAACAACTTTAACAAAAAAAAAGATATAACATTCAGAGTTTACCGTTGGAGATTTCGGCACTTTTCACAATAGCCTAGATGAAAGGGAATGAAACACTTCCTTGTCATTAAAAGAAAAAACGTAACTTCCTTTCCTTTGAAGGAAAAGGGACACATGTTACAATATATAATTCACTGTGTACACATGTTTGACTCAAGAATTGATAAAGTTAATAATATTTGACGATATAAAACAGTTGCAACAACATTTTGGAGGATCCAAGCAACATAAGTCAGGTCGTGGATATAACACAATCTTTACATTTCAAAATTACCTTCATTAGTTGATGGATTCAGGTTCTTGGTGCTTTACTTTTAAAAAAAAAAAATGATAAGAGACTTGCATCTTTTCATGCCAAGTTGACAACTATTTATTGGGAAAGGGAACAATAACATAAATAACTATTCAGATAGTTATGCACTGAATGGTTTCCTGACAATTGAGATCTGGAAGGGGGATTTATTAACATCGGCACTGTTAATTAATTTCTAAACTTAAACATCTTATATGAGTTCAAGATAAAGTACAATCAGATTATGAACTTGCAATACTTGAGAAACAAAAATCCCTTCATAGTTAAGGAATGCCAACCCGACCTCTTTCATTTAACCGAAGGTAAAATGTATTACAAGAATACAATACTTTGGAGAGAACAAACAACACAAAAATTTGGTTCTATGTCAGCCCTTTCCTTAGGGGAGTTGGGACAAAAGAATGGTTGGGACAACAAACATTTATCTCCAAATTCGATAGATATAGCTTGATCGTATACTTCATTACAAGTTTACAACTATATGATTCAGAGCCGATACAGAGTGTCATTCATATTTTGATCCCTTTAACTTTCATATTCGAGTTGGTACTCTACATATTAGATGCAAAGTTCCCTCTATAACATTTTGGAACAGTCATTTGAGTATCAAAAAGTAATCCAAGTTCCTTCCTTACTATTATTAATCAGTTTTATTTAAAAATACAGATAATTTTATAAGTTATGCAAACATAGAAAATATAGATCAATAGAAAACCAACAGAAAATGTACGAAAATGGGAAATCATGCTTACTGTAAAGATATCTTGATGCTTTAACCGAAGCAACCTCAGAGGTAAACTGCTTCCCCAGAAAAGTAGCCAAGTCTCCATATTCTTCAGGTAGGCTTATGAGTTTAATAGCCAAATTTCCTGTGCTTGTACATTCTATTATGCCTTCCCGAAGCAAACTTGTTTCCTATATAAAATTGTGACATATCGACTCTCCATTCCATGGAGTTAAGGGGTCTAGATGTGCAAAACACAGAGAGTTCACCATTAAGACAACAGATTTAGTTATATAATGCAAAGGTTGAGAAAATTGAAATCTTTAAAATCATAAGCAAAACTAAAACATGAGCAAATAAAAAAAAAATCTGAGGGCAAAGAGCTCACTCAATACATGTTAACATGAGAAGTGGTACAAGACAACACCAGATCTATTGTACAATTCTAAACATTCATGGAATTTAAAGGAGTACACAAAATTCAAATTTTACTTAATAATGTAAACAAAATATAATTTTTCTAGCTAAGACATTTTTTTAAACAAGTGGTGAACGTCAAATATCCTTCAATAGAAAAACCACATATGCTTACACTATTAAATCTCGCTACAAATAAAAAATGAAGATAAGAAGAATGATCAGATCATTTAAGTGTATAGCAACTTAATATGTTTGAACAAATGATTGCATGTTTAGTCTCCTCCTAGTGTGGTAGGGTCGATGAACTTGTAACAAAAAAGAAAATACACATCCTGCGCAAACACTTGTTCAAAAGGCAGAAGAATTGAATGGCGAAACGAGGGGCAGGGAAGGAATGGAAAATTGTCAAAGATGATATTTGTTGACAGAACGATGGGCTAAATAGCGAGATTAATTCTTTGAGCCAGGCTGAATTTCTAACAACACTTTTCCCCCTCTTCCTTACTCTAGGGTAATCTTCTTTTATGGAAGCACCCCTGTCCAAAAACAAAGAATTTTAGCCCATATCTGATCCATTCATTCTGCAAGTAGGGAGGATCCAAAGTGTTGCCTTATCCTACATCCAGTTGCTAGACATTTTATTGGCCTGATCATTCTCTCATTCACTAGTAGGCAGCGATAGGACTGTAGCTTAGAACATAAGCAATACCTCACATAATATTATTCTTAAGAGATTGAATGCCTGTGGAGTTGGAAGATATGACAGAATTTTCTAGAGTGTTCTCCAATTGTTGAGCCACCTTGCACTAACCTCGACAATGCACCAACACAAGAATCTGATAATTCTACCTACCTACCTCAATCATCCTAGGAATATCCTTATGCTAAAGGGAAGAAATTATCACTAACATGGTGCCTCTATTAGTTGGAGGTTTTTCTTCCTAAGTTTAAATATCGACTCAGAACTACAAAATATATTTTGAACAAGAAAAAGAAAGAAGCAGTAAACCAACGAAGGAATGCACTAACTTTCATTAACGAACACATACATACACCCAAAAGGATAACAACTACTAAACAAAGTATTGGAATAGAAGTAGATAGTACAGTTAGAGATTTTGAAGTTCAGTTCATACAAAAGGGAATGGAAATGATAAAAATTGAAATAAATAAATAAAATATAGTGAAAGATGATTTATATAGCTTACCAAACACGAAGATTGCTGATGACCGAATCTGTCTTTTCTCTTTTGAATTTTTGTCAAACACCTCAGCCATCCCTTATAAGTTTCAAAAAAATTATCCTAATGTAGCTAGGGCATAGGCTTCCAAGCTCATCTTGATCACTTTGCCTACTTTGCTGTGTCATCTCATTCTCCCTTAATATATAATGTGAGGGGAAAGAAAGTTTCAACCTATGGAAAAAGAAAGATGGAGTATGTGCATTGCCCTTGAAGATGAGCATATTTACTACATTGCCATTGGTCGTCCATGGCTTGGCATTTCTATATAGTAGAAATATGCTCTGGACCGATCGTCTGAATCTGTATTGTCGTCTTTTGCTCCTCCGGTTGTTGAACAATTGGCTAAGAATTTTTATGGTTATAAACACTGTTTGTGAAAGTATTTCCATAGAAAACGAAAACACTAAAGTTAAGCACCCCTCCCCCTCAAGGTTCCGTGCCTTGAGGACATCCCCCGAGCCCCCTACCCCGAGACCCGCTTCTCCCACCTCGAGGCACCGGCACGCTTCGAGGCCCACCACCCCATCCCCCGCCTCGAGGTCCACACCCTCGCCTTGAGGCACCGCTCCCTGAGGCCCGCCCCACCCCGCCTCAAGGCACCGCACCCCGAGGACCCCCTACGCACGCCTCCGGCCTCAAGGCACCGCACCTCGGGGACCCCCTACCCCAAACTCCAGCCTCGAGGCACCGCACAACAAGGTCTCTCTACCTCTCGTCTCTCGCCTCGAGGTATCGCTCCCTGAGGCACCTCGCGTCTCCCGCCTCGAGACACCGCTCCCCGAGGCACCCCCCACCCCCGCCTCGAGGTCCACACCCTTGCCTTGAGGCACCGCTCCCTGAGGCCCGCCCCACCCCGCCTCAAGGCACCGCACCCCGAGGACCCCCTACGCACGCCTCCGGCCTCAAGGCACCGCACCTCGGGGACCCCCTACCCCAAACTCCAGCCTCGAGGCACCGCACAACAAGGTCTCTCTACCTCTCGTCTCTCGCCTCGAGGTATTGTTCCCTGAGGCACCTCGCGTCTCCCGCCTCGAGACACCGCTCCCCGAGGCACCCCCCACCTCCCGCCTCGAGGCACCACTCCCCGAGGCACCCCCCACCTCCCGCCTCGAGGCACCCTCCCCGAGGCACCCTTCGCTTTAAGGAATCGCTCCCAGAGGCACCCCCCGCCTCCCGCCTCTAGGCACCGCTCCCCGAGCCTCCCCAATCCCCTTTCATCAAGGCACCGCTCCCCGAGCTTCCCCAATCCACTAGTGTCAAGGAACAGCTCTCCGGGACTCCCCAACCCCCTTCTAGCCCCCTCTCCCAACCCCTCCCACCCCACCGCCTCGAAGCCCCCCTCCCCCCAATTCACCGCCACAAGGCTCCGCTACCCGAAGCTTTCCCCACTCCCCGCCTCAAGGCTCCGCTCCTCGATGTTTCCCCCACCCCCCGGCCTCGAGGCTCCGCTCCCAGAGACCCCCCCTCCCACCTCGATACTCCGCACCCCGAGGCCCCCACATGCCCCCGCCTTGAGGCTCCGCTCTCCGAATCCCCTCCACTCACCCTGCATCGAGGCTACGCACCCCGAGGCTTTCTTCAACCCCCGCCTCGAGGCTCCGCACCCCGAGGCTTCCCCTATTCCCCACCTCGAGGCTCCGCACCCCGACGCTTCCCCCACTCTCCGCCTCGAGGCTCCAGTCCCCAAGGCTTCCTCTCTGTCCCCGCTTCGAGGCTCCCCCTCCCAATCCCGTCCCCAAACTCCCTTTCCCACCCCACCGCCTCGAGGCCCCCCCACTCCCTGCTTCAAGGCTCCGCTCCTCGAAGCTTCCCTCACTCCCGCTTCAAGGCTCCGCTCCCCGAAGCTTCCGCCACCTTCCGCCTCGAGGCTCCGCTCCCCGAGGCACCCCCACCCCCGCCTCAAGGCTTCGCACCCGAGGCCCCCCCACGCACTGCCTCGAGGCTACGTACCCCGGGGCCCCTCTACCCACTGCCTCGAGGCTACGCACCCCGAGTCCCTTCCACCCCACTGCCTCGAGGCTACGCACCCCGAAGCTTCCTCCACCCCCCCGCATCGAGGCTTCCCCTACTCCCCGCCTCGAGGCTCTAGACCTGGTAGCTTCCCCACGCCTTCTTCGAGGTTCCGCACCCCGACGCTTCCCCTTGTCCCTGCTTCGAGGCTCCACTCCCCGAGACTTCCCCCACCCCCCGCCTCAAAGGTCTGCGCCCCGAGGCTTACCCCACCTTCCGCCTATAATCTTCCCCACGCCTTTCTCGGGGTTTCGCACCCCGACGTTTCCCCATGTCCCTGCTTCGAGGCTCCACTCCCCGAGGCTTCCCTCACCCCCCGCCTCAAAGCTCTGCGCCCCGAGGCTTACCCCACCTTCCGCCTATAAGCTTCGCGCCCTGAGGCTTACCCCACCCTTGCCTTGACTCCCCCCCTCGATGCTTCCTCCCTGTTCCCGCTTCGAAGCTCCGCTCCCCGAGGCTTCCTTCAGCCCCCCGCCTCAGGCTTCCCTCACCTCCCCGCCTCGAGGCTTCTGCGCCTCAGGCTTCCCCCACCCCCGCCTCAAGGCTTTTGCTCCCCAAGTCTTCCCCCACCCAGGCTCCGCTCCTCGAAGCTTCCCCTACTCCCGCCTCAAGGCTCCGCTCCCCGAAGCTTCCGCCACCTCCCGCCTCGAGGCTCTGCTCCCCGAGGCACCCTCACCCCCGCCTCAAGGCTCTGCACCCGAGGCCCCCCACCCACTGCTTCGAGGCTACGTACCCGGGGCCCCTCTACCCACTGTCTCAAGGCTGCGCACCCCGAGGCCTCTCCACCAATTACCTCGAGGCTACGCACCTCGAGTCCACTCCACCCCCCTGCCTCGAGGCTCCGCACCTGGAGGTTTCCCTACGCCTCCCTCGAGGTTCCGCACCCCGACGCTTCCCCTTGTCCCTGCTTCGAGGCTCTACTCCCCGAGGCTTCCCCTACCCCCCGCCTCAAAGCTCTGCGCCCCGAGGCTTACCCCACCCTCCGCCTATAAGCTCCGCGACCTGAGGCTTACTATGCCTTGCCTTGACTCACCCCCTCGAGGCTTCCTCCATGTTCCCGCTTCGAGGCTCCGCTCCCCGAGGCTTCCCTCATTCCCCCGCCTCAGGCTTTCCTCACCCCCCTGCCACGAGGCTTCTGCGCCTCAGGCTTCCCCCACCCCCTGTCTCAAGGCTTCTGCTCCCCGAGGCTTCCCCCATCCCCCGTCTCAGGCTTCCGCTCCCCGAGGCTTCACCCACCCCTCGCCTTGAGGCTTTCACGCCCCGAGGCTTCCCCCTTGCCCCCCGCCTTGAGCATCCGCTCTATGAGGCCCCCTTTCCCCCGCCTTGAGGCTTCTGCGCCCTGAGGCTTCCTCTTTGTGCCCACTTCGAGGCTCCGCTCCCCGAGGCTTCCCCCACTTCAAGCTTCCCTCACCCCTCTGCCTCGAGGCTTCCCTCGCCTAAGGCTTTCCTCACTCCCCCGCCTTGAGGCTTCCCCCGCCTCAGGCTTTCCTCACCCCCCGCCTCGAGTCTTCTGCACCTTAGGCTTCCCCTACCCCCCGCCTCGAGGCTTTTGCTCCTCGAGGATTCCCCCACCCCTCGCCTCAGGCTTCCGCTCCGCGAGGTTTCACCCACCCCCCACCTTGAGGCTTGCGCGCCTCAAGGCTTTCCCCCTGCCCCCGCCTTGAGGCTCTGCTCCCCGAGGCCCCCCTTCCCTCGCCTAGAGGCTTTCGTGCCCCGAGGCTTCCCCCACCCCCTGCCTCGAGGCTCCGCACCCTCTATCGAGGCCCCACCGCCTTGAGGCTTTCACGCCCCAAGGCTTCTTCCTTGCCCCCCGCCTTGAGGATCCGCTCCATGAGGCCCCATTTCCCCCGCCTTGAGGCTTCTGCGCCCCGAGGCTTCCTCTCTGTGCCCGCTTCGAGGCTCCGCTCCCCGAGGCTTCCCCCGCTTCAAGCTTCCCTCACCCCCCGCCTCGAGGCTTCTGCGCCTCAGGCTTCCCCTACCCCCCGCCTCGAGGCTTTTGCTCCTCGAGGATTCCCCCACCCCTCGCCTCAGGCTTCCGCTTCCCGAGGTTTCACCTACCCCCCAACTTGAGGCTTACGCGCCTCGAGGCTTCCCCTCTGCCCCCGCCTTGAGGCTCTGCTCCCCGAGGCCCCCCTTCCCCCGCCTAGAGGCTTTCGTGCCCCGAGGCTTCCCCCACCCCCTGCCTCGAGGCTCCGCATCCTCTACCGAGGCCTCCTTGCCTGCCACAAGGCCTCGCACCCCGAGGCTTTTCCCACCCCCCCTCCGAGTCCCTCCACCCCTTGCCTCGAGGCTCTGCACCCCCTACCGAGGCCCCCCGCCTGCCTCAAGGCTTCGACCCCGAGGCTTCCCCCACCCTCTGCCTCGAGGCTCCGCACCCCTTACTGAGCCCCCCCGCCTCGAGGATCCCCACTACCCACCGAGACCCCCCTGCCACCCCACCCTGCCTCGAGGCTCCGCACCCCGAGGCTTTGCCCTCCCGCCACCGAGGCCCCACTGCCCCTGCCTGAGGCTTCCGCGCCAGAGGCTTTACCCACCCCCCGCCCCGAGGCTTCCCCCACCTCCCGCCTCGAGGTTTCCCCAGCCCTCGCCTCGAGGCTTCCCACTCCCCACTGAGACCTCCCCACCCCGCCTCAAGGCTCCGCACCCCGAGGCTTCCACCACTCTCTACCGAGTCCCCCCAGTCCCCCTTGCCTCAGGCTTCCGCATCCCGAGGCTTCCCCCACCCCCCGCCTTGGGGCTTCCTTCTCCGCGCCTTCGTCCCCTTACCTCCCACCTCGAGGCTCCGCTCCCCGAATCCCCCCTCCCCCATCGCTCCCAAGGGCCCTCCACCCCACTCCCGCCTCGAGGCACCGCACCCCGAGGTCCCCCACCCCTTCCTCTCGCCTCGAGGCACCACACCTTGAGGCCTCCCCCACCCCCCGCCTCGAGGCACCGCACCCCAAAGCACGCATCCCCGAGGCCATCCCCCACCCCCCGCCTCGAGTAACCACTCCCCGAGGCCCTTCATCACTCCCCGGCTCGAGGCACCACTCCCCTAGGCCCCCACCTCTACCCCCTACCTCGAGGCACCGAGGCCCTCCCCCACCCCTACCCTTTGCCTCGAGGCACAACACCCCAAGGCCCTCCCCCACCCCCCACCTCGAGGCACCGTATGCCTCCCGCCCTCGCCTCGACTCCATTTTCAACACCTGCATAATAGGTAAGTGTTATATGTTTTCATTAGGAAAGGTGCCACTGCAATGTTTAACTACTGTTTATGTTTTCATTAGGAAAGGTGACATAATCTGACAAGACTGAACAAGAAAAAGGTTTGGTGCTAGAATCTGAAACCATGTTTGTTTAAGTAGCTATATAGACTAACCGCTCCTTATGTGTTATGATCAATAATTATCTGATTGGACTGATCATGTACATCTTATCTCATTACATATTCTAGAATTGCAAGTGTTCAGTCTGAATGTGGAGTTTCTTCAAGTTTTAATATATGATAATAATCGTGTTCACAGTTTAATATTCATAAATATTTAATGAATATTTTAATAGTTTTAGCAAAAATTATTGGTTTATCATGAACCCGCAAGCAATTAATTGTTGGATCCATCCGAGATAAGTCCCTTTTATCTTTAAACAGAAAAATATTTATGTTCAAATTTTGAGAATGAAATCAACTTTGTTAGATGATACTTAATTTTCTAAAATATTTTTTGGTGCAAATTAATTAACTAACCCAGAAACAGATACCAATCGACACTAAGTAGAAACAAAACAAAAAGTATTCATTTTATTGTTCAACTTATGCAAAACATTAATGTTCCAGAAGAGGATTGTTGAGTGTCACAAAGTGTGGATTTTGACTCATAAAAGTGTGACCCAATTCAGCAGTTTAAGTTGACTTAGGTTTCTATATTAGGATATGATATGATCCATTACTCTAACTATCCTGATCATAGAAAATTAATTTTATACTCCTTTTGTCTATGGATCTTTACTTGTCTACTATACAAAGAAAAAGATGCCGTAAACATCGTGATGCGGTCATCATGCAAGCTACTCACCATAGCATGATCATAAGGAAAAAAATGTTAAGATCATGGCAAAAACATATGCAGTAGAGGTCAGAAGGTAGTTTCTTACGATGATGCGGTCATCATGCAAGCTACTCCAAGCAACTGTAGTCGTTGCGCCTATCCATCAATCAAATGCAGAGTGTCTGGGCCTGTACTCATTGGCAACCTATACATCAAACAAGCTCCACATCAAGGTCATCATGCAAGCTACTCCAAGCAACTTTAGTTGTTGCGCCTGTCCATCAATCAAATGCAGAGTGTCTGGGCTTGTACTCCTAGGCAACCTATACATCAAACAAGCTCCACATCAAACTAACGAATTACTGAGCTCATCGATATTTGTTCATAAGTTTCAGTATGCTGAAAATTCTATCTGCAAAAAGGCGTGGTTTTGTATTGAGAAGGGCCATATGCATTAAACCTATGGACTCTGCATCCCAGAGGATGGCAACTTAAGTTCACTCGAAATATGCATAAAATATAGATCACCACGCATAGGAGTGAGTCAATTTTACTGAAGTACCTCCGGAGATCCGTCTTCATTATAAATAGAGCTATCTGGTTGCTTTGAAGACTCATCCTTAGTACAAATGACTGGAAATTCAGCTACTGGCATCAGTAAAACTCTATTTGCTTCAGAATTATATGACGATATTTTCCCAACCTACATTAGAAGGGAACATCAAATTCACAAACAGAAGTACATAATATGATGGAGACAACTTATACCCGATAGGAGGAAACTTCAGGGGTCCAGGTTGATGATAACTCACAAGTATGCAATCACAAGACCTTCTTGCCAAATTTAAAAACTGTTTTTCTAAATACTAAAATTGTGGTCACCCAAATCAATACATCAACCACCACCCAATGTCCGGAGTTTTGGGTAGTGTAGATTGTCAATTGCTTTGTGTGAGTCTCATTAGTCTAAAGTTAGCAGCAGATATCAGTGCAGCAGATATCAGTGCAACAGATACTGAAGGCTACAGATGCATTAAAAAACAAGAACAAACCTTGGGCAGGCCAGAAGTTCTAAGTATGGAAAAAATCATGTTGGGAGCGTCAATTCCGAAAGGACCCTACAATGCGCGATCTAAATTTATTTGAGACACCAATGCAGACTCCGAACATCGGATGGAAATTTTTTTTTAGGTTGTTGATTTAGAGAGTGCAAAAGATAAATAAGAAATCATTCATTTCATCGCACTTTCTTAGTTTTCCTGAATTCTAATGAAACTAAGTTTAAGAACCCTACCACAAGAAGTGTTTGAAGAGTTAAAACCTAAGCCTAAAACAGTACTTTTATAACTAAGTTCCAACTAAAAGCCCCAAAGAAAAGCTTATTGGTGAAAGAGCAGAAAAAAGGTCACTTTTTGGAGTGTTTAGAAGAAGACTTTTTCCTTGGGATGCATTTTCCTTTTACAGCCTTCAACTCCTCCTCTTCATCTTCTTCTGTTGCTACTTCTCTTAGCCCTTCCTTTGAGCCCTACATATTAAAGTACTGTAAATACACATCCAAATATTAAAGCCTGATGACAAGTCTGTCTATTCTTACTTTTTTTCAACTTAGACATACCTTTTTCACCTAAAATAAGAAAGTTGAGACAAACTTTTACCAATGTAGTAACAAGTTTTTAAAACTATTCTACTAAAATGAATGACCTTACATTGACAAAATAGTAATCCATCAACTCCACTTTATGTGGACAATTACTATTTGCATATTCATAGGACTTTTTATCTTTTCCTTGCCATTTTTCTTAATATAGTTTAACTATTTTGAATTATTAATTAGTGTGACTTATATATTATTTATGTCATTTCTATATGATGATAACTGAGTATACTATCCATGGAGAGTAATGATCCATCTGCAAGTGGCAGGAAGAGGAATAGCAGTGATCTTAGTTACAACTTTAGATACAAGAAACAATCTTTTTCAATTTACTCACATTGCAAAACAGCTTATTAAATAAAAGGTTCATAAAACTGTGATAACTCAAAACCATCAAAAGTTGCTTAACTTCTTCTACTCATTTGTTTAAAGATAAATCTTTTCCCTAACAAATTAAGAACAGTACTAAAATCATTTAAGAAGACAAAAAGCATGAATTCATGTTAACACTGAAAATAATAATCTAGAATGCCACTGGTCCACATCATAATTGTCCGATGATCCTATGTCCGGAGAATTTTGATGTGTGGATGCTGAAAAAGCCTACGGTCTCTCAAAAGATTAAAGATTGCTGAATTTCGAAGTGATCTTTCCCTGTCTCTCCATCCCTAAGCTTCCAACGCTAGGGGTTCCTTTCTCTTGGTCGGCCTCCCTTGGAGTGGAAGGCTGCCGAGCGTTATGGGACATGGGAAAAATCAACTTCTGTTTCTGATTACTCTGGAAAAAAAAAGCTTTGGTTGACGCAATCCTATGTGTAACCCACCTCTTTAGTACATGATGAATTTAATTTCTTTTCTGCAGCAAAGCTTCTTAGAAGAGTTGGAGAAGACTGTTGCACTGTTGGCCTTTGAAGATGTATCCAACTGCCCTATTGGAGAGCTTCTGGATGTATCACAGCGGCTAAAGACCACTAGTAGCTTCATGGTATGAAATGTTATTTTTTTTATGATTAATCTTTGATTTAAAAGCTTCCAAAGCCTTTTGTAGATGCTAATATGGGCACAAAATCAGCTTGGTAAAAAAGCCATGTATCCGCGCATAAAAGATTAATCGACTGCTAAACTGGAAGATCCTCTTGTTTGAAGGATAACCAAATCTTGACCAATTGCTTGAAGATGATGTATTGTTCGTCTTTCAAGACCTATAGTTACTTTCATTTTTAATCAAATTATGGATTCTTCGATTAATGTTGTGTTTGTTTATGATCACAATGTACAGTGAACTTGTTTATCACAATAAACAAAGAATTCAACTTCCAAATATCACAATCTCGACCAAAAAACAAAAATGAAATCCCTCAGATCTTCACTTGATTTTATACAAATTGATTTGTACCCAATATCTTAAACATTAACCATTTTACCTATTTTATCCAAGAAAGAAAAACCCACCCCACAAAACACACCTACACTTTCCTTGCATACGCAAATTTACGCAAGAAACCCCATAACCAACATACAAAAAAGTGAATTATCAAACCAGTAATAAAAAAAATACAAAAAAAATAAATAAAACCCAATACTCCAATTATTTTCCTACAGTAAAAAAAAAAACAGAGAAAGACTCACAAGTTTGGAGGAAGTAGAAATCGAGTTGCGGGCAGATATAGCTATATGATTCGAGATCTGTCTGATTATGGAAGCTCCAGCATTCAATTCTCTTATCTGATTATTCTCCAACCCCGATAAATTACTTGTCTCTTTACCGCCGCACTCAAAACAGAGGAACACCTATTCTGGGTCGTCACTCATATCCTCCTTGTAATGTAAAACGATCGAAAAATTAAACCCTTATCAACTCTTCTTCAAGAAAACGAAGAAGAAGCCGTTACTCTGTAATTCAAAGAGGGCGATTTGAATTTGATTTGATGTAGGTGTTCGTTAGGAGCGGATAAGGGTTGGGCCCACTAAATAAAGTCACTAATAAGATGACACACGTAGGTAATGTGTATTGTGGGTTTAGTAATTTTCTTGTAAAGGAAGTCTATTAAAGTCAAATTATGAGTAAGCACTGAAACAACGTATTCGGTAAAATCTCACGAGTTAGCTACATTCAAAGAAGATGGTGTATACACATTGGGTAAAAATTCTGTTTAAAGTTTTGTGGGCATTTGGTCATATTTTATTGTGAAGTTTTTTAAGAAGGTAATTTTTGTTTTTAAAGTGAAAACTTATATTTGGCTATGATTTTTTTTAAATTCAACTCGAAGTTGTATTTCAAATTTGAAAACGGGTTATGGCATGTTTTCCAACTAACAGTTTACTTTTATGAATTGTATTTAAGTACATGCATGTATGATTTATATGAATATTAGTATTGTTTTAAGGGTAAATGGTCAAATATGCCCCTAAACTATTCGAAAAGGTCTAGATATACCCTCCGTTTAAAGTTTGGCTCACTCATGCCCTCGCCGTCCAACTTTTCGTCTAAATATGTCCTTATGGGCGTTAGTTGGTCTGCTGGACATATCCAGCTCATTTTCCATTTCATTAAATGCCACGTGGAATTGCCATGTCATTTTGACTTTACCACATGTCATTTATATGAAAATGGAAAGGCATCAATTATGCCCCTAAAAAATTCGAACCCAAAAACACCTAATCCAACCCATAAATCAACCCCCTCTTTTAAATAAACTACCCGACCCATTTTCAACAATTTTGTTTAAATTTTTATTTTTTTCGGTAAATCCCGAAAATTAGTAATTGATTAATGAAAAATAGGAAAAATATGAAAAAAATATAAAATTAACGCCAAAAATTCACAAATAAATATTGTAACCTTAAATTCAACAATTTTTTTAAATTTTTATTTTTTTGGGTAAATCACGAAAATGAGTAATTGATTAATAAAAAATATAAAATTAACGCCAAAAAATCACAAATAAATATAGTAACCTTGAATTCAAAAATTTCAACAATTTTTTTAAATTTTTATTTTTTTTAATAAAATACTCATTTTCGAAATTTGCCGAAAAAAATAAAAAAATTTTAAAAATTGTTGAAATTTTTTAATTCAAGGTTACTATATTTTTTTGTATTTTTTGGCGTTAATTTTATATTTTTTATTAATCAATTACTCATTTTCGGGATTTACCCAAAAAAAATAAAAATTTTAAAAAATTGTTGAATTTAAGGTTACAATATTTATTTGTGAATTTTTGGCGTTAATTTTATATATTTTTCCTATTTTTTATTAATCAATTACTAATTTTCGGGATTTATCGAAAAAATAAAAATTTAAACAAAATTATTGAAAATGGGTCGGGTAGTTTATTTAAAAGGGGGGTTGATTTATGGGTCGGATTAGGTGTTTATGAGTTCGAATTTTTTAGGGGCATAATTGATCCCTTTCCATTTTTAATATAAATGACATGTGGTAAAGTCAAAATGACATGGCAATTCCACGTGGCATTTAAAGAAATGGAAAATGAGTTGGATATGTCCAGCAGGCCAACTAACGCCCATAAGGGCATATTTAGACGAAAAGTTGGACGGCGAGGGCATGAGTGAGCCAAACGGAGGGTATATCTAGACCTTTTCGAACTTTAAACGGAGGGTATATCTAGACCTTTTCGAATAGTTTAGAGGCATATTTGACCCTTTACCCTTGTTTTAAATACTTTTTGCAAAAAATATAACTAAGCACAACTATTTTTAACTCCTCCATAAATTCTAACTAAAATAAAAAATATTTATAATCTACAACCATACGTCTACTAAGACTATTAATTAATTTGAAATGAAGTTCGTTTTTTATCCATAGATTTTGTTTCAAAATTTTGAAATTATATTTGGAGATTATTTTGAATTAGTTTTTGTTTATTAAACTAGCCACATATGAAGAAAAAAAACAAAGCTTTTTGAAGCTCATTCACAAAAAATTAAACTATATTTTCACGTTCAAACACAATTAAAAGAATAACATATTTTATGCCTTATCTCTAAGTAGTGTATTTTTCTTGATTGACAAATATTTAATGATTTTTTTTTTCATATTAGGTCTCACTTATTTGACAAAAAGTTCACAAATGTTTTCCTTCTATTTAAAAATTCATTTCTTAAAGATAGTTTTGAATAATTCATTTTAGTCAATTTACATATATTATATAAATTGAAACATATGAAGTAAAGAATATGTAATTGAAAAAAAAATTGGGACATGATGAAGTGGAAAGAAAAAAATGGATAAAGAAGAACTACCTCTTCAATAACTTTGTCACGATTCACACTGTCATGATTGGCACCCCCACAATCCACAATTCTGTATTGAGTTCGCAAAAGAAAAATTTTAAAAAAATTTGTTGTTAGTAATGGTGGAGTTTCATTGCATAAAAAATAAGTGATGTTGGTAAGTGGATTGAGATGGAAATCAAAGGTGAATTATTAGATGATTTTCGGAATTTAAATTCAGTTCCATAGAATTGGGGTAGCTGGGTCTGTCCAATTTTTCATGATGATAGAAGATAGGAAAAACTGAATGAATTCTATTTATTGAATCTACTCGAATTTACCTTCAAAGTCATTTAGAGAGCTCATTCAAGTTTGAGGCTTATTTGGAAAAATTCAATCACGCTAGCCTAAAGTCCTATCTTTCACCTCATCAACAATCATAATAGACTCTATAGTTGGATCACGCATGCTAAATACACAACGGATCAGAGGGGATAAGATGTTCCACTCATCAAAGTGTGATACACAAAGCTTCTGCCTAGAAGTAAGCTACCTTCTTTGTCACTTTCAAATCAGTTCCACGAAACTCTTATCCATTCTCCTTAAGAGATGTCGGGGGAGCAAATCCAGCTAACATTGGAATTGGAGATAATTAGGCTCGAACTGATCACTTCATTTAATTATGTGTTGTGATTAAAGGAAACCAAGTGCACATTGCTAAAAGACAGTCAAGCTAAGAAGTAAAACATAAAAAATAGATCGTACATAACAAAATATAAGACATAACGACCTTTAAGCATAGGACAAACAAAAAGTTTATTTTTAAAGTTATATACATTGGTTGTGTAAATATTTTTCTACATAATTATCTTGTACTTTGACCTATTATAAAAGGTTGGTTACTACAATTTTTTATATGTCCTCCTATATTTGTCCCAACTATTTTGCTTGTATTTTATATATTTTTTAACGTATAACATATTACTTTCCATTTAAGATATATATAGTAGGGAGGGCCAAATAACAATAAATCTTAGTGCTAAAGACCAATGTGGAGGTTCGAGTCCACTAAAAGGCATAATATTGACGATCACAATGTAAGCTCTTGAAATAGAAATACACTTATGCTTACAAAATCTTATTGATCATCTCGTCTATCTGATGAATGGAGCGCCTATTTTAAAATCGTAAATAGAGAACTAATAATTTAGTATGTCAATTGCATTCTAGGCATGATAAAAGAGGGATGAACATACTTATTAAAGAAAAAAAACAAGTGAATAAAGGGTACACAAATTTGTACGACTACATTCTAAAATATAGTTGCCTCTGTTTAAAAAATAATTTATTTTATTTTATCTAAATAGTAGTAAAATCTTTTCTATTTTTTACACGCACAAAAAAATAAATCAATATTTAATTATCATTTTTTATATTCTACAGCTTACGTTAATATCAACGTACTATTAACTACCACTAGTTTTCTATTTTAACGCTATAATTAACATTGAAATCTCTGATAAGAACATTTCTTCAAATTTAGTTACATTCAAAGCCACTCAAATAAGCATTTGAATTCTTGGTCATTCCATAATTTTAGATGGTTATATTTAGTATAACAACGTTAATTTTTCCTACATGTTCGTGTTGCCATGCAAATTAAGGTTACTAATCTCTTTCCTAATTACTATAAAAAGCTCACCTTAACATCATAATTCAATCATCTATCTTCTCTAAGTTTATTAATAAAACATCTTTCCTTTTTTCCTTGTTACAATTGATTGATAGGAAAGAGGGAAAGAGTATTATCAAAACCAAAAAAAAAAACAAAAAAAAGTTAAAAATGGTGGGGAAAATCGTGGTTTCGTTAGTATCTTTGATACTTCTAGTTGGTGTGATAGTTGGAGTTGTGGTTGTTGTGAACAAAAATGGTGATAGCAAAGAAGATGAAAGCACAAAAGTTCAAATGAAGAAAGTTCATGAGTTTTGTCAAGCTACTGAATTTAAAGATCAATGTGCTAAGTCACTTGAAAGTGTTGCTAAAAATGAGTCAGCTACAGTTCAGGATTACCTTATGGCTGCATTCCAAACCACACTTGATGAAGTGAAAAAGGGTTTGGATGAGGCTGGAAAGACTACTGTGGACAAAGAGGCTGATCCTTACAATCATATGGCTGTTGATGATTGCAAGCAGTTGCTGCAATCGGCTATCGAGGAGCTTGAAGGTGCACTCAGCTTGGTTGGTGAGACTGATGCTGAGTCAATCCATGAGTATACTCTTGATCTGTTGAATTGGATTGGAGGAGTTTACGCGTACCAAAGCATATGTCTTGATGCTATTGAAAAGCCAGAATATAAATCAGCAATTGAAAAAGGATTAGTGAATGCTACTCAGCTTACCAATAACGCTATCAGCATTGTAGCAAAGATGTCTGATGTGTTGAAATCATTCAACATTCAAATCCCGGAAGGTTTTCTGGATGGTAACAGCAACAGCTCTCCTCATCGTCGTTTGTTGGATGCAAACAAGGTTGATCAGGATGGTTACCCAACATGGTTCCCTGCTGCTGACCGTAAGCTATTGGAGAAAAGCTCCAAAGGAAAAGGAAAAGGAAAGGGAAAAGGCGGTGCTGCTCCAGGAGGAGGACCACCACTTCCCCCAGTAGGATCAGGACCATTAACTCCTCATGCAATTGTTGCCAAGGATGGAAGCGGCAAATTTAAGACTGTTCTCGATGCTATCAAGGCTTACCCAGCAAACCATCAAGGCAGATACATTGTCTACGTCAAGGCTGGTGTTTACGTTGAACAGGTCACTATTGACAAAAAGCAACCAAACGTTTTCATGTATGGTGATGGTGCAGGGAAAACCATCATTTCCTGTGACAAAAATTATGGAAAAATGAGAATCACCACCATGAATACTGCTACAGTTGGTGTTAACAGCGAGGGATTCATAGCTAAGGGAATTACATTCCGCAACACTGCTGGTCCAGATGGTGAACAAGCTGTTGCACTTAGAATCTCTGGAGACAGGGGAGCAGTATTCGACTGCAGCATAGAGGGAAACCAAGACACCTTGTACTATCAAACATTCCGTCAATTCTACCGCAACTGTGTAGTATCTGGTACCATTGATTTCATCTTTGGGATGGGATCAGCTGTGATCCAGAACAGTGAGATCATATTGAGGAGGCCTAGAGGCACTAGCAAGAACACCATCACAGCTGATGGAAGGGACGTAGAAGGCCAAATCACTGGGGTAGTACTTCAGAACTGCAAAATTGTAGCAGAACAATCACTCTTTGCAGATAGGTTCAAATACGAACACTACTTAACGCGCCCATGGAAGAAATTTTCCACCAATGTTTTCATGGAGAGTGAGATCGGTGACCTCATCAGGCCTGAGGGTTATCTGATTTGGGCGTCCGACAAGCCAAATTTTTTCGAACAGACATGTGAAGTGTATGAATATGCAAACAGAGGACCTGGTGCTAACACTAACGGAAGGAGCAAACTCTTCAAGAAGTTCAAGGTTCTTAGCCCACAGGAAGCTACTAAATACACCGTTGGCACTTTCCTTCAAGCTAATGCATGGTTGCCTGGAACCAGTGCACCTTTCTACCTTGGTCTTGGTGGAAAATAGATCATCACAAACAAACAAACATCATTTTACCTACTTCTCAACACCCCTATCTCTACATACCAATCAATATTCTTTCATTTTTTGTTGGAGAAGCTAGAGCATCCTTTTTAAAAAAAAAAACAATAACTAGGAATAATACATACTTATGTTTTTTTGTGTATGTAACCAATTCTTTTATTAATAATAAAGTCAAATTCAAATTTCAATGTTATTTCTTCTTCTTATAGTATGTATTTTTTACGGGCAATTCAGGGAGATAATAGGACCTGCTATGCCCTTGTTTCCTGCCCCTTATTTCAAACTCAAGGAAAGCCTTGATCGATATGAGAAAGATGAGAATAAATAATATGGAAAAACTAAGTTCAAGATTGGGGAAATAACACATTTGCATAGTTTAGGTATGTACTAACAATTTCACCATATATAGTTCAAAATGCAACTTTAGATTACAACTCTATAATTAAAGGGACTAACTCAAGTACCTCACCTCAACAGTTCACTAAAACTGTTCAACACTTAACTATAATCAAATACTCTACTCTACAAGAAGTCCAAACAATTCTCACAAGTTCTCTTCAAGAAGTCAAACCCACTTCTTGTTACAAACCTAGGAATTATTACAGCTCAATAATAAACCTAAAACAAATCAACAAAGACTAATAACCCAACACTTTAATTGATCAGACTTCAACATTAAATAGTTCAGACTCGAACACAACTCATGAACCCGGTTTTAGTGTTGCTGTGATGAAACCTTGTAGTTTTGCTCCAATGGTTATTGCTCTCAAGATGATGACTTTTGTGAATATGCAATAGGTGTCGCTCTGCCTTTGCTGGAAAATTCTCTCAATTTGTGACTTGCAAAAGCCCACCTTCTCTTCTTTGACTTTGTCCTTTTATAGAAGTGGATTAAGCCTCAGTAGAATCCTACTAGGAAAGAAATTAGTTTTTCCTAGAAAAATAGTCGTTTTCCTCATAGGATTTGTTTGTCTCTTTCCTTTTCCGCATAGAAGTCGTCTGCTATTTTTCGTCTCTTTATTTGACCTGGATTTCTGTTTAAAACACGTTTTCTTAATCCATTTATGTAGGTGCGAACTTTTCCCGCCTTTTTATTATATGTATGATACATGTGTGTGAACCTGGTTCATCATCAAAAGTTATTTTTAGAGCTTTGTCAGGTCATCAATAGCCCAAATATGAAATAGACAAAAATAGACATCTAACCTGAAGGGAAGTAAGCGAAAAAACAATAGGCCTAAAAGCAAGCTTGGAGTGCTAAGCTAGGAGGATGATCTATGGACTTGCAGACAAAACCTTAAGATAAGTCTTGGATCAGGGCTTGTTTCAATAGCCTTTTGGAAGAGTAAAACATCCAGCATAATGGATACTGAGTTCAGGTAGGTTATAGCTTTGGAACGAGACAGCTCGTCAGCATTGGTGCATGATTGACCATTTGGCTATCCAAGTTATGTAAAAGAACACATTTTACAGTTTTTTCTTGTCATACGAGGGCACATTTAAGTCCCAAACTTCCTGTCTGAAGCAAATCTTGCAAGTACAATAGAACTATCACTTCTTAAAGTGGAGCAACTTGCTATCATGAAACACCAGCTTTTGCCTTTCACACAGTATGGCTCTAGCCTCTAGGCTCTAAGGCATGTTAGTGCTCATATGTTTTTGTACTACTTCTGCTGACAAGAGCAGATTTCCTCATGAATGTTCCCAGAAGGAAACTGCAGGAGAGTAAACGCGTGGAAGCCATGAATCAGTTATCAGTCTACCTAAGTGTGAGGGAGTTGAGGCAATAAATGTCCATTGCTCATCCACTTCATCATTCATAGAAGGGTTGACGTTAGTATATTCTACATGCACTAGTTTAAGATATTGATTCCACATGCATAGCTCCATAATTCCATTCAAGATGGTAGCCTGAAAGTGGCTAGTTCTGCAGAAACATTACGAAATGCATTTGTTTACTTTACTTTATATCTGTCATAGGCAAAGAGTTTTTCTCATAGTAACCTTTGATTTCAAAAATACCATACAAGCATTTGATACTACACAGATATAACACAGTTTTTTCATCATGAAAGGAGTATCTGCATTACATATAAGGGCATGTTAGAATGACAGTACTGAAGGATTTTGAGCATGAATAACCTTAACTTGCAATAAAATCAGAAAGATTGAACCTGTGAGTGTGACTATTTGAAGTTCCATTAGCACTTACTACTGTCTTCCACCCTCTTCATCAATCACTTTCCATGAAATATTTTCAACCTGCCACAAACATTTAAAAAATGTTAAGCACATATTTCTCTGTACCATTATGGGTTTGTGATGGTATATAGCATGGCCTCCAGTCCTTGACAAAAATTAAATTATCAAAAAGTACAATAAAGAAGTGAAGGAAATCTCTTCTTCAAATAGCCCACCACTTCCATAGATCAATAAGTAGTTAAACTGCAGCAGTTGAATCAAATTGGCATACTGCAGGAGGGGAGGATTGCTTCATGGCCAAAGAACAAATATAATCTCCAACATGGTTTGGATTTGTTCCTTTTCTGATGCTTATAGAAACAGTATGCTTTTTTTAACAATAGACATCACAAGAAGAAGTACATAGATTTTACACTTCATGTTCATCCATAAAGTACAGAACTATCCGGTTCATTTCCAAGGTCATTGTGCTATAATTTTCATTCCACCAGAAGCAAATGCTATCAAGGGAAAGTCAACATCCAGAAAATCCATGAAAATAAAGCAAAAACAAAACAATTTTTTTTCTTCTGTTCCAGTCTCTTCTAAGTCAGGGAAATAAAGAAACAAGAGTTGCCCCCCGTCAGATGCAGATCTAGTATAGAAATATGAAGCTTTGCACAAATCGTTGTTACAATGTTACAGTTACTTGGGGTAACATAATTTGGCTACAGGTACAATATTACAGTTACTTGGTGTAACATAATTTGTCTACAGTTACAATGTTGAATGGAATGGTAACATAATTTCGGTTTTACGAGGTAAGTAAAACATCAAAATCACTCAGAGTCCATTCTGCCACTTCATCTTTGTCGCTAACAAAAATTTCTGTTCCCACATCCAGAGATGTCCATATTCTTCTAGCAGGAGGTGTACCTGGATCCTGCAGCCAAAAACAGCAAGGATGGAATCATGCAGGTTGGTTGGGCCACTTGTTATTCAATCTTTAGTGTTTGTGCATTTATGTCTCATTCAAACATGGATTTTGCACACATTTAATAAAGTTAATGTTGAAGTGTGTGACCGTCTCATCTAAAAGCTTAAGTTGTTAGAGAGAACACACTTTTATTAGTTAATTATATTCTCAACACACCCCTCACGTGCAGGCCTGATTGTTTTTCATGAGCCAAACACGTGGAGATTCTTTTTGATATGTGTTGCGTTGAGATTCGATTCCAGGACCTCTGCCTGCTTTAATACCATGTTGAAGTGTGTGACCGTCTCATTTAGAAGCTTAAGTTGTTACAGAGAACACACTTTTATTAGTTAATTATATTATCAACAGCTAACAATCCCACTTACTTGATAGAAGTAAAGTCTGCTAGAAAGGCCACCGACATCAAGCTCCCAGGTTCTTCCATCCCCAACCCAGCCGTCTCCTTGTTTGGTTGGATATCCATAGTCTGCCCATATTGGATGAGGCAGCAACTGAAGTAGCTCCTGTGCCTGGGGATTACTGTAAGGATCACATGTGCTATATGGCTTTTCCAAGTGCTCGGCATTCCCAGGTGCACAATAATAGTGATAAGCTGAATAAGGGAAGTGAGAGGTGTTATTCCTGTAGATTTTGGTATTGTTTGGTGTGATGTGGAAAGGTGGGCAGTTGCCAATATTTGTGGGGCTGCACCAAGCTGCAGTTTCTGGATTAATAATCATTTCACTGTATCTGGTAACATCAGTGATAACATCTCCATCACATGGAGCACCATTGTTCTTCCAGCAACTGCCAATATCTATCAAGTAAAACTGACTCTTGGGTCCTCCTCCTACCTTGACATCCAAGGTCAATTTGACCTTAAAATTAGGTGACTCTGGCAGCTGAAAGAAAAATAATCGTGCTGTTATCGGGAATAGCATTAATAAAATATCTTTTTCGTCTTTGTATTTTCATTTGTGACAAATGGTTTAGAAATATTCTCATTACCCAGAGACCGGCATTCTTCAAAAGACATTTTAGTAGTATCCTCAGTTCTTTGCTAATACTCAGGATAAACTATTTGTATAACTAACACCCCCTGCCTTCTACCCATCTTTTTATGGTAACTAGAGTTCCCCTGAATCATTATGAACTATTAGTACTGTCTAATGTACTCAAAACCATCTTACTAATCAACTTCCAAAAGTGACAGCAAGCAAGTGCGACCCCGGAAATGACATTAGCTTGTAAATGATAATAGGGGTTTAACTGTTGAATACCCCTCAGGTGTCTGGTGACCTACCACGGAGGTTTACAATTAAATAACCTGTTGTGCTCGAAATTTAGTGGTAAGATAAAGACATGATAAAATGACAATGGTGCCAAACAAACATTCAGGGCAGGCCTAATTTCTCTAATGTGGATATCATGTGGGTGACCTCTACTAATTCAACTTTTCCATCACTTATTTTTTCTCTTTGCTTTCTTAATCCACCTTTCATGCGGGCCATCGGAGTTGACATCACACCAAATTAATAGACAGTGTTTAAAGAATCATGATTAATAATCCTAATTGCAAATGGAACTTAAAAAGGAACTTCATGCTCCATAACAATGATGCTAGTAAAGGCAAATACAACTTGGAAGATATTTACAAGGCCTTTTATACAATTTGAATGGAGAGAATAAACACAAATTTGAGTATAAAAAACAGTGAGCTTACAATTTTTAACATTCCTCTGGTATCATAGTGGTAGCCTCCAGAGAACCCTTTAGTCGCATCAGCCCGAAGATACAACATCAGCCATGGATACAATTTGGATGTTCTGAGTTTGTGCTTAAATACCCAACCTCCTTTGCCAACTTTCTTCTCCCAAACTACCTCAAAAAAAGAACTACTACTACTACCAGCTGTAGAACCCAAATCATAAGTACCATTAAAACCTCCCATCATAGTTTCATCATCAGATAAATAAGTAGGCTGATGAAACAGTATAGGCTGATTCATACATCCCTTCCCAAAACACGGAAATCTTCCCGGCTTAAAAGGGGGCACTTTTTTCCCATTCTCTGGACAAAGACCAGATTTCGAGTCATAGTTTCCGTTCTTCAACATTATCATCCAAAATTGCCATGGCCTTGGGGTATCATCAACTTCACACAATGAACCTAGATATAATTCCTTCTCAGCAGCATACAAATCAGGATCATTCTTAGCCTTAGGACTCAGCCCAGGAAATGACTTCCCAACCCCAAGCTTATTATCAGACTCAGTTACCTTATGACTCAATGAACTCTCTGCACATCACACAACCATAACAAAAATAGCTCAAAAACCCAATAAATAGAAAAAAGGGGTTATTGCTATTTATCAATTTTTGTACAACTATAGAGCTGGTTTGGGGTTTCTAAATTTTAGGACAGAAGATTGATGGCAGAGTTTGAACCCACAACACTAGTGTGAAATGCATTTCCGCATCCCCTTTCAACTAAGCTGTCAATCAATTTTAGTCAGGGTATATTTATTTAATTTTCTAATATAAATATCGAGTCTATAAAAAGCTAATGGATTCGTCCAAACCCGAATCCCCACCTAGCTCCAGATACAAGTAATCAGAAGGAAAAGGGAAAAATGAGATTTTACCAGAAAGATCAAAGCAATCTGCAGCTCTAGGGCTACCCATTCCAGGAACTTCTTCACCAACTTCATTACAGAAATTCCAAGCTTCTAAACCTACTCTGAGTCCATCTCTTCTCATTCCCGCATCTCCGACAGCAGATGAATAACCACTATCAGCTCCTTCACAACAAATTAGAAGTACTGTCCAATTCATCGTCAACAATACCAAGATAAATAATGGAAACAAAATTTCCATGTTGCATGGACAAAAGCAAGAAACTAGTAAGAAAACTTAAAGCCCACTGTTTATGCAACCAACCAAAAAAATAAAAAGTGCTTGTGTATTTTTAGTACAGTAGTGCTTTATTTAAAGGAATTTTTTTTCACTTTTTTCCAGATTCCACAAATCACAATCTAACAATTTGAAAAATAACAAAAAAAAATAATACTATTCATGAAAAGCTAAAAATATAACTTCAATTTATATTTACGATTTTTATTTTTAATTTTCACAATAAAACATGATCAAACTGGTGAAAAATACAAAAAAGAAAAGGTAGAGAGGGCGGGAGCCGAATAAAGGAAAGGAAAGGAAAGGAAAGCGCGTAATTTAACGTTTGGCAGCTGAGAATGATAGTGACACTGACCGGCCTCAATAGAGGGTCGGTTATAACTTTAATTTTGACGCTTGTTTGGCCAATTTTTTTTTTATTACTAATAATAGAAATGCATTTTCGTTAAGTAATAAAAAAATAAATAAAAAGTGTTTTGGAATAATAGTGATTTTTATATTTATTTAAATTATTTGAAAAGTATATACAATATAAGTCTCACTAAATTAATACAGGTGAGATCATGAAATATTATTATTTTGTAAAAGTATTATTTAATTGATAAATTAATATTTATTAATTTAAAAAGTGTTTTGACATCGCAAAATTTGTTCGGGAATGAAATCTTAGAGAATGTAAATGAACCCAATTGTAAAAATGTCATTCATGAACTTGAGGTCATGATTAATCATCTCGGTTACCATAATAAAATGGACTTTAATAACTTGTTCGATGAGTGAAAATCATACATATATAGTCTCATTAACATAATAGAATCATATTTCACTTAATTGTCTTAGATATATTTGTGCTTTTAAAGAATTATTAATTTATAATATTAATGAGATCGTATATTTATAAAGAGGTCTTCTGAAAATATATTATCTTATTATCTTTATCGAAATGAGTGATTTTCTTCATTGGCCCAAATCACAACTGGAGAAAAATATTATCTGAAAAAAACTATTAATTAAGCGAATATTAATTTAGCGAGGTTTTACTATATATGAAATTTCTGTTATTAGAGACTTTAATTTATTGTAATTTTATTTAATTAAAATGTCAAGCAATACTCCCTTTGTCCTCTTTTGTTTATCAAATATATTAAACATAGTTATTGAATTTTACTTGTCTAATTATAAAATCTATTAGGTTTCAAAGATGTGAATGAAAAATGAAGAGTTATGACTTTTACAAAGAATTGTGACTTTTATGAAAATTTGTGATTTTTTCATAAGATTGTGACTTTTTCGAAGGGTTGTGATCTTTTCGATAATGCATAATAGACACCTATTCACACTATTTTTTGTTGTCTATAAATACAAGGATTTCTTCTCATTTTAAAAAAAAAACAATTTTCTATACTTTTTTCTTCTACCACTAAATCTAGCAATCCAAGTGTACTTTATTACCGTTGAGTGATTCGCTAACACCATGAGTATAGGTACTGATACATCGGTGAGTAAGATCGTTCTATCCTGGGAGGATATATTCCATTAACCTCGGGTACTTGAGGGAAATAATTTTCTTAAGGACACACTAAGCATTCAATGAGCTCGATTTTCTTCTTGAGAAAAATATTTTGTATATTATTTCTAATCTGTTTTTTATTCTATTGTTTTACTAGTTTTAATTTTCTAGTTTTGAAAATACTATTTAAACTTTGTTATTTCTTATCAAGTTCTTCAAAATTATTGTTCTAACTATTTTAGGAATACAGATTGAACAACAAAACTTAGTGATAATTTATCATTTTGTGCTTGTTTTATTCTTGTTATTGAATAATGTTATTCATTTCACAATACTTTAATGATATAATTAATAAGAGTATTATAGTAAACTTATACTTTCATTTATTTTTTTCTCTTAGAAAAATGTGTCAAAGCAATTTAACATGAATAAATAAAAATGGAGAGACGGAGTATGTTTATTACTACCTCCGTTCACTTTTAATTATTATAATTTTCTTTTTTAGAGTCAAACTATAAATTTTTTGACAATCATTTTACGATATATTTTTTTCATCATATTGATATGTACAAAATTGCATTGTATAATACTTTTCGTATAGTTTTTATAGTACTTTTCTAAAAAATAATAATAACTTTACTATCCTTAGGGGAAATTATATATTTTCAGTTTATTACTTAAAACGGAAACTAATTTTCATTACGATCCAAACACAATAATTAATTTGATCAAACATCTTGACTAAAAAAAAAACAAAATAAAAATGTTAAGCTTCCTAAAAGCGTGGCCTAGTACTACTACATGTTTGTTTAATATATGTACTACTCCATATTAGATGCAATAAATAGATATTTAAATATATCAAATATATCGTTATTAACTTGTTGGTAGTATTTTTATTTTATCTTTCAAAAAGAATATATATATATGACTTTTTTTGAAAAATTTATACCAAGCTTCATTCTATTCCAACTTGACTCATTTTGCCTAGTATCACTATCTTAATTTCTTTTATGTTGAAATTGAAAGTTTTTTTTTTGTTTGTTTTTAAGATGGAAAACGGGGCTTTTTCAAAAGTGGGATGTAATAAGAAGATTCAAATTATATTACTATATATAAATTGTTAACGTAAGAAATCTAAAGAGAATTGATTTATTAAGCTACTTATTAAAAGAAAATGTATTTCTTTATATAAGAGACTTACAAATTTATACATAAGAAATTTGAAAAAATCATTATCATATTATCTTTATTTGTTGTAAGTACTAGTTTATAGTGGTTAATCTATCTAAACCTTTTGATTTCATCTTAATAAGTAATATATTTTCTTCAACTATAATACTTCCTTGTCTTATTTTACTTTTTAGTCGGCTAAAAAAAATACTTTTTTTATATATTTAGTAAATTTTCCAACTTCAATACATGTAAGTTTAAGATAATTTTTTTTTTAAAAATTATACACATATTTTTAATTTAAAGTCATGAGATTAAAAGATCTGTTTTTATTTCCTAAACTTTATACTTGTCAAATTAACACACTTAAATAAAAATGAGAGTATATAACCAACATGAGTTGTGGTTCAGTGGTGAGACTACTTCACCCTTAATCAGAGGATTCGAGTTTGAGCCCCTGGGTATGGAGAAAATCTTATTGAGAGCGTCACTCCTGAATGAGCCCTGCAATGTGCGATTCAAATTTAATTGAGGCTCTAATGTGGACTCCAAACACCCGAGTGGTAAAAAACAAACAAACAAGAGACTATAAAAATAGGACAAGTCCGGTGATTGAGGAAACTGAAACAAGGTCCCTGTTTTTGCTTGTTATCCAACAACCTATGAAACTTTTACTCTCCTATGGAACAGACAATTTCCTCGTGAATCTTGTGTTCCCACCACTACTTTATTAAATAAGTAGTTGTTTTTAAAAAAAATAATATTTTATCGATTAATATTAAACAATTTTGACAAATTTAATTTAATTAAATTTTAGTACGAATATCTACTTAGAAAAAAAAGAGGAAAGAAATTGGAGCAAAGTGGATGCTTTTAATTAGGAGTGTTCATGGTTTGGATAAAAATCGATCCAAACTGAAAAATCGAACCAAACTGATTAAATAAACTGATTTTGTTTGGGTTAGGTGTGGTTTGATTTTAGATTTTTAAAAACTGATAGTATTAGGTTTGATATGGTTTTGTTCAAAAAAAACGAAGAAATAACCGAACCGATAAATTATATATAAAAAATATTATTCTAATAAACAATTTTAAAGATCTTATATGTGTTTTCATAAAAAATTATTTATAATTTACTTATGAAAGTGAAAATGCCAATGTGAGAATATTTATCTTATTGATTCATGTACGCGAGTGTCTATAACAATTCTTTATGAAATTGAAAATGTTATTGTCTCTTCCTTCTAGAGCAAATAATGATTTTTGAAGTTTTATTCATAGTAAATTCAATGATTGAAAGTTATGTAATATTAGTCATTCTAACTATTTTTCGTTTTTAATGAATTGTTGTCATTTTTTTTCACGTTTTGAATGAATTGTTTCTTTTATTTTTATCTATGATTAATAACCGAATAACCAAATCAAACGGAACCAAAATCGATAACAACCAAACTGATAGATATATATTATATTTGATTTGATTTGATTTTGATAATTTTAAAACCGAATAAATTAATTTAATTTTAATTTTGACCAATAACCAATTTAAACCTAGCCATAAACACCCTCACTTTTTATTAGTGTAACTAGTACCGACAGACTAGTGGGCAACCTTAAAGATATCATGGTGAATGAGAGCTGACAAAGACATCATCATCAGACAAGAATTTTTAGCACGAAAATCATTGTATTTAGTCATCTAAACCATTAACCACAAAATCCTTCCATTTCACTACGGTGTACAAAATCGAATCGAAAACCGAATCAAACCGCAAATCGAGTCAACCCGAAAAAATACCCGACTAGTGATTTGGTTTGATTTTGGAAAAAAAAACCCAACTATATTTGGGTTGGTTTGGTTTTAACTAAAAAAAACCAACCCGAGACCAAACCAATCCGAATTTATATATATAATTTTAAATTTTATTTTATACATAAAAATATTTACTTTGATATAATTTTTAAATATTTCTTATACTTTTCCATAGTTTTTATCTTTTAATATATTATTTCAAGTTTGAAACTTAGAATTATGAATGAGCCAATAAAGATTATAGTCCATAGATGTTGGTAATTATAATAAAGCTTAAATCAAAATCAAATTAATACTAATGCAAAAAGAAAATCAATTCAATACTAAGAATGACAATAATATTGAATATTTTTTTTTTAGTTTTACATTGATTTAGACAATTAAAATACATAATCTAATTTTAATTTTCTTTAATATTTAGTCATGTAACTAATACTTATTAAAATTAATTTTAGCATGATTTAGTACTTTTAAATTATGATAATTTTCATTATGACTTGTTAATTTGTAATATTTGTTTTACGCAATTTCATTATTATTATTTTTGTTGGATATTTTAGTGTCATTAATCATATTATATTTTTAAGAAACAGCTTAGATAGTTGTGTTTTGGTAGGACTAAATAAATATTTGAAGTACAAGTAAATTATATGTTTGTATGAATACTTTACCGGAAAAATCCGAAACAACCCGAAAAACCGAAAAACCCGAGGTTGAAAAACCCGAGTTTTATTGGTTTATAAATTTAAAAATCTGACACAAATGGTTTGGTTTGATATTTGAAAAACCCGAACCAACCCGGTCATGTACACCCTACATTTCACTAGTGGAGTGGTAAGGAATTATAAAAAAAACAGGTCTGTTACAAAAGAGTGAATTTAATTTTAAAATTTTTAGGGATAAGGGTCTGAAAAATACCTTAACTTTGGTCGAATTTGTTGTTGCGATACTAAACTTTCATGAGGACCTATAACCTCCCTAGACTATTTAATACCGTATTTTTTTACCCCCTGAACTATTTAATAGTGTATTTTAAAGGTATATATGTGCCCATGTGGACACATTACTATTTATAATTTTGTATTATTTTTTATGTCCACGTGGGCAAATATATATGTTTAAAATATGGTATTAAATAGTCTAGGAGGTAATAGGTCTTCATGAAAGTTTAGTATCGCAACAACAAATTCGACCAAAGTTGGGGTATTTTTCAGACCTTTATCCCAATTTTTTAACATAAATTTGTTATATTTTAAAATTATACATTCAATTTTTTTAATAGTTCGGCCGTTATTATTTTATTGTTTTTTAAAGCTAAATATAAATTTTACTTCTTTGAATTTAAGAAGTTATCGTTAAATTGGTTAGAGTTTAATTACATTTTATTACTAATTAAATAGATAAGTTAATTTTCTATCAAATTATTTTGTATCTAATATGTTTGCATAGTAACTAAGTAATTAGAAGTTTAGAATTAGAAATCAAGCTACAACATTTTCACTATTCACATTTTGTTAGAATGTTGGCAAGATATTGTTTTGTACTCCCGAGTCTCAAAATGTCTATCACAATTCACATGGACATATTTAAAACTCAAAGAACAAGAAATTATAAAAGTAATGATACAAATATGGAATAATGAGTAAGACAATGTTTAACTACCTATTAACTTTCTACTATAATTCATGTTATCGTAGCCTCTCATTAGCGGCAGATCCAGGATTAGCTTCTCAAGGCTTTCATATAAAGTCATGTATCGTTAAGCTGAAGTTGTGTCATATCATGTTTAATTACTTCTTCAGTTTACATTTACCTCTTATGAACAATCCATAGTAAACCTCTCACACCTCCGCACAGATATACATCTTCTCTTCATATGTCTGAACCATCTCAGTCTTACTTCCACCATTTACCCCCCACCAATGTCACTCCTATCTTAACTTAGTCTCAGATATCTTCATTTCTAATTTGATCTCCTTCCTAATTATTAACTTGATCTCTCAATTGCACAAGGCCATCCCACCTTAAAAGGGTAATAACGTCAAAGTCATGCCCAATGTTACCATTAGGTTAGGCTTCAGTTCATCAATTTTTCTATTGAGGTTTTATTAGCTGCTTTTATTGCTACCACTAACATTTCCCAATGCTCATAATGTCACCCAAAAAAAGAAAGAAGAGGGGATGGACAGACATTTATGTCAATTTCACTCCAAGTTGGTCAAAAAAGCTTCGCAATTTATTCCATTGGTTCAACAATAGTTGTCTATTATATTAAAAATAGTTATACAACAATACTTGTTCAATTTAAAAATTCAAGAAATAATTTAGCTATTGTGTCTATTTTACCCTTACTATTAAATACTATGTATCATCTAACATATTTCTCAAAACATTAAATTTAATAAAGCCAAAGGATAATATAGTATCATTACACTTATTATTTATTATTTCTTAAAGAGTGTGTCGATCAATAGTGGACAAATATTGTTGAACAAAGGGAGTATTTGGAAATACTAACTGGTGTATTGAATAATCTGACAAATTTAATATCAGTCTATATTAAAAAATACATTACCATTTTTATTTATACTTTTATCATATAAAAAAACATGTTTTTCTTTTCTTCATATTTTACCTTCAATATTAATTATTTATTCTTCAACTTATTTTTAATATCTAAATTAAACGTCAATAAATATAAATATTATGATAAATATTTATGTCAATTATCATTTTTTAAAGTAACTATAAAGTTTAAATTAGACGAGTAAAAGCGAACATTAGCAATAGGCAAACAAGTAAAATTTGTACTGAATTCTTTCCAAAATGCAGAATAAATTTGGACGATACGTCAAGGACGAATTTATGCCTGGTAATTAAGAAGAACTACATAAAAAAAAATAAAAAATTAAAAGCTCCATCCCAATTGGATTATTTTGGTTGCTCATGCATGTGATTTAACCAATAATGGCCACAATATATATAAAATACAGATTCATGAATCTGACTTAAATAATTTTTCACTAGAATAAATTAAGTATTGATTCTCTAATTATGAATAAAACAATTTAATCAATTAATTAGTTGAATCATGAAGAATAATTTTTTTTTCTACCCAGTAAAAAAGTAGAGAATAATGTCTTAAACACTACCACTTACCATTTTTAAAATGGAGTAAATATACGAGAAAATGAACTTTTTCTGTTGGACTTTAAATTTATTAATTAGAATGACAACATTAAGTAGTTATAACAATCGATTCTAAATTTAATATTTGTACATATTAATATATTTTCTTAACACAAATATACCATTTGGGTAAAAATTATTAAATGCAATCGAATTTGTGTCCGAACTTCTAACTCTAGCATGGATTTTGATGTATATGTGGTTTTCGTATAGGTAAGTTATACATTTATAATACATAGTCACCTAACTAGGAAAGAAACAAATATATATACATGTAAAATAAGTGAGATAAGCTTATAATATTAGTGCTTCATTCCCCAATGTGAAGCCAAAGTTTCAGTTTCATGGACTTACAAGCCAAGCAAACTTTTGTGTTACTTCAACCAGCTATAAATCTGCCATTACCCTGTTATTGTGTTGGATAAATAAAAATATAGAATATATCCTACTGTTAATTTGCTAACAATTGAGGTGAGGCTCCATTTTATTTTTGTTATAAATTTACATTTTTCTAAACTTTTATTTGTTTATGAAAAAAACACTATTTGGCTTGCCTATTTGATATAATTCCAAGATTTCTCTGAATTTAAAAATGATCGTTTTGCAAGTTTTAATATCAAGGTTCATTTCCATTTTTCTGAATCTTTATTTGTTTTCGGGAAAATAGGATTTGACTCCGGATTCACACATTGTCTTAGTAGCTCAGTTGGTCTATTACTTGAATTTCCTTGTTGATGAAAGTTCGATTCCCACCTTGTAATTCCATCCCCTACTCCCATTTTTTAATAAGACTTCGGATTTCCCATTTCTATTAATTCTAGGATTTATCTAAACTTGAAAGCCATTATTTTGTAACTGTTGAAGAATGAAAAAGTCTCACATTGATGATTGATGAAAATGAATTATCTCCTTATATGAACTTGGATAATACTCTTCTCAAAAGCTAGATTTTGGGGTTGAGTTAGGCCCAAAGTCCATTTCTTTACGTAACTGTCCTTTATTTGTTCTCGAAGAACAGGATTTGATTCAGGATTGCCCTGCCAATTACCTATAGCAAGGCTCAATCCTGTTCGTAGTGAATCAGAAGCAATGGTGATGAACTTTTTGGTGACTACAAAGGGATCAGAAGGAGGCAATTTCATAACACCATCAGGACAAACTCCAAATGGTGTGCTTGATCTGTCAGTCATAGACAGTTTAGCTGTTCTTCGATGCAATGCTCGTACACTACACGTCTTTAAAGGAGGAAATGCTATTGTCATTCAAGAGGCATTTGGAAAAGCTTTGGTTCCTTATTACCCACTAGCAGGTCGTCTGAAATTCTCAGCACACAATAACCAGCTTCTCCAGATTGATTGTTCGGGTCAGGGAATTTGGTTTGTTGAGGCTTCTGCTGATTGTACTCTCCTCGATGTCAACTACTTCGATGAAGCTTCAGCTTTAGATGACACTACTTTTAATAAACTTCTACCTCAACAAATTCATTCTTCTACTCCACTTCCTGTTGGTTATGACTCTTTCATTGACCCACTGGTGCTTGTGCAGGTAAACAACTAGCTATATATATATATTAGTGCACATATGTTCAGAGAGAACTAGGTGATAAAATAGTTAACGATACGATTGTCATTGTCATGATCATGTACAGGTAACTGAATTTAAGTGCGGTGGATATGTTATGGGACTTACTTTCTGTCACAGTATATGTGACGGACTGGGTGCTGCACAGTTTCTAAAAGCAGTGGGTGAGTTCGCTAGGGGTGTTGAGAAACTGAGCGTTGCACCAGTGTGGTGCAGGGAGCTTCTCCTCCCACCTCCACAAAAAGGAGTTGCAGAAGACAACTCGTCAATGCCACCACCACTCACTATTCCAGTACCAGATCAGCGGCTGGAGCATGCTAGTTTCAACATTCCCCTGGATGAGATCAATCAGCTAAAACACCAAGTGATGCAAGAGTTAAAAATGGATCAAAATGTGTTTTGTTCCTCCTTTGAGATTATAGCTGCTACTTTGTGGAGGCACCGAACCCGAGCAATTTGGAATATAACAGATGACAAGAAGAATCCCTCCAACTCCTCGTCGAATACAAGCTTTATTGCTGCAGATGATGCAGGTCAGTAGCAGAGTTACAACCATCAGAGGATGGCCAATTGACCCCCTCATCAGATGATTATACTCTATATACATACTCAATTTTGAATACTCTCAGTGAAATTCGTGATTTTGCCACTAATGCAGGTGATGAAGAAGTGAAACTCGTGTTCTTCGCTAATTGTCGACAACTAGTGCCGCTACCAGAAGGGTTCTACGGGAACTGTTTCTTCCCGGTGACTGTAACGGCTTCAAACAAAGTAGTGGCAGAAGCATCTCTTGCTGAGGTAGTGAAGCTGATCAAAGATGCCAAGGCAAACCTACCAGCAGAATTTTCACAATGGCTCAATAACAAGACTAACAAATCTACGAATGATGATCAATTCAACGATCCATTCGCACCAGGACCAGGAGTGGGCTACAACACATTGTTTATCTCGGAGTGGGGACGATTGGGTTTTAACGAGGTTGATTATGGATGGGGCAAACCTGTGCATGTTATACCAGTACAAGGGTCTGCTGTGATACCTGTAGGCATTGTTAGCAAACAGCCTTTGCCTAAAAATGGCATTAGGCTCATGACTTGGTGCGTCCACAGCCACCATCTTCCTACATTTCTCAACATGATGAACAAGGATCATGATGATGCTCTAACTAATTAATGTCTCTCCTGCTATCAAAAAGTGTATTCATTAACTTGTGTGATTTCTGTTAATATATGTATTTGTTGCCTGTGTGACTTCTGACATTTTTTACACATACAAATGTGTCAAATCTGTCCCCAATATAGCCCCTCCGTAGAGCAGCACAACCTAAACAACCCCAAATTTCTTGATAACAACAGATACGTTAATTGTTTTGTTCTAAGAAGTAAACAAAATCCTAACTCATCGACTTCATCCTTGCTCCAAAGAAGCAAAAACCTAGCCGAGGGATGACTGCACTATTTAAACCATACTCTTACTACTACTACTACAAAAAAAAACATGTTTTTTTTATGACTGTAGGCCAACTTTCACGCACCTCGATTAATTCCAAGGGTTACTTGCCACCTTCCACCAGCAACATGTACCAAGTAACTCTATCCACCAAGGCTAGAACAGATGGAAAGAATCACCTAGTGTTTTTTGATGACCGTGGTGTCTGGGCCACCTATAAAAATCATGTTATCTTCTACAGAAATTTAATATTGTACGTGTTTGAAGAAAGCAGTTTGTGTCTGTGCTAGAACACATAAAAGAGGATGTGACAGTGAGTTTGTTTGGTTTTAGTTCCTCTCGAGATGTGGTTAAACCAAGGCAAATTCTCATTAATATATGAACATGCCACAGTCAATCATCGTCACTTTCATCACTATATGAAACCAAACCACCTATTGTAACAGGTTCGTGGTTGTCAGCATTAGCACTAGGTCTTTTTGTTAATCTCTGGGATTCTTTTGTTTCAGATTTGGATACGTTATCAACATCTGATGAAGGCTGTTTTTTGTCATCATTGGATGCTTTGGTAGCTGTTGTCAAAGAAGAGACGGAAGATGCCAGATCCATCTTAGCTTTCTTAGCTTGTGGCTTGATTTTGACAATCATTCCCAATGGATTAGCTGGAGGATTCTTCCTCTTAATTAATTTCGGCTCCTGCATCAACCAACAATGCAATGCGTTACATCTTGCCAAATGTTGTCTCTTAATGATATTGATATACACCACACACAAAATTCAACATCAATTATATTGGTCGTGTAACAAGTACTCCCCTTTCCCTTCCCTTATAGAATGGCATAGTTAAGAGTAGAATGACTGAGAAGGCAATTTGTTTATTGTATAAGACAGGAACCCTATGCCCACAGGAAAATGTGAAATACGGAAGATATCCAGCAAAACTTACCATTCATCTAAAATTGGAAACTTACTATTGATATCAAAGAAAGAAGTTTCAGATTCTAAATTTAATTAACTGAATCTTGAATAGTTGACAAGAAGGGGTTGTTCAGATGGTAAGCCTTCTTCCACCTCTAACCCTAAGGTAGTGAGTTCGAGTCACCAAGGGAGCAAAAAGAAAAATGGGAGCTCCTAGGCAGCAGTAAAAAAAGAATATTGAATAGTTTGATCACAGGCTTTTCAAGTTCTCGCTAGTAAATCAATAGATGTTGCAGCATGTCATTTTTGCTTACCTCCTAGCTGTCACTTGCCAACCAACAATTCCTCTTCTTTTCACTGATTAATCAGCTTTATCATCTATATATTTTTGATTCCTTCAACATTTTTTTTTTTGGGGTGGGGATGGGGGTGGGGGTGGATTTCCTTCTTTTTCATTATTGTTATTTTTATCGGGGAATTTCCTCTTCTTTTCACTGAGTAATCAGCTTTATCATGGGTAAAATTACTGATTCCTTTTATTAAAAAGTTTGGTTGGGGAATTTATCTCCCTTCTGAATTTACTTATTCCTTGGTGCTAATTTTCTTGTTAGTTGGTTTGCTGTGTGGTGTAGAAATTATCACTTATCACCAACACGAACTTGTACTTACATTTCTTGATAAAAAATGGATTTGTATATAAGATCAATTCCAAGATATTGACAGAAAGACTAAAAAAGGTGGTGCACAAGCATTAAATGACATTCGGAGACGGATAATGGATGCATCTTTGATCACCAACAACTGTGAGGATACTAGTTTGAGGGGTCAAATACCAGGAGTTCTATGTAAATTGGAGAAGCATATGACCATGTCAATTGTAACTTAACTAATTCTTGAAGGATATGGATTTGGGGAGGAAATGGATTAAATGGACGTTCTTCTGCATCAGCATTGTAAGGTTTTCTATTCTTATTAATGGCTCTTTTGTTTTTACAAAAAAAACAAAAAGGTACAAAAGACCACTGTCTTAAAATCGATCATTGCCAATTAAATCAACTAAATCACCTACTTCCCCTCATATATTTTGTTACACCAAAAAAAGAGCAGACTATGACAATTTATCCTAATTTTATGGATAGAACTGCTAGTGCCTTCAAAAATCTGGAATTCCTTTCTTTCCACACACTCCACCAGATGCAAGCAAGAATGATTTTCCACCTAATCCCTGAGGAACTGGTTAGGCGATGAGACACATGCCCTAAGGCACTGGCTAGGATGATGAGACGCATGCCCTGAGGCACTTCCTAGGCGAAACGCCAGCATGACCGCCCTGACGTGCACCTAGCTTTGTCATTTTTCAATGTTTATGAAAGACCATTGGTATCTCAGTTCAGAGAGACTATGAAATCATTAAAAAGAAATAACATTGTTGATAGTTCAGATAAAAGACCAACAGCCATTTTGGTATTAGTTCCACATACATGTCACATCATTTGACCATTTATTAATATATCATAAAACTAAGGCCATACAGCAGAAGTGAAGGCAGAGAATTTCAAAAATTGGGCGCGATGCTGATAAAATGGTGGCTAAGAAACAATAAGACACGATCATTAAAAATACAGTACTTTTCTCAAGGCATAATCAGTTTAGAGACTAACCTGGACTTTGGGAAACAAGAGGCATCTCCTTGATTTCGTGTACTATCGTAGACTTTGCAGCAACAGCAGCCTAAAAAACCCAAGAATAAGATCAGCATTCTTCATAGACCCTAGAGAATGCTCATCTTCTTGAAAACGAGCTAAAAGGGACATATGAGAGTTGGAATGAAGGATAAGGGATTTTCATTTATTTTTTTATTTTTATGGTTATAATATTTTAATTATGCGAAATGGAAGTTGGATTAGAATATTTGAAAGTTTAGGGTTAAAATTAAAAAATTTATGAAACCCACCAAAAACCCCAAAACTTACCCTTAATTTTAACCCTAAACTTTCAAATATTCTAATCCAACCCCCATTTTGCATAATTAAAATATTATAACCATAAAAATAAAAAAATAAATGAAAATCCCTTATCCTTCATTCCAACTCTCAAATGCCCCCAATGAAGTTGAACAATGACACTAAATTACTTGAAAACTTCGCAGCTGCTCATCTTCTTCATCAGCCACTTGCTTCTCATATTCTCTCCTTGACTAAATGGATCAAAGAGTTAATGAAAACTATCAAAGGTATGATGCATGCATAAATACGTCTGTGTTCACACACACACACAGAGACATGTACACATACACAAATGCATTGAACAATGAAGAGTCAACAAGTTAGAGAGTATCAAATAGTTATATCTTTATTTCCTTCTAATGCAAATAAATTGAGCCTAATACCATTTTTCTCGGGAACTAGTCTGTCCATTGCAAACCAATAGTGGAGTTCACCATCATTGAAGCGTTTTCACACACAAGGATATCAAGAACACACTAAGTGAGATTTTCCTAAACTAATAAGAAAGATAAGAGATTGAAATAAACATATTCATATAAGTACGTAAAACCAAATTTCCATGTATGAACTACAAAAGAATGTAATCATTTTCTTTTGCAAAACGAAGATAATCACTTTGGCACATAGAATTGAATAACTTTAACCTACACCAGATGGGAAGTGCCATACAAACCAACAAGATAAGCCTTATAAAAAAGAATATGGAAAGGGGAAGTTCTAGAGATCGGGACATATACCCTTTACCTGTAAATTTGAATCACAGGTGCAGGACTTCTCATGCCATATAACAGGAGTATATGCTCCAAATTGCTATGTGGAAAGAAGACTAGTATGGGAAGAAATTGGCCCTATCAGAGGTTTAATAGAAGGTCCATGGGAAGTTTATGGTGATTTTAATGAGGCTAGATATGTCTCGGAAAAGAGGAACTGTATCAGGAGAACAATAGGGATGCGAGAGTTCTTTGATTTGATCGAGGATCTAAACCTAGTTGATCTTCAACTAGAAAATGCAAAGTTCACCTGGTTCAAAGGGGATAACCACCTGATAACTTCAAGAATTGACAGGGTCTTGGTATCTCAAGAATGGGATGATGCTTTTAGCAACTTGAAACAGTACACTATGTAGAGAATATTATCAGACCACTCTCCAATCACACTCCAAGGTGGTTCCTGGAAGAAGAGCAAGAGCTATTTTAAGTTTGAGAACTGGTGGTTAGGGACTGAAGGTTTCATTGACAGAGTAAGGACATGGTGGAACTCTTTTGATTATACTGGGAGGCCTGATTACATCCTTGCATCCAAATTAAAAGCGCTAAAACACAAACTGAAGGAGTGGAGCAGAAGTGAGCAAGGGAATCTAGGCCACAGAGGAAATCTTTACTTGAAAAGCTGGCTGCTATGGAAAACATTGCTACTGATAGAGGTCTAACTGAGGATGAGGCAACAGAAAAGGCAAGGTTACTTCTGAACTTGGAGGATCTGATAAAAAATGAGGAGATCTACTGGAGGCAAAGATCAAGATCAATTTGGTTAAAGGAAGGGGATAAGAACACCAAGTTCTTCCATAAGATAGCTAATGCACACAAGAGGTACAATAACATAGACCAACTGCTAGTCCAGAGGAACATTGTCCAAGAACCAAAAAGAATCCAAGGGGAAATAGTGGAGTTCTATAGAAGCTTTATACAGAGGAGTTGCAGTGGAGACCTGCCAACAATTTTTTAAATTGCCCAAGGTTGACAGGGGAGGAAAAGGAGGATCTTGGAAGAAGCTTTCATGAGGAAAAAGTTCTAAGGTGTTTAAAGCAGTGTGCAACTGATAAAGTACCAGGACCAGATGGCTTTACTATGGGGTTTTATATCAAATGCTGGGAGGTGGTGAAAGGTGACATAATGGAGACTTTTCAACACTTCCATGAACAAGGGAGGTTTGAAAGAAGTCTGAATTCTACATTCATAGCCCTAATCCCAAAGAACAAAGGTGCAAAAGAATTGAGGGATTTTACACCTATTAGCTTGATAGGTAGTATGTATAAGATCTTCTCAAAAGTGCTTACGGAAAGGTTGAAAAAAGTGATGTCCAAGCTTGTCGATTCACAACAATTAGCTTTTATTAAAGGGAGACAGATAATGGATGCCGTCCTCATAGCTAATGAAGTTGTAGATTCCAGGTTGGTCTCAAAAAAACCAGGAATTCTATGCAAATTAGACATTGAGAAAGCATATGACCATGTCAATTGGGACTTTCTTATGGGTATGCTAGAGAAGATGGGATTTGGTCACAAATGGAGACAGTGGATTAAATTTTGCATATCTTCAGCGAACTTCTCAGTATTGGTAAATGGCTCTCCAGTAGGATTTTTTAGGTCACAGAGAGGTCTTAGGCAGGGTGATCCCCTATCACCCTTCCTTTTCATACTAGTCATGGAGGGACTCAACAATATGATCAAGAATGCATGCAATGAAGGATGGCTGAGAGGTTTTGAAGTTGCTAGAGCTGGAAGGGAAAGTCTAGAGATCACTCATTTACTATATGCAGATGACACCCTAATTTTTTGTGATGCTGAGGAAGACCACCTTAAAATATTGAGACTGATTCTAGTTATTTTTGAAGCTATGTCTGGGACATGTCAACTGGAGGAAAAGCTTCTTGTATCCAGTAAATGAAGTACCAAACATGGAAATTTTGAAGTCAATATTGGGAGGTGAAGTGGGTGTCCTCCCAACCACATACTTAGGTATGCCTTTGGGGGCAAAATCCAACTCTATGGAAATCTGGGATGGGGATGGGGCGATTGAGAAGTGTGAGAAGAGGCTAGCAAGGTGGAAGTCTCAATACCTTTCACTAGGGGGAAGACTAACTTTGATTAATTCTGTGCTTCATGCACTTACAACATATATGATGTCATTATTTCCTATCCCACCGGGAATCATCAATAGGTTGGATAGCATCAGGAGAAATTTTTTATGGCAAGGGAACAAGGAAAGGAGAGGATATCAATTAGTCAAATGGAAAACTGTGATCACTGAAAAGAGAGTTGGGGGTCTGGGGATCAAGAACATGAAGAACTAGAGTAAAGCTTTGAGGATGAAGTGGCTTTGGAAGTACTCAAATGATAATCAGAATCTGTGGGGCACAGTCATAAAGGCAAAATATGAAGAGAGTGATAGTTGGATGACAAAGGAGGTTACCACCCCTTACGGTGTTAGCTTATGGAAATCCATTAGAGAACTTTGGAATGAATTCAAACCTAACACCAAGATCAAAGTGGTAGATGGCATAAAAACTAGGTTTTGGAAGGATGATTGGCATGCAGAAGGAAATATGGAGACTCTCTTCCCTGACATCCACAATTTATTTCTTCAGCAACAAAGTACTATAGCTGATTTATGGACTCCTCAAGGGTGGAATTTTGTATTTAGAAGACACCTCAATGACTAGGAAATTCCAAGAGTAACAAAATTTTTTAGAAGCATTGATCAATTTAGTGGTCTGGAAATGGGGCGAGACAGATTGCAGTGGTTGGGAAACAGTAAAGGGATTTTAAAAGTAGGTGCAGTGTACAGGAAGTTGAATCATCCAAATCTGTAGCTACTCAAGTGGCCCTAGAAACATATATGGAAAGCCAAGATCCCCTACAAGGTGTCTTGCTTTGTATGGTTATTGGCTAAAGAAGCAGTATTTACACAGGAGAATTTAATGAAGAGGGGAATTACACTTTGCTCTAGATGTTTTTTCTGTGGGAAAACTGCAGAAACAGTCAATCATTTGTTTATCCAATGCAAAGTCACTGGCCAGTTGTGGAATCTGTTCCTGAGACATAAAAGCATCTCCTGGTCCATGCCTAGGAGAATTTCAGAGGCTCTATTTAGCTGGGAAGAAGCAGGGACACAAGCAAAAAACAGAAGTAACTGGAGAATTGTCCCTAACACTATTTGGTGGACAATATGGAAAGAGAGGAACCTTAGAGTTTTTGAGAATAGGGCTGAATTGCATTTCGACTCTGTGTTTTTGGTGTAATCAAATTTACTCTAATGATACCGTCTCTATCATTGATGTCTTAGACTCATTATAGGGATAGGTCAGTATTATTAGAGTTTCCTTATGTAAATACGGGTTTCAGTACAACCTATGTACTGTTCTGCAGAAATAGAAACAATTACCATTTTCAAAAACAAAAAAAAAACAAGAGAACAAGCTGAAGAAAATACTGGACTTTATGTATGTGTACCAACACAACTAGGCCTTAATCCTAACTATTTGGGGTCGTTTGGTTGGAAACAAGTTAATCTGGTTAGCTATCCTGGGATAACTTATCCCACCATGTATATGGGATAACTTATCCCATCACTATGATATAAATGGTGGGATAAGTTATCCCAAACATGGCAACCAAACAACATAAAACATTTTTATCCCATCACTATTATTTTTAATCCCTCACACCAAACGAGCCCTTAGTATCACCTACAAGAACCATTTGCTTCTATGTTGTTCTTTTCTTCAAAAAGTTCACATGGATTCAAGAGATTTACGTCTTTTAAGACAATTTCCCATCATGTTATCTCACGTCCTCCTCCCCTTTTAACATATTTAACCATTACAGTGTCGCAACTAAGGGCAAGGACAAGTGCTTTTGGCGCTTTAGGACATGGATATGTAATACTCACGAAGCTAGCTTACCCGTAGGCCACAAGCTTGAATGCTATACATCTCAAACAAACTTCTAGTATTTTAATCCCAACAATTAGTTCTGGTATCTTCTGTTGGATGAGATTGTTTCTAATTTTGTCTACTTTCGTCGATTGTACCTCCATCACAACCTCCGCATACATACTACAATCAACAAATTTTAAATAGTGAATCATTATCCATAAATAACCGTAATTTTGAACTTCTCCATTTATGGGATCACATTGGGTATGTTGTTGTTGTTGCGTAACCGTAAGTTTGAACTCCGTGATCAGAGGGGTTCTCACTTGCAAAAGAACTATAAGGAACCTTAAGATGAAATAAGATTTGAGATAGTTATTTACTAATACCCACCGCTCACGTAAACATTAAATCTCAACTTCGTCCATTAAATGAGCCCATGAAGAAAAATTGAACTTTCCCCACCAAACGTGACAGAAAATCGTGGAAATAACAAAGCAAGTGTAGCTTATCTATTGTGGACAGGACATCATATAAGTGCCTCAGCAACAAATATTAGTGAATAACTATCTCAAAGCATGTGTAGATTATCTATTAGTTGCATCCCAAACAAATATAAAGAACTTAAGCAACATCTAACCATTTCAAGCTTCTCAAGAAACTCGGTCTCGTCCTCATCTAAGGCTTTGGGTGGTTCTGCAACAACATTAAGGAGACCAATTGTAAGCAAATAGAGTAAGTAGAAAAATAATAATCATAAGCCATTCACACAAGAAACCAAGAAGAACAAGGGACCTCAATTACTCACGGTGTTTAAAGCGTTCATTAAATTCAGCATCTTTCTTGTCCTTGTTCTCCATCAAGATCTGTGGTTTCAATGAAAAATACAACTCAAGCAGGAGAGTTTGAAAAATTCAGTGCACATACATACCAGAGGGCAGAACACATGACCTAGAGCACCTTCGAGATTGAAACTGGAAAGGATAGTAAGTGAAAGGAAAATTAACAACAATAGTGTTGCTATTCAATTAGCTGAGAATGAGATACACCTTCACCTAAAAGTTCAGCAGACTTGGTAGTTTTTACTCAACTCTGTATTTGTGTTTAAAAATCCACTTAATATGCATAAATAATTTATAAATAACCCCATAAGCTGCATTGTCTAGAATACAGAATTCATAAAGTTAAAGTCCTAGCTACACCTTTGGAGATACCAATCACTAAAATATATGCTTTACTACCAAGTTAGGATAGTTGCATACAGTAAGTATCCCGATTCCCGCATGATACATGCACTTTGTTGCTAAATTTTAGTGTATTCTGAAGAATTAACACAAATTACCCAAGTATCCACACACACATTTGACACGGGTAAATGATATAGATGGGAGGCAAATAAAGCAACAAGAAATGACAAGCACAAAGGGAGTTGTTGGACCTCATAAAGTGGGCGATCTCTCTGAGCAGTTCCGTCTTCAACCCGAGCACCCCGAGTTTTCTTGGATTCTGCCAACTACAAACAAACACACGTTTAAGCAAAATAACATTAACCCTTGTGGAGAGAGAGGTATGGGGTTCCGATTTTACCTGTTCTTCGGAGACAAAATTCATCAACCTCACCGCAGGTGGGAAATCTTCGTCCGCCATTGTAGATACACCCACAAGCAGGAGCTCGAGTGCAAAGGTGAAGTTCGTAGCAATATGCTGCTTCACCTTTTCAGGCAACTGTGTTTTTCCCTCTTTCTTTTCCAATTTCAATCCCTAACTCTTGAAGGCTGTTTGGGAGGAGGGATAAAACTCATAAAAGGCATGAGTAGTCTCGAATTAATTTTAAAACGAGAAATCAATTGGAATAAAAATACGAAATAATTTTCCTTAATTTAAAATTATAGTGTTATTTTTATTTTACAACGAGAGTGGTGGAATAATAATTCCCCAACAAGTTGTTCTCGGTCAAGTGAACCCTAAAAGCTATATTTTTCAATTTTCATGCATTGTATTCAAAAATTATTTATCTTGTACTCAATAATTATTGTAATTAAAAGTAAAAATATATATTACTTAATTATAATTAAATAAGAAGTTTTATACTCTATGTTTTTTTTATTCTAAAAGCAGATTCAAAATTAAATTTAATAGTTTCAATTTTGCTTTATATGAATCAGATTCAATATTTATTAAAATTTTAATAAGCTTTTTACATGGGTTGGAAAAAACTACATCCCTCTTTTTTCGTTTTGCTCTTGGTGAATCACTTCATCTTTCACTATCAATGGTAAATCCTCTTTGCTTAGCCTATTTTCTTTTCCGAGCAATTTATTTATATTTTCATATTAACCATTTAATTTGAAAAAAAAGATTTGATTTGTTTATTTCTTTGAATTTGTACTTTTTAACAACTTAACATCTTTATCATGAGGACATAAACATTAGTCTTTGTATATCACTTAGATTTGACACTACACACAAAACGGAAGGGTAGCACAAAAAATTGTTAGAGAAGTGTGCAGAATAGTATAGCAAAGAGCCAACCAATTAGGATGACTGGCACAAGTCACAACAAACTAAGATTAAAACCATTAACACAGCATTGAGGGGAACTGAGGAATAACAAAGAAATAGAGCATCCAAATTGTTTGTCTGGTACAACCATCTGACTACTTATCTTTACATAGCTTCTGTATGTTTCGGTGTTTAAAAAGCACTAAAAGATTTCACAAAGTACAACAACATACCCAATACAATCTCACAAGTGGTTTAGGGAGGATGGTGTGTGTGCAGCCTTACTTACCTTGTGAAGATAGAAAAGTTGTAGACCGTCGGCTCGAGTAAAGCCAAAAAAAAAAAAAAAAAAAAACTCACAAAAGTGAGGACCAGAAATTGTCAAACACTAATCAACGAAATTGACATTTACTAGCTCCTACAGAAGCTTAAGAGTCCTTGCTACTTTAGTAAAGCAACATCTATTCCTTTCTTTTCTGTCAACAGATCATGGTGTGTGTTGGATAAAGGGGTTAGCTCAGCAGTCACAAACAAGATGAGAACAACAAATTGATATATCTAAATATCAAATAAGAATTAACTTCCAACATCTCGGTCAGACAACAACAACATTTTCAGTGTAATCCTACAAGTGAGTCGGGGGAGGGTAGGATATACACAGACCTCACCCCTACCTTTTTGGATATAGAGAATGTTTTCGATAGATCCTCAACTTAAAAGAAAACAACTTAGAGAGGGAGCAGTAACAGGTCAACAGAAACTCATTAAGAGATAAATTAAGACCCCAAACACGTTAAAAAAGATACATTAGCTATTATTCTTAACATTTTATGTGCATTTCTGAATAAGATTTTTCAAAAGTCTATGTGTTGTTTCTTAAACTCCATTCCAGTCCTTCACATAAAATGAGATAACATTCCAATAACTGACAAGCAAATAAAGAAAGAATACTACTTCTTCTATTGCAATTTATGTAACATAGTTCCATTTTCGATTGTCAAATTTCTCTAAAGTCAGAGCAAGTGTTATACTGAGAAAGAGGGACATATGACTTATACTGCTATTACTTGCCTTATGAGCACCATACCATACACCAATCAATGCAACTTACTGGATGTAATTTACAATCATTCTATGAAAAGCTTGAATCTTTGAGAGTTATTCTGGACAAACCATGGAAAGTAAAAGCCGATCTCGAGGTGTTGATAGGCTTCGAAGCTCAAATCTAACACAGTTAGCATACAGAGCAGAAGATATGGTTGACTTGAAATCAAGAAAGGTTTTCATTGCAAATTACCAATATCATGAAGGATAGCTATTTGGAAACTTCGCTCACTCCTGAAACAAGAAGTAGGGCGCATTGGTTCCAGCACAAAGCAATGGATAAGAATGTTGGACAGGTACACCAACAACAAAGATCTGAAAGCACAAAATTTGACTCTTGTCGGTACATCCCAACATACCTTAGAGCCCGAGTGTTTGATGGTTGGCCATGAAAATGAATTTGAGATGATGCAGGATCAACATGCTAGAGAAGCAAGAGAACTAGAAGTTGTCTTAATTGTATGGATGGGGGCATTGGCAAGACAACCTTGGCTAACAAAATTTATAATGATCAATTCATTATGTCTCGATTTGAAATTCGTGCAAAAGTTACTGTTTCACTAGAGTATTGTGTTTTAACTTTTAACACAGATACGAATCCAAATGTGGTTGTAATTGCAGCATCTGCAAAAATAACCTTTCTTCCGAAGCTAACTTCTTATAGAGTCTCTGTTGATGACTCATGAACTCCAACAAATAATCTTTTGCCTGGTTTGTTTTTCTGTATGCTTCATTTCCTAAGTGAACTATTATCAAGTCTTGGCAGATACTTTTTGCCTAATATATCCTACACAATAACGGAAGACGCAAGGGGGAGAGCAGTCAGCCTCAATAAACTGAAATCAAACATTTGATGTATATAATATGAAACATCATAAGAAATCACATGTTCAGGGCTTGAAGCTCCTCAATAAGTTTTAAAAAAAATTAAAAATTATTTCCTGCAATCCTTCAAGTATTTAATTTGTATCTAGACTAGTTTGTCCATTCAAGACTCCACCACATATCACATCAAATGAAACCAATTTCACCTTATCAGCCTAAAATTTCACTTTTTCTTTATTGTAAGGATATCTTATTTATTTTCCTTATGGCTTCTTCATTGCTGTATTTCCTTTCCACACTTGATTTTGATTTACTTTACTTGAGCCTGGTTATCGGAGACACTCTACCTTCACATGGGTACATGTTTAGTATGTTGTTGTTGAAGGACTTCAACAATTATGTGTGAAAGAACATTTCTACATTTACTACAAATAAATTTGATTCTTAAATCTTAAGAGCAATTGATCCCACATTCTCAGTTCTCCTGTTATCTCGCAGTTAACGTCAATCTAAGTTTGACTAGTGACAACTGGGCATCCAGTTTTTCACTAGTAACGAGTAACTTCAGATATGCATGCTTCTAGATTATCAAGAAACTTATATATGATATTTTCCAATATGTTGTCTACCAAACTCATTTGTGAAGTAGCACTGACAGTAGAATGTGCCATGCTGCATATCTAACAATTATGGCTCATTTGTAGTCCTACAACCATTATCAAATCTAACCAATAAATGGTATGATTATTACCTAGGAACTGTACATTAAGCTCCCAAGCGATGTCTTAATCATGGATTGTCTCATATCTCTTTCACTTATAACCTCGGCCTGTAAAAGGGAAATGGAAAAAAGTAAATTACCCATAAGGCATTCATCAATCTAGAAGACATGAACATCATGAAAATTCGACTCTTAAGTGTTAAAATGTATTGGATCTACACATTCAACAAAAATTATAAAGCCATATTTAAGGATTTCAGAATATCTGAATTACAGAAGCATGTTAAACTACATTAAAAAATAAAGACCCAAAATAGTGCACACAAAACCAGAGTGTTGCACTTCCTTTCCAGCTCTTTCACCTTTAAAGTAGATATTGGGGGATGATAGAATAAAAAAAAACTTTCCAACTTCTGAAAATGAGAAAGAAAAACAAAAACAAATAGTGCCTCAATGAACATGACATTTTTTCAAGCAACCGCTAGTTAAAAATTGGGAAATAGTATGTGTGGCCTAATTTGTACATATCAATTGTGGACACCAAGGCTAGCTAGGACAGATGGGAACAAGTCGCCTAGTGTTTTTTTTGTCTTTGCAGGGAATTGAACCTGAGACTTCATGATGGTTCATAATCCACTTCATTGACCACTAGGCCACACACTGCGGTGCTGGGGAACTTTCTTTTGCGTCTGTTCTTTCTTTTAATCGACTATAATATGACAGACCGGAACATAGGATCTTGAAATACCTATATCACAGGAACTCTAAATGGTAAACAACATTGAGTGTGAAAGGGAAGTGCATTTAACAACATTTGAGCAAGAAAAGAAGTAGCATTAACCAGAAGTTGAGGCCAAAAGTAGCGTTTCTTTGAAGCAAGTTTGCAGAGTAAAACGAAGTTTTCAACTACGTATAAGAGAAATCAGGAAAACAAAATAGTGCAGAATGCATAGAACTTCAAGCAATCCCCGAAAATAATTGGGTAAATAGCATATGAAACTATATCTTTAGTCTAGAGAGATCTTTCAAAAACGATCCCAACAAGTCACCAAAAGTGTAGCAGTAGTACCTAACGTCAAATTTCAGACTAATAAATACCATCTATAGGAACCTTTACAAGGACTAAACCATTTCAAATGTTGTGCTTTTCTTTAAACATAAGATGGATACCATTCTAGAACCTCTAGTTCAACTTCGGATCAGTTTTGATTGTCAGTGAGAGAGAGAGAGTCTAACTGCAGATGTAGCTTAAATATCAGCAATTCGGGTGTCCAAATTGCAGAAGCACCTATTTTATCAATAAAGAAATTGCAGAAGCAACTAAAATCACATGTCATTGAGCAAGATATCACTTTCACCAAAGTAAATTCAGGACCAAAAATAGGCTTATGCTACTGATGCAACCACAGAGCAGGCCTCAAACAAGTGGTGTGGCTGAATTTTACTAAGGTGTTTTAGCAAATCAGAAGCTCAGGAAATGTAAGCATGCCATACTACAATTCTTTTTCCCAAAAAAATGGAAAAATAAAATAAATTGAGAAGACAAGCATGCTTGATAAAACTTTACATCATGAATTTACATGCAAGACAAACATGTTTGATAAAACTTTACATCAGCGCTATCTACACATCTAAAATAGTTCAAGTGGTTGGTATAATTGTGGCATGGAAGCTCTTCTAAGTAGAATATCCAAAAAGCTATTTAGCAAGTTTGATCCACGCCAAGCATGATATTTAGCTGAATGAAAATGTGTTTTAGCTCATAATCTGTATATAGACAGGAACCAATGATTCTGATACCCCCAAACAAACTCTAACGGGAGATGGATTTGTTTTTATGAAGTAAGCATCCAACAGATGTGATACGAAGGGGGATCTTACTACCTACAAATTGAGTTAAAACTCCATCGACAAATATCCTATTTTCATTCCATATACAAAAAAAATAGGGGTTGTGGTCATGATCCAGATTTTTTTGATGGATTTTCTAACGAGAGATAGATTCTAATAAATACAAGTCTAATACATGTGGTAATGGTATGGAACACATGAATGAAGCCAAACTATTAATAATAAAAAGATGTTTTCACTGAAGACTAAGAACGTAAAGAGAGAAGGTTACAAAAAGATCAACAACTATTAATAATAAAAAGATCTTTTCAGTGAAGGCATTAGAATGTAAAAAGAGAGAAGGTTACAAAAAGATCAACAGCTACTTAGCAAGGAGACGAATTCTGGAAATGTTCCTTCCCTTTGAGGACACAACAAGGTGTGTTGGATTGTCCAAAAAAAAGGTTTATTTTTTTAAGCTTCTCTTCACAATCTACCACAATAATGCCTCGTGCATAGGGCATATGATGGGCAGGGGAAAATATATGCTTGTGACCAATCAGAAGTGTGCTTATGTATGAGATTTCTCTCAAAGTTCTCGACTAGCATAAGCTGGTAATTTGAACATTGCCCTCCTAGATCTTTATCTCATCTCAGTGCCTGCTATAGTCTGTTGCTGCAGTTCAAAATGAAGAGCTTAGAAAAAATTGCAATTACCACATTGTAACAGGTGATGGAGTTCCGTAGCACACCTTCTGTTGTGCATCTCACATCAACCGCATTCATGGCACTGCTAATCCCCCTACAAGGAAAGGAAGATGAGAATGTCTTGCTCAGATGTAGAAGTTGACTTGCAAGAAGATTTTCTGAGTTTCTGGTTTGCCAATTCAAATGAGGGATATTTTAAGATCAACTTGGGTTGTGCCTTTTATGATACATAACCTTCAATTCCAGAATTAGCCAAGTCATCCTTTTTTGGGCCATGAAGCCAAGATCAGTACGCGTGCTCCTGCTCCTCCACGCCCCGTCTCGAGGCGCCGTGCCAGCCCCATAAAGCTAGGATAGTACAAAGGTACATACATACTCCTACTCCTACCCCGCCGCCTCCTATCCCACTTCTCGAGGCACCGTGCCAAGACCCCCTCGCCTTGAGGTGTCGTGCCTCAATCCCCTCGCCTACGCTCCGCCTTGAGGTGCCATGATCCTTTTTTGGGCCATGAAGCCAAGATCAGTACGCGTGCTCCTGCTCCCCCACGCCCCGTCTCGAGGCGCCGTGACAAGACCCCCTCGCCTTGAGGTGCCGTGACTCAATCCCCTCGCCTACGCCCCGCCTTGATGTGTCGTGATTCAATCCCGCCCCCCACCCACGCCGCGAGGCGCTGTACTTTGAGGGTCCCCCTACCCCTCACCTTGTAGTGCCGTGCCCCGAGCGAGGACCCCTACCCCCCGCCTCGAGGTGCCATGCCACGAGCGAGACCCACCAACCCCCCGCCACGAGGGCGTCATACCCCGAGGCCTCCCGGTACCCCATACCAGGCGCCACATATCGAGGACCCCTGCCACTAGGCGCCAAACATCAAGGCCACCCGCCACGAGGCTCCGTGCTCCGAATCCCACCTAGCCCCGCTTAAAAGCACCTACCCAGAGGCCCCCTTCCCTAGCGGGGCCTTAAAGAGCCGAAGCTCCCCTGACCCCGCGCCTCTAGGACCAAAGGCCCCCCGTAATAGGACCCCTGGGGCCACACATCGAGGTCCACTCGCCACTAGGACCCCAACCACCAATCGCCAAACATCAAGGCCCCCCGCCACAAGGCGTCGCGCTCAGAATCACACCCAGAGGTCCCCCTCCCTAGCCCCACGCCTCAGAGAGCCGAGGCTCTCCCGAACCCCCACCTCGAAGACCAAAGGCCTCCCCACCCTCCTAGCCTCGATGCGCGTTGACCCCCATCCCCACCCTCAAGGCGCCGCGACCCGATGCCCCCCCACCCCAGCCTCGAGGCGCCGCTCCCTGAGGCCACCCTTCCCAGACTTGAGGCGCTGCTCCCCGAGGCCACCCCATCCCCAACCACGAGGCTGTCGTGCCACGAGGCCCCCCCCCCCATCTTCAACCTCGAGGCGCCGCTCCCCGAAGCCTCTCCATCGCTAGCCTCGAGGCTGCCGTGACCCGAGGCCCCCCCACTTCAAACCTCGAGGCGCCGCTCCCCGAAGCCCCTCCACCGCTAGCCTCGAGGCCCCCCACCCCAGATCTAAATGTGTCGTACCCCGAGGCCCCTTTACCCCCGCCACTCGTAGCCTCGAGGCGCCGCACCTTGAGGCCCCCAACCTCGAGATGCCGAGCCCCGAGGCCCCCCCGTCCCTAGGCGCCGTTCCCCAAGGCCCTCGCACCCCAAACCTCTAGGCGCTGCGCCCCGACGCCTTTTTCACCCCAAATCTCGAGGTTCCGCTCCCCGAGGTCCTCCCACCGCAACTTCGAGCCTCGAGGCCCCATCCCACCCCCAGCCTTGAGGCGCCGGTCCTCGAGGCCCTTCCACCCCAACTTCAAGCCTCGAGGCCCCATCTCACCCCAAGCCTTGAGGTGCCGCTCCCCGAGGCCCTCCACCTCCAACCGCGAGGTATCGTTCCCCAAAGCCCTCCCTACCTATCCCATGCCTCGAGGCGCTGTTCCCAAAGGCCCCCCTACCCGCCCTCAACCTCGAGGCGTCGTGCCCCGAGGCCCCTACGGCCCTATCCCTAACCCTCATCATCGAGGCCCCTACCCCTTACACCCACCCTCGAGGCGCCGTTCCCCGAGGCCCTCTACCCCTTACCCCCAGCCTTGAGGCGCCATGCCCCAAGGCTCCCCACTTACCCCTTACCCTAGCCTCGAGGCGCCATGCTCCGAGGTACCCCCTACCCGCCCCTAGCCTCGAGGCGCCGTTCCCCAATTCCCCTTGCCCCCTTACTTCCCTCCTCGAGACGCCATGCCCTGAGTTCCCCCTACCCGCCCCTCTATCTCGAGGCGTCGTTTCCCGAGGCCCTCCCTACCCATTACCCCCCAGCCTCGAAACGCCGTGCCCTGAGTCCCTCCACTACCTCTTAACCCCCAGCCTCGAGGCGCCATTCCCCGAGGACCCCCCTACCCTCACCCCAGCCTCAAGGTGCCGTACACCGAGGCATCCCTACCCACCCTGCAGCCTCGATTCGCCGTACTCTGAGGCCCCCCTACGCCTGCCCTCCACCTCGAGGCCCTCCCTACCCATTAACCCGCAACCTCGAGGCACCGTGACCCGAGTCCCCTTACCTCTTACCCCCCAGCCTCAAGCTCTCCCTACCTACCCCCAACCTCGAGGCGTCATTCCCCAAGGCCCCCCTACCCGCCCCCCAGCCTAGAGGTGCCGTTCCCCGAGGCACCCCCTTACCCGCCCCCCAGCCTCGAGGCGCCTTACTCCGAGGCCCCCATATGCCTTCCCCCCACCTTGATCCCCCCAACCCGCCCTTTGCCTCGAGGCGTCGTGCCCGAGGCCATTTCTACCCTCAGCCTCGAAGCGCCGTGCCTCGAGGCCCCCTACCTCAAGCCCCTCTTACCTACCCTAGCCTCGAGGCGCCATTCCTCGACGCCCCCCAGCCTCGAGGCGTCGTGCCCCTTACCCGCCCCCAAGCCTCGAGGTGCCGTACTCTGAGGCCTCCATACGTCTTCCCCCCACCTCGAGGACCCCTACCCACCCCTGCCTTCAGCCGCCGTTCCCCGAGGCCCTCCCTACCTCCAGCCTTGACGTGCCGTGCCCCGATGCCCCCTACCTCCTACCCCTCAGCCTCAATCCCCCTACCTACCCCCAGCCTCGAGGCGCCATTCCTCAATGCCCCCTTACCCTCCTCCCAGCCTCGAGGCGCCGTGCCCTGAGACCCCCCTACCCGCTTCTCAGCCTCGAGGCACCGTACTCCGAGGCATCCCTACGCCTTTCCCCCCACCTCGAGGCCTCCCTACCCGCCCCCTGCCTCGAGGCGCCGTGCCCCGAGGCCCCTTACCTCTTGCCCTCTAGCCTCAAGCCTCCCTTATCTACCCTTGCCTCGAGGTGCCATTCCCCGATGCCCCTCAGCCTCGAGGCGTTGTTCCCCGATCCCCCCTTACCCGCCCCAAGCCTCGAGGCACCGTACTCAGAGGCCTCCCTACGCCTTCCCCCCACCTCGAGGCCCCCCTACCCGCCCCCTGCCTCGAGGCGCCGTACCCCGAGGCCCTCCCTACACCTATCCTCAAGGCGCCGTGCCTCGAGGCCCCTTACCTCTTACCCCCCAGTCTGTCACAACCCGGGAGCACCCCCTAGTCGTAACCGGCGTACTCGACCTTGAAGAGGTCTAATACAAGCCTCTTAGCATTCATTCATCGCATAGACACAAAAAAACCCATAAGGAATTTAAAACTTTCTTTACCAAGAAAACATTTCATAAAAATATATATATATATATATAGCAAGCGGAAGACTTTCTAGACTTTATACATGATGTCTCAAAACCATCTAATACTTTAGAGTACAAAATTCGGGACCAATCCCATACACAACTTAAACAATACTAAAAAGACATAAAAAAACAAATGGGGTATTGTCCTCGAATATATGAGGACTCACCAAGTCTTCATCTTCAACACTTAGAAACCTATCAAATAGCCATGACATGTCATCATCTCCAAATCCCTACACTTTAGTCCAAAAAGGGAAAGAAAGGGGTTAGCACAATTAAGTACTAAGTATGGAGACCATGCAAAAACATGCCAAAAAGGACATTTTCAAGGAAGTAAATGCTTTCATATCATTTGATAAAACCTTTCCTTTATAAGTATAAGAGACATAATACAAATCAACATTAACATATAAGACCATAGCCAACCATACATATACTCAACATATGTCCATATACAACCCATGCTTAACTCTAAAAGAACACATGTCATTTCATTACCATAGGACCTCTACCTAATATAATCTTAAGACACACTTGAGTGAGACAAGAAGTGACCGCCCATACAACCTCTTCAAGCACACTTAAGTGTTCCCTAAGATTACATTAGATAAGGACATTTCCTTTACAACATAACATCAATAGACCAACATTCTTTAAGAAACCATTTTGGAGACATTCAAGCACATAAGAGGACTTTCACATAATAGTCGTTAGACTTAGGGAACTCACTTTAGTATCTTCAAAGCCTACTCGTGCCATGTGTAGATAGCATCCCATACTACTACCTACACGTTGTAGAACCTATCCAATAACTAGAGTGCACATCCCACATGATGGGAATAGGCCTTAACTGACATAGACCATGCGAGCTAGACATGGAATCCGGTGTCATAAAACCCTACACCGTGGAAGGTGTTCTACTTTCCAAGGTTAGAACTAGGACACATCCCATGTAGGCACATGGTTTAGGGATATCCAAAGATGTTCATTGTACTCTTGCCTCATACTCGGGAGAGCTACCATCTTAACCATATCCACTCGGTGCTTAGCCTTAGTTCCCATAAAGTAATTTCATTCACATATATGTGCTAGAGAGGGCACCATCATTAGGTCTACCGACCCATAGCACATCTACCAAGAAGAGCACCACAAGGATCTACCGATCAAGGTTCATTAAGGATAGCTCATTAAATCCCCCTGGAAGGGTGCCTTAGGCCTACCGATTTTTCATTAAGGGTGCCTTAAGCCTACCGGTCCAAGGTTCATCATTTCACACATGAGAAGGGCTACCACCATTAGGTCTACCAATTTCATGGTTTTACATTTACTTAGGAAAGTTAGACTTATGAAAGGGCACCATTTCTTAGTTTTGCCAATTCAAGTCTTGGCCTAGAATTCCTCTTTTAGCATTTATAGAAAGGGCACCATTTCTTAGTTCTAGCCCACTTCACACATTCATGCATTCAAAACTTTAAGTAACAAGGAGAGACACTTTAGTCTATCAACCAAGTCACATCATTGTCATCTAAGGATACTTCATAATCCAACATCATTTCATATATACATCATGAGAAGTCATACTTTAACTCACAATGCTATCCACTTTACATAGGATCATCACAAGATCACATAAAACTCATTCACATCATACCTTCACATATAGCGTCATATAAAACTCATTCACATCATACCTTCACATATAGCTTCACATAAAACTCATTCACATCATACCTTCACATATAGCTTCACATAAAACTCATTCACATCATACCTTCACATATAGCTTCACATAAACTCATTCACATCATACCTTCACATATAGCTTCACATAAAACTCATTCACATCATACCTTCACATATAGCTTCACATAAAACTCATTCACATCATACCTTCACATATAGCTTCACATAAAACTTTACATATAGCTTCATATAGGACTTTACATATAGCCTCATATGTGTATAATAATACAACAATATAATAACATCCACATAATGCCCTTCATGGCCTCAATTCACAATAATACAACAAATAACCACCTCCACCAAAGGTGGATCAAACCAACCAATAACCATTATATTAATACTAAGAGATCAAGCCATCTTACCACCCTTTTCAAAGGCCATAAGCCATAATACTCAATTCCATGCCAATTATACAATATTTATCAAGTTTGATCAACTTACCCTCTTTCCATGGCTATCTTCATCATCCTCATATTCCAACAATTAACAATACAATAACAATGATAATAACAACATTCAACTATACAAGCTAAGCTAAGCATAAGCCAATAATCAACATGAAGACCAATTCACAATTTTGTCCATTCAAGGCTAACATCCCACATCCTTCAATTCACTAACAATTCTTAACAATTCCACATAGATAAATACATATATGAACAGTCCACAACAATCTACACAATAATCGTCCATCAATTACACAAAATCAATACACCCACTTTATGGTGATATTTAGGGAATTTGAGAAAGCATGGGTTCATGGGAATTTCTTTCTAAAAACCATTAATAATCATTAATAACCATATAAATCATCATTTAAAACCTTTTTATGCAAGAACCCATGCTAGAATCGAAATAGGTTTTTGTGTGTATTTGAAAAACCTTGAAAACCTTTTGATTGGGTTCCTTGAAAGAAAGAATAGTCAAGGATAAGGATCCCCATACCTCTAAGTTGAAAACCCACGAAAATTGAAGAAGAAGCACTCGAAATCTTCAATCCTAGCTCCAACTCCTCTTCTTCCTTGAGTTAGAGAGAAATATATGAAAGGAGATGGGTTTTTTTTAATCCTAAGAGGAGTGGCTTAAATGAAAGGAATTAAGTCATAAAAAGGTCTTATAGTTGCTAGGAAAAGAATAAATAACATAGGGTCAATTTTGGAAAAGGACTAAGGACCCATAAAGTCTTAACTTAAAAAATTCTGCCCCTTCCCGTCTTAGTTCGCCCTTTTTTTCCAACCTGACAGTGCTTCAATATTTCGGGCATAACTTTTTACTCCAAGGTCGGAATTGGGCAAACTCGGTGGCGTTGGAAAGAGGACTCAAAGACCTTTAATTGGATAGGTAAAGGTCCACCTAATTCATTTTGAGCTAAAAGATATGACCATTTAAAGTTGACCCTTACAACTCACTAGTTCAAATGACTAGTTTCCGGACGTCACGGTCATTTCTCATCATTTCATCAAGTTCTCAACTCCAAACTCACATGTGAGGCTCTAGTTTCACTAGTTCATTTTTAGGGTCGTTACACAGCCTCAAGCCCCCTTTACCTACCCTTTCCTCGAGGCGCCATTCCCAGATGTCCCCCAGCCTCGAGGCGCTGTACCCCGAGGCCTCCTTACCCGCCCCCAAGCCTCGAGGCGCCGTACTCAGAGGCCTCCCTACGCCTTCCCTCCACTTCGAGCCCCCCCTACTCGCCCCCTGCCTCGAGGCGCCGTGCCCCGAGGCCCCCTACCTCTTACCCCCCAGCCTCAAGCCCCCCTACCTACCCCCAGCCTCGAGGCGCCATTCCCCGACGCTTCTTTTCCCGCCCCCCAGCCTTGAGGCGCCGTGCCCTGAGGCCCTCCCTACATCTATCCTAGAGTCCTCTTACCTCTTACCCCCAAGCCTCAAGCCCCCCTTATCTACCCTTGCCTCAAGGCGCCATTCCCCGATGACCCCCAGCGTCGAGGCACCGTGCCCCAAGGCCCCCTTACCCGCCCCCAAGCCTCGAGGAGCCGTACTCAGAGGCCTTCCTACGCCTTGCCCCCCACCTCGATGCCCCCCTACCCGCCCCCTGTCTCGAGGCGCCGTACCTCGAGGCCTTCCCTACCTCCTGCCTCGAGGCGCCGTGCCCCTAGGCCCCCTACCTCTTACCCCCCAGCCTTAAGTCCCCTTACCTACCCCCAAGCCTCAAGGCGCCATTCCCCGACGCTCCCTTACCAGCCCCTCAGCCTCGAGGCGCCGTGGCCCGAGACCCCCTACCCGCCCCCCAGCCTCGAGGCGCCGTACTCCGAGGCCTCCCTACGCCTTACCCCCCCACCTCGAGGCCCTCTTACCCGCCCCCTGCCTCGAGGCGCCGTGCCCCGAGGCCCCCCTACCCCTTCCCCCCCCCTCCGCTTCGAGGCAAGTGTGGTTATGCATTTTTTTTTATCAAATGTAATCAGTATTCATTTACCAAAATATTAATAAATAACTAATGAATTACCTAGTGTTTATACTCAAATACAAAAAATACCTATGAAAACGAATAAAATACAAGTATTTAAGAAATCAAACAAGAGTTATATATCTCTTTTACTGTTTCTTCTTGTTCCTCCTAATCTTTTTTTCCTTTGCTAATGGAAGGAAATTTGTTGACCTTTTTTTCTCTTTATACTTCGTGTAACTCTTCGAAGTATTAGTCTTTTTCATTGTGAAGCTTCACCTGAAACCTATGTAGTTTTTTCATTTAATTAAGTAAATCTAAGTATTCAAAGTTAGAATTAATCAAAACAAAAATAACTAGTGTATAGGTTTGGGCCATTCAGGCTTATAAAATAATAAGTGGTCTTCTAATTAAAAGTGAAAGCATTATGTCATCTTTCAACCACATTAAAAAAAATTCTTGATGAGTGATCAGTAAGGGTAATCCAGGGGAAAGTTTATATGGTTTTTGTATAAGAGATAACAATGGAGATTTACTGTATGCAGAAGCTAAAAGTATTGGAGTTGCAACAAACATGGAGGCTGAAACTATGGCCATATGGAACTATGGATTTTCTAATATTCAGCTGGAAACTGACTCATTAAGTTTAAAAGCTAATAAACATGGAAAGTGCCATGAGAGATATAGCAGAGAAGATAGAGGAGATCAAAGAGATGATGAATCGGCCAAATGTACAAATTGAGTATACTTTTAGAGAGGCATATCAACTAGCAGATCACATCACAAAAATACAGCTATCAGTCAAGTAGAATTACAACAGTTTCACAACTTCAATCAATTATCTAACATGGGAAGGAGAATACTAAGCATGGATAAAAAAGGCATTCCTACCATTAGAATTAAAACAAGGAAGATTATAGTCAATCAGAGTCAAACATGAGGGGGAACCACATTAAAGGACACAACATTTCACAACTATTACAATTACAAATCAGTTTGTGGCCATTTTCAGGGAAAAATAGTTGTGAGAATAATAACTAGCGAAGCTAGGTAAGCAGACAAAAGCAGATTCCAAAGGAAAAATGAGGATATGGGAACCAGATTAGCGACAATGAGCTTGCATCCAGCTGAATGTCCAAGAAGTAAAATCCTAGGAGAATCTTGGGTATGTCCAACCGCCTTTACATTTGAAAGATAACGATGAATCAACCACAAGAAGAAAGGAACAAAGAAGAAAATGAGTGAAAGAATACTTACACAGAGCCTCGGAGCTGGAACACACAACTTTAATCCTTAACAGAGAGGATGCAGACAGTTGATTACCAAAAGCAAAAGGAGAAAGAAGCTCAATTTCGGGGTGAACACAAGGAACATCTTAAATAGAGGAAAAATGATGGAGATGGCAGAAGATCAAATTTGGAAACCCTACAATGTAGGACTTTGTTTTTGTTATTTTGATTATTACACTGATTCCAGTCACTTTTGGGCTTGATTTAGACTCTTATTGTTAGGTTTCAAGGGCTGCTTTTGAACAATTTATGTTTGAGCATTCAATAAATGGACCATGAGTCCAAATTGTTTTTTTAAAAAAGTGATCAGTGACTAATTTGAACCAAACCTCAGTGGAAACAGAGACTATAAAAAAACATACAGGAGCAGCAAGGTTTCAATCATAGGCAGTAATGAAACAAAATTTAAACTGGATACATCTCAAATACTTTTAAAAAAATAATTATAAAGCTAACAACAAAAGAAACAACACAACACATTTAAAGCTTAAAACTTATAACCACAAGCACCCTCTTAATCATAAACTGGATACATCTCAAATACTTAAAAAAAATTAATTATAAAGCTAACAACAAAAGAAACAACACAACACATTTAAAGCTTAAAACTTATAACCACAAGCACCCTCTTAATCATTTATCATTCCACGCATATAAGTATCAACTCTCAACTAAATAAAACAAGATGACACTTGATACATTTAGGAGAAGGAACAAAGAGAGACCGAAATTAAATCATTCTGAGTGAGGGAGGAGATCCGTACGACATTCCAATCGGGCAGCAACCAACAGTGAGATCAAAGAGGTTCAAATCTTCAACATTTCAAGCAAATATCCACATGAGAAGCGTAACAACTAGCAAGTAGCAACATAAGCAATATATATGTTTAACCTACATCGATAACACTTAAAAGGAAGAACAAACGCATTTAATAAAGAAACAAAACTCTTAACAAATTTCTACATATCTGTAAATGTAAATCAAAATACTGAAGAAAGAAAGGATTTACCTCTTTTTGTGCAGCAAACTGAAAAAACGAGCTTGAAGATTTCTTACCACCAGAAGATGAGCTCTGGAGAAGACTTCTCACCACCAGGAAATGAGCTACCGCGAACTCTGATGAACCAATGGCTCGGAAACAATAAAAGAAGAGGACGCTTTCCTCTAAAAATTCTTAAACTTGAAATGCTCTTTTCCAAGACCCTATTTCTCGATGAAGAATTTCTGTGTTTTTCAATGGTCCAAATCCCTCTTAAACAGTGAAGACGACAAGGAGGGGGAATTAGGTCGAATACTTTCATAACTGAACTAAACATAAATTTTCGCTCAACTTCCAAATGAAATGGATAATTTATGACACTATGATGGAATCACTGATGCAGTGAACAATACTAAAATACTCATTCAATTTAAAAAAATTCAAAGGGGAAAACCAAGTGCTTGACCAAAATGGACTGATTTAGAACAAAAACAGGGTATTTAAAGAGAGAACTAAACCAAGATCATGAATTGTACACTAGTAGAGATAAAATCGCTTAAGAGACAAAAGTTGAAATCAACGAATGTTATTATAACCATTTAATGCCAAACCACAATACCTATCACAGTGAACACACTTAAAGATGCTTATGAATAGTTTCTAGATTAATCATCCTATTTTGAACAAATTAAACTCAAATGAAATAATGAAACAGTGATAATAGATCAAAAATTTAAAGAAACAAGACATCCCCTCCAAATACTCTCCATTAACACCATTTTCTTAGAAAATTTGACGATAGCTACCAAGCTTTATTTCTTCCAACCATAAACCTACATCCTGGCAAAACAAGAGGAGTAACAAAATGTCAGTCATTGTTGCATTCCCTCGTGGACGTATTTTATTCCTCAACCTCGTGTTTTTTCGTCTCCCTGTTGAGATTTGTCCAGCAATCCACTGTCCCCCTGAGCTACATGTTTTGTCCTCCCCTTTCCAACTTGGCGCATACGCCTAAAATTCTAGATATTTCCTTGATATATAATGTAAAATTGATGAAACAACTCATGAGACTTGTATTACTAAGCTAGTTACTTTGTATGTATGAGGTGTTACAAAATGATCTTGTAGATATTGTGGACCAAATCTTGACTCTAGAAGGTAATAATAAAATGGACAGACTTTGGTGAATGGTTGAGACAGAGAGTTTACTGTTAAATCAACATGGAACAACATAAAGACACATTGAACATGGGAATGATATGTATATATTCTATATTTGGATAACTAGTCATGCCATTCAAATATCTTTCTCTATGTGAAGAGCATGACAATTTAAAATTTCAATTGACGATAAGTTGTTATTAAAGTGTAGGTGTTGCACTGATTCAAATTAGGTTTTTATGAAATTGCCAACAGTTTGTAGATAAGGTAAAGTTTGAAAATATAAATTGTTGAACACAAATTCATCAATATACAAGAATAAGGGTTTGAAGCAAAGCAAAATTATATGTTTCATTACTAATTCTAAGCAGTAACAGGAGAGAGCTAACCACCATGACTGATATACCAAATTTTCGATCAATCAACTAAACCCCCAACCCTTAAGTCAGACGAAAATGGGAAAAAGTACCTGAATACGAGGCAGTGGCATACGAAAATGGATTCAAGAAGCATAGCAGAGTCTCTCCTCATCTATCTCGCCACCATTTCGAATTTGAAAATAAAAAATTCCTCCCAGGACATAGGAATATGCTTGATTCTCATACCAATCCAACCAATTGCTATTGGAATTGTTGACGCCGCTCGCCACTGTCATTTGGAATCGATTGTTGCCGCTCGAATTGCTGAAGACGTCGTTTGGCTGCTTCTAAGATGAAGCTTGTGAACGTTACTGCCAGCTGTGATGTTAACGTTGGGAATATTATATTGCTGATCTTTTGAAAATGATGGATTGGGCCGGGTCGGTGTAATTTGGTGGGCTGGAGGGGTTAGCTTAGGAACTGGATTGGGTGAAAAGGAATGGGCTGCTGAGTTTGCAAGCAAGAAGGGAAAATGGGATGAAAAGTTTGAGGGAAATATTGGCCAAAAAATGGCCCTTTAATATAAGTTGAAAGACTTGGTAAAGAAGTGGCTACAATTGCATTACAAAAACTTTGCCGATCTGAACTTAATTAGGATAGATTTGGCTAGTTATTAAATGATATGAATTGATATCAACCAGTTAACAAGCTTCTTAATTTTAACGACATCTTATTATGGAACTTAAAAGAGGATCTGATGTATATTCAAAGTAGGGGTGTACATGATCAGGCTAGTTCGGGTTTTTCTAATATCAAACCAAACTATTTGTGTCGGATTTTTAAATTTACAAACCTAACCAATAAAACTCAGTTTTTTCAACCTCCGATTTTTTGAATTTTTCAAATTTTCGGGTTGTTTCAGGTTTTTCCGGTAAAGTATTCATACAAACATATAATTTACTTGTACTTCAAACATTTCTTTAGTCCTACCAAAATACAACTATCTAAGGTATTTCCTAAAAAAATAACACAAAATATAATATGATTAATGACACTAAAATATCCAACAAAAATAATAATAATGAAATCACGTAAAACAAATATTGCAAATTAACAAGTCATAATGAAAATGATCATAATTTAAAAGTACTAAATCATGCTAAAATATGTTTAATAAGTATTAGTTGCATGACTAAATATTAAAGGAAATTAAAATTAGATTATGTATTTTAATTGTCTAAACCAATGTAAAATTAAAGAACAAATATTCAATATTATTGTCATTCTTAGTGTTGAATTGATTTTCATTTTGCATTAGTATCAATTTGATTTTGATTTAAGCTTTATTATATACTTACCAACATCCGTGAACTATAATCTTTATTGGACCATTCAGAATTCTAAGTTTCAAACTTGAAATAATATATTAAAAGATAAAAACTATGAAAAAGTATAAGAAATATTTTAAAATTATATCAAAGTAAATATTTTTATGTATAAAATAAAATTTTAAAATTATATATATAATGTGGGATTAGTTTGGTCTCGGGTTGATTTTTTTAGTTAAAATCAAACCAACCCAAATATAGTCGGGTTTTTTTTCAATACCAAACCAAGTCAAACCAAACCACTAGTCGAATTTTTTTTTCGATTTGACTCGCTCTGCGATTTGGTTTAATTTTTTGTTCGATTTTGTACACCCCTAATTCAAAGGTTTCTAACAGTGGGCTTTGGTGGGCCTTCTTAAGAAAGTTCTTTTGGGTCTGTTGGGTTTGGCCCAAATTGTCTGAAAGTTGAGTTTAACAAAATAAACGATTTACAATAAAAGGTGTTAGATTTCAAATTAGGACATGGCCAGATCAGTTTTAATTATAGTCAGTTCTAATTAAGAACGTAACCAAATTTACTAAATTCGGATAGGATTTAAATAAGATTAATTAACAAGCTTCTTAATTTTAACGAAATAAAATAAATATGAACTAATTAATTTTGAGACGATTTTTTAATATTCATAAAATGTACTATTTAACTATATACATAATTATATAAAAGCATGCACATTATTTAAAAATCATAAAAAGTGACAACTATTTTAAGTTAGACTAGGTTTAGCCACGATTTTCTATACTTCTATACTACTTTAAAGGTGGTAAGCCCTTATAATACACGTATGGCGATATTAGTATATAATAAAAGGTTGGTGGAAGACATGTATTGAAGCCCTTTGATTATATAGAATAGTAGAGAAAATTTGTAAAATCACCAGAGGGCTTTCAAATGAACCCCTTACACTCACGTAGCTTCACACTTGGACATCCTCTAGACCTAAGTTGTGAAAAAAAAATCAATATATGTTTCTATTTCATAATTTTGTACCATTTCAGATTAGACTTTTTATATGTTCCTTGATGTATATCCCTTTGTGAGAGTTAGAGCAGTCAAAATAGGTTTTGTCTGCTAGATCGGCCCAACCCAACCCTTGAATTAAATGAGGTTGGACTTAATTTTTTCAGTCCATTTAGGAACGATGCTTTTTAGCCCAACCTCATTTGGCCCGCTAGCATTGTAGGCCCAACCCGCAAGCCTAGAGGTTAGCTTGTGGGCTGTGAATTTTAAAAATATTTACTATATATATTTTAAGTAATGTTTTATTTGTCAAGATTTTGTCAATAAATATTTTTAAAATATCAATATAAAATCAAATCTAACTTATTTACATATCTTTTACATTTTAGGGTCATTAGTCCACTAAAATTTCTTATTAGCCCAAGCTCCTTTCTCCATTATAACTAATAATCTTTCACCTCTTCTACTTTTGTTTCTATGCCTAATTTTTTCACTTCTCCTTTATTGTCTTGTTTATGAAAATAGCGATTATGCAATGTTTTTTGTTCGGATGAATCTTACGAATGTTGTATCTTGACTATTATATTTTTGTTTTGTAAATATTCACTGAAGTATGTGTAATTCATGAATAAATTTATGTATGTATTAATGTCGTGTTACGTTCATACTCTTTCTAAGAGGGCAATGTTGTCCATTTTTTGGTTGAACGGTCAACCCATCCCAACCCATGGCCCGCTTAGGGTTGGGTAGGATGCTATTTTACGGACCCTTTAATTAAAATGATCAGCCCATTCCAACCCATTTAACTCTCTAGCCCGTTATGATTGGCTAGGGTCAGCCCATTTTGACAGCTATAGTGAGAGTCATAGATTTTCAAAATTGCATATAAACATAGCAGTAAAAAACCAGTAAATAAGATTACTGCATAAAAAATAACAGGAAAAAATGAAAGAAGAAGAAAATTTCCAACAAGAACTTGATTCTCTATATCATTCCAATTTCATTCGCTGTCCCCGGAAGGACAACAAGAACTCTAATCACTTCATGCATCTTTAAAGATTTAATCTAGCATGCTTCATTTTCCCGCTGAGGAGAAAATATTTATTCTTGACACCTGTTTAGCTTTCTCCTACCGAACGTACAATCTGTCTGCGCTCTTCTACTTGATTATCTGAGATGCATGTTAATGTCAGATAGTTAAACATCAATCTAGACTAGAAGGGTGGAAAATTGGTTGGTTGAAGCTGAATAGCAGAGAAACGGATATAGAAAAACTCTTACAGCATGTAGTTCATGGGTGGTTTGGATAGAATGAAAACATAGGATATTTGAAAAAAAAAAATTAAAAAAGAAGCTATCAATAGACTACTATGAAGTGTATTTGTCTACTAATTTTCTGGAGTAACATGAAAATGTCAATGATACAAGCACTCTGGAATTCCCCAATTCCCTAAATGACTAAAGAGAGAGTAATGCTTGTAATCTTCTATATATTCCCAAAGCTTACATGGTGCTTTTACGAGGTTAAAATCTTACATCACATAACAAAAAGGAACATGTGTAGAACAAGAGGGGAGAGATCTTCAGCCAACAAGTAGCAGACGAATTGCCAGTTAGGGGCTCATTAAGGTTAGAAGATTGTTTAAAGCTAAGGAGCAAGGATGTACCTAAAAGAAGGGAGTTTACGGCCCCATGTATAGTGACTATTTAGGAGGGAAAAAAAAGTCAAGGAATTCCAGGTACCAAAAAGAAGCAATAAAGTCTTCTAAGTACCACAGAAATATAATCACAATTCTACTTCCAAATTGGAACGATAATAGGTATTTATTAGCCGCTTACAATGCTTCTTCTACAAGGATTATTCTTGATAACCAGAAAACTTCTACAACTTGTTTTTCCAGAGTACAAACTCCATACAAACTGGTGAAGTAACCTATCAATAAACTATCTGAAAAATTCCTGCAAAACAAAACAAAAAAGGAATAAATAAAATTACCTACATAGCTTTCAATGTAGAAACAGATCAAATATCCAAATCCAATAAACTAAAAGCAGGTTATACAACTCAAAATAAATGTGAAAATGGATCTTCACAGCATACTACCATACCCGCCTACATGAACTACAGAAAGTCTTTTTTCTCAATATGGATTTTGCATGAGTACCCTATGTTCACAAAGTATTTTCTTCTTGTATCTAATGAAAATATAGTGTGAACACGTATCAAGAGAGAACCTACTTGGGCAAGCTCAATATATGTACTTGTAAATCGTTCTTGGGGACACAAAACCACCCAAATGCAGATGTTTGCAAAGACCAAAAAGAGAAGACATTTGAATACAAAGGCATTAGCTTTCTGTATCATCTACTGTAGACCAACAGACGAAAAGAGAAATTTTGGCAATGAAAAACATATATTAGGGGGAGAAAGGGTTAAAGCAATGAATTGTAATGCCAGATATATGATTGATCCATTTAATCCTATGTCATATTAGATATGCATAGGAGAGATCATTGTTTCTCTTTTCTTTTCTTAAATTGGCTTCCTACATGACACAGGCTACCCCACATCTTCTTTTTGTGAACTTGTAAGGTTGTATTCCACAGCATTAAGGATATGCTGGCTACCTCCAAAAAGGGATAATTACAGATTTATCATCTATACAAAGTTGTTAACACCAAAGTAAAGATACTATACAAATTACAATTCCATTTAACTTGGTGGGTGGAATTTGACCTATCTTCAAAACATCTTCCATTTCTTTCTCTCCAGACTGACCACCATACACATGAAAGTATTAGCTTCCACAATCTCTTTTGACTCTTACTGCCTCCCCTCCTAATCCAGCAGCTCAACAGATCTGATGTATGTTCTTGCATTGTCCAATTCATGCTTGTGATGTTGAGAAACAGGTTCCAATGCAGGAAATGATGGTTATTTGTTTCCACTGTCAAGTTGCACTCAAAACAGCCAGAGACCAGCTGCCTTTCTTCTTTAGAACTTCTTGTGTTAGACATGCTCTTTTTATCAATAACCAGAATTATATTTTGGGGCCCCTGCCATCCCCTGTAGTCCAGTCCTCTGTTGTAGGCGTTGTTGACTGAAACGACTCCATCCTTACTCTGTTTCCACAGGATCTTGTTTGTGGCTGTTGTTGTTATATTCATTCCAGCTGGTTTTCCCAGTAGCGCTGCCACCCTCTCCACCTCCCAGTCATTAAGTAGTCATCTAAAAGATATGTACCATCCCTGTTCTGTCCAACAGTCACTTACTTTAGCATCAGGGTTCTCACAAATTAGAAACAAATCTGAAAAAATTCCCCAAGAAAGGTTTGATCTATCCAGCCATCTTTCCAAAATTTAGTTTTGCTTCCATTGCCCACCTTGATATACATATTTCCTTCCATTTGTGACCATAGGTTCCTGATTGGCCTCCATACCCACACCCCATAGGTTTCAGAGTCTACCCCCACATCTCAGGGATATCCATTCAGTTGGTTCAACTTCTCACCCTTAGTAGGTCCAGTAGTATCTGGTTCTCCAGTTTCAAGAATTAACATTGACTGAATCAGGGTTTGGTTTGGATAGGCTTTTACTAATTCTGATTCTGAAATTCGAATTGGGCTAATTGGGCGCAAAGTTCTCCTTTTCTCCAATTTGGCCCCTGACTCCACAAACCTTGTATTGGGCTGCCACTAGTTAAGCTGGATCCGACAGAGATTTGCCCCTCTCCAATTCTACTAAGTGGATTCTCCTTGTCAAGAGCACACCTTGGGGTATCCATTCAATTGGTTCAATTTTTAACCCTTAGTAGGTCCAGTTTCCAAAGTATCTGGTTCTCCATTTTCAAGAATTAACATTGACCGAATCAGGGTTTGGTTTGGATAGGCTTTTACTAATTCTGATTCTGAAATTCGAATTGGGCACAAAGTTCTCCTTTTCTCCAATTTGGCCCCTGACTCCACCAACCTTGTATTGGGCTGCCACTTGTTAAGCTAGATCCGACAGAGATTTGCCCCTCTCCAACTCTACTAAGTGGATTCTTCTTGTCAAGAGCACACCTTGGGGTATATCTCAAATTAGGAGGTCAATAATAATCTAGAAAACAATTGTTTTATTTGTATACAATGAAAACCATCGTCTTTTCATCAAAAAAATTGTCCAATCCAAAATATTTTGATGCTTTACAAGTCAAAATATCTCATCATCATCCTCTCTTGCTCCTCTACTGCAATTTAGTAGAAGTCATCTTGAGAAGCACTTAAAACTCGGTGCAATGTAAGTTAGTCGTTTTGCCCCATCTGTGCCGCACTACAGTATATGCACCAAGAAGTAAGGACGCATTTAATGCAAACAGATTATTTGAGGAAACACATTGAGCCTAACTCAATCTCGAAAGCTAGTTAATATGTGAGAAATGTCAAAGATCATATAGGGACACACCAATCATTCTCTCAACTAGTGTAAGGCATTTGAATCCCCGTATGCCTAGGGCTGAACATCTGAAGCATGAACATATGACATGGGGGACCACGTTGAATAAAACCTATAACATGAATGTGTTTTGACTCTGTATATCAAAAAAATGAATGTACAATTCTAATACAATGATAAAAGTAAATTTTTATCCTAAATCAGCTTCAAGCTCATAAGGTAAGGATTGACTGATACCATACAAGGAGAAAATAACATGTCCCTACGTATACACTTGAGAGTGGACGTGGATCATCTCTTACTGCATTTCTATATAGCATCACTCTTGTGGTGGAAGCTTTTAAGATGGTTCCGGACACAAAGGACCATTCACAAAAAAAGGGAAGTATGCACTATCACTTGAGCCTTTAGAGGAAAAGGGAAAAGGCAGATCGTGGATGTTGCTTTATTAGCACTTACATAGATATTATGAGGATAGAGAAAAGGAAGATCTTTGAAGGGGAAGAGCTTGTTTTAGTGCACATAAAGCATAGCTTCCCATCTTTAATGTCTTTTTGGTATATACCCATCAGGCTCTTATTTGTATAAAAGATTGGGTGACTTCCCTAGAGACTTCTGTCTTTCTGTAAATTCTCTATTTTTTGGTTACCTCTTATAGAAGAGAGTTTCAGTGTTTTAAATATCCAAAGCAAAGACGCGACAAAATCGCTTAAAGTGAGAAGTGAAGTATGAGCTTACAATCAACAGGAAATTAAAAAATATCAAAAATCAACGAATCTAGTACATTTCATTTTCATCAAAAGAATTTAGTACAATTAAGATTGTTTAGAATTAAAGTAACTTATTTCAGCATCCAGTAATGCCGATACCAATCCAACATCCTCAATGTTGAGGCATAAACGAACTACCGATTCTTAATGGGATCACTTAGTACACAATTTTTTATTTTTTTTATGACAAGGGAAACCCGCAGCCGCTATCCTTTGGATGCGCAGGATAAAAAAAAAGAGACAACAGTTCATTACTCAACACCGACATGAGACTTTAACAGAGCAAAACTAAGGAGACAACAGTCTAGTTCGTTTACTATTCCAATAAAATCACAACACTTCATGTATAAGATATCTAATTTAAATATAGGAACAAGAAGCTTCTCTTTTATGGTACATTGCTCTATCCTTGGAAGCATCATCTTGTTTAAGTGATTAGAAAGAAACATGACACTATGCACATGACAATAAACATGAAGTACAGCACACAAACTTGTAAGATATCTAGTGTGCACTTAATTAACAATCATGTGTTGGAGAAAGAATTGTACAAGCACAATGATACCTCTTATTCTGAGTGAAGCATCTTACAAGTAACTCCGTCTCGCACAAGCTGAAGAATTGCATCCTTCAACTTTATATAGTCATCAACCTTATTGTAAACCTGATGAGAAATCCGAGCATATCCTGTCACGTAGCCATCACCATCCTGTAATTCCTTTATTTCCTCGTAGTGAATTGGGACTTCCACCCCAAAATGGTCACGCAAATGATTTCTCAAATTTAAAGCATCCTTATCGCTGAGAATCCTAAGGTTAACAGGCAAACCAACCATTGCCATACCTGGAGACATGTCAGGGGGGCAGCCAAGCGATGTTCCCCAAGCACTGGCCAACATTTGTCCCATTTCAATCACAGCCTTATGATTCCTCCACCTAATTCCCTCAATCCCACCCTCAAACCTATTTATAAATTCTAACACCTCAGGTATAACTAGCTGAGAGCTGTAGTCTCTCGTCCCTATCCATGCACTTTCAATGGCTAGTCCATTGCCATATTCATGAGACACCACAGGATGGTGTAGATCAGGTGATACAGGTGATTTCCGACAATACAAAAAGGCAACCGATGGAGGACAGAAAAACCACTTGTGCAAGTTGCTTACATAAAAATCAGCTCCAATTTCTTTAACATCGACAGGAACACTGCCAATGGCATGGGCAGCATCGACAAACACTCGTTCAACACCTTCTTCCCTACAAATCTTAACCAAATCACGCACAGGTATGACAACACACGGCATTGATGTAATGTGATCAATGATAGCCAACCGAACCTTCTTTCCGTTCGCTTTCCCCTTAGCCAACGCTTTCCGAAACTCCGCAACAATCTCTTCCTCCGAACGAAGAGGAAACGGCAAATGAACAACGATCACAGAACCACCAGCCCGGGTGACATAAGCCTCAATCGATTTCTTAACAGCCTGAAACGCACAATGGAGCATGACTACAGCATCTCCTTTCTTAAACCGTCCCTCCGCGAAAGCCCATCCAACATGTTGAAGAACGATTGCAGCGGCAGTAGTAGCGTTATCCACAAGAGACACCTCATCCACGTGCTCCGCATTAATAACATCCTTGATAATAGTCCGTGAATGAAGAATCCGCTTCTGAAGATGGTTAAGGAAGAAGTCATCGGGTTGCTGTAGAAAACGGAGCTGCCAACGCTTCTGAGCTGCGATGATGGACGCCGGACAGCTACCGAAGCTGCCGTTATTGATACGAGCTATCCCCGGCTGATGATGGGCGAACTCTTCACGTATTTCGGAATCCGTAATGAGAGAAGACGAGCTGGTGGACAGCTTAGGTTTCTTAGCCAAATGGCTGTGGTCGGAGCCATTAGCTCGGTGGTCATCATCGTTCGCCGGTTCCATTTAGGATCAAAATTCAGGTTAGGGTTAGGGTTTTGGCTCACCGGAAGAGACGAGCTATAGGATATGGAGGTAACTGACTCTGCTACACATTTCAGAAGGATTGTTTAATTATTATTTTTTAAGGATAGAGACGTCGCATTTTGGCAAAATTGAAAATCATTCCACAGTAGCGCTATTTTTTATTTTTTTTTGTTATTACTAGTAATAGTAAAATGCTTGTAACTTCTTTTAAATTCTATTTATGACTTGTGATAATTATAATATATATAGGTTGTTGATAAGTGTTAACCCAAAGTTGGATTCACCAAAATCTGCATCATTTCATGAAAATAAACTTCAACTAGATTGAAAAAGGGAAAGTGCAGAAATAGCCGTTTGAAGGACCACAATTTAAAACATAGTTATATTTGTAAAATATTAAAATTTTAGCCATCTTGAAATTATAGTCCATATTTCAAGTTTGAAGTGTCAAACTTTGGTCTGTCATGTATAAAATTGAACACTTGTATAGGGGAAAACGTGTTTATGCCACGTTGTTCAATAAGAGATAAACGTGTAGAGACCAGGTCCAAAGGATACACTAAGTCTCGATGAACTGACCCCTTGAGAAGGCGCCATAAGGCTTGGTACAGGGAAAAGCGCTCGTGCTTTTGATGGCATGGAGGAAAGACAAAGGAGACAAAAAGGGCAAGAAGTACATGTCCACAAACGATTGTATATCATTAATTTTAATTTTTCTCCTTGGATGACATATTATATAACATTTTATCGTAATTTGGCAAATTCAAGTATTTACAATTGGACATAAATTTCGATTTTAGAATATCAACCCAAAAGTAACAATTTTTGTATCTCCAAATATTGTAACATGTAAGTAAGAACACAATGTTAGAACTAAACACTACCTTATGTTCTCCTCTCAAGAGAATTTAACATGGCAGTAATTATTTTCTCATAATCCTCCTCTTGTAACAACATTTCTCACTAAGGCATCTATAGACAAACTGGAACAGTAAGGATCTCAAGTAGTATATTATAAACAAACACTTCCAAGTTACTTACAATAGATCTGGAACTTGAAGGAAATAGAAACAATACAAAAGCATTAATAAAGATAAAGAAGGTGATGAGGATGAGAAGATCACAGAGATGAGAATAAGAAATTGCTATAACTTATTGCCTACCCTACTCATCCTCATTTTAACTACTTATACTAACTCTCAGTACTTGTCTTACCCTTCACGTGATTTTCCCCAGTCACAACATAATCAATTAATTTCTTAGGCGTAGTCCTCATACGTGTGCTTCTCCTTGGTGCCCCACTCAAGTTATCCAGCTCAGCAGAATGTGGGTCCACAACATTACTCCCTTCCGAATTTAGAACCTTGTCCTCAAGGTTCATAGATGGCAGTGGCAAATCAGAATTTGATTCAGTCAATTGTAGATGAGTCACTTGATTCTTAGGCTAGCCAATACAACGCTTGAGCAATGAAACGTGAAAAACAGGATGAATCTTAGCAGCCTCCGGAAGGTCAAATTTGTAAGCAACTTCTCCTATTTTCTTGAGGACCTAAAAGGGTCCAAAAAAATTGTGCCCAAGGTTGTGGGAAGGCTGCAAGTGTAACGAATATTGGCGATATGGTTTGAGTTTGACATAAACCCAATCTCCCACTTGGAAATGGATGTCAGTGCGCGCCTTATCCACATTAACTTTCATACACTTCTGAGCCTTGGTCAGGTTCAACTTGAGCAACGGTAAAACTTCATCCCTCTGTAACAAGAACTGGTCCACCAGATCACTCGAACTATCTCCCATGACATAGAAAGTTATCGACGGCGGTTTGCGGCCATAGACTACCTCAAAAGGCGTCATGCCTGCTGAAGTTTGGAGGACTGTGTTGTACCAAAATTCAGCCCAAGGCAGCATGGCAACCCAATCTTTTGGAGTGTCGGCCACAAAGCAACGTAGGTACTGCTCCAAGCATTTGTTTAAAGCCTCCGATTGTCAATCGGTTTGTGGGTGATAGGCGATACTCATGGCGAGAGTAGTCACTTGTAGTCGATGGATCTCCTGCCAAAAATCATGAATGAACCTAGGATCGCGATCAGTGACTATGGTGCGTGGAGGACCATGTAAGCGGATGATGTCAACCACAAAAGCCTCAGCCATCGTTCTGGCCGTGAAAGTAGATGGAAGGGAAATAAAGTGTCTGTATTTGGACAAGCGATCTACCAATGTCATGACTGCTGATTTTCCTTTTAAACTAGGAAGACACGTGATAAAATCCGTGGCGATGTCTTCAAAAACCAACTCGAGAATCGGGAGGAGTTGAAGAAGGCCTAAAGGGTGATGGTTGATATCTTTCACCTGCTGGCAGATTTGGCACGTGGAGACAAAAACAATCACATCTTGTTTCATGCGTTTCTAGTAGAAATTAGAAGCCAAACGATGGTATGTTCGGGCAACTACAACATGCCCTCCAATGGACAATCCATGAAACTCCAATAGCAATTATTGGCACAAGGAAGAGCTTAAGGGAATAACCATAGGCCCATTGTAAAAGATTAACCCATCATAAATACAATAAGTTGGAACAGAGGTAGAGCTCGTGAGAATAGATTGCTTTAGAGCAAGCAACTCAGAGTGGCTGGTATTAAGGTGTCTTAATTCAATAAGAAGAGTGGGCACACTATTAGAGAGTGTCATGTAAATAACATCTTGTCACGACTCGGGAGTACCTCCTAGACGTAACACAGTGTGCTTGACCCCGAAGGGGTTTCACACTGTAACACCCCGACTTTTCAAAACGTCTAAATTAACTCGTATCTTCGTGGAAAGACAAGGAGCGTGCGTAATAAATTAAGAATGATGTGGTATGCCCTATTTTAAGTGTTCAAGTGTTGCATCTAAAGTTTTGAAGTTAGGTAAGTGGCAAAATAAAAGTTGGCGGAAGTTATCATAAGTTCCTTCTTAAAGATTTCTCTGAAATTAGGGTCAAATGTCTTGGAGGTTTTCTCCCAATCTATAAAGAGTTATGGGGCCCACAAACTATTGAATCGAAGGTCTACGAGTCTAGTTTCCAACGCATCAAACCGTTCTTTCATACGACTTCAGAATAGAGAGATATTCGCATTTTCGTGGGACTGCGCAAGCAGGCACGTGAGGTGGGGCCCTAGGTCGGTGGAAAGTTGTATATATCTTCTTCTTCGAGTTTTTTCTTCATTTTAAGCTAAATATACAGAGAAAACATAGAAACCTATTTTTAGGATCAAGTGAAATATAGATTTTCTCGACGTAAGTCCTTGACGAAAGTTGTTCTACGCGTTGGGCTCATCATCGTGGTATAATTTGTTTTATCGATTGCGTAGCATATCACATTTTAGCGTTGGGACAGCAGGGGTTTGAGTATATTTGATGGTTTTGAGGTGAATTACGAACCTAAGATCGAGGTAAAACCCTTCTTTCATCGACTCTAGCTTTTATAAGCAGCAAATAGCAATTTGCGACAGAAATACATATGTTTTATTGTATTGTCATGGTATCTTTTATGTTGTGTGTTGATTATGGTCCTACCTTGTTATAGTATCGAGGGAGTTATGAGTTAAAGTCTTTAGGCCACGTGAATTTAGCGAAAAAGGTATGTTAAGGTTATTCTCTTTCTATGGCATGTTTCCTTAAAGCTTAGGAGCAATGTAATTAAGTTGTTATCGTTGTTATACTTATAGCCATTATTGTTGATTGTTGGCTGCTCAAGTGCGTATAATCCTCTCTTATCGGGATTCTTATTCAGTAGTAACATTCGTATGTGGGACACGACTTAGAGGCTATTTGTATAGGTTGCCTATAAGTAAATTGCTCACTTTTAGCTGTTGGATTGTTATTGTTGCCTTTGGGCCATTATTGTTAGCTGCAGGAAGGTGATCTATGCCTAGCAGGACTATGTTCTGCCTACAGGGCTATATGGATGCCTAAAAGGGCTATGAGTTGCCTACAGGGCTATATTGATGCCTAGAAGGGCTATGAGTTGCCTACGGGGCTATATTGATGCCTAGAAGGGCTATGAGTTGCCTACAGGGATATATGTTGACGCCTAAGAAGGTTATGTGTTTCCTACAGGGCCATGTTGTTGCCTAAGAGGGCTATGAGTTGTCTATAAGCTATGTTGATGCCTAAGAGGGCTATGTGACTGCCTGCGGGGCTAGGGGACTACCGATATGGGTATACAGGCTGATTGGCACCTTCCGGGCTTATGGGGGCCTGAGTAGGTGGTCTTGTGTGCTGTTTGTACCTACCGAGCTTATGGGGGCATGGTTAGGTTGTTGTTTTATTATTTTTGATAAATTTAGATTTAGAAGCAGGTTAGTACAATTATCTTATCCTTAATTTATTTATCAGATTATTCCAGTATATCAGGATACCTCATCATAGTCTATTGTCTTTCATACTCTGTACATTATTTTGTACTGACGCCCCATTGCCTTGGGGGCGCTGCATTCATGCATGCAGGTCCTGATAGATGACCGAGTAGACCTCCATATTAGCAGGATTGACTTTTATCCGATTGGTCAGCCCCTTTCTTCCGGAGCTGCCAGAGTTGGGAGGTTTGTTATCTTTTGTTGTATATATTCTCATGGGTAGGCTGGGGCCCTGTCCCACCAATCTTTACTACTCTTAGAGGCTTGCAGACTAGTGTGTGGGGTTTATAGCTACGTTATGGCCATGCTGGCCTATGTTGTTGGTTTGCTGAAGCTTGTGAGCTGTTTGATGTATTGTATTGATATTTACCTGTTTTTAGTTTTGGTATAGATATCATGGTGGCCTCGACGGCCCAATCAGGATTTCTGTGCTAGTTGAATATTTCTTTATATGAACTCTTGGGAGTAGCTGGTTCTTTTGTAGATCTGTTGACAGGGGCCTTGCCAGCTGAGAGCTTAGTTTTAAGCCGAGATATATTTGTTTGTTTTCTTAATTGCATGTGACTGCCATGTGCTAGTAGCAAATGGTTCAGCAGGGTCAGCTCGGGCCTGAGTTTTGGCTTTAGGAGTCAGTTGCGCCCTTTGAGTTTGGGGCGTGACACACACAAGCCTCTAGCATCATCATTACATAAGACATAGAAATAATGCAGAAAAAATTAAAACTTTACAATCGAAGTCCAACTTCACTTTTCATAAAAGAAAGTAATAGGAAATTAGATTTTGTCTCATACACCATCTAATACATAGGAATACAAAGTTTGGGAGTTAGCCCTTTTACATCAAAAAAAGTCTCAACATGAGAAATACAATAGAACTAAGAAATAGTAAATCCCGTCCTCGAACTTGAGGACTCACCACAACATGGAGATAAGCAATACAAGTCTTCTTCAAAAAGAGAGTGAAAGTCACCTAGTCGAAACCTACACTCATTAAGATGTAGAAGGAAGAAGGGGTTAGTGTAACGCCCCTCAAAATGAAGTAGGATAAAGTAGAGCCTCACATGGGTTTTATGCATTAATAACTTGTTAAAAAAAAAAAGTCCAACTAAGTGAGGGGTAGTTTGGGCATTTATTTTTAAGTTGTTTTTATTATTTTAGGTATATTAGATCATTTAAATGAGGGTTATAACTTCATTCTTCAAATTAGAATTTCCAAAATCATTCCCTTTCTCAAATATTTCTCTCAAGTTCAAGGAAGAAGAAGGGTGAAGAACTAGGGTTTCAAATTGGAGGCTTCTTTCATCGATTTTCGTGGGCTTTTTCAATATTAAGGTATGGGGGCTCTTTATCTTTGATTCCGTTTTTAATCAAAGAGTCAATTCAAAGTAGTTTCAAAGTTCTTCAAAAAACCCTAAAGTCCTAATTTCGATTCTAGCATGGGTTCTTGCATAAAAAGTTTTTAAATGATGATTTATATTGTTATTAATGATTATTAATGGTTTTTAGAAAGAAATCTCCATGAACCCATGTTTACTCAAATTCTCTAAATTTCACCATAAAGTGGGTGTATTGATTTTGAGTAGATGATTATAGAATTATGTTTAGTATGGTATGGGTTGTTCATATATGGTATTATATATGTTGAATTGTGAAGAATTGATGTTGAATTGAAGGATATGAGATTTGAGCCTTGAATGGGCAAATAGTGAATCGGTTCTTATGTTGATTATTGGATTATGTTTAGCTTGCATTATATAGCTAAATTCTACTATTATCTATGTTATTCTATTGTGATATTATGGAGAATTAAGGATGGTGATTGTGGCTTGGAAAGGATGGTAAGTTGACCTATTTTATGAATAATGTTGAATTAGTAGGGAAATGAGTAATGTTGGTTATGGCTTTGGAGAATGGTAAGATGGTTTGATCTTTTAATATTGCTATAATTTCTTCTTAGGTTGGATCCACCTTTGGTGGGAGTGTTGCTTGTTGCTTTGGAATTATGATTGTGGCCATGAAGGGCATTGTATGAGTATTGTTGTATTGTTGTGTTATTATATATAAATGAGGCTATATGTAAAGTCCTATATGAAGCTATATGTAAAGTTTTATGTGAAGACATGATGTGAATGAGTTTATGTGATCTTGTGATGATCCTATGTAAAGTGTATATCATTGTGATTTAAACTATGATTTCTCATGATATATTTATGAAATGATGTTGGATTATGAAGTATCCTTAGATGATAATGTTGTGACTTGGTTGGTAGACTAAAGTGTCTCTCCTTGTTACTTAAAGTCTTGAATGCATGAATGTGTGAAGCGAGCTAGAACTAAGAAATGGTGCCCTTTCATAAGTCTAGCTTTCCTAAGTAAATGCATAACCTTAAAGGATGGGCCTTAGGGCGAAGTTCCCTTCTTGAGTGAGATAATAGACTTAGAGATGGATGGAGCCGGAACGGCATGATAATCCTTATCTAAGAAAGTCAAATGAGCTATCCTTATGAACCTTGATTGGCCATGACTAAGAAATGGGGCCTTTCTTGGGAAGAGGTACTACGAGTTGGTTGAACTAGAAAATGAACCCCCTCTAAGTACATATATGATTGAATACTCTATGGGAAATAAGGCTAGCACTGAGTGGATGTAGTTAGGAATGCGGCCTAGTTGAGTATGAGATTAGGTACAATGAACTTCCTTGGACATCTCCTAAACCATGTGCCTACATGGGTTACTTACTAGTTCTACCTTTGGCAAGTAGAACAACCTCCACGGAGTAGGATAGACTCCGAATTCCATACCTAGCTAGTATGGTCTATGTCGGTTATGCCTATTCCCATCATGTGGGATGTGCACTCTAGTTATTGGATATGTTCTACAATGTGTATGTAGTAGTATGAGATGTTATCTATACATGGCACGAGTAGACCTAGAAGATACTAAAGTGAGTTCCCTAAGTCTAACGACTATTATATGAAAGTCCTCTTATGTGCTTGAATGTCTCATAAATGGTTTCTTAAAGAATGTTGGCCTAGTGATGTTATGTTGTAAAGGAAATGTCCTTATCTAAGGTAATCTTGAGGAACACTTAAGTGTGCTTGAAGAGGTTATATGGGCGGTCACTTCTTGTCTTACTCAAGTGTGTCTTAAGATTATATTAGGTAGAGGTCTTATGGTAATGAAATGGCATGTGTTCCTTTAAAGTTAAGCATGAGTTGTATATGAATATATGTTGAGTATGTATACGGTTGGCTGTGGTTTTATATGTGAACATTGACTTGTATTATGTCTCTTATACTTGTGAAGTGAATGTTTTATCAAAATGATATGAAAGCATACATTTTTTGTAAATGTCCGTTGTGCATATTTTCTTGCATAGTCTCCATACTTGGTACTTAATTGTGCTAACCCCCCTTTCTTTCCCTTTTTGACTTAAGTGTAGGGATTTGGAGATGGTGACATGTCATGGCTACTTGATAGGTTTCTAAGTGTTGAAGATGAAGACTTGGTGAGTCCTCATAGATTCGAGGACAATACCCTACATGTCCTTTTTTTTATGTCTTTCTAGTATTTGCTTAAGTTTTGTATGGGCTTAATCCCAATGTTGTATTCAAAGTATTAGATGGTTTGAGACATAAGTATATAAAGTCTAGAAGTCTTCCGCTTACTATTTTAATGAAATGTCTTCTTTGTAAAGAAAGTTTTTAATTCATTATGGTTTTTAGTTTTATGCGATGAATGAATGCTAAGAGGCTTATATTAGACCTCCGAGAGGTCGAGTACGCCGGTTACGACTAGGGGGTGCTCTCGGGTTGTGACAGTTAACACATAATATGTACTAAGTATGGAAACATGCATAAAATCCTTAAATATGATTTTAAAAAAAAGGTCATTTTTGTTTGAAAAGTATGCCTTTGTCAAGTTTAGAAACCAACATACATTTACAATATACAACACAAGCCATAATCACATTTATATTCATACATGGTAATATCAACACCTTAGCAACCTCTAAAGGACACTTGTGCAATGTATGGTTGACATCCCATAATATCAACCCTACTAAGCACCAGTGCCCTTGAAGGTACCTTGGTCAAGCACATCATCTTTAGACCTCATTATAATCATTAGTCACGATCAAGGAAATAGTCATGTACATCACTTGAATACAAGGAAAGTCATTCATAACGACTATCCGTTCAACACCTATGCATACATTTGAATCTCATTATAATATAAAAGAACCATCCTACAACATCCTATTAAGTCTACTTGTGCAATGTGGAAGTGAAGTCTCATACCCCTACTCCTACTAAGTAAACTCATCAAAAAATAATAGTATAGTTCATGTCTCATTCATTATCTTTCATTTAGGGAAGAATAGCCATAACCGACATAGACCATGTGAGCTACATGGAATCCGGTGTCATGTAACCCCACACCGAAAGAAGGTGTCCTACTTGCCTAAGGTAGGACTAAATGTAATAGCATCTAGGTGGATCTACTAGCTAAGTCCAATGTTGGCACATAGTTAAGGGATAGGGAGATTGCTTGTAGAAACCTGCCCTATTGCTTTGGCGGAGGAGCTTCCATCTCATGAGTTCACTTTGGATGACCCTCACTATTGCATTAGCGGGAAGGCCTTTACCTCATTGTCCATATCCATTCGATGCTAAGCATTATTTCCCCAAATTATACGTCATTAGTCTTGAATTGTATTTACATGTGTGAGTGAGTGCTTTACCCTTTATTCAATTCAATTCATAAAATAGCTCATAGATTCAATTAGGTGAGAATGTCCTTTCAACCTAAGAATCAACATTAGTGTGTGAGTAGAACTTTCACATTACAATGCTAGTGTTTTCATGAGAAATAGACTTTCAATCAATACAATACATCATCATCATCCTAGACTATTCATGCATAATCAATTATAAGGATAAGGGAAGAACAACCTTTCAACAATACCATACTTCACACATTAGTCACAAGAGATTTACTTTCTAAGTGAATCAATAGTTTATACACATCTTGCATCCATATGTACAAACCCTAGCAATTTATCCTTTTTCAAGGTCATGAATCATGACAATTACACCTAAAGATACTATAATAGGCATGAATAAAACAAGATTCAATAACTAAATTCACATAGAAACAATTCATAGTAATCATCTTACATCAATACACCCATCAAAATACTTGGGGTCATGGGGAATTTTACAATGAAAATCACCATTAAACATCATATCATCCATAATATAATGCAATTAACATAATAAAATCATTTTTAGGAAGAACCCATGGTTAGAATAGAAACCCTAGTTTTTGAACAAGTTACCAATTTTGAAATCAAGAGTTGAAGGACTTCATGGAGAAAAGTGTTCCATGAATCAAAGTCTCCATACCTTAATTGATGTTTTCCCACGAAATTGGAGTGAAATGCTTGGAGCTTGAACCCTAATCTTGAGCTTCTTCTTTGTTCTTCAATGGAGTTTAGAGAGAGAATGTTTTGAGAGGGAAGTGGGTTAGATTTTGAGTTTGTGTGTTATGAGAGTTAAAAGACTTGTTTAATACTTTAATATACTTAAAATATCTAATTATAACCGTCCCCCACCCTAACTTAATTAATTAGTGATTTTACCAAACCACCCCCACTTGGCCGAACCTAGACAGTTCACCTAGGCACGATCCACGGACCCCAAACCATGAAGAGTGGATGGGTCCACAGACCGTCCTGGCTGTTCGTGGTTTGGTTCAGAGAGGGGTAGCTCATGGTATGGGTGAGGAGACTAAGTCTTAACTCACGAGACCCTTCCACGGGGAGTGAGTTGGTCCACAGACTGTACTGCACCCTCGTGGAATGGTACTGTGGCTAGGGACTTTGAGGGGTTCATGGAGGAAATAGTGTTGACTCACGACCCCCACCTACGGGGCGTGAGTCAACCTACGCCTCTTAGGTTGCCACTGTGGATGAGGTTGTTTTGTACAGCTTTTAGAGCAGCCCTTTTGGCTCTCATCAAGGACCCTTGGGGGGTCCTCATGGGAGCCATGCCTTGACTTTTAGGCACTATGACCTTAGTACTAAGTTAGGGAAGTTATTTTAAGACTCTCACCTTACGTTTTAACTTTCTTAAGCTATTAGACTACACGTTAGGCTCTAGCTTAGGTCATTAGATTTTCGAGGTGTTACATTATCTCCCCCTTGGGAACATTTATCCCCGAATGATGACCAAAACACCAAACTAAGTTAGAAACTCAAGACTAGCAGCCCATCATGCATGAAACATAAAAAATGCACAAAAACTAAAATGCACTAATCACATCATGCACAATTTCAAAAGAGGAAATTTCAATTCTTTTTTACAACATAGCCAATGCAATACTAGAGAGTAGGAGCTCTATCCACTAATCCAATATGCATGAAACTCATCAATTCACGTAAATATGGGAGGAACTAACTTCTCCAACTCAAGTAAGATCAACACAACAATATAGATCGAACATGTCATATCATCAACACATCATCAAACATGCTCATCATTTCATCCCATGGAGTCAATAATGCAATCATCATACAAAATGCAAATCAACATGAAGAACATTTACATCATGAAAAATCAATATATGCTAAACATGAATTCTCACAAGAACATGCACAATATAGGGAAATCATGAAAAATCATACAACACACATGACTCCCAAACACTAAACTTAAGAGGAACTAATTACCTCAAGCTTGAATAAGAGTACAAAGAAAAAGATGAGGGTAACGGGACTTCATATCGGCCTCGGCCTCCCATGTATCACCCTCAACTAAGTGATTCCTCCATAGAACCTTAACGGAAGTTACTTCCTTATTTCTCAACTTTTTCATTTGCCGGTCCAAAATCTCAATTGGGACCTCTTCATAAGAAAGATTCTCATCAACTCCTAAACCTTCTAAAGGAAGGATGGATACCGGATCACCAATACATTTCTTGAGCAAGAAAACATGAAACACCGGGTGAATCGGATCCAACTCATTTGGAAAGTCCACCTCATAAGCAACTTTCCCAATACACTTTAAGATTTGGTATGGGCCCACATATCGGGGACTAAGTTTCCCCTTCTTGCCAAACCTCATCACACCTTTCATAGGCGAGATTTTCAAGTAGACCCACTCACCAACCTCAAATTCAAGATCCTTTCTTCTATTGTCGGCTAGGACTTTTGCCGACTTTGGGACGTCTTCAACCGTTCTCTAATGAGTCGAACTTTCTCAATGACATCATAAACTAGTTCAGGACCAATTAGAGCAAACTCACCTACCTCAAACCACCCAACCGGAGATCTACACCTTCTTCCATATAGTGCTTCAAACTGAGCCATGGCAATGCTAGAGTGGTAACTATTGTTGCAGGCAAATTCTATCAAAGGAAGATGATCATCCCAACTACCCTTGAAATCAATTACACACGCCCTCAACATGTATTCTAAGGTTTGAATGGTCCATTCCGCTTGACCATTTGTTTGAGGGTGGAAGGCGGCACTAAGTTTAACATTGGTACCAAGTCCTTATTGAAACGCCTTCCAAAAATGTGAAGTAAATTGAGTACCTCTATCCGATATAATGGACAAAGGAATCCCATACAACTTCACTACCTCCTTGATGTACAACTTAGCATAGTCTTCCGCCGAGAAAGTAGTCTTGACGGGAAGGAAATGGGCTGATTTTGTCATCCTATCCACAATTACCCAAATATAATTGTGTTGCTTTCGAGTACGAGGCAACCTCACAACAAAATCCATATTCACCTCATCCCACTTCCAAGTGGGAATATTTATATCTTGGAGCAAACCTCCCGGTTTCATGTGCTCGGCCTTGACTTATTGACAATTAGGACATTTGGCCACAAAACCCGTTATATCCTTCTTCATACCATTCCACCAATATACTTCTCGTAGGTCACGGTACATCAAAGTGGCTCCCGAATGAATGGAGTACCACGAACCATGAGCCTCTTCTAATATTTTCTCCCTCAAACCATCAACATCTGGAACACACAATCTACCTTGGTACCTAAACACCCCATCTCCACTTAGGAGAAAACCTCAACGGACTTGTTGAGAACCGATTCTTTCAATTCCATCAAAATAGGATCAAGGTGTTGCTTAGACTTCACATCAACTACAACGGACGATTCAGAAGTATGATGAACCATGAATCCACCCTTGGTGGAATCCACTAGTTGGACACCTAACCGGGCCAACCTATGCACATCATGAACCAATTCCTTCTTCTCATTTTCTACAGGAGCCACACTACCCATGGACAATCTACTTAGGGCATCCGCAACCACATTACTTTTCCGGGGTGGTATAAGACACTTATGTCATAATCTTTCAAAAGTTCCAACCACCTTCTTTGTCGGAGATTCAAATCTTTTTGGCCAAACACGTATTGAAGGCTCTTGTGGTCGGTAAACACATCTGCATGCACCCCATAGAGATAGTGTCTTCATATTTTTGAAACAAACACCACCGCCGCTAGTTGAAGATCATGAGTTGGATAATTCTTTTCATGTACCTTGAGTTGCCTTAAAGCATAGGCAATCACTTTACCCCGTTGCATAAGGACACATCTCAAACCCACTCGAGAAGCGTTACAATATACCACAAACCTATCGGTACCCTTCGGTAAGGTCAACACCGGAGCGGATGTAAGTCTATTTTTCAATTCTTGAAATCTTTTCTCACAAGCCTCCGACCACACAAACTTTGCTTTCTTTTGAGTTAAGGTCGTTAATGGAGAGGCAATGGAGGAAAAACCCTCAACAAACCTCCTATAGTAACCGACCAAACCCAAAAATCTTCTAATATATGTAGGAGCTAGAGGTCTAGGCCAACTCTTGACCGCATCCATCTTCTTAGGGTCAACCTCTATACCCATGCCTGACACAATATGACCAAGGAAAGCAATCGACCTTAGCCAAAACTCACACTTACTAAACTTAGCATATAATTGGTGGTCCTTAAGGACTTGCAACATTATCCTCAAATGCTTCATATGATCACCATCACTCCTCGAATAGATCAAAATATCGTCAATAAATACAATCACAAACGAATCTAGATATTGCCTAAATACCCTATTCATTAGATCCATGAGTGCGACGGGGAATTTGTTAGACCAAAAGACATGACTAAGAATTCATAGTGACCATATCTTGTTTGGAAGGCCATCTTAGGAATGTCAACCTCTCTCACCATAAGTTGGTGGTAGCCCGATCTTAAGTCAATCTTCGAAAAGTAACTCACCCCTTGGAGTTGGTCAAACAAATCGTCAATTCTAGGGAAATGGTACTTATTCTTAATAGTGACCTTGTTCAATTGGCGGTAATCAATACACATCCTAAGGGACCCATCTTTTTTTTTGACAAATAATACTGGAGCACCCCCTAGGGATATGCTTGGTTGAATGAAACCCTTGTCTAGCAAATCTTTGAGTTGTACCTTTAATTTTTTTAATTCCGTCGGAGCCATCCGGTAAGAGGGAATTGATATGGGTTGAGTATCCGGCAAAAGATCAATGCCAAAGTCTATTTCCCGTTCGGGAGGAATTTTGGGCAAGTCATCGGGAAAGAATTCCAAAAATTCCCTTACTACGGGGACAGACTCTAAAGGAGAAGTCTCGGACTCAATGTCCTTAACTCTTTCATTATGATAGATACAACCCTTAGAAATCATTTTCCAAGCCTTTAGACATGAAATGAATTGACTTCTAGGGATTGAATTTCCCCCCTTCCATTCCAAAATGGGCTCATTTGGAAATTGAATCTTTACTACCCGAGTTCTACAATCAATGGAAGCAAAACAAGTATACAACCAATCCATCCCCAAGATTACATCAAAATCAAGCATGTCTAATTCAACCAAATCTACCAAAGTGACGTTGTGAGACAAAGAAATAGGACAACTCCTATATACTATTTTAGCTACAACCGAGTCACCAATCGGGGTAGACACGGAAAAAGATTATTTTAACTCTTCGGGAGGTACTACAAATTTCATAGCCACAAAAGGAGTAACAAAAGTTAATGTGGCACCGAGGTCTAATAACGTATAAACATCAATTGAAAATACTTGTAACATAACGGTAACAACGTTCGGGGACCCCTCTTGATCACTTCTAGATTGGAGGGCATATAAGTGATTCTTCTTGGGAGCATCAGCATTAGAACCACTTGGTGTAGCTTGGTTACCCTCTTTTCCCTTGGCCGCACAAGTTGGACAATTTTTTAATTGATGTCCATTTTTGCCACATCCATAGCACACACCCATTCCGACAAGACATTTCCCTTCGTGTTTCTTACCACACTTGGCACATGTAGGTCTCGCCATAGAAGGTCCATCTCTATTGCCTCCTTGAGGCTTAGGGTTAGACACCCTATCGTTGTTAGGTCTTGCAGCATTGAAGGAGCCTTGGTTGGAAAACCTCTTCTTGAACCTAGGTCCATTTTGACCCTCAAACTTTCCCCTTGAAGAATTTCCAACATTTGTCCTTGACCTTTTTACCTCTCTATTCTTCTTTCTAAGCCTTGTCTCCTCAACTTGTTGAGCATAGACCATTAACCTTGAGATATCCATGTTGTCATGAAGCATTGCCTCACGACACTCTTCTTCAATAACATCAGACATATCGATGACAAAACGACTCATCTCATCCCTTGGGTTAGAAACCAAAGAGGGGGCATATTTGGACAACTTAGTGAATTTCAATGAGTATTCTTGGACACGCATTCCCCCTTGACGGAGGTTGATGAACTCCTCAACCTTGGCTTTTCTCTTCTCACGGGGAAAGAATCTATCAAAGAATGCCTTCTTAAACACTTCCCAACTTATGGGACCCGCTCTTATAGCACTATTATCCTTCCATTGAGTAAACCATACTTGAACCACATCTTTCAATTGATACCCCGCTAGTTCGGCTTTCTTAATAGAAGTCACTCTCATGGCATCCACTATCTTGTAGACCTCTTCCAAAAACTCTTGTGGGTCTTTATTCACCTTGGAACCCAATAAAATAAGAGGGTTCATCCTAGTAAAGTCTCTTAACCTTGAAGCCATGGTGCTTGCATTAGTATTCACTCGGGGCCCACCTTCCCTATTTGCTTGAGCCGTTATAGCTTGGGCTTAAGTGGTGACGGCTTGAGTTTGAACTGTCATAAGTTGAGTCAAGGTTTGGACGGCCGCCCTTATCTCCACATTCGTCATAGCTCCTTCATCATTAGGAACTCCAGGAACTTGAGGACCCTGAGGGTCTTGAGGATCTTGAGGAGGAACTCCCTCATTCACCATCTCTTCTACCATTCTTCTTAAGTTCACCCTTCTTGTATTCATTTCCTATAATCACAAGAGAAGGGTTAGAAGAAAGGACTTCATAGAGTTAGAACTCCAAAGCACGACTAAAGAGTAATGAAAGAAGGGAAAGTTCCTAAGCATCTTATAGCCCCTTATTCATAAGTGTGGCGCGCTTCACACCCATGAACAAGACTCTACTAGACGTGGTGCATGAGACGTCAACCTAAATATTATTCCAAAACTTTATGCTCTGATACCACATTTGTCACGACCCGGGAGTACCTCCTAGACGTAACACGACGTACTTGACCCCGAAGGGTTCTCACACAAGCCTATAGCATCATCATTACATAAGACATAGAAATAATGTGGAAAAATTTAAAACTTTACAATCGATGTCCAACTTCACTTTTCATAAAAAAAGTAATAGGAAATCTAAACTTTGTCTCATACACCATCTAAAACATAGAAATACAAAGTTTGGCACTTAACCCTTTTACATCAATAAAAGTCTCAACATGAGAAATACAATAGAACTAAGAAATAGGAAATCCCATCCTTGAACTTGAGGACTCACCACAACTTGGAGATAAGCAATCCAAGTCTTCTTCAAAAGGAGAGTGAAAGTCACCTAGCCAGAACCTACACTCATTAAGATGTAGAAGGAAGAAGGGGTTAGCACATAATATGTACTAAGTATGGAAACATGCATAAAATCCTTAAATATGATAAAAAGGACATTTTTGTTTGAAAAGTATGCCTTTGTCAAGTTTAGAAACCAACATGCATTTACAATATACTACACAAGCCATAATCACATTTATATTCATACATGGTACTATCAACACCTTAGCAACCTCTAAAGGACACTTATGCAATGTATGGTTGGTATCCCATAATACCAACCCTACTAAGCACCAGTGCCCTTGAAGGTACCTTGGTCAAGCACATCATTTTTAGACCTCATTATAATCATTAGTCACAATCAACAAAATAGTTATGTACATCACTTGAATACAAGGAAAGTCATTCATAACGACTATACATTCAACACCTATGGATACATTTGTATTTCATCATAATATAAAGGAACCATCCTACAACATCCTACTAAGTCTACTTGTGCAATGTGGAGGTGAAGTCCCATACACACACTCCTACTAAGTAAACTCACCAAGAAGTCATAGTATAGTTCATGTCTCATTCATTATCTTTCATTTAGGGAAGAATAGCCATAACCGACATAGACCATGTGAGCTACATGGAATCCGGTGTCATGTAACCCCACACAGAAAGAAGGTGTCCTACTTGCCTAAGGTAGGACTAAATGTATTCGCGTCTAGGTGGATCCACTAGCTAAGTCCTATGTTGGCACATAGTTAAGGGATAAGGAGATTGCTTGTAGAAACCAGTCCTATTGCATTGGCGGAAGGGATCCATCTCATGAGTTCACTTTGGATAACCCTCACTATTGCATTGGCGGGAGGGTCTTTACCTCATTGTCCATATCCACTCGGTGCTAAGCATTATTTCCCCAAATTATACGTCATTAATCTTGAATTGTATTTACATGTGTGAAGGAGTGCCCTACCATTCATTCAATACAATTCATAAAATAGCTCATAGATTCAATTAGGTGAGAATGTACTTTCAAACTTAGAATCAACATTAGTGTGTGAGTAGAACTTTCACATTACAATGCTAGTGTTTTCATGAAAAATAGACTTTCAATCAACACAATACATCATCATCATCCTAGACTATTCATGCATCATCAAGTATAAGGGTAAGGAAAGAACAATCTTTCAACAATATCATACTTCACACATTAGTCATAGGAGATTTACTTTCTTAGTGAATCAATCGTTTATACACATCTTGCATCCATATGTACAAACCCTAGCAATTTATCCCTTTTCAAGGTCATGGATCATGTCTCACAATTACACCTAAAGATACTATAATAGGCATGAATAAAACAAGATTCAATAACTAAATTCACATAGAAACAATTCATAGTAATCATCTTACATTAATATACCCATCAAAATACTTGAAATTAGGGTCATGGGGGTGTTCATGGGGAATTTTACAATGAAAATCACCATTAAACATCAAATCATCCATAATATAATGCAATTAACATAATAAAATCATTTTTAGGAAGAACCATCATTAGAATAGAAACCCTAGTTTTTGAACAAGTTACCAATTTTGAAATCAAGAGTTGAAGGGCTTCATGGAGAAAAGTGTTCCATGAATCAAAGTCCCCATACATTAATTGATGTTTTCTCATGAAATTGGAGTGAAAAGCTTGGAGCTTGAACCCTAATCTTGAGCTTCTTCTTTGTTCTTCAATGGAGTTTAGAGAGAGAATGTTTTGAGAGGCAAGTGGGTTAGATTTCGAGTTTGTGTGTTATGAGATTTAAAAGACTTGTTTAATACTTTAATATACTTAAACTATCTAATTATAACCGTCCCCACCCTAAATTAATTAATTAGTGATTTTACCAAACCACCCCCACTTGGCCGAACCTAGACAGTTTACCCAAGCATGATCCACGGACCCCAAACCACGTTACGTGGATGGGTCCATAGACCGTCCTGAATGTCTATGGTTTGGTTCAGAGAGGGGTAGCTTATGGTATGGGTGAGAAGACTAAGTCTCAACTCACGAGACGTTTCCACGGTGAGTGAGTCGGTCCACGGACCGTACTGCACCCTCGTGGAATGGTACTGTGGCTAGGGACTTTGAGGGGTTCATGGAGGAAACCAAGTGTCGACTCACGACCCCCACCTACGGGGCGTGATTCAACCTACGCCTCGTAGGTTGGCACTCGTGGATGAGGCAGTTTTGTACAACTTTTAGAGAAGCCCCTAGGCTCTTATCGAGGACCTTTGGGGGGTCCTCATGGGTGTCATGCCTTGACGTTTTGGCACTATAACATTAGTACTAAGTTAGGGAAGTTATTTTAAGACTCTCATCTTACGTTTTAACTTCTTTGGGCTATTAAACTACACGTTAGGCTCTAGTTTATGTCATTAGATTTCTAGGGCGTTACACATCTAGAACTCTAGATAACACATCAGCAACACCATTATGTCGGCCAGGTCGATAGATAATAGTAAAGTCATAACCCACCAATTTTCTAAGCCATTTTTGTTGCTCAGGTGTCTAGATAGTTTGGGTGGTCAAGTTCTTGAGCGACTGTTGATCAGTCATGATGGTAAATTGGTATCCCAACAAATATTGCCGCCACTTGCCAATAACTTGAATGATGGCGAACATTTCCCTGTGATAGGTTGAAGCTTGTTGTATGTGTTTGCTAAGTTTTTGACTGAAAAAGGCCACTAGATGGCCATTTTGCAATAATATAGCTCCAATGCCGACGCCGGAGGCATCATTTTCCAATTGGAAAGCTTTGCTGAAATTTGGAAGCTCCAAAACATGGGTGGAGCTAAGACAAAGCCTTAACGCATCAAAAGCTTCATGTTAACGTGCAACCCACACAAATGCATCTTTACATAACAAGTCAGTCAACAGGGAAGCATAATGATAAATAAACCAACGGTAGTACCCAGCCGCCCTAAGAAACTTCGTACATCTTCCACAGAAGAAGGCGTAGGCCACTGCTGAATGATTGTAATTTTGGTTGGGTCTATTGCTAAACCAGCGGTAGTGATAACATGGCCCAAATAATCAACAGATGCTTGGCCAAAGACATATTTCGATTGCTTAGCAACTAATTTATGCTCCTCAATCAATTGCAAGACTAACTGTAATTGTTCAAGATGGGAATTCCAAGAAGAATTATAAATTATAATGTCATAAAAAAAAACTAATACAACGCGGCGCAAATATAGGCGAAATATATCATTCTTAGTGGCTTGAAATGTGGAGAGATCATTGGAGAGACCAAATGGCATAACAAGGAACTCGTAGTGCCCTTCGTGAGTTCGAAATGCAGTCTTCTAGACATCCCCTGGGCTGACGAATCTGATGATATCCCGACAACAAATCCAATTTAGGAAAAAATTAGGCACCATAAAGCTCATCAAAGAGTTCATCGATAGTGGGAATTGGAAATTTGTCACGCATTGTGACAGCGTTCAAGGCGCGATAATCCACACAAAAATGCCAAGTGCCATCCTTTTTGCGAACTAAATGAATTGGTGAAGAAAAAGGTCTGGTGTTGGGACGAATCACCCCATCGCGAATCATATCACCAACTAATTGTTCCATGACATTCTTTTGAAAATAAGGATAACGGTATGGGCGGACATTCATTGGTTCCATCCCTGGTAGCAAATAGATGGTGTGATCTTGGGGTCGCACTTGTGGAAGGCCCTGAGGTTTCTGAAATACAGTTGAAAAATAGTCTAGTAAGGCAAAAATGTCTAGGGAAGTGTGATCCCCTACTGGTGGGGAATCAACTACCAATTTTAAATGGAATTAAGAAGAGATGTCATCAGTAGCTGATAAACGACGGAGGCTATGCAACTAGATGGCGCAGTCCTCATATGAGTGCTTCTCTTTGGTACCCCACTCAAGTTATCCAGCTCAGCAGAATGTGGGTCCACAACACAAATCCCTAACACCTACACAATTGTTTGCCAACTCTAGACATTATTGAGCACAATATTATCGATAAAAAAATTGGCCAGTACATTTTTGTAGCGTCAAGACAAGCTCATGAATCAAACTGGCAGCCAACCTTGAACTAAATCACCACCTATAGGTAGAAATCCATTCTAGAATTCTTTGCACTACCTCTCATAAGAAAAAGATACCACAAAGAAAAAAATTGTATAGGACGAAATGACCATATCATTAGTGTACCAGTTCATCTCCTAAAAGAAAATAATCTTTGACATAAAAAAATAGCATAAGCTTTAGACCTCCTTGTGTCTTTGACATTTTTAAGAGTCCGAGCAACATAGACGAAGTTTCCTTCAAGTCAAATATAAAAAAGTACAAGTCATTAAAAAAAATGCGTGATAAAGAAATAAAACTCAAGCATTTTCCTCATAAGTCACCAAGTGTGATGATCGTATACTTTTCATGAGCTTTTGAACTTCATCCTACTTCATTCTTTTGAAACTTTAATGGATTCATGTCAAACTAAAAAATGAAACAAAACATGGCCAGGAATATTGTAACAAGTTTAACAAAGTTGCATATGAATTATAATTAATTAACAGAAAAATATCTAAATAAATTAGCAAAAACTACCAGATCATGGTCGCTACTAATACATTTACGCATTTTTTAATTATTTTAATAAATGAAGTTTACTTGCCTCACTTTTAAATTTTAAAATAATAATTTACAATTAAAAATATTAATCAAACCAAAATTTTGATATAACTATTCTTCTATACAAATGAAAATTCAATAAGGTAAAAAGGCAAACCAAATTAAGGAGTGACTAGAAAAAGTAGTTGTAAAATGGTGAAACTTCAAATGCTCATAACTTTCGCCTCGGATTTTCATTTCAGGCGATTTTTTTTTAATTAGGGTAGTTTTTCGAGATCTATGCGACCAAACTGCCATGAGGCGGTTTGACCAAGCCAATTTTTTGATAAACGTCTTTTAACCCATTCAATTTTGAATTTCCACCAATTTTGAAGAAAATTGTAATTCTTTATTGCTAAGAATCTGATAAAAGAAAATTGATTTTTACATTCGAAATACTTTGATAATGCATATATGAATGTCAATATTAATGTTAGATAATCAATTTTATGATAGACAACCTTTATGCAATTCAATTTTAAAATTTCCCCAATTTTAAATAAGGATTTTTGTTCCTTAAATAGGTATGTGAAAACGATTTGATTAAACAAAATGGATTTGGAGTTGGAAATACAATTTTAATACATAAGTAAAGTCCATTTTAATACCAGGTTTTTGAGTTCAAAATACCTTGGAAATGTATATGTGAATGTCAATTTTACACAAGGATTTTTTGTTCCATTATACAAAAAAAATTGATTAATGAAAATTGATTTTGAGTTCGAAATACCTTTTTAGAAAGCACTTTGGGGATCGTTTGACCTTGTAAATGGATCGTTTTGGCCGTCAGGGCCAACTGGCTCCATGGCTAAGGTCTTAACGGACGTCCATGAAAACTTTCGACAAAAATGACGTCGGAAATCCGAATCACCAAAAAAGATGGTGAACTATAGCACACGAAAATCGGCAAAATGGGGGGTTTACCTGCTCCGATGATCGTTTCACCTTATAAATGGCGTGTTTTGGCTGTCAAGGCCAACTGACTCAATAGCTAAGGTCTTAACGAACGTCCATGAAAAATTTCAACAAAAATGACGTCGGAATTCCAGATCACCAAAAATGATGGTGAACAATAGCACATGAAAATTGGCAAAATTGGGGGTAAAACCTGCTCCGGGGCTCATTTGACCCTGTAAATTGGCAATTTTAGCCGTCAGGGCCAACTGACTCCATAACTAAGGTCTTAACGGACGTCCATGAAAAATTTCAGCAAAAATGACATCGGCATTTCGGATCACCAAAAAAAATAGTGAACTATAGCACACGAAAATCGGCAAAATGGGGGGTTTACCTGCTCCGGGGTTAGTTTGACCTTGTAAATGGGCCATTTTGGCTGTCAGGGCCAACTGGCTCCATAGCTAAGGTCTTAACAGACGTCCATGAAAATTTTTGGTAAAAATGACGTCGAAATTCCGGATCACCAAAAATGATGGTGGACTATAAAACACGAAAATCAGTAAAATGGGGGTTTACTTGCTCCGGGGATCGTTTGACCTGTGAAATGGACTATTTTGGCCGTCAGGGACAACTGGCTCCATAGCGAAGGTCTTAACGGATGTCCATGAAAAATTTCGGCAAAAATGACATCGGAATTCCAAACCACCAAAAAAGATGGTGAACTATAGCATACGAAAATCGACAAAATGGGGGGTTTACCAGCTTCGGGGTTTGTTTGACCTTGTAAATGGGCCGTTTTGGCTGTCAGGGCCAATTGGCTCCATAATTATGGTCTTAACGGACGTCCATGAAATTTTTTGGCAAAAATGACGTCGGAATCCGGATCACCAAAAATGATGGTGAAATATAGCTCACGAAAATTGGCAAAATGGGGGGTTTACCTGCTTTGGGGCACGTTTGACCTTGTAAATAGGACATTTTGACCGTCAGGGCCAATTGGTACCATAAATAAGGTCTTAAAGGATGTACATGAAAATTTTTGGCAAAAATGACGTCGAAATTCTAGATAACCAAAAAAGATGGTGGACTATAGCACACGTAAATTATCAAAATAGGGGGGTTCACCTGCTTCGGGGATTATTTGACATTGAAAATGGGCCGTTTTGGCCGTCAGGGCCAACTAGCTCCATAACTAAGGTCTTAACGGACGTTCATGAAATTTTTTGGCAAAAATGATGTTGGAATTTCGGATCACCAAAAAAAATGGTGAACTATAGCACACGAAAATAGGCAAAATTGGGGGTTTACTTGCTCCGGGGTTCGTTTGACCTTGTAAATGGATCGTTTCGGCTGTTAGGGCCAACTTGATCAATGACTAAGGTCTTAACGGACATTCATGAAAAATTTCAACAAAAATGATGTCAGGAAATCCAGATCACCAAAAATCATGGTGAACTATAGCACACGAAAATTGGAAAAATTGGGGGTTTACCGGCTTTGGGGATCGTTTGACCTTGTAAATGGGCCGCTTTGGCCGTCAGGGCCAGGTGGATCCATAGCTAAGGTCTTAAAGGACTTCTATGAAAAATTTCAGCAAAAATGAAATCGGAATTACGGATCACCAAAAAAGATTGTGGACTATAGCACACGAAAATTGGCAAAATTAGGGGTTTACTTGCTTTGGGGCTCGTTTGACATTTTAAATGGGTTGTTTTGGCGGTCAGGACCAATTGTCTCCAAAGCTAAGGTCTTAACGGACTTCCATGAAATATTTTAGAAAAAATGACGTCGAAATTCCGGATCACCAAAAATAATGGTACACTAGCACATGAAAATGGGCAAAATTGGGGTTTTACCTGCTCTGGGGATCGTTTGATTTTGAAAATGGGCGGTTTTGACCGTTAGGGTCAACTGACTCCATAGCTAAGGTCTTGACAGACGTCTATGAAATTTTTTTGCCAAAATGACGTTGGAATTGTGGATTATAAAAAAATATGGTGAACTATAGCAAACGAAAATCGGCAAAATAGGTGGTTTACCTGTTCCAGGGTTCTTTTGACCTTGTAAATGGGCCGTTTTGGCTATCGGGGCCAACTGGCTCAATAGCTAATGTCTTAACGGACGTTCATGAAAAGTTTCAACAAAAATGATGTGGGAATTTCGAACCACCAAAAATGATGGTGAACTATAGCTCACGAAAATCGGCAAAATGGGGGGTTCACCCTCTTTGGGGTTCGTTTGACCTTGTAAATAGGCCGTTTTGGCCATTAGGGCTAACTAGCTCCATAACTAAGGTCTTAACGGACGTTCATGAAAAATTTCGACAAAAATGACGTCGGAATTTCAGATCACCAAAAAAGATGGTGGACTATTATAGCACACTAAAATCGGTAAAATGGGGGGTTCACCCTCTTTGGGGTTCGTTTGACCTTGTAAATGGGCCGTTTTGGCCATTTGGGCCAACTGGCTCCATAGCTAAGGTCTTAACGGACATCCATGAAAAATTTCAACAAAAATGACGTCGGAATTCCATATGACCAAATATGATAGTGAACTATAGCACATGAAAATCGGCAAAAATGGGAGGTTTACCTGCTTTAGGGCTCGTTTAACCTTGTAAATGGGCCGTTTTGGCCATTTGGGCCAACTGGCTCCATAGCTAAGGTCTTAACGGATATCCATGAAAAATTTCAACAAAAATGACGTCGGAATTCCATATGACCAAATATAATAGTGAACTATAGCACATGAAAATTGGCAAAAATGGGAGGTTTACCTGCTTTAGGGCTCGTTTGACCTAGTAAATGGGACGGTTTGGCCGTCAGGGCCAGGTGGCTACATATCTAAGGTCTTAAAGGACGTCCATGAAAAATTTCAGCAAAAATAACGTCGAAATTACAAATCACCAAAAAAGATGGTGGACTTTAGCACACGAAAATTGGCAAAATGGGGGGCTTACCTGCTTTGGGGTTCGTTTGACCTTTTAAATGGGTCGTTTTTGCCGTAACGGCCAGGTGGCTCCATTGCTAAGGTCTTAAAGGACGTCCATTAAAAATTTCAGCAAAAATGACGTCGAAATTACGGATCACCAAAAAAGATGGTGGACTATAGCACACGAAAATCGGCAAAATAGGGGGTTTACCTGCTCTGGGATCGTTTGACCTTAATAATGGGTCGTTTTGGCTGTTAGGGCCAACTGGCTCCATAACTAAGTTCATAACGGATGTCCATGAAAAATTTTGGCAAAAATGACGTTAAAATACCAGATCACCAAGGAAGATGGTGGACTATGTACACGAAAATCGGCAAAATGGGGGACTTACCTGCTTTGGGGCTCATTTGACCTTGTAAATGGGCAGTTTTGGCCGTCAGGGACAGGTGGCTCCATTGCTAAGGTCTTAAAGGATGTCCATGAAAAATTTCCACAAAAATAACGTCAGAATTACGGATTACCAAAAAAAATGGTGGACTATAGCACACAAAAATTGGTAAAGTAGGGGGTTTACCTGCTCTGGGTTCATTTGACCTTGATAATGGGCCGTTTTGGCTGTTAGAGCAAACATACTCCATAATTAAGTTCATAACGGACGCCATGAAAAATTTCAGCAAAACTGACGTCAAAATTTCGGATCACCAAAGAAGATGGTAGACTATAACACACAAAAATCGGTAATATGGGGGGCCTTACTTGCTCTGGAGCTCGTTTGACCTTGAAAATGGGTTGTTTTGGCTTGCAGGGCCAATTGGCTCCATAGCTAAGGTCTTAACGAACGTCCATGAAATATTTAAGGTCTTAACGGACATCCATGAAAAATTTCGGTAAAAATGACATCGAAATTCTAGATCACCAAAAATGATAGTGAACTATAGCACACGAAAATCAACAAAATGGGGGTTTACCTGCTCTGGGATCGTTTGACCTTGATAATGGGTCGTTTTGGCTGTTAGGGCCAACTGATTCCATAGCTAAGTTTATAACGGACGTCCATAAAAAATTTCAGCAAAAGTGACATCGGAATTCCGAATCACCAAAAAAGATGGTGGACTATAACACACGAAAATCAGAAAAATCGGGGGTTTACCTGCTCCGGGGTTCGTTTAACCTTGTAAATGGGCCGTTTTGCCCATCAGGGCCAACTGACTCCATATCTAAGGTCTTAACGGATGTCCATGAAAAAGTTTCAGCAAGAATGACATTGGAATTCCGAATCACCAAAAAAGATAGTGGACTATGCACACGAAAGTCGGCAAAATTGGGGGTTACCTTCTCTAGGGCTCGTTTGACCTTGAAAATGTGATGTTTTGGCCATCAGGGTCAATTGGCTCCATAGCTAAGGTCTTAGCGGACATCCACGAAAAGATTTGGCAAAAATTACGTCGGAATTCTAGATCACCAAAAAAGATGGTGAACTATAGCACACGAAAATCGGTAAAATAGGGGGTTTACCTATTTTGGGGATCGTTTGACCTCTTAAATGGGTTGTTTTGCTCGTCAGGGCCAACTGGCTCCATAGTAAATGTCTTAACGTACGTCCTTGAAAAATTTCAGCAAAAATGACGTCAGAATTTTGGATCACCAAAAAATATGGTGGACTATAGCACACAAAAATCGGCAAAATTGGTGGTTTACCTGCTTAATGGGTAGTTTGACCATGAAAATGGGCCGTTTTGGCCGTCAGGGCCATTTGGCTCCATAGCTAAGGTCTTAACGGACGTCTATGAAAAATTTCGGCCTAACTACGTGGTGGTTCCCCAACTCATTATTGAGATCCTCATAAAGTTTTTTTCTGGAAAAAAATTGGGTGATCTGAGGCGCGAGATCCATTGGTTAATATGCACGAAACATCAAGTTATTTGGATAATTCTTTAAAAAGGCCAATAAATGCGGAATTAAAAAAATGGTGTGAGTGTATGTGGTGGTTCCCCAACTCATTATGAAGTTCCTCATAAAGTTTTTTCACAAAAAAAATTGGGTGCTCTGAGGCGCCAGATACCTGGGCTAATATAAACGAAAAATCGAGGAATTTGGGTAATTCCTAAAAAAATGGTCTGTAAATGGATAAATAAGCATTAAAAAATAGTGTGAGTATACGCGGTGGATCCCCAACTAATTAGAGAGGTCGTTATAAAGATTTTTCACAAAAAAAAAATTGGATGCTCCGAGGCGCCAGATCAATGGGCTAATACACACGAAAAATTGAGAAATTTGGGTAATTCCTAAAAAAAGGAATGTAAATGCGGAAATAGGTGTTAAAAATGGTGTTAATATACGTGGTGGTTCCCCAACTCATTACGCAGGTCCTCATAAAGTTTTTCCAAAACACAAATTTCAGGTGCTTGAGGCACCAGATCCATGGGACACACGGAAAATCGAGGAATTTGTGTAATTCCTAAAAAGGGGTAAATAAATGTCGAAATAGGCGTGCAAAAAATGATACGAGTATATATTGTGGTTCTCCAACTCATTAAGGAGGTCCTCATAGAGGTTTTTCAGAAAAGAAATTTGGGTTCTCTGAGACGCCAGATCCATGGTCTAATACACACAAAATTGAGGAATTTTGACAATTCCTAAAAAATGGGGTAGTAAATGCAGAAATAGGAGTTAAAAAAGGGTGTGAGTATACGTAGTGATTCCCAACTCATTACAGAGGTCCTCATTACGTTTTTTTTGAAAAAAAATTGGGTGATCCAAGGGGCCAGATCTATGGGATAATACATACGAAAAATTGAGAATTTTTGGTAATTCTTAGAAAAGGACCCGTAAAAACGGAAATAGGTGTTCAAAAAATGGTGTAAGTGTACATAGTGGTTCCCCAACTCATTACGCAAGTCCTCATAAAGTTCTTTCAGAAAAAATATTTTGGGTTCTCCGAGGCATCAAATCTATGGGCTAATACACATGAAAAATTGAGGAATTTGGGTAATTCCTAAAAAAGGGCCAGTAAATGAGGAAATAGACGTTAAAAAATGGTGTGAGTATACATGGTGCTTCCACAACTCCTTAAAAAGGTCCTCATAAGTATGTTCATAAAATATTTTTGGGTGCTCCAAGGCGCCAGATCTATGGGCTTAACACACGAAAAATTGAAGATTTTTGGTAATTCCTAAAAAAGGCTTGTAAATGCGAAAATAGGCATTAAAGTGGTGTGAGTATACGTGGTGGTTCCCCAACTCATTAAGGAGGCCCTCTAAAGTTTTTTCAAGAAAAAAAATTGGGTGCTCTGAGGCCCAGATACATGGGCTAATACATACGAAAAATCTAGAAATTTGGATAATTTCTAAAAATGGGGCAATAAATGCGGAAATACGTGTTAAAAAATGGTGTGAGTATACGTGTTGGTTCCCCAACTCAATACGAAGGTCCTCATAGTTTTTTTAGAAAAAAAATTTAGGTGCTTTGAGGCGCCAAATCCATGGGTTAATACACACGAAAAATTGAGGAATTAGGGTAACTTCTAGAAACGGGCTTGTAAATACGAAAACAGGCGTTTAAAGTGGAGTGAATATACGTGGTGGTTCCCCAACTCATTACAGAGGTCCTCATAAAAATATTTTAGAAAAAAAATTGGTGTTCCAAGGCGCCAGATCATTGGGCTAATACACACATAAAATATCAAAGAATTTGGATTATTTCTAAACAAGGGTCTGTAAATACGAAAATAGGCGTTAAAAATGGTGTGAGTATATGTGGTGGTTCCACAACTCATTGCAGATGTCCTCATCAAGTTTTTTCAGATAAAAGTTTTGGTTGCTCCGAGGTGCAAGATTCATGGGTTAATACATACGAAAACTTGAGGAATTTGGGTAATTCCTAAAAAATGATCTTTAAATGCGGAAATAGGCGTTAAAAATGGTGTGAGTATACGTGGTGGTTCCCCAACTCATTACGGAGGTCCTCATAAAGTTTTTTCAGAAAAGAATTTTAGGTGCTCTGAGCCGCCAGATCCATGGGCTAATACACACGAAAAATTGAGAAATTTGGGTATTTCCTAAAAAAGGGCATGTAAATGCGAAAATAGACGTTAAAATAGTGTTAGTATACATAGTGGTTCCCCAACTCATTACAGAGGTCCTCATAAAGTTTTTTCGAAAAAAAAATTGGGTGCTTTGAGGCGCCAGATCAATGGGCTACTACATACAAAAAATTGAGGAATTTTGATAATTTCTAAAAAAAAAGGGCATATAAATATGGAAAATGGTGTGAGTGTACAAGGTAGTTCCCCATTTCATTGCACATGACCTCATAAAGTTTTTTCAGAAAATTGTTTTGGATGCTCCGAGGCGCTAGATTCGTAGGCTAATACATAATGAAGGAATGTGGGTAAATCCTATAAAAAGGCCTGTAAATGCTGATATATACTGCAAAAAAATGGTGTGAGTATACGTGGTGATTCCCCTACTCATTACGGAGGTCCTCATAAAGTTTTTTAAGAAAAAAGTGCTCAGAGGCGCTAGATTCATGGGATAATACACACGAAAAATTGAAGAATTTGGGTAATTCCTAAAAAGGACCTGTAAATGTGGAGATAAGCGTTAAGAAAATGGTGAGAGTATATGTGGTGGTTCCTTAACTTACTACGGAGTTCCTCATAAAGTTTTTTCAGAAATTTTTTTTGTTGCTTCGAGGCGCTAGATTCATAGGCTAATAAACACGAAAAATCGAGGAATTTGGGTAATTTCTAAAAAGAGAGTTGTAAATGTGGAAATAGTCGCTAAAAATTGTGTGAGTGGTTCTCCAACTCATTACGGATATCCTCATAAAGTTTTTTCAGAAAAAAAAATTTGGGTGCACTGAGGCGCAAGATCCATTGGATAATACATACAAAAATCGAGAAATTCAGGTAATTTCTAAAAAAGATCTTGTAAATGCGGAAATAGGCTTTAAAAAAATGGTGTGAGTATACGTGGTGGTTCCCCAACTCATTATGGAAGTTCTCATAAAGTTTTTTCAGAAAAAAAATTTGGTGCTCTGAGGCGCCAGATCCGTGAGTTAATACACAAGAAAAATTGAGAAATTTGGTTAATTCCTAAAAAAGGGCCTGTAAATGTGGAAATATGCTTTAAAATGGTGTGAGTATATGTGGTGGTTCCCCAACTCATTACGGAGGTCCTCATAAAGTTTTTTCAAAAAAAAAAATTGGGTGCTCTGAGGCGCCAAATCAATGGGCTAATACACATGAAAAATTGAGAAATTTGGGTATTTCCTAAAAATAGTCCTGTAAATGCAGAAATATGCATTAAAAATGGTGTGAGTATGCGTTGTGGTTCCCCATTTCATTACACAAGACCTCATAAAAAATTCAATTTTTTTTGGCTGCTCTGAGGCGCTAGATCCATGGTCTAATACATACACAAAAATTGAGAAATTTGGATAATTCCTAAAAAAGACATGTAAATGCGGATATATGCATTAAAAAATGGTGTGAGTATACATGGTGGTTCCCCAACTCATTACGGAGTTCCTTATAAAGTTTCTTTAGAAAAAGTTTTAGGGGTCGTTTGGTAGAGTGTATTATGAAATATAATACATGTATTAAGTGTGTGTATTAGTAGTACCTTGTTAGGTACACTTTTTCATTTCATGTACAACTAATGCTTGCATTTGTTATACACTCTATTGTGTAGTAAGTTGTGTATTACTAATACCAAGTAATTCTACGTATTAGTAATACATAGCATCTTAACACTTGCATTAGACTAAATAATTACAAAACTACCCTCAAAGACTTTTTAAAACATTTCCTAGCATTTTCTCACAACTCTAGAATCTTTCATTTTCTTTCTTGTCATACATTTTTATTTTTAATTTTGATTTGTTTTTCAGTGACTTTTAATTTGTTGGTGTCTTAATATGCTTTATGGCCTCTATCTTTTAAAAAAAAACTAATTTCAATATAGTTTAATCAAAAAATTTATTATTGTGGTGATAAATTTGATAAAAAAAATTGCCAACTTTTCACGAAAATATTTTGACATAATAGTACAACTATTTAATATTATTTTTGAAAAAAAAGAAGAAGAGTTAATGATGTTTTAGCAAAGAATTTTTTTGATGTTTCCAGAAAGAACTTTGTTGCAAAGGAAGTGTACAATCAAATAAAGTGTGAAGGGTATTTTTGTAAATATATATTTTAAAATAGAAATTATGCAAGATTTGTTATTTCTAATACATTAAAGTCAAATAGTGTATAAGAAATAATGCAAGCACTACTAATGTACCCTATTTTGCATTGTTCTTATACATTCTACCAAACGACCTCTTAAGGTGCTCAGAGGCGCCAGATCCATGGGCTCACACGAAAAATTGAGGAATTTGGGTAATTCCTAAAAATGGCTTGTAAATGCAGAAATAAGCGTTAAAAAATTATGTGAGTATACGTAGTAGTTCCCCAACTATAACACCCCGAAAATCTAATGACCTAAGATAGAGCCAACATGTAGTCTAGTAGCCTAAATGAGTTAAATGTAAAGATATGAGTCGTAAAATAATCTCCCCTACTTAGTATTAATGTTTTAGTCCCTAAACGTCAAGGCGTGACCTCCAAGGACCCCCCCCCCCCTCCCAAGGGTCCTAGAAAAGGGTCCTTGAGAAGGATCCAAGAGAAGGCCCAAAAAGTTGTCAAAACAGTAGGGACCTACGAATAGGGAACCCACGAGCCGTGGGTGGGCCCACGAGCCGTGGGTGGGCCCACGCCCCGTAGGTGGGGGTCGTGGGTCGATTAGTCTCCCCATTTTTCCCTTGTTCCTCCCATGTTGCAGAACCAAATGACTCATTGCCAGTACGTGGAGTGACCCCACCCACGGTCCGTGGGTGGGGGTTTCGTGGGTCACCACCTGAAGTACACTAGTTTCAGCCATTTATCAGTCTTGGTTTGAAAACCTTGACAGTTCAGTTCGCATAGTTCGTAGCCATCGTTAGAGGAAAGAACTTGTGTTACAAGGATTAACTGTAAATCTGGCAATTATGAGGGTTAGGTTGGTAATTTCCTAATTAATTAATTAGAGTTAGGGGACGGTTTTTATGGTTTTATAATATATATTTAAGGCTTTTAAGACTATTAACTACCCTTACAACTCATTAGTTCCCCAAACTCAAATTAGAAACTATCTTCCCTCCCCCAAAAATTCTCTCTCCAAGATGCCATTGAAGAGCAAGGTCAAGGTCGAACTAGGGTTCAAGAACCGGCCTTTCTTCTCCAATTTCATGTGGAATTCAACCTAAGGTATGGTAGTTTTCATCCTTGGGTAGCTATCACCCAAGGAGCCCTTTCAAAAACTTTTATCTCAAATCTAGAATTCCCCAAAGAGTTAGGGTTTCAACTCAACCCCATGGATTCTTTTTGAATGTATTACTGATTTTATATGATTTTAACTCGAATTCCTAAAGAATTCATGAGTTTTCCCAATCCTAGTTATGATTCTTCTTTACACTATCAATGTTATTGAAAGTTGATCAAATTGATTGGATGTGAGTTGATTATGATGTAGTTACATGATTTAAGTATGATTCTACATGTATTCTTCATTAACCTAAGATTCTAGGGTGAAATTGATATAGCCTAGGGTTATGTCATGAAAGAGGCAAATTGAGGGTTTAGATGTGACCTTCTAAAATTGATGAACTTCTTGATGAATTGCCTTAGATTAGATCACCTAAACATGAATTGCTTATGATCAAAACTTGTAGACACGAACTAACTTGATTAGGTCTTATATGATGGATCATGGTTGAGTAGTATTGAGATTGACTCTATATGATACTAAATGACTATAATTGATCAATAATGAAGCATGTGGTTAGTTTACCTTGAGAATTAGGTTCACATAATGACCATGTGAGGTAATGCTATAGAGTAAAGCTTGTAATATGAAAATGATTTCTAGGGCCCTAAGAGTAATACCTAGTATGAATGAACTATGAATATGGAGGCTTTAAGAATGAAGCTATTATGCATATTGAATTGTATAAGGTACTAATGTGGAAGGACTTCACCCACATGACCTATAATATGAGTATATGAGCTTATACATGCAATGCATGAACTATTTGAATTATGATTATATAAATGTCTATTATGATGAATGTTAGATGTGTTGATTTACATGGTCTATGATCCTGGAATGCAATATATGTGAATCATGCATGATTGTGATATTATGTACATGCTTATGAATACTTTGAGAGGGAAGTGTGTATGATGATGATGTTGTTTTTGTGTCATTACAAAGACAATTACACACACACTCTATGCATAAACATGATTATGATGTATCAATGGTGTTAATTGAAAATACAGTTCTCATATGCACCTTTACACATTATTATGCATGAAATGCACATGACCATGATGATCCTATAGTGTTAATTAAAAGGCCATTCTCATGCAAACACATGATCATAATGTGAAAATTTTCCTCACATATTAATGAAGATTCTAAGGTTGAAAGTCCATTATCACCTACTCGAATCTATGAGCTATTTTATGAGTTGGGTTGAACGAAAGGTGAAATACTCCTTCAAACATGTAAATCCAATTCAAAGACTAAAACAAGTAATTTTAGGAAATAATGTTTAGCACCGAGTGGATATGGAAAGTGAGGTAGAGGCCCTTCCGTCAATACAAGAGGTCGGGTCCTCTAAATTATTCTCATGGGATGGAAGCTCCTCCGTCAATACAAAAGGTCGGATTTCTAGAAGCAATCTCCCTATCCCATAACTATGTGCCCACATAGGTCTTTAGCTAGTGGATCAACCTAAAAGCTAATACATTTAGTTCTACCTTAGGCAAGTAGGACACCTTCTTTCAGTGTGGAGTTACACGACACCAGATTCCATGTAGCTCACATGGTCTATGTCGGTTAAGGCTATCTTTCCTCCATGAACAAGAAAGTGAGTTATGTGTTATGGTTCCTCAAAAGGATTTACTTAGTATGAGTGGTGTTATGGGATGTCATTCATACATGGCACAAGTAGACTTTAAGAGTAGCCATGGTGTGTTTCTCTTATTTTTATAAACTATGAACATGAAATATGAACTATGGCAAATGACTCCTTAAGAAGACCTACTTAGTGTGAGTGAGGGTATGGGACTTCACTCATACATGGCACAAGTAGACTTTGAGAGTAGCAATGGTGTGGTTCCATTACATTATGATGGGTTATGAATTAATGCATGCTCCATTTGGATTGTTGTTATGATTGATTTTCCTTGACATGAGCTAATGAATATGCATATTTCCTTATCTATGAGTATTAACTATGGATAAGACTAATGTATGATAAGTATGAGCATGGTGACTTAAATGTGGTACTTACTGTAGATAGGGTTATGGGATCCTATCTATGCATGACTCAAGTATAACCTAGGGTCACTTATGTGATGGTTCCATTATAATGAGGTGGTCTTGGTATTTGACTATGTATGTATACTATGCCTTATGAATGTTGATGCTTGCATTATGCCTATGATTTATGACTATGTTGTTGTACTCTGCTATGATAAACTATTTATGAGTTGTCTTATTAGTATGTTCTCCAACTATTTTCCAAGGAAGATGTTCAAATTGGCATATGCATGGTTTCCAACCAAAATGTCCTTTTAGCATGTTTTCAATGATTTTATGCATGGCTATCATACTTAGTGCATTTTTGTACTAACCTCATATTTCTACATTTTCTATAAGTGTAGGGTTTGGCTCTTGAAGGTGGTCTTCTATTGATTCAAGCTTGGGATAGGTAATCCCCTTTGCTAGTTAGTGAGTCCTCAAGAATCGAGGATGAGTATCTTTACTTAGTAGTTTCTTTTAGTATTTCATTTAAGAGTTATTGTTAGGGCCGTGTCCCTAAGTTTTAGATTTCGATTGTATCTAGATGGCTAAATGAGACAAAGGTCTAGTCTTTCATTCTCTTTTATGAATGACGTCGATTGTAAAGAAAAATTAATTCTGCATTATTCTATGAGATTTATGTTTATGATATACTAAGGGCTTGTATGCTGCCCCTTCGAGGTCAAGTACGCCGTGTTACGTCTAGGGGGTACCCCTGGGTCGTGACACCAACTCATTACGGAGGTCCTCATAAAGTTTTTTTAGAAATTTTTCTTGAGTGCTTCGAGGCGCCAGATCCATATGCTAACACATGAAAAATTGAGGATTTTTGTGTATTACATAAAAATGGCCTGTAAACGCGAAAATATGCATTAAAAATGGTGTGAGTATAATGTGATGGTTCCCTAACCCAGTTCGGAGGTCCTCATAAAGTTTTTCGAAATTTCTTTTTATGCTCTGAGGTGTCACATCCATGGGCTTATACACACGAAAGTTGAGAAATTTGTGTCATTCTTAAAAATGGCCTATAAATGCAAAAATATGCGTTCAAAAAATGGTGTGAGTATGTATATGTGGTGGTTCTCTAACTTATTACGAAGGACCTCTTAAAGTTTTTTCAGAAAAAAATTTAGATTCTCTGAGGCGCAAGACTCATGTGCTAATACACGAATAATTAATGAATTTGTGTAATTCCTAAAAATGATTGTAAATATGAAAATATGCGTTAAAAATAGTGTGAGTATACGTGATTGTTCCCCAATTCAATACAGAGGTCTTCATAAAGGTTTTTCAGAAGAAAAAAAATTGGGTGCTCTGAGATGCCAAATCCATTGGCTAATACACACCAAATATCGAGGAATTTGCGTAATTCTTAAAATATGACTTGTAAATGCGAAATATGCGTTAAAACAATGGTATGAGTATACATGATGGTTCCCCAATTCATTACTGATTCCTCATAAAGTTTTTTTAGAAAATATTTTTGGGTGCACCGAGGCTCCATATCTTTGGGCTAATACACACGAAAAATCAAGGAAAATTTGCGTAATTCCTAAAAAAATAGCCAATAAACGCAAAAATATCCGTTAAAAATGTGTGAGGATACGTGATGGTTCCCCAACTCATTATGGAGGTCCTCATAATGTATTTCAATAAAAAAAATTGGGTGCTCCGAGGCGCGAGATCCATAGGCTTATACATACGAAAAATTGAGAAATTTGTGTAATTTCTAAAAAATGACCTGTAAATGGGAAAATATGCGTCCAAAAAAAAAGGTGTGAGTATACATGATTGTTCCCAAACTCATTACGAATGTCCTCATAAAGTTTTTTCAGATGTTTTTTGGATAATTTGAGGCACCAGATCCATTGGCTAATACACACGAAAAATTGAGAAATTTGCGTAATTCCTAAAAAATTATCTGTAAATGCAAAAATATGCATTAAAAATTGGTGTAAGCATACATGATGATTCCAAAAGTCATTACGGAGGTCCTCATAAAATTTTTTGAGAAATTTTTTTAGGTGCTTTGAGGCGCTAGATCCATGTGCTAATTTGCGTAATTCCTTAAAAATGGCTTGTAAATGCGAAAATATGCGTTAGAAAATCGTGTTAGTATATGTGATAGTTCTCGAACTCATTACAAAGGTCCTTATAAAAAAAATTCAGAAAAAAAATTTGGGTGCTCTGAGGTGCCAGATCCATGGGCTAATACACACGAAAAATTGAGGAATTTGCATAATTCCAAAAAAAATGGCATGTAAATGCGAAAATATGTGTTAAAAAATGGTGTAAGTATACGTGATGGTTCCCGAATTTATTACAAAGGTCGTCATAAGTTATTTTAGAGAAAAAATTGGGTGCTCCGATGTGCCAGTTCCATGGGCATACATACGAAAAATCGAGGAATTTACTTAATTTCTAAAAAATAGCTTGTATATGCGAAACTATGCATTAAAAAAATAATGTGAGTATACGTAATAATTCTCAGATTCATTATGAAGGTCCTAATAATGTTTTTTAGAAAAACTTAAGTATTTCGAGACATCAGATCCATGGATTAATATATACGAGAAAGAGGATTTTCCTTAGTGCGTTTCTTTCTTCGGTGTGCCATGAAGCAGCGAGCCACGTGTGAAAGCGGCCATGGATGCCTTCGTACCACCAGCCAATCACTACAAGCCTCACTGCCACCTAGGACATAAACATTAAAAATTGCTTAATATTTTTAATTGAATATCCCCACGCGCACTAGGTGACGCGCCATCTGTTACTCCTCTTAGGTGAAAACTTCTCGCTCACAGAGAGAGAGAGACCGAGAAAGAGAGAGCGACTACCGGTTACTTTCCCCGTCTTTGGGGAATTTTGAAACAAATCACTTTCAGCTTGATCTTCGCTTTACTGGGACCAAAATCTCTGCATCAATTCATCATCAGGTATGTGAATTTCTCTACTGAAAATGTAATTTGGGGATTGTCCTCTTTACCAATTGTGTTATTTTATCGCTTTACTAGATTTGATATCCTGGGAAAGGCCTTATCTGGGTAAATCCCGACTTGGGTGTGAGAAATTCTGGTAAAATTGGTATCTTTGCTGTTTCATTTGGCGATTTTCATTTTCTTTTCTTGAATTTAATGCATTCTATATATGTCTTCTGTGGTTTTAAGATGTGGGGTTTTAATTTTATCCTCCTCTGTTAATGCTTCTTTTTGTAGATTTTAACTGACAGTTGTTTTGCCAATTTTTCTTGACCTAGAACCTCCAGGGAGATCTTGGATGTGGCTACGGAGGGTTGGTTCCTTTTAATCCTCTAGATTCTTGGCTTGATTTTTATCTTGTTTGAGCTCCTTTTAATGCCATTTTGATGGCGAAGCGACCTGAATCATCAGTTGGATACTCTGTTACCATTCCACCCCCTCAGCAAGGGACTCAGTCACCTAGACCTGACACTGTATTTAGTCCTCCTCCTTTCCCATCATCCTCAGCAGGTCCTATATTTCCACCACCAATTGTTCAACCAAACCAGATTCCTTCGCCGTCTATCAAGACTCCCAATTTACCATCACCTGCTAATGGAGTTAGAACTGGAAGCCCTGCTCCTCATCTAAGCACCCCACCTGGTCCTCCTGTGTTTTCGTCACCGCTACAACCAGCTGCAGTGCCATTCAGAACTTCTCCAGCTACCCCTCAGCCTATTGCGTATTCCTCTGCTTCATCTCTGCCCACATCATCACCTCCCCAGTTTTCAAATGGGTCTGTTGAGCTGCATCACCAAATTTCTGATGTTACTGAAGATTGGACACCTGCTGCAGAATCTCCAAATGTTCTATTCTCGGCTCACAAGGTATCCCTTTTAAGTTCTTATTTAAACTTGTTTCTATTGTAGTGTTATCCTTATAAACCTGATAGTAACTTATTTCACTATGAGTCGTACTTTAAGAGAGGCGGATCTCATATTTATGATGTTCTTTCTCTCCGGAAAGATACTTGATTGTGAATTTTAATATTTTCTCCCTGTCCCTTAGAATAGTTGCAATGAGGATCTTATTCTTCTTCTCTGAAACATCAAATTGCAGGTCATTTTTCAATTTGATCTTTTAATTCTAATATCAACTATTACTTTAATGTTAACTCTCACTGGATGTTTCTGTTCACATTAGCCATTTATTCTTACTTATGATGATTGACTTTTCTTCTGAAGGTGTTGAAGCAGAAAAAACTTGCAAATATTCCAAGTCTAGGATTTGGTGCATTAGTTTCCTCCGGAAGGGAGATGTCACCTGGTCCGCAAATGATACAACGCGATCCCCATCGGTGCCATAATTGTGGCGCATATGCAAATCTTTATTGCAACATTTTACCTGGCTCAGGTCAGTGGCAGTGTGTGATATGTCGTAACCTCAATGGAAGTGAAGGGGACTATATAGCTTCTAACAAGGAAGAACTGCGCAATGTGCCAGAACTATCATTACCTTCAGTTGATTATGTCCAGACAGGGAACAAGAGGCCTGGTTTCTTTCCAGTGTCTGATTCCAGAGTGTCAGCACCAGTTGTTCTTGTAATAGACGAGTGCTTAGATGAACCTCATCTCCAGCATTTTCAGAGCTCCTTGCATGCATTTGTGGATTCTTTGCCTCCAACAACAAGACTGGGGATTGTCACATATGGCAGCACAGTCTCTGTATATGATTTTTCTGAAGAATCAATTGCATCCGCTGATGTATTACCCGGTAACAAATCACCAGACCAGGAGTCTTTGAAGGCATTGATTTATGGGACCGGGATATACTTGTCTCCTATGCACGCATCTCTTCCTGTTGCACACTCAATATTCTCATCATTGAGGCCATACAAACTGGATATTCCAGAGGCTTCTAGAGATCGTTGCCTGGGTACAGCAGTTGAAGTTGCTTCGGCAATTATTCAAGGTCCATCAGCGGAAATGTCACAGGGTGTTGTTAAAAGGCCTGGTGGGAACAGCAGAATTATTGTTTGTGCTGGTGGACCAAATACATGTGGTCCTGGATCGGTTCCTCATTCTTTCTCGCATCCAAACTATGCTCATATGGAGAAAATTGCATTGAAGTGGATGGAAACCCTAGGTCGTGAGGCATTCAGGAAGAACACAGTTATTGACATATTATGTGCAGGCACATGTCCAGTAAGAGTGCCTGTCCTGCAACCTCTTGCCAAGGCCTCGGGGGGTGTACTTATTCTCCATGATGACTTTGGCGAGGCTTTTGGTGTGAACTTGCAGAGAGCATCTGGGAGGGCTGCAGGTTCACATGGTTTACTTGAGGTCCGCTGTTCGGAGGATATTTTTGTTAGTCAAGTTATAGGCCCTGGTGAAGAGGCGCATGTGGACAGCAACGAAGTGTTTAAAAATGATGATGCTCTTGTCATTCAAATGCTAAGCATCGAAGAAACACAAAGTTTTGCATTATCAATGGAAACCAAGAGAGACATTAAGCGTGATTTTGTGTATTTCCAGTTTGCATTTAAGTTTTCTGATGTCTACCAATCGGATATCACCAGAGTCATCTCTGTTCGGTTGCCTACTGTGGACAGTGTTTCATCATATCTTCAAAGTGTTCAAGATGAAGTGGCTGCTGTTCTCATTGCCAAGAGGACACTTTTGAGAGCCAAGAATGCCAATGATGCACTTGATATGCGAGCCACGGTTGATGAAAGAATCAAAGATATAACAAGCAAGTTTGGTTCTCAAATGCCCAAATCAAAGCTCTATCAGTTCCCGAGGGAGCTCTCGTTGTTGCCCGAAGTCTTATTCCATCTTAGAAGGGGGCCGCTTCTAGGAAGCATTCTTGGTCATGAAGACGAGAGATCTGTGTTGCGGAACTTGTTTCTGAATGCAGCATTTGATTTGTCCCTCCGAATGGTGGCTCCTCGCTGTCTGATGCATAGACAAGGTGGCACTTTTGAGGAACTACCTGCTTATGACCTTGCTATGCAATCTGATGCAGCAGTTGTTCTTGATCATGGAACTGATGTCTTCATTTGGTTGGTAAGCAACTTACCTCTTTCTTTAGAGTGCCATCAAAGAGCTTGTATTTAGCAATAGTAGTAAATCCTGTAGTTTTTCTCTTTGCTTGTCATTTATCCTTTGTTAGCTCATGAATCTTCATGCTTGGCTAAGAGCTAATATAATGCGCTATTTATTGTTATCATGAGGCTTTTTTTTTGTTAAGTGATAGCCTTTATTGATGTCTCGCTATGAAGGTGCTGGAGTTAATATAACAGATAGTGCAGAGCACTGATTTGAGCTGAATATCACAGGTTCACTTTTAGGAAGTAAAAAGGAATAAGCTGTAAACTATGGATTGGACTGGGCCACACTATGCAATGAATCTAAAGAACCTTCAGGATTGTCATGCCCCGGGAGTTACAATACATAGTAATTAAGAAAAATTAAGAAGGGAGGAGGCTATATTAATCCTCGTAGGTGCATATATATTCTCTGCTTTTCTTTGAATTAATCATTATTAATGATTGTTAGGGTTTACAAGGAGGATAAGCAAAGAGTGGCTTGAGTTTTGACTAATATCTTGTAAAGAATCTTGATTTTTCTTAGTGCAGTCCAAATAATAAACACGTCCACGTTGATCTTGAATTTAGAACCTGCTTTCTGAAATCTCTGGTTGAGATCAACTTCCAAGTAGAAGCCGAATGCACCTGAATATTGACTTTTATGTGTATATCTTCATGTCTGTGCTTCAACTGCTCTAGATTCATACTGGATGCTACTTTGAATGAAGTGCAGTGTAGAGATTTCTGTTTTGTCAACTTTTTCCTATTTCAAATTATTGCAGTCATATGTCACTTGTCAGACTGACTTATTTGAGGAGTCATGTGACAGCTTTGAACATGAGAATTTTATTCTTTTCGTTCCATTGATTTTTCATTTCATTTCACCGATATGTTCAGGGCGCGGAACTTGATGCTCAGGAGGGAAAAGGTGCAGCAGCATTGGCAGCTTGCAGAACTTTAGCTGAAGAGCTCACGGAAATGCGGTTTCCAGCTCCTCGGATTCTTGCATTCAAGGTATACTTGTTTCCGAATCTAAGACTGTTCATTCTCATATGACGGAACAATTGAGATTTAAATTTTGGTGCGTCACAGGAAGGAAGTTCTCAGGCTCGATATTTTGTTTCCCGGCTGATACCGGCACACAAGGACCCTCCTTATGAACAGGTAAATGGATTTCAACTTATGTCTGTCATTAGCCACTTTCAGGTGCTATCTGTTTTTATCATTTCTGTTTAACAACTATTTAGCGGCAATGAGTTATTAAGCTATGATTTGAAAGGACTGGACTTTCCGGAGCAGTATAATCTGAGATTCTCTCTCTATATCGGGTTTAGGAATTTGATTTACAAAGTAACTTAAACCTTGTGTTGTGGTGACCAGAAATGAAATCAAGCCAACGAACAAGCACAAATAAGAGTTACTACTCGAATTACGATGCAGAGGAAAGCATAATTTGTAGTAGGAGAAAAATCTTTCCAGCTTAGAGCTATGGAGAAAATGTTGTCTGGTATTTTGATAGAAGTAGTTATGTCAGCAGATCTAGGTAGATAACAGAACCTGGGCATACAATATATTGGAATTACCATTAGAAGGAACCAGAAAGCTATGTGGAAGATGGGGGATATCAATGCAATTGTAGGGACATTGTTGTGCAAATTTCAACATGTAAAGAAGACTGTTTGAATAGGAATCTTATTAAAAAGGACTCATCCGGATTTGTGGCAAAAGGTGGAGGATTTGTGGCTTAGGTCGTAGGTTCAAGCCCCACACCACGCAAAGCGAAGCCTGGTATATAAGTGGAGAAGGGTAGGGGGGCAGGCCCATTATCCACCGAGTTTAGAAGGCTGTGATTGGTCCAAAGGGCGGGTCACAGATGGATTTCTCGGTTATCAAAAAATAAAAGACTCATCTGGATAGGAAATAGATGAAGTAGAAGAAGAATTCCCGAAATTAATCATAACTACGGATGTATTAATATTGCTATGGAACGCTATAATTTGTGGTGAAAGGATCTCACCAGTGAAAGGAACTAGCACAACAACTGATAATGAGCCATCCCATGTAGCAGCTTTGAGAAATGGCCACAAGACTGTAATAACTATCAAATTGTGGTTGAAGAAAGCTTATTAAAACGGAAAATGAATTTCATGTATAGATGTTTTGAGAGTGGGTTGGTGATAATGTGATGAAAGCCCCCTACTCTTTTGTAAATGCAAAGATGGGCTGGTGTTCCCTACTATCAAATGTTTGTGGCCTCGTATCACAATACCTTGAAACTATAAAGGACTTGCAGAGAAGATCACATACTTTTAGAATTTAATATGTTAAAGAAATCTGAGTTGATTTCTTGATATTTTCTTTTCTGTTTTGGTAAGTTGCTCTCATTATTTCTTTATCTACCTTTGGTTGTTGGCTGCTTGGTAGAAGTGTTGATAAACCAAGTTGGTTAATTTCATCTGTAGGACTTCCATAAATAATTCCTTATAGAACTCATTGACCAACACCTACCCTACTTTTACTATTTATTTGGCATTTCCATTGCTATTCTTGTGCTCTGAACACTGAAGAGCCCAACAAAATGTGTTCCCTGTCATGAACCTCTTAACCAGCCACGGCTGATGCCGTCTTAAATCCTCCTTTCATTATTCACTTCTTTGCTTGCCATCCCACTCTGCACCTTGTCCCCTGTCCTATAAATCTTTTGGATCCACACTGCATGTTTTTGTTGTTGAAATAAATATTTTTCCTCTCTGTTCTGACTGCAATGACATAGTGGGTTATATATCAGATGGTTTTCATTGGGGAAAGCAGAATTGAACATTCAGACAAATTTGTAACTTAGAGATCTTAACTGCTTCTTGCTTATTAACATTGCTGAGTTTTGCCCTGTTACGAATTTCAGTTCTGATACATTAAAAGGCATTCAAAATTGTAACTTTGCTTAAATGATTTTGCAGGAAGCAAGATTCCCACAGCTTCGGACTTTGACTACAGAACAGAGAACGAAGTTGAAAAGCAGCTTCCTTTACTTTGACGATCCCAGTTTCTGTGAATGGATGCGGAGTTTGAAAGTTTTGCCACCTGAACCAAGTTAAAGACCATAATTGAACGTTTAGTGGCAAATCTTCAAGGAGCAAATCCTGAGAGTTGCATTTGGATGTACCATCGGGTCCAATGGCATAAACACATAGTTGAGTCGTGGGTGACAGAGCCTCTTATCTCTCAACTTTCTGCTGATTCCTGGTTATCATGCCAGGAAATGGAACTCTTCCATTGCGATCCCTTTCTGTATGAAGTGGAAGTGACTGAATTCTTTTGAAATAAAAATTCACTTTTCTACCTACTCCTCCTACCTTGTGATAAAAAAATTTCCAGTGAAGAGAAGCCAAAGGGATTATACATTTTTTGAGTGATTTGTAATGATGTAGAACAAGTTTGCAAGTTGGTTAGCAGTTAGTACATTGTTGATGTTGTGAATTGGTTAATTCTCTGTAGACAATAGACATAAATGTAGCATTTCTTTAGTGTACAATGAGCTTCTAAGGTACTTTTTTGCTTCAGTTTAAGCTTGCGTTGGTACATGCTATATGAAATCATGATTTCAAATCAATATTTGGACATGCAATTTGAAATTATAATTTCAAATTAGTGAACTTGTTCGCGCTTTGCACGAAGTGAATGGTCGTTTTATAAATTTGTTATTAATTAAAAATGTAAAACTTGTTTTTACTACTATAGTTCTTTTAAGGATTTTTTAATATTATAAAATATTATTGATGAAAATTTATCGTTTTGCTAATTCCTTTTTACTTTGGAGAGGTAAAGTAAAAATTTAAATTTGATTAATTTTGAGCTTTAGTCTTTTATGTTATTGAATTCTAAATTAGTAATGTGTATTTATTCAATGAAATTTATAGAGATAAAAGTTATTTGATTGAACGAACACACTACTCTGTCCCTACTTTCACAGAAACAAAGAATATAGAATGGACAAAAGTATTGATCAATAACAATAATAATAGCGTCATGAAAAATATATAATATATTAATATGAGAGAGAGATCTTTTAGCAAAAGAAATAATTTAAAAATTCAAAAATGCAAATAAAATTCTGTTAAAAAAAAGCAATTCTTATGAAGTCATAATAATTAGTTCATAGAATAAACAAATAAAATACAATACAAAGAATAGAAAAAAGTAATTTGACGAAATAATATAACATTAATAATGAGATTTGAAGGAAGGAAGTAAAAGAAATTAATAGCATTGATGATGTATGGAGTTAAATATGATCATCTTTGATATTTCTTTTTTTTTTTTAAAATCAGTTTTTTGATTTATTTTTTAAAAAACTTCAATAAATAAAATACAATTTGAGGCATAATCTTTTTTGAAAGAATGACTTTATTTCTGAGAAATTATTTAATAAAAATATAAGAAAAATATTGAAAATATTGATAAATTTAAATTAAAACAAAATTTTAATTAAAGACACAAAAAATAAGACAAAATAAAAGAAGAAAGAAATAGTAGAATAAATAAGTTGAAAGAAAACAAACTTTAAGTAAAGAAACATAAAAAAATAAGATATAATTAAAAAGAGATAAATTTGTATAATACTTGTTCTCTCCTAATTTGGTACAATTCTATATATATATAGATCTTTTAGCAAAAGAAATGATCTAAAAATTCAAAAAGGCAAATAAAATTCTGTAATTTTATTTTTTTTGCAATTTTTATGAAGTTATAATAATAATAAAAAAAAATAAAGAAAAAGAAGTGATTTAAGGAAATAATATAAATAACATTAATGATGAGATTAAGGAAAGAAGTAAAAGAAATCAATAGCATTGATGATAATAGGAATTAAATATGGTCATTCTTGATATATTTTCATACTTTTTCTATAAAAAAAAAAAAAAACAGTCTTTAGAAATTAAAGAAAATAACTCCAAAGAATAAAATTAAAATTTGAGGCATATTTTATTTTGGAAGAATAATTTTATTTAAGGGAAAATTTCCTAAATGTTGATAAAATTTAATTAAAAAATATAAAAACTTTAATAGAAAATATAAAGAAAAAAGGGTGATTTAAGGAAACACTATAAATAAAATTAATATTGATGAGATTAAGGGAAGGAAGTAAATTAAATTAATAGCATTGATGATGATAGGAATTAAATATTGTCATCTTTGATATTTTTTATTTTAAAAAAAAAAAAAAAATCAATCTTTTTGAAAATTTTAATAAAAAACTCCAACAAATAAAATAAAAATGTGAGGCATAATTTCTTTTGAAAGAATAACTTTATTTCTGAGAAATTATTTTAATAAAAATATAAGTAAAAAGAAGAAAGAAATTAGTAGAATAAATAAGTTAATGTCAGCAGTAAACTTTAATTAATTGAAGATAAAGAAAAATAACCTTTAAGTAAAGAAACATAAAAAAAAATAAGATAGAATTAAAAAAGAAAGAAACTTGTAGAATACTTATTCTCTCCTAATTTGATATCAATTCCATATATATATATATATATATATATATATATATATATAAATAAGGTATTGTAAAACAGGAAAATGCAAGAATACTTAAACAAGAAAGTAAGGCAAAGTGTGATGGAAAGTATAAAGTTGAGAGCCTTATTTTAATCTCTTCAATTGTGTATTTCTTAAGGGTGAAGAAGACCCTTTTATAAGAGGTAGAAATCATCGTTTACTATCTTAACCAAAATACGTTAGTAATCTTTAATTAGTATTCTTGCATTCTCCTCTTGTTTTGTAAAATGAGCGCCAAACACAATAATACTAAACAAGAAATGGAAGAAAAATGCTAATAAGAAGTATAGAGTAGAGAGTATTCTTTTATCTCTTTTTTTTTTGTTTCATAGGGGTAAAAGACTACCCTTTTATAGGATATTCAAACCATCATTTTACATCATTTGACAAATACGTTAGAATGATAATTAATTAATATAATAAATAGATACATTACGTTAGGAATAGATCAAGTGAAACATCCACCATTAAATAGATTTGTAACACTCCCCCTTAGATGTTTATAGATAATGTGTCTTGTTAAAACCTTACTAGGTAAAACCCAGTGGGAAAAAGCCTAGTGAAGGAAAAAAAGTACACACATCTTGTAATACGCCTTGAGTACTGCCTCATTAAACACCTTACCAGGAAAACCCAATGGGACAAAATCTTGGCTAAGGGAAAAAGAGTACAACGCGTATTTACTCCCCCTGATGAAAAATTTATTTGATACCTTGGAGACGACGCATTCCAATCTTATATCTTAACTTCTCAAATGTTGACGTTGACAATGCCTTAGTGAATAAATCTACAAGATTATGACTCGAACGAATCTGTTGAACATTTATCTCACCATTTTGTTGAAGATCATGTGTGAAAAAGAACTTAGCTGAAATATGCTTTGTTCGGTCTCCTTTGATATATCCTCCCTTTAATTGAGCTATGCAAGCAGCATTATCTTCATATAATATTGTTGGAATCTTTGTTTGCACAGAAAGACTGCATAATTGCAAAATGTGTTGAGTCATTGATCTTAACCACACACTCACGACTGGCTTCATGAATGGCTATTATGTCTGCATGATTTGAAGAAGTAGCAACTATTGTTTGCTTCATCGAACGTCATTATATAGATGTACCTCCATATGTGAATAAATATTTTGTCTAAGATCTAGCTTTATATGGGTCAGACAAATATCCCGCATCTGCATAATCGATCAATTCTGACTTGGATGCATTAGAATACAACAACCCCATATAAAGTGTTCCTTGAAGATATCTGAATATATGCTTAACACCTTTCCAATGTCTTCTTGTTGGGCATGAGCTGAATCTCGCCAATAAACTTACTGCAAAGTAAATATCTGGTCAAGTATTGTTGGCAAGGTACATTAGTGCCCCGATAGCACTGAGATATAGTGTTTCATCACCAAGAATCTCTTCATCCTTTCCTTGGGGTTGGAATGGATCTTTATTTATATCGAGAGATCTCACAACCATCGGGGTACTCAATAGGTGTGATTTATCCATGTAAAATCGCTTCAAAACCTTTTCAGTATATGTTGATTGATGGATAAATATTCCATTTGTCAAATGTTCAATCTGAAGGCCAAGACAATTGTCTTACCAAGATCTTTCATTTCAAATTCTTTCTTCAAACAATCAATAGCTTTTGAAAGCTCTTTAGGAGTTTCGATGATGTTCAAGTCATTAACATAAACAGATATTATTACGAATTTAGATTTTGACCTTCGTATAAAAATACAAGGACAAATAGGGTCATTCTGATACCCCTCGTTTAACAAGTATTCGCTACGACGATTATACCACATTCGCCCCAATTGTTTCAATCCATATAAGGATTTCTGAAGCTTTATTGAACAACTTTCTTTTGAATTTTTATATGCTTCAGGCACTTTTAGTGCTTCATGGATTTTCATAAAAATATTGTGGTCTAGTGAGCCATATAAATAGGTTGTGACAACGTCCATTAGATGCCTTTCAAGCTTTTTATGAATTGTCATATTTATTAGATACCTGAAGATAATTGCATTTACCACAGGAGAATATGTCTCCTCATAATCAATGTCAGGCCTTTGCGAAAAACCTTGTGCCACAAGTCGTGTGCCAAATTTTAAACAAGAGGAAAATGCAAGAATACTTAAACAAGAAAGTAAGGCAAAGTGTGATGGAAAGTATAAATTTGAGAGCCTTATTTTAATCTCTTCAATTGTGTATTTCTTAAGGGTGAAGAAGACCCTTATAAGAGGTAGAAATCATTCGTTTACTACCTTAACCAAAATACGTTAGTAATCTTTAATTAGTATTCTTGCATTTTCCTCTTGTTTTGTAAAATGAGCGCCAAACACAATAATACTAAACAAGAAATGAAAGGCAAATGCTAATAAGAAGTATAGAGTAGAGAGTATTCTTTTATCTCTTTTTTTTTGTTTCACAAGGTGAAAGACTACCTTTTTATAGGATATTCAAACCATCCTTTTACAGCATTTGACAAATACGTTAGAATGATAATTAATTAATATAATAAATAGATACATTATGTTAGGAATAGGTTAAGTGAAACATCCACCATTAAATGGATTTGTAACACTCCCCCTTGAATGTTTATAGATAATGTGCCTCGTTAAAATCTTACTAGGAAAAATCCAGTGGGAAAAAGCCTAGTGAAGGAAAAAAAGAGTACACATTCATTTTGGCCAATTCTGTTTGAATTGCTTCCTTCCATTTTAGCCAATCATTTTTCTGTCTACATTCATTGACAGATCTTGATTCCAAATCATCATCTTGTTGCATTATTTCAACTGCAACATTATAGGCAAAAATATTATCCACCACAATATTATTTCGATTCCACCTTTTTCTCGTCGAGACATAATTTATAGAGATTTCCTCATTCTCATTATTTTCAGGTGCATGGACCTCATCTTTGGTGTCATCATTTATTATGTCTCGGAGCTCTTCATGAGCAATTGCCTCCATATTATGATCATCTTGATCATTTATTCCTTTCCTATTTCGAGGATTTTTATCCTTGGAATCAATTGGTCTACCACGTTTAAACGTGGTCCAGATTTATTTGCCTTAACATTTTGTCCTATCGGGACATCAACTCGAACTTGAGCATTAGCAACTGGGATATATGATTTAGTAACTCGTGGAAAGTTAGTAAATGCATCCGGCAATTGATTTGCAATATTCTGCAAATAAATTATATGTTGACTTCTTGCTCACATTGATTTGTTCGAGGGTCTAAATGAGACGGTGAAAGTCAATTCTAATCTATCTCATTTCCCAACTTTTTTGTTCTTCCCCTAATGTTGGATATACTGATTCATCAAAATGACAATCAGCAAACCTTGCCGTAAATAAATCTCCAATTCTAGGTTCCAAATATTTTATAATAGAACGGATTCATACCCAACATATATCCCCAACCTTCTTTGGGGACCCATTTTTGTGCGTTGTGATGGAGCAATTGAAACATATAACGCACAACCAAAGATTCTAAGATGGGAAATGTTTGGCTCCTAACCAAAAACCAATTGTAATGGGGAGATGTCATGATAACTGGTTTGCCTTATGCGCGCACAAGTGTCGCTGTATGCAAAATAGCATTCCCCCAAATCGAAACAGACAACTTTGTCCTCATCAACAATGGTCTAGCTATCAATTGAAGACGTTTAATCAATGATTCTGCTAAACCATTTTGAGTATGAACATGTGCAATAGGATGTTCAACTGTTATTCCAATGGACAAACAATAATCATTAAATGCCTGAGATGTAAACTCACCAGTATTATCAAGACGGATTATTTTTATTGCATAATTTAGAAATTGTGCTTTTAACCTTATTATTTGAACCAACAATCTCGCAAAAGCCATATTACGAGTTGATAATAAGCACACATGAGACCATCTTGTAGATGCATCTATCAAGACCATATAATATTTAAATGGTCCACATGCAGGGTGAGTACGCCCACAAATATCACCTTGTATCTATTTCAAAAATGCGGGAGATTCCACTCCAACCTTAGTCGTTGATGGTTTGGTAACCAACTTTCTTTGTGAACAAGCAGCACAAGAGAATTCCTTTAATTGAAGAACATTTTGGTTCTTCAAAGTATGCCATGTGAATTCTCAATTATTCTGCATATCATATTATAACCGGGATGGCCCAATCGATCATGCCAAATGATAAAATCATTAGAACCAGTAAACCTTTTGTTTACTATGGCATGTGATTCAACCATACCAATATTTGTATGGTACAACCCAGAAGAAAGTGCAGGCTATTTTTCATGCACAGTTTTCTTCTCCGCATTTATTGTAGTAATGTAAAGGTATTCAATATTTCCTTCATTTGCAGTCTCAACATGATAGCCATTTTGGCGAATAACCTTGAAACTTATCAAGTTTCTATAAGACAGTAATAAGGCCGCTCTTCCAGAGCCCTCAATCAATTTTGTACAACCAGATATTGTATTAACATATTAAATCTACTGTTTCAATACGTCATTAGTTTATATGTTTTTGGGACATTCAATGTGCATGCATATAACATATAATATTATTTTATAATCATATTATACTTTATCATTTGAACATTAATTTATCATTTATTATAAACAAGCCAACATCATAATATTAACTCAATTATTTTATGATATTTTTCATCATGTCAAATTTGTCAAAGCTTGAATTTGTGGCACTTGACATTTCTGGAAAGAACTATTTGTCATGGGTACTTGATGCTGAAATTCACCTTACCGCTAAGGGTCTTGGTGATTGTATAATCGAAGGAAATAAGGCATCAAGTCAGGATAAAGCAAAAGCTATGATTTTCCTTCGTCATCATCTTGATGAAAACCTAAAGGTTGAATATTTAACAGTGAAAGATCCACGTTAATTGTGGATAGGTTTGAAAGGGAGATATGACAACCTCATGGCAACAGTATTGGCAAGGACTCGTTATGAGTGGATGCACTTACAGTTTCAAGATTATAAAATCATAATTGAGTATAACTCTGTTGTATTCAGAATCACTTCCCAATTAAAATCATGTGGGAAAGTTATAAAAGGTGAGGACATGCTGGAAAAGACATTAACTACTTTCATGCCTCCAATATGATATTACAGCAGCAATATCGTGAGAAGGGTTTTAAAAAATACTCTGAATTAATCTCATGTCTTCTGGTGGCTGAGCAGCATAATGACCTTTTAATGAAAAATCATGAAGCCCGTCCCGCTGGAAGTGCTCCATTATCGAAGGCACACGGGGTAGAAGCACACGGCCAATCTGAAATACAATAAAATAATCGGGGCCATAATAATATGCGCGGGCGTGGCAAAGGAAAAAGACAATATAATAATCATCGAGGTGATGGTCATAACAAAATGGAGAACAATATGGGTTCTCAAAATAATCCTTCAAAAGGCAAGGGCGATCACTGTCATCCTTGTGGCCTTAAAGGTCACTGGAAAAATGAATGTCGGGTACCTGAGCATTTCGTCAGGCTGTATTAGAATTCCTTCAAAGGAAAAGGAAATAAAGGTGGTGCCTCCTCTTCTAATGCCCGAGTAGAGACACATTTGACTCTCAAAGATGATGCTCAGGCAGGGTCTTCTCAAAAATATAATGAGAATGTTGAGGCGAATTTAGCATTGAAAGATGATGTTTTTGATGGGCTCGATGATATTACTCATCTAGAAGCTGAGGACTTCTTTGGGGATTGCAATTGAAGATTGATAATTGAACTAGAAAATGAATAATATTATGTGTTTTTAATGTCTTACTTAAAGTTCATGTACTTAAATTTTCTTTTGTTAAGTTTCATACTTCTTATTATGTATTTTTATTTTTATGAAGATAAATAAAATTTCCCAATCTTCAGTTGGATCCAAGATGAGTAATGGAGATATGTGTCTTTTGGACAGTGCCATAACTCACGCGATACTAAGAGAAAAAAAATATTTCTCTCATTTAATAATGAAAAAGACATATGTTAATACAATATTCGGTAGTACAAAATTGATTGAGGGCTCTGGAAGAGCGGCCTTATTAGTACCTGGAGGAACATTATTGGTAATTGATAATGCATTGTATTGTAGTAAATCTCATAGAAACTTGTTAAGTTTCAAGGCTATTCGCCAAAATAGCTATCAGGTTGAGACTGCGAATGAAAGAAAGGTTGAATACCTTTATATTACTACAATAAATGCGGAGAAGAAAATTGTGCATGAAAAACTACCTGCACTTTCTTCTGGGTTGTATCATACAAATATTGGTACGGTTGAATCACAAGCCTTAGTAAACAAAAGGTTTACTGGTTCTAATGATTTTATCATTTGGTATAACCGGTTAGGCCATCCCGGTTATAATATGATGCGCAGAATAATTGAGAATTCACATGGGCATACTTTGAAGAACCAAAATGTTCTTCAATCAAAGGAATTCTCTTGTGTTGCTTGTTCACAAGGAAAGTTGGTTGCCAAACCATCAACAACTAAGGTTGGAGTGGAATCTCCCGCATTTTTGGAACGGATACAGGGTGATATATGTGGGTCTATTCACACTGCATGTGGACCATTTAAATATTATATGGTCTTGATAGATGCATCTACAAGATGGTCTCATGTGTGCTTATTATCAACTCGTAATATATCTTTTGCGAGGTTATTGGCTCAAATAATAAGGTTAAAAACACAATTTCCAGATTATGCAATAAAAACAATTCGTCTTGATAATGCTGGTGAGTTTACATCTCATGCATTTAATGATTATTGTTTGTCCACTGGAATAACAGTTGAACATCATGTTGCACATGTTCATACTCAAAATGGTTTAGCAGAATCATTGATTAAACGTTTTCAATTGATAATGGTCTAGCTATCAATTGAAGGCGTTTAAACAATGACTCTGCTAAACCATTTTGAGTATGAACATGTGCAACAGGATGTTCAATTGTTATTCCAGTGGACAAACATTAATCATTAAATGCATGAGATGTAAACTCACCAGCATTATCAAGACGAATTGTTTTTATTGCATAATCTGAAAATCGTGCTTTTAACCTTATTATTTGAGCCAATAACCTCGCAAAAGCTATATTACGAGTTGATAATAAGCACACATAAGACCATCTTGTAGATGCATCTATCAAGACCATATAATATTTAAATGGTCCACATGCAGGGTGAATAGGCCCACATATATCACCCTGTATCCGTTCCAGAAATGCGGGAGATTCCACTCCAACTTTAGTCGTTGATGGTTTGGTAATCAACTTTCTTTGTGAACAAGTAGCACAAGAGAATTCCTTTGATTGAAGAACATTTTGGTTCTTTAAAGTATGCCCATGTGAATTCTCAATTATTTTGTGCATCATATTATAATCGGGATGTCCCGACCGGTCATGCCAAATGATAAAATCATTAAGACCAGTAAACCTTTTGTTTACTATAGCATGTGATTCAATCGTACTAATATTTGTATGGTACAACCCAGAAGTAAGTACAAGAAATATTTCTTGCACAGTTTTCTTCTCCACATTTATTATAGTTATATAAAGGTATTTAACATTTCATTCATTCGAGTCTCAACATGATAGCCATTTTGGCGAAGAACCTTGAATCTTAACAAGTTTCTATGAGACTTACTATAATATAATGCATTATCAATTACCAATAATGTTCCTCTAGGTAGTAATAAGGCCGCTCTTTCAGAGCCCTCAATCAATTTTGTACTACCGGATATTGTATTAACATATGCCTTTTTCATTACCAAATGAGAGAAATATTTATTTTCTCTTAGTATCGTATGAGTTGTGGCACTATCCAGAAAACACATATCTCCATTACTCATATTGGATCCAACTAAAGATTGAGAAATTTTATTTATCTTCAGAAAAATAAAAAAATACATAATAAGAAGTATGAAACTTAACAAAAGAAAATTTTGAGTACGTGAACTTTTAAATAAGACATTAAAAACACATAACAACATTATTCATTTCCAGTTTAATTATCAATCTTCAATTGCGATCCCCAAAGAAGTCATCGGCTTCTAGATGAGTAATATCATCAAAAACATCATCTTTCAATGCTAAGTTTGCCTCAACATTCTCATCATATTTTTGAGAAGATCCTGCCTGAACATCATCTTTGAGAGTCAAATGTGACTCCACCTAGGCATTAGAAGAGGAGGCACCACCTTTATTTCCTTTTCTTTTGAAGGAATTTTGATACAACCTATCAAATTGCTCAAGTGCCCGACATTCATTTTTCCAGTGACCTTTAAGGCCACAACGATGAAAGTGATCACCCTTTCCTTTAGAAGGATTATTTTGAGAACCAACATTGTTCTCCCTTTTGTTATGACCACCACCTCGATGATTATTATATCGTCTTTTGCCCTTGCCACGCCCACGTACATTATCATGGCCCCAATTATTTTATCTTATTTCAGACTGACTGTGTGCATCTACCCCGTGTGCCTCCGGCAATGGAGCACTTCCAGCGGGACGGGTTTCATGATTTTTCATTAAAAGGTCATTATGCTGCTCAGCCACCAAAAAGCACGAGATCAGTTCAGAGTATTTCTGAAAACCTTTTTCACGATATTGTTGTTGTAATATCATATTAGAGGCATGAAAAGTAGTTAGTGTCTTTTCCAAAATGTCCTTATCTTTTATAGTTTCCCCACATAATTTCAATTGAGAAGTTAATCTAAATACAACAAAGTTATACTCAATTACGGTTTTATAATCTTGAAACCGTAAGTGCATCCACTCATAACGAGCCCTTGGCAATACAGTTGCCTTGAGGTGGTCATACCTCTCATTCAAACATATCCACAATTCAAGTGGATCTTTCACTGTTAAGTATTCAACCTTCAGGCTTTCATCAAGATAATGACGAAGAAAAATCATAGATTTCGCTTTATCCTGACTTGATGCCTTATTTCCTTTGATTATACAATCACCAAGACCCTTAGCGGTCAAGTGAATTTCAGCATCAAGTACCCATGACAAATAGTTCTTTCCAGAAATTTCAAGTGCCACAAATTCAAGCTTTGACAAATTCGACATGATGAAAACTATCATAAAATAATTGAGTTAATATTATGATGTTGGTTTGTTTATTATAAATGACAAATTAATACTTTAAATAATAAAGTATAGGATGAGTATAAAATATATTATATGCATGAACATTATTGTTAGGAAAAAAAAATGTAAACTCATGAAGTATTGAAACGGTAAGAGTTAAATATATTTTCTACTTGTTTTAAGTATTTATTACTAATTTCAATTAACGTCAAAGTTTAGTAATAATTTCAAGTTGTATTTAATACAATACTATATTCTTTATGACGCACAAAATGTATGACAAGAAAATACTTACGAGTATTCTAAGTATCATGCTATCATATTGCTTAGTATTAAATTTAGAGTTATAAGTTAGTAGCATAAATAACATAACAATATAAACTTGAAACGTATTGATTATTATGCCTAGTAAAGTATCATAATAAGATCTAAAGCAAGTTATGTATGCAGTAATTAAATTGTTGAACAAAGACTTATGTAAGTCCTATTAGATATGTTATAAACATATAAATTTATACATGACTCGGAAAGAAAATTGATTAACTTTTAGGAAAAAAGATAATTCCGAATTAAGTAAGTCTTAATTTGGTTACAAACTCGTGTTGATAACGTGTTGTAAAACAAGAGGAAAATATAAGAATACTAAACAATATAGGAAGACAAGTGGTGATGGAAAATATAAATCTCTTCAAGTGTATTTCACAAGGGTGAAAGACTACCCTTTTATAGGATATTCAAACAATCCTTTTACAACATTTGACAAATACGTTAGAATAATATTTAATTAATATAATAAATAGATACATTACGTTAGGAATAGATCAAGTGAAACATCCACCATTAAATGGATTTGTACAAATCCATTTAATATGGATGTTTCTTTTCATCAACCTAACGTAATGCATGTATTAATTTAATGTAAGAATTAAAGATTACTAACGTATTTTGGTTAAGGTAGTAAACGAATGATTTCTACCTCTTATAAAAGGGTCTTCTTCACTTTTAGCAAAAGAAATGATCTAAAAAATAAAAAAGGCAAACAAAATTCTTTAAAAAAAATTTGCAATTTTTATGAAGTTATAATAATAACAAAAAAAAAGTGATTTAAGGAAATAATATAAATAACATTAATGATGAGATTAAGGAAAGAGGTAAAAGAAATCAATAGCATTAATCATAATAGGAATTAAATATGGTCATTCTTGATATATTTTCTTACTTTTTCTAAAAAAATCAGTCTTTAGAAATTAAAAAAGAACTCCATAAATAAAATAAAAATTTGAGGCATATTTTATTTGGAAGAACAATTTTATTTAAGGGAAATTTCATAAATATTGATAAAATTTAATTTAAAAAATATAAAAACTTTAATAGAAATATAAAGAAAAAAAGTGATTTAATGAAACAATATAAATAAAATTAATATTGATGAGATTAAGGGAAGGAAGTAAATTAAATTAATAGCATTGATGATGGTAGGAATTAAATATTGTCATCTTTGATTTTTTTTTTTATTTTTTATTTTTTTTTAAAAATCAGTCTTTTGAAAAATTTCAATAAAAAAACTCCAACAAATAAAATAAAAATGTGAGGCATAATTCTTTTGAAAGAATAAATTTATTTTTGAGAAATTATTTTGATAAAAATATTAGTGAAATTGTCGAAAATGTTGATAAAATTTAATTAACAATAAATATAAAATAAAATAAACTTTAATTAAAGACACAAAAAGAAGACATAATAAAAGAAGAAAGAAATTAGTAAAATAAAGAAGTAGAAAGAAATAATGTCAGCAATAAATTTTTATTAGGTAAAGATAAATAAAAATATAAACTTTAAGTAAAGATACATAAAAAAATTAAGACAAAATAAAAAAAGAAAGAAATTAGTAGAATTTATTCTTCTCCAAATTTGATATAAATTTCATAAATAGATTAATTTTTTCTCCAAATAATTCTTCTTACCCTTTAAACACTAATCATTCTTACTACAAATTTTATATGAATTTCAAAACGATTTTTTTTTTTCTCAATAGTCATCTCCTATAGGAGGAAACAACATTCTTCCAAAAAGTCTTTTACTTTGAAGAGAAACTTTTTGTTACGTGAAATTTCTCCTTACACTTATATCTTCCGAAGGATCACAAAATATTCCTCCTTTCTATTTTCGTAAAGCAATCACAAGGCTAGAAATTAGTTGGTTATCTCAGCGGCATAATCAATATTCTTTCAAAAAGTCTTTTATTTTGAAAAGAAACTTTTGTTACATGACCTTTCTCCTTACATCAATATTTTCTGAAGGATCATGAATTCGTTGGACATTTCAGTAAAGGAATTTGATACTCATATATTCATTGTCATCGTCAGAAGAAGAGATAAAGTGAAGGAATCCATTGTTGTAGGGTATAAATACTCTAATATTTTTATTTTATAGGCGAAGTAAATATAAACTGTTACTAAAAATGAAAAGTTTTAGTCTTTTCATCTTCCAAATTTTAGTCTTTTCATCTTCCATTTACTTAAATGTGTATTAATGTGAGGAAAGTTTTAAAGAAACATGATTAATTGGGTAGTGTATTTAAATATTTTCAGTTTTTAAGAATACAAATAAATAATAGAAATCAAAGAAAAAATATCAACAAAAAAAAAAAGAGAAAAAAGATAAATAGGAGTAGATGTAATAGAGAGGTGTCACATCAGATTGTCTATATTCAGAAATTACTAGCAATTGTTAGAGGAATAAGAAAATTTTCAATTTTTCTTTTACCTAAACAATTTATTATCAGAACTGACAATACTCAGGTGTCAGGATTAATATCTAACAAGCTTCTTTCTGAACCTCAGTACAGGAGATTGTATCGATGGCAAGTTTTATTGTCATTTTATTCTTTTAAAATAGAATACATTAAAGGAGTTGATAATTCTCTTGCAGATTTCCTATCAAGAAACGTCCAATATGGACAATGGGTTATTAATTGAACTTCCAATTTCTTGGGTTTTTCCAAATTAAATATCATATTCTTCTGGAATTTGTGCATGTTGAATTTCTGCTCCTATAATTCTTGCAATTCCTGCACATTCTTGATCTATTTCGATCATTCCCTTATTTTTATAGACATTTCCATAATTTGAGTTAGTAACCATATATAAAGCCTGGTAATAAATGCTCATAATATGATTACCTGGTTTAAATAGGTCATTTCTTTTAACCTGAAAATGCAAGCTTAATGCATCATTAAAATCTGCATCTTTGAGTGATATACTATATTTGGGATAGTATATGAATAGGAGTTTGGTATAGGCTAGATTACCTTCTATTATACCAAGATTTCCTTATATATATATATATATATATATAGAGAGAGAGAGAGAGAGTTCAAATCTTCTAGACAATATGATTTGCGATTCTAAATCATGATTTCAATTTCTTTTAAATGTATAATTTGATCCATAAGTTTATATTTTACAAAAAAAGACTCATCCTCGACGTGAAAATTCGTAACATTTTGCAAAGAAAGACTCATCCTTGGTATGAAAATTCGTAACATGTGAAGGATTATATCAAAGAATACTAGTGACTATATTATTGATGATTAGTGAATCTTTATAAAATTCTATTTATTTGAAAAACTTTATAATCACAAATATTTATTTATAAAAAAACTTGCTAAATTTTGCTTTGGACAAGTTGTGGAGTTTTCATGTTTATGAAAAAAAAAATTAACTTAAGAGAATCCAAATTGAATGTCCAAAAGAAAACTTTAATTTCATATCATAATTTTAAATTATGACTTCATATCGCATATTCAATGGAGCCTTTAGCCCTCATTTTTCATGAGATGGGTTGGTATATAGTAGAAATAAAATTTAAAGTTATAAAAGAATATTTGAAAATTATAGTTATATTTAAACATGAAAATACAGTTATTTTTGCTCAGCAAAAATTTTAAATCCTATATTTCAAATTGATATAGTGGACTAATTTGATTTAATTTTCACATATCATATATATATATAAAAGAGAATCCTACGCCCGCCTACAGGCGCTACCACAAACAAGGATTCTCATTTAAATTTATTTATCACCAAAACTAGCCTTTCCTTTTCATGAAAAGTTGTGACTTTTATGAAAAGTTGTGACTTTATGAAAAGTTGCGACTTCTATGAAAAGTTGCGACGTTTAGGAAGAGTTGTGACTTTTATGAAGAGTTGCAACTTTTATGAAAAGTTGTGAGTTTTATGAAAGGTTGTGACCTTTTCGAAGGATTGTAACTTTTCCAAAGAATTGTGACCTTTCTGATAAGGCACAATAAACATTTGTTCACACTACCCTTTGTTTTCTATAAATAGAGCGATTTTCTGTCACTATTATTTGTAGGTTTTTTTTCGTTATAGGGTAGTCGAATTCAAATACATTAATTAAGCTTCTTATGAAGTTTGTTTCATTCCTCAAAGTTTTCTTCCTCATATTTCATGGAGCTTAATCTTTACTGTAAGTCATAGTGATTCATGTAACTATGGCAATTTCTTTTTACTATTTTGGTGACTTTTTTTAAACTCTGTTAGAAATTTCAGCAATCCCTTTCTACAGGTTTCTTCATATAAACAAAGAAAATTGGTTTTAATTGCAATGCGACATTACTACTCTTGCACCTCTCAGTCCACAACTCATAATGCTGTTGAAATGGTTCAATTCATTATATTTGGTTCTTTAGTAAATAAAACTTTTATTTCTGCCACTATGTAGGTTTTTTTTGCTATATGGGAGTCGAATTCAAATACATTAATTAAGCTTCTTATGAAATGTGTTTCATTCCTCAAAGTTTTCTTCCTCATATCTCATGAAGCTTAATCTTTTACTGGAAATCATAGTAATTCATGTATCTATTGCTATTTTGGTGACTTTTATGAACTCTGTTAAAAATTTCAGTGAGGATGATTGAAAATTTATCTTCTATTTTGTCTCTTTCTATAAGTTTCTTCATATACATTTTGGGAAAATTTCTTGTGGGTTGTTCTATATTTGCTAGCACACAACAACAAATATGTGATAACTAATACGGAACCAATGATGAAGTTTGTTAAAAGAACCAAACAAATTGTTCTCTTTCTTGCCACAGTTAGCATATTATTTTGATTATTCATTGTTAGGTCATTTTGTATGTCATTGCACCCTTCCTAGAATATTAGTATAGAGACAATTAGTCCACTTCTTTTATCGCAAGTTAACTAATTTGTCATATTTCTTCGTCTCTTCTTTTGGGCATAAAGAGATCAAGTTTTCTTGAAACTAACAAATGTCCAAAATACACTATAACAAAATTATTTTTTATCGGCAATAAATATGCACAGTAACAAATAGTGCTAGAGCCTTTACCGACATTAATTAATTGTTATTAGATTCAATGTTGCTATAGACTTTAGGTAGGGACATTTATAGAGAGTACCAAATGCCTTTAAAAATACATATTTAGTGATAATTAAGCTATTAATTGTCGTTAAAGATCAGTTTTGCCATAGTGATAACTCTTTCTTTTCATAAAGTTTTTTTTTTGTTTTTTTAATAAAGAGGTAATAACTCTTTCTTTTGGCTTCTTTCAATTGAATTTTTGAACTGTAAATTTGGATACAAACCGAAAGACTATCTTTTTGAAAAATATGTTAAGCAACATGCCTTTTTCTTCTTGATTGTTAAGAAAGTAAGGTTGTCTTTGTTATTATTTGTGGATATTTGTGAGTTCAAGTGCTCACAAAATTATGTTGTGAAATTTTTATATGTTATGTGTCAAAATTTTGGTTTAGAATATCTAGTTGTGAATGATGCCGCCTACTGCTTGGTTGATAATTACATTAATTCTTTGTAACTGCATAATATAACCATAACAATAACTATTGTTCAATTCCAAATAAGTTGGAAGTGGTGATATGAAACCTAAACAATAGTAATGACTATTCTGAGACAATGAGGAAAAACATTTATGATCCTAACAATTTTAGGCTCATAAGAAAGGAGCCGAAGGTCCTCCATTTGAATTTAATTAAACATGTTATTGTATGGACGTGATGTTCCACTTTACTTGAGAGTGTTGTTGTTCGAGGCTTTTTGGTCTCTTCTTTAACGTCTGATGTTGTTCTTTATAACTTCTTGAAATCTACAAAATTTCATTACTTCTGACCAACTATTTCCATGGAGATTTCTTAGACTTCTTTCTTATACTTAAATATCTATATGACTCATAACTTTTGTATAACAAAATCGAAAATTAAAAAAATATAGCACTTTAAGATTTTGGATTGCCTTAAGATAAAATGTTCTTAACAATGTAATGTATGTATCGAAAATCCAAATATTAGCAAATGATCATATGTAAACTTAATAAAATAGACCAATCTCGTGCGAAGCACGGATAATTTACCTAGTTATTTTAAATATTTGAGCCAAAATCTAGTGTTATTTGTGGGTATTAAAATCTTCGTTATTAAATTAAAAACACTTTTGGTTTGTTTGTTAGCAGTTAACACTATAGTATAAGTACACCATTGATGCCTTATCGGTTATCTCCTCATATAAATCCTCAACCCCTACTCTATTCTCTTCTCTTTCCTTGTATCTGTAACTTCAATTTCCAACCGGATAAATGGAGCTGGTGTTTTCGCCGCCGTCCGTTGACTGGCTGGCCACCGCTGTGAAGCGGCCCTCTTCCTTAGCTTACCGTCGTAGCACTGCCGATGACAAGGTCCGAGGTTTAATTGGCACTCGCAGCTGGCTGCGAGGAGGAGAGGAATCATTGAGGTTGCTTGGTTTTGAGCTGAAAAAAAGCCGGAGGAGGAGAATGATGACTTCAGTAGCATCTTTGGGAGGGTTATTGGGAGGTATTTTTAAGTCTTCTGATTCTGGTGAGTCTACTAGGCAGACGTATGCCGCAACAGTCTCACTTATCAATGGAATGGAATCAATGATGTCTTCTTTATCCGACTCTCAATTAAGGGAGAAGACAGCTGCTCTGCAAGAACGGACTCGCCGTGGAGATTCCTTGGACTCCCTTTTACCGGTGAGTTTTTAAAAAAATAATATTTTAAAATGGGGGTAGGGGAAGGGGAAGTGAGGGAGGAGATTACAAGGTGGGGAATCGAATCTCACTAACAAGGTGAAAGTTCATGTAGTCAACTAACTTAGCTAGGAAGATTCCCCACCGATGAGCTATTGAACCAACTCCAGTTGTATTTTGTACTTCCATTTTGCTCATCTTAGCTAAAGTTGGTGTGATGCCAGGGTGTTCATCGTTTAGGTGTATGAGCACCATGATTCGTAAAAATGTTATCTTTGATCCATCTGTCTCAATTTATGTTATTTTAGTCGCCCAGAAAAGAATTTATGCATTTTGGAAGTGGATATCATATACTGCTTTAGAGAAGCTGTAGCAGACTTAATGGCAAAATTGGCATCAACAAGTGGAAATAGTACCTTCTTTTACTTTTTGCAACATCTTCCTAAAGAGATGAAGCAAATGTTTCAACCTGACAAATACAACTTCCTAGTCTTAGGAGGAGATACGACAAATCCAAATTTTATTGTAAGTTGATTTGTTTCTCTTCTAGTTTGCTATGTGGAACTTTGCTGATATATCCTCATAATTATTTTTTTTGGATAAAATAATTAAATGGTTTAGAAGAAGATGCAAAGCTACAAAGTACAATGTGCAAGAAAGCTGCTCCAAACAGATAAATGATGTTAGCTTCGCAAAAACTTGTGAAACAGTCAAAATGGAACCCTACTACTCTACTGTACTAGAGATGGGGAACTAACAAAATCCAAAAAGTTATCCACACTATTTGCAGTGGCGATAAATGCCACATAAATAAACTAACTTGACATTTGGCTTTGAGAGTGCAAAAAGAGGTTGATACTCCATCAAAACATCTGTTGTTTCTCTCCTTACGTAGGCTCCAAAAAACTGCTGCTGGGATCTTTCTCCAGAACTTTCTGATGGATTTGTCTACTCTCCACAGTATCCAACTAGCATAGTCATCCTTCATGATGTAGGACATTACCCATTGTAGCCCAAGTATCGAGTAGGAAAAATGCCATAGACTAGCTGCTGCAGGGCAGTGCAAAATTAGGTGATTAACACTCTCATTGGTATGCTTGCACATGACACATCTGTTGATAAGGATTACACCTCTTTTCCTGAGATTGTCTTGTGTTAGGCATGCCTATCCTCATAGCTTTTTGGATAGGTTGTAAATAGTTGATCTGTTGGAGATTAGGTCAATGTCCCCCTCCTCTTTTATATTTTTCATTTAGATGAAGGACAATTAACTTGGTCAGCTAGATTCAAAATGTACAAAAAAAAAAAAAAAAAAGAAGAAGAAGAAAAGAATGACACAATTCTATACTTAGGAAAACTATAATTTTAAATTTAATGAGATTGATTTATAGCCACATAGATGTCTATGACTTGTTTAGAAGTTTCAAAGGCCTTCCTTTCTTTCTTAGAGGGAGGGACTGAGGGAGTATTATTTTTCTGATTTTTCTTTTACTGGAAATTGGAATAAGCTTTTGTAGCTGTGATTGAAGTACAATTTGTTTGCAGGAAGCATTTGCTATAGTCAGAGAGGCTTCAAAAAGGGTTCTGGGCCTTCGTCCTTTTGACGTGCAACTTATAGGTAAAAGTATCCTGACTTTTAATGATGTATAGCAGTATTACTTTTATAATAGAAGCTTGTCCTGTGAAATAACTAAATGTGAACATGTTCACCATATATTTAAACAGATTCCGGAAAGTGTTGCACTATTTGAGGGTAGCACATTTTTGTTTGCACATGATTGTATCTGTGAAAAAAAAATAAGAATAATAGAGTGTGATTGAGGACATAAGCTCCTATTTTATGTAGTGACTTTCCTCAACTATCTTACTCTCCTTTAATTAGTGATATAAATGGTATTTTCTTGTTCACGGTTTGCTTAGTTCATCATCAATTATATAAGAAACAGTTTCATATAAAATGAAGCAATTATTTAATAATCGTGCAAGTGATACACCTTTTTTCTTTCTCTTTTTCGTATAGGTGGTATGGTTCTCCATAAGGGAGAAATAGCTGAAATGAGGACTGGTGAAGGAAAGACTCTTGTTGCCATATTACCTGCTTATTTGAATGCGTTAACTGGAAAAGGAGTTCATGTGGTAACAGTCAATGACTACTTGGCACGCCGAGATTGTGAATGGGTTGGTCAAGTTCCCCGTTTTCTAGGGCTAAAAGTTGGCCTCATCCAACGTATGTTTCGGTGTCTTCCTCTATCGTAGATCTTCTTTTAATTATTTTTATCTTAGCATTCTTATCTTTAAGCTTGCAGCTCTTTCTATCACTTTTTATTTCTATTAGCTACATCGAAGCTCTAAAGTTTCATCCATTTGTGTGTTGAAATCAAATTCATCCATTGATGAGTACATGAGTACTCTCTAGCAGGATCAGTCTAGGTCTCTAAGCACTGAGAAAAGTGTCTTTGTTTACAGAAGCACAGGAGGGACACTAATATCTGAGAATTTGATAAGAATAAGAATGTACACCAGTTGAATGCAAGAAAGCAGGGTAAAATGTCAACCATTTGTGGTTTTAATCCTGATTTATGCATGTTATGGTGGATTTCATGGATTATGTTTGGAGTTAAATGAGGGGTGGAAGTTCAGAAGAAAAAAAAAACATAGAAAGAGAGCAGTGAAGTGGTTCCTTTTGTTCTCGTATAATATGAAAAGGGAGGAATAGAAGATTGTCCGAAGGAGGACAATAAAGGTTTTCCAGTAGCAAGAGCACTTCGTTTCCTACCAGAAGGTTGGGATTTTGAATCAATGAGGAAGGAGCGGGGTTTACCATATTTGAACAAAAATGGAAAGGTCGTAGGAACTAAAAGTTTTTTTGTATAATTTTGGGCCATACACAATAATCCAGCTGATATTGACTAATTGTTTAAATTCTCTACCTTCTGTATACATCTTGTATACCAGAGATTTTCCATAACATAAGTAAATTGTTAACTTTGTAAAAAGTTGTTGAGATTGTGGGGGGCGGGGGGATATCAAGCGTAGCATGGATGTCTTGCCAGAGAATAATGTGTTAGAGAGATGAAGACCATATTGGCAGTGCATGGTGAGAGTTGTTGCAAGCTCCTTTACACGGTGGAAAGAAGAAGAGAGAGGAAGGAGGAAAAACAATATAAAAAGCTACCCAACCCTCACCACACACTGTCATGGGTTGTTAGGGTGAAAGGGTCATCTTGTATGCTAATATCGGGATTATACCCACCCGTTCCCTTAGTATTTAAGTCATCCCACAAATCCACATAGAACAACCCAGTCTGTCATAATCTAGAGTGCTAGCAAACCGAACATGGATAAACCACTCGATCCTGAGTATAATCCTGTGGATCAAACTATTGTTAAGGGATTCATAGAAAGACATGCTAACTAGACACTCTGACCATTAACTACTCCCACTATCTCAATTTATGTGAAACATTTTCCTTTTTAGTCTGTTCCAAAAAGAATGTCACCGTTATATAATTAGAAACAACTTAATTTTGAAAATTTCCCCTTTACCCTTAGTAAAATGATTTATAGTCACTCAAATGTCTAAGGTTTGTTTTAGACCATAAATTTCAAAAGTCTTACCTTTTTTCTTGAACTTTGTGCATAGTCAAATGGTGTCACATAAATTGGGACGGAGGGAGTATGAAATACAAAATTAACGAGATATCCTTGACGTAAAATTTTAGTAATAAAAACTTGTCCACTTGCTTTAAAAGATAAAAAAAGGAAGAGAAAATCTATACTTAAAACCCGCTAAAACATACTGTCAAGCATGCATATATCAATAGAAATATGTTATTCTTCACGCTCAAGTGTTATATTTTTGCCTTTATCAGTATCTCAATTGTCTGAAATTTGGAGTTGAGCGACTCTTTTGTGCTCATATTTTCTGGTAAGATATCAATATTCTTCTTTACATGACAACTATATCTGAGACAAATAAAAAGAAAGGAATAGCTAGTCTAAGGTGTTGTAAATTGTGCTGATTTTCTGTTACTATGACATATTTTATTGTTTGTAAGCCATATATCGGTCATAACTTTTTATTTCACTTAGTTTTTCTGACATTTAACTTACAATCAGGGACGATAATCAATTCATACCAAAGAAACTGTATATCTTATATATTTTTTATGTTTTAAAATCTAACAGTTGCTCAACAAAATATTCTTTGAGTTAATTTCCAGTTTAAATTCCGCACTAATTTCACCTTAATATTTCTGGGCTAATTTTATTTAACAAAGTCTCTCCATGCTAATTAAGTGATACAGTTTGATGAGGCATGAAATTTAAGGTGGATTTATATGTTGGATGAAAGATAATCTTAAAGTATTATTGGAAATGTTAGTTTGATAGAAATTTGAATATTTATGTGAATCTAAATTCTCATGACTTTTGAAAGTTGATAAGTAAACTTATAGTAGAGTGGTACTCCTATTAAACATGATTGGGACATTCCAAAATGGAAGCAGTGCAGATGAAATGGAGCAGAAGGAGTAGCGTTCCTTTTTGGTTAATCAATATAAGTAAATTATGTTTTTTTTTAGTCAAAGAATAAGTTAACTTACCGAGTTATTGCATGATTCAATCTTTGTAATGGTGATTATTTGATTCTTTTAGCTTTTGTTCTTCTTTTCCTTTCCTTCCCTCGAGTGTCATTTCCATAAAACTCTAAAGGTTGAATATATTTCACATTTGACACGATGATCACTTTTTTTTTAAATCTTATATTATTGTTATTGTCTTTATATTTTTGGGTAGTCCATGTGATTTACTTTTTCTTCTTAAGATTATCAAGAAGTATAGCAAAATAATTTTTTACTTGCAAGGAGTCAAGGGCCACATTTGTCCTTTGTAGTTTCTAGTATCTTGTATTCTTACTAGCTTTGAATGCTGATTTTTTATCGCGAACCTTGGAATGCTAGTTTTTCGATTGCTAACCTTTGAATGCTAATTTGAAGTATCTGTAATGTCCTAGTTTCTGAGCAGGAGTTTCAGTAATCTAACTTAATTTTTGATTGGGCCAGAGAACATGACAAGTGAACAAAGGAGGGAGAATTACTTGTGTGACATCACTTACGTGACTAATAGCGAGCTGGGTTTTGATTACCTGAGAGATAATCTTGCCACGGAAAGTAAATCTTTTACTTTGTTATAGTTTGATATGTTTTGCTTAACGTTCTATGTGCTCTGAAGTTATCAGGATTTCCCACTTATTACTAGCCAAGTGATTGTGTCTTTTACTCTGCAGAGTGTGGATGAGCTTGTCGTGAGAAATTTCAATTACTGTGTGATCGACGAGGTTGACTCTATTCTGATTGATGAAGCCAGGACTCCCCTAATCATATCTGGACCTGCTGAAAAACCTAGTGATCAGTATTATAAAGCTGCTAAGGTAGCAGCTGCCTTTGAGCGAGATATTCATTATACGGTGAGAATTGAATTCTGCCAGATGATATATCCATTAACCAATAGGATTTCAGCTGTTGCTGGAAATTCTCATTTAGCTAGACATTTGACCAGGGATCTTCCGCTATGACTTTATATTCTTGGTTACTCTCCCGAAACAATAAGTACATACAGGAACATAATATTCTTGTTTGTTGCGATTTGCAAACCAGTTTAATTATATACTCCTACTGCAATTGCAGGTTGACGAAAAGCAAAAAAATGTCTTACTGACAGAGCAGGGTTATGCGGATGCTGAGGAAATTCTGGATGTGAAAGACTTGTATGATCCGCGGCAACAATGGGCATCATATATTTTGAATGCAATAAAAGCCAAAGAACTTTTTCTTAAAGATGTGAATTACATCATTCGCGGGAAGGAGGTTCTTATAGTGGATGAGTTCACTGGCCGAGTCATGCAGGTGACTTAATTTGCTTCAAGTGTTTTAGTTTGACCAAGATAAGTAATTGAAGAAATTAAAAGAAGTTCTATATCTAATTTATAGCATAATGTTTAGGTACAATTGTGTCATTCCTATTTCAAAAAGCATTGATTAAGCTGTTAGATGCAAATTTTATTGAGACCCATCTCCCACTATTCTGGTACATGAGCATGCCATGGTATGTCTTAGGGTGAGCGACAGCGTAACCCTCATCCTCCTTTTACATGGGATGCATGATGGGTGGGGTGGGGTGGGGAGATGTGCTGATGCAAAATAGAAGATGGCAGCAGTTTGTCTGGTCACTAGCTCAGAAGTTCTTACCCTTTATTTTAACATGAGCTCTACTAATCAATTGCTCATACTGCATGTTTTGGACTTCGGCTGTTTCATGTCATCACCAATGAATGCCGTCAGATTCATTGCATTGGATTAAAGTTTTAGCAGTATTCTATTTATTAGGTTATTGTTACTTCTTCTTTTTTTTTGAAGTTGCACTACAGTAAAACGTATGAATCTGCATGTACTGAAGCCACATGATTCTACTTTTGTCTTAACATTGTATGTGAAAGTGCCCATCTTAGCACAGATAATTCCCATAACGTAATGTCAGTGGATTGCCAACATCTGTAATACTGTAGGCTTATGTTTTCCTCTAACCTGCATGCGGTGCTCTTCAAAGTCATCTAGCATCTCCTAACTGAAGACTGGTGATTAGCCTCTTAACGACATATGCATTTACAGTCAATTATATGTTTTCAGGGGAGACGTTGGAGTGATGGACTTCACCAAGCAGTGGAAGCGAAGGAAGGCCTACCCATTCAAAATGAAACTGTAACCTTAGCATCAATTAGCTACCAAAACTTCTTTCTGCAGGTTGGGTTCCCTTGGCAGATTTAGTACATCCCCATTCTGTTAAGTTCGTCCTGGGTTTTAATGATATCTGTCATTTTCGGAGCTAAAACTTGTGATATTTGTTTGGATGAGCTTGTAGTTCCCAAAGCTTTGTGGCATGACTGGCACTGCTGCAACAGAAAGTGCAGAATTTGAGAGCATTTACAAACTCAAAGTAACTATGGTGCCTACAAACAAGCCAATGATAAGAAAGGTAAGTCTTATTAAGGCTTCCACTTTAATGATTTTTCTTCACTCAACGCTTTCTTTCTTATTATGTGAACATGAAACTCAGAGGTAATTAGCTGCAACATGCATCAACTTTCCATGTAAAATATGTCTATGTATCCTAAGTAGGAACATGATGGTAGTAACATAATTGGCATGTTAGAATTATTGCTCTCGCTGTGTGCATGCGGTTGCCTGAAATGTAGCTGCTATGGCAAATAGCTGATGGCCTATGCCACAAAGCTGTCCAATTGGCCCTGTGAATAATTGGCTGAGCATTGAAAAGTGGTCAATCTATTTGGACTCAGGGCCTGGCCACAGCATCCAATGTTAATTCGGTGAAACAAGTTTTGAGTCAACACCAGTCATGATATTTCTCGTAATGATGCTGTATGCAATTGAATGACCATACAGGGAATGTATTTTTCAACCAAGTATGTTGAAATGAGGGTGGCTGTCTAATGAGTGCTAGATTGATGGTAATGGGTAAAGGGGAAAAAGAAGGAGGTAATGTAAATGTGCTGTTTTATTGAGCTAAAGACATAGATGGTAGAAGAAACATTGTGGTTTTGAGCTTCCAATGTATAAGAGGCAATAGCAAATAGCTTGTGCATTTCGATGGTGCTGGAGATGATATATAAAGAAAAATTGTGATTTCAAATTGTATTTTTGCTGAGTCTGTGGAATGGTAATTTTGCTCTGAACTTAACAGGTAGTGTGGAAATTTATGTATTCCTATGCTCCTTAAAATTTCATTATACAATTACCAGGCTGTGCTAGGAATTTGTGTATCCCTATGTTGCTTGAGATACTGAGAAGCGAAACACATTATATGTACTGCTTCAGAGTACCAATAGAGGTGAATTGAGAGGGAGAAAATGACAATATGAATAAGAAAACAGTAGCAATGTCTCGAAGTGTTTTAGTTGCTGGGAAGGACCTTAAAAAGGTTTAGAGCATTTAGACCTAAATTGCGGTAGGTACAAATGAGAGTATTCCAGTTCTTTAAGAACAATGGAGGCTAGCTGCTGATGAAAAATTACTGTAATAGATGGACTACCAATCCAGTGAATACACCTTATGGGGTCAGTGTATGGAGAGCTATCAGGAACCTATGGCCAACAGTATTGAGAAAGACTTCTCTTAAGGTGGGAAATGGTAGGAAGGTGCGTTTCTGGAAAGACATTTGGCTGACCTATTTGGCCGACTCATGAGCCATTGCAGCATACATATACAGATCTCCTTATTCTATGCCAGAAAAAAGAGGCATTAGTGGGAGAAGCTTGGTCATCACAGGAGTGGAACTTGAGCGTCAGAAGATACCTTAATGATTGGGAGGTGAGCAGGGTTGCAGACTTCTACAACACCTTAGCACAATCAAAGGGACCTTTGAAGCTGAGGACAGTATGTGGTGGCAAGGTGATAGTCAAGGTAAGTTCTTTGTCAAGATAGCATATAGAGAACTCAATATAATTAACAATCAGGAGAATTGTTGGCCTTGGAAAATAATCTGGAAAATTAAAATTCCATACAAAGTGGCCTATTTCTCCTGGTTGCTGACTTGCTGGCCAAAGAGGTAGTTCTGACCCAAGACAACCTAGCTAGAAGGAGGCCTCAGCTGTGTTTTAGATGTAATCTATGTGGGGAGCATGCAGAGACTATCAAATCCTCTCTTTCTCCAATGGCCCTGGTCAAGCCAATTGTGGAGAATTTTCATCAATTTGAGGCGTATCAGATGGGTAATGCCAGGAAGGGTTGGCTGGTTTATTAGACAATTGGAGTGTAGAGGGGAATCTGTCTAGTCAAAAAGAGAGATGGGAAATTATCTCAGTTTGCATTTGATGGACAATGTGGAAAGAAAAGAACTAGAGATGCTTTGTATACAATGGAGCTCTATTCCGAAGATGAACTGTTTAGTTTTGTACTACTGTTCGTGTAAACAGGAACTTTTAGAAGATGCTGAGCCTATTTTTGATGTCATATAAATCTGAGGCTGCTGCATCTTTTCTTGTTTTTGGCTCACCCTTCTAAATTTTTGGGTGGCTTCACAACTTGTTCAGTCTTCTTTTACAATAAGAAAATGTTACCTTCCTCAAAAAATAGAAAAGAAAATCCCCAAGAATTTGTTTTGGTGTGAGAAAAAACAGAGTTAAATCTGCACGCAGGTATAGTGTATGCTACATGTCTAGCTTGAAGTGTATTAATTAAGTAGCTCTATTATGCTAGGGAAAGTTAGTACAACAAGCTTAACAAAATAGGTAAAAGAGAGAATTCATAGATGACCCGAAGGTAATGTTAGAGAGGGGAAATTAGGTAAACTGTTAATGTGCAATTAGAACCCAAAAGTTTAATGTACATGCAGGTAAAACGAAGGCCACATATCTTGAAATCTATTAACAGATTATTCCAATTAGCTGTTAATTGTTATATCCTAAAAGTACATTATTTTCAACGGATAGGTGTATGGGACAATTGCACCATCTCAACTATACTGGATAGTGGGTATTGGCACTTCTGTTTGCATATATGACAAGTCATTGGAACTTTAGGGTATTAAATTACTTTTATGGCACAATTCTCGAGCAACTCACCACTTGCCACCTCAAGCTACTCTTCATTTTGTGTTTTTTCTCAAGATAATATTAAAGACAAGTTTGACATTTAAATATTGTGTTCAATGAGGCGATCAAGCAAACATGTAATGTGCCAACTATGGAATTTTCTAAGGTACAGAAAATCGAGATGTGATGAAAACAAGTGTATGATAATCTTAAGGTGTTTTGCGCTACCAAAGAATTTATTCATCACCAAAGAACTCTAACTTCAAAATATTTGGGGTTTCTGTCTGCTATTGACTTTCTATAGATCATGGTGAGCTTCTATGCTGCGCAAGCTCAGTAGTTTACCTTTTTCTGGGGAGCAGGGGAGTTCTAGCTGAAGATTGATGGAGGCAAGTTGCCATATTGTCTTGATAGTGGTTAACCATTACTGAGGTTTTTAGTCTGATTCTGTTAGCAACTATTTGGATAGATTTTACAATATGGCTTCTTCTCAATCTTAGTGGAGAAGTCTTTTAATGATTGCGAAGAATAGACAGTGAACTGTTAACTTTTTCATGAATGGCATGGATATCAACCTGAAAATGTATGTGCTCTTAGCGTTGCTAGTCCATATGTGAAATTTTCATCTGTGAATAATATTGTCTTCTTCTTTTCCCTTTTTCTAGGATGATTCCGATGTAGTCTTTCGTGCAACTTCTGGCAAATGGAGAGCAGTTGTTGTAGAGATTTCTAGAATGCATAAAATAGGGAGACCTGTACTGGTTGGTACAACCAGTGTTGAGCAGAGTGATGCACTGTCAGAGCAGTTGCGTGAAGCTGGGATCCCCCATGAGGTGAGCTCTAAAGTTTGAATATGACTTGAAAGCGAGGATTTTGAAAATTATGGTTTCCTTTTCATGCTGATTTTTCTTATATTGTTTTAAACATATATTGGGTACTATCAAGTGCCCCAAGTTTGTTATTCTCTAAAGATTTTTTAATAGACATTGTTTGTCCAAGGTTCTGAATGCTAAACCAGAAAATGTGGAAAGAGAAGCTGAGATTGTGACACAGAGTGGGCGTCTTGGTGGAGTTACAATTGCAACTAACATGGCAGGTCGTGGTACAGATATAATTCTTGGTGGTAATGCAGAATTCATGGCAAGACTGAAGTTGCGAGAAATATTAATGCCGAGGTTGTTGCTCCATGGATAATTTTTGTTCTCATGAATTGTCAATATATGCACAGTTTAATGCTATTGCATTAGAATTAGAAATCTTTTCTCCCAAGAGAAATATGTTGGTATTCATTATAGCAGTTGGTGGCATATGGAATTGGTGTTGTTCCCTAATTAATTTGTCATTTAGAAAAATTAATACTAGTGTATACTATTATGGATGGAAGCACCGGGCTAATGTGAACTATTTTCTTCAATATGCCATTGCTTCAAAGTATTACAATGTTTAGTGAATAATATGAATGTTGCAGAGTTGTCAGACCAGCTGAAGGAGTTTTCGTCTCTGTAAAGAAACCTCCTCCAAAGAGGACATGGAAGGTTAGTTCAAGTCTGATTTGTAAAGCAACTTCAGAAATATTCTTTAGTTGTGATCACTACAAAATTGATATTCACATAATCATTCAGGTTAGTGAAAGTCTATTTCCATGCACACTATCCAAAGAAAAGACCAAGCTGGCTGAGGAAGCTGTAGAAGTTGCTGTCAAAATGTGGGGTCCGAGATCGTTGACAGAACTAGAAGCAGAGGAACGATTGTCTTATTCTTGTGAAAAGGTGAAGTTAAAATAAGAATTTATTATACTGTTATTATCTTTGTCTTGACAAGGAGAAAAAAATAGGAGTAGATATATATGGCATGGGCTGGAGATATAGCCTGTTGGTATTCTAAACTTTAAAACAAGCAGAGTTATTCTTATGTCCAATGGGGATAACTAGTCCATAGCAAGTTGTGCTTTACAGAGGAAAATCCTACATGGAAATGGAAATCATTAATAAGCTGAGATTGTAGCATATTAATTATTCCAAGCTCTTCAAAATCCAACTTGATAAAACACCTTCCTAATATTTCGAACTACAAAAATACGTTCTTACATTTTCCTTCTACTGTTTGGAGAGATACAATGACTCAAGCATATTTTCCAAAACAAATAAGTAGAATCTATTGTTTTTGATTACTCAACATATAATTTTTGTCACAGGGTCCTGTTCAAGATGAAGTAATTGCAAAGCTACGCAGTGCTTTTCTAGAAATTGTCGGAGAATATAAAGTCTACACTGAGGAAGAGAAAAGGGAGGTAGTTTAGTGATCCTTTAAATTATCTTGGGTATTCCTTTTTCATTTCGAACTATATGTATACTTCTGAAATTTCCATTTCATATATTACCGGCATTCAGTCCAAGCATGAACCTCTCTTTGTTTCTGCTGCTTAAATGTACTGGACATACATATGATTCTGTGGCGCACAACTTCTACCTCACTCCAATATAAAAGAATCGCTTTCCTTTAAAAAGTAGCTCTTGCCTTCAGTTTGACTCATTTATACCCTAGAAAGTGTCTTCTCCTTTTCCCTTTGATAGGATAGTCTTCTGATTTATTTATTTTGACGTGCAAAGGTTATTTCGTCTGGTGGGCTCCATGTGATCGGGACTGAACGACATGAGTCGCGGCGAATTGACAATCAGGTACTATTTTGACATTGCTATTGCAGTACATTGGTGCAAAACCAATTAGTGCCTTTTCATCCCATTGTCTGTACCATTCCATTGGAGATTTGATTGTAATATTTATATGCACGAAGCTGCGTGGTCGAAGTGGTAGACAAGGAGATCCTGGAAGTTCCCGCTTCTTCCTTAGTCTTGAAGACAACATATTCCGTATATTTGGTGGGGATCGAATTCAGGTAACTTATTGTGTGCTCTACGTATTATGTTTTTTTCTTTTAACTGTGGTGAGGCCAGCTTGCACTCACCTGTCGATTAATTCCATGGAGTACTCGCTACCTCCCACCGACATAGATACCAGATAATTTTGTCCACCAAGGTTTGGACAGATGGAAAGCAATCACCTACTGTTTTCACGTTGGGATTTGAACCTGTGACCGTTGGCCACTTCATGGTTCTTCATGTAAGACATTATTATGTTTATGATGTCCCCCAAGGTTTGGACAGATGGAAAACAATCACCTACTGTTTTTACATTGGGATTTGAACCTGTGACGTTGACCACTTCATGGTTCTTCATGTAAGACATTATTATGTTTATGACATCCAGGGGATGATGAGAGCATTTAGAGTGGAGGACTTACCAATTGAATCAAAGATGTTGACAAAAGCGCTCGATGAAGCTCAACGGAAAGTAGAAAATTACTTTTTTGACATCAGGAAGCAATTATTTGAATACGATGAGGTATTGAATAGCCAAAGAGACCGGATATACAGCGAGAGAAGAAGGGCCCTAGAAGCTGATGACCTCCAAGCTCTCCTTATTGAATATGCTGAATTAACAATGAATGACATCTTGCAGGTACATAAATTTTTTAATTTCCATACTCTAAAAGTTAGTTCTTTTGCATATGAATTTGTAACAACTGTTTTCTTTTCTGTTTGAATGTAACAGGCAAATATTGGTTCTGATGCTCCAAAAGAAAGCTGGGATCTTGAGAAGCTTATTTCAAAGCTGCAACAGTAATGATCTCGTGACGACTCTTTACTGTGTCTTTTTTTCATGAATTCATTCATTTTTCGGCATTTGTGAATCAAAGGAAAGGATTTGGTATTTAAAGAGTGCCGTAACCAGTTGCGAGCTTCATGTTCCCATAGTTCTTCTCACCTATCCTACATTTCACCCATATTCTGAATAGTACTGTCATATTACGATTCTACTCTGAGCTACTTGACCTTCACAGGTATTGCTATCTGCTGAATGATTTGACACCTGATTTGTTGGCGGCTAATGGTTCTACTTATGAGGAATTGCAGCAGTATCTTCAGCTACGTGGACGTGAAGCATATCTCCAGAAGAGGGTCAGTTTTCTTTGGTTATACTTCCAATTTCCTTGCAGCTCTTACTTCCACTTAGGTTGAGTGTCTTGCAAGATGAACATAATTAATGGATCCTATCGTCAAGTATTTAAAACACCCAAGCATTTAAAACGAAAAGGTTGGTTGGAAGAGGTGGAGTAATGCCTACTGGGCATTGACAGAGTAGGGGGTTAAGGGGATCAGGTATGGAGATGAGGTGAAAATTCTCATCCCTTAAAAAAAGGTCATTTCACATAACCTGTTAGACCTGCTTGTGATGGGAGATCTCTCTTTCCTTTTTTCGCCCCCATGTCACCACCCTTATGTTTAAATCCAGGTCAACTTAATATCAATTCGAAGGAACATGAAAGTAATTCTCACTTCTCCCAAAAACTAGTATTCTGTTGTGGACCTAACACCTTTTCTAACAAATTGTGATTCCAGATGGCACAGTTCACCCAATTTAGTAAGTACCACTGGCAGAGGTCCTAAGTGTTTAGTCTCGCCACACACTTCAACAGAATCTTTCAAGTGGAAAGTGAATCAGAACCTAAATTAAATGAATACAACTCTTAGCCTTTAGTAGTTCACACAATTCTAAAATTCATTTGTTGGTAAGGAATAATATTCACTCCACATCAAGTTGAAATGTGGAATAGCCCTTAAAATTCATTTTATTTATTTTTAAGGGAGTCCTTCCTGTGCCTGAATTTTACAATCATTAGATAGTTTCGGCCATCTCGTAGGATGCATGTTGTCAAGGTGAAAATGGAAGAGAAGAGAAGGGTGGAGGAGAAAACTACCTCAAAGTCCAAATGCTTTCTTGCACATCTACTCTGCGTGATAAGAGTGGTTGCTATAGGTTGATGCTCAACATGAAATAGTCTAATTACAAACGAATCTTTTGAAGGATACAGTTGATTCACATGGTCAACCTAGACTATCTTGTGAAGAGGTCTAGTTGAATGACTTTTAGGGCATCAAACAGAAATTGTTCTGGGAACTGGCCAAGATTAGTACCTTATTGGTTCAGATTATTTCACATGTTTTTGATCAAATATTATTTCATCAGATTAGTATATCACAATAGTCTATGGTCAATACATTAAAAGTTCCTCCTGACCTTGGTAGACACTAGACGGTACATGTTGTTGGTGGGAGGTAGCAGGTAATTCGTGGAATTAGTCGAGGTGCGCGGAAGCTGTCCTGGACACCACTGTCATAAAAAAAAATTACATAAAAAGTTCCATTTTCTTGACTCTAGACAGGCAGTACTGCAACCAAACTTGTCAGTTTTGTTGAACTTAAATAGTAATCCTTCTACATACTCAGATTAGATTTTGATAATCAACACCAAAAATGCACTGAGAAATGAAACAGGCAAAGAGAAACCATATACAATTATTAGGACATTTGTGAGCTCCGTACTCTCCATTTCAGCATCTCTTTGATATTTTGGAGTATTGAATTGCTTCTTCGTTTCCTTTCCTCTTACTTTTGGATATTCATTCCTATCGTTTAGGATATTGTGGAGAAAGAAGCCCCAGGTTTGATGAAAGAAGCAGAGAAGTTTCTAATATTGAACAACATTGATCGCCTGTGGAAAGAACACTTGCAAGCACTCAAGTTTGTCCAGCAGGCTGTGGGGTTACGAGGTTACGCACAAAGGGATCCACTAATAGAATACAAACTTGAAGGGTACAACCTTTTCATTGAGATGATGGCACAGATCAGGAGAAATGTCATATATGCTGTTTATCAAGTTAGTATCCTGACTTTTGAGATCTTCCAATCTTCAAGAAATTTTGTAGAGGATGCAATATTTTCGTTCACTCCTCCCACTTAACCAAATTTATATACCTGATTTTTATTATTTGTTTTCTTTTGTCAGTTTAAACCAGTCATGGTGAAGCCTCAAGACCAGAAAAAGAGTGACAAGGTGGACAAAGCCAACACAAATGGGAGGGGTAGTAATGGTGCTACCAATCCATCTCCATCAGCTATTAGCTCACAGTCTAGTGCCTAAGGCATTGTTCTGGAACCGACAGTTTTGGGGAGAGCAGAAGACATATGCGATAGATTCTTTCACCAACACATAATTCTGAAGTGCAGAGCAACCCAGATGTCACTTGCAACTGGAAATATCAAATAAGGTACCCACGGGACCGATACATTGTGAATCAAACAGCCTAATCTCAGCTTAGATTAAGATATGAAATTCAGTAGGCCTCTGCAACGTGGTATCGTTCAGCATGATTCCTTGATGTACATGTCATTGTAAAGAAGATAAAAGCTTCTTGAAATTACATATTACTTCACTTTTACAAGGTTTGTAATCAAAAACTAGATACACCTTCACAATACACTATTGATCAATGTCTCTGTATGAAGCCTCATTGCAATAGTCATTCAAAATTGTGGAGTATTTCAGTGCTGATAAATTGATTAAACTTGTTTCCTTTATCCTGCATGGAGCATACCATATCACACATTTGAAGTTGGAAAAGTCCAGTTCAATATCCACAGGAACAAAGAAGCTGAATTCCCTTACCTTAACACCAATGGCAATTGCAGTTTTAAGTTTAACCAGTTCACCCAATCTCAAAGAACCTCTTTTCTTGTCTTTGACGAATACAACTGGTACCTTCTTTGAACTAGCCAAGCTTTCCACATGTTTGGTCAGCAACCGCGGATGACAATCAGATGCTATTAGTATAACCTACATATCCACAATGTCAAAGAGGTTTAACAAATTAATGCATCATACCAAAGAACATGCTATCCTGTAGATACAGAAAACATGTAGGCATTGAATTGGAAGAATACAGAACTACAATGTAGAATTGACACTTTGAAGCTCAATCATATAGATCCAACAGGAATTTTTAAGGCAGGTTGAAACCAAATGAAAGTGAGGATGCAAAAAGTTCATGAGCAGGCGAGCTAAAAACCTGAAGTCGAGTTGAATGCATTTTAAGGGATAGTGATGAGCGTTCATTAGCAGGAATGGGGGGCATTCTCTCAAGCACCCGCGTTACTTCATTCACCCCTACTGAAAACTGTTGCTGCATAAATATCAGATCGGCAACTTGAGTATGAGATGAAAATTAGCATCCTATATAATGGTAAACCGAAAAAAAAAAAAGAACTTATCCTTTTGATATAAAAAAAGTTAACTGTGAGTAATAAGGTCTATATGAAAGTCGAAAAAACATGAGGTCTCGAATTCAAATTTTAGTGTAGATAGAAAATTTCTTAATTGCGAGTGATACTTCTTTCATAACCATTGATAATTCATCTTCTTCCTTGAGTGGTGGACCACAATTGGGGCTTGAACTATACAGCTCAAAAATAAACTCGGTAGGAGGGTAGGAACCAACCTTAAGCCAAAATTTCTCAGGTAAAGATATGTCGGATTTTCTGGCTGTGGCTATCTCCCTGCGGCGGGGCATCGTTAATATCTTGCGGCAGAGAAAAAAAAAAGCGACAAGTTGAGAAATACGAACGACGGATAAATTTACCTCTTAATCGCCGTGAGGAGACGGTCCAGAACTTCACCTTCATAGCAACTGGATTTATATTTATTGGTACATAAAAACCGCAGCGATTAACCAATTGACTACTCTCAATCGAAAAAAAAAAGAGAAGAGAATAATGATAACGAGGTTTACATTGTCGGTTGCCGGAAAGAATGGCGGCTAACGGAGACTTTCTTCTCCTCTTCTCCTGTGACTATGGTTGTAGAAGCAGCCATTGGCATACTCATCTTCCTAACTCTCGCCCCCTCAGTTGCCGCCTACAGAAAATTCAGCTGCTATTTGTTGGACCATGGGCTTTGCTTTTGGATCCCACAAGGGAAAGTTTAAGGGAACTTTCACTTATAGTCACTCAAAAATAGTCTAATTACTCTTCATAGCTATAGTTTGATAATTACAATTCGTAGCTACATGTTATATGGAAGAGAGAGGCGAGCGAGACTGGGAGAGAGAGAGGAGAGAGGCGAGAGAGAGGGGGCAAAGAGTGGAGAAAGGTGAATTGTATATGTATATAGGTTAGATAATTGTATATTATACATATATATTTGTATATATGGCAAGAGAGATTGGGAGAAGGAGGAGAGAGGCGAGCGAGATTGGGAGAGGGAGGAGAGAGGCGAGAGAGAGAGGGCAGAGTGGGGAGAGAGGTGAATTGTATGTGTATATATGTTAGATAATTGTATATTATACATATGCAATTGTATATATAGCAAGCGAGATTGGGAGAGGGAGGAGAGAGGCGAGCGAGATTGGGAGAGAGAGGAGAGAGGCGAGCGAGAGAGGGCAGAGAGTGGGAGAGAGGTGAATTGTATATGTATATAGGTTAGATAATTGTATATTTACATAGTATTTGTATATTCTGACGAATTATACATATACAAACATGACTAATTATACAAACTCGAAGTCAATCCGCGTAATTAATGTATAATGTTAGTTGTGAGTGGTAATTATAGCAAACTATAGCTATGATGAGTAATTAAGTAGTATAAGTTTGCTTAATTGCGTAATTTTCCCAAAGTTTAATCATTTGGGGCATAATATATAGATATGTCTTTTAATTTAGTTTCAATTGTTATCTAAGTTTTTCAACTTTTAATGTGCATAATTAAACACTTAAGTTTATATAAAATTAGACAATTAAACACATGTGACCTAGATCGGCATGTAAGATACATGTGTTTACTTATTTAATTTTGAAAAAATACATAATTACCCCATTAAAGTAAAAGACCTATTTTTTTAAAAAGACACTTCAACTTTGTGGGGGTCCTAGTACCCCTTAAACAATTTTAAAATGTTGTAAATATCCCATTTTTCAGCCACCCTCAATTGCAAGAAAAGAAGTGTAATCATGCACCAGTTATTATCTGTCATGTGTTTATTTTAATTTTTAATTTTATTTTCATTTTTGTTTTTTCTTATTTTATTAACTTTATTTTCTTTTTCTTTTTCTCTTTCTTCATTACCCTCTGATCTTCTTCAGTCCTTTATCACCAAGAATCCTCTACGTAGACGCCATCTTCGTCAATCCTCCGGAGTAGTCTTTATCACGTCACTATTATAATACCATTTTCACCATTAATATCATCAAATTATTGTTAAATCAAAAATAAAATTACTAATGAATTATAAGTTGAAAATTAATAATCACTTCCAATCTACCATCTCTTTTTCAAAATTATAACAATTATGCAGCGGAAATCCATTACGATGAAGGTAATGGAATTCTATAATACTCTCAAATCGAAGAAATTTCTTTATTTACATGCAAAAGAACTGAATAACAATTTATTTATTTAAAAAAGGAACAATGTTATCAAGGAGGCTTACAATTATTATTATTTTGGAAAAAAATAAGGGCAAAAGAAGGAAAAAGAACAAAGAGAAGCAAGAAGACAAGGAAAAAAATGAGCGAAGAAAATGGGTCTTCTAAGTTGAAGAAGATACAAAAGAGGTAGTTGGTTCTTTTGAAATTTGGGAAAGAAGATAACAAAAATAAAGAATTGAGAAAGTACAATAAAATAAATAAAAGAAAAAAAAATTCTAATAAAATAAATGCTTAAATAAATATTTATTTACTTTTGGTTCAGCTCACTCTCTGAACTACATAATAATGGGGTAATAGGACCCCTAATAAGTTGAAGTGTCTTTTTAAAAAAACATGTCTTACTTTAATGAGGTAATTAAGTGTCTACTTGTACATATTTAAAGTTGAAGACATAAATATTAATTGAAACCAAATTAAAACACATGTACCAAAATATTTATATTTGTTAGACAATAGATACACTAATTATATATTTTTTTGACTACTTTTTTTTGTTTTACTAAAGTTAATTTCTTCCATAAAAAAATTGCACACAATGAATTTGCTCGTTATATACCTTTTGAACATACAATTTACATAATTGCATGTCCGATCGGAGGTTATACAACAATAGAAGTGTAGTTTAATCAAATTATTAAGGTATACTAATGTAAGTTGTATACTCATAGACACCCAGGGTAAATTTCCCCCTAAAAAAGGTTCTTTGGTTTATAGTCATTGATTAATTGTATATTTGTAGTCATTTACTTATTTAGTTTTATCAATTGTACTCTTTCTATACTAGCCCAATCAAATATAATTACTTTATTATTTATGTTCAAACATTTGGATAGATTTTTAAAATTAAATCATAAGGAGTTTCACAACAAATAGTATGTGAATTTAGGGGTGTTTACGATTTGGATAAAAATCAATTCAAACCGGATTAAATATATCAATTTTATTTGGGTTTGGTTTGATTTGATTTGATTTTGGATTTTTAAAAACATACAGTATTTGATTTGATTGCAATTTTGTTAGAAAAAAACTGAATAAATAACCAAACCAATAAATTATATACATATATATTATTATTATACATACATAACATATTATTTTTATAAAACAATTTTAAAGATCTAATATATGCTTTCATCAAAATTTATTTATAATTTAATTATGAAAGCAAAACTATCCAAAGTGAAAATAGTGAATTCATAGTAAACTCAATGATCAAAAGTTTTATAAAATCAATCATTCTAACTATTTTTCATTTTGAATAAATTGTTGTCAATTTTTCATATTTGAATGATTATTGTGTATGAATCAAATCCAATAACAATGAGATTGATAAATGTATATTATATTTTTGGTTTGGATAATTTTAAAATGATTTTGGACCAATAATCAATCCAAACTACCCCATGATACATTAAATTGAATGATTGCTGCCTATTGTCTATTTTACTACAAATTCCATATAATTCATTCAACAAAATTTTTAATGTGTAGTAAGTAAGAGCATCAACAATAAAAACAAAGTCAATTTACACCCTAAGTAGTGCATCTAGCTTCAATTGTGAGCAAGAAACACACCAACAAAATTGCAAGATCTTTGATTGAAGAAAACAAAGCACAAATTCCATTAACCAGATTCGAAAATGATAGTAAACATACTTCAACTGAACTGAAATCATCTATTAGATTTACACAACTAACCCTACCATTCCAACAACAGATGCAAACAAGAAACAGTAAAACAGATAAAACACTAACAACTTTCTTCTACCTATGCCCTTTCTCCACGAATCCTCCTAGCAAGCTGGATATCCTTAGGCATAATCGTAACCCTCTTAGCATGAATAGCACACAGATTAGTATCTTCAAACACTCCAACAAGGTACGCCTCAGCAGCCTCTTGTAGAGCAGCAACAGCACTGCTCTGAAACCTCAGATCCGTTTTGAAATCCTGAGCGATCTCCCTCACCAGCCTCTGAAACGGCAACTTCCTGATCAACAACTCCGTCGACTTCTGATACTTCCTGATTTCTCTTAAAGCCACAGTTCCTGGACGGAAACGGTGAGGCTTTTTCACACCTCCGGTCGCCGGAGCAGATTTTCTAGCAGCCTTAGTAGCTAGTTGCTTCCTTGGTGCCTTACCACCGGTGGATTTGCGAGCTGTTTGCTTAGTACGAGCCATTTTTAGTGTATATTGAGAAAAGTTGAAGATGTTAAACAATGGTGAAATTTGAGTGATGGGTAATGGGGGATTTTATACAGAGAGATGGAGGGCGGGAAATTTGGAAATTTTGGAGAATTTTTAATTTTTTTGGCGCTAAAGTGGTTGAGAGTGAATACAGACCGTTGATTTAGATTTTGTGTTAACGGTGAAGATTGGAGAAGAGATGGATTGCTCGGATAGCGATCTATGTCACACTAAAGTGACAAATGTGTAATTGCCACGTGGATATCAAAGGTAGTAACTCCGTAATTGTTTTCTTTTACTTATTTTTTAATTTTCTCAATTCTTTTTAGCCACAATTTTGCTACCACGTTTTTAGGTGGTTATTTTATTCACTTGAAAAAATGGCATTAGTTTGTGAATAATTTGTTGAAATTATATAAAAAGAATTTCCATAGATAGAATTTATGGCCAAATTTTGAGGATGATTAGCAATAATTGTACAGTTACCAGTTCTAATGGATCGCATAATTATGATGAATTTGTTATAAAATCTTAATGGTCTCTATAATTTGTTAGGTTCACCAAAATGCTTTTTGCTTCAAAAGTAACCAATACCACTTAATCTTTCAAATGGATCGCATAATTATGATATTATATATGTTTTTATTTCAAATCTATTTTTCTAGCTTTTTGAGATGTTGTTAATAATTTTTGTGTAGTCAATTTCTTCTAATAATTCTTTTTCAATAGATAATATAATCAAACCACTTAATCTTTCTTGAGACATGGTTGATCTTAAATAAAATTTTATTATTTTTAATTTTGAAAAACTTCTTTCTGCTGGGGCAACTGTTACAAGAATTGTTAACATTATTCTATAAGCAATGTAAGTATTTGAAAAAGAATCAAGTCTTTTTATTTGATCGAGTATCTCAATTAGAGTATTGTCTTCTACTTGTATGATTCCCCTTAACACTTTTAATTCAGAAAATAAGTCTAGATCATCAATATCTGAGTGAATATTATGTTTTAAGGAACATTCAAGATTAAGACAATATTTTTTAAAATTTGCATTATCTAATGATTTCATTTTTTTCCCACTGAATAGAAACCCAAAAATATTTTCATATACTTCAAATTGTTCAAATCTATTTTGAAGTGAAAAGATGGTTTGGTCTACTATGTATAAGAAGTAATCAACTCTAAATGATTCTTCAAGAGATCTTGTGATTTCATTATCAACATTCTCATCAAATTGTTTTTTTCTATAAATTACACGTTTCTTACAAAATTCAAGTTCTATATTCATCTCTAATGCAATTTCCTTAGCTGAAATCATAGCACTTGTAAATCATTCTTCTCTATATGTGTTAAAAAAAGAAACTAAACCTCTTAATTGATCTATAGCGACATCAAAATGCATATCTTTTGATTGTAAACTTTTGCTAATTGAATTTACAGCAAATAATACATCATACCAAATAGTCATATCCAACAAAAATTTAAGATTTTCAAGCTCAAAAATTGCTAAACAATTAGCTTCACTTTTAATTTTTGGATCACTAACTTTTTCTAATTTAAATAAAGCATCTCTTATTTTTGGAGTTTGAAACCTTGTTGCTTTAACACTTTCAATATGACTTTCCCATCGTGTTTCTAACAATGATTTAAGAGTTAAATTAGGTACACTATCTTTTAAAATTTTCCACCGCTTAGTAGACGAAGAAAATAGTGAATATATACGTTGTACTACTCTAAAGAATGATATAGCTTTCGTACAAGAATTAACCATATCACAAAGTACCAAATTTAGATTATGACAACCACATTGTGTATAAAATGATCTAGGATTTATATCAAGAAGTCTTTTTTGCACTCCTTGGTGTTTTCCCTTCATATTAGACCCGTTGTCATATCCTTGTCCTCTTAAATTATCAATATCAAGTCCAATACATTTTATTTCATCTAAAATAACTTCAAAAAAGACCTTTTCCCCTTGTATCATCCATTTTTAAGAATTCTAAGCATTAATCGATCGGTTACATTTATTGGAGTTGCCGAAATATCTACACTCCGTACTATAAAAGACATTTGGTCTTGATGACTTGTATCTGGCGTGCAATCAAGTATGATAGAGAAATACTTTGTTTTTATAAATTTTTCAATAATCTTGTTCTTAATTTCACTTGCCAATAAATTTATTAATTCATTTTGTATATTATGTCCAAGATAATGATTATGAATTTCATCATGTTTGATTCTTCGAATATGTTTTTGCATGATTGGATCAAATTCTGCAATCATTTCAAGAAGACTCAAGAAGTTTCCGTTATTTTCTTGATAGATTTTTTCATTTCCCCCCCTAAACGCCAAATTATTTTTTCCAAGAGTTTTTATGACAAAAATAATTCTTGACAATACATTTTTCCAATGTTCTCTATCTCTATTAATTTGGTCTTGAATGTTTTTATCGATTATTTTATTATTACGCAATATAAATTCTATATCACTCCATGAACTCATATTAATAATATGTTGGTTAGTTGTTTCATGAGTTCTAAGCTTAGTAGTAAAGATTTTTCCAATCTCTACTACCTTCATTAGCTAACTTATTATTCTTTGCATTAAAGGTCGTATTAAATAACTTACAACAAAAACAAAATACCTCATTCAAATCTTTGGAATAAACTAACCATCTTCTTTCATGTCTTACTCCATTTGCCAACTTTTGAAAATAATATGTAGTAGAAAAGTGCCTTAAAATTTATCCTTTGGAAAACATGTGTCGGTAATTCTAATTGGTCCCTTTTCTACTAATAAGTAACTTTGTATCAACAATATTCCATTGACTAGGATCATAGATATTTTTAGGAGTATGATTATTTAATTCATTTATAAGTTCTTGATTTTCTTGGGAAACTACATCCGACTTTTCACTAATTTCCTCTCCTATTCTTTTTGATTTATAGCATTATCTAACTCAACTTCAATTACGTTAGTGACTTGTTCTTCTAAAGAGCATTCCCCTATCTTTTTTTATTTAATTTTAACACTGTTTTCCAAAAATTTATCAAAAGCACCTTTTTGAGATTTTATCAAGTTACCGACTTTTCTTTTTCTTTTAAGTTTTGAATGACCGGATTCATATTTTCTAGTTGACATATTAAAATCTAACAAATATTTTAAACACTATTTACAACATCAAATAAAATATAATAAACATAAGACACAAAACAAAAGTAATATTAGAAATTAAAATGATATTACTGGATTCAAGAACTATGAAGACTTGATTTTCGAAAAGGAATTGGACTGCTGCGAATATTTTTCTCCAAATTTAAAACATAAACTATATTTTTTAAAAATTGAAATTATCAATAAAACAAGTAAATTCTTAAGTTTTGAATAGGAAAGAGATGTAAGATTAGAAGAGAGAAAGAGAGAAGGATAGGGTATATAGAAATAAAATTAGAAAAAGAATAAGGTAAAAAAAAAAAAAAAAAACTTGTACAATAAAAAAAAAGTACACATTGAAAAGGTAAAAAGTAATAGTCATATCAAGTCACCTTATTAATGTCGTTTTGATTTGGAGTATTAGTTCTATTTTATTTTATTTTTAGTTTAATTCTACGCAATCTATATTACCTTAAAAGCATGAACTCCCAAACTTGAATGTTAAATTACTATAATTTTCCCAATTAAAAATAATCAATTTATTTTATTTATTAATTTAAAATATTAAAAGTAAATACCTTTTCACATTAAAGGGTTGTGACTTTTTTGACGGGTTGTGACTTTTTCGATGAGTTGTGACTTTTCTGAAAGGTTGTGATTTTTCCAAAGAGTTGTTACTTTTCCAAGGGTTGTGCCTTTTCCGATGAGTTGTAACTTTGCCAAAAGGTTGTGACTTTTTCGAAAGGTTGAAACTTTTTTAATAAGGCACAATTAACACCTATTCATACTACTATTTGTTAGCTATAAATAGAGGGTTTTCTCTCACTTTTAAACTACGATTTTTTTAAGTTTTCTATTCTTCTTCTTCTTAAAAAACCTCAAGGGTTATTTGGAACAGTTGATTAAGTTAAAAATTCAACGAAATTCGAGGTAACATATAAGAAAGAGTCCGTGAACAAATTGTAGCAAATCATTCATCAATTCACACTCATATTTTTTCTTACGATTATCATGAGTTAATAGTGATGAAAAGTTGTGGGAAAGACAATAATAATAAATAAATGTGAAAAAAGTCACATGATTTGGGTAAGATATTTCTTCTTTGTTTTTTCATTTTTTATTCTTTCAAACAAAGGAGTTTCTTTCTAATTTTACTAAAACAACGGGCATCAACATAGTCTATTGAATTATTAGTTTTGATGTTATATCCACTATTTCAAAAATAGATTTTCACTTTTACTTATAATATGATCATATAATCATGATAATAATTATATTATTTTTTAATACATATGTAAGTAAAAATTAACGGAGAAAGTAACGTGTTGGTAGGAAGATATTTCAATCAAATGGAACAATATAGTGAATGTAGCATGAACATATATTTTTGTCTTCCTTCTCCATTGGCTATGTATTGTTCCATATATGTATATTTTTTTTATATTTTTAATAAGTATGCAATTTTTTAAGTATGAATTTCTTGTTATTTTGTGATCATTTTAATTTTAGAAAATGTTATGTCACAAGATATACTCCTTGATAGATATATAAAAATAGATAAGAAAATAGTGATTGGTCATAAAAAATTCTTAAATCAAATTAAGGAATCTATAAATAACACTTTAAATTTTATTCATCAATTAATTTTTATTATTAAAAAAGGTAAATATTTTATAGCACGATAAAACTTCTATAAGATACTAGATACTTTCATTAGACAACAACTATATGATATGTATGCGGCAGAAAAAATGAAAAGACTACAATTCTACAAAGATAAGGTAGAAATTTAATGAAATGAAATATTTTTCACCAAAGGTGATGTTCATATATTAAACTTAAATTATGCTACTAAATATATATATATATATATATATACAAAGTGTTGGTCAAGCTAAATATTTGACATACACTCAAGCCTCTATTTAACCATCATTCGTTATAACAACAAAGTACCCTTTTTTTTGTAAAACTACCTCTCTATAATAGTCTTACTCAAATATTAATTGAGTAATAATATTTTGTAAAAAATAAATTACGTATAAAGATAAAATATTGAAATATTTATGGTAATCCTCATTAGTGCCATGCACATACTAAATTTCAAGTGTGAATTTTTAAGATAATAATTATACTTAAATGGTGTCCATCATTTATTTTCGTAACCTCAAGAAGAAAGGCTATTGATATTTTTTTAAAAATAAATTTGTTGGTTAGATTTTTTTACAAAATTGAGTGAAGTAAAAATACTACTACTAAAGAAATGTCACTTTCTCACCATATTTAAATTCTGAATGTATTTTGAAATGTTTAAATGATATCTGGTCAATATGATCTCAAAATACAAGTAACTCTATGAAAATATGTATTAATCATTTAAAAATATTGGTCCTATGTTCTTTCAATTATAATTATTTACTAAAAACATTAATTTAAATTCTGAATGTATTTTGAAATGTTTAAATGATAACTAGTCAATATGATCTCAAAATACAAGTAACTCTATGAAAATATGTATTAATCATTTAAAAATATTGGTCCTATGTTCTTTCAATTATAATTATTTATTAAACACATTAATTTAGTAATATTAATTCTATTTTACAACATTGTATACTATACATGCGATACACACGTGCAACGCACGTGCCGTGAAACTAGTAAACTAAAAAATGGGACCGCCTAAAATTGGGGGCCTAAGGCCAAAGTCTTTTTTTCAACCCTTACCAGCCGCCCCTCAATTTCCTACCAACTAAATCCAAATCCTTAAGGATATTATGCAATATAAGCTCAGTGAAACAAATTACCTATGCAATTACAACCACAAAAGTCGGAATTTTTCTCTCCAGGAATTTAAATTTTTTAAACTTTTGTTAGTGAGACCAAAAATTAAATGGAGAAAGGGTCACATTTGCCCTTCTACTATGTGAAAAGGATTATGCGCACCCAATCCAATGTAGTAGAAAAGGATTATGCGCACCCAATCCAATGTGCAACTGACATTTTAATGAGGTGAACATCATGTGACATGCCACCTAAGTTCATCACGTGAGAGTGTTTGTAGTTATCTCTATTTAAAAAATTCAAATGCGACGAGAACAAAGTAAAGCACATCTCTCGATTAATTAATAGAATTTTCAGGTAAATTACAAGGGCAACAATAATCCTCAAAAAGTAAAGCACAGTCTATATTTTTCAATTCCACTTTGTTGGGGAACATATATAAACAAGATATTGCAGGCAGCATTATCATACATATGTTGTGTTCGTTATGATGATGAAGTCAACTTGTGCGACAATATTAGTAACATAAATGCTATTACAAATAAATTAAAAGAAGAAAAATGTACTCAAAGCAGCCCCTCAATTTGTTGATGTTAGAAATTTGAGAGTGTCGCCACCTCCGATCCACCAGTGATGTTATCTGGGCGATGCTGCAGTTTCATTTTCTTTCTTCAAGGCAGAGAATAATACCTGCCTTGAAATGTAAGTCTCAAGTTCCTTGGAGACTTGCGTTAACTTCAAGTCGAAATTTCCTTTATATCTATGCTTTGGTGATGGGGATGGTACAGTAGTATTACCACTACGAGGTGTAGGGACAACTGTAGGAGAATAGCAATGTCTTCGCCTGGGACTAGAAAGCTGCATTGGTGATCCCCCGCTTAACCTCCCTTTTGTGATGATCACTTCTTTCGATAAAGCAAGTTCCCTACTGCTAGCCACAGATAAGGGAACTCTATTAGTGTCCAAATTCATCAGTGGTCCACTTCTTGTTTCTAGTGGTAGCGGCTTCAAAGGGTCTACTATTCCCTTCTGCTTGATGAGCCGTTCCTTTGCCTTTTCAGCTGCTTGCAGTGCTTTCTCTCTACTCATACTTATAAGTTTCCAAGGGTCAATGTTAGCTCGAAAACCTCGCTTTTCTTTCAATGTGGATGATTCTCCATCGATTTTTATAGATACTGTCTCCATATTCTGATAGAAATATTGCAAAATTCAACTTACAAGATCAAAGAGAAATATCCAGTTTTGATTGATTTAAGTACGCAAAAGAATTGAGGCAAAGTTTTTGAGGTGAAAAATGTGCATATATACCTGATTCATTCTTTTTTCTCTGCATGTAAGTCTTGAAACAAGTGACGGCTTCTCAGGTGAATCAAAGTCAATACTCTCATCAGAGGAGGAATCTGAATCTTCTGATGACTCCAAAAGCTCCATAGACTGGTTCTCCTCTCTCATTGCCAAGATATAATCATAAGTTCTCATTCCCTGCCAAGAGAACCATAGTTTATCTTAAGCTGTGAAACCAAGAAACTTAACAGAGAATGTTGGGCAAACTCGTGTGTCGAGTTTCTTATGTTCTCAGTAATCTACAGGCCTCCAATGTGTTTTCCCTCAGCACAAACTGGTTACAGCAGCTCTAACTATGAAGATAAGCAGATGATGAACCTTAGTTTAGGATTCCTAACACTGTAGCAACTAGCAATAGTAGCTCCAAGATGAGCTGCTTTAGGATTTTTACACCAACATACATAGTACTTTAAGGTGTTCTTTTAGAAATTGCAGCCCTGGTTCCACACTAAAGCTTGCAACAACACAACTTCCTATATCCACTTATCTTTCAGGAGTATATTGCAATCAACTGGCTCATTTTTTTGTTTTCCTATTTCCCATACATAAATAAGCTTGCTTTTACTTCTCAGTTATTACATTCATAGTAAGCCTACTTACTATCTTACATTAGTTGAAAGGAAAAGAAAGAAACATGTGGGAATTTCACACAAAACTCTCAACGAAAAGTTATTTTGTACATATGTTACAAGGTTTCCGTTGCGCTTACTGTTAAGCAAAAACCAGAACTTTTTGTTTGTGATGCTATTCCTGCTTTCTATCCACAAAATCAAATCCAAAAGATTTGTTATGCTTTTTACGGTTGCACTGCACCAAATCATTGGGAAAAAGGGGGGCAATCATACCTTCCGGATGAGAACTATATGAAATAAGAAAAGCTGTCCCAGCGCTGCTGCACAATACGATGTCATGAAAAATAAGATTACCTGCAAAAATATGCATTGAAAGATGAACAACTGATGAAACTGTACATTGAAAGATGAACAACTGATAAAACTGAGGGAGATATAGTGGAGAAAGCAAGCAAAGAATCATACACAAATAGTTGCCAGAACTCCTCTAGGGAACTTGGCACTGAATCTTCTCTGAATCTCTAGCTCAATGCTCCTTTTGTTGGCAAAGCACCTTACAAATATTGCAGCAGCTGTCCCTCCTTCAATAAGTAGCTGTTTCAGTAAGAAATTTGTTAGCTGCTTAAGATGCAAACTCAATAGGGATATCGAAAAAAGAAAGAGAGAGCAAGAGAGAAAGTGGGAGTAACCATTATCAAGAGGAATATCATTAGAAAAATGAAGCTGGTATAGTTCTTCTTCCCGACACAATTGTTTAACCACTGCAACAACTCAAAAACAAAGATCCTGTCAGTTTGAGTTTAGGTGTACCTTAATATACAACGCAGCAGAGAATGAGACCCTATCTCCTTACTCTGCAGTGGTGATCAAATCCCTCCACACATCGATTGCAGGTCCTACAGTGTTTGCTACGCTTTTTAACCTGCAAAGGTGATCAAGAAAGACAATTTCATATAGCTATCAGCTATTAATATCGGCATAATAATTTCATATAGTTGTTACTTTTTTTGTTTTTTAGCTTCATATAGTTGATTGTGTGGTAGTGGTAAGGTCTGCGTACATACTACCCTCCCTAGACCTCACTTCATGGAATTTCACTAGGTATGTTATTGTTGTAATTTCATATAGTTGTCAACTATTAGAATCTGCATAATCTCGCTTCACCACATTCTCATTGTGTGTGCCAGATGTAGAGCTAGTTGCACATTTTTGGCAAGAATGATTTCTTTTTTTTGGTTTTGCATGAACTGTTCAATATCCTTGGCATAGGGAAGTAGATTTGTTCCTTGACATGAGGGAAGATTTTAGTGCAATGGGAAAAGAGGTTTAAAACTTATTTAGGTCACAATTTCAAATCCCAGCTATCACTTTCTAGTTGAATCCCCTTGTATAAATTCTTGGCTTTGCCATTGGTGTGTGCAAGCAGATAGTGAAAGAAAAAACATATACCTAGTAAGTTCAACAAATTCAATTAGCAAAATGTAACGAGAAATGCAGCTGCAAACCTCAAAATCACAAAGCGAACAAAACGAAATGTCATCATCTTTTGTCTGTTGCGCAACCAAATCATCTTTGACGAGTAGTGGAAATGTGAGCAAAGGCTCCAAATGAAGATTACTCTTCAAAGGATCCAGGTACTTTCTCCTTATAAATGTCTTAAGCACTCTGCGCTCAATTCTCCTAAGAAATCTCACAACAATCTGTCCCAATACAAATCCATAATTAAGATTCGAAAAAGCAGTGCGAGTGCTTTTCCTCCTCATCCTGAACCTCGTCTTATCAGTTGGATCGATAGCCGCACACCTTACAAACAGAAATGCAGCAGAAAGTGCCTACATACAAGTAAATCACACATCCAAAATTCAATTTTCCGCCTCGAATACAGTTAAGCGATTATACTGAGCTACCATATCACTAGTGAAAGTTAAAATTACCACAAAGGAGAAAACAGAGGTGACAGTGATCTCAACAACCCTATTACCGAGCAGAAGACCGATGAAGGTGTAAAAAAATACTAAGAGGAAACAGAACACCGATATGCCCACAATCTGCAGTTTAACACCAGTTCAAAACAAGTAAACTCAGAAAAAAATAAAATAAAAAAATAGCAGAATCAGAATCGGCTGAAACGACGAACCTGCAATGTGTGAAGAGGACGTTGCCATCCATGGCGTCTCATGTTTGTTGAGTTCGTCTTCGTTTCTGTGAGAGTTCTCTCTATGAGAGATGAATTAGGCAGAGATTTTGAGTGTTTCCAACGGTACACATTGTTCGGTGCTGTATTTCAAATTTTGAAACGAGATGCCCCTTTTTTGCTTCTTTTTGGGCCGCTTTTTAACCCAATCCAACTTACCATTTTATGTGGTTGACCGTCCGATATAAGTCATGGCTCATGGGTGTAAATGATTTTCTAAAAATACATTTGATTGACTTAAATTTTTTTATTAGTATTAGATTTCTTAAAATAAAATTATACTAATTATGTAGGTTTTAAAATTTTATAAAGATAAATTAATCAACTATTGAAAATCCTACCAAATAAATTTATTTGTGAAAATTATATTTTGCATATTATATTTAAAAATAATGAAATATTAGAATTTTTCGCATTAATTTGTGATTGTGAATCGATTGCAAGTTAACATGTAATTAACATTCAAAGTTCCAACTTTCGAAATCTAATATGCTACTCCTATTGAAACGAAATCAGTTCTAGTATCTTGGTGTAACGACCCCTTCCGGTAGCTATGGAAAGGCCAATAGTGAAAAAAGTGGGACAAAATACTTTTTGGGTAGAGATTTGAAAATTTTAAGATAGGCCAGTCCCAACACGGAATCTGAGTAAGTCGGGGTCTAGAACGGGATGGTTGGGGTGATATGTCTAAGCTTGGATCACCTTTTTCCAACTCTGCCCTTAATTATAGTGTAGTTCAATTGAAAAATTATGTAGACTTTTGGTATTCTTGGTATAATAGGGTTATATTAGTCAAATTACTCCTTCTATTAAATTTTCCTTGAGGGGTGTGCATGACCTTACCCTGACAAACAATTGTGGACGGAGGGAGTATAATCTTTTACATTTGGTCTTGGAATGAATAATTTCCCAAAGAATTCAAAATAATTCCAAGGCAAAACATATTTAACCAAGCCTTATAATATATCTACTGGCAAAGCAGGCAGCTAATTATGCCCAATATGTTAGATTTTCTTACAATTAACAGATACTCGAACTCTAAACTTATTGTTCCTTAACAAGAACATTTTGTCTCAAGGAAATCAGAACCAAGATTACAACAAAAACGACTGAAATCAAGCATACATCATTTACCAAAGCTAAAATAACTCTAATCAGCAAAACTTTTAGGCACATGCCAATATTCCAAAGGCATAATGGAATTACTAACAAGGTTTGGACCCAACAGTACCTCCCCAAGAGGAGGTTTCATTTGTATGCATACTGAGACAGAAATCCAGTTACCTCAGATGCTATTTCATAAGCACCTTCAACACACCTTCCCAATGCTACACCAGACACATAATTACCCCCAAGGAATAGCCCGTCAAGCCCATTATCACTTAGAGCAGCTTTAGCAGTACCTAGTGTATCCAGATGTCCGACCAAAAACTGTGGGATAGCTTGTGGCCATACTCGCACACCTGTAACAAAGGGATCTTGTGCTTTGGGTTTTATAAGCATCTTTCTGAGGTCACGGTCAACCGCTTCCACAAGTTGGCTCTCCGTCTGCAAGAGGAATGAGGTATTAGAGCTGGAAACAATTTATTCAAGGCCCTGAAGCATAAAGAATAGCCGCCAAATGTTTCATATAAATACTATAAAAGAAAAAATACTATGGAAAAAGCACAAAAGGCAGCATTCATCTAAATCAAGTGAACATAAGAAAAGTAAGACAATATAATGAGTCAAGAAGATTGTTTCAACCCAAAGAACCACTCAACTAAATGAAACACAGATTTACAGGAACATGGTTCAATCAATAGTCACCATAAATCATCAACTCATGGATACTATGCATCTCATTAAAAAATGCAACAAACAAAGAAGGATGTATGAAACACGAAGAAATTGGCAAGCGGAGAAATAAATGATAGAATTTTTTCTGGAGACACACAAATAAGTGAAAGATTTCAACTAAAGGATTATATCTGGTTGCAATTTCTGAGCAATTATACATCACCATAGATGGAATGATTTTTCACAAGCATCACTACACCAACTTCACATATATCTTATCCTTTGTCCTTGTTGTACCTCCTTTACTTGCAGTCTGTAATACCAATGCCACCTAACCTTGACATTCTTTTCTTCTCTTAAATCTTCGATGAAACACTAGTCAGTAACTCACACACATATGAATCTTGACTCAAGACAATGGACCACATCACATGAGAAACGCCTACCACAATATAATTTACAAAAGATAGGGTGCAGGTGATACTTATTAGATGGCTCTACTGAACCAGTAAAGCACAAACTTTTACATTGCAGACATGTATCGTAGTTACGATGCAGTTTTCTGAATATGTATGGGGTACAGGGTGCTGCATGTTTATATGTATGGGGTACAGGTATTTAGTGGCTGACGCCAGGAACAAAAGGAGCAAAGAAAATTATGGAGAACAATACTATTATGTATACTCAGACAGTTCGGATAGCAAGAAATTATATAGAGGTTCTGACAGAAAAACTGAACACAGATTATATGGGGATTAGATGCCTTCAATTATATTTTGTGTGTATAATGAATATTGTAAATGATATAGACAATATCTGGACCTTATAGATAAGTGCATTAAGGAGCTAAGTCCAGTGACTTCTGTACATTCTTATTAACCTCCATCTTAGTTACTTTAATAGAACGTTGTAGTTTAGCCTTATCAAAAAATTAAAGAAAAGCTGCAGACTTGCAGTTTATTATTGAAGTAGTATAACAGCAGTAAGAGAGTTTTGACAGCAATAGCAAGTGGAGGATATCATGATACCAGCACAGAAATTTTTAAATATTCGCTGGTATGACAACAGTTCTAGGGCTATACAAGGGGAAGGCATGTCTTAGTATAATCCCACTTTTCCAGCATTTAATGGGCAATTATTCAATTAGTGAAGGAGCTCATTCACTCAAGTTGATAGGGAATCCTTCAACAAAGAGCATACTAGGGCAAACATGCTAGATTGTTAAACAAAATGTACTTCTCAAAAAAAAAAAACATTAGTGATCCTATTATGCTTTAAATCTTCAAAACATGTAGAGCAAGTGAAAGTTTGCTTCTTTCGGTAAATAATTGTAACCAAAGGCACTGGCTAAATTAATGCAGGATGCCTCATCCAGAATGGTATCATATATCACTGACTATGTCATGACTGCAGATTTAAGTGCAATAAGAGTCAGTTCTCCTAATTAGAGCTTGTTTGATTTGGAATAAGCTTACATGATTTAATCCAGTTTCCGATTAAATCAGCGTCATTAAATACTATTAATGTTGGTTACTAGAAAGATCTAACTTTACAGTTATAGTTAACTACTACTACAATAAAATTTATAATTCTATCGCTTAGTTATATAAGCAGAAACAGTTTTGTAATCCAAATCGACATGGTCATTAATCTTAAGAGAGGAACACCGAAAACTTAGCCAAAAGGATAATACACAACCAGAAACCATCTAGAGATACAATCAAACTGAGGTTTATGTTTGTTACTATAGGACCTTCAGGTGATGCCTTCACTGGCCAGGCCATGAACATTCATTATGATAAATCAATACTGCCGGCACATGGAGTTGTATTCAATTTAAGTGCCTTACCTTAGACACAATTTCAGTATTTGTTGCTCCTCCGATGTAATTCAAGAGTAGCACCCGGCCATTTGGAGCACGGTTAGGGAAGAGTGATGAACTATATATTGTTCCTGCAATGAGACACAATTATAATTAAGATGAATCAGATCTTGTAATTATTGTAAATCATTCTGCAAGGTTAATGTCAAAATTTCAAGGTCACGAGGGTCATCCAATGATTAGAACCTTGCAATTTCATAATAAAAGTCATCCATCTCGATATGGATTGTTTGATGCCAAAAATAAGAGCGGATAACAGAAAGCTACCTAGTGTTTCCACTCCCTGTGAACGTGGATGCAACTGCCCAAATCCCTTTAGTTCACCATCAACCAGACGCTCATCACGAATAGCCTCTTGAGGATATGAAATTGTCACTGCTGCAACTGGGGGATAGTAGAAACTTGAAAGTGCATCTGCTGCGGCGACCTGAGTTTAACAAAAGATTAGGAGACATTTTGCTTCAGCAAGAAACAGAAGAAGCTCAACCACAACCTATAGATAAACACTTCTCATTTTAAGTGAGCCATATTTTCTTGCAAAACAATTATCAGAATTCAGAAGTAGTAACCTTTAGAAAATCCAAGGTCAAAGCATTTAAGAAAATTGCTAATAAAATTTTATATAAAAAATCAAAATAACATGAGATATAGGAAGACACAGGTTCCAACTTTGATGAGAGGATGGGGTACGGTTGCACTCTTGACCTCATTAAGCAAGTACATGTTAATTCTCGGCATGACACAAAATGTTCTTTTTTTAAATTTCTCTTCTTGCTGATCACATTATACTGTATACAGACATAGTATGTGGGTGTTATATGGATGTGTTTGATCCCCTTTCCCTAGTCCAAAAAAAAAAGACTAAACTTTGCTCAAACATTCCCACCTTTTTAGACAAGCTTATATATTAGAATGCCAAATGAACAATAACAATAATGACTTTGGAGCAATCAGTAATGGAAACACACCGAAAGAGGGCGTAATATGTTGCTTGCTACATAGGATGGAACAGTCATGACAATGCTTCGACTTCGCAGAGAAACTACTCCTTCTGGTGTCTCGTATGTCAAGAGATATCCTCCTTTTTCTGACTTTGTAATGCTAGAAAGCTTCCATGATAGTTTTACTTTGCTTCCCAGTCTAAGGAAACACGGAGACAACTTATAAGCATTTCCAAGTTAAAAATACTACAAGAGCACCAAAGAACACACTTAAGGCAGCAAAAAGGTCAAAACTGAGCTTTAACTAGTCGATTTTTTATATTCTTTTCTCTTCCCTTTCCCCCCAAAAGTCTATTATCCTGGGGTTGGAAGCATTGAGCTGGGAGAGCAGAAGAGCACCTTTCACAAATTGCATCCGGCAGCATTCTCAGACCCTTCCTAAATGATCCAACAGTTTGTCCTTTTGGTGTTGGTAAACGCCTGTAGAATGATTACTCAAGTCAGCATACTCTCTCTGGAGACAGATTCTTAAGAGAAGGAAACACAAGGCCTGGAAAGAAAGAACACAAAGACTTCGAATCAAGTCCATTATTACGGATCACGAGGCGGTTTAGGGTTACTGGATCTCTCCTTTATTGCTTTAAAGGTTCCCCCAATAATGCTACCACCAGTTTGTTCTAGCTTCCACACTTTCCCAAATGCTGCTTTCATACTCAATTTTGAGGGGTCGCCGGCGTAAACACCTGTAAAATGATGAGGGAGTATCACATAAAGTTCATACTGATACATTTCTTTGAAAAATACGGATCTCTACAACAAACAGTATTTAACAAAGTTAACAAATGCCAGCAATAGTTCCTGTAGATAGGGAAGAATTGAGAGGTACCAGAACAAAATGGTTCAATCAAACGTTCAAAGACTTCTGCACCAAGATTACGACGCACGAACTGCTCAACTGATTCCTCATAACCCTGTCACTTTTGCCAAACCATGCGGAGTGAGGGGAAGGCACAGATTATCAAAATGTTTAATGTACAATCTCTCTTTTATTTGCATTTTTTTTCTTTATTCGTGTGAGAAGAATCAATTAGAATAAATAAATGCATCAATGTTGTAGAGAGATAAGGGAAAGCGTATGAGTACAAACTGGAGGTGAAGGGCGAAGGCCAATGGCACCAAAACCAGCTCTGAGCTTGCCAGGAATACTCATCAAATCAAAGAAGGGAAGATCAGTGAGCTTGCCGGGAACAGGCCTTAGTTTATCCTTCCACAAGACAAAGCGAGGCGCATCAGGATCTCCCAACACTAAATCATCCTTCAATCCACAATCTACAGCCATAGTCAACATAGGATCCGAAGGCTGGAAACTGTTAGGACCTTCTTCCCATAAGTATCCATCTCTTTCCACCGTTGTTATGTTTCCACCGGCACGATCTCTCGCCTCCGTCACCATCAAATTGGGATAATTAGCCGAAATCACCTTAGCAATGCAGAGTCCACTAATTCCTGCTCCGACTACCACACAATCCAGCTCCGGGAACTGATTACCGTCGACTTCCGAGGGAGGAACTGTATAATCCTTGGCAACGGAACATCGTGTTCTCCAGCCATTGCAATTGACACTATTGCGCTTGGAGGTGGAAAAGTAAGGGATGAAATTCGTACGATTTAAAAATAAAAATGACGGCGATGAGGAGGAGGACGACGGCGACGGCAGCGGCGACCGGTGAGTGAAAATGCTAGGATGGTTGGCGACGGCCGTTGTTGTCATGACTGCACTGTCAGCTCCTCTGAGAAAATATCACCGTTTGCTTTAGCGTTATCGTTTCAGTTGGTGAAAGAATATGGGATTTGTAGACCCGCACAATCTCAGCCGTCGTTTTTCTTCATGAGTTGACATCTTTCGGTTAGGAATTAATGTTGATGAGATAAGGGGTGATGCTGCAAGATAAGTTATTCCCTTTGAGAAGTCTTGTTTTAAAAAAAATGGTTTGATTAATTTGATACGGAGCTTAAGAAAAATACTTTTTAATTTTATAGTATTAAATTAAAATTATATGAAATGCATTAAAATGTCATTTAATTTTTGTTGCATTAAACATGTAACAGAAAAAACTGAAATCAAAACATTTTTTTTGAAGCAGACTAGAAAAGAAAATACGTCATTCTTTTTTAAACAAAGAAAATACAAGATAAACAAATTAAAATAAAGAAAGTAAGTTTTGTTTTAAGAAAAGTTTTTCGATCTTTATAAGATAGAAATAAGATCTACGCATATTTTATCTTTTTGATATTTTTAGAAAAGCTTTTCGATCTTTATAAAATAGAAATAAGATTTATGCATATTTTATTTTTTGGTGTTTTTGGAATAAGTAGTGTTTGTTTGTGAAAGCACCAAAAGCTCTAATAACCAAAAACTTGCATAATCTATTGTGAATTTGTGATGGACCATTCCACTCATCATCGACGATATGCATGGAATTTGTTTCAAAAGTTCATTTTTAGGTGAAGTTGGTGGAGCAATTAGGTGGCATGCAGTAAAAAATAAGAATATTATGAAATTGATAAGTCAAACCTCAACGCTAAATTAACTAATGATTAGTGAAAAAATGGATTGATCAGTGAAAAATAAACTCTTAAAAAAGATCATAAAACTCATGACGTATACGACACCAACACATCATCCTCATCAAGCACATATGAACGTGTTTGTGGCAATGTTGTCTTAATAGCTTCATTTTCATCCACAATTTGTATACAATATCAATGAGTTAAAATTTTAAAAATAATTAATATGTATAAAATTTAAATGTACACAAAATATATTATAAGTTTGAGAAAAATCATGCAATTAGTATCTAATAACAACAAATGTTTGAATATTTTCATGATATACTTGGTTAGAACACACGTCCACTAATGCTGAATGATTATTATGATGATACAATAGTAATAGAATACTAAGTGCATCACATTTGATATTCCAAATTTTATTTTTTAAGACTTTAAATAGATTATGCGTTTGGATTTATGTTATTTTTAATATCTATTTTTTAAATTATTTTTCTATTTTGCCCATTGGCTGGCCCAATCTATATTGCTCAAGCCCCACAAACTAGCAGATCTGATCAATCTAAAAAGTCATTTTCTTAAATGAGCTTCAAAAATTCAAGTTCACCCTATTAAATCACAGGTTAGGCCCCAAACTTATATTGACGTCTCAATTCAAAATAAAATAAAGCATTTTTCAATAATACAATGGTATATTTAAACATTTCCCCATATATTTTGTGAAATAATTATATACATTTGAAGTACTAATATATAAAAAATTAAAGAACTTAATTTTCAAAATCACCAAACAAGTCACTAACACAATCTCTTTGGATGGTTGTTACATCATGTTGTATTGTTAATTTAAATATATTGTTTTGTTTTAATCTTTATTAAAATTTATTGAGTTATATCGTTAAATTCATTATTATTAAATGATGAAAAAACTCATTTTATGTTATTACATATCTAGTAATTTTAAATATTTCTTACCCTACTACGAGTATATTTTATACAACTCTACCCATAACCTTTTTTTTGTGATTTATCATTCATAATTCTAAATGTGTGATATTATGAAAAATAATACTTATAATATATTTAAGTATTATATTTATCAAACTAATACAATATAACACAGTACAATACATTATTAAATGATGAAAAATGATAATATAATGTATCCAAATGGCAAAATAATAGGGTACAAAACAATTATAAATCAAAATATAAAAAAACCCATCCAAACAAGGTGTAAAACGCAGTGTAAAAGAGTGAAAGTGAGGTACACGCTCCATTGTTTCGTCTTTTCCCGCCTCTTTCTCAGTCTGATCACGCAAAATCACCCGTACGCACGCTACCCATTTCCTAAAATTTCAAAAAGGACCCCAAAAATCCTTTGTTCATTCTGGCGTATCGACACGAGTTCTTCTTCTCACAGCTCAGAAACGAAAGGAGGCGCATGCTGAATCTCGTCTCTGCTCACAAGTGGTAAGTAATTCACAATATCTCCATGATCGATAATGCATGTGAAGTTAATCCTCATATATTCGTCCCCGCTCAAGTTTCTGTAAATTGTAGCTGTTGGAGATTTTAGATTCACCAGATGTTTGATCATTCGCTGATAGATTTACATTTATTTTTTTCTAATGAAGCTTTAATTTGGCGTTTCGTTTATGAAAGGGAAAGTACGTAGTACTGAAATTGTTCTTGAGCGATTTGGATTTTAGGATGGGTTTTGAATCTGAACGTTTTATATGTGATTATGCTGTAGATACCGATAACTAACTAGTATTACAAGTTCTCAGTTATTCTCTGTTCCATATGTGTGTTTGTGAAAGAGAGAGACCTACAGTCTTAGTCTACGAAGCTTAATTCCATTCTATGTGACTATGGCGTGTGTTTGTGAAGGCAATTAGCAATACATGTAAAACTATGATGGTGGAATTTGATGGTTAAACTTGATTAATCATTCTTTCTGCTTTCATTTTCAGAACTCAGGTAACACGCTCACTTTGGATCAGCGAATTTGCAGCTATGGACGTCAACAGGAAGTCAAAATTACGAGATGTAAGTGGTCAGCTTGCAATTCGAATCTGGGTTAATTATTTACTTGAAGCAATTTGCAGATTTCATATATGCATATTGTTCCGTCCCTGTTGTCTTTTGACTTTTCCGATAAGTTTAAATTTCTAAGTTTGTTAGCTTTTTGTGGAGTTCAATTTTCAAATTTTCTTACGACCAGAAAGGTCGACCCCTCTCACTGAGTGGATCTGATGTCATGTTGGTATGCTTAGAAAGCTAGATCTTGATATTTTGTTCTTGTCAGGACCTTGCCGGTGACGCTTGGAGTTTTGGGAGCAATTACCACCAATCCAGTCAATCTAGAAAGATGTCCATTGGAATTGTAATAGATTCAGTTTCAAAATGCAGAACTCAAAAAGTAAAGCAAGCTGAAGATCAGACTCACTTGGCAGCAGTTAAAACTTCTAGCAAAGAGATATCTGTTGACGATGGGACACCAATGGCTCAGAAAACTTCAAGCAAGGGGAATTTTACAAATGACAGAAACAAGAAGGAAATAGCGAGCACTTCTGCTATCAGAAATCAAAGAGAGCCCACAGAGAAGCAGACATCTCCTTGGATATCCACTAAAACCCTCCACCATGAACCAACTTCAGAGGCAGATACTCAAGTAGAGAAACCTTCAATTGCACAGGGTGTAGTTGAGATGTGCAACACATCACACAGAGTGGAGGTAGGACCAGCAGAGTGTTCCTTAAGGTCTTTCTTAACCCAGACAAGGACTTTGCAGTTTGACATATCCAAGCAGGTAAAGGAGGATGCTTCTATAGAGAGAAGGGGGAAATATGCATCCAAGGTTGCTCTGGAAGACATGCCTGAGAAAGAAGTCAAAGGAAAAACTACCAAAGCAGAAAATACAGGCAATGCATCTTTAAGATTGAAGCTTCAGGAAATCTTAGGAACTGTTTCTTCCCCAACCAAGCAGTGTCCAAATTCTCTAGTTCTCGAGCAGGGTGCAAAAGCCTCGAAACCAGAGCAAAAAACCAGTGGAAATCATGTTGGTGAACCTAAGCAAAATTCAGATACTATAGAAAGTGATACCCAAAGTCATGAGTACGCTATTAGGAGACCAACTACTCGTTCTTTAGCTCGAAAAAGAGCTCCTGCTAAGTTGAAATCACAAAATAGAAAGGGACCACCAGCATGTAAAGAGGACCACTTAGAGAAAAATGTCTTCCTTCCTAAAGATCTGCTGTCTAGGACGTTACGTGATGCTAGCACTGGTAGTCCTTTGATGGTATATGGAAGGAGAGGCAAGAGGAAGAGTCACCACATGGAAGCACCTAAGGTTTGCGAGCCGAACAATGAAATGAAAGATGAAGACACAAGAAATAATTGTAAAAGAGTACCAGTTCCTGAGAAATTTGTATATCCTGGTGATGGCTCTACTTTATTTCAGGAGAAAAATGACGAGATGGTCCAACCAGATGCTGGTAACCTAGAATCCCCTGTTGTGGAAATGAATGAGCAGCTGAGAAATCTACAAGAGCATATAGATCAGAAAGGAAACTCAGCAGAAAAATTCAAGAAGAAAGCATTGGACTCGGAGTCTGACAACCAAAGCCCAGTTTTTTCTTTGAAAACACCTGGCAGAAAATCTTTTCCAGGATTTGCACCAAGAAGCAATCTGGGGCAACTGCATGGTGATGATCATATAGATATAACATCAAAAACTGAGGGCATTTGTAAGGTCAAGAGCTTTGATGGATTTAGACGAGAATATAAGTCCAATACACCCGATGAATCATCAGTATCCTTCTTATTTTGACTCAAACAGTTGTAATCTAGTGGCTGATTGTCATAAATTGTAGTAATGAATTGTTGATTTTCCTTATTATATGTAAAGGATGATGCAGGAAATTTGGAAAATTCTCCTTTTCTGGAATCAAGACGTATCATTGAAGAAGATACACAGATTAAGTTTTCCAAACCATCATCCATGGAAAGTGATCCCGAGGACTCTGAAGACAGTTCAAATATTCAAGGTTAAAATGATGCTTTGTGATTCATGTTGATTCAGTTTCCTTAGTTCCTTTCAAATGTAATCATAAGTCTCCAGATGATCCATGCTGGATGTAAATTACATTTTCTGCTGATCTACGACTTGACATCTAATTTTCCTACTTTAAGGGTGTTGTCTGCTTAACATGAAATAGTTTTTGTGTGTATATATAAATGTGTCACATTTTGACAGCTAAGGTGCATGGAGGCAGGAGTTTCAAGTAAACATTTTGGCTGGGTGTGGTGAATTAATGTGATTATTTTTTGTGTATTACTAATGGGACAAAAGCCCCTTCTAAACTTTGTAGTTTGGGTAACTTATGCTGTTTACAAGATAGAGTTGCCTTGCATACTTTATACCATTCACCCTGACTGACACTTCGTGTTTATCAGTGTGACTGATGATCACCTATTATGATTTAGTTGTACTTCTGGTACTTTTCAGTGACTGATGATCACCTATTATGATTTTAGTTGTACTTCTCTTTTCTTTCACTTCTTATGTGTTCTGTTCATTTATATCTTATCGTGAGTGAGGTGCAGTTTGAAAGGTAATATAATGTCAGCGTTTCACTTGAATAGTAATATACTAACCCCCTTTGTCATTTCTGTTGATCTGCTCTAGTTTAGAATGATTATCCATTGGTGAAATTGAAGAGATGCATATAGATTTCTTTTATGTATCTACTGCTTAAAGAGAAAGGAAAAAGGCACAGTGAAAATGGAGTTAGTAGTGTCGAGGGAACTTTTGAGATCCAGCGAGTGTACTTTTCCACAGGATAATCTGTAGATTCTTCACCAGAGCATACAGAATTTAGTACTTGGAACCTGTTACCTGAAAAAAATGATATAGCTTAGTATTGATTTTCATTTGATATGACTATTATTTGATTGATATTCTGGCTGACTGGAGGAGCATTGTGTGGGACTTCTAGCTGACCTTTCATTAGTAAGTAGGTTGTTCTGCTGACCATCTTAACATAATATGAATTTTCTTAGAAGTACGTGATCTATTAATCGAGCCTCCCTGTTGACTGAAGCAAAATCAGTTATTCTCATTACTTTATGATGTATATGCAGCTGATATACAGCAACCACCGTCTCCTGAAATTTGTAATACCGGGGAACAACCTCCTCGACCAAACAAAAAGCTCTTCAACAAAGGTTGTGCTAATCTTTCTGGAGTTAGTCTTGCTGCAGCTTCTTCTAAAGGTTCATGTCCATCAGTTCAAATTCTCTGTTTGTCTGATGGATCTTTGTGTTATTCCTTATAATTACTTTTTCCTTTCCAGTTTCTCAAGACTTTCTCTCTCTCTTTTTTTCTCTCTTCTCCATTTGGAATTCAACAGGAATTGATTGTAGGAAGTTTGAAAGGCATTTAGAACAGAATGAAGAGGATGTGCTAACTAGGTACTTCTTGCATTTTCTAAGTAAACGAATTAACAGCTTTCTTCAGCAGAGTTCTCTTTCCCGAGTAAATGAACTAAAAATCCTTCAGCACTGAGTTTTTATTTTTCAAAATTTCATTGAGCTTCAATATCACTTTGCAGTGCCATCACCTTATTCGCTTTCTCATTAGAGAAAGTTAGAACCAAACTGAAGTCTGTGACTAACCAAAGATCTGCTGAGATCCTGAACTCAGTTGCTGAGAAAATACATATGCAGTTGCAGAATGCTGAATTTCAGATTCAAGCAGACATGTAAGTAGCATAAAATGGCAGTAACAATTTCAAAGATTCTGTTCTTTAAGTATGACTTTTCTCTGTTCCAGGGGGAGAATAACCAGTCTGAATAAATCAAAGAGAAAGCATGTAGAAGAAGTGCTGCAAGGTAACTTGTTAACAAAATATTGACAATTTGGTTGATATCTGCTGCTTCTGGTAGTATTTTGTTCAAAATTTGAGTGCTGAAGCAAGTTAGTTCTGGTACGTCCTATTTGTTTATGTCATGGAAAGGTTTTCCCACTCTTCAGATGTTCTAACCTGTTTTGCCAGAGCCCGTAGGACAGGGTATTATTCTGCATGTGTGAGTTGTGGTACCTTGTTAACTATCACTTTGAGGATCCGTTAGTTTTGCGTGCCATAAACCCCAGCATGACAAGTCTCATTTTTCTCATCTAGTACCGGTTTTAGTTATGCAAAGTTTCGTTTCTTGACATGATGAGCGTGAGGAATTAATTCCATTTTCCACAATGCAAATGGAATTTTACTCTTCAATGCAAATGCACATGGAAATTTGACTCTTCAATGTTTCTTTCCGAGTTTTCTCTGATTTCCTCTTTTCGAGGGCTATATGGTTCTTTTTCCTGTTTGAAAATTAATTACTCTGAATTACGTTGCAGAGAAACAACAACATCTGAGTGCCATATACGAACGATTTAAAGAAGAGGTCACTCGGCATCTCCAGGATTGCAAGAGCACACTTGAATCTCTAGAAGCACATGAAGTCGAAGTGAAAGCAACTGTGGAAAAGAGAAGTATGACAAGATCTTCTATGAACTTTGCTAAAGCTTAATTATTTATTTGAACCAGTAATTGTCTATATCTTGAATAATATTTCCTCTATTGCACTTTAAAGCATCTAGACTACAGGAAGGGCAGTAGTTGATGACATAGCATGTTAATTCTTTGCTATTTAAGCAATATATTAAATTTCCCAGGATGTATTGCTGCATATGCTTTTGCTGCACATACATTTTTGTGAAACTAAACATCGATGAGGAGCTACAATTACATATTGGACATGTGCCTGGTGATCACAAGGACAAGCTAAATTCTGATATTTAATTTTCATACTGTAGAAACATCAAATAAGAAGCTACTTTTGGAAGTGGAAGAATCAATTGAGACTCAACTTGACAATGCTGAAAGAAGGGTTTCTTCGGTCCACCATGTAAGTATTCTTCACTCACAATTTGGAGAATAGCTTTGCATTCATCTTTGTCCACCTCCCCACCACACACACACACACAGAGCCTATCCGACTGGAATGTGGTGTGAATGTTGCTCATCAGATTATCTTCATTATGCATCTTATATACTTGGATAGTCGCTTCAATTATCTATCATGTACACAATTTCAATCAGCTGTTCCTGTGCTACATAAAGCAATGGAGACTTTAAGAGTCAAATTGCTGATTAGATGTGTTGTTCCATGTCAATTGCCATGTTTGCTATGGAACAGTTAATTTCAATTATACCAATTAAAGTCAACTTAGCTTTAACAACTATATAATATTAACATCACAATTAGTTTTGCCACATTAAAGCACGTAGCTGGTTAACTTCATTGACTTGCAATTCTGGAGAATATAGAATGAGTGACACTTGTGCTCTAACTGCAAGTTTTTTGCTTATGTAGGCGGCAAGGGAGAAGATGCGTCAGCTGAAATTTGTGGTTGCTGAATGTTTAAAAGAGGGTGTTCTTGGTTGATGATCTCAACGTCTCATGGATTTTCAGAAGAACGTTATAGGCATATGTCCCGAAAGCGTGGCTATTACATTATTTTCCAGGAGTGAATTGCTTCTCTTTTTTCTTTTTGGGGCTTCTGTAGTCTATTTTAACTTTAGTTCACTAGCTAGTACTACAGTAGATGCTCTTATCAACATTCTTACAGAAACACAATTCCTCGAATCCTTTTATGTAGCCTGTGTGACAAAATTAGAAATTGTGCTGATTATGTTGGGTTTCAAGCGTCTGATAATAGACTAAGTTTTAGCTAAAAACTCGGACAAATGGTCATTATCATAGTTATAAACTCTCGAGCTAATGACCTGGTTCGTGATCCTTGAATTATTTTGAATAGAGAGAGAAAGGTTAAATTACGTACATATTAAAAATTGTTTTTACTCCTTAACAAGATTTTTCTACTGAGTTTGACAATGCTATTGTATGGAACAAAAGATAGAGTAAATCCAAACGAAAGAAAATGAGGAAGGGAGTGTACTACGGAGTTTGGAGAAGGGTGGACTACAAAGGTCTATTGCAGTCTTACCCACATTTTTGTTAGAGGTTGTTTCCATAACTTGAGCCTGCAACCTTTCTAGTTACATGGCAACAACTTATGGAAATATCTACATAACTAGGAGTCTAGCACAGAACGCGAGGAATTTTTACTACCAACGGAAGTTCTTCATTTTGGAAGAATTGGACTCAACTAGCTGCACATAAATGACAGCTTCAAGATTGACATCAATGGACATGTTGCCAATAGATTACCCAGCATTGACATCATTTGACAAGTAAATCTGACACCTCTTCAACTAATGAGTTACTACAACCCCCCATTTCATTGTGTTTTAATTTGGCAGGACAAGATGTTTAAAAATGTAAAAAAAAGACACATTTGAAAGTTGTAATCTTAAAAATGTAGAAAACACCTTTTAATCTTATAATCTTAAACTAAAGGTGTACATAACATACCAAAAATGCACTTTGAATAATCTTCTGGTCGTCATTAAGAGTGAAATAAAAACATTGCAATTAAAAACTTACTAAATAGATGAAAATAACATTCTTTTGGATATAGATTAAGAAGGAAATAAGACAAACTATATCGAGTAGAACTTTTTGATAATGTACAACATCATTGACATGTCAACTACCAATGTCTTATCGACAGAGTTTCACGCATTAACTATGCCCTGTCTATGAAGATCAAAGGTGCGCACTTATCAATTGTGGCATGGACTACCAGGCATCACAGTACAAAACATGGACAAAACAAGATCATAACTGCAATTGGCTATGCAGAACAGCTTCACGATTGCCATCTTTTGACATGGCACCCATAGATTCCACAGCATGTTCTGCCTCCAGGTCCTTCCTTGCATGGTGTGCGAGATGAAGCTTTGAAAGAGATTCACTCAGTGCATCGGCAGTTTCCTGTGTTCCTGCTACTACAGCATCTACCCCAGTGGATGTTTGAGTCGGTACCTCAGCAAAATTCATCTCCAGCTCCTTCAGCTCCTCTTCAATATCTTCATCCTCAATTTCTGCACCTGCTGCATTTGAGCCTGAGGAGGAGCCAGAAAACTGGTAGCTTTAGTACAGATACAAAACCCAACTAAACTCATAAAAAATAATTAGATTGGGAGGTATGTCCAAATTGTTCAGTTGATGAGGCAATATCTTCACGCTCAAAGGCCAACATCAAGTGATGACCTGATACCAAGTTGAGATTATGTATTAACCTGAAGGTTCATCATTGTCCATCACTTTACAAACTGGGATAGATGTTTCCAGAAACAGGCTCAATCGACTCTTGATTATGGGTTTCTAGTGAATACTAAATCAGAATATTCACTACCATGATTACCAATTGAGTTAAACTATATATAATTTCTCTTAAATTTTATTACTTCATTTCAATTTATTTGTCTGGTTTTGACTTGACAAAAAGTTTAAGAAAATAAAGAAGACTTTTGAATCTTGTGGTTTTACACTAAAGATATGCAGAATGTACCAAAAAGCCCTTTAATGTTGTGATCTTAAACATGCCATGTTTTTAAAGTTGAAATTAAAGAGCTGACAAAAAAGGGAAGAGACATTCTTTTTTGAAATAGACTAAAAAGGGGAGTAAAACAAATTGAAACAGAGGGAGAATCTGATAAGAATGTGACAGATTTCGGGGTGTCATACTACCTAGAATTTCATCAATCTGCTTCTGCGATTCAATACACTCGTTCAGCTCCTGTAGACACAGCTCAACTTCATCATAATTGATCCCATTTTCCTTAATAGCCTGTGTGCCAATTCGAATGGCTTCAGCAACCTGCCATTAATCAGGGTTGAGTTAAGGTTGTCAAACCAGTTCAAAAAGGGTTAATAAAGTCATCTGTAACTTGTCAATTTTGGATTAGACCAAGCACAGTTTCACATAATATAACATCAACCTCCTTTGAGGCTTCTGCATCAGCAATAACTGCAAGGACTTCCTCCACTCGGTTTAGTAGCGCTGTACATTTTTCTCTACTCAAAGAAGCTAGCTTCATCTCCCTTGCACACTTTAGAGCCACTTGTTTGCTCCCAAGTTTTAGAGAAGCTAAAGCAGATGCTCTAGACCTGTGCATTGAACAAGTATCCTAGTTATTTTGGATTAACTTTTGAGGAACAGTACTACCTAAATGAGCCCCAAATAGAGCCATTATGATTAGTCAGAACTTCTATGTCAAAAAAAATTGGGCATTTCTTGCCCTATTCTGGCCACAGGAAAAACATTATTTTCATATTTTCCTTTTTTGGATGAAGCAATTATTTTTTGGGCATTTACACAACTGAAGCATTTATTGGTAGAATCTCTTCTCTATTGTATTATTAGTATTTAATATTGGAGGATGATAGTCCTTACCTTTTCCAGCGTTGATCTATCACATTAAGCTGATGCTCAAGTTTCTCTACCGTCCAAATCAAATGCAGCACATCAAGATCTAGACTTGTTGTGCCAGAAAGTGCTCTTGCTGAAAGAGAGACTTTCACTCCCTGTATGGAAAAACTACATCCATCCATATTACTAGCAGTGTTCAAGATTGGTGAATCAAGCTTCCAATGATTTAACAAACAAAAGCAGAGCTAAACATGGCAGAACTAAGAAGTAGAGACCTCTGGATGACCAGAGTTTTAGGTTCCAATCATAACGGAGAAACAATAGCAACCAATAATTATGGAATGGGAATCAATAAAGATTGTTGGACATCCATATACATTTTTCTTGATTGCTACAGGTATACAAGCTCGTTAAAATATTTTAGTGATCTATTACTTCAATGCACTGTACTAAGAGCACGTTTGGATTGACTTAAAAAAAAAGTACTCCCTCCATTCCATATTAATTGAATTGTTAAGACATTTTTCATTTTTCAAATTAACTTAATTGTTCATGTTAGAATAGAAATAAGTATTTCCTACTTAGAATAGAAATAAGAATAGGAATAGGAATAGGAATAAGAATAGGAATCCTAGTTGGAAAAGGATTCCAATGTAGTGTCTATAAATAGGGTCTCAATGTAACTATTTAGATACACAATTCAATAATATTTTTCGTATATATTTCTCACATGGTATCAGAGCATTGGTGAGAACAAACAAGTCACCGTATGTCTATGTCAATTTCCGGTGACTGTTGGGTCTGATTTTGTTATACTTTTTTCTTTCTGTGGGTGTTGTGCGAAAACCAACACCACCACGAGGCTCGGAAAGCCCCCGCGACCAAACCCCAGCCAAAACCACCGCAAAACACCACCCCACGCGCTCTCACGCGCCTATCGGAGGTGGCAGTTTCCGGCGAGATCTGTCTCACGCGCCGGCGCGTGAGGGCTTTTCTGATCATATTTTTTTGAGATTTTTTTGACAGTTGGGGTCGTCCAGCCAATCCGACCAGGCCCATACTGTTTTTGACCAGATCCGATCGCCGGAATTAGAGTTCCAGCTATTTCCAGGCAGTTTCCGGCGACTTTTCTTCGAGATTTGAATTTTCCGAGACAAATTTAGCATAATGTCTTTTGGGTGTGATGTTTTTGGTTCCAAAAATATGGGGATTGGAAGTTCTAGCCCTATAATCACTTCAGAACTTTTATTGGGAAGTTCAAACTATTTATCTTGGGCTTCCTCGGTTGAGTTGTGGTGCAAGGGTCAAGGTGTCCAAGATCACTTAACGAACAAGGCTTATGAGGTAGATGTAAAGGCAAAGACTAGTGAGGAAGATGCAAAAGCCAAAGCACAATGGGAGAAAGTAGATGCTCAATTATGTAGTCTCCTATGGCGTTCTATTGATTTCAAGTTGATGCCCTTGTTTCGCCCATTCCAGACGTGTTATACAGTTTGGGAAAAGGCTCGTGCTTTATACACTAATGACATATCTCGATTCTATGATGTGATATCTCGATTGACCAACTTAAAGAAACAAGAATCCGATATGTCTACTTACTTAGGACAGGTACAGGCAGTCATGGAGGAATTTGACACATTAATGCCAGTTACTACGAATGTGGAAAAACAACAAGAACACAGACAAACATTGTTTCTAGTTCTTACTCTTGCTGGACTTCCTCCTGATCATGATTCTGTACGTGATCAGATTTTAGCTAGCCCTACAGTTCCTACAATCGATGAATTATTCTCTCGTCTCCTTCGTCTTGCGGCACCTCCCAGTCACAAGGTAGTTTCATCACCCACTGTTGACTCATCTATTCTTGCATCTCAAACCTTTGAAAAGCGTACATATCAATCTATGGAGAATCGGCGAGGAGGAGGGCGTTTTGGGAAACCTCGATCCAAGTGTAGTCATTGTCATAAGCCTGGACACACTCGTGATATATGTTATATTTTGCATGGTCCACCACCCAGTTATGATCCTATTGTTCTAAAGGAATATAATGAGTTCCTTCGAAATCGCGCAAATAAGCAAACGTCTCCACAAGTAGTTTCGGTTGCACAACCTGATGTCTCTGTTGCGGGTAATTCTTTTGCTTGTGTGTCGCAATCTAGTACTCTTGGAACATGGGTCATGGACTCTGGGGCTTCTGATCATATCTCTGGTAATAAATCACTTTTATCCGATATTGTTTATTCACAATCTCTTCCAGCTATTACTTTAGCCAATGGGATCCAAACCAAACCAAAAGGGGTTGGAAAAGCCAAACCCCTATCTTCTGTCACCCTAGACTCTGTTCTTTATGTCCCTGGTTCTCCTTTTAATCTAGCATCTGTTAGTCGTTTGACGAAAGCCCTACATTGTAGCATAACTTTTTTCGATGATTTTTTTCTCATGCAGGACCGCAGTACGGGACAGATGATTGGAACAGGACATGAATCACAAGGCCTTTACTATCTTACCTCTTCAAATTCCTTAGCAGCATGCTCCATTACAGATTCCTCAGATTTAATTCACAAACGTTTGGGACATCCGAGTCTATCCAAACTGCAAAAGATGGTGCCTAGTTTGTCTAGTTTATCCACATTAGATTGTGAGTCGTGTCAACTTGGGAAACACACTCGTGCTACGTTTTCTCGTAGTACTGAGGGTCGTTCAGAGTCTATTTTTTCATTAGTTCATTCTGATATTTGGGGTCCTAGTAGAGTCAGTTCCACCTTAGGATTTCGTTATTTTGTTAGTTTCATTGATGATTATTCAAAATGTACTTGGGTTTTCTTAATGAAAGATCGTTCTGAGTTATTTTCTATTTTCAAAAGTTTCTTTGCTGAAATACAAAATCAGTTTGGTGTTTCTATTCGTACTTTTCGTAGTGATAATGCCTTAGAATACTTATCCTCCCAATTTCGGGAGTTTATGACTCACCAAGGCATTATTCACCAGACTACTTGTCCATACACCCCTCAACAAAATGGTGTAGCTGAAAGAAAAAATCGGCATCTTATTGAGACCGCTCGTACTCTTCTCCTTGAATCCAATGTTCCATTGCGTTTTTGGGGAGATGCAGTTCTTACGTCTTGTTATTTGATAAATAGAATGCCCTCTTCTTCTATTCAGAATCAGGTTCCCCATTCCATACTGTTTCCTCAGTCACATCTCTATCCTATCCCTCCTCGTGTCTTTGGGAGCACATGCTTCGTTCATAACTTAGCCCCAGGAAAAGATAAATTAGCTCCTCGTGCCCTCAAATGTGTCTTTCTTGGTTACTCTCGAGTCCAAAAAGGGTATCGTTGTTATTCACATGATCTTCATCGATACCTTATGTCTGCTGATGTTACATTTTTTGAGTCTCAGCCTTACTATACATCTTCTGATCATCCTGATGTCTCTATGGTCTTACCCATACCTCAGGTTTTACCTGTGCCAACCTTTGTGGAATCTACGGTTACTTCTACATCTCCAGTTGTAGTGCCACCACTACTAACTTATCATCGCCGTCCACGTCCAACCCTAGTCCCAGATGATTCATGTCATGCGCCAGACCCTGCTCCTACTGCGGACTTGCCTCCTCCTAGCCAACCGCTTGCACTTCAAAAAGGTATACGATCCACTCGAAATACTAACCCACATTATACCTTCTTAAGTTATCATCGTCTATCATCACCCCATTACGCATTTGTGTCGTCTTTGTCCTCTATTTCCATTCCTAAGACTACAGGTGAAGCACTTTCTCATTCTGGATGGAGGCAGGCTATGGTTGATGAGATGTCTGCTTTACATAAGAGTGGTACTTGGGAGCTTGTCTCCCTTCCTGCAGGTAAATCTACTGTTGGTTGTCGTTGGGTTTATGCAGTCAAAATTGGTCCAGACGGTCAGGTTGATCGACTTAAGGCTCGCCTTGTTGCCAAAGGGTATACTCAGATATTTGGGCTAGATTATAGTGACACTTTCGCTCCTGTGGCTAAAATTGCATCTGTTCGTCTTTTTCTATCTATGGCTGCCGTTCGTCATTGGCCTCTTCATCAGTTGGACATTAAGAATGCTTTTCTGCATGGTGATCTTGAGGAAGAAGTCTATATGGAGCAACCACCTGGTTTTGTTGCTCAGGGGGAGTCTAGTAGCCTTGTATGTCGATTGCGCAGGTCACTCTATGGTCTAAAACAGTCTCCTCGAGCTTGGTTCGGGAAGTTCAGCACAGTAATTCAGGAGTTTGGCATGACTCGTAGTGGAGCTGATCACTCTGTGTTTTATCGGCATTCTGCACCAAGTCGATGTATCTATTTGGTTGTTTACGTTGATGATATTGTTATCACCGGTAATGATCAAGATGGTATCACCGATTTGAAGCAACATCTCTTTAAGCACTTCCAAACTAAAGACCTTGGCAGATTGAAGTATTTTCTAGGTATTGAGGTTGCTCAGTCTAGATCAGGTATTGTTATTTCTCAGCGCAAGTATGCCTTAGACATTCTTGAGGAGACAGGGATGATGGGATGTAGACCTGTTGACACTCCTATGGATCCGAATGTTAAACTTCTTCCAGGACAGGGGGAGCCACTTAGTAATCCTGAAAGGTATAGACGACTTGTTGGAAAGTTGAATTATCTCACAGTGACTAGACCTGACATCTCTTTTCCTGTGAGTGTTGTAAGTCAGTTTATGACTTCCCCTTGTGATAGTCATTGGGAAGCAGTTGTTCGTATTCTGCGATATATAAAGTCAGCTCCCGGTAAAGGACTACTCTTTGAGGATCAAGGCCATGAGCATATCATTGGATATACAGACGCTGATTGGGCAGGATCACCCTCTGACAGACGTTCGACATCCGGATATTGTGTTTTAGTAGGAGGTAATTTTGTGTCGTGGAAGAGCAAGAAACAGAATGTGGTTGCTCGATCTAGTGCAGAATCAGAATATCGAGCAATGGCGACAGCAACTTGTGAGCTAGTTTGGATCAAACAGTTGCTGGGAGAACTAAAATTTGGCAAAGTTGATAAGATGGAACTTGTGTGTGATAATCAAGCGGCTCTTCATATCGCATCAAATCCAGTATTTCATGAAAGGACTAAGCACATTGAGATTGACTGTCACTTTGTCAGAGAAAAGATACTCTCGGGAGATATTGTTACGAAATTTGTGAAGTCAAATGATCAGCTTGCAGATATCTTCACCAAGTCCCTCACATGTCCTCGTATTAATTACATCTGTAACAAGCTAGGTACATATGATTTGTATGCACCAGCTTGAGGGGGAGTGTTAGAATAGAAATAAGTATTTCCTACTTAGAATAGAAATAAGAATAGGAATAGGAATAGGAATAAGAATAGGAATCCTAGTTGGAAAAGGATTCCAATGTAGTGTCTATAAATAGGGTCTCAATGTAACTATTTAGATACACAATTCAATAATATTTTTCGTATATATTTCTCACAGTTCAGTTTTCAAGACTATATTTAGAGTATTCTTCCAATTTTACCCTTCATTAGTTAGTATTGGAATTAGTGATTAATTAATATTTAGTTATTTTAATCATAAATTTGACAATAATTAATAAGGGTAAAAATGAAAAATAATGTTCAATTTATGTCTTAATCTACTTTCTTAAAGGGTGTGAAACACCTCAAAAATTAAATTAATATGGAATGGAGGGAGTAGCTTTTAAGTCAGAGATAGAAAGGTAAACTTAAATGACTTTTAAGAAAAAAAATAAAAAGTAGGGGGAGGCCTACTTTTGGTTTTTAACTTATTTTAAGTCATTTTTAACCTTGCCAAACACTTCCTAACTTATTTTAAGTTATTTTTATATTTGGCAAACACTTCCAGAAGTCAAAACCTGACTTAAAAATAGGTTTGACCAACTTTTAAGTCAATCCAAACAGCCTCTAACTCATCAATTGCACCATGCTTGTTAAGTTATGGACTAGAAAGTGTGAATACTTTATAATACATTAGGTATTTTTTTTGTTAAATGGTATACTACAGGGATGAAGTTAAATTTGAACCCAAACAATAGGGATGCTTTTTGTCAAAAACTCAAAAAATTGCTGTTTGTTCATCACAAAAATAAAAATAAAAAGTTTTGCCATTTCCACCCCCCACCCCTTTCGTATAGCTTTCACGGTAAAGTGGAAGGTGAAAGGAGGAAAGTAAATGAGAAGAGGCCAGGGTTATTTCACTTGCTATATATGAAAGTAAAAGGGGAGGGGAAGTTAATACTGAGGGGTGACATACAACTACGGAAATGGAGAGAAAAGCACATCTCTTTTATTTTCCTTTCAATTGTACCAAATAACTAGCCATAAATGATGACAAGTCCTTCAACGGGAAGTGATGAGTTTCTCTTTCATTCACCCTTTCAGCTCCCTTCGTGGAACCATATATAGTATTGATACATGAAATGTAAATGGAAAACAATATTCCAACAACATTACCTCCATTAGACCCTTCTTGTTTATTACAAGGTACTTTGCTTTCCCGTGTTCACACAAGTGATTCAAGACTGCATGAGCTTCCTTCAATCCGCCAGAAAATTCCTGGAACTTACTCCATGTAATTACACAGGAAGCTGTCCAGTGGCTTCCAGATAACGCTTGGACCACTTGAAGAGCCTTTTCCTAGTTTAGTTATTTCACGGTGGCGGGTTGAAAGATTAGAAAATCCAATAACCATTTAAGAGAACTAAAATGAAACGATCACTAGAGCTATCTCAAAAGGGAAGTACAGGAAATAGAGCCAAGAAACAAATTAAAGGAAAACAATGGCAAAGGAGGGAAAAAATAAAAGAAGAACAGAAACCAATGAAAGCACAAAAAGAAAGCAAGAACAAAGACGACATTTAACATCATGAGTATATGAAATAGTCATAGACTATCTGAGATAGGCAATGCTTGAGATAAGGCCATTCATATTTTCACTAGCCTATTTATTTTCTAATTAACAGTTTTAGTTTCACTCAGGCTTTCTGAAAGGATCAGTTTTATATTGATGACATCCCCTCCAAATCTGGTATATAAAGATGAATAACATCTATGATTAATTTAAGAACAAGAAACAATTACCTTCAGTAACACAGGAATTATGTAATAGTCTTCGGCAAGATTTTCTTGAGTAGATGGTCTCAGCAGACCTCCCAAATTTACGACTCTCCGAAAAATTTGAGAAACCCAACCACTAGCTGGATCAGAAACTTCCACATTCCACAATAGTTCACCAGCAGCATACATTTCGAGCTATGTAAAGAACAGTATAGTCATGCTTCTGGCTGTTGCATTGTGTGGACATACAAATGCATGGGGCAGGAAATAATTTAATTCCAGTGTAAATCTTCAAACTTTACATTTAAAATTGGTAACATTGATTCAACTTATTAGATTTTAAGATAATCTGCTTACAATCTCTTTTGATGATTAACGACAAAGAGCATACAAAAATAAGAGGAAAAAAACTAGATAGACTAAAGAAATATCTTTTCTATCCTTGCAGAAAACAAACCTTTTAGAACATTCATTGTGTTCACCTAATTTATTGTGAACTTCATTCCCCGCATCCAACTTCATGCAACAATCCTAGACAAGCCTCATTTTTTTTTCTTGTAGAGCGAAAACTTCTTAACTGTTATTTCTCGCTCTTCCTATGTTAACCTTCTTATCTGCTCTTTCAAATTTGCATTTTAGTGAGCTTGCCTAAGTGTTGTCCAAAATACTTATATTGATTCCAATCTGAATCAGGCATTAGTACAATTATTCCATGTTCATATCAGTAGTTCTAAGTGGTCAAGCATCGATAATGTGAAACAAGAATAGAAGAAGAAAATTCGGGAATAGGTTGCTTGATAATTTCCTTAAGCCATTAGGGTTTAAATAACCATTACAATAAATTTTAAATGAGGAAAGAAATGAAGGAAATAATTGCCTTCCTACAAAATCTTCTAATTACCTAATTACAGGATACATGAATCATTCCATATTTACATGGTATAAGTTTTTGCCATTAACAAGTAAAATCAGTGATGCAAGCAATATTTCAGTTTCAATGTCACTGTCCCATTTAGTCTTGATACAGCCACTTAATCTGCAGCTACAATTTGCTTCCAGTTACTCATCTTCATCAGTATCAAGAAATGAAGTATAATCTCCCTAGGTTCTTATACACCATTCTGCAAAATGAATAATCTTTTGCTGCTAACTTCCTTCCACGTGTGTGCATCTCCTTTAAGTCAATCAATCCTTCATGTCTTTCATTTCAAAAAGTTACATTTCCTACAATATAAGATGTTATAATAAGTACTTTGCTCTCTTTTTTTTTCTTTTCTTTTCTTCAAATTAAAGACAGAAGCAGGCCCCTAATAAATCGAATCTGATGGCGATAAAATTATTAGAACCTTCTTGGGGAATATTATAGGATCTCATTCACTTCCATGCTTAGATTTGATGAATAACCTGAATTAGAGGAATCACAACTTCCAATTGGGAATCACTATCCTTTCTATCAGGCAGTTGAGCTTCCCATTGTTTGACCAGATACTCTTCTCCTAATGTTACCATCTGCTTTTCCTTTTGATAGAGGTCTCAAAGAAAGTTTGCCATCACTCATTGCTCTATAGAAAAGCCTTCCTCTTCTAGCACAAGCACTGAAGCTAACTTCATCTATTATCACCAAAATCCTAATACTACACCTTTTAGTCTCTATTAAGCACAAGTTGCACACACCCCAACAATTTCACCATATTTCTGTATTCTCCCACCAATAGATGTACTAGATAACTCTATCCACCCATGCTTAAGCAAATGAAAAGAAGTCTTAGAATCCTAGTTTACTTGAGCCAAGGGTCTATCGGAGACAACATCTCTACCCTCACAAGGTAAGGGTAAGGTTGTGTACACACCACCCTTCCTAGACTCCACTTGTCGGATTACACTGATTTGTTGTTGTTGTTGGAACCCTAGTCTTCCATTATTATCACTCTCTATTGTTTCAGTAATGCAGAAAATGACCTCGTTGTTAATTCAACTTATCATAATTTTATTGGAAACTCTTTCTTTTGCGTTATCAGGTTAGATTTCTTCAATATTTTATCTCCAATTATGAATCACTTACACAATCTAGCTACTTTCCAGAGACTCCAGATTCTTCACTTATGTGCCTTGCTTGAGGAAATCTTTCTTGAATTGGCGAGAATGGAATACTATTGGATTCCATGCAAAGCACTATTTTTTATCTTTTTGCCTTTACTTTTCAAACACTAACACATCATTAATAACATACATTAAAGACTCAAACTTGAGGATATATTAATTAACTTCAAGTTCAACTGCTAGAATTCCCACCTTCCACTTCGACCTCATACTCCTTCCCACCATCCCCAACCAAAAATTCGCAAGCTAACTTAAACAAGTATTTCTTTATGCAATACAATGAGTGCTCCAATACAATTTGAAATTCACTAAATTACAGTGTGGAACATACCAGTACTTGATCAAGGCACAAAGGGACGAGACCTCCTCTATCGAACCAAACGTTCACCTTCCATTCACAACACCAAAAAGGGTCAATTCTTGTCATCAGTAGAAGGAAGAGTGGAGAGTAAAAAAAGGAGAAACAAACCTGAGAAGGACGAATAATGAAGATGTGAAGGTGTCGAGCCACATTGAGAATCAAATCCCTCCAGAAAACATAAAGGGGTTCCCAATCAGTTCTCTGACCGCTAAACGCCTTGAACCTGGCAGTACACTTCACTTCATCGTCCCAATCGGGAACTTGTTTCCTCAAATACTCCATAATTGACTCCTCCTCCTCCTCCTCTCCTGTAACATCATCCTCCATTTCCTGGATTTTACCCATCAGAATTAAACCCTAATCGGAAACCTCCTCTACTATAACTGAGAAAAGACCCAAAAATAGTCGCTCATCTTTGATTTGGTTAAGACTCAAACTCATTCTTTGAGTTTTCACATGCAACATTAATAGTACTTTTGGTCCCCTTTAAAACTTTGCCTACTTTTTAACATTGATTTTATTCATAATTTATGTATAAAATGTTTAGTCGTCATTTTATATATTTAGTAGAAATAATAATTCCATGTGAGAGATTGTGAGAAAAAAAACACCTTATTTTGTTTAATAGAAATCATATTGCAGGTAAAGTCGAGAGGTTCATCACGACGATTTCACATACAATAGTACACCTTATTCTGTTCAATAATATTTATACTGAACAGAACAAGATGTTCTTCTTCTCACTTTCTCTCACATAGAGTTATTATTTATACTAAATATATAAAAAGACGATGAGACACTCCTTACATAAAATTATGAACAAAATTAATGTTAAAAAATAGGCAAAAGTTTAGAGGAGGACCAAAAGTGCACCAATATTACAAACACGAGGAACTATTAATGCTCCATGTGAAAACTAAAGAATGACTTTGAATCTTAACCCAATGATAAAGGACTATTTTGGGCCTTCTCTACTATAATCTAAATACTTTGTTCAAATTCCTCAGAAATTATTTCTAATTTTATTTGGACAAAACATGCTTCCACAATTACTAATTTGTCATTGCAACCCTCTAGTGGTCTATAAAGTAAGGGTCGTTTGGTGTGAAGGATAAATACAAATAATTTTGGGATAAATATTTAGTGACACTTAATTTAGTGTTTGGTTGGAAAGTTTGCATAATTTATCCTCGGGTTAATAAATAGCACCAGGATAAGTTATCCCTCCAAAAGGGTGGTATAATAATTCCATCACAATTTGTGATGAGATAAATTTATTAAATGACAAAACTACCCTTCAAACCCTTTAATTGATAAGCTTTCACAAGCGCCACTTATGGTCTTCCAGGTTTCTTCTCTTCTTCATTGCAGTGAATCACTCTTTCATTTGGGTACACTCAACTTTTCATTTTCGATTGAAGCTATAGATGGGTGATTGAAGAACTTCTTTAATTTACCAATAACCTTCAACTTTCAAGTTTCTAACAAGGTTAGATTTTTTTTCCAGAATTTGTTTCTCTTTTCTTTCTTTGTCATCATTATAATTCTCTGATCCGTTGCATAATAATTTGGATACACTCATCTTTTCTACTTAATGGAAAAAATCAATCTTTTCTGGAATGTTATGTTTTAGGGTTTTTGTAAATTTTGAAAAAAGTTTGTTCTTTTTATGTGCTTGAGATATTTGTAAACAATTTCAAGTTGTCCTCATTATAAAGTTGCCCTCGTTGATTCTTTTTAATTGTTTTTTTTTGTGTATTAACTCTTTTCATTTTTTAAAGAAAAAAATAGGATTTCTTATGGATCATCAACTACAGTCCGATATTGAATGTTTTATCATCCTTGAGGAGATATTATGCCAACAATTTTGTTATGTTTATTTTTCTTTTCATGGTTATTGATGGTATTTCTATAAAAAAAAAAAAGGCATGTGATTAGGTACCTTATGAGTAGTCGAGTTCCTAAAATTATATCTCATTTAAATTGTATTGTACAAGGTAGTGACACTAACATGTATCGATAAGTTAAGGATGGATAAAAATTCTTTTCACACTTTAGTTCTTTTAACTAAGGAAGTTGGAGGTCTGACTGATAGCAAATATATGTCAAGTAGTGAAAAGTTAGCAATGTTTTCAAATATTTTGGCTCAGATCTATTAAGGTTGATTATATTAGATCGGGCTGGAGCGTAAGTCAAGCTTTTAATGAATGCTTGAAAGCTATTGTAAAACTAGCTCCATTGTTACTTTTAACCGCAAATCGGTGCCTGAAGATGAGCTTGACGATCGATGGAGATGGTTAAGGTATATGCACTTTCAATTGGGTATCTATTAATTTATGTAAAAGTAAAATAAATATAATTTTACAAAAAATTTTTGTTGTTTGAGATAATGTTATAATTTTTTTTTATAGGGTTGTCTAGGTGCAGTGTATGGTACTTACATTCAAATTAGAGTTCCATCTAAGGCCAAACCAAGATACAGGACAAGAAAGGGAGAAACAACAACTAATGTACTAGGAGTTTGTGATAAAAATCTTAATTTTACTTATGTATTACCTGGTTGGGAAGGATCAACGGCTGATGGTCGTGTATTATGAAATGCTATAGCTCGAACGAATGGTTTGGAAATTCCCGAGGGTAATGCTATACATATGCTCACATTAAAATTATATCACAAAAATAATGCTATATAAAAGCAACTAATTTCTTATTTATATTAGATGTAATTATTATTTGTGCGACGAAGGATATACAAATGGAAATGATTTTCTTTCACCTTACCGAGGATATAGATATTGGTTAAGGGATTGGCAAGGTGAAAATCCACCACCCCAATGTCGAGAAGAGCTTTTCAATATAAAGCATGCTAGAACTCGTAATGTTATTGAACGGACATTTGATCTCTTGAAAGGACGTTGGGGAATTCTTAGAAGCCCTTCTTGGTACTCGGTTAAGATAATAGTTAAAGTATATGAAATAATATCTGCTAATTTATATTTGTCATTTGTCATACTTTTAAAAAAAATAAAAATTGTCCATTTCATCAACTTTAGACATATTTATGTGAGCCCGTTTGAATTGACTTAAAAAAGATAGTTTTTAGATAAAAAATAAAAAGTCAAACTAAAATGACTTTTAAGTCAAAAAAAGAAATGTAGGGGAGACCTACTTTTGGTTTTTGATAAATTTTAAGTCATTTTAAACTTATTTTTAACCTTACCAAACACTTCCTAACTTATTTTATGTCATTTTTGACTTATTTTAAGTTATTTTTTATATTTGTCAAACACTTTCAAAAGTCAAAAACTGACTGAAAAGTAGGTTTGACCAACTTTTAAGCCAATGCAAACACCCTCTAAGAGTCCGTTTGGATTGACTTAAAAAAAATATCTTTTAAGTCAAAAACAAAAAGTCAAATTAAAATGACTTTTAAGTCAAAAAATTAAAAGTAGGGGAGACCTACTTTTGATTTTTGACTTATTTTGAGTCATTTAAAACTTATTTTAAGTCATTTGACTTATTTTAAGTTATTTTTTTTATATTTATCAAACACTTCCAGATGTCAAAAATTGACTTAAAAGTAGGTTTGACTAACTTTTAAGCCAATCCAAACACCCTCTAAGTCTCACATCTCCATTTTTATTATCATATATATGTGGCGTCTACTTAGCACCCCTATAGGGATAGTTTGATAAAATAAAATGGAAAAAGATTAAATATACCCTTTACTATTGAAAATAGTTTAAAAGAAAAAAAGTTTGATATACCCTTCAACTTTTTTTTTAGAGTTTATATTCTTCGTTATAAAAGTGGCTCGCATATATCCTTTATCGTTATAAAAGTGGCTCACATATACCCACTGTTATAAAAGTGGTAAAATTATTTTTAATTTTTTTTTTAATTTTTAAATCGCGAATTTGATCTTTCTTACCCATAAATTATTTTTTAACTTCTTTGATTATTATTATTTGTGTTTCTTATTCTTATTTTATTTTCCCTTTCATCCTTTAGTGTAAAAATAAGAGAAATAAAAAAAAGAAGTGTGAAAGAAAAAAGAGAATAAGATTTAAAACTAACTTTTTGCAGTTATATTGTAATTTTAGTTTTTTACATCTGTAAAAGCAATTTTGAGCATCTAGAATAATTTTTTCAAGAAAATAAGTGAAAAATAAATAAATTTGACTATCAAAATAATTAATTTAAATTAGTCATTGAATTAAAAAAGTTAAAAAAAATCGCGTGAGAATGATCAAATATAGCCATACATGGATTTTTTTTAATGTATTTTTTTACTTTCGATAGATGAAAAAGGTATATGTGAATTTGTGTAACAATACAGGTATATATGAGTCACTTTTATAACGAGGGGTGTATCAACTCTAAAAGACAAAGTTAAGAGGTATAACAAACTACGTTCCCTAGTTTAAATATACCTTTTGTTATACTTTTGGTTCAAATATACCCCTTCCATCATACTTTTGATTTTACATATACCCTTTCATTATATTTTTACACTAATTTATTCTTATTTTTAACCGAAAAACACATGACAATCTTAGAATTTTTTAAAGTTCCTTCTATATTCCCAACTTTGAGACATTGAAAAACACAAAAACTTTAATTTTTAAAAATTCATTTTACCATTAATGATATGATTTATAGTACACAAATATGTTTTACTTATTTTAGATCATAAATTTCAAAAGTCTTTATTTCTTTGTAAACAATCGTATTAAATTAAATTACATCATATACATTGGATCGGAGGGAGTATAACATGATACACCCCTGGCTATAAGAAGTATTTATTTCCTAATCCAAAATCTCGCAAATGTATGTTCATGCATACAATAGTGAATTTGTATTTGAAATTACGAGTTTAAGAGAACACAAGAATTTTATGGCACAAATTCTATATTTATGTGAAGAATTTCACTTAATATATTTTATTAATCCATCTAAAACAATTTAATAAACATTATACGTAAACTCTTAACTCCACCTTGATTTTTAAAATCATATAAAAATATATATAGTCAAAAGTTGAGAAATAAAAATAATCATTTGTCAAAACAAACAAAACAATCAACAATTTCTTCAAAAATTAATTTAAGAGTATACGATATAACTATGACTCTCTGATCTGGAAAATTAATCAAGACAATCATGGAGTAGATTTTTTTCTTTTGGACAATGTGTGCATCTTTGTTCTCTTCCTATTTTCTTCTATAACTTCATTGTCATTTATCGCCCTCATTCTTTGAGATCTATAAGGTCTTCTGCGGATAATTGCACTTCTCCCTCCTGGTATCACAACTGCTCTTGCTAGTGCTCGTGTGGATTCATCTTTTAAACGAATTGTCCTATAATAAATTAAAATAATTAACAACAAAAAACCTCAAATACAAAATGTGATAATAAATTAGACTTAATTATTTTTAAACATGTAAAACATAATTACCTTGACGATGATGCAACCTGGTGCGATTCTACAGGTTGTGGACTCTTGATTGAATGACTTGTGATTTCTTGATCAACTTCTTGACTAAATTCGACGGATCCACGAATCAATGTCTATCAAAGTAAATATAACATCTATACTTAAGACTCCTTAATCTAAACACTCAAAACTCAAATATAGATTCTTTCCATTCACTTAATTAACACACAATAATTATGTAATTACTATGTATGCATATTTTTTAAGATAAGACTACGTTAATATTAAGATCTCAAGTGATAATAAATAACTAAACGCTCCAATAGACAAACCTCATTGTCAGCAACACTGGTTAAACCATGAGATTTTGATGAATCATCTCCATCTGAATCGTTAGATATGATTATAAAATCTAGAAATCATTACAATAGAAGTTGAGAAAATAATAAGTTAGCGTAAAATTGCAAACAATCACAATATTTCTTATTAAAAATACATTAAACTCTTTTAGTATATAAGTTTTTAAATATAAAATGATAATCTTTTTTCTATGCTTTTTAACACTATTTTTTAAAAATGGGGAACGAGTGAAAAACCTAATAAATAAGCAATTACACAAATTAACTGGTTATTTTATTGGTAGGCCTATATTATTCACATTCTAAAATTGTTTGTTAAGAATTTGTAAAAAAGTTAAAACTTGTCTAGTCCCAAAAAAGAAAAAAACCCAAGAAGTCTTGACCATAGTAATTTCAAAATACTACAAATTAAAATATATTTTAGTCAATTTTAGATCAAGCTCATCATGTCATTGTCCATGCATCTAACTATGTAGTACAAAAGAGCGGCGCGGGGGGGTGGGGGGTGGGGGGGTGGACATTGATCAAACCTCAATAAATAAAAAATCAATTCAATGACTGTTATATATAGTCTACTATGGACTATCTGGATATATTAGATGAACAAAAATCCACAATAATAAAACTACATATACGAAAATGAAAGAAAAATATATATGGAGCTCCTTCTATTTTATATTTTTGTCATTTTAGTTTTTGATCTATATATGATAGTTCCAAGGATTTTTATGTTAAAAAATTTACTGACCCTAAAAAATATTTTTATGTTACTTTTTTTGTATAAAGTATATTGATTTCATTTAATCTCCTTAATCTTTTGGGTTTAAGAATCAGTACTCATTTTAGTATTTTATGATATTTTTTTGTATAAAGAATATTGATTTCATTTAATCCCCTTAATCTTTTGTGTTTGAAAATTGATACTCATTTTAATTTATCGTAAACATCAAGTGTGAATAAGCTTTTACTCATAATAAATATTTTGATCATAAATATTCAATGGAAAAAAATGAATTGAATAAGTTTGTATAGGGGTGTTCACGGGTTGGTTTGGGTCGGTTATTGGTCAAAACCAAAACCAAACCAACTTAATCGGTTTTAAAATTATCAAAATCAAACCAAACCTAATATAATATATATTTATCAGTTTGGTTGTAATCGGTTTTGGTTCGGTTTGGTTCGGTTATTCGATTATTAACCATATACATAAAATTAAAAGAAATAATTTATTCAAAACGTGAAAAAAGTGACAATAATCCATTCAAAATGAAAAATAGTTAGAATGACTGACATTACAAAACTTTCAATCATTGAATTTACTATGAATAAAGCTTCAAAATTCACTAGTTTTGTCCTAGAAGGAAGAGACATCGACATTTTTAGTCCCACAAAGAATTATCATAGACACTCATATACATGAAACCAATAAGATAGATGTTCTTACCTTGGACCTTTTTACTTTCATAAGTAAATTATAAATAAATTTTGATGAATACATATATAAGATTTTAAAAATTGTTTATAAAATAGTATATTATGTATGTATAATAATAAAATTTATGTGTATTATTTATCGGTTTGGTTCGGTTATTTCTTCGATTTTTTTTGAACAAAACCAAAACCAAAACCAAACCAAATACTATCGATTTTAAAAAAATCTAAAACCAAACCCAAACCCTAAATAAAATTGGTTCATTTAATCGGTTTTGTTCGATTTTTTGGTTTGAATCAGTTTTTATCCAAACCGTGAACACCCCTAAGTGTGTGTATATATATATTATTAAAAACATCTAAGTAGACTTAATGACTATTAGTTTGAATTGTATATTTACTTTTTTGAATGATTTAAAACTTCTTGTTTGTATTAAATTCTCTTTAACTAGTATATTTTGTGCAAAACATTTATTTTATTTTCACATTATTCTTCAAAAAAAAACATTTATTTTGTTTTCAAATTATTATTAATAACTAAGTTAAGTTATTCTTAAAAATATTGCATTGATGATTATTTTGAAAATAGAGAGCAATAAATTTGAATGTTACATAGGTATAGGTGATATGGTATTTAAATTTTAGTAAAAGCATTTGATTTGCAAATTCTAAAATGTATTATTTTTTTATTTGAAAATATTAGGATAGTTAAACAAAATTTTCTTATTTTTATACAATGACTTTTGGATTTAAGATCCAATGGTTCCTTGTCATTCAAAAGGTGAAAATCGTAATGTTTTTCAAATCTAAATAGTTGAATTACAGATTTAATTAAAAATTATTTATTTCTATACAATAACTTTTGATTGACTAGTAAGATCTAAAATTCATTCTCATTTAAAAGAGGAAGAAGACTATCATTAATATCCATCAAGAAATTGTAAACCCTTGGAACAACAATCTCACTTGGTTAACCAAATTTTACTAGACATTTAATTTTTTTTTTTATAAAAAAACTTAGATAATTTCAAAACTGAAATAAATAAACTTAATTACAAATCACAACTTTAGTTTCATAACTTATAATAATTTTATAATATAAAAAATTGAAGCCTACAATAATTTGAAAAGTTAGTATTGATGAATTTACCTTGAATATTGTTGCTTGCACCCATAGATAAACTCATTTTCTGAATGAATTATGCTAGCCTGATAAAAGATAAAAAAAACTAATTAATCTTGATAAGTTTAAGAGAAAAGTTCTGTATAAACAGATGTGTGTGTATATATATCATATCACCTTCTTATATATATTTTTAAATTTCGTGTACAATTGCAAGACTCGCTGACCAATGTAATATATTGTGGTATAGTAATTGAATACAAGCTTGAAGAAACTTTCTATTTCACCTGATCTTAATCGAACAACTTATGTCAATATGGTATAAAAACATATGTCTGCCTCTTTATCTCTTGTTACAACTCTCCCTACTACCACAAACATGTACATATATCCTTCACCTTCATCCACTTCTCTTCACCATACTTATCACTTCTTTTCCCTTGAAGATTTCTTCCACAAATTAATTTATAAGACATTCATGGAGCAGATTTCTTCCCCGATGATCTTTTTGTACTCTTTCTTTTTTCCTTCATAATTACATCTTTCACAGCTCTTATCATTAGAGGCCTTATATGTGGTTTTTTTGGGGCCAACTACACATTGTCTGAATATTTCTGCATCTTTAACTGAAGTTGGTGAAGATTTTTTTTTTCTTCATTCTTAAATTAACAATGAAAAAAACGTTAATGATGATTAAATTTATATATATTGAAAGCACTTAACTAGCACACAATAACTATATTATTAAATATATTTAGATAAGTCTACATTAATTACCAAAAGCTCAAGTCATAATATCTAATTAAATACTCCAACAGACTTACAATAATTTCAGCAACCTTTGTCAAACCCATGAGTTTTCAATGAATCACCTCCTTCAAAGTTTTTAGTGGAATCTAACAATCATCAGAATAAAAAAAAAATCAAAATTTTGAAAGCAATTTTCACAACATTTCTTATTAGAAATTCATTAAAGTATTAATTTGGTTTTAAAATGTAAAGTAATAATATTTTTTATTTATGCTCTTTAGAACTACATGTTTATGATCAAATGAGAAGTGGAAAACACAATTACATAAATTAATTGGTTGTTTTATTTTGTGGCGTATTATGTCCGATATCTAAAATTGCTTAGCAAGAATTTGCATAAAACGTTAAAACTTGAACAGTTTCGAGAAAGAAACAAAAATAAAAGAAGAAGAAACATGACAATCTTTGGCTAAAAGAGAAGTTCATAAATTCTACAAATTAGAACTAGTTTAAGATATTGTGTACCATATGAAAATGAAAGTAAAATACCTATCGAGCTCTTTTTATTTTATGTTATATATACTCTTAGTTCTCACCAATATATGATTGTTATGGAGTATTCTTTAGGTTAAATAAATTGTGGTTTTTGGAGTGACACATATTAAATATGTTTTCATTATTTTTACGTTGAGTTATTTAATTTTATGTAATCAAGTTTGTGACCTCCATCAACCACCAAACTCGAGGGACGAGATTCACCGCAACCAATTATCCCGCCTTTACTACTTGGGTTCAACAAGACTAACTAAGTTTGAGTCTTCTAGTTTTCTCCCTTTATGAAGAAACTTTAATTCTTGTAGTCGGTCTAAATATCTCTTAAGATGTTTGGGTAACCTTGGAAATTGCTTAATGTATCCTCACCTTCAAACAATCGAGTCCTTCACATTCAGCTTCAGAATTTTAAAGAAGATGATTTTAGTTTAAAATCACAAGATCTAAAAGTTATTTTTTTTAAAAAAACTTTTTAAAACTTTCAAGTCAAAAACTAGAAAAAAAATTAAAATAAAGAAAACATCGATCAGTATTGGAATAGCATGAATGAAATGTTAGGAGTTTTATCATACTTCAATAGGTTGAGTTTTCATACTTCATAGATGTGCATGCAAAATGTTAGAACTACAAGTTTTTTTTTCCCATCAGGACCGAAATGATTATCTACCTCAAAATTGGATATTACAAGGTTGATTTAATTTCAATAAATACTTTATTGAAGCTTTTATATATTATTCCATGAAAGGTCGACCAATCATTACGTATTATGGAAAAAATGATTTGCATGTGAACATATCTCGACAAAAGCCTAATAACATGTATTTTTGTTTATTATATATAAGACATGGTAATTAGTGTTATCTCTTCTAGTGTAAAGTCTGGTATAGGAGGGGTATTGAGAAATCGATGATAACTCTGTCATGATTTTTAAAGTTGCATAAAATATATATAGTCAAAAGTTGAGAAATAAAAATAATTATTTGTCAAAACAAATAAAACAACCAACAATTTCTTCAAAAATTAAATTAAGAGTATATGATATAACTATAGCTCTCTGATCTGGGGAATTAATCAATAGACACTCATGGAGCAGATTTCTTCCTTTTGGGCATTGCGGACTTCTTTGTTGTTCTCTTCCTCTTTTCTTTGATAACCTCATAGTCATTGCTTGCTCTCATTCTTTGGGATCTATAAGGTCTTCTAGGGACGACTGCATTGCTTCCTCGTATCATAGGTCCTCTTGCTAGTGCTCGTGTGGATTCATTTTTTAATCGAATTGTCCTATAATAATTTAAAGTACCAAAATAATTACCAACAACAAAAATAATAATTCAAAATGTGATAATAAATTAAACTTAATTATTTTTAAACATGTAAGACACAATTACCTTGACGTCGATGCAAGTTTGTGCGATTCTACAGGTTGTAGATTCTTGATTGAATGACTTGTGATTTCTTGATCATCTTCTTGACTAAAATCGACGGATCCAAGGATCAATGTCTATCAAAGTAAATATAACATATATTTAGCTCTTAGTAAACTATAGTTAGGGTAGCTTTATCTAAACACTCAAAACGCAAATGTAAATCCTTTCCATTCACTTAATTAACACACAATAATTATGTAATTACTATGTACGCATATTTTTTAAGATAAAACTACGTTAGTATTAAGATCTCAAGTTACAATAAATAACTAAATGTTCCAATAGACAAACCTCATTGTCAGCCACACTGGTTAAACCATGAGATTTTGATGAATCATCTCCATCAGAATCGTCAGATATGATTATAACATCTAGAAATCATTACAATGAAAATTGAAAAAAATAATAAGTTAGCATAAAATTGTAAACAATCACTACATTTCTTATTAAAAATACATTAAACTCTTTGATTATATGAATTTTTTTTTAGAATATAAAATGATAATCTTGTTGTCTATGCTCTTTAACATTATTTTTTAAATGGAGATCGAGTAAAAAACCTAACAAATTAGAAATTACACAAATTAACTGATTGTTTTACTGTTAGGCCTATATTGTTCACATTCTAAGATTGTTTGTTAAGAATTTGTAAAAAATTTAAAACTTGTCTAGTCCCGAAAAAGAAAATAACCTAAGAAGTCTTGACCATATTAATTTCCAAAATACACAAATTAAAATATCTTTTAATCAATATTAGATCAAACTCATCATGTCATTTTCCATGCATCTAATTATGTAGTACAAAAGGGGGGGGGGGGGGGACTTTTTGATCAAACCTCTAAATAAAAAGGCAATACAATGACTGTTATATATAGTCTATTATGGACTATCTGGATATGTAAGATGAACAAAAATCCGCATTAATAAAACTGCATATACGAAAATGAAAGAAAAATATATATGGTGCTTCTTCTATTTTATATTTTTTTAGTTTTTGATCAATATATGATCGTTCTAAGGATTTTTATGTTAAAAAATTTACCGTGACAAAAAAAAATATTTTTATGTTACTTCTTTGTATAAAGTATATTGATTTCATTTAATCACCTTAATCTTTTGGGTTTAAAAATCAGTACTCATTTTAATATTTTTATGTTATTTTTTTGTATAAAGAATATTGATATCATTTAATCCCCTTAATCTTTTGGGTTTGAAAATTAATACTCATTTTAATTTATCGTGAACATCAAGTGTGAATAAATTTTTATTCGTAATAAACCTTTTGATCATAAATATTCAATGAAAAAAAATGAATTGAATAAGTATATTTTTTATTAAAACATCTAAGTAGACTTAATTACTATTAGTTTGAATAGTACATTAACTCTTTTGAATGATTTAAAACTTCTTGCTAGTGTTAAATTCTCTTTAACTAGTCAATTTTGTGAAAAATATTTTTTTTTCCACATTATTGTTAGAAAAAACATTTATTCTGTTTTAAGATTATTCTTAACAACTAAGTTAAGTTATTTTTAAAAATATTCTATTGATGATTATTTTAAAAATAAAAAGCAATAACTTTGAATGTTACAGAGGTATCACCATGGTATTTAATTATTCTAAAATGTATTTTTTTTTATTTGAAAATATTAGGATAGTTAAACAAAATTTTCTTATTTCTATACAATGACTTTTGAATTTAAGATCCAATGGTTCCTTATCATTCAAAAATTGAAAATGTATTATTTTTCAAATCGAAGGAGTTGAATTACATATTTAATTAAAATTTACTTATTTCTATACAATAACTTTTGGTTAACAAGTAAGATCTAAAGATTCATTCTCATTTAAAAGGGGAAGAAGACTATCATTAATATCCATCAAGAAAACAACAATCTCACTTGGTTAACCAAATTTAATTAGACATTTGATTTGATTTTTTTTTAAAAAACTTATATAATTTAAAAACTGAAATAAATAAACTTGAATAAAAAATCATATAATGAAATCATAACAATAGGTTCATAACTTATAATAATTTTATAACATAAAAAATTAAAGCCTACAATAATTTTAAAAGCTAGTGTTGAATTTACCTTGATTATTGTTGCTTGCACCAATCGATAAACTCATTTTCTGAATGAATTTTGCTAGCCTGATAAAAGATAAAAAAACTAATTAATCTTGATAAGTTTAAGAGAAAAGATCTGTAAAAGGAGATGTATATATATATATAGAAAACACTCATACCTTTCACAAGAAAGTCTAAAATAGAAAAAATTGAAATGAGTTGGTTCTTTCACAAATTTTATAAAGAATAGTATGAGTCAACCGGAGATTACAATAATTTCCATCACATTTTACTTATTGTTTTAATTAATTTTTAATAAAATACAATAAAAAGGTAACAATATTAATAAATGTCCTAAATTAAAAATATAAAACGGTCTCATCTAAACATTAATTGTAACAAACCAAAAAGGTTGCATGATAAATTAATTATAATATTTCTAGTTACGACGTTATGGTGTGAACCTACAATAGAATATTTGGATATCTATGATATAAAAAATATATTAAATTCTTATAATTAAAATTTGACGGAAAAATAAAAGTTGACCAATTTTTTTAAAAAATTCTATACTTAGTTTGTGATGCCACAATTTATTGAAAAAAAATTAAACACTATACATTTACCAAGCGCTGACAACACCCCCTCACCCCCACCCCACCCCTCCCCAATAGCACCACAAAAGAGATTTGAGCATGAATGACTGTTATATATAGTCTACTATGGACTATCTGCATGTACTAGATGAATAAAAATCCACAATAATAAAACTATATATACGAAAATGAAAGAAAAATATATATGGAGCTCCTTCTATTTTATATTTTTGTTATTTTAGTTTTTGATCTATATATGATAGTTCCAAGGATTTTTATGTTAAAAAATTTACTGTGACCCTAAAAAATATTTTTATGTTACTTTTTTTTTTATAAAGTATGTTGATTTCATTTAATCTCCTTAATCTTTTGAGTTTAAGAATCAATACTCATTTTAGTATTTTATAGTATTTTTTTTGTATAAAGTATATTGATTTCATTTAATCCCCTTAATATTTTGTGTTTGAAAATTGATGCTCATTTTAATTTATCGTAAACATTAATGGTGAATAAGCTTTTACTCATAATAAATATTTTGATCATAAATATTCAATGAAAAAAAATGAATTGAATAAGTATATATATATATTATTAAAACATCTAAGTAGACTTAATTACTATTAGTTTGAATTGTATACTTACTTTTTTGAATGATTTAAAACTTCTTGTTTGTATTAAATTCTCTTTAACTAGTATATTTTATGCAAAACATTTATTTTATTTTCACATTATACTTCGAAAAAAAACATTTATTTTGTTTTCACATTATTATTAATAACTAAGTTAAGTTATTCTTAAAAATATTGCATTGATGATTATTTTGAAAATAGAAAGCACTAAATTTGAATGTTACATAGGTATCGGTGATATGATATTTAAATTTTAGTAAAATTATCTGATTTGCAAATTCTAAATTATATTATTTTTTTATTTGAAAATATTAGGATAGTTAAACAAAATTTTCTTATTTTTATACAATGACTTTTGGATTTAAGATCCAATGGTTCCTTATCATTCAAAAGGGTAAAAACGTAATGTTTTTCAAATCTAAGTAGTTGAATTACAAATTTAATTAAAATTTATTTATTTCTATACAATAACTTTTGGTTGACTTGTAAGATCTAAAATTCATTCTCATTTAAAAGGGGAAGAAGACTATCATTAATATCCATCAAGAAATTGTAAACCCCAGGAACAACAATCTCACTTGGTTAACCAAATTTTATTAGACATTTATTTTTATTTTAAAAAAAACTTAGATAATTTCAAAACTGAAATAAATAAACTTGAATACAAATCACAACTTTAGTTTCATAGCTTATAATAATTTTATAATATAAAAAATTGAAGCCTACAATAATTTGAAAAGCCAATGTTGTTGAGTTTACCTTGAATATTATTGCTTGCACCCATAGATAAACTCATTTTCTGAATGAATTTTGCTAGCCTGACAAAAGATAAAAAAAAAACTAATTAATCTTGATAAGTTTCAGAGAAAACTCTACCTTGATTTTTAAAATCATATAAAAATATATATAGTCAAAAGTTGAGAAGTAAAAATAATCATCTATCTATATATAAAAGGAGAAGAAAAAATACCTACGTGTCAGCACCACACAAAAAGAGAATTTAATAATTGTTAAATTAATTTAAAATCTAAAATGAAAAAAGAAAAATTGCAAACACTACAAAAATAAAGAAAAAAAAATCAATAACCAGTTTTTACAGCTTTTTTTATAATTCAAAAATTTAAAGTTACCTTAACTTTTTACTGTTTTTTAAAATGATTTAAAAGTAGTTTTTACAACTAAACAATTTTAAAACAGTTCGAAAAAATAGGATGCATGATTCTTTTTTTGTGGAATTAATTATCTGTACTTCTTTTTAGATATATAATTTTAAAAATAAAATAAAACTACAAAAGGGGTTTTAAAATTAATGTGGTATAATTAGATAAATGTCATCCAATTAAATTTTTTTTTACCACCCACGTTTGCCAAGTGCAGGAAGACCAAACATCAAATTAACACATTCTAAAATTTACTTAAATTAACAGTATAAAACTTACGTAAATTAACATGACTTTAAAAAGGAGAAAAAAAACATTGTCACTTTGATTATATCTCTAAATTTTTCCAATTAATTTTATTTTTAAAAAAACCATTGTGCATCAATCATTTAAAAAAAAAAAAATAGTAAAACTGCCCACTAATTAAAAGAAACCGTTATAAAGATATATTTTATTTTTAGAAAAATATAACTAATTCTTTAAATTAAGTAACCAACTTACGTATTATTAAATTATTATTTTTTAAAAATAAAAATTTAGTAATTTTTTGTATTTGAATTTAAAGTGGTTATCTAAAACTACTCTATCCATTGCTTTTTTTTCTCTCTCTATATATACACAATTAAGAAATTTCAAAAAGTCAAATCCATCAATGTTTTCAGAAATATATGCAGATTGATAATTCGGCACAATTGGATAAAGGTACATTTATGGATATTGCTTTTATCCATTTGCTAATTTTATATTTAGTTTGATTTTTATTTTAAATTTCTTGAGACTTAACATTATTTTTGTAGATTTCGAGAATTTATTCGGCGTATGATTCTACAGTGTGATGAATTTTTTTTTCCTTGCACTTTCTCAACATATATTATGTAATCATTGCAATTTTTCATATTAATTTTATTGATTAGTTTGCAAGTTTAAGATATTCATTCATATGATCTGTTCCATTAATATATTTTGATGAAATGTTATCACTAATTTAAAATGAGAGTTCACTAAAAGAAGAAACTCATGAGAAGTTTGAAAGTATTATAACCACAAAATATGTTTGAAAATAATTTTATTTATTTGTCGTGTTTTTATTTTTTACAAAAAACATTTTTTTAAGTTTGTTGATTTCCTTATTCAAATACAAATATGTATTATATATTGTTTTGTGGTCTTGCATGATTATTATATACCAGTGATTGAATATTTTTTTTGACAAAATAAGAAGTTAAATATGTGATTGGATATTATCACTAATTAAAAACAAATCCATAAGAAGAAGATACATATAAGGATGTTGAACACTTTACTCACTTTATGAAAAATTGGCATTACATTTCATGTTGGTAAATCAATTTAAGTAAAGCTTAATCAATGGAATTTTTTGTTTTAAAAAAAATCGTTATATCAATTAAATCGTGCATATAAATTTCAATAAAAAAATAACAAATAACTTGACAATTTCATGTCGTGTCATATGTGTAGTAAAAGAACTATATTGATTGTGATTTGTTAGATCGTCATGTAATTTTTGTTCACCATCTTATTTGGAGATTCAAGTTTGAAAAAATCCTAATCTATTTGGAACATATTGGTGTTATGAGAGTATTTTAAACACAATGTAATGACTTCTTTTGTTTCTTTCTACTAACATTAAAATTTAAACGTGTGTGATATTTTTTTTGAAAAAATAATTTTAACTATCTTTCCACAACCTCCTTATTTATAGCAAAACAATGGTAATATTAATAATAATATTTATATTTATAATATAGTAATAATAATAATAAAGATAATAATCTTAATTATTGAATTAACTAAATTAATTTAAAATCCGAAAATAAAAAATAAAAATGACAAATATAAAAGGGAAAAAAATTGAAAACACGTAAGATTATTTTTTTAAACCATAAAAGTAACCAACTCAACTTTTTTTTGAAAAAATATTTTTAATTATCTTTCCACAACCTCCTTATTTATAGCAAAAATAATAATAACAATAATAAATAATAATAATAATAATAATAAATAATAATAATTATAATAATAATAATAATAATAATAACCTATAATAATAATAATAATCTTAATTATCAAATTTTAAAATCCGAAAATAAAAATAAAAATTACAAACATAAAAGGAAAAATAACTGGAAAAAACGTAATACTATTTTTTTAAAACATAAAGTAACCAACCCACCTTTTTTTTTGGGCAAATCACATAAATCCCACTAGTTTAGGTAAGATATTACTTCCTCTACCATATTTTATGATTAGGATACATGAGTCTGAACAATGAGATACATGTTTCTGTCGAATTTTAAAATTGAGATAAAAATTTTATTTATTTAAATTAATTGGTTGTAACTTATTTCCTTAATTAGAAGAGTAATTTAGGATTTTCAAAATGCATAGATAATTAATTTCATTTTATTATTCTTTGAAATAGTAATTCATTAATATTATTAATATAAGATAAACACATGTATATCTTGGTAATGTAATTTGATTAATTTCAAATTATTACTCTTAAGATAATAAATTCATTAATTTGATGTATCTATCATCAATATATGATGTATCCAACAAACTAAACATTTAGATACATGAGTGTCATACAAGTACATTCATATGTATCATAGAAGTATCTAGCATTAATTTCATGTATTTGTTATACGTATCTAGTATTAATTTTATGTATCTATATATATATACATAGATTTATTAATTTCATGTATCTTTTATATGTATCTAGTATGAATTTGATGTATCAAGTATCAATTGCATATGTTATATCCAAAAACATGTATCTCGAATACATAGTAAACATATGCATCTAATTATGTGTATCTAAATATGGAATATACAAAAGAAGAAGCATATACATCTAATTATGTGTATCTAAATTTCATACGTTATATCCAAAAATATGTATGTTGAATACATAATAAGCATATACATTTAATTATGTGTATATAAATATGAAATGTAGTTGAAACACATGAATCTATGAACAAATCACGACTGTAGAGTATTTGTCGTATCATTAATATCATTGTGTTGTTAAAAATCATGTATCCGAAATTTAATATATAGTGGATACATATACATGTTCAGATACCCCATTACTAAAAATACAACTTGGATCTTAATTAAGATTACTACTTATTGGATACACATGTTTCAAGGGCTATATCAAAGTAATATTGGTACTACCACATCCATATCACAGTAACCAAAGAAAGTCCTAGAAGAACACTAGCAAACAAAAACTCTCATATTCCCTTTGATCCTTTTGCATTGTGGCATAACACAATCAAAATTAAGATCCATTTATTTCGGAGACAAACAATCAAGACCCACTATGAATTGAAAGTTTTCTCTGTAGCAGTTAATGTGATTGGAACTCGTGATAAATGAACAATACAAAATGATAGTTGGGTTCAGGAGAAATTGTGGTGATGATATCTTGAAAAGAAGAGAGTAGATTAACTATTGTTGAAATGAAATTGTAAGGTGAAATTCTTGAATCAGAAAGGAGGAGACATAATTGAGTGATAAACATGGGAGGGGAGAATTAAGAGATAGTGGTTGATTTGGAGTGAAAGAGTTATTTAAGCAGATAATTAATCAATAATAGTTTTAAGGGATGTGGGTATCTAATAGTATTTTCAAATAATATATTAATATATGGTATAAAATACTAAAAATGGTAATATATGTAATTGTTTAAAAGTAAAGATAATATTAGTATATATAGTAGTGATGTATGTCTAATAAGGTAGTTTATCCTTTTTTTTTTTGGAAAATACTTCTAACTATCTTTCCACAACATCCTTATTTATAGCAAAACAAATAATAATAATAATAATAATAATAATAATAATAATAATAATTATTATTATTATTATTATTATTATTATTATTAAATTTATTAAATTAAGTTTAAAATCAGATAAAAAAAGAAAAATAACAAAATTTAAAATGGAAAAAAAAACTGAAAAAAGATGTAATACTATTTTTAAAATAAACATGACAGAGTAGTAAAGTGGTATATGTTTTGTCCGTTATCTAGATTTTTAAAATAATAATGATAATAATATAAACAAATATAAAATGAAAAAAAAACTGCAAAAAATGTAACAAACCAATCCACGTAATATTATTTTTTTTAAAATACGACAGAATAGTTACTTTTTGAATTTGAATTTAAAGTGGTTATCTAAAACTGCTCTATCCATTATTTAGATTTTCTATATATAATAAATAAATTCAACTAAAAAAATTAATGGATCTATTCTTCTTCAAATGTGTAATGTTACTTGTGTTTCAATTCTTCTTTTCTTCAACTTTTTCTTTGGGGGCTAATATGTATATTATTTGATGCCTGAAGAAAAATCGAATATATTTATAAAGGAATAAGTGAAAATACAAGAACGAAGAACAACAATATTTATATAAATCTTATAACACATAATTTGTATATATTTTTTTATAAAGTGATTTATTCATTTAAATCAAGATATAATTTATTTATTTTTTAAATATTTGATTTATTCATATATATATATATATATATATATATATATATATATATATATATATATATATATATATAAAATCACACTTAGCGGTCATCTTTATTTTATATTTTTATTTTAACTGATTATATATGCGGTAAAATTAAATGATAAATTTTTAAAAATATTTCCAGTTTGAAAGAAAAAACGGGAATACAATATTATGGGCCAAAATTAAACTAAAAAGATGAAAAATGAAATTACGAGGATAATGATGATGATGGAATTATTAAAAACGTGCATATTACCAAAATAATTATACACTACTCAAATTTTTGAATCACGTGATAACGTATTATTTATTATTAGATTCTCTTCAAAAGCAAAGTAATTAATAATATTGATTTTCTATTGTTCCTTTATTTTTAAAGTATATGTCTATAATAATAATAAAAATTGAGTCATATCTTTTTATTTAATTCTTCAATCCTAAAATATATATATATATATAACACGACTAAAATATACATTTTGAGACAATCTACATTTCGTATCCATGCTCTTAACAAATTCATATTTTATGATAAATTTGTGTCATATTTGAATTTTGTTCACAATTTTCGGGCTACATAACATTATGGTTGTCAATGAAAAAATTATTTTGTTATTGTATGGACATGAAAATTACAAACATACCATTCAAGTATTCAATATGTGTTAAGAAGTGATGAGAAACTTCCTATGTTAATCGCCATAACAATTACGCAAGAGTAACTCATGAATGGAAATGTGGCACTCATTAAAGAGCGTAGAGATTTGATTCCTCTTCAAGGCATAATATTGAGAAATACTAATTTAAAATATTTTTTTCATATAGACAAATGTATAATATATGTTCGAGCATAATATGCAACATAATTATTTTCTTTTATATTATCCAGCGCGGGTACGTATACTAGTTTGTCAAAACAAACAAAACAATCACCAATTTCTTCAAAAATTAAATCAAGAGTATACGATATAACTATGACTCTCTGATCTGGAGAATTAATCAAGACAATCATGGAATAGATTTTTTTCTTTTGGAAAATGCGCGGATCTTTGTTCTCTTCCTATTTTCTTCTATAACTTCATTGTCATTTATCACCCTCATTCTTTGAGATCTATAAGGTCTTCTGCGGATAATTGGACTTCTCCCTCCTGGTATCGCAACTGCTCTTGCTAGTGCTCGTGTGGATTCATCTTTTAAACGAATTGTCCTATAATAAATTAAAATAATTAACAACAAAAAACCCCTTATTCAAAATGTGATAATAAATTAGACTTAATTATTTTTAAACATGTAAGACATAATTACCTTGACGATGATGCAACCTGGTGCGATTCTACATGTTGTAGACTCTTGATTGAATGACTTGTGATTTCTTGACTAAATTCGACGGATCCACGAATCAATGTCTATCAAAGTAAATATAACATCTATACTTAAGACTCCTTAATCTAAACACTCAAAACTCAAATATAGATTCTTTCCATTCACGTAATTAACACACAATAATTATGTAATTACTATGTATGCATAATTTTTAAGATAAGACTACGTTAATATTAAGATCTCAAGTGATAATAAATAAATAAATTCTCCAATAGACAAACCTCATTGTCAGCTACACTGGTTAAACCATGAGATTTTGATGAATCATCTCTATCTGAATCGTCAGATATGATTATAAAATCTAGAAATCATTACAATAGAAGTTGAGAAAATAATAAGTTAGCGTAAAATTGCAAACAATCACAATATTTCTTATTAAAAATACATTAAACTCTTTTAGTATATAGGTTTTTAAATATAAAATGATAATCTTTTTTCTATGCTTTTTAACACTATTTTTTAAAAATGGGGAACGAGTGAAAAACCTAATAAATAAGCAATTACACAAATTAACTGGTATTTTATTGGTAGGCCTATATTATTCACATTCTAAAATTGTTTGTTAAGAATTTGTAAAAAAGTTAAAATTTGTCTAGTCCCAAAAAAGAAAAAAACCTAAGAAGTCTTGACCATAGTAATTTTCAAAATACTACAAATTAAAATATGTTTTAGTCAACTTTAGATCAAGCTCATCATGTCATTGTCCATGCATCTAACTATGTAGTACAAAAGGGGGGGGGGGGGGGGTGTTGGACATTGATCAAACCTCAATAAATAAAAAATCAATTCAATGACTGTTATATAGTCTACTATGGACTATCTGCATATACTAGATGAACAAAAATCCACAATAATAAAACTACATATACGAAAATGAAAGAAAAATATATATGGAGCTCCTTCTATTTTATATTTTTGTTATTTTAGTTTTTGATCTATATATGCATAGTTCCAAGGATTTTTATGTTAAAAAGTTTATTGTGACCCTAAAAAATATTTTTATGTTACTTTTTTTGTATAAAGTATATTGATTTCATTTAATCTCCTTAATCTTTTGGGTTTAAGAATCAGTACTCATTTTAGTATTTCATGATATTTTTTTGTATAAAGAATATTGATTTCATTTAATCCCCTTAATCTTTTGTGTTTGAAAATTGATACTCATTTTAATTTATCGTAAGCATCAAGTGTGAATAAGCTTTTACTCATAATAAATATTTTGATCATAAATATTCAATGGAAAAAAATGAATTGAATAAGTGTGTATAGGGGTGTTCAAGGGTTGGTTTGGGTCGGTTATTGGTCAAAACCAAACCAACTTAATCGATTTTAAAATTATCAAAACCAAACCAAACCTAATATAATATATATTTATCGGTTTGGTTGTAATCGGTTTCGGTTCGGTTATTCGGTTATTAACCATATACATAAAATTAGAAGAAATAATTTATTCAAAACGTGAAAAAAGTGACAATAATCCATTCAAAATGAAAAATAGTTAGAATGACTGACATTACAAAACTTGAAATCATTGAATTTACTATGAAGAAAGCTTCAAAATTCACTAGTTTTGTCCTAGAAGGAAGAGACATCGCCATTTTTAGTCCCACAAAGAATTATCATAGACACTCATATACATGAAACCAATAAGATAGATGTACTTACCTTGGACATTTTTACTTTCATAAGTAAATTATAAATAAATTTTGATGAATACATATATAAGATTTTAAAATTGTTTATAAAATAGTATATTATGTATGTATAATAATAAAATTTATGTGTATTATTTATCGGTTTGGTTCGGTTATTTCTTCGATTTTTTTCGAACAAAATCAAAACCAAACCAAACACAATCGATTTTAAAAAAATCTAAAACCAAACCAAACCAAACCCTAAATAAAATCGGTTCATTTAACCGGTTTTGTTCGATTTTTCGGTTTGAATCGGTTTTTATCCAAACCGTGAACACCCCTAAGTGTGTATATATATATTATTAAAAACATCTAAGTAGACTTAATGACTATTAGTTTGAATTGTATATTTACTTTTTTGAATGATTTAAAACTTCTTGTTTGTATTAAATTCTCTTTAACTAGCATATTTTGTGCAAAACATTTATTTTATTTTCACATTATTCTTCAAAAAAAAAAAAACATTTATTTTGTTTTCACATTATTATTAATAACTAAGTTAAGTTATTCTTAAAAATATTGCATTGATGATTATTTTGAAAATAGAGAGCAATAAATTTGAATGTTACATAGGTATAGGTGATATGATATTTAAATTTTAGTAAAAGCATTTGATTTGCAAATTGTAAAATGTATTATTTTTTATTTGAAAATATTAGGATAGTTAAACAAAATTTTCTTATTTTTATACAATGACTTTTGGATTTAAGATCCAATGGTTCCTTATCATTCAAAAGGTGAAAATCGTAATGTTTTTCAAATCTAAGTGGTTGAATTACAGATTTAATTAAAAATTATTTATTTCTATACAATAACTTTTGGTTGACTAGTAAAATCTAAAATTCATTCTCATTTAAAAGGGGAAGAAGACTATCATTAATATCCATCAAGAAACTGTAAACCCTTGGAACAACAATCTCACTTGGTTAACCAAATTTTATTAGACATTTAATTTTTTTTATAAAAAAAAACTTAGATAATTTCAAAACTTAAATAAATAAACTTGATTACAAATCACAACTTTAGTTTCATAACTTATAATAATTTTATAATATAAAAAATTGAAGCCTACAATAATTTGAAAAGTAAGTGTTGATGAATTTACCTTGAATATTGTTGCTTGCACCCATAGATAAACTCATTTTCTGAATGAATTATGCTAGCCTGATAAAAGATCAAAAAAACTAATTAATCTTGATAAGTTTAAGAGAAAAGTTCTGTATAAACAGATGTGTGTGTGTATATATATATATATATATCCATGAAAACACTCATACCTTTCACAAAAAAGTCTGAAATAGAAAAAAGTGAAATGAGTTACTTCTTTCATAAATTTTATAAAGAGTAGTATGAGTCAACCGGTGATTACAATAATTTCTATCATATTTTACTTATAGTTTTAATTAATTGTTGATAAAATACAATAAAAAGGTAACAATATTAATAAATGTCCTAAATTAAAAATATAAAACGATCTCATCTAAACATTAATTCTAACAAATCAAAAAGGCTGCATGATAAATATGATGAATTAATTATAATATTTCTAGATATGACGTTATGGTGTGAACCTACATTAGAACATTTGGATATCTATGATATAAAACCATATCAAATTCTTATAATTAAAATTTGACGGAAAAATAAAAGTTGACCAATTTTTTTAAAAAAATATATACTTAATTTGCGATGCCACAATTTATTGAAAAAAAATTAAACACTACATTTTACCAAGCGCTGACAACGCCCCCTCACCCCCACCGCATCCCACCCCAATAGCACCACAAAAAAGATTTGAACATGTTTGAACTCTTAGCCTTTTCGGATTATTATTATTTAAAGAATCATCCACACAAGCGTTCATCGATATCTTGTGGTGGTAGAGTGTTTGATATAGACTACTACTTCTGAACTCCTTATATATATTTTTAAATTTCAAAACTCGCTGACCAATGTAATATATTGTGGTATAGCAATTGAATACAAGCTTAAAGAAACTTTCTATTTCACCTGATCTTAATTGAGCAACTTATGTCAATATGGTATAAAAACATATGTCTGCCTCTTTATCTCTTGTTACAACTCTCCCTACTACCACAAACATGTACATATATTTTCCACAAATTAATTTATAAGACATTCATGGAGTAGATTTCTTCCCCGATGATCTTTTTGTACTCTTTCTTTTTCCCTTCATAGTTACATCTTTCTCAGCTCTTATCATTAGAGGCCTTATATGTGGTTTTTTTCGGGCTAACTACACATTGTCTGAATATTTTTGCATCTTTAACTGAAGTTGGTGAAGATATTTTTTTTTCTTCATTATTAAATTAACAATGAAAACAAATGTTAATGATGATTAAATTTATATATATTGAAAGCGCAATTTATACCTTGGTGGTGACCCAATTGGCTGCAGAGTCTTGATTGAATGACTTGTGACATTTTTCAAGTCAATTTTTTGGCTTAACTCGACGAATGAGAGAAATAACTATCAAAATAAATATAACATATTATTAGCTATTTAAAAACCGAAAGACTCCTTAATTTATACAGTCAAACTCAGATGTAATCCTTTTAGTGGAATCTAACAATCATCAGAATTAAAAAAAAATCAAAATTTTGCAAGCAATTTTCACAACATTTCTTATTAGAAATTCATTAAAGTATTAATTTGGTTTTAAAATGTAAAGTAATAATATTTTTTATTTATGCTCTTTAGACTACATGTTTATGATCAAATGAGAAGTGGAAAACACAATTGCATAAATTAATTGGTTGTTTTATTTTGTGGCGTATTATGTCCGATATCTAAAATTGCTTAGCAAGAATTTGCATAATATGTTAAAACTTGAACAGTTTCGAGAAAGAAACAAAAATAAAAGAAGAAGAAACATGACAATCTTTGGCTAAAAGAGAAGTTCATAAATTCTACAAATTAGAACTAGTTTAAGATATTGTATACCATATGAAAATGAAAGTAAAATACCTATCGGGCTCTTTTTATTTTATGTTATATATACTCTTAGTTCTCACCAATATATGATTGTTATGGAGTATTCTTTAGGTTAAATAAATTGTGGTTTTTGGAGTGACACATACTAAATATGTTTTCATTATTTTTACGTTGAGTTATTTAATTTTATGTAATCAAGTTTGTGACCTCCATCAACCACCAAACTTGAGGGACGAGATTCACCACAACCAATTATCCCGCCTTTACTACTTGGGTTCAACAAGACTAACTTAATTTGAGTCTTCTAGTTTTCTCCCTTTATGAAGAAACTTTAATTCTTGTAGTCGGTCTAAATATCTCTTAAGATGTTTGGGTAACCTTGGAAATTGTTAGGACCGAAAATAAGCAGGTGTAATGCGGAAGCTAGCAAAGCAAACCTCGAAAGACCACGAGTAAGAAGACAAATGAGAAACACACCAAAAGAGACAGATTTAACGTGGTTCGGTCAATTGACCTACGTCCACAAAGGAGATGAGCAATCCACTATAAATATGAGAGTACAAAATATAGAGAGAAACAACCTCAACTAATTCACTCGGAATACAAGGAGGTACACAAAATTCTCCTCCATAACCGCAACTCTCAAAACCCTAGGACTACATTGTGAATGCTAATTAAGTTAGAAGGAACAAGCCTATATTTATAGAGTCCTAAAACCTTTCCTACAAGAAAAGGACTAGTCAAAATATTAAAACCTTTTCCTAAAAGGAAAACTTATTTATGGTAAGAAATCAGGGCAAATAACCCCAACAAATCTCCCCCTTGGCCTGAATTTCTGACAAAATAAATTTGTCCACCTTCTTCACATAATCTTTAGGATCTTGCATCTCTTCTCCATAATCTCCTCCATCAAATCTACCTCGACACAGAGAACCTCTCTGAAACAGTTTCTCCAACAAAATCTTCATTACTGTCAAAAAGGTTGCTACTAGAACTACACCCGCCAAGATGAACACCCATCTCTAACATGGTTCCATCATTGAACCATGGCTCTGATACCACTTGTTAGGACCGAAAATAAGCAGGTGTAATGCGGAAGCTAGCAAAGCAAACCTCGAAAGACCACGAGTAAGAAGACAAATGAGAAACACACCAAAAGAGACAGATTTAACGTGGTTCGGTCAATCGACCTACGTCCACAAAGGAGATGAGCAATCCACTATAAATATGAGAGTACAAAATATAGAGAGAAACAACCTCAGCTAATTCACTCGGAATACAAGGAGGTACACAAAATTCTCCTTCATAACCGCAACTCTCAAAACCCTAGGACTACATTGTGAATGCTAATTAAGTTAGAAGGAACAAACCTATATTTATAGAGTCCTAAAACCTTTCCTACAAGAAAAGGATTAGTCAAAATATTAAAACCTTTTCCTAAAAGGAAAACTTATTTATGGTAAGAAATCAGGGCAAATAACCCCAACAGAAATTGCTTAATGTATCCTCACCTTCAAACAATCGAGTCCTTAACCTTCACATTCAGCTTCAGAATTTTAAAGAAGATGATTTTAGTTTAAAATCACAAGATCTAAAAGTTATTTTTTTTAAAAAAAAAATTCTTAAAACTTTCAAGTTAAAAACTAGAAAAACAAATTAAAATAGAGAAAACATCGATCAATATTGGAATAGCATGAATGAAATGTTAGGAGTTTTATCATACTTCAATAGGTTGAGTTTTCATGCTTCATAGATGTGCATGCAAAATGTTAGAACTACAACTTTTTTTTCTCCATCAGGACCGAAATGATTATCTACCTCAAAATTGGATATTACAAGGTTGATTTAATTTCAATAAATACTTTATTGAAGCTTTTATATATTATTCCATGAAAGGTCGACCAATCATTACGTATTATGGAAAAAATGATTTGCATGTGAACATATCTCGACAAAAGCCTAATAACATGTATTTTTGTTTATTATATATAAGTCATGGTAATTAGTGTTATCTCTTCTAGTGTAAAAGCTGGTATAGGAGGGGTATTGAGAAATCGATGATAACTCTGTCATGATTTTTAAAGTTACATAAAATATATATAGTCAAAAGTTGAGAAATAAAAATAATTATTTGTCAAAACAAATAAAACAACCAACAATTTCTTCAAAAATTAAATTAAGAGTATATGATATAACTATAGCTCTCTGATCTGGGGAATTAATCAATAGACACTCATGGAGCAGATTTCTTTCTTTTGGGCATTGCGGACTTCTTTGTTGTTCTCTTCCTCTTTTCTTTCATAACCTCATAGTCATTGCTTGCTCTCATTCTTTGGGATCTATAAGGCCTTCTAGGGACGACTGCATTGCTTCCTCGTATCATAGGTCCTCTTGCTAGTGCTCGTGTAGATTCATTTTTTAATCGAATTGTCCTATATATAATAATTTAAAGTACCAAAATAATAATTCAAAATGTGATAATAAATTAAACTTAATTATTTTTAAACATGTAAGACACAATTACCTTGACGTTGATGCAAGTTTGTGCGATTCTACAGGTTGTAGAGTCTTGGTTGAATAACTTGTGATTTCTTGATCAACTTCTTGACTAAAATCGACGGATCCAAGGATCAATGTCTATCAAAGTAAATATAACATATATTTAGCTCTTAGTAAACTATAGTTAGGGCTGCTTTATCTAAACACTCAAAACGCAAATGTAGATCCTTTCCATTCGTTTAATTAACACACAATAATTATGTAATTACTATGTACGCATATTTTTTAAGATAAAACTACATTAGTATTAAGATCTCAAGTTACAATAAATAACTAAATGCTCCAATAGACAAACCTCATTGTCAACAACACTGGTTAAACCATGAGATTTTGATGAATCATCTCCATCCGAATCGTCAGATATGATTATAACATCTAGAAATCATTACAATGAAAATTGGAAAAAATAATAAGTTATCATAATATTGTAAACAATCACAACATTTCTTATTAAAAATACATTAAACTCTTTGATTATATGATTTTTTTTTTAGAATATAAAATGATAATCTTGTTGTCTATGCTCTTTAACATTATTTTTTTAAAATGGAGATCGGGTAAAAAACCTAACAAATTAGAAATTACACAAATTAACTGATTGTTTTATTGTTAGGCCTATATTGTTCACATTCTAAGATTGTTTGTTAAGAATTTGTAAAAAATTTAAAACTTGTCTAGTCCCGAAAAAGAAAATAACCTAAGAAGTCTTGACCATATTAATTTCCAAAATACACAAATTAAAATATCTTTTAATCAATATTAGATCAAACTCATCATGTCATTTTCCATGCATCTAATTATGTAGTACAAAAGGGGGGGGGGGGGGGGACTTTGATCAAACCTCTAAATAAAAAGGCAATACAATGACTGTTATATATAGTCTATTATGGACTATCTGGATATGTAAGATGAACAAATATCCGCTATAATAAAATTGCATATACGAAAATGAAAGAAAAATATATATGGTGCTTCTTCTATTTTATATTTTTTTTAGTTTTTGATCAATATATGATCGTTCTAAGGATTTTTATGTTAAAAAATTTACCGTGACAAAAAAATATATTTTTATGTTACTTTTTTGTATAAAGTATATTGATTTCATTTAATCACCTTAATCTTTTGGGTTTAAAAATCAGTACTCATTTTAATATTTTTATGTTATTTTTTTGTATAAAGAATATTGATATCATTTAATCCCCTTAATCTTTTGGGTTTGAAAATTAATACTCATTTTAATTTATCGTGAACATCAAGTGTGAATAAATTTTTATTCGTAATAAACCTTTTGATCATAAATATTCAATGAAAAAAAATGAATTGAATAAGTATATATTTTTATTAAAACATCTAAGTAGACTTAATTACTATTAGTTTGAATAGTACATTAACTCTTTTGAATGATTTAAAACTTCTTGCTAGTGTTAAATTCTCTTTAACTAGTCAATTTTGTGCAATTTTTTTTTTTTTCACATTATTGTTAGAAAAAACATTTATTCTGTTTTGAGATTATTCTTAACAACTAAGTTAAGTTATTTTTAAAAATATTCTATTGATGATTATTTTAAAAATAAAAAGCAATAACTTTGAATGTTACATAGGTATCACCATGGTATTTAATTATTCTAAAATGTATTATTTTTTATTTGAAAATATTAGGAAAGTTAAACAAAATTTTCTTATTTCTATACAATGACTTTTGAATTTAAGATCCAATGTTCCTTATCATTCAAAAGTTGAAAATGTATTATTTTTCAAATCCAAGGAGTTGAATTACATATTTAATTAAAATTTACTTATTTCTATACAATAACTTTTGGTTAACAAGATCTAAAGATTCATTCTCATTTAAAAGGGCAAGAAGACTATCATTAATATCCATCAAGAAAACAACAATCTCACTTGGTTAACCAAATTTAATTAGACATTTGATTTGATTTTTAAAAAAAAACTTAGATAATTTAAAAACTGAAATAAATAAACTTGAATAAAAAATCATATAATGAAATCATAACAATAGGTTCATAACTTATAATAATTTTATAATATAAAAAATTGAAGACTACAATAATTTTAAAAGCTAGTGTTGATGAATTTACCTTGATTATTATTGCCTGCACCAATCGATAAACTCATTTTCTGAATGAATTTTGCTAGCCTGATAAAAGATAAAAAAAACTAATTAATCTTGATAACTTTAAGAGAAAAGATTTGTATAAGCAGATGTGTATATATATATATATATATATATATATATATATATGAAAACACTCATACCTTTTACAAGAAAGTCTAAAATAGAAAAAATTGAAATGAGTTGCTTCTTTCACAAATTTTATAAAGAATAGTATGAGTAAACCGGAGATTACAATAATTTCCATCATATTTTACTTATAGTTTTAATTAATTTTTAATAAAATACAATAAAAAGGTAACAATATTAATAAATGTCCTAAATTAAAAACATAAAGCGGTCTCATCTCAAAATTAATTGTAACAAACCAAAAAGGTTGCATGATAAATTAATTATAATATTTCTAGTTATGACGTTAAGGTGTGAACCTACAATAGAACATTTGAATATCTATGATATAAAAAATATATCAAATTCTTATAATTAAAATTTGACGGAAAAATAAAAGTTGACCATTTTTTTAAAAATTCTATACTTAGTTTGTGATGCCACAATTTATTGGAATTTTTTTAAAAAACACTACACATTTACCAAGCGCTGACAACACCTCCTCACCCCCACCCCACCCCTCCCCAATAGCACCACAAAAAAGATTTGAACATGAATGACTGTTATATATAGTCTAGAGGTTGTAACAATCCAAACGATCCCACTACATCAGGACCCTTTCGACGTTGCACAAAAGCCATTACTTTACGTTCAGCTTCTCTTTCAGCTTCTTAACCGCCTACCACGCTTCGCGCCTGCGGCTACTGTGGACTATCTGCATATACTAGATGAACAAAAATTCACAATAATAAAACTATCTATACGAAAATGAAAGAAAAATATATATGGAGCTCCTTCTATTATATATTTTTGTTATTTTAGTTTTTGATCTATATATGATAGTTCCAAGGATTTTTATGTTAAAAAATTGACTGTGACCCTAAAAAATATTTTTATGTTGCTTTTTTTTGTATAAAGCATATTGATTTCATTTAATCTCCTTAATCTTTTAAGTTTAAGAATCAATACTCATTTTAGTATTTTATGGTATTTTTTTTGTATAAAGTTTATTGATTTCATTTAATCCCCTTAATATTTTGTGTTTGAAAATTGATGCTCATTTTAATTTATCGTAAACATCAAGTGTGAATAAGCTTTTACTCATAATAAATATTTTGATCATAAATATTCAATGGATAAAAATGAATTGAATAAGTATATATATATATATATATATTATTATTATTATTATTATTATTATTATTATTAAAACATCTCAGTAGACTTAATTACTATTAGTTTGAATTGTATATTTACTTTTTTGAATGATTTAAAACTTCTTGTTTGTATCAAATTCTCTTTAACTAGTATATTTTGTGCAAAATATTTATTTTATTTTCACATTATTCTTCGAAAAAAAACATTTATTTTGTTTTCACATTATTATTAATAACTAAGTTAAGTTATTCTTAAAAATATTGCATTGATGATTATTTTGAAAATAGAAAGCGCTAAATTTGAATGTTACATAGGTATCGGTGCTATGATATTTAAATTTTAGTAAAAACATCTGATTTGCAAATTCTAAAATGTATTTTTTTTTATTTGAAAATATTAGGATAGTTAAACAAATTTTTCTTATTTTTATGCAATGACTTTTGGATTTAAGATTCAATGGTTCCTTATCATTCAAAAGGTGAAAAACGTAATGTTTTACAAATCTAAGTAGTTGAATTACAGATTTAATTATTTATTTCTATACAATAACTTTTGGTTGACTAGTAAGATCTAAAATTCATTCTCATTTAAAAGGGAAAGAAGACTATCATTAATATCCATCAAGAAATTGTAAACCCTTGGAACAACAATCTCACTTGGTTAACCAAATTTTATTAGACATTTAATTATTATTTTTTTAAAAAAACTTAGATAATTTCAAAACTGAAATAAATAAACTTGAATACAAATCACAACTTTAGTTTCATAACTTATAACAATTTATAATATAAAAAATTGAAGCCTACAATAATTTGAAAAGCCAGTGTTGATGAGTTTACCTTGAATATTATTGCTTGCACCCATAGATAAACTCATTTTCTGAATGAATTTTGCTAGCCTGATAAAAAATAAAAAAAAACTAATTAATCTTGATAAGTTTAAGAGAAAACTCTACCTTGATTTTTAAAATCATATAAAAATATATATAGTCAAAAGTTGAGAAGTAAAAATAATCATCTATCTATATATAAAAGGAGAAGAAAAAATACCTACGTGTCAGCACCACAAAAAAAGAGTATTTAATAATTGTTAAATTAATTTAAAATCTAAAATGCAAAAAAAGAAAAATTGCAAACACTACAAAAATAAACAAAAAATCAATAACCAGTTTTTACAGCTTTTTTTATAATTCAAAAATTTAAAGTTACCTTAACTTTTTACTGTTTTTTAAAATGATTTAAAAGTAGTTTTTACAATTAAACGAGAAACAATTTTAAAACAGTTCGAAAAAATAGGATGCATGATTCTTTTTTTGTGGAATTAATTGTCTGTACTTTTTTTTAGATATATAAGTTTAAAAATAAAATAAAACTACAAAAGGGGTTTAAAATTAATGTGGAATAATTAGATAAATGTCATCCAATTCAAAAAAAATAATTACCACCCACGTTTGCCATTGCAGGAAGACCAAACATCAAATTAACACATTCTAAAACTTACTTAAATTAATAGTATAAAACTTACGTAAATTAACATGACTTTAAAAAGGAGAAAAAAAAATATTGTCACTTTGATTATATCTCTAAATTTTTCCAATTAATTTTTTTTTTAAAAAAAAAAACCGTTGTGCATCAATCATTTTAAATAAATAAATAGTAAAACTGCCCACTAATTAAAAGATACGGTTATAAAGATATATTTTATTTTTAAAAAAATATAACTGATTCTTTAAATTAAGTAACTAACTTACGTATTATTAAATTATTATTTTTTTAAAATGAAAATTTAGTAATTTTTTGTATTTGAATTTAAAGTGGTTATCTAAAACTACTCTATCCATTGCCTTTTTTTCTCTCTATATATACACAATTGAGAAATTTCAGAAAGTCAAATCCATCAATGTTTTCAGAAATATATGCAGATTGATAATTCGGCACAATTGGATAAAGGTACATTTATGGATATTGCTTTTATCCATTTGCTGATTTTATATTTAGTTTGCTTTTTATTTTAGATTTCTTGAGACTTAACATTATTTTTATAGATTTCGAGAATTTATTCGGCATATGATTCTACAGTGTGATGAATTTCTTTTTCCTTGCACTTTCTCAACATATATTATGTAATCATTGCAATTTTTCATATTAATTTTATTGATTAGTTTGCAAGTTTAAGATATTCATTCATATGATCTGTACCATTAATATATTTTGATGAAATGTTATCACTAATTTAAAATGAGAGTTTGCTAAAAAAGGAAACTCGTGAGAAGTTTGAAAGTATTATATCCACAAAATATGTTTGAATAGAGAACGAGAAGTTTGAAAATAATTTTAATTAAAAAATGTATATAAGAAGTAGTTCAGATGTAGTAGTCTATATCAAACACTCTACACCACAAGAGATTGATGAACGCTTGTGAGGATAGTTCTTTTTGCTATTGGGGAGGGGTGGGGTGGGGTGAGGGGGCGTTGTCAGCGCTTAGTAAAAGTATAGTGTTTAATTTTTTTTCAATAAATTGTGGCATCACAAATTAAGTATATATAATATAATTTATTTTTTTAATATGGTCAACTTTTATTTTTCGTCAAATTTTAATTATAAGAATTTGATATATTTTTTATATCATAGATATCCAAATGTTCTATTGTAGATTCACACCATAACGTCATAACTAGAAATATTATAATTAATTTATCATATTTATCATGCAACTTTTTTGGTTTGTTACAATTAATGTTTAGATGAGATCGTTTTATATTTTTAATTTAGGACATTTATTAATATTGTTACCTTTTTATTGTATTTTATTAGAAATTAATTAAAACTATAAGTAAAATATGATGGAAATTATTATAATCTCCGATTGACTCATACCATTCTTTATAAAGTTCGTGAAAGAAGCAACTCATTTCATTTTTTTTCTATTCTAGACTTTCTTGTGAAAGGTATGAGTGTTTATATATATACACACATCTGTTTATACAGATCTTTTCTCTTAAACTAATCAAGATTAATTAAATTTTTTTATCTTTTATCAGGCTAGCAAAATTCATTCAGAAAATGAGTTTATCGATTGGTGCAAACAACAATATTCAAGGTAAATTCATCAACACTAGCTTTTAAAATTATTGTAGGTTTCAATTTTTTATATTATAAAATTATTATAAGTTATGAACCTAATGTTATGATTTCATTATACGATGTTTTATTCAAGTTTATTTATTTCAGTTTTGATATTATCTAAGTTTTCTTAAAAAAATAATTAGAGGTCTAATTAAATTTGGTTAACCAAGTGAGATTGTTGTTCCTAGGGTTTACAATTTCTTGATGGATATTAATGATAGTCTTCTTCCCCTTTTAAATGAGAATGAATCTTTAGATCTTACTTGTTAATCAAAAGTTATTGTATAGAAATAAGTAAATTTTAATTAGATATGTAATTCAACTCCTTGGATTTTAAAAATAATACATTTGCACCTTTTGAATGATAAGGAACCATTGGATCTTAAATTCAAAAGTCATTCTATAGAAATAAGAAAATTTTGTTTAACTATCCTAATATTTTCAAATAAAAAATAATACATTTTAGAATTAGCAAATCAGATGCTTTTACAAAAAATTAAATACCATATCACCTATACCTATGTAACATTCAAAGTTATTACTTTTTATTTTTAAAATAATCATCCATAGAATATTTTTAAAAATAACTTAACTTAGTTGTTAAGAATAATCTGAAAACAAAATAAATGTTTTTTCTAAGAATAATTTGAAAATAAAATAAATGTTTTGCACTAAATTGACTAGTTAAAGAGAATTTAACACTAGCAAGAAGTTTTAACATTCAAAAGAGTTAATGTACTACTCAAACTAATAGTAATTAAGTCTACTTAGATGTTTTAATAAAAAATATTTACTTATTCAATTTATTTTTTTCATTGAATATTTATGATCAAAAGGTTTATTACGAGTAAAAACTTATTCACACTTGATGTTTATGATAAATTAAATGGAGTATTAATTTTCAAACCCAAAAGATTAAGGGGATTAAATGAAATCAATATTATTTATACCAAAAAATAACATAGAAATATTAAAATGGGTACTGATTTTTCAACCCAAAAGATTAAGGTGATTAAATGAAATCAATATACTTTATACAAAAAAGTAACATAAAAATATTTTTTTGTGTCACGGTAAATTTTTTAGCATAAAAATCCTTAGAACGATCATATATTGATCAAAAACTAAAAAACGCAAAAATAAAAAATAGAATAAGCTCCATATATATTTTTCTTTCATTTCTGTATATGCAGTTTTATTATAGCGAATTTTTGTTCATCTTGTATATCCAGATAGTCCATAATAGACTATATATAACAGTCATTGTATTGCCTTTTTATCTATTGAGGTTTAATATGGTCAAGACTTCTTAGGTTATTTTCTTTTTTTGGGACTAGACAAGTTTTAACTTTTTTACAAATTCTTAACAAACAATCTTAGAATGTGAATAATATAGGCCTAATTAACAATAAAACAATCAGTTAATTTATGTAATTGCTAATTTGTTAGGTTTTTTACTCGATCTCCATTTTAAAAAAATAATGTTAAAGAGCATAGACAACAAAATTATCATTTTATATTCTAAAAAAATCATATAATTAAAGAGTTTAATGTATTTTTAATAAGAAATGTTGTGATTGTTTACAATTTTATGCTAACTTATTATTTTTTTCAACTTTCATTGTAGATGAGGATCTTTTTAAAAAATATTAAATTTATCCTTTTTTTCTTTTACAATTATAATAAAAGATAATTAACTAATTTCATTGTAAAATAAAAATTGGAGTTTCAATGCAACAAACATAAATTAATAACAGTTGTGACAAATTGTTTGATCGATTAATTATAGCAATTCATGGGACATATTAATTTTGACTGATTAATTAAAGTATTTCTATTGCGATAAGGCGTCAATAATTGATCGTTTAATTAAAGCAATTCATGGAATGTAACTAACTTTGACTGATTAATTAAAGTATCTCTATTGCAATAAGACGTAATTAATTGTTCGGTTAATTAAAACAATTCATGGGACACAACTAACTTTGACTGATTATTGAAGTATTTCTATTGCAATAAGGCGTAATTAATTGATCGATTAATTAAAGCAATTCTATTGCAATGGGTCATAACTAGCTTTGACTGATAAATTAAAGTTTTTTTTAATGCGATAAGACGTAATTAATTGATCGGTTGATTAAAGTAATTCTATGTGATTGGGTGTAACTAATTTTGATTAATTACAGTGATTCTATTGTGTCGAGTCAATTTATGTCACATAAATTGGATAGAATTAATCAGTCAAAGTTAGTTACACCCAATCACATAGAATTACTTTAATCAACCGATCAATTAATTACATCTTATCGCAATAAAAAATACTTTAATTTATCAATCAAAGCTAGTTATGACCCACTGCAATATAATTGCTTAAATTAATCGATCAATTAATTACGCCTTATTGCCATAGAAATACTTCAATAATCAGTCAAAGTTAATTGCGTCCCATGAATTGTTTTAATTAATCGAACAATTAATTACGTCCTATAGCAATAGTGATACTTTAATTAATCAGTCAAAGTTAGTTAAGTTTCAGCTTTAATTAATCGATCAATTATTTACGCCTTATCGCTATAGAAATACTTTAATTAATCAGTCAAAATTAGTTACGTCCCATGAATTGCTATAATTAATCGATCAAACAATTCTTCACAACTGTTATTAATATCTTTATGTTGAGTTGAAACTCCAATTTTTATTTTACAATGAAATTAGTTAATTATCTTTTTTATTATAATTGTAAAAGAAAAAAGAAGAAGATAAATTTAATAATTTTAAAAAGATCCTCATTTACATATACATAATTAATAAAAAGAGAAACCCAACTACAAAAAAGTGAAGATTATTACTAGGACTTCTTTTTCCCAAGATTATGCACTACGAGTCAAATAAAAATAATAATCAATATTGTGTGTTTAAATTAAAATTAAAAAATATTATATATTTTAGGAACAATTTATTTTCAAACATCAAACCAAACCATTTGTGTAAAATTTTTAAATTTATAAACCAAACCAAACTAATAAAATTCTGATTTTTTCGAGTTTTTCAACGTCGGGTTGGTTCGGATTTTGCAAATACCAAACCAAACCATTGTGTCGAATTTTTAAATTTATAAATCAAACCAAACTAATAAAGCTCGGTTTTTTTTCTTCAGATTTTTGGATTTTTTCGGTAAAGTTTGCATACAAACATATAATTAATTAACTTGTGCTCCAAATATTTCTTTAGTCCAACCAAAATACAATTATCTAAGGTGTTTCTTAAAAAAATAACACAAAATATGAGATGAGTACTGATGACACAAAGATATTCAATAAAAAATAATAATGAAATCATCATATAAAATAAATATTGCAAAGTTATAATGAAAATGATCATAATTTAAAAGTACGAAATCATGCTAAAATAAGTTTAATAAGTATTAGTTACATTACTAAATATTTAAGGAAAATTAAAATTAGATTATGTATTTTAATTGTCTAAACCAATGTAAAACTAAAGAACAAATATTCAATGTTATTGTCATTCTTAGTGTTGAATTGATTTTCTTTTTGCATTAGTGTTAATTTGATTTTGATTTAAGTTTTATTATAATTATCAACATCTATGAACTATAATCTTTATTGTACCATTTCGAATTCTAAGTTTTAAACTTTAAATAATATATTAAAAGATAAAAATTATGAAATAGTATAAGAAATATTTTAAACTTATATCAAAGTAAATATTTTTATGTATAAAATAAAATTTTAAAATTACATATATAATGTCGGGTTGGTTTGGTCTCGGATTAATTTTTTTTAGTTAAAACCAAACCAACCCAAATATAGTCGGGTTTTTTTTCCAATACCAAACCAAGTCACAAACCACTAGTCGGTTTTTTTTTTCCGGTTTGACTCGATTTGCGGTTTGGTTCGATTTTGTACACCCCTACTTTAGGTTAAATAAATTGTAGTTTATGGAGTGACACACTAAAAATATTTTTTCATTATTTTTACGTAGAGTAAATTAATTTACGTAATCTACTTAAGCTTTTAAGATTTGAATTTGAAAAATAATACTTGCTTCTCCTTTTGAATATGGAAATATATAAACCACTAAAAGGGGTATTATTTTCCCAATGATAGAGGAATTAAGTGAAATTTGTTCATTTCTATCTGATAATTCTTTATCGTCAATATAAGATCTAAGAATTCATTTGAATTTAAAGGGGTATTATTTTTTCGGATCTAATGGTTGGGTTAAGAGGCCAAGTAAGTCAAAGTAAAAAAAAAAAAAAAAAAAAAAAAAAAAAAAAAAAAAAAGAGGCCAAGTAAAATTTACTTTTTTGTATATTTTTAATTTTTTTCATTCACCCAGCAACCACCAAACAACAAATCATTCCATCAAAAAATCGTAAATCCTTAGAATCATAAAATATTAGGCATCTGATTTATTAAAAAGAAAAACATAAGTAGTTCACAAGATTTTTCCATAATTAATAAATAAACTTAAATTCAACACTATGAAGAGAATCACAACATTTATTCCACAACTCAAAAGAATTTTATATTAAATAAATAAAGCTTACATTGATTTAAAGACAAGTGTTGATTAGTTTACCTTGAACAGTACTGCTACCACCCACAAATAAACTCATTTTCAAATGAAATTTTTTTGCCTGATAAAACACCGCAAGGATTTAATTAAACTTGATTATATTGAAAGAACGGAACATAATAAGAACACACACATATAGGTGAAAAAAAGGGAAATAGAAATTGAAATGATGCACACCTTCACAAAATAGCTTTAGTGAACGGAGAAAAATGACATGAAATAATTTTAATCATACCTCCGGATTTTATAGTGAAACTATAATATGTGTAGCTATGATTATAATAATTTTAATTAGACCTGTTTTATAATGAAATACAATAAAATTAAAAGCATAGTCATAATAAATGTCTTAAGCTGAAAATATAAGAGGAAACTCATCTAAACCAAAAGAGATGTATATATGATAAAGATGATAAATTAATTATAATCTCGCTAGTTATGTGTAACGACATGTTTCCGTCGTTATAGAAATGTCAATGGGGGGAAATTTGGGATTGGAAAACTTTTTCGTGGTATTTGGATTTTCCCAACCTTGCCCAGATTTGGACGAAATCGAAGTCTTTAAGGTGTAGGGAAATCTAGTAACAATTGGGTGATTTATTTATAATTCTCTTTACATGAGTGGTTAGATAACTCTTTAAGGAATCCGTACGATTTTACGGAATTGAATTCGGGAGAGTAGAACTCCCGGAATAGATCTTAGTGTGAAGGGTATTTTCTGAGCGTCGTTGGTTAGAGGTGTGTTGTGAAATGGGGATTTTGGAATTCTTTAAATAGCTCACTGGTTCGTGCAAGCCGCTCTGGCGGAACTTTTGGTCACTCTGGCGAGGCCGCTACAATGGGGTGAGGGCAGCTGTGGCGGGTTCAACGCGACTTAAAGTCATAAATAAATCCCTAACCGACCTTATTTTGCACTTTTCGATTTTTAGAGCTAAGGAACGAACCCCAGGTGACTCCTAACAATTTTTCACCATTCTTGAGGCAAAAGGTAAGCTTTTCACTCCCTGAATCAGTTTTTCAATTCGTAGAACGTAATAGAATGGACAATTAATGACGGGGGAGGGTTTTGATCTAGATTCTATGGTGGAAACAACCCTATTTTGGATACTTGGGATCATGTGTATGATCTAGGATTGTTAAAATTGTTAGTAATCCGGGTAATTAGTGATTGTTTATTGATTCCCGTATTATATTGATTGCTTGTAGAGCAAGAACAAGCGGGATGAATTCGGAAAGGGAAGGATCAAGTTTCTTAGGGTTTCAAGCTTGTTTCGAGGTAGGAGATGGTTGTGATTTCATGATTGTGTGATATATGCGTGTTCTTGCTTTATTATGATGCATATATGTATGCGAATGTTGCATTGTTGATCACACTAATTGTATGAGTATGAACGAATAACTGTATGCCATGAATCACTTCTTGATTGTGTGATTATTCAGAATATACTTGTGATTGTGATTGTGGTGTGTTGAATGGATAGGTTGCCACGTTCTGGCATAACTAACTGGGATTGGTTGCCACGTTTCGGCATAAATATGGGATCGATTGCCACGTTCCGGCATAAACATTTGATCAGATACCACATTTTGATACGCTAACAATTTGGGTGTGGGTTCCATGAGAGGACCATTGAATTGGGTTCTGTGAGAGGACCATTAAATTGTGTTGTGTATCTACTTGTGATGATTACGTTCATATCTAATGATGATTGATATTGGAAGACTGTATGTTACTCTAAACTGATAACCAATGTGTATTATTGAGAATGTGGGATGCTACATTGATCCTGAAAAGATGACTAATATTGTATATGCTCGGTATATGCCTATTTTATAATATTGTGGTTACTTGCATGTGTTTCACTTATTAGGATAGCCGCGTGATTCTACCAGTACAATGTGGTTGTGTACTGATACTGCACTTGCTCTTTCTTTGTTGAGTACAGTGCATCTTCAGGTGGTTATTGATAGACTTCAGTTAGGTGACTAGTGAGCGTGACCGGATTCAAGGGTGAGCCAGCTCTTTCAGGCTGCCATGGATCTCTCTTGTTTAAGTCCACTCTTTTTGGACTCAGACTATTTGTTTAAGGTGTTGTTTAGTTTCAAGGTTGTGCCTCTTGTTCTTAGACTTGTCGTTAGTAGAGTTTTGGTACATTGACTTTCAGGTTCTAGGGGTTGTTCTTCCGCATTAGTTTGGTTAGTTGTTTGTTAAAACCTTGGAGTTTATGGGGACTCCATTTTTATAGTCATTTAAACCTGCTTCCGTATCTTTAAATGCCTTAGTTTTCATAAAATTTGTTTGTTTGGGTTGTAGTAATGGTTTTCCCACTTGAGGGTTTGTGTAGGTGCCAATCACGACGGTCTGGATCGTGACATTATGGCTAATTATTAAAACGTTCTGGTGAACATTCTATGACAAATTTTGGTTAATACTCCAAATTTGGATATCTATGATGTATGGAATATATGCAATTATTGTAATTAAAGCTAGACATAAAATGTAAAAGTTGACTAAATTTTTTTTATAAGTGTTTATTTTAAATTTATACTTAATTTGTGTTGCCACAATTTATGGGAATTCTCTAAAAATAATTTTGAAAGCAATTATTCAAACAAACAATCAAGGAATATAAGAGACCCGATCAATTACATGCTGGAAACGAACAAGGTTCGTCGATTTAGACGCTATTTTCAAATGGGCTCTGCAATGCGTGATTCGAATTAAGTCAGACTTCAATGTGGGATTCAAACATCGAATGGAAAATCAAAAAATAAATAAAGGAAAAACCACATAAATGGGCCATAAAACTCAAACATTCATTAAGACTGATAATTTTTGCTTAACTGGTACTAAATGTATCATATACTGTATTGTATCATTAAGGTTAATAATTTCTCTTAACTGATACTAAATCAGTATATATATATATATATATATATATATATCATTAAGGTTTCTTGTTCAAGAAATAACTCATTAGTCCATAATACTATAAGAGTATATGTATATTGTTGTGGTATCAATAATGTTTCTCGTTCAAAAATCACTTATTAGTCAATGATTCTCTCTCTCTCTCTCTCTCTCTCTCTATATATATATATATATATATATATATATATATATATATATATATAATTAAGGTTTCTTGTTAAGAAATTATTCATTAGTCAATGATATTCTAAGAGTATCATAGACTAATTAGAGTATCATTGACTAATGAGTAATTTCTTAACAAGAAATTTTAATGATCCCAATACAATACAATGTATATATACTGATTTAGTACCAATTAAGTGTTATCAGCCTTAATGATACCAATACACTATATGATATTAATTTAGTTTCAGTTAATCGAAATTAGTTGGGGGTATATAGTGTAATTATTCAGTGGGATATGAATGTAAAAGGATATATATTTATAATTATTTTACTTTTATGGGGTATTTTGTTAGTTTCCCCCAAAATAAATTCATCACACTAGTAAGAACACATTAGCCTAGCGAAATTAATTAGGTCATAATTAAGACTGTTTTAGTCCATAATTTTTCATTAAATGAGGAATAAGGGTAAAAATTTAAAACCACGAATTTAAAAGATAAAAAATTAGAACCACCTAAAAAGGGATAATCCATGCAAAAACTTGTTATTTTCCCCATAATTTAGAACCTACAATTAGATTCAAACTTGTCATTGTAGTAGTCCATTTTGCTAGATTTCGCAAAAGCATTTGCTTTTCATTATCTAAAATAAGCGACTATATATGCATGCACTATTTTACATACATTAATAAATACTCCCTTTATTCCGTAGTAAGTAAATTTGTAGAACTTTATTCATTGTTCAAAATAATTAAATTGTTTAAAAGTTCAAGATAAATGTTTACATATTTTTCTATATTTGCCTTTTTCTTTCTTGAAGTTTTATATTTTTCAGGAAATAAATTGAACTAATTACAAAGTTAGATTTATGATTTCATAAAAGGACAATAATGAAAAATATGGTTTAAATTATGTCCTTAAATATTTTTCTTAATAGGTGTTTATTAGGGAACATATTTTAATATACATATAACCAAAACCAATTTTAGGCTGCATTTTGACTTTGGGATATGACTAAAAGTTAAACCATTCCATTTGAGGTAATTCAACTAATACTGCTTTTATTGAAGACAAAAAAATGCCTAAAAGTGCACGGTACATTTTTCAGAATTATTTCTCTTAAATTTTCCTATAACAATTACATAAACCTCAAATTTGTATACCTTCATTCCCCATTTCAAATTGTATTATTCCAAAAAAGATTTCTTCAGTTCCTGAAAAGCAGGAACGGAACTTCAGCAAATTGTGCTAGAAGGACCATTAAATCAATAGGCTGCACTAAATGGAGGCATAGCCAATGGGACAGCAAATACACCGTTGGCTTTTAGTTGACTCTCTCGTTCTTAAGGACTTTCTGTCTCATCCTTGAACCCGATGGACAGTTTACAATGCGGAAGACGGATCTCCATCATTACTCTGATCCGCTTGCCAATCTTTCACTATCATGTTCGCCAAACTCATATTTCTTGTATACTTCAAGTAAGATCTCCCTGCATGGCACCACAGCCCCAAGCTTTATGCAAGCAAGGAAAGCTCCAGAAAGCTTACGGTGAAGACTGTAAGCCTCCTCAGGTGGTGGTGTCAGCCTGTGCCTCAGCATCGTAGCCCCAAGATTTGAAATGCTTTGAGTAATATTGTTAGCTCGAAAATCATAACCTCCAGGCTTTGAGAATGGCAATCCCACAACAAAACCTGCCTGAACATGTGTCTCCATCATTATTTCAGATTCTTCTCCTGTGAGGAAACCAAGCCTCTGAGACAACTTTATTATTGCTTCCCGGTCATTGTTTGCGCAAGCAAAAACCTGATTTTGGTGATAGATCAGTATCCCAGAGTAAAGAATAATGGAATACAAAAGTGTGCTCATCTAGGTCTAAAGACTCAATGTCAACCACGTATTACAAACTAAAGCTAAAGTCAAAGTGGATCTTAAATTTGTAGTTTGCAAGAGAAGATTATGCTTTTACAAGAGAAAGGTACTGGTAGCTTATGACAATAAAAGAATGCTTCATATATCATCTTTTAAGAAACTTGGCAAAAAAAATGCAAGCTTCAGACGCCAATAAACAATAGTTGAGATCAGAGATAAGACCACTACAACTTGAGCACCACTTTTTATGTAGATCTGATAGTTCCAAAGTGGGGTAAAGACATATCACTAGTCATTTGGCTGAACCATATAATTATTTTAAGCTTTCCCTTGAGCTGTCCAGTGAGTAAACTGTAACTTGTAAATAGATGAAAATAAATTCCACAGCAATTCAAGTAAGCAAAGACATCTTACCATTCTAAGATAATCATCCACAAAGCTTTTGGGGTAGTCACGAGCTGCTCCAAAGTCAATGAGATTGATTACTTTTTCAGACTCATCATAGAGGAAATTGCTCCAGTTAGGATCGGTCTGCTTCAAACAAGTCAACATTAGGGGGGAGAAGAGGGAAGCTTTATTCGTGATTCTTATACTAGTAGTTTTTTCCTTTTCCTTTGTTTCTTCTTTTCTGATGGATAGAGATTATACATATATAGATATATGCAAATTTGTTTAATCAACACTTAAAAGATATGCAAATTTGCTCTCAGGTTTAGTTTCCACATTCCCATACCACCACATAGTTTATCAACAAAAACTCTTTCAACACAAACCCATCCTAAGGGCAAAAAGAAGATACTAGTATCATAGAATCATATAGTAACACTTACCGTTCCAAATTTTGTACCTAAAAAGTTTTAACTTTAATGATGAAAAACATGATTCTTAATAAGTAAACTTACACTTACAAAGTCTTCGAAATGCAAAGTAGGATATGAGTTGCTCCTCTAAAGAAAATACTTATAGTGGAATTGTATTTCTAAAAGGTAACTAAAACGGTAAAATCTCACTAAACTAATACTCGGTAAATTAATAATCTCTCTGAGATAATATTTTCCTCCGGTCCCGACTTGGGTCAATGAAAAAAATCACTCATTTTGATTCAAAATGAAAAATATATTTTCAGACGACCCCTATATAAATATATGGTCCCATTAATATTATAAATTAATAATCCTCTAAAAGTGCAAATATATCTTAGACATTTTAGTGAAATATGATTCTATTATGTTTTATTTATTGTTAAAATTTAAATGTAGTTGAAGTTCATCTCTAACTTTTCTTATTGCATCCAAAAGTTCCGGTGTTGTCTTTTCGAACTGCACCATAAAATGGTGAAGAGTTCTAAATGTGATAAGTGCTTCCTTACGCGTAATTGGTTCCAAAGGTATTGTATCATTTTCAACTTCATCATCAACATTGATGTATTCATTATACTTTATGTATAATAAATTTATTTTTAAAAGTACTCATCGTATACTCCTTTGCAATTACCAGTACTTCAGGTAAAATGCCATCATATTATGAGGCCTTGAGTGTTGTCACTATCATAGCTTCTCAATGCTTCCTTTACTTCTTCCAAGATAAATGGTCTTTGAAGTCATTCCTTCAATTGTTGCCTAACTTAGATTCAATGTGTCACGTTCTATAGATTAGGTGCTTATTGGAATCATATTATAGGAGGTAACTGAATTATATCTTTAATTATTGCCTATTTTAGATTAAATTTGTATCTGTACTTGCTTTCCTATTTCGATTCTTGTTACTTCCGCGAATTGTAGTTATTACAACATGCAAAATTTGCCCATTTATTGTCCCAGATTCCCCTGTAGATTGTCATGCCTCAATTCTCTATTTGCTTCTCTCGCAAGTTGTAAGCAGCAAAGGTCAGCCCTTCATTTGTCACTGTTTAACCCATGCACAATCCAACTGACCAAACTGACTTTCATGTGTCGTCTATCGTGTGGTGCCTGCCCTTGTTCCTTTCTTCGATAGCATCAATCAACATCAAAAACCAGCTTCTTAAGTTCCCCAGAACCTTTTTGTTAGCACTATCTGTGGATGTGTTTGCTATGCATCTCCTCCTTTCTGCCCTTTCCTTATCAATCTTCACAAGGACTGCAAAGGCCTTTTCCTTGCTACCCCTTCAAGATCAGCTCCTATTTGCTTGCCTGGCCTCAAGACATTAATTCTTTACCTTGGTGTGGGGAGGGGATGCATGCAAGGTCCACAGAGAATACAGATTAAGTTATTTTAAAAAATAAAAAAAAACTATTTGTATTCTCTGTGGACCTTGCATGTAATCCCTCCCCACACCAAGGTAAAAAAGAAAGATCAGTCTCCTTCTTGCATACCTGGAGAGGTTTTTCTGAGGCAACATCATTATTGTTGTCCAGCTCCTCTTCCAATTGGCAATTATGGACAACCAGCTATGTTGGTGCTTGCTTATCATGAAAAAATTCTCCGAAAACTCCATTTTCTCCTTCTCTGGCAACTTAGATTTCAGGCAGGGATACACAGTATTAAGACTTCCTCACCTATTCTGGTTATTCACTTCCCTATGTTCCCAACCAATACTGAATCATGTTAAGCTAAAACCTAGTATTCGAAAGAACTAAATAAAATGTTGTAACAGTGAGCATAAGATGACTACAATTTCAGAGATCATTGAGATAACAACAACAAACCCAATGTAATCCCATAAAGTGGGATCTGGGGAGGGTAGAGTGTACGTAGACCTTAACACTACTTCTCCGAGGTAGAGAGGCTGTTTCCAAAAGACTCTCGGCTCAAGCAACTCAAAGCAGTAATTAAAAGTAAAGCATGACAGCTAATAGCGAAGTAATGTGAAGCATATATGCAAGGAACCGTAACAATAACAACAGGGTGCAGTCACCTAAACAGAGTAAACCACAAATGATAACGAGAAACCCAAAACCAAAGACTACATGAATATGCAAACACCACGGAGCTTTAAACTCCCACCCAGCCAAAGACATGAATAGGCCAGTAATAAGAACAACTCTCAACTACCTACTAACCTTCGGCCCTTATCCGCCACCTCCATACCCTCCTATCTAAGGTCATGTCCTCGGTAAGTTGAAAATGCGTCATATCCAGCCTAATCACCTCTCCCAATACTTCGGCCTACCTCTGCCTCTCCTTGATCCTAATATATCCAGTCTCTCACACCTCTTTACTGGAGCATCCACACATCTCTTCACATGCCCAAACCATTACCAGTGTGTTTCTAAAGCTTGCAGTTGAAATAAGAGCCACGTGGATTGAGATAGGGGCTAATGTGAACCTATGCATGATGGTCTTACCTCCTTGCTCAGCGGGATACTCTCTCAGCTCCCTTGTTTCGCATAACATGGTATGGTTATATTTGTCAAGTAATGTACAGATCAGGAAGAAATCATAAACCAGGGACTAATATGTAAAACGTCGAGCCCGTAGATGGCCTACAGGGACTTTCCTGGACTGCTCCCAGAGCAACCTTTCTTATGGGGAATGGGAGGATTATATCACTTAATGATACACAAGTTAGAACAAGAAGGAAATTGTATCCATGGATCTTATATAGTACTAATAGGCTAGAAATTGTACCCACTGATTTTGTATTGTAATGAAAATGTACCTGCATGAAGCGAAAAACAAACAACTCCATCAGAGTAAGCTCGAGCAATTTCTTTCCGACATAGTTCCGAGTCTCTTGATCCAGTAACGTCACCTTGTCAATTGGAATTCCTACAAAAGATAATCAGAGCACTATAAATTACAGAATGAACTCCAAATTATCTGATGGATCCGACGCCAAATAAATCAGGTGATGGAAGGAAACCCACTGTAATGTTTAATTTTTGGTATTTTCTTAACATTGAAAATAGCTGGAGCAACTGTAACCTAAAGTTTAAAGCAGTTACCAGGAACAAGTTCTGAAGTCAGTACTTGTTTACTTGACAAATCATCTATGACCACCGGAACATAAAATCCCTTTGCGCCAGATAATAGTATGCCAAATCTTTTTTGACTTTTTGCTTCCAGCTCATAGTCGCATTCACGAGAAAGTTCTTCTTTGGCAACCTGAGATTGACAAATAAAACACATATTTCATTGAAGTTGCAGTATAAAGAGCATGAAACCATGTTGTCATCAAATTAGTGTCTTTGCAGGGTACTGCTTCCAAATGTGAACTGGAAACCAAATTGCACTTCAACTGTGCAACTTCATAAAAAAAAAGTAGCATTGTACGAGAAGTGCCTCCACTTTAAGGTAATTATCAGTATCATGTCAGGAAACAGGGAAGAGGAATTTTCACTTCACTTAAGTGAGCATTCATCAGCTACCTTACAGTAAAGGGAAATGAAAGTCATTCACTCCATTCTCCATGATCTTTCAGACTAGTCTTGGGTTGAAATCGAATGGTAATATCTCCCTTTAATTTTGATTCCCATATTTATTTACTTCGTAACCAAACAAGTCATATAGATCTCACCGTCCTCTTGAACTTCCACCATATCCTCCTCTTTCAACTAAAGTAAAAAATAAGTTACACTCTAAGAGCTGCAGGTGACACGACAAATGCCAGAATTTCTACTGATAAACAGATAAATTTACCTTCAAAACATTTTCAAGGTCCACCTCATTAAGACTAGTAGATCCACTTAAATAGGTCACATTCGCTTACCTTATTTTAAATTATACGAACCATGGGTGAAACGTTTAATGCAGGGATGATATGTAGAAAACACATAAGTTTACCTTCATAGCATTGTCAAGGAACAGCTTCTCTGGTAATAAGTTTGTGTAACTTAATAGAAGTTTCACATTTTCAATGTCACTCTCAATGCTATCAGCAACACCTGGGTACTGTATTTTCATAGCAACCTCCATGCCGTCCTTTGTGAAAGCCCGGTGGACCTGGACATTGGTTAGAAGTAGTAAGCATGTCGCTAAAGCTGTAAATACCTAGGCACAGTCCTAGATAACTAAACATTTTATATAATGAATAACGCTTTCAAGCAAATGTATAAACTTTTCACTTTTATCAAGTATAAGATAGAAGTAGAAATAGTACTTTAAGATACTTCGTTTTATTAAAAAAATAGCACTTTAAGCTGTTCTAATACTAAGATAAGGAGTTGCTTAAAATGAATTTTATGATTTTAAAAGCAAAGTTAAAACTGATTATATGATTTAGTATATTATAAAACTTGTTTGCAATTTTTCTTAGACAAATTAATATAAGAATGACTAAAGTTGAAGGAAAAATTGTTCAACTGTTGATAATCCTAAACTATAGAAACACAACGAGTTTACCAGTATTCCTCTAAATTAATGTTATGAGAACATTTTGAGGGAAAAAAGACGTTATGACCATAATGGTGACATCTCCTACAAGAAAGATGATAGTAAGCAGCATCTGCAGTATAAAGTAGGCTAGAAGCAAGCAACTAAGAAACAAGAGAACAACATGGTGATTTAGTTGAAAGATCACCTGTCCAATACTTGCTGCTGCCATCGGCTCATAATCGAAACTCTTCAACTTCGACGACCAATCATGACCTAATTCACTGCTCAATACTTGAGTAAGCTGACTTCTAGGCATAACATCTGCACCTTGACGGACAATGTCCAAAGCAGCTAAGATCTACAAGCATATCAGAGAATTCATACCAAAAGCAAACAAAAATGATACAAATTAATCGGTGGAAATCCACAACCTTGTCAGAAGTAGAAAGACACTTGCATAGGGTAGATAAAACAGAAAGAAAAAGACAAAAGGTCTTTGTCACACACTACTTTAAACTTGACAAGACAGGATATGACCCAGCTTCAAGTTACCGAGGACATGACTCTATAGGAGGGTGTGGGGGACACATATTAGGGTAGAAGGTTAGTAGGTAGTGTAGTGTTGTTTTGCCTAGAGTGGTTGGTATTTGTCATTGTCGTTATACTAGTTTATTGTAGTGTTTGTGTTGATATTTCGATTATTGCACTATTATGTTGATACTTGCTATGTTTTCATAATTACTTGTTGTGTTTTCGGCATTGTCTCGGTCTTCTATGTACTCGGATTTGTTGCACGTGAGCCGAGGGTCTTTCAGGAACAGCCTCTCTACCTCTACGAGGTAGTGGTGGTAAGATCTACGTACATTCTACCTTCCCAGACCTCACTTGTGGGATATATATTCTCCTTCACTCTTTTTTTTTAACTTGATATATTCTCCTTTACTCTTGAGAGATTAATGTCAGAATCCTCCATCTCAACCATGTTCACCACCTCAATCCCCCACCCCACCCCAACCCAAAACAAAAAAAAATGGAAAGAGAAAAAGGTCATTTTGAAAGAAAACTGAACTGACAGCAAAATGTCTCTCATATTTTACCACTCCGATTACCAGTTAGGTCTAATTTTTCTCAACAACTAAAAAAATAATGATTATGAGTTAACAAAGTGGGAGAGGTTAATGCAATTCTAATAAACTACAGAGGAAGGCTCTCAGATTATTATAATCAAAACAAAGTATCTATACTGTCTCCTATTGTGTCTTGCAGATCTGGAAGAAACCAGAAATCTTTTTTAACCCAAATGGATAGACGTGCAAGACATATACCGGAATGCATGACATTTTTATGAAATATCACCTAATAGTCCACATTCTCCTTTAGCCAATAACTGTAATTCTTTAACACCCAGTTGTGTATTAACATGAAACTAGAACAACTATAAACACATTGGCTCATTTAAAAGAGCTGCAGACAAGTTGCAAAGCAAGCAAACAAACAGTATGTTCAAAGCTAAAACCTTCTACCAGGTCTTACTGAAAAGGAGGTTGAGCTTTAACATAAAATAATTTGGATTATGAACGTGTGGGTGGAAATGCATTCTTTGTTGGACAGTGACACTGAACTCTAATTCACTATCTGAAAGCTTGAGGAAAAGACGATGATTCCATATAAGTTGGTGCTACATGTGCAAATAGAGGACACCTCATGGATTGCAAGTTCTAGGTATTAGCTGCTGCTGTTTAGAATAGTTAAATATTTTCACAAAGCAGGATTTTTCATATTTTACAGTGTAATTAGGTGTTTCAGGGTCTCTCTAATGAGAAGTATAGACTGAAAAGGAAGGAACAAAGTGGAGGCCTATACACTGACAAGTAACACAACAGAGTCCAAATTAGAGAAAAGCAACAGATCAGTCCACGACCATGGAAACAAATACGGAAATCTAAAGCTCCATGTAAAAGTGATACATGGTTAGTTGCTAAAGAGGCAGCCTTTTTTTTTGGTTTTGATTTTGATCAAGCAAATGTATTTTCATTCATAAACATGGTCATAAGCAGCCGTATCATGGAGTATACCGAAAGGCAAAGAATCTATAAAATATGTTTTTCTACAAACTCCACCAATCGTCTATACAACAAGGAACTTTATGTGTGCACCAAAAGAAAAAAAGGGAGTGGAAATGTATCACCCTAAAAATTTCAAAGTTAAGACCCGAACCATTCTCTGCATGTGTATAGGCCTAAACCCAATGATTTCTAATTGTATATATGAGTTAAGATCAATTCCTAAGTGTGGGAAGTGTATTAGATGTAAATTAGGGTCATAAGAAACCTCTAGCACTAAGTCGAGTTCAAAGCTTCCCTACCGCTTAAGTTTTTTCATGAGATAATGCATCAACATTTAAACTATAACAAGCCAAAATACATGGAGGGAGTACAAGCAAGAGAAAATAACTACAAGGCATATTTGGGACTCAAAATATTTACCGGAGCCGGAACCACAGATTCATCTTGGATGCTTAACATCTGCCCCAATTTTAGGGCTGCTCCACGCATTCTACATAATGCAAGAGCCAGACGTTCTGCATTTTTCTCAGACAGATAGGGGGATACAGCAGATTGATTGCCTTGAACATTTGGTGCACCAAAAACAAGCCTCTTGGCAGATTCTTGAAGTGTACCCCAAGCAAGACCAGCTCCAAGGCCCGCAAACCTTCAAAATTAAGGTTTTCTTCAAGCTAAGAGTCCAAGTCATGTGAACAGAGAAAGTGATGTTCTTGATACTAGCAACTTCTGGTGCATCTTGGTTCTTTACATGCAAATTATTAATTAAAGTAAAAATTGATAGGGATAACAAGAAAGGCTGAAATGTCAAGCTTAGTAGAAAATTTTGATATACAAGAAAGTGATCATTCAGCCTAGTTCTGTGGACGTATATTTTTCCATTCCATTAAGAGCCACGAATCGAGGCACAGTTCTTGTTTCTTCCTTTAAGGAAAAGCCTTTCAATTACATAATATGATAAAGATGCATGACAGTCACTGATTTGCCTGCACATAATGCACCAACAAGAGTACAACCTCTAATACCCTCCCTTCAAAGCTATATAAGCATAAGTACTCAATGAACCAAAGATCTCTAAAAGCCTTAACTTTAGAATGAGACCTCATGTTTCCAGCGCAAATAGGAAAGAGGAAACCAAAGTGAGTAGTAGAATGAACAACTAAGAGAGTACAGAGATCTTTTTTAAGTGTATGCTATATATTTTTCCAAACATCTAGCATCAGAATACTATGACAGCCTAAAATATTAATGCAATAGCAGTAACCAAAATCTTCAGCCTCTCTGTGATTTAGTTCCAAGCAAAGAAAATGGCTTGCATGGACTCTGACAATTTACACATGCAGTTGAGAATTATGAGTGTTTCCGGTTCAGATCCCAGCAAAAGCAAAAATACTTGGTGATTTCTTCCAGTCTGTCCAAGCCTTGATAGACAGAATTACCTAGTAATGATTGGAGGTACCAGGTACCCGGTGTAATTAGTTGAGGTGTGTGCAAGCTGATTTGGACATCACGGTTAATAAAAAAAGTTACACATGCAAGTGTCTAAAATATCTGACCTACATAGTATACCTCAATTCTAGCTTATAATATTGTCTAGAGTCGACAACAAGCAACAAAAATAAACCTCCAAGTACACCAACATAAGGAAAACTACAAACAAACATGCATTCATGACTTATGAAATTGTTCACTAGACATATAAGAAGTATTGAATAGAAGAAACTACTTTCAAATGTCCTTGACTTCCCTAACAGAGATGAGTGCAGTTGACATAGGGAACTAACCAGGGATATCAGGAAGTAACTAAGGGAACTTTAAATTCCACCTAAAAGAACATAACAAGCGGCAAGGGATTGCAGAGTAAAACGGAATCAATCCTTACTCGTACCAAGCAAGGAAAAGAAAAAAACTAGCAAGGACAATGGAAATTAATGGTATAGCTAAACAATCCTTTGCTCGGACGTGAAAGATAAAGCAACCTAAAATCTTACAACAGTAACAATAACAAAATTCATGAAATCAGCCTCTTTTTTTTTAGACTTGTGAAAATAAAAATTAGCTCAGAGATGCAGTCCTGGCAATCAACCAGTGAAAATAGTGCTAGTAGTAGTGGATGACTTACCCAAGCGCTCTAGAGAAAGAAGTCATCGGCACTTTCCTCTCCCGTAGCTTCCTCTGTCTTTTCAGCTGCGGAGTAACAGGAACAACAACTTCAGCAGCTTTGCTTTCAGAAGAGATCGAATCTATCTGAGCATCACCTTCATAAGTCGTCCCAGCAGCCTGAACCGGAGGCTCTACATTATCACGAATTTCAGCTGCAGAAACTTCCTTCACCTCTAAATGAGATTCAATTTGGGGCTCGGAAGTTAACGTACTAGAACTAGACGTGCTAGTTTTTTCATCAGTAAAGTAAACAACACTTTCTTTATTCGAATCAGAACGTACAGCAGAATCTGCATCGATCTCCTTATCTAACTTTCGAACTTTGCCTTTGGTAAGTCCAGTAAAATCGGTAGCGGAGAGAAGAGTATTCTTAATTAACGATTGCAAGCTATTGCCGCCGTCGCTCCGCCGTTGCCGGTAGATAGCCTCTTTGGCAACCAAAGACAACCCATCGGCAACCCTTGCTATATCTTTGAGGAACGGCATCGAACCATAAATGCGCGCGCCGTGTGAATGCAGCAAATTCAATAGAAAACAAAATTGTATGTACAGTAAATTAAAGCAAATGAGAATAGAATTCAGTTTGTGCGGTCATTTAACGGTTAACGATTATGTAGGGGATGCCACAAATCAAGCCATACCTAACCCGCTGCCAGCGCAAAATCAATACTTTCAAGTTTCAATTAAGGTCGACGTTGGGTATCAACACAAAAGTGTACTGATTTTACAACAATCAGGAAACAAGAGACAATTAAATGAAATGTGTCAATTAAATTTGAGTTTTGTTTTTGGTGATACTTTGATCAAGAAATGATCAAATTCACTTTATAATTAAGTAAATCTGGGATCAAATTAACATTTTCAAAATTTTCTAATCTTTCATAAAATACAAAAAAAACACTTCATTTTTCAACTTTTATAATTCTATCCAAATCATTTTTAAAAAAAGTAAAAGAAAATAGAATTTTCTTTCTTCTTCCACCAACGTTCTCTCTTCTCTTCTTCTTCTTCTTCCTTAGAAAATCCAAAAATCCAACTATCAAAACAAATATTCTCCCTCATTATCTTATCTTCTTCCTCATCTCCGGCCGTGACTCTCTGTTCTTTCTGAACTGAAGATTGTGTTCGACTTAAAATGGGTAAGTTAGTTTTTTGAAAGATTTTACAATTTTCGAACAATACTAAGTTTTTTTCTTGGGTTAATGAACAATAAATCGTTCTATAGATGTGAAAATTGAATAATAGTGTAATGGTACCTATTATTTATTGTTTTTGAAAGAAAATCAACAAACCCAAAAAAGCCCTAATTTTGAGGAAATGTATATGTATTGTTAACATTCAGTGAAAAATCGTTTTTTGTTGCTTTTGTTGCTTTTTTGTGACCATTTTGTTCATATGATTTTAAAAATATAGTCTTGTTTAGTTATCCAACATATATTTCATTTGTTGAAAGATGTATCGTATGTTGCTACATTTTAGTGATATGTTGGTATATATTCCAACAGAGTTGTCATATGTTGGAACATATCACATATGTGTTAAGGCAACAAAATGGTCATATGTAGTAACAGAAGATTCATTTGTGGCACATGAAGATTTATGTGTGGCCACAGAAGATTCATTTGTGGCAACAGAAGGTACATCTGTGTCAACATAATATCTATCTGTGTCAACATAAGTATAAATTGCTACCCATTATTATTTTATAATCAATTGTAAACTGTCAACCTTTTTTTATTTACCTTATAAATGAAATGATACAAGAAGCTTCATCCATGACAACAACTCAATCTTTTATTGGTGTTGCTTCCTCTTCTAACATCAAATGCTATTTTTGTCTATGCGAAGATTGTGAGCAGCAACATGATTATTTTATTAGTCGTGTTAAAGAACTCACTGATATTTTTAAGGAAATGACTTATAATATTGATGTCCATACATCCAAGAAGATTTCACAACCTTTGAAGTGTAGGAAGTTGAAAAAATCTATTTTCCAATCACTATCTATAATTAGTGAAAGAAAAAAATCAATGACTACTGCTTCAGTATCACACTCAAACCCAAAAGGCAAGGAGAAGGAGAAAGCGGAGGAGGAGGAGGAGGAGGAGGAGGAGGAGGAGAAGAAGAAGGAGAAGGAGAAGGAGCAGGAGAAGGAGAAGGAAAAGGAGAAGGAGCAAGAGAAGAAGAAGGAGAAAGTGAAAAAGAAAGCGAAAGAGCAAGAGAAAAAGAAAGAGAAGAAAGTCAAAGTCGTCAGTTGTGATGTGAAGCAACAATATCCATTTGAAGATTTTAACATTGACGACGAGGGTCCAACTGAACTAATGGCATCCTTCTCGCAATGGATAAACGAAAGTCTTTACAAGCATCATGCAAAAAAGTAAAGTTGTTCAATTCTTATTAGTATTTCTTCTTGTTGTCGACTAAATATTTATTTATAATAATTACAAAATTGTAGAAGAGACAAGGACGATCACTACTTAGCCAATTGCTCGGATCTTGAGTTCAAACAACTTGATTTTGTATTTGCATTTCCAAAGAAGAAGGACTGGTTCTACGTAATGTCTCAACCCAATAAGTGTTGGACTGATGAGGTAAATTCATGCCCACTTTTATCTTTTGATTAAGACATGAATATATACAAATAAATTGATACAGAAATCACTTGTTGATGCATCTGTACAGTATGTGGATGTCATTTTATACTATTTGCGGAAGAAGTCGAAGCAACAGAGTCATTCTAAATATCTATATACCACTACTAATTGTTTTTTTTCTAAACATACATTGACAATGCTAGTGTTGTTCCTGAATATGAGAATAAAATCGTTGGCACTATCAAAGGGTTTGGTATACCTACTGGACTGCCTTGGCACCTCACAGATGAGGTTTATGTCCCTGTAAATTGTAATGGGGAGTTTCATTGGGTCTTGGCAGTCATTGTATTGGAGGAACGACACATAAAGGTGTATGATTCGATGTCCTCATCTAGGACTAACATAAAATTGTGCGCCGAGATTCAAAAGTTGTCTACAAAGTTGCCAAAGTACCTTGAATCCAACAGATTTTATGAGCAAAAAGACCGAACCAACTGGTCAGTTCTTGAATCTTACCAGGGCAAGAACAAATCTCACCCATTCGAAGTCATACATGTTACTAGTATTGCCCAACAAGCAAGCAATAGTCTGTAAGTAGTATCACATTATTTTTTTAGTCTTACCACTATCGAAATGTGATGTTAACATTAGGTTTATTATATTTTCTAATTGATGATCTACCATGCAGTGATTGTGGAGTTTTTGTTGCTGCATACGTTGAGTTTTTGAGTGATGGACTATAAATACCATCTGATGGAATTATTTCTCAATCCCTTCGCTTGAGATATGCTTCGCTCCTATGGAATTATGGAATTTTAAAGTCTCGGAGTGGCTATGTTAGTAACAATGAAGACCCACAGAGGCCTAGACCTAAAAAAGCAAAGTTCATAGATGAAAATGTTGTGGTTACCACCATTGATTAGATTGATGGTTATGTATACCATTGTGAATTACCTTTTTATTGATAAGTTGTATAAAACAATTGGTGAAGTGTTAATTTTTGCTGATAATATTAATATTAATGATTATCATTATTATTATTTTTATTTTGTTGGAATAAATGTCAATTATGATGGAAAGGAAGAAATGTGGTGTCTGTGGCAACATATATAACCTCTGTTGTAAAAAATACCACAGAATTATCTGCATGTTCCCTAACAGAAAGGATACATGTGGCAACATATGTCACAGAAAGAAGATATGTGGTAACATATGTCATAGAAATGAGATATGTGGCAATATTATATTGTCATCAATTAATCATTTTTGCTGATTATATTATTATTAAATGATTATTAATATTATTTTTATTTTGTTGGAACAAATGTCAAATATGATGGAAAGGAAGAAATGTGGTGTCTATGGCAACATATATAACCTATGTTGTTAAAAACACCACATAATTATCTGCATGTGCCCCAATAGAAAGGGTATATGTGGCAACATATGTCACAATTTGAATTGTCAAAATTCAAAGAAAAAATCGAAAAGGTTTAAAACAATCGTCGCTTCATTTTTCTCTCTCTCCTCTCCTATAAAAGGTCATTTCATATTCCAAATTTAATTTATTTTTACTAATTTCCGTTTTCTTGACTCTTCTTTCCTTTCTTTTTCTCGTTCCATTATTCCTTCACAGATTAAGGTTGTTGTTGCGATATTTTCTACAATATCAGTGGTAATCTGTTGCGATCCTCTTCTACAACAAGGTGTTGTTGCCCTCATATTTCTAGTTTATCGTTGATATCTTGTCAGGTAAAATTTAATTAGGGTTTTGAGAAATACTTACTAGTATTAAATCAGGACATTTTTAGTGGTTTTATCATTTATTTCTTTGTAGATTGTTGGATAGTTATTCCTTTTGAAATATTATCTGATTTCAAAAACTTTAATTTGTAGTTCGTTGGTTAGGGTTTAGGGAGGGTTTTGTGGTTTGTTGGTTGGTTCATGTGTGGTATTGAATCGTATTTGCTGTTTGTGTTGTTGTGTTTGGTTGTTGTTATTTTTGTTAAGAAATATTTGATTTTTGTGGTTGCAGATATAAATATAATGGCTCCTGTCAAAAGAAAAATTGTATTAACAAAAGAAACAATTGATACAAAGATCCAGAAGAGGCCTAGGACTAGAACTTGTAGGAAGAAGAATGAAAATTCGACTACCACTCTTTTAGAAGAACTAGCATCTGAAGCAGTTTCTTCTTCTCAAGTAGAAGCAGAATTTTCTCAAAAAGAATATGAAGAAAGAGAAAAAGAAAAAATTGAAGTAGATGATGATGGAGAAAGAGCTGAAGAAGTTGAGGAAGAAGAGGGAAATAAAAAAGAAGTTGAGAAGGAAGAAGAACAACTATATGAAGTTGATGAAGACAAAGGAAGACAAAAAGAAGTTGAGGAAGAAGAACAAGAAAAAAATGAAGTTGAGGATGATGGGATCAAAACTATCAATGCACACACTTTTTCTGTGCATTTGCAGCCTAATGCTACTGGTGATAGCATTATGAGGTCAGCGATGAGAAAACCTTTCGACACCTTCAGAATCACCCTCAAGCATAATGGTTTAGAAGATTTTTTTCGGAATAGTTGTTTTGGTCATTTTCTTGATTTGCCGGAGAATAATAATGCATGTTTTCAAATGACCATGGTCTATGAACTTCTAAAAAGAAGGTTCATTTTTTAGAATCCTGAAAAGAATGATGAGGTTTTGATTAATTATTGTGGCATGCCACTCTTCTTTGTCAGAAAAGAGTTTGCCATAGTTTCAGGGTTAAAATGCCATCCTCCTTCTGAGCCAGTCCCTAAATTCATAGTAAAAAAAGAACCACAGAGACGAAAGAAAGGAGGAAAAGAAGAAACAAGACAGTCAACTGAGGAGTAGGACTTGATGTCCCTTGTTGGCACAAGCTTCAAAAATCCCGATTTAATATATTTGCTGAATATCGAGGATACACCAAGGAAGCACAAGGAGTCATTGTGCTTACTTTGGTTTGTACATAATATACTTTTGACCAAAGATCTCAATAACAACATATCCCTTAAATGGGTGAATTTATCTCACGATATTGAGGCTTTCAACAACTATCCTTAGGGTCATCAGAGCTTTGAATTAACTGTCAAATACTTGTTGAAACCTTTAGGACCAAAGACCAATAATTTATTTGGCTTTCCATTGGCTTTCATGGTAAACATAAATATTCTTAATCTTTTTATATTATATTGAATAATTCAACATTTGATTTGTGACATGTTTTCCTTTTTTATAGGCTTGGGCATTTGAAGTCATTCCTCATTTGACCCATCAAGTAAATGCAGAAGAAAAGATCTCATCTCCAAGGATATTAAGATGGTTGAGATCAAAAACAAAAACTGCCAAAAATATTCCAGATCTTTATAACCCTCCTCATGATGCAGTAAGTTATTATTATATTACACCCATATATGTAGCAACATGTGACCCAAATGTTGCTACAGATGACTCATATGTTGCTACATATGATCCATCTATCGCAACATATGATACAAATGTTGCTACAAATGACTCATATGTTGCTACAGATGATCCCTCTGTTGCAACATGTGACACAAATGTTGCTACAGATGCCCACATGTGTCAACATATCACCTATTTGTAGCGACATATGACACATATGTGGCAACATCTGACCCAAATATTCCTACGGATGACTCATGTTTATATTTTAGGTTATGCATCCATGGCTTGTCCCAACAAAAAAGGAATTGCAAATGCCATATCTAATTACTCTGGGGTTGGTTGAAACCTTATTTGATCCTATTGTGGGTAGAGTTAAAATGGAATTGGCTGGAGCAAGAACCATCAAAAGAGACAGAGTTGTTAATGAATTAGTTGTTTTTTATGGGGGTGATGGTCGTGGTTTGATGCTGGTGCTGGTGCTGGACAAGACCAAGGGGCTACCTCTTGTAGAAGATGCTCTGGCTTCCTCTGTGAGAAGTGCAAGAAACAAGATGAAGATTCTATCATGTATCTTCAAACATTGAGTCAGGCTGTCAATGAATTTAAAAACAAGAGGGGGGTCAAGGTCATTCCATCAAAGAATGTTCGGCATCCATATACTCTACAGGCCAAGAGGAGGAAAAAATTCTTTATCAAGGTAATACAAAATTTAAAGAAAAAGATCTTTGGACAATTGCCAATGGCCGTGGGGGAGGAAGTGTTGGAGTTCAAGCATGTGAATGTTTATAAGCGTGTGACTATAGTTGAAAAGAACAAACTGGTGGACCTGGCGAGAGCAAAGGATCTGCGTGCAGAATACGGTATGCATTGTTTTCGTGGAGAAGATTTCAGGATCATGACAAGCATGGACATTTGGTGGGAAGACTAGGTAATGTTTCTCTTCTAGTACCTTTAATTTATAATGTTCATTTGTTTTATCTTTTCAATGATTACTCTTTTTTACTCTTTAATATTATTTTTTATTTCAGTATGTTGATGAAATCCTTAGCCTCATGCGGGAGAGGCATGTGAGATACCCTGAGTACTATGATTCCACAGATAGAACCCTGGATCTCAACTTCTATTCCAACTTCAAACTAAGATATGACGAAATGAGTGAGGAGCCAACAACAGTTGGTGGAAGAAGCTTTACACAGTTAATTAATGAGTTTGAATGGGATGAAGATATAATTAACTATGTCAGGGGCATTAGATCATATCCTGGAGGTATGAATTGGATTGGTGCAAAAAGGGTTTTGGCAGTCATGAACATTAACATAACTCATTTTGTGACTCTTGAGATCCTCTTGCACGAGGGTCGCATTAATGTTTATGACTGCCTGCTGATGGGTATGGAACATGCCAAGTTTTTGACATTCATACAACTTGTCTTCGAGTTGCTGCCAAAATTGTTGAAGCAAAGTGGAATAATGAAGCATTTGCCAGATAAGTTCCTCAATGAACCATGGGAATTTAAAGGTCAATTGGAACCCATGGTAACAAATGATAGCAAAGTCACGTGCGCGTCATATTCGCTTGCATTTATTGAGCATTTGATTACCAGGACAACAATTCAACACCCTAAAACCCTATTGTGTGACAATGTAGTTCGTCGAATACAATGGGTTTGGGCTGCTGGGATAGTATCTAGGAGCTTGGAGCCTTGATAATGTGTTTGTAATTAAAGACTGTTTTATTTTATCACTTATGTTATTTTATCTTATATTGAGAGCAAGTACATAGTATGTGATGTTATATTAAGAGCAAGTACTTGATCAAATGTTGTTACATATGTCTCATTTGTAGTAACATATGGGTCCTCTGTAGCAACATATGTGTCATACCTAGCAACATATGGGTCATCTGTAGCAATATATGTCTCATATGTAGCAACATATGGGTCATGTGTAGCAATATATGTCTCATATGTAGTAACATATGGGTCATTTGTAGTAACATATGGGTCATTTGTAGCAACATATGCCTCAAATGGTCAAACCTACATAAGGGTGATGAGGCATCTATAGCAACAGATGTGTCATCTGTAGCAACATATGTCTCATATGTAGCAATATTTGACTCATATGTTATGTTAAGAACAAGTAAAAATGTTGGAACAGGAGTGCAAAACTACGTTTATTTATTTTATTTCCACAACTATGATAATTTTAATGGTTGTACACAACTACATATGAATTTTCCATCCTCCATAATGTTCTTCTTGGTAATGCTTAAAAATAGAAAAAAAACCACAACAAACAACACAAAGATTAGCTTCCAGTTGTTACAACATTTGGTTTTCTTCTCCTTCATCACACATTTGTTACTTCTTTTAACATGATTTTCATCATCAATTTCTAACTCCTTAATTCTGTTCGCCAATCTCAGAATAACGAACTTGGATCGAATATCAACATCTTCACGATCCCTCCATATAAAGAAGTTGCATGCATTCTCCTAAAATGCACACCACAAAGAAATTCAAATTAAAAAAAAAAAACAAAATAAAGAGAAGTCTCCAGACTAAGATGTAGAAATGTACATACACGATAGTGTGGACAAGACCAAAATCTTTGATCTGGATTGTCCTTCGACCATAAAGTTTGCATTGAAAGTAAGTCTCCATGTTTGCAACAAATTTTCACACACAACATAGGATCATTTTCATCATTACAAATTCGATTCAATATTGCATTTGGCATTATATCAAAAGTAACAAAAACAAACAAAACTCATTCATTAGATCTAGATCTAGAGTACTAATCTATATTTAAAAAACTCAGAAATTCTTACCCAACCTAATCTATATTTCAAAATTAATGATTTTATTGATTTGACAATACATGACAGTGCTGAGATTTGGTTTAACCAAAGGTCAATCAAATTAGTTGCGTGTTAAAAAACAAAAAACAGAAAAGACTGATGAAATAAAAAACATCATTATATCACATGCACTCCAGAGATCCGAGATGCATGCCCTAAGAAAGAAGAACGAGAGAGGAGAGAGAGAAAGCGCGAAGAAGAACCGAAGTGAAGTGACAATGAAGAAAATGAAAATCCTAATTTATATATATATCCCTTTTAGAAATGAAATAATGGGCCGATTGGACCAGTTTTAGAGGTTGGGCTTGCCTATTTTTAATGGGATGTCCCCGAAGGGACAAGGACAGGTTGGGCTTGCTTATGACTTTTATAAAGTACATACGTTTTTTAAGTTGTTACAACATATGTCAATTATGTGTACATGCAAGTAGTATCACCATCAATAGAGAGGAGTTCAACCACATAAACTTGGGAAACATTAAACATAAACATAAACATGCCATTGATAGTTGTTAGTTGAACTAGTGCAAAGCTAGGCTAGACTACATATTCATATTTACAAGGCATTAGCGCCAACAAAAACAACAAAATTTACATCTGAAATGCTCTAGCCCATTGATAGTTGATATGGTGACATGCAAGGTTAGGCTAGGCTACATATCCATATTTACAAGGCATTAACGCCAACAAAAACAACAAAATTTACATCTAAAACGCTCTAGCCCAATACTTCTACTTCAGCCAGCAAAAAAGGACTTGACTAGAGGATTTGGAGTCAACATTGAGCGATTAAACCTGGAGGGGCATCACCATTCTTTCTTGAAGGGTGGTGGATTAGAGCTACCCATGCACTCTGTCACAAGACCACCTACAGAAAAATAAACAACCATAGTTAACTACCCCATACACACCGTTACAGTAGACATGATGTTAAATATAAAGTAAGAAGACTTACCAAATGATGAAGCTACCCTCCATTAGACAAAGATCCGACAAAAACAAACAACGAACATCACTCATGCACTGAGAACACACATGAAGAAGACATCATATTAACTGAGAACAACATAATTCCGTTGATCACCCACAACAAGAGCATACTGAGACTTAAATTTATCCAAGGTGGTAACATCTTCTTAGGGAAATTTGAGTGTGATGAGACGAGGAGAGGAGAAAGAATAAAGGGAACCCTAATTAACCCTTTTTAATGAGTGAGAGTGAGTGGAGTGTGTGTTAGCTGAGTATTCTAGAATGATCTGTTACATTACATGTTGAATTAACCCCAAAAAGACCATTTTATGATATACATATGTTGCCACATATTACATGTCTGTTGCGATTTATCACATAGAACGTGCATATGTTGCCACATATGACACTTCAAGGATTGATTAATCGATAAATTGAGCGATTTAGGAATGGGAAAATATCAAATTTTAGTACTTTGAACCATAATTAAGCAATAAAAATATTTCATAACACTTGGAACAACGATTTACAAGGGTGTTATATAACTATCATATGGAGTTACTTGGTCATTGTATGATGAACTAGTGAGATGATAGTCTTTGTAAAAATAATTGATAGAATTGAAAGAAGGTTGTTGTATTAGACCATAATTCTGTACTTAGACATGTTGTAGACTATATATTAGTGTTACATGTTGAATTAGGTGACAATTTAATTGAATTAACCCCCCAAAAGACCCTTTTATGATATACACATGTTGTCGTATATTACATGTCTGTTGTGATTTATCAAACAGACGTGCATATGTTGCCACATATGACACTTCAAGGATCGGTTAATCGATAAATTGAGCTATTTAGGAATGGGAAAATGTCAATTTTTTTAGATTAAACATTTTATAAAGAACAAATTCAAAAACAGAATGTGCATATGTTGCCACACGAAAATTTAATTAATACAGAAATTTAACTACTTTATCTATTTCTAAATCACACCTACATAATCCACAACGAAAGTGGAGGCTTTGAGTAGTGCAACAAATTGGTCTTTCTCCCAACAAATGAGGTTCTGGCACCATCCATATAAAGTATATATCAACTTTTCTCGACATCTTCTAAGTTTTAGTATGTTGGCAATGAACATTATGCCTTTCTCATGGATTCACCGCCATTGAAGATTGAAATTATGGCAAGCACATAGGATGCACCAATGTGGCCACCGTCTGCTGCTTAACTAAGAATTCCTAATCCATTTGAATCACTACGTTTAAAAAAATCATACTACATAAAAAATAACACATTTAAAATGTAAAATACATTGATAAAAACATGAATACATTCGAAAAATATTAAAAATTACCATGCCTTTTCTGTATAAGGCTGCTAAATTCCCCGATGCTCTGCACATTTCCAGGAAAGAAGTGCACCTTCGAACAACTGAACACGGCCATATAAATACAGGAATGCTAAGCAATATTACCTTCTGATATACAGAAGGTTCATTAGCGACTTCATTGAGGACCCTGAAACTGAGAAATCAAATCAAATGGTTAGGAAATCAAATTAAAGAGCGAAAATTGTTTAATACATACATACCTTAATTTAACCCTCATAAAATCTTTGAGAGAGTATGAAACAATCCTTTCAACGATATCAATTAGTAGTTCCCTCGAAAGGGATTCAATGTAGTTTTTTTTACTCATAGTCATTTTTGAAGATTTCTTATTCTTCCTCCCCATCTTGGAGAAAATTAAATGAAAGGGCCTTCTATTATTGTGTTCTTCTTATATAATATAATCGCAATGTAATGAATGTGAAAAGTCACAACTTCTAAAAACGAAGAGGCACTTCTGACTTTTCAAATGCAAATACTTAATTTTTTTGAAAAAAGGGTAAAATATGAAGAGTTGTAATTAATGAAGGAGGTTGTTATATTAGACCGTAATTCAATTGAATTAGCCCCAAAAAGCACATTTTAGGATATACACATGTTGCCACATATGACATATTTCTTGAAGTTTAAACTGTTAAATACAACATTTTATACCACAGAACGTACATATGTTGCCACATATGACATTTCAAGGATGGTCAAAATGAGAACACTATGAAAAAAAACAAATATTTTTGGATTAAACATTTTATAAAGAACAAATTCAAAAATAAGTACAAAACACAAAAAGGCAACCTTTTTCACCATGAATTTGGTTTGCAAGTTATGTACATATGTTGCCGCAGATGGCAAATTAATTAATACCACACAGTGGTATAAGGCAAAAATTTAATTACATAATCTAGTTCTAAATCACAACTACATAAATCACAACGAATATCATCTTCATTGTCTCTTCCCATAGGCCAACCATTCCTGTGTCTGATTTGCTCAAATTGATGAACAGTGCAACAAATGGGTCTTCCTCCCAACAAATGAGGTTTTGGCACCCACATTCCACTAAAATATTTCGCAAATTATGTCGACATCTTCTGACTTTTAGTGGCTCGGTTTTTTTCATGTTGGCAATGAACATTAAACCTTCTCTCATGGATTCACCGCCATTGAAGATTGAAATTATGGCAAGCACATAGGATGCACCAATGTGGCGACCGTTTACTGCTTGATTAATCATTCCCAAAGCAGTTGGATCGTTACGATTGAAAAAATCAAACTACAGAACAAATAACACATTTAAAAGGCAAAATACATTGATAAAAACGTGAATACATACGAAAAACATAAAAAATTACCATACATTTTCTATATAAGGCTTCTAAATTCCCCGATGCTCTGCACATTTCCAGGAAAGAAACGGCTTCTTGAACTATCGACCATCTACGATAAGGAATGCTGACCAATGTTACCTTTTGATATACAGAAGGTTTATTAGCGACTTCATTGAGGACTCTGGAACTGAGAAATCAAATCAAATGGTTAGGAAATCAAATTAAATAGCGAAAATTGTTTAATACATACATACCTTAATTTAACCCTCATTAAATCTTTGAGAGAGTATGAAGCAATCCTTTCAACGATATTAATTAGTAGTTCCTTCGAAAGGAATTCAATGTAGTTATTTTTTACTAATAGTCATTTTTGAAGATTTCTTATTGTTTCAAGATTTCTTATATAATGCCAGGAAAATTAAATGTGTGAAAAGTTGCAACTTCTGAAGACGAACAGAAGAGAAGAGATACAACTTTTGACTTTTCAAATGAAAGTACTTATTTTTTTTGGAAAAAGGGTAAAATATGAAGAGTTGTAATTAATTTTTTTCTTGAAAGTTGTTCCAATGACAGTAATTATTGATTGATGGTTCACACAACTTACACGTAATTATTTATTAGAAATATATTGGAACATATGTGTTTTCTGTGGTATTTGTAACACATAATTGACATATGTTGTAGCATATGCAATATTATGTTGTAAAATCTAACACATAATTAATATATGTTGGAACAGATGCGTTATTCTGTAGTACATGTAACTCATAATTGACATATGTTGGAACATATACAATATTCTGTTGTAAAATCTAACACATAATTGACATATGTTGGAACATATGCAATATTCTGTTGTAAGTAGCAACACATAATTAAATAAATCACACATTTTATATAAATAACATAACATAAGTTGATTCAAATTAAGATAAGAAGATAGGGAACATCATCCTCAAATAAAAAAGAACATTCATTTAAATTCAACAACACTTATGGAGAATTTCGATTTGGGCATGTAGTTCTTTTGTGGCCAAAGTCCCTACATACGGAACACTTATTTTTTCTTGTTGGAAATGATTCACCAACTCCACGCCATCTCTTATATCTCCTTCTTCCAGGTTTGCTTTGATCAACATATTGAGGAGGTATTTCTCTCTCTATGACATCCAAAGGGACAATCCAAGAATCTTCAGGTGGCACCGGGTGAATTTCCTCACAATATGTCATTATGTATTTTTTCACTGAATAATATGGAGAGGAGTACTCATAAATCTAATTTCCAAAATCGGCACCATATGGGCTTGAAGTGCTGCCAAGGAATGTGGACAAGGTATTTTGTCCAAGTCAAAAATTCTACAAGTACAAGTTCTTCTTTGTAGATCCACCGTAGCAACATCACCATGACCAGTGACACTGAACTTGTAGTTAGCGATTTGATGAGCCAACAACTTGTTTCCCGCGTTGACATACTTTGATATGTCTTTTTCAATTGAAGGAACAAATCTATTTGCAGAGTTCACCAGCTCCATATGCCTCTGGTGAAAAAAAAGTGCAAATCTCCTGTTTATTTCATCAAATAGAGCGAGAATGGGAAATTCTCTTTCAACATCAAACATAGAATTCACCGACTCCGCGATGTTTGACGTCACAATGTTATATCTACACAACAAAAAATAAAAATCAATCAAAACACATAAAATTATAATAAAATCAAACGAGATGGTATAGACAATAATGTACCTATTTCCCGGGCAAAATGCCCTGTTCCATGTGTGGAATCCAATACGTTCAAGATTTTCAGCCGCATTTGGTACCAAATCTCTAATTTGATTGAAATGGTCATTGAACTCACATCTATCGTACACCTTTGTCGCTTTATAAAAATGGGTCACTACCTTTGAATTGTGAAAGTTATTTCGAATATTTTCCCCAAGGTATCTCATGCAACAACCATAATGAAATGCATGGTAGATAGTCGAAACTATCTTTCGAATACTTAGATGCCCATAAAAAATAATGCACAACTCATCAGTATCATCTACAAGCTTCTCATATTTTGAATAAAATATTCATATAAGGCATCACATTCCTTGTCCACAACACAGAAAGCCGCTGGAAATATATGATTCTCAACATCTTGTACCACCGTCGATAGCAAAACTCCTTCATACTTGCTCATCAGGATTGCCCCATCAACGGCTATTACTATTCTCATTTCTTGAAAACCAGTTATCCAAGCGTCATATGATACAAAGAAGTACTTGAACCTCCCATTTTCATCGAGCGACAATGTCGTCTTACTTCCTGGATTTGCAACTTCAAACATATAACGGTACACATTAAGCACTGCATGTTCGTGCTCATGTGTTCCCCTAACATTAGACTTAGCATGCTCCATGCCCTTATAAATCTTCCAATGGCTTACCTTACAACCCAATTCTGTGCGGAGTTGATTTGATATGTCTCTTGTGGATGGGCCTTTACCATTGTGAAACCTATTTTCAAAATACTTACCTATGACTTTTGTCGTGGCATGCGGATTATGGCTTGTAAGATGCTCTGAACCACACGTATGGTACTTTTCATAGATTCTAATGACAAATCTGTCGCTACTTGTAAATTTCACAGCCCTCACCCACCAATTGCACTCCGGATATGAACATTTAAAAGAAAACACATTACGAGAATTTATCACCTTTTTCAATCTAAAATATTTTTTCAAACAAACAATTTTCAATGAATTTGTCAGTTCTTCTTTTTTCTTGAATGTCATTCCCTTATAAAAAACGGTTTCGTCATCTCAAACATTATTCACACGTGATGATTGAGAAGAACATGGAATGTTGCTGCCAACAATAGGTATAGGAGGATTGTGGCTCTCAAAGTCCAGCACGTCATCTTTTCCAATTTCAGCATCGTGATTATTCATGTCCATATCTTCAAATTCATCATTTAACATATCTTGTCTTCTTCTAGATTATAATCCTCCTCGATAGGATTTTCATTCACGTAGACCCTTAATATGGGCGGTCTCTTTGTTCCTCCCAAATAAACAACCAAACTAGGCTGATCAGTTATTTTAAAAGGTAAGACCTTCTCATTATGAAAAAAATGGGAATGTAACTCATGACAAGATCTTTCAGTTGACAATTGTATCCACATTTTCCATGACTAAATTCACAACATCATCATATAAAATATTTCATTCGACAGTCATCCCTACTGACCCTCCCCGTTTCTTACATCCTTCCAACGCCAAATGTATCGATTTTTCTTCTCGACCCATTCACCACGACAATCAATCCCTACAAATAATCCCTCCATTTATTGTACATAAAGAAATTAATTAAAAAAATAATTAGTACTAATGAAGAAATATGTAAGTTATATGTTGCAACATATGACTATTATGTGGCGACATGTATGACATATGTTGCTACATATAATTGATATGTTGTGACAAATAAATCACATGTGGTAACATGTGTAAGTTATATGCAGCAACAAATAGCTATCCTGTTGGGAAATGTAAGTCATATGTTGCTACATATAACTATTCTGTTGCGAAACATAAATCACATGTTGTGACAAAATGTATAAGTCATATGTTGCAACATATATAGCCATCTGTTGGAAACGCGAATGCAAATTATTGAAAAAATTATGACTACCCAGATGATGATGAATGATTTCAAAGAACTGTTAATTTTACTTACCAAAACAATGGTGTGTGAACTCAATCACTTATGAAGTAATTCCAATTGATACAGAGTGAAGTCTGGTCCACTGATTAGATTAGCTAAATTTGATTCAACAAGATGAAAAGAGCTCAAGAAGGACCAGCAACCAAGACCAACAATGTACGAAAACAAGAAGAAGAAGATGAAGAGAACGAGAAGAAAAAAGGCAAGAAACCAAGCAAGAAGAGAGCAAGACAGCAAGAACATAACAGAAGAAGAATAAGAAGAGGAATACGGGGGGGAAATGTTTTATTTCCCCCCTTTTGGTACAGCTGGTGGCTTCCCTCCAATTTTGGTTCCCACCAAAATTGGTTAAATTAGGTTTTAGTGATTTACCCTTTTACCTTCATTTAATTCAATAGACCAAACTGCCAACTTATAAACTTGAGGCAACTCCACAATCCTTAATCATTAATCACATAATTGTCACCTATACTCAATAATTAAGACTTACGTTATCACCCCTTTATTTTGACACCTTAATGTCACTTTTAATTCAAATCCCCAGGAAACAAACGGTTCTCTTCATTTTTACTTTTGATTTTCGAGAATTAAACTATAGAAATTTTGATTAATATTATAAGATGTATTTTCTTGAGTGTATTGTTGAGAAAAATGCGGACTAGTACAAAAATATATATGGTCAAAATAATGTAATAAAATGGAAAAATAATGACAACAAGAATTTATGTGAAAATCCTTTTTAATAAGGGAAAAACCACGAGCCAAGAGGAACAACTAATATCACTATAATAAGGAATTTTACATTGTAGTCATGAATACAATACTCAAAGTGACTATTACACATTCAAAATACAATACTCAAAGTGACTACTACACACTCAAAAGGAATAACACTTTTTTGATTTCCACCTTACTAAAATATGGCTCACACTCTATTTTTTTTATAGACTATTTTTCTTATATAGTCTATGGAATACCTCACTTTGATCTCAAAATAATTTTTTTCTCTCTAACTTGGTGTTCTACAAATGAGTTAATGAGCTCCTTTTATAGAAGAAATTTACAACTAATGATGTCACCAATGACATCATTAAAATACTTAAGCTTCAAACTTTGCAACTCTGTAGTTATCTTGGTAAGATTTAATTGGGATGTAGTTATACCAAAGTAAGACTTAAATAAAATAGGGATGGAACCCACAAATCTCCCCCTCCAGTCTCATTGACTGGAAGGATGTATCTTTATCTTCCTTAGAGAGAGCTAATATCCACAAGTTCTTTGCATAACTCGAACTTGTCTTTCGGTATCGTCTTGGTCAGCATATGTAATGACCCTCCTGGTCGTTTTTGTATCTTGCCTTCCGTGTGTCATTTAGAGCATTCATGTAGCGACCCCAAGTCATTTATGACTTGCTGGCACTAACTGTTCGATCACTTGGTCATTCGTTTGATTATGGTGCGAGTTTCAGTGTTTTGGAGCTTATAAACCTTAAACGATCATTTTCGATCAAAATTTCAAAACGACAACCTCAGAATAGAAATCTGACGGTTCCATCAACTCTGAAATGGCCAAATTAGGCTAGTCACATAGTTGGCATGAGTAGGGTGTCCACGGATCGGTTTGGATCGGTTATTGGTCAAAACCAAAATCAAACCAAACCAACTTAATCGGTTTTATAATTATCAAAACCAAACCAAATATAATACACATTTTTCGGTTTGGTGGTTATCGATTTCGGTTTGGTTTGGTTCGTTTATTTGTTATTAACCATACACAAAAATAAAAGAAATATGTATAAGATCTTTAAAATTGATTATAAAAACAATATATTAAGTCTATATATTAATAAAATAAATGTATATAATTCATCGGTTTGGTTTGATTATTTCTATGATTTTTCGAATAAAACCATAACCAAACCAAATACTATCAGTTTTAAAAAATCTAAAACGAAACCCAAATAAAATCGGTTTGGTTCGATTTTTTGATTTGGATCGATTTTTATCCAAATCATGAACACCCCTAGGCACGAGTATTGAGGCCTTCAATGCGATTTTGGATCCTTAGGCGTTTTAGCCTTTGAAATTTGGCCTTAGGTTGACTTTGGTCAACATTCTCGGAAAACGCACTCGGATGAAAATTTCATCATCGCGGTTAGTTCTGGAGTGTTGAGTTTGGTCTAGAACGACCTTTCGTTAGCTTTTCAAGGCTTTCAATCTAATCCCGAGACCCGTTGTGGAATTGGCTACAAATGACATTTGGTTGTGGGACCCACTTTTTATCGAGATGACCTCTGATGGAAATTTTGACTACGCCGTTGAGTCCGAAATGTCGATTTTAGTAGGATATCATATCTATTTTATTTTTATCGAGTTCCGAGCACCCTGTCAGAGACTTTGAAAAATTTAGCCAAAGTTGAGTTCTGGTGCAGCTCTTTAGCGACCAGAGTTTGGGCCTTTAACGACCAGCTTTTGGGTTTTTAGCGACCAGTTTCACCCATTATAAAACTCCAACTTAGCTTTATTCCTCATTTTCTTTAAAGTGCGATAACTTAAGCTTTGGAACTCCAATCTGGGTGATTCAAACGACAAAGTTGAGAGATTTTTTGAGGAAAACTCTTTGGTGAGCTCGAAATCTGATTTGGGGTCCTCGTTCGAGGTAAATTTCACAAAATACCTGTTGCCACAACCCTCTTTTTGTGAGCTTGATTTTGGGATTTTTGAGACTTGTTTTCTCATCCATTTTAGGTCCGATTTCAGCGATTCATGAGTCCATTTTGAGGGGGGTTTTGAGGAAAGCGTTGTGGTGTTGTCGGAATTTACTGTAGACCGCCCGTTTCTGGTAAATATGTTGAATTAACTGTTGTCCCATTTCTTTAGTTCTTGAGGAAAATTTGGTTTTGGTTGCATGTTGGCTCTGTGTTGTTTTCGAACCCTGAATTGTGTCCAATCATGGAACACAAGTTTGGGAAGCTGTTAAGAACTTATTTTTGGGGTTAATTCTGGACTTTTTAGTGCAGGTTTGAATTTCCCCGTTTTGACCCCGAAATTGGTCTGTCTCCGTTTCTTGCGATTTTAGTGTCTAAACGACTGTAATAACGTTGTGACTCTATTTTTGATAGTGTGTCAGCGTTTTGAGGCCGTTCGGAAAGGGAAAGCTCCGAATGAGTGATTTTGGAGCGTACGTGATCGGCCTACAGGTAGGCTACGATTTCCCTCTCTTAGATTGAGCTCGAGAGTGTGAATGCATATTGATTAGTTGGGATTTGGGTTGGTAGTTATTGAATCATGCATATATGTTTAGAATTCATGTTTCGGCCTCTTTCGGGAATTATCGGGTAACTGTGAGCATGTTATGTGTTACTAATTGACCCTCATTGCTATGTGGAGTGATTGTATGCTTGATTACTGTTTATCTGAAGCATGTTGGGCCTTAGTTTAGGTTTGACTAGGGTTTGCCTTAGAAATACATGATTCGGAACTAATAGGCCTTAGTTTTGCCCCGACTTCGCTCGACCGGCTTAGATCCCTATAGACTGGTGTAGCAGACTTAAGTCTGATAGTATGGGCTTTAGCTAGGTGATACGCTTGCTCCGACGATAGTTATCCTTATTTCCCCGACATTACGGCTTCACGAGTTACGTCGACGACACTAGTTCTGCTTCGCGATTTGAATTTGATTTTCGATTCAGTTCCAAGGACTTACATTGATTGGCTAAGTGTGGACGGCGTTCCATGGACATTTATGAGCATGGATCAATTAGGACTCTTTCAGCAGCTACATTGGCACATTTATAGAGCATCTGATTTAAGGTCCGGCCTTTATCGCCCAAATACTTATATAGAGCATCCAATTTAAGGTCCGACCTGTATCGCCCAGATACTTATATAGAACATCCGATTTAAGGTCCGGCCTCTATCGCCCAGATACTTATATAGAGCATCCGGTTAGAAGTTCGGCCTCAGTTACTTGATACTTGTGATTGGTTACTTAGGTATTTTTGGTGAGCATTCGGTTCGAGGTCTGGCCTCCGTATTGTCAGATTCTACTAATTGGGGTTGAGATTCTGGTTCGATGGTCTCTGTTCTTTGGTTCTCATATGCACTTCTCTTTAGTTATAATTATTCTGTGTACTCGTCGGACTTATGGGGGTCCGTTCGGGTTTTTAATTAAACTTGTGCACGAGTGTACCTTCTGGGTTTATGGGGGTCCAATTAGGTGTAGTTAGCATATAGATTACTTTAGTTAGTTCTTTCTACACTCGTGTGCATTCCATTGTTTACTTAGATTTCTGTTCTTGACCTCTGTTTGTGTTATTCCTTCTTTTCATAGTGCCTTTACTTTTTAAGTTCAGTCGGCCTATGATGCATACTGGGTACCTACTGACTTGGTACTCATGCTACGCTCTTCATCTATTTCGTGATGCATGTTCGAGCACCAGTGGCCAACGTTGATCCAGTTTTGAGTAGTCTGATCCGGAGACGGGGGTAAGCATTCGGTATTTTGTACTATTTCAGTCTCTATCTGTAAATATAGACTTGTCTTTTACCTTTAGAGACAGTCCAGTCTTTGTGGTCCACTTTTGGGACTTGTACTCGTTTTGTTAGTAGCTTTGTACTAGTGACTTCCAGGTTCTGAGAGGGATCTTTATTTGTATTTATGTTTTGGGTTGCTTCGCCTGTTTATATTGTTATCGTAAATTTTGCCTACTCTTGTTTAGTTTCTGCCCTCAGACCCATTATTTGTTCTGAGTTAAAGGTTAGCTTACCTATTGGTGGGTTATAGTAGGTGTCATCATTACTCGAGGAATCGGGTCGTGACAGCATATCTGCAGGATTTTCACTTGTGTGGATCTTTTTCACATGAAATGATTCACTCTCCACTTCCTCACGAATCCAATGATATCTGACGTCGATGTGTTTTGTTCCTGCATGGTACATAGAGTTCTTTCTCAAGTCTATTGCACTCTGGCTGTCACAATAGACAATATACTCCATCTGATGCAAATCAAGCTCTTGAAGAAATCGCTTGGGCCATATCATCTCTTTGCCGGCTTCAGTAGTCGCAATATACTCAGCTTCAGTTGTAGATAGTGCAACACACTTCTGCAACTTTGATTGCCATGATATAGCTCCCCCTGAAAAAGTAAACAAATATCCAGTAGTGGATTTTCTCTTATCAAGGTCACCAGCCATATCAACATTTGTATAGCCCTTCAAGATTAGTCTGATGCTCCAAAACATAAGCATTCATCTAAGCTTCCTCCAAGATACCTGAGTATCCACTTCACAGCTTCCCAATGCCTTTTTTTTGGATTGTCAAGAAATTTGCTGACAACACCAACTACATGAGCAATATCAGGTCTAGTGCATACTATTGCATACATTAGACTTCCAACGACGAAGAAATATGGAACTTTGGCCATGCTCTCTTTTTCCTCTTTAACTGTAGGACACATCTTCTTGCTCAACTTCATATGACCAGTAAGAGGTGTACTAACAGGCTTAGCATTCTTCATATTGAAGTGATCTGGTACACGTTCAATGTACATCTTTTGGGACAAATAAATCTTCCTTTCATATCTGAGACGAGTAATTCTCATGCCCAAAATTTGTTTGGCATGACCCAAGTCTTTCTTAGCAAAAGACTTACACAACTCTTTCTTCAACTCGTAAATCTTGGAAGTATTCCTGCCCACAATTAATATATCATCCACATACAACAAAAGGATGATAAAATCATTGTCAAATTTTTTTTGTACAAATACACAATGATCTGATAAAGTCTTCTTATAGCCTTGCTCCCCCATAACAGATTCAAACTTCTTGTACCACTGTATAGGAGTTTGCTTTAAGCCATAAAGACTCTTTCTGAGTTTGCACACTAAATTTTCTTTACCTTCTACTTTGAAACCTTAAGAGGCCACCGTGAAGGAGAGCCGTCTTCACATCCATCTATTCAATCTCTAAATTAAGACTAGTAGCCAAACCCAGAACTGTACGAATCGAGGACATTTTCACAACAGGAGAAAATATTTTATCAACGTCAATACCCTTTCTTTGACTAAATCCCTTAACAACCAATCTAGCTTTGTATCTAGGCTTCAAGTTGTGTTCTTCAACTTTAACTTTGAACACCCACTTGTTTTTCAAAGCTCTCATGCCCTTGGGCAATTTCACCAACTCATATGTGTGGTTCTTATGCAAAGACTTCATCTCAACTTGCATGGCTTCAATCCATTGATCCATGTGCTCATCGTCCATGGCTTCCTCATAACATTCAGGTTCTTCCCCGTCAGTTAGTAATACATACTCATTGGGTAAATAACGAGAGGACGGAATCCGCTGTCTTGTGGACCTCTTAAGCGGAATATTTAATTTGTCCACAACTTCATGAGCATGAGGATCATCAATAGCAACATCATTGTTATTATCAACATCAACGTGTTGATTCGATACATGATTCTAGGTGTCACCATGATTATCAATCCCAACAACATCATGCACACTTGTGTGAGGAACTTCATCTAGATGAACTATGTCATCAAAATTTAGAGATTCTAGCTTTTCCGCTTTATCAATATCTTCAATTGTTTGATTCTTCAAGAAAATAATATCACGACTTCTCACGAGTTTCTTCTCAATTGGATCATATAGCCTGTAACCAAATTCATCAAGGCCATATCCAATGAAGATGCACTGCCTTATCTTGGAATCTAACTTAGACCTCTCATCTTTTGGCACATATACAAAAGTTTTGCAACCAAATACTCTTAAATGGTCATAGGAAACATATTTTCCATACATAACTCTATTTAGAACATCAATTTGCAAAGCAACAGTAAGAGATAGATTAATAACATGTGCAGCGGGCAATAAAGCCTCACTCCAAAATAAGTTCGGCAATTTTGCTTCAGAAAGCAAACATCTAACTCTTTCTGTTCATCCTCTCAGCCAAACCATTATTTTCCTTGATGCTTGCAGTATTCGTCAAATGGTCCACAATATTCACCACCATTATCAGTACGAATACATTTAAGTTTCTTTCCAGTTTCTCTTTCAACTAAAGCCTGAAACTGCTTTAAGACACCTAACACTTGGTCTTTAGTCTTCAAGACATAGACCCAAAATTTTCTTGAGCAGTCATCAATAAAAGTGACAAAGTAGAGTGCACCACTCAATGTCTTTGTCTTTATTGGACCGCATAAATCAGAGTGCACCAATTCAAGCAACTCTGTCTTTCTCGAAGGAGGGTTAGACTTAAAGGAAATTCTACTTTGTTTACCAGTCAAATAGTGCTCACACTTATCTAATTTCGTACTTTGGAAAATTGACAATAATTTCTTCTTGGCTAGAACATTAAGTCATTTCTCGCTGATGTGGCTAAGCCTCTTGTGCCATAACATTGAAAAGTTATCACTCTCAATCGCATTCACCATATCAACACAAGCAGAAGCCGTAGTCCAGTATAGACCACGACAATTGTTACCACGAGCCACAACCAAGGGACCCTTAATGAGCTTTCATTTTCCATCACCGTTGGTACTAACATATTCTTCATCATCTAAAACACCAACAAAAAATTAGGTGCAGACGAACATCAGGAGCATGTTTCACATTGTTCAAAATTAGTTTAGTTCCAACACTAGTTTTCAAATAAATTGTACCAATACCAACCAACCTAGAAACAGTTTCATTACCCATACTCAAGGTTCCAAAATCACCAGGAGTATAGGAAGAGAAAAATCCTTTCTTGATGTCACATGAGTGCGGCACCAGTATCCACAACCCAATTTGACTTATCACAAGTAATATTTATCATATCCGCATCAAGGACGGTAACAAGATCTTCGGTGGTGACGGTGGCTAGGCAATTTTCATTGTCATCTTCTTTAGTTTCCTCTTTGTTTTTGTTCTCCCTCTTCAACTTCATGCAGAACTTCTTTATGTGCCCTTTCATGCCACAATAATAACACTCAATATCATTAAGTCTGTCTTTGGATTTGCTCTTATTCTGTTCTCTATTTTGAGAACTACGAGTTTTGTTTCTCCCCCTGGAGCCAGTTATCAGGGCATCCAACGAAGAAGAACCTTGAGATTTTCTTCTCATCTCTTCGTTCAAGACACTACTCTTGGTAAAATCCAAAGAGATCACACCATCCAGAGCAAATTTGACAATAAAGTTCTAAATATTTCCCAAAAGTCTGATAGGGAACCAAGTAGAAGCAAGTCTTGAATTTCTTCATCAAACTTGATGCCCATAACAGATAATTGGTTCATGATCCCCTAAAAATTATTCAGATGATCTGTCATCGGAGAACCATCATGATACTTTAAACTCATCATCTTCTTTATTAAGAACATTTTATTGTTGTCAGTTCTCCGAGCATACAAACTTTCAAGATGCTCCCATAGAGTTCGAGCATGTGTCTCCCTAGAAATATGGTTCAACACATTATCATCAATTCATTGCCTAATGAATCCACAAACCTTTCGGTGCAACAGATTCCACTTTTCATTTGTTTTGTTATCAGGCTTTACAGTGATAAAGACTGGTTTGTAAAAATTCTTGACATAAAACAGATCATCAATTTTCCTCTTCCAAATGGCATAATTAACACCATTCAAAGTAATCATTCTATTTGTGTTGGCTTCCATTGTTTATCCCCAAAAATATAGTTATTGCAAATCAAAGTAAATCTTTTCTGATGTGGAAGTTCAGATTATGCTGCAACCACAGAGCATACTCAGATAAAACATTGGCTCTGATACCAATTTGTTGGAAAAAATGCGGACAAGCACCAAAATATATATGGTCAAAATAATGGAAATAAAATGGAAAAATAATGACACTAAGAATTTACGTGGAAACCCTTTTTAATAAGGGAAAAATCACGGGCCAAGAGGAGCAATTGATATTACTATAGTAAGAAATTTTACATTGTAGTCACGAATACAATACTCAAAGTGACTACTACACAATCAAAAAGAATAACACTCTTTTAATTTCCACCTTACTAAAATATCGTTCACACTCTATTTTTCTTGATAGACTATTTTTCTTATATAGTCTATGGCCATACCTCACTTTGCTCTCAAAATATATTTTTTCTCTCTAACTTGGTGTGTTCTACAAATGAGCTAATGAGCTCCTGATGAGTCTAAGATTTGGACTCATTTAGGGCTTTGCTTATATAGATTTAGTGTCCTCAAATGCTTATTTTGTGTCAATAACTGATGTAAAATCCTTGATTTCCAGAAATATGAATTGAGGAACAAAGCAAGGATACTAACAAGCAAAAAGGAACAAAACAGGTTGAAAGGATGAAGAAAGGAAGCCTGGTGATCACCAAGTTCACTTGGTGAATCGTCGAATGGCTATTTGACCGCCTAAAGTTCCAGTGTGTCAAGCCCTGAAGGAAAGAACCAAGTTGGCGATGAAAATGAGTAGTCGGTGAATCGCCGAGTAGTTTCGCGATGCAGTGCTAGACCGCCCAAAGTTACAAACCTTGAGGATGTTGAATGCCAAGGCAGAAGGGAGATGGAAGTGACCAAAGGGCGGCTGGTTCGGCAAGCCCGACTTACTTCGTCAAGTGACTTTTCGCAACACATGTTTGACGACTATAAATACATTTTTGAACATTTAGTTTAGGGCTTTTTATCAATCTTTTAATCAATTACTCTTTAGAACAAATTGGTTTCAAGTTTTTCCTTAGCTTTGAAGGATTGAAGAAATTCACTTTTGAGAAATTGGAAGTGGGTCTTTGAGATTCATCAATTTGAAACATTGTAAAGACGAAATCACTCTTACCAGTTGATGGAAACTCTATTTGGTAATTGTTTTTATCTTTTTATAATGTCTAGCTAAAACCCCAAGTCTTGGGGTGTGATTATGTGATTATGAGCTGATTTAGCTTATAGGTATTGCTAATTGTTAGTTTAAATGCTATTTAAAAGTGAGTTCAATCATTTACTGTGGTTTAATTTAAGAATAGTAGTTGCAAATGCAGTTTTACCTTTGTGTTCTTGACTTGCTAGAGAGAGAGGTTTTAGAACTAAGGTTTTTGATTGATGGTCTGTGGGTATTGGGTTGACCTGGATTCAGCTCGAGAGAGTGAATCCTAAACCCTTTTCCACACATTCAGCTTGAGATAGTGAATGGACTAAGGTGTGGGTTGTTCTTAACTTGCATGCTTGTTGATGTTTGAGAGAAATCAACTTGATTCGGGGTAAATTGTTTGAGAGAAAATTTACATCCCTTATAGTCTAGCTTACTCACTAATATCTAGTTATTTTCTAATAGTTGCAATTACCCATTTGTCTATATTAGCCTATAATAGATCACATCCCAAGAACCCGTCTCATTATTGTTATTTCGTATTATTTGCTGCTGTTTGTAGTTGAAAATCAAAACCAAAAACCCCCATTTGACATTCGTGTCACCCCTGATTTGAATGATGTCTTTATTCGATAACTTTTATTCCTATGACTGATTTGACCACATTTATACTTCCTAATTGAATCTTAAACACATATCGCTCCCTGTGGGATTCGACCCCAACTCATTTAGTTGGATTTTATACTGATTAACGACTGTTGACGTTTAAAATTGGATGAAGTGTCTTTGAAACGTTATTAATCCGCTCCTTTTATATAAGAAATTTACAACTAATGATGTCACCAATGACATCATTAAAATACTTAAGTTTCAAACTTTGCAACTATATATGTAGTTATATTGATAAGATTTAATTGGTATGTAGTTGTACCAAAGTAAGACTTTAATAAAATGGGGTTGGAACCCCACATGCATTAGTATGAGAAGTATCAATTTTTCATATTTTTTTATATAATTTTCTAATATTTAAAATATTAAATTAATAATCTAATTCAATTTAACTTTGAAGATTAGTCAAATTAATTCAGTATTTACTAATACTCTCTCTGTTCAATAATACTTGTCAATTATTAACTTTACACACTTATTAAGAAATTATAAATATAAGCATAATTTTACTATATCATCCATTAAATATAATAAATATTACAATGTCTTGAAAATATGATAGATAAATGATTATAATTAATTGTAAGGGAAATTAGGAACTAAGTGTAAAAATTATGCATTGATTTCATAAAGTGAACAAGTATTACTAGACATCCCAAATAGTATAGTGGACAACTATTATTGGACAGATACATTTATCTTCTTGGTCAGACATATTTTGTCTGGTTTTATTCTTAAGCAAAAGTCAAACATAAAAGCATATATAACTCAATTTTTAAGATTAGAAGTTCAGAACCATATTAAGCTTGAATTATCTAAGGGCTCGTTTGTTTTTTAAGATGCAATGTGTGAATATGAATATATAGTACAAATCCGAATACTAAAATAGTACTATATTTTTAAAATTTGAACAGTGAACCATAAGATCGTAATTTTGTTTAGAAGAATAATTTCAGAAATCTCTTCCTGATATTTGTTTTATCACAATTGTCTTTTTATGATTTACCATATTACGTTTACCTTTCTTAATTTCATTTTTTTTAGTTTCCCACCGAATATTTATTACCCATATTGTATTCTTCTTTCCAAAGGAGAAAGAAGCTAAAGAAATTACCACTCATAATCAGTGTTAAAAAATAAAAATATAGTGTTTGAGATTTGAATTGAAACTTTAAGGTGGATTTTGAACTCCTAAAACACCAATTCAACCTCTACTCGACTCTTGTGTTTAGGGGATTCAAAATCTATGTAATATATATACATTAAAAAAAATAAAAGTTATCTTATGTATAATGTAATTGTTTTACTCAGAAAAATAAAATAAAAATGAACTTGTTTTGAAAAATCGACTAAACTTATGACTTGAGAGAAATCGATTTTCCAAATATAGTCGCCACTTAATTTTTGTAAGAAATTAAGAAAACTTATAATTTTTCAAAAGATTTAAAACAAATAAAAATCATTTGAAAACCAAAGAGGTTCGAGGTTCAATTTACATTCCAAGAAGGTGTTAGGCCCTCGAAATGTCCGCTAACTTGCGGTTGACCAACGATTTAACTAAAATATTGACTAATTTTAAAATTGTTAAATAAAGTAAGAAAACCCATTTTTTATTTGGAAGGAAATAAACCTAAAAAGGTTTTTTAAGAATATAACTCATATATTGGCAAGATAACTAATAAATAAAGATAAGCAATAAAATAAAAATAGATATTCATTTGAACATAAAAAAAATGACTTTCTTTTGGGAATTTAATTAAATAGAACCAAGTCAAAATAGAGTTAGTTAATACAAACAATAAAAAAATAAAATTAAAGAGGAAGAGATATTAAACTTGGGCCACTTTGACCAAATTCAAATTGTTGGGCTGGCAGGCCCAACTTCTTTCACCCTGCTGTAATTTCAATTGGGGCTTTGGCCCATTTGCTCCTGAAAAATCTGTGTATACATTTGGTGTATACTGCTGCATACAGGCAGTATTTTGGCCATTTTTCCTGTATATTGAGCTGTATTCTACATGGGTACAGCCCAACTCAATTTTCACGTTTTGACCCATATACTGTATTTTCTGACTGTATACCAGTGTATACAGTAGCTGCATACTAGTTTATATAGGCCATTTTCTTGCATTATTTGCTTCCGAAACCTGTATATCAGCTTTCTTCCCCTGCATTCAGCTTTCTTTTCTTCGAAAAACATTTAAGGTTGACTCGATAAGAAGGACTTAGCCTCCACAACTCATTAGAAATGCGAATGGGAAGGTACTTGAGTCCAATTTGGACTCCACATGAGTTCACATGATACAAAAAATATAAGATAGGAATTTTCACCCAAAATAAATATGGCAACATTGCATCTAAACTATTCCTCAATCAAAACAATTAAAATCCAAAGAGAAAGAATATAAAACAACAATTGTACCAGTGACTAAACTCATGTAAAAGTAGCAAAAGTAATTAAGCTTAAACCACTATTCTAGATAAATTTAACCACTACTCATGATAAACACCAATAGCTAATCGGATTGCTACTAATTCAACATATTTGGCTCCAAAATAGTAACAAAACGTAATCAACGTTAACAACCAATGATGCAGTGAGCAAATTGAGAAAACTAACTAAAGAAGAACTGAAAATTTGATTACTAAATAACAAGCAAAACTTCACTTGATTGCAAGGATAAGCCAAATTGATGCAAATAAAAACAAAGGAAAAGACCAAGTAATTACTAAGTTTGAGCAACCATTTACAGAGAAAAACTGCTTCAACAATCCATCTGTTGATGATTTAAATGCTAGTATTGGCTAGAACCGGCAACCCTTTAAGAACAAGCATCAAGAGCATACTAACCTTTCACAGGATACCTACCATATATAATTTAAAATTAATGGAAATCAACTAAATGGATGAACTGCTACATCCCAAATTTAGACCAATCTTGGAAAATATAGTAGAATATGAACAAAAGAAGCTAAGAAAAATAAGAACTCGTTACTGCAATCCAACAACAAATACAGAATACAACACTCATAGCATTCCAGCAATATCAAGAGACACAACAATTTATTAATCAACAAATGAAATCCTAAAAAGAAGGACTAATAGAACGAAAACAGAGCCAACCACATATCAATGGAGAGGAAACGAAACATAAGACTAAGGATGTTACCTTTTCCGGTGCAGCAAATTGAAAAACGAGCTAATCACGAAGACGATTCCACCACCGAAGTACGACTCCGAGAAACAGAAAGAGGGTCGAGTCCGAACAAGAAACCGACTTGAGTATTCTCTACCTCACTTGTCAATTTTTGGGTCTATTTTACCTTAAAAACTTTGCATTCTGGGTATTCTTTATGTATGTGAACCCTTGCCTCTATATGTGGAATATATTCTTCAACCTCTATTTTACCCAATTTTTTCCAACCTCCCAACAATGAAGAAGGAGAGGGGTTTTTATAGAGGAGATCTAAGGCTAGAAAAGAGGGGGAAACGGGTGAAGAATTTCGAATTTGAAAGTTCGAATTCTCCTGAAGGGATAAGGTCTGAGGAGCTGTAATTATACGATTTTCCAACGGATTTGAATGGAGGATCGTCCGATTGTCGAGTAAGTACGAGGAGGATCGCGAGATGGAGACATCTGGATGATTCTCGGTACGGAAGGAGATAAAGGAGAGAGGAAAGAGGGAGAGGAATCGCGGGCTGCTGGTTTAGTTTCACGATTTTTCCTTGGAGTTTCTGGGTTTACGCGTTGAGGAGGAAGAGGACGCGAGTACAGGGGTCGGGTATGCTGTATGTATTGAATTGTTGTTGAATGAATGGGCTTCTATTGGAGTGGTTCGATTGGGCTTGGGAAATTGAATTGGGAATTGCTAGGCTGCTGGAACTCTTTGGGTATTTGGTGTTGCTGATTGTTGAATAGAATGGGCCTGGAATTGAACTGAAATTGGCCCCAAAAAGTGTGTTTAAGGCAAGGTAATAAGATTGCAATTAGGAAATACCTTTACAGATTGGCCAAGCTAATTAAGGATTTAGCTAAAATTGGATGTAATTCGTGAATTTGACTAAAAACTAAATAAAACGAATTAATATTAATTAATGAACAAGCTTCTTAATCTAACAAAATAAAATAATTAACTTCAATTATGAACTAATTAATTCAAAAATATAAACAATTAATTAACAAAATATTTAAGTAAAAATAAAATATTTTTGAGACGATTTTTGAATATTCAATATAATAAATATATACAAAACTTTATAGACTATATAAATTATTTTAAAAACTATAAAAATGACAAAATTACTTAAAATGCCTTGGAAAATATTTTAAATTTTATAAAGTCGATTATTTCAAATCGTTTGAAATTTAAGAAGCTCGATAATTGATTTATATTGTAGAGGTCCAAAATTGGTGTCAACAATAACTTTTTGTCAAAGGAAGTTCGGACGAACACTCTCAACCACCTCTAGATCCGCTCCTAAATACGATTGTGGCCTTACTAAATTGTATTGAAATACTTACTACAAATAAAGAGCAAATATAATGACTTATATTATATAGTACTGCTATAAATGTAACACGTACATTATTATTGGATACATATATAATGACTTATTATTTCATTTCACGTAGATTTTTTTTATTGAAATTCATCAAATTAAAGTCTTGATGCACATTGAGTGTAGATGTTATTATGCTTGTACTATGGTTAATTCAGCAGCATTGGATTGGATATTTTTTTGCGGTAAATCTCCTTCTTCTTCCCATATATGAGGAAGGGCTTCTCTTATGTTGTGTATGCTCCTCAAGGCGTGATCTGCCCCTGCAACCAAAGTTGAGCTACCCACCTGCACCAAAATAGTCAATCAATTAGCGGTTTAATTGAATTCAGTATTTTTTACGCACATAATATGAATAATGTGTGTGCAAAAAATTAAAATTGTGTTTAGCTAACTCAATTATCCATTAGAAAGGAGGTGGAACTTACAACCACCGTGTGGAGTCCAGCTTGTTTACCACTTGCTATGTTTCGAGCGCTATCGTCGAAAAAAATCTGAAACACGAGGAGGAACAAATTATATTACTCTTCGTTCACTTTTACTTGTTCAGTATTGTCTTGGCATAGTGAAATTTCACAAAGTGAGGTCTGGAGAGGATAAAGTGTACGTAGACCTTACCTCTATTTTCAAAAGGTAGAGATTCTGTTTTTGAAACTCGTGAAGCAAATTTAAGTATAGTGAACAAGTAAAAATAGACGAGAAAAATATATGAGTACTTACAGTTTTGTTTGGATCAAGGTTTGCAATCTGAATAGCAGCCTCCATTGCTTTGAGAGAAGGCTTGCATAAAATAGTAGCATTATCCTCTAAGGAAGGATTCAGAGTTTCAAAGCATATAATACCTTCAAAACAATCTCCCAGTCCCAACTTGCTCAGAACTCTAATTGCATGTGCTTTATCACCATTTGTAAATATCTGATTAATTTACCAAGCCAATATAAAAAAATATTAATATTTCTCCTAACTTGCAACCGCGCCTTTTATAGGCTACAAGTTAGAAATTTCGCTAAAAATGTACTTACAATTTTGCGTTGTGGCATGGAAAGTAGGAGGTTCCTTAGTAGTGGATCAGGTTTTAGCACCTCATATGGCAATCTTCCATGCACATATTCATGAAACTTGTCGTTGTCAAATTCGTACCCCAGCTCCTATATCAGGCACGGAAATTAAGAAAGAAATAAAGTTATATAAAACGTACTAGTAGTGTTGATTAAATATGTCATGGTGCATTTATATGTATGAGTTGACCATAAAAATTAAAATCATGTGGGTAAAATGAAAAGTTAATTAATTTAAACATACGATGAAATATTTTCAAATATATAAATGTTTCATTCTCTTTTTAACAAACTAAAAATGATGATTTTTATTTTTTTTACCTTCAAGCCTGCCATTGTTGTGCCGTATTCTCTGTATAAATCCAAGCACATTTTTGGCACTTCACTTTCTTCAATATTCAGGTGATGCAACATATATTCTAAGAAATTAAACAAGAATATGCTAATTAATTAGCCAACAATATATTATGTATTATAATTTTATTGGTTATTTACAATTGGTACATGACAAGATAATATATATAAAGTATAGTATACCTTCTATATTTTTGCGACAAGCTAGGTTGACACCTGAACTAAGAGGATACAAAGTGTCATCCATATCTGGGTAAAACAAAAATACATTAATTTTGATAAGAAAATTATTCAATCTCTAGTCTAGCAATAATAAAGGATAGTTCCAGTGGCAAATTTATGTGTAGAAATTGGGTCACCCGAACCTGTGGTCATCCGACTAAACTCGATATATTACTTGTATAATTATTAAAGAACATATTAAATAAACACTTGTGAACCCGTTCTTAAAGTTGCTGGATGGTTCACTGGTTTGACAGTCAGGTTTTAACACCAAGGTCCTGAGTTCAATCTCAGTCAACCACAATTCACTTCAATTTTTGTAGTAACTAATAACACTAGTTTTTTCAAAAAAAGAAAAACGAAATTCTAAAGCAATGGTGCACCCGTTTTCTTGAAATCCTGAATTCGCCTCTGGATAATTCAGTACACTAAAACTTACGCTATGCACTGAATTTAGGGAACATATACATAGTAATGTAACCAAATTAAATAATAATAATTGAAAAAACATACCAAACAACAGACACTCATACTTAAGAGTGTTGGACCTTGCAACGCTTTCCATTCTCAAGAGTAGCTTCACCTTGCTATTACATGCACAAATATTTTGAAATGTCAGTTCGATTGGCCACACTTTTAAAATTTATTTATTTTTAAAAATATTTTTTATTAAAAATACTTTAAGAGATGTAATTTATGTTTGACAAAATTAGCTAGCTATTTTATTTTTTTTACCAATATTTCAAAAGTGCTTTCAGAGAAAAAAAATATTTTTTTCAACTTTTTTCAACTTAAGCTAAATCTTTAAAATAAGTAATTTTAAAAAACTAACTATAGTTTATTTCCAATAAGCTTGACCAAACATAATTATCAAAATTCGATAAAATCTCTTAATTAAGAAACTGATGCTTTACTTGAAACTTTTTCCTAGTTGGGGAGGAGAATGAGGATAATCAAACGTATATTTCATATAATCAAAGAATTATATTAATTCAAATACTAAATAATTAAAACAATTTATTTTCTCAATATCTAAATTTGTAAAATTCATTTTTCCTTAAAAGTTAATAAATACTAATAAATTTTAATAAAATACTAAATTAATATAATACTATATAATCAATAGAATAAAATGATAATGTTTAGCAATGATGATTATGAATGACGATTACTGATTTTTCAATTTAAAGGGGTATAAGGCTATATCAAATAACCAAGTTCAAAAGAGTAAATAAACTACTTCATCCGTCCCTATTTAGTTGTCCACTTTAGAAATGACACACAGATTAAGGCAACATTGATTAATATAGTGAAGTGTCAATTTTACCCTTATAGTACAATTTACAATTCCAAAATAAATTCACTCAAGATAATTAATCAATGCTAGGAAGTTCATAAGCTTATTTACTTTATTTATGACAATTTTATTTAAATAAGGGTATAATAGAAAAAAAAATTGTTATCCTTTTTTTATTTGTCAAAATGGACAACTAAATAGAGACAACTAAAAGAGGAAATATGAACAACTAAATAGGGACGGAGGGAATACTTTAGAATGAATCTAAATATAAAAGTGCCAAATTTAAAGGAGTCTTTAAATATTCTGCCAAAAATAATTAAAGTAATTGATAAAAGCAAAAGATGTTGGGTAATATAAATTATATATACTACAAATCAAGAAAAAATGAACTTCTATTACGAAAGTCATAAAGCACAATATAAAAACTAAAGCAAGCATGTAAACGAATATATTAATCATCATATTAATATATTCGTTTACACGATTAAAAATATAATGAGATGATTAAGCTTTTAAATCAAAGGTCTCAAACAAACAACTAGAGAGTGTTTTGATCAAAATGGTGAATTATTTTGATCTTTTATATATATCATCTTATCCAAATAGTTTTTAATGTATATAAAAAGAGTATCATTTTGGTCCTTAGCCCTAAAAACTAACCGAAAAATAAAAAAGTTGTTAAACTTAATAGTGGGTCCCACAGTTGTTGGACCCTTTCTTCCTCCCTCTTTCTTCTGCCATTTCTTCTTCTCCATTTCTTTTCTCCACCACTTTTTCTCCAATTTCCAATTGATTTATTTTACAGTTCACTGTCAAAATCCTCTCTTACATACAAAAGTTTCTCCAAATTTCAAAAAATGTTTGTAAATTCAAAACCCATTTCAACAAATCCAATTCTGCAGAATGTCACTTTCGTTCTCTCTAAGTAATTCAAACACTTTTTTCAGTCTCCTAATGTTGCAAAGCAAATACACGATTATATCTTTTTAAATTAAAAAAATAAAAACTGAACGGACAGAGATGGAAAATAAAAAATTTACCAACATTTTTTTAAAAAAATTGAAGAAATTTTTGTATGTAAGAGAAGAATAAATCAATTGAAAATTGGAGAAAAAATGGTGGAAGAAAAAAGATAGAGAAGAAGAAATGGTAGAAGAAAGAGGGTGGAAGAAAGGATCCACCAAGTGTGGGACCCACCGTTAAGTTTAACAGTTTTTTTTTTTACTTTTTAGTTAGTTTTTTGGGCTATGGATCAAAATGATTCTCTTTTTATATACGACTATTTGAATAAGGTGACATATACAAAGAACCAACATAATTCAACTCCTATAGATGAAGGACCATTTTGATCATCTTCTCCTCGATGGGCTTACTAGCAAAATTGTTTGTTAGGCCAAGTAAATTTGGGAAGTTCTAAAGGAGAGAAAACAATACTTTAGTTTATTACTTCATATATTCTTATTTTAGGCGATAATTTTTCTTTTTATATGTTTTAATAGAAATGATATTCATTTCTATATTTTAAAATAATTTATCGTTAGATCTTTTTTACCGGCCTTAATGATATGTGTATATACACACAACACAAAAATAAAGTTCTGGTATGTTTAATATCACATGATCCACAAAAAAATCTATTCTTTTATGCACAAAAAGACTATAATATGTTTAATATTACAAATTTCATAAATCTTTCATTTTTTCTTAAACTTCGTTTTTTGTTGAATAGTACCACAGAAGAGAATAAATACAAGCTTATGTGCTTTAATTTAATTACCTGGTTGATGAAATCTTGAAGAAATGAAGCTAGCTCGACAGCAGCTTCCTGCACCTACAAGATACAAATTACGTATGATATATATAATTGCCTTGATTGGATGATGACTACTTCATGTAGAATTGTAGCTAATTTATAGTAGATTGTTTTTTACTTTTTAAAATATTGGGGGTACCTAACTCCCTATGTAGGAATAATTTTTTATTTTTTGTTATTTTCCATATCTGTGATATGGTCTGATTAAATTCAGATTCATTCATTGCATGATTCATTTTTAAGGGTGACACTCTCAATAAGATTTTTTCCATTCTCTGAGATCTAAACACGAAACTTGATAAAGAGATTTCAACCATCCCATCAAAATTAACGTTCGAATAAATTAGAATGGGGAATATTAGGTAAAGGCCACTAGTGTGCCACTTTGAACTTCTTCGTGGCCCTTTTCCCCCACTTCACTAGTTGGGAATGTGGCATATAGATGAGAGCATGCAAAAATTGTTTACACTATTAATAGTACACTAAATTTATACCAAATTGAAAACGATGGATTTAATTTGGTGAGTATTATGCTCTCTGCCTCAATCCTATTGGACGAATATTTCTTGGACCCCTACATTATTGTAACTTTTTTTTTTTTTTAATGTGTGTTTGGTTTTAATCATGTGTTATAGAAATTCACTGATTTCGACTAATTTAAATTAAGGGATAATTTCAGAGACCTCCCTCCAAGTTTCGCTTTATAACACTCACCTCCTCGTGGTTTACGATATTACGTCTATCTCCCTTATTTTCATTTTCTTGTAACCATTCTTTAAACCTATTTAAAATAAATATAAATTAATTTAGATTTGACATTTTTACCCTTCTATATATTAATTTCTTCATATTAATAAATAAATATTATATATAAAAAAATAACTAATTTAACAAATACTTTAAAAAGTAAATAATCACAAATACATTAATACTATTTTATATATAAAAAAAAAAACTGACCCACCATTTTCACCAAATATTAACTCTTCATCTCCATTTCACCTTTACCAATTCACTTATGATTTTTCCGCACAATAACCCATCATTTTTTGGCAACAATTTCTTCAAAAATCGAAGATAAAAATGAACTCCCCAAGAGAGAAATCCGATAAGAACGATCAATTTTGTTCTAGTTAAACATTTTCACAAGCTAAGAAGAAAAATGATCCAAGAAATAGAGATAAGTAATTGAAAATTAGATCTAAGCTTGCATGAGTGGTCAATAATGGAGGAAGCTATTAGTTTCTCAAAGTAATTGAATTTGTAATTTTGAAAGTGACGACACAATTGTTGATTGCAGCAGTGATGATGATCATCATTTTCTCTAAATACCCACAGCTACTCAAAGTCCTACCCAACCTCCGAACTCTCCTTGGATAGAAGGGTAAAATTGTCAAATCTAAATTAATTTATATTTATTTTAAATAGGTTTAAAGAATGGTTACAAGAAAATGAAAATAAGGGAGATAGACGTAATATCGTAAACCACAGTGGTGAGTGTTATAGAGAGAAACCTGGAGGGAGGTCTCTGAAATTATCCCTTAAATTAAAGTTTTTTTTTAGTATGTTCTTATTTTCTAGTGCTCGAACCTGCAATCTTTACTTAAGAAGAGTTAGAATTTTGAGTCAGTGATTTTGAATTCTAAAAATAACAGTTTATTGGGTTCGTGATAAAATTATTTATACATATAATATTCGGATCAAAACTATTGAATTCTGGCGAATGAATAAATAGACTTATAGCTCTGACCAAGAATAATAACAACTTGCATCACACACCTCGAAGGTTTGACTCGTGTTTTAATTGTGAATGGTATTATGCTTGAAAAAATAGCATCGTCTATTCAATTTATTCTATTTGCCCTTCTCGTTTGGCAATTGGGAAGGTATATCCCCATTGGTGCTAACGCTATACTTTCTTAAGCTCTTAGTGGTTTTAATAGTTGGTTAGGAGCTAAGTTATTCGTGTGTATTTTTTGGTTAAACAAGATTTTATTTATAAACATGCTAAGCTATTACATTAGCATGATACTTAATACAGTGTTTGATTTGCAATTTAGAAATTCATATAACTAATACATAATATTAGAAAGAAATCTATATATTATTTTATGCAGAATATGTACTCCCTCCAACCAACAATAGTTGTCCACATATCTCAAAGCATTAAATTTAATAAAGTCAAAAGATAATATAGTAATATTACCTTTATTATTTATTATTTTTAAGGAATGTGTCAAGTCAATAACAGACAACTATTATTTTAGAACATTGGATAAAGTATATATTTAGCAAATGCCTGCAAAAGAATAATAAATGGATAATATCATTTTGCAGATCACAAAGTACATATTCCTTATTCTCGTCGAGGCTGAATAATACTAGTATATATTAGCAGTCCTAGGTAGGAATAAATTAGAAGGGAAATAAGTCAAACTTATCATGTCCTACACAAATTGTCCAATTTTGTGCTTGATTCTTAAATGTATACCCTTGCTATTATTAAGAAAGAACTTTGTTGTTGTTCCTTGACAAATCTTTTTTTCTCAAAGAATTTGAACACGTAAAATCCACTTATTTCATGTTGAAAATCCATCAAGGGCAAGGGAAAATATAAAACGATTTGCTACAGAAAGGATTTGAATGGACTAAAAATGTAATGGGGAGCAAAACTGAAAAAATTCAGGGTATAAATTCAAACCTTTTTTCCCAAAATTAAATGCTCATAAATTTGGCCAAACAAATTCTAATTTTTTCCCAAGAGATTGTGAAATAGGGCATGTTTGTGGACTAAATAGCTTCCACTAAAAAAAGGGCATGGTTGTGAAAAAGTGTCTTAATTTGACTGACCACGAAGTTTAAGAAATAACGAGACTTTTGAATCTTATGATCTTAAATTAAAGTTGTGGTACTATTTAAAATTGCATGTAGAATGTTGAACTTGAAAAACATACTCAATATAGACCGAGGCACTCTTTCTAGGACAAACTATAAAGGTTGCCTCTGGGACAAACTAAAAAGGAAAGGAGGACGGAGGGAAGTACTATCTTCCTGTCCCTTTTTCTTGCCAGCAGCTATCTTTCTAGTGTAACTTTTCCACAACTCCATGACGTTAAAATCTTAAACAATATTTTGTATAGACTAAAAGGTTTCATCCGGGATAGGACGAATACACGATCTTACTCATCTCCAACACCCATACCTCCTCCCCCCCCCCCCCCCCCCCACCAAAACACACAGAGGATGAAATATGGTGTTGGACAGAGTACTTCCCATGGGAATATGAAAGTGGACACCTCTGGGATATGGAGCAAAAAGAAAATGATACGCCATATGGGACTAGTACTTGAGAGAACATTTTCTGGAAAAAAAACTAAAGTGAAAAATGGAAAATAAAGCATGATTACAATTTCACACATCAAAAAGGATTAGAATTTTCAAGAAATTGCTTCCTCACTAGGTACATCAGAATGCAAGCAGTGTGATGGAATTTCCTAAGAATATATGACAATAACTAGAAGACAATGCAAAATGACAAGAGGGAGAAATTAAATACATTTATTTATTAAAAAACAGTCTTTATTTTTAGATCTTGTACTCATATTGCACAAAAGAAACAGAATATGAACTGCTATGAACCTATAATTGTTGATCCACATAATCACAAGACTGCAACTAAAGTAGAAGTTGCTTTGGCAAAACTGTATTACGTGAATGGTAATATATACACATTTCTTCAGTAATAAATGGTAGTAGTAATTAGTTAATTGGTTAATAAGATGAAAATGAAGAGAGATATACTTTTTGTGCTTCGTCCCGAACAGACTGCAGGTTGATTTTTATCTCCTTACAGAGTCTGCCTTCAATAAGCCGCACAGGCAACCAAAGCTTAGGTTCAACATCGGCAATGTAGGAGAGAGTTGTATGAAATGATTCGTCCAAAGAATCAAGCTCTTGGTCACCACCTGTCTTGCACTGCATGTTTTCACAACACTAAATAACATAAGGGCTTTGACAAAACTGTAAACGTATTTGTTGGTAACATGCAATGAAGAATTCACACCTACACTTCAAAAGGAGAATTAGGTCATAGTTGTAAAATTGTTGCAAATCAGCTTTAACTCATGGATTCAGAGAGATGATTTTCAAGATTTACTTTTTCTAAGCTATGTAGACGTCAGCAAAATTATCAACATGGATTTTACCGCCAATTAATCATACATACATTAAGACATTTTAGAAAGAACAGAGACGAGTTCCAATTGTTGCTTCCATTCCATTTTTAACCTCACATTGCAGAGTTTCTACTGAGTTTCTAAGTGCAAATGAATAGCAAGAGGAGAATATATGTTGCAAATTTGCTAGGGAAAAAATAAGAAAAAGCAGAAGGAGAAGTTATCCAAGGAAAAAAATGCACATGAATAATTCTTGGGGAACATCATATGTTGGAATTTCCATATAGACATTAGACACATATTTTCCAGATACAAAACAAAGGATCTGATAGAAGACGAGTAATAGAAAAAGAGAAGAAAGAATACTATACCTGTTCGATAGACCATTTTCCTTCAAAAATTTTGAAGTCACCTTCTACCATCTTAAACTCAATATCACGCCTCTGACCAGTAGGGAGATCTTCAAGATCTTTCTCATAACAATCAATGACACCTTTAGCATTAAATTTGAGCCCAAATGCCAAGTCTTGCTCGCCAATCTATTAAATATTACAATTTAATATCAGATCACTCCAAGATACTAATATCTTGGAAATTCAATAAGTATGTAGGGCATGCCATCTATTGACTGTAAATTAGAGATTCAAATATCAGATAAGAGTGATATACCAACACAAAACTCATGCTTAAAATAACGAAGTAGCGAACTCAAGAATTTGCCGTAAGGAGAAGTATGTTGCCAGTTGTCAAGGAAATATTTAATTCACATTGAATTGAATGTAAACTTTCTTTCTCTTTGTTGGAGTAATGAGTTTCAGATACACACACGCGCACATACTTTTTAAGAAGTAAATTGATTCGTCAATAGCATCTAGAAGATACAACAGGTAAAAGAGTCAACTACTAGTTGGGAATAGGAATAAGTCTAATTTCACCCATTACTTTTCTAGGAGTATTTAGACCTTATCTTTTTTTTTTTTGATGACCCTGGTGTCCAGGTTAGCTTTCACACATCTCGACTAATTCCACGGAATACCTGCCACCTCTCATCAGCACCAGGTACCAAGTAACTCTGTCCACCAAGGCTAGGACAGATGGGAAGAATCACCTAGTGTTTTTTGTCTCCATTGAGTTTTGAACTTGAGACCTCAGGGTTCTCAACCAATTCATTGATCACTAGGTCACACCCTTGGGTATAGGAGTATTTAGACCTTACCATATATATTTATGTGCAGTAAAATTATAGAAAACTTTTAATATGATTATTAGTATTATTTATATATATGTATATATTTAACTTTTCTTTCACTTTTTTTGTATGATAACGACATGAGTTGACTTAAATGGAGAAACATTGTTAGTGAGGATTCATATAGCTAACTCCAACTTGTTTGGGATTAAGGCGAAGTAGTTGTTGTCCGTGTATGTGTTTTCCTGTGTGAATGTATTTTGAATGCATAATGTCTCTCTGTGTATGGCCAATTAGTTGTAAATTAAACCGATGATCACAACAACATACCAAGTGTAATCCCACAAGTGGAGACTGGGGAAAGGTAGGATGTACGCAGACCTAACCCCTACCTTTGTAGGGTAGAGAGTTTGTTTTTGGTAGACCCTTGGCACCGAGTCACAATACCAAAACAGCATAGAAAATTAACACGATGAGTTGGTTTTTATGTTTGGCGCTTTAGTTTCTCTTCGATCTCGTTCTATATTATTTGTTGATAAGCATATCATATACTGTAGTGTAAGCATGTGTGAAGACTTCTTTCTTTTTTTGGTTTGTATGAGATGCAAGTTGTTAGGGAGTTCTAAATTTTGAACTTGACAAGCTAACATCACCGTTGCACTATTTGACATTTTATGTATTGGTGGTAAGAAGTCAAGTTGATTAGATTTTCATCAGGCAGCGAAGCAACATATGCAATTGTCCAAAACAGGCCTAATGCATGGTCATTGGCAAGCTCAATAGTACCAGCAGTTGCTACTCTTACAACAACTCTTTCAATAGTTTGAATAATTTTAGAAATTTTACAACTATTGAGGGAAAATATTGTGTTGTCAGAAGTTCCTCCGTCTAATATCTTCCAAAAAACAATCAACAATGGCGCACTACCACATCAACGATCAAACTAGTACATCTCTGACAGGATAAATTTCTATAAAAATAAACAATTAAACAGAAAAAACCTGAAGAAGTCGGGCGAAATAGGGTTCCTTCTCAAGCAACTGGGAGACAGCAAGACTAGGGATGAAATCAGCTAATCTTTCATAATCAGTAAGGACTTTCCAAACACTCTGCAAGCTGGCCTTCACAACTACCTTAGATCGAATCCTCCGACGATTCTTCCCCATTTTTTCAATCTCAGTCTCAACGCCGTCCTCCTCCTCATTGCCTTCTTCTCCCGTATCATTCCGATTATCTCCATCGTCATAATCGTCAACGGTAGCGTTTCCCCCGACGTCTACAGAACACGTGACAGTATCAAGACGATATCTTCTAGAGGTTAAGTTAGGGTTTCTGTTGAACCTGAAGCTGAGTGTGGCGACGGATAAGGCAGTGTTGTGGCGGTGCCGTGCGGCAGCAGCTGCTATGGCTTCGTGACGGTAGAAAATTGAAGATAGGGGGAGTGAAGACGTGGTATTCGTATGCCACCACAACTGGTACTGGACTTGCATTTTGGTTTTTGCCTCGGGGATTGGGCCTCTGCTGTTGTCATATTTTCCATTACTCTATTTGCTTGGCAAAATGAAGTACTATGAACTCTAGGCTCACATGCCAGCCAATTAAAGAGTTAACGTGTGTCAAAGATGGTGCTTATGCCTTTTAATTTTAAAGTTGAACAAATAAATACATCTTACCTGGCGTTCTACTTGGCAAATCGTGTCTTAGGTAGCATCCTAATGTATGCACTATGAACACATATATCTATTTGTTCAATTTTATATAAATTTAACTGTCTATTTGTGCTCACCTAAAGTTGAAGAACATAAATAACAACTGAAATTAAATTTAAGGGCACATTTATGTATTACACATTTCTAAGAATTTTAAAATCTTTGTTGATGGTCATCATCTTTTTGAGGTATTAATGGTACTCTTTTTTAAGGAGAAGAAAAAAATTGAAGGTAGGGAAGAAGAAAATGTGGGAGGGGATTACAAAGTAGAGAATCAAACTCTCACCAATAAAGTTGAAGTCTAGATAGTCAATCAACTAAGCTACTAAAATTCTCATATTAATGGTGCTCGTAATGCCTTTTAGAAATATTATAAGCATGCTCTAGAGCTGAATGGGGGATGACCAAGATTCACAGTCTTGGGATATGTTCGATATTGAGGAAAACATTTTTTCTAAAAAATATTTTCAATTTTTCTATGTTTGATCGTCTTAATATGCATCGTTCTATTCATCCCTTCACATTAGCAAGGGATAATTTGCCCTCTATTAGCACATGATCATAGAGTCGAAAGCAGACTTATACAAAAGATTCCAACTAATTTGAGATTGACATAGTTGATTAGCAAGTCCTGTGCAATCTAAAAAAGAGCCTTTAATCTGCTTCATGTCTGTAAAGTTACGTTTATGATCATCAAGGCAATTGAATCCATGTCTATAAGAAGAAGCTTCTATACATGTCAACAGTTATTAACACATAACATGTCAATACATCTACAATTTGAAGACTGCTTTATATTTCTATAAGTTTTCACAGGAAAAGTTAATATACACATTCATAGTTCAGAAGCAGCTTTACAGTTTGTTGACAACTTGAGTACTGAAATATACCTTTAACTAGCAACTTACACCTACGAAGTTTTTGTTTCCTCGATTTACAAATGACAATAGTTCTTTCAATTGCCACAGTCTTGCTTCCTCTTTGCTTGGCTGCAGCACGGCATCTATGTTCTGAACGAATTTAAATGCTATAGCTATCAGCTCCTAACTTTTTTTATTCTAGTATCAGCAATTTCTCAATCTGGTCAACTTTATTCCACATTCCCTTTGTGTTTGTAGGTATGCACACAGAGAGCCATGTGTTGACCCCTATCCTCACTATATGTCAGATTCTAAGGTTATTACATAGGTGGCCAAGTTCAGGTCTTGCATCCATCCATTCTTTGAATGTTAACTCAGCTGGAGAACTGCTGTAGAGATAGGATCTAAATGTGATCAGGAAAAAATATCGCCTGCAAAAAGAAGAGAAATAAAACCGTTAATTTATACAGTTATAAACTTTGCCTGTTCCGCAGCAAAGCACCTTAGATGTAATGTTAACTGGCCATTGCTCTAGGAAAAAGATGGCACCTTTCCATTCCAAGGATGAGGCTAATTGTATAAGACAATATAGCATATGAATGAAGTACGAGCTTCTCAAGGACAATATCTTTATTCAGTTATTTTGTACTACTCCTTGTCCAATATGTGTTCTGTTATCTGTTTTAGTTTGTCCCGGCTCCAACCACTTTCTAGAAGGAAAAAATTGCCAGTTCTAACAACTTTTCAATATTTTATATGCATTTCTGCTGCACAATAGAAATTTCAGCTTTATCTTAAACAAGCGCCCAAAGAAGGACCTCAAAGATGGTGTAGGGGCAGTATGTTTGTTCCTTGTAAACTGAGCATATTATGTTCTCTGCTTCTACCTTCCATTTTTATCAACAAACTCTTCATTAAAAAGAGATGGAAGAAAATCAACCTTAAAGCTCTAATGCCCATATCCATAAGATATGCTCGACGTTCTTCATCGTCATCTAATTTCCTTTCCAGCTCCTGTGAATATTGAACTATATCTTCTCCTAAATGACCTGCACCTGCACACCTTTGAAAAATTGAAAAGAAACTGTCAGAGAAAATATTCAGAAGAACAGTGGCTTGCAATTCAGTTGATTTAAACCTTCAAGATCAAACTACTTAGATCAGTTCCTACACCTACACCAACACCATATCAAAGTAGAAGCATGACTTGAGTCTACTCATAAGTAGCAAATTCAGTTTTTCTGTTAGCTTAGAACTTAAAAAGTTGGTCAGCAATGATATTCCAACTTCCTTCTGTACAAAAAATCATCTCCTCTCTAATGATTTTATTAATTATGAGAAAGTCTCCAGTGCACAAGCAGATCTAAAAAGTAAAAAATTTACAACATACTCCCTTTGTTTCAATTAGTTTGTCTTACTTCCCATTTCAGTCCGTTAAGAAAAGAATGCCTTTTTCCTAATTTGGCAACTCTTTAATTTCAACATTCCACATGACATGCTTATGACCACAAGATTAAAGGGCTTTTTGGTACATTATACATATCTTTACTTAACAACCACAAGATTTCAAAAGTCTTTACTTTCTTAAACTATGTGTCCACTCAACTAGGACAGACAAATGAAACGGAGGGAGTAATATGATTCTCCTTGAACGACACTCAATTTTCTATACAAACTGAATTCTGGAACTTCATCAGTGCAACAAGAAAAAATAAGAAATGAGAGACTATTCCTCAAATTCAATCTATCCCACCGAAAGCTCCCCTATTTCTTTACTTCCACAGCACCCACATGAGTTCTAGTTGAGCAACATTCACATCTCTCTGACTGCTTTCTAAATTTTCAGCTGGAGAGTGCCTCCTTCACTATGTCCAACACCGACCTTTACAGTCCGAGACATCTCAAATCTCACACCACAATCAAGTTGCCAACAGACAATATAGGAGGAGGCGGTCCACATCTTCACCTTAACAATAGCATATGAAGCACCAACTGACATATGTATCCACCTCTTTTTCAAATTCTTAACTGTCAATATTGATCCACTCTGCCAAAAAAGGTACAAAGGAGCCATTTTTTGGTGTTGAGGAATCCATACCAACAAAGAATGGAAAACTAATTCCTCCCGCAACAAAAGCTTATGATAATTGGATTTCTCTCTCCTACTTTCTTGGACTCTAAGATAACTATTCTCCAGCGACTCTTGCTGGCCAACGTTTGGCTTGGTAGCTCAGTTTTTCACCCACTGTTATCTCTAACAAACTTCTTCCTTCACTTTTCTCATTTTTTCTGCTCAGATTTTCCTCTCACCGCCAGCAACGGGACTTGGTACGAATGGGTGGAAAGAATTTGCAACATGATGAAACGTTCAACTTTGAGCTCAAATACCATGAGGTGGCTCTGTAGTATCCTTGAGGAACCATTGAAAGACGGGGGAAAGTATGATTAGGAAGTGGAATACCAAGGAGAAACTTGCAGACCTCTACTGCACCAGGAAATTTAATGTGAAGGGAAGATACATGAGCATCCTGTCGCTTCAGGGGAATGAAAGATCGGTCCTAATAATTCCTTAGTTAGCCTTGAATGCTGGTTGGAATGATATAGCATTTAAGATAGAGAGGTTTATTAAATGCTCCAACCTACTGATCAATGCAGAGCCTTTCAGAGCTTATAAGGAGGATTATCCTTGCGCCAGAGTGGTACATGAAAGCAAATGGCAGTATAATACACTTAAAGAGTCCACAGCTGCAGCGGTCGATGAGATATTCGCATTGCAGAGCCATGGGGGATAAAGGGTAGTGGCTTGCTCAATAGATGCATAGTTGGGCATTTTGGACAGGAGATCGCAGAGAAAATTACACTAGCAGGTATTAGAAGATGGTGCTCTCTTACATGGAAGGCAGTTTTTGAGGTCAATATCTAAATGGGCAGAGAATATGTTTCTTTTCGAATTCCGGAACAGAAATATGGTGGAGCAGACACTAAAGAAGGAGTGGAGATGAAAAAGGGGAAAGATGCGACTTGAGTGGTGGAATCCAACAGTCGGTTATTCTCCAATCTCTCAAAACAATGATACCACATGGATTAGGGCTTTGGGAATTCCACTTCATCTATGGTCGCAGAAGATTTTCTCAGAAGTGTGGAATCTTTGTGGAAGATGGGTGTTTCCACTGAAGAGGAAACAAAACTCAAAAACACCTCAAGTGGCAAGAATCCAAATCATAGGAGATGGCCGGAGCTTCCCCAGTGAGGTAACGATAGAAATAGATGACTTTAAATTCCATATCCCTACTTGAGTCGAGAGAGATGTCCGATTCTGGAAACGCTCTAGCTGATAGGTTTTGGCGAAAAAACTGCTGGTTCAAAGCTTTCAACAGACCTTAGGGAAAAGACGTGCTTTATGACATAAAAAAAGGTACTGAAAACATGGGTATACAATGTGCAGCTAATAAAGAGCATGTGGAGAGTTCAAGAAAGGGGATTTTGGGGCTGACAGAGCAGTCTAAGTCATTTTCAGTGACTTAAATCCAAACATCTGGATGAAAGTTTCGACCAAATTTTAGTCGAATAAATAACGCAAACAACACTCACAGTATTTTCTTCATCAGTGACAAAAACACAGGGGTCGACGCAAGCAGAACTCCTGAACCTGGGGGAGAAAATAACAGAGCCTGGCCTGCAAGGCTCGAAACATACATATACCATGACTTAACTATGATGGGTGATACTCTAAAGGAGGGGAAGAAAATAGTGAAAGATCAACATAACTCAATGGCGATCCAAGAAGGAAAAGAGATTGACAAATGGGTATTGGAAGATGCAGAACCTATTCAACAACATCAAAATTTGCTACCAGACAAGTAGATGGATGCAACAATTTGGGTGCACCAAAACTTGATTAAAATGGGCAAAATTTTTGGGGTAGAGTTTCAAGGACATGAGGCAGAAGATTTGGAACTGCTCAAGCAAATTGACAGTAGAAGGAAGCCCAGAGAAATGGAAGCCGAGGTTTCTATCAAGAGGTCTAGATACAAAGGAGTTCACGAACTAAGGGTACTGCTTTTGATGTCAAGTTCAACTGTTCAAGAATGATGGGAAGAGGAACAAGGGAAAGGGTGGAAATTGTTTTAATGAAGATCAATTTGATGTCATGGAATGTCAGGGGGCTTAATAATAAGGATAAAAGAAAAGTAGTAAAGAGCCTGATACACAAATGGAATGGCTGATATCATTTGTCTTCAGGAAACAAAATTAGAAGGGAATGTAAGGGAGATCATTGAAGAGATTCGGAGGAGTAGATGGGTGAGATTTGTCTACTTAGAAGCTAGTGGTACAGGGTATACTCATGTTATAGGATAGTAGAATTTGGAGAGCGACCTCTTTCCAAATTGGTTCATATACCTTAACTTGCAAGTTTGAGACACTCTTACAAGACTTTGAGAGTCACATAACAAGGGTATATGCACCATTTTGCAGATATGAAAGGGAAAATGTTTGGGAAGAGATGGCAGCAGCTAGGTTCTTGATGGGTGGTCCCTGGTTGTTTGTGGGGATTTCAACATCACAAGATTTCCTTCTGAAATGAATTGTAGGAGGAGATCTCCATCTATGTTATACAGGATATGAAATTGATCGATCCTCAACTGAAAGGGGGCTCTTTCACTTGGTTCAAAGAAGATAATCACATGATTGTTTCCAGAATTGACAGAATACTTATATCAGAAAAGGGGGATGATAGTTTATCAAACTTCTACAGAGAAGAGTGGGATGACAGGTTCAGCAATATCAAACTTCTACAGAGTAGAGTAAGATGACAGGTTCAGCAATATCAAACTTCTACAGAGAAGAGTGGAATGATAGGTCAGCAATATCAAACTTCTACAGAGAATTGACTATGATAGTATGGGTCTCTGGGAACAGAACAAATCTTATTTCAAATTTGAGAATTGGTGGTTGAGCACGGAAGGTTTTGTGGACAGAAAAAGAGAATGGTGAATGTCTTTTGAGGTTGCAAGGCAAGTCTAATTATATTCTAGCTTGCAAGCTCAAAGCACTTAAAGGCAAGCTAAAGGAATGGAGAAGTATACCAAAAAAATAAAAAAACCTTCAAAAAATAAATGGTTCTCTACCGAAGAAGAAGCCCATCCTTAAATACAAATAAGTACCTCATGGTACACCAAAAAGATATTAAAGATAAGAAACTATTCTTCAAATGTACAAAATCAGGCTCACTTCCTTCATAAGCTCTTGTAGTTCTCTCTCCATACTACCCACATTAAAGCCAATGAAGCAATATACCATGCCCTATGTCTTCTCTTCTGCCATCTAAAAGCCCAACTGAATACAACATCCTTCACCGTACCCAGCATAGTCCAAAACCAAACCATCTCAGAATCTTCAACCAAAGTTGTGAAGCTATCTGGCAATGCAATAGAAGACAGTCCACATCCTTTCCTGTATTTTTGCACATGAAACACCAACACAATTGCTCCACTTCCTCAAGTTTTCAGTAGTCAGAATCGCTCGTTAACCATGCAAAAAAAATACATCTTTCTCGACGATGTTGGGGATCCAAATGGACAGGTTTGTAAGATTTGTACATCTTTACAAAGCAACTTGCCATAGTAAGACGACTTTACCGGTAAAAGAGCACCCTTCCCTAAGCCTTATAACCTAGACAACTCACCACTGCTCCCTCTCTATATCTCCCTCTTATCTTGGAGTAATTAGTTTACCCAATTCCCCTAATATGCACATATCTTAATAAGCATTAAACGATATTTTTGACTCACTAATTGTCTTCACCCAATAAAGTCAGAAAAGTTCAGTCACTAGTTCCTTTTACTGTTGAATAGAGATTCCTAATTGAATCTAATGACAATTTTATGGTATGAGGAGTTTATGGAATCTATGCCCTCAACCAATCTCCTGTGTAGTATTCAGGAAGCTGGACTGCTAAAGGAAGCTAGAAGAAACCCATGCATTTATGGATTAAATAGAGGATGTGTACCTTTCTATCACAGCATCAACGTCTGTCTTGCTCTCGGGGCCGTGCACAAGAACCCTAGTGAGGCTTAATATGTCCCGATAGTCACCCATTTTCCGTGCCTCTTCATCAGAAATTTGAACATTGAAATTCTCTAGAGGTGAACAAGGAAGACCAGTACTTTCAAATGGTCGATGAATATCCAATGACAATTTAGCCTCAGCTTCAAGCCTTAAACAAATAATAGCCATTGCATAAGCAATCCCTCCAAATCCTGTGTGTGATACAAAAAGGTAAGATCCTGCAGTGCTGTTTAGAGAAAAAAAAAAAGAACAATTAGTTTAATTTTCCTTCTAATGAGAACATAGTAAAGGAAGTCGCTGATTAACAACTCTCAAATAAATTCTTCATCGACACAGGTAAAAAAATTATCACTAGAAAGACATCTTATATCCTTTGGCAATCAAAATCACACTGCACCTGACACAGTTAAGACTTTTCCTCTGGATTCGGGGAGAGAAATTATCACTAGAAAGACATCTTATATCTTTGGCAATCAAAATCACACTACACCTGACACAGAATAGACTTTTTCGCTGGATTCTGGGTGAGAATAGTAAAAGAAGAAGTATGTTATAACATTTATCTTATCAAAGAACGAACGATTAAATCTTCTCAAACACCAAATCAAGCCAGACAACTTTAGGAATGGATGCTATATGTGCAAAAAAGAGGCTGAAACCCCCAGACACCTTCTTCTTCATTGTGAGGTGGCCTCAGAATTATGGAGCATGTTTTTTTGTCTCTCTGGCATCAATTGGACCACACCCCTCACTGTTAAGGATGCATATGAGAGTTGGAGTCTATGGAAAGTTGACAAAGCCATCAAGAAGATCTGGATTATGATACCTGCTTGTATTTTTTGGTTTATTTGGTTAGAGAGGAACAAGAGATGTTTTGATGGAGAGTCAACTGCTTTAGGCATTTTGAAGACTAGGTGCACTGAAAATTTGTTTAGTTGGACCAACTTGTATCCTGCTGTTAATGCAGAACAACTTCAGGATTTTACTAACTCATTAGCTCTGGCTTAGATAGTTTGTATAGTTAGCCAGAGATTTTTTGGTAAGCTCAAATGCCATATCTTGTAAATTTTGCATCTTCCTAATGTTGTTATTAATACCACTTATCTTATCAAAAAAAAAAGGAATGGAGCTTTTGCGCCATTAACTAGTATAAATTGGCAGTAACAAGTTAATGATAGTTCGATTAAGATTCCTAAACTCACAACAACATAACTAGTGGTTGGGGGGGGGGGGGGGGGGGGGATGTACGCAAACCTTACTTCTACCTTTGCGGGGTAGAGAGGATGTTTCCTATCAAAATTCCTAAGCTCACGAAAAAATTAGTATAGCAAGGCATATCCTATTATATCCAATTGGACATTCTCTGAGATATTTAGAGTTTCTGAGACGAGCAATTCCACAAACATGAGTTTTACTTCTAGTTCTAACGCCATCTGTCAATGTCATGGTGATGGCTGCAGAAGGACAAGAAGCTATCCAACTTTCATATACAATCAATGAATTATGCCTCAGTTCTAATATGCCAACTTTTCCCTCACAAAAACAACTAGTGAAAATTTGAATGACCTCTCTCAGAAGTTGAAGACATTTAAATGTTCTGCAAAGTATGTGCTGCCACTTACTCGTCTTTACAGTATTGGATAGCATCAATATCGGAAGACAGGGCATCTTTCTCTCTAGTCAACGGTATCCTCCTATAGGTTATGTCATACCCTTCATACTTCAGGCTTGCATATACCTCAGCAGGAGTCTTAACATCATCGACAAATATGTTTTCCCAATATCCAATGATACTAACTTGATTTGAAGTCGGGTTAAACTCTTCACGATGCAGAAGCATCCTACCACCAGATTGTCTAATCTCACATTGAATGTCATCTTTTAACCGTGCCTCCAAGTGTTCCACCTGTGGGGAAAATGAAGTTAAATAGATAATAAAATCATCATAACCATTGTTTGAAGGGGTAATTTGATTGACTGACCAATGAACCAGTGATTCCAACATGCTTCAAGGATTCAACAGGCTTGTTCAATTCTCTAAGAACAAAGGGTGTTCCATTAATATAAACAACAGCCTCTTCTCTCAGATCAGTTAAAATTACTCTTTTAGCAAATCTTTCTTTTGACGTCTGGTTTGCACCAAGGTAAGTCAACATCTCCTTTGCACCAGCAATTGTAGGTGTTGCCATGCTATAAATGGGGTATCCATCAACCTAAAAAGGATGAGAAATTCAGTAAGAATTTCAAGTTTTAGCCATTTAAATAAAACTCAAAATTCACAAATTTGTAGATCTATGCATATTCACTACAAAATTTATGTTCTTAGCCTCTATCTCTCTCCAATCAGTGTATTATACTCTTCCAATACAAGGTCATATACGTGCATTGCACATGCAACATTTGCAAATGTGAACAAATCTACCCTATACAATTAGGTAAAAGTTGAATATTTTGTCTATTTATTCTACGACCTGAATTCTGCCTGATTAGACGGATAGAGTCCATGCTGTGATAATTTGGGCTATGGAGATTTTTGTTGAGATCTATAATGGTAGGGGAGGGATAAACGAATCCCCTACTGAATCGTCAAGTGAATGGGGGTAGAATACTTCGGACTTCTTTATTTGGCCCATTCTTTATACACTGCTTTGGTAAGGTTTGACTAGAAATTTTTTTGAACTTTCCATTGTTGTTGACTGTCTCTTCTGTAATATTCGTAAGGATAGTAATTTTCTGCTTACCTGATCTTGCTGTGATGTTGTTTTTTGTTTCTGCCTTTACATTAGTTCTCTAATAGCAGCAGAGTGATAAACCAGCCCCATATTGCATCGCTGATTGGGGTACTATACTTTGGACTTCTTTGTTTGACCCGATTTTCGTACACTGCTCTGTTTAGTCTTGCCTAGCAGCTTTTCATACTCTCCCTTGCTGTTCACAGCCTCTTTTGTATTATTTTCTACATAACTGCTTCTCTGTTTTCCATTCAGGGTTTACTTATTGTTTAGTGCTTTCATTTCCTAGTATTCTAAGATTCTGGTTGGGAAAAGTAGCAATCTTCTATAATAAAAAAAAAAGAAGGCAGAATCATGAATTATCTTCTCTAATAGTAGCAGAGGGATAAACCATTCCCATACTGCATCACTGATTGGGGTACAATACTTTCTTCTTTGTTTGACCCAGTTTTCGCACACTGCTCTGGTTAGTCTTGCCTGACAGTTTTTTATACTCTCCCTTGTCGTTGACAACCTCTTTTGTACTCATCTTCTACATACCTGCTTCTCTGTTTTCCATTCAGGGTTTACTTATTGCTTTTCATATCCTAATATTCTAAGATTCCGGTTGAGAAAACTAGCAATCTTCTATAACAAAACCAGGCAAAAACATGCCTTATCTTCTCTCTTTTTTTTTTCTTTTTTTTTTTTTTGTTTCTTGTTTGTTGTTTTGTGGGTATATTCTTCTCTCCAATTTCCTGTGTGTATGCATTTCATCAGAGTTTTCATACTTCACATTTTTGCATTTGATCCTAATTTTTTCAAGTCTATTTATGTATTATTGGTCTCGCGCATTATAGGCAACAAAAAAAACTATGTTAACATAATACTCTATATATTATTGTATACTATATTTTATTTTTAAATGGAAAAAAACATATACCATACACATAAATATACTGTATGCTAAATTTGTCTCAAAGCATTATTACTCTATCTAGTTGAAAATAGTTGTTTGCCATATAAAAATTGGCCTCAAAATCTATGTGATGAAAATCTTGTGTGTGGATGATAAAGGCCTGTGTTGTAAATGGTACAATACATTTCTCTTGGAAACCCTAACACAAGTATAACTATCTCCATATTAGGCATGTGAAATCAAAATTCAGCTTCTCTTATCGTCCTGACAATAGTGGAAATTTAACATACCCTGTAAACATGAGGAGCACCATGAATTTGTATGTGACTGGAAGTTCTTTGGCCAGGAAAGAAGTACATCTTGAGAATAGACCCTTTACCAAGAACAGAGCCATTCCGATCTTTCACAATAGCTTCCATAACAGCATCTCCATGTTGTGACTCATGTGGAGCTCTTAGTTCCTCCTGTACAAACAATTATAACAGAATCAAATCGAGCTTCAAAAGAATCCATAACCATGAGACAGACAGATGACAGAGGCATTACAGGGATGGTAAAGAATCTCCCAGGCCGTAATCTGATTGACCACTTCATTGCTTGAACCTCTGGCCTCTGGTGCAGCCAATCTTTGAATGTCATCCTCGATTCTCCTTGTCCACAAAATCCATCAAATGCTTTGCTACCAAGATATGCAGCAAAAGCAATCAAACGAAAATATCGTTCCAAGTATTCAGCACCACGATTTAGTGCTACCCTTCTTTCTCTAGGCTCATTATGCTGCTGATTAAACAACTTCCTGTATTGCAAGACTGCTTGGCGTATGTTTTGCAGAGCTGAACATCGATCAATAATAGCATCTAAGGCCTCTCGGCATTCCACCCCATTATCAAACAATCTTGTTATTTTCCAGAGCAACAGGATGTCATTTATCCCAAATGCATCATTCGTGTGTGTTTGAGGTCTACTTTTTAATACTAAAGATGCAGGTGGATGGGATTGGCCTTCACTTTCATCACCGCTTGACATATCACCACCTAAATCAGGATTTGATGCATCATGCAATACTCTAATTGGTCTCCCACGATCAATACGTAATTTCAAAAGGCATGCAGTTACAGTTCCAGTAGTAGTCCTCCCTATACCCATCTGTATTCGCAGAAAAAGTAAATCAGCATCATCTGTTTGGAGCCAAATGTCTCGAAAAATACAAGTAAATCGAAGAAGAAGAAGAAGAAAAAGAAGAATAGATACTAAGTTACCTGGCAATTAAAGACAAAAGCAGTATCCTTGGAAGCAGATGCTATATTAAAAGACAATACATCGAAGTCAGAACTTCTGGGAGCTTTGCCATCAGTGATAGGAACACGAGCATACTTTATAGGAAAACCATCAGCCTCCAAGCACTTAAAGACCTCCACAGGAGTTTGAACTGCATCAGAGCTCACATGTTCCCAAGCATCAAATATTTGACCGTCATCAGTTTCATGAATAACCATTATTGCTCCTTGATAACGTTCAGCTTCTCGCATAATGTCATCCTTTAATCTAGCTTCCATTTTTTCCACTCTTTCACGATCGATGCCCTATATTCATTTAGTTGTAACTAGCCAGTTTAATAATCATAACTCAAAATCATAAGTAATAGACGAGTCAAGGCCCTAAAGCAAATCCACTTAAAAGAAGGAAATATCTTGTATTTTCAGCAAACTTTGTAACACAAGAAGCCCTTGCATTATAAATGAAAATATATGTACACCGAAGAAAACAAAATAAGGCTTTTAAGATACAGAACAGGAACTTTAACAACTTCCAAGTGAAAGATAAAATAGTTACTGAAACACATGCGTAATTCAATATAGAACTACCTGTACCATTTGAAATCTATCAAAATCAGCTTGGAACAAATTCCAGTTTATGCAATCTGATTATTCGGTACAAAGGAAGTACTGATTAGTTGTCTTCTTTGATAAATTAATATCAGCCAAAGGTTCAAAAAAGGGACTTAAAGCAAAGATATTTGCACTATGTTCTACTCCCTCCGTGTCAATTTAAGTACCTTAATTTGACTAGGCACGGAGTTAAAGAAAATAAGGGAGACTTTTGAATCTTATGGTTCTAAACTAAACATGTGTACAATGTACCAAAATACCCTTTGAATCTTGTGGTCTTAAGCATGCCAAATAGGATTTTGGAATAAAAGAGTTACTAAATATAGAAAATATCATTGTTTTCTCAACAGACCAATAAAGAAAGTAAGACATATAAATTGAAACAGCGGGAGTGTATTGAGATCTCATCGGATTTAATATCAATAAGAATATCTTCTAAAATTAATAACATGTGACACAAGAAATTGCAAGAACTTTTAAAAAGGTAGTAAGACAAAAAATTAAAATCATACAGAAGCTCCATGATCTACTTTTCTTGATTTTCATGTGAAAAGAAAAAGAAAGAAAGAAGCTGCATTCCTCCAAACAGAGAAAACCAAAAGGTAGAGGAACGGCTTCTGACAGCATAATAGAAGTCTAAAATATGGATTCAAGTAAGAGTCTTAGAAATGAGTATCCAAGACAAGTATGGATCTGATACAGGTCAATTCAATTTTTTATCGTTTTTAACATGCCTGTTTTAAAAGATCCATATTATGATACGATACAATGTCACACACATTTGGCAATGATACGTCAATGCAAAATGAAGGGTTTATGCATCATCAGCAGTAACAAGATCTGACATAAGTTATTTATCTGAAATTTGCATGAAATTGCATTCATACCGTGTATTCAAGCATATTTTTATAGGGCCTTTCAACCTCACGGAGTACAAATGGTTTTCCGTTGATGTAGATAACAGGTTCTTCTCTCATATTGTGCCAGAAAACTGGACGCCCACCTTTGGAGCTACCAATCCTTTGAATTACAGATCGAATCCCACTGACAGTTGGATTTGCAACACCATATACAGGAAATCCTGGAATTTCTCTAAAGTTAGGAGCACCTTCTAATATTTCTGGCAAGCCAGGATGTTGACAGCCAGGGCAGTGGTCACTCTTAAGAACAGTTTGCGGTCCGAGAACCTCTCCGTTCCTCAAAGCAGCTACTTGCCCCATCTCAGAAGGGCGATCATCAGTAGAGTCAACTAATTTAGTAAGAGAAGGTTCCATGCTCACATAGCCGAGTGCTCCCATTGGGTCTCTCCTTAGCAACCTGCAGCCAAATCTAGCATATAAGTCTTCCAATAATGCACGATTCCTTCGGGATTTTACAGGGGGAAAAAACATCTCTTAAAAGCACATACAAGTGTTCACAAAGTTCTATAAACACCAATCCAATGTCAAGAATCATAAACTAGTGTATGTAGTAATATCTTTTTCAATACAAACCATCATCCACAGAGATGAGATGTTATAAGGAAGCCTTCATTACATTAGAAAAATTTAAGCAAATCAGAACACCAGCCACATATGGGAAGTAACTAGATCAATGCATCACATAGTAGAGACAACTGACTTACTAAACTTGAGAGGCTTCTCAAAGTTCAGATCCACAAGTTCAAAGAGATGTTTCTACCTGTTCTCTCCAAATACCAATCACCAAGCCCCAAACCAAATAACTTAAAAAGGAACTAAGATGGGACAAATTGAACAAACTTAGTGATTGCATAGATTTTCTTGAGAAATATTAAAGTTAATTTTCTCCATATAATAGTGGTGGTTTAGAATATTTAAATATTTAATGAACAAGTAGATTGCATGGCTGCTAGGGTGATCAGATGTCATTCGACAACTGAACTGAACATCAGTTTAGTATATGGAGATTAGACGTCAATTTTGGCCAAATTATGTTCACATTCTGGAGGCATCTCTTTAATTTCTCACATACATATAAGACGGTTCAAATTCTGTAAACTTATGAAAGTTTATAAGGCCTAAAAACAAGTGTATATAATACACATGAATCAGTGACAAAATACTGACATGAAAAAATGATGCAAGATAACCACCTGAAAGAGTCGGTTGCAGCAGTAATATTTATGTGTCGAAAAAAAATCAGAGTAAAAACAATAATCAGAATAACTACGACAAAAGTGCAACATAAAATCATGTAAGGAAAGCACTTTAAACATAATAGCAGAATATTTTATCCTTACCTGCGGATTATACTATATAACTCCGGTCTTGCTTTCATCCAATCACTAAAGCTGCAATGAGCAGAGGATCCAGAAAAAAGTGCATCTCGTTGTGTATAGAGATATACAGCAAAACATATGAGGAAGTAATATCTTTCTAGGTACTCCACAAAAAATGAAAGTGCTGCCTCTCTCTTCATCTCATCAGGTTGGCGCAAAATGCTATTGCGATATATGGCAATAGCTTCACGTAGGTTCTGCATGTAGATCCATTTATTAAATTAAAAATTTGCATCATAATTTTTTTATCTCAGACCCACGCGAAAAGAAACTGCAAAATTTCAAGCATTCTAAAATGAGATGAAATAAAAGGGATGATAGAAAGATTCTTCATGAGTTGTTCTCATCAGAAGAAGCATATCATGCCAACAAGAAGACAGAATAGAAGATTGTGCAGAAAAAATAACCAAATGCAAAACGTAGTAGAAACAAAACATTTTCTCACACATAATAAACCCCTACCTGCATAGAGGAACATTTGTCTATGACCTTATCCACTTGTCTTTTGCCTTCGACACCACCCTATAAAGCACAACTCCAGTCAATATTAGATCAACAAAATGCCAAATCTGCTAAAATTATTGAAATAGAAAGTTATTGTTTTGCTACCTCTAATACTCGAATCAAGCTTCTAATTACAGTATATTCCCCTCTACGGATTGCCTCCTCTGAGTTTGCTAATGTGTCATTCAGATTGGAGATGCAGTCAGAAACTCTACCAATGGAATTGCTCCTCGGAATTCCTGTTAGATGAAAACATCTCAAGTAACATTTCCAGAAGATTTAAACATAGAACTGATGAGAACTAAAAGAGTGATTCATGCAGACCCTGCAGGACAGACAGGTTTAGTGATTTAGCTTTTAGATCAAGTGCTGGCAATCTACCTTCACAGTTTCTTGTTTTTGAGGAAATAAAGTAATAAAATTTTATTCATGAAGGGCAAACAATTGACGGTATACGAGTATACACAAAAAGTAGAAAGATTTACAAGAAGATAAGACTTTGTACAAACAATAGTACATCACCTAATCATCTATACAAATAAGAAACCTCGTGGGCGCACAGAAGAAAAAACAAGGACAAGAGGCCACTCTTCAAGTGTACAAAATCACTCCATCTTCTAAGGGTCCAACTAAACATCACTTATTTCCACTGCCTGGCATCACCCACTGAATCGCAAACCATCTCAGTATTTTCCACCACAAGCGAGACACTACCAGACAATGTAAAATAAGATAATTCACTTCTTCATTCGAACTTTTACACATAAAATACCAACTGGCATATGTAATCTTCTTCCTCTTCCTCAAATTCTCAATTGTCAAGATCATCCCTCTCCCCCAGTTAGCCAAACGAAAAACACACCTTAATCAAAACCCTAGGATTCATACTGATAGATATGTAAAAAGAATCTCCTCCATTACCAAAAGTTTTTCATACTAGGAGTTAGCAGAATATATGCCACTATTCCCTTCCTTTTTAAACAGACGGATTCTAAACATTAAACTTCATTATTCTAAAAGAGTCTTCTCTTCCTTTTTCTTCACGTATCAGAATTTGGATATTGAGTCGCTCTGCTAAGCATTAAATTTCCAATACCTATTCCCTTAAAAGATTCTTTTTCATCTCCTTCTTCATAATATTACAGTTGGGGTATTGAGTTCCTCCTTTTAACATTGATTCCGATGACTATTCTAGAAAAGTTATTTTCTCTTCTCTCTTCATGATATCAAAGTAAGGTATTGAATCCCTTTTCTCTGAACAAATGAATTTCAGGTCACTATCCAAAAAGAATAAAAGAGATCCTTCCAACTAAAAAGGCTTAATAAAACAAAATCCAAGAACAAAGAGCGAGAGAGATTTTGGTGTATCTGGACGTAAAGTAAAGATATTCTGATGGTCCATCAACTCCCATTCACACTATAAAGTCTAGATATAACAATTCAGTTGGCATAATCTCTTCTTTTATATTGGTAAAAGCATGGGATTCTTTCATTTATGTCCCTTTGACCAAACTTAATTACCAGCGCTAGCCGAAATATACAAAATCTACACTCTGATTATGTATATTAATTGTATATATACATTTATACTTAAATACATAAAACCTAGACATTTGCTTGTAATTTTGTAAACTAGATCACCCAAATGCATTGGCTTGTAATTATCCCTAAAAGTATTGTATTTTTTTTTGTTTCTCACCCGGTTTCCGGTACCCCCGTTGGGGTCTAACTAAATCCAGAGTCGCACTGTGAAGTCCCACATTAGGAAAAGTATTGTATTAAAGAGCAGCAAACTACTGCAAAGTATTTACAAAGGAAAGTCTCATTAAAGGTTGTGTAATGAGCTCAAAAAGTCTATAATGACCTCTACGTCATTTGCAATTTCCATCTTACACCAATAAAACAATAAAGAACTGCATCTCTCCTTAATGCTGATTACAGATTCCTCTTTGCTCTCAAAAATTCCTGTGTTCCTTCTTTCCAAATGATCCGCCAGATGGAAACAGGCATTGTATTCCATATCTTTTGCTTGTCCTTCCCCAGCCCTTTCAAGTATCAACATTTGGTAGCTCAGTAGTTGTCCTAGGCATTGCCCAGCTACCCCCCCCCCCCCCCCCCCATAATATTCAGAATGAAATGCCAGACATGTGTGGTGAAAGTGCAGTGAATGAAAAGATGGCATAATCTCTTCCCTGTAAAGTACCAAGATAGTCTTTAAGATTTTGTCAGCTCCTAACTATTTAGTTTACCTCTCTGTGCAGGAGCTGATCTATATTTTCTAGCACTATGTACTTCTGATTTTCTGCATCCACTGGATGCCATTAATGAAATTACTTACTTCATAAAAAAATCTAAGGGCAGGAAATGTTTGTAAAAATTGAACATTGAAGGGAAATGCCAGGTCTGACATAAGAGAAAATAAGAATTACCAGAAGCCCCGATACGATTAAGGTACACCAATGTAGCAATCACCATTCCTGTCGTTGTTCTCCCACGTCCCATTTGGCAATTAAAAATAATCTGGGTCTTCACATCAGCTTGGGAAACTCTATGAACCTAAATATCAAAAGGAGAGAGAAAAACAAAAGGAATAAGACAAAACCAAATGTTCAAATCAATCAGGGAAATGATTTAGTAGAGAACCTCTACATTTAAACAGAAATATTTATATAAGCAAAAGCACAATTTTAAGAGCATAAATATGGTCATAAACACATGGCTGCCATACATTTAAGACTACTCACTTGAAAAGGAAAAAAAGTTAAACAACCATAACCTGTCAATATACGCAAAGAAGTCTGCTTGACGAGTCAAGACAGTTGCTATATTATAACAGAAACGTGAAGGTTTAAATTTTAAAGGTAAACGAAAACCAGCTAGCTCCCTCCCTCCAGTTACACAAAATTAAAGACATTCTAGCTTAAAACAACATTACATTCCTTTCTTTTTTTGATTGGTAAAACGGAAAACAAGAATTCATTAAATCCTTTCTTGTTTTAATTTGCAATCTAGAAACCTTCCCTAACTAGTTTACTGAAAATTAAACCCAAAAGTGGTCCTGTCATTTGGAATTTGTAATAAACTGCTCAATTGTCATTACCGTACCCTAATTAGCTTCAGTAATTAGCTCTTGGGCAGATTACCATAATTACCCTCCCAAGGATATACTGAAGATATACATCGTGACTTAGCCGCGAGGTTACGGTGGGATTTATGTGGTTTGGCATCCCATGGGTGATGCCAAGAACTGTAAAAGATTTGATGTCCTTCTGGAAGAGTGAGAGAAGGAGAGAGGCAAAGTGTGGAATGTCTCTCCACTCGTGTTGATGTGGGTTGTTTGGAGAGAGTAACAGAAGAGTTTTTGAAGGGGTAGAGATGAGTTTTACTCAATTTACGGAGTAGCCTCTGATCCCTCATTTTCCTTTGGTGCACCCAGGTAGTAACTCATTGTATAGAAGATAGGGTGACAGTTGTAGTGAATCGTATCTTTTTGTAGTTTCTCTACTTTTTGGTATACCACTTGTATATGGCCATATGTTTCTGGCCTTGTCATTAATGAAAATACTTTTACTTGATAAAAGAAAAAAGATATACTAAAGAAGAAATACTTGACTATTGCTTAATCAAAGGTGAGGTAGATGTGGAGTCAACAACAAGAGTTAGGACTTTAACTTCAGCTAGAACCTTTGATGATTAGAAGGTGGAGGAAGAACATGTCTTCTACATACCCTCCGTCCCAATTTATGTGAGTTAGTTTGACTTGGCACGAAATTTAAGAAAGTAAGAAAGATTTTTAAAACTTGTGGTCTAAAATAAGCTGTAAATCATTTCACTAAGGGTAAAATGGACATTTATAAGCTAACTTATCACTAAATATAGAAATGTGTCATTTTTTTTGGGACTGACTAAAAAGGAAACTAAGTCATATAAATTGGGACGGGACCGGGGGAGTAATATTTATGCTTTTACGATCCTGCAAGCGGGTGACATTCCTCGAATTGTGAGGGAGTTCCATCAGGTACTTTTACAGTTACATCTTTGCCATGCTGTATCAACTTTAAAACTCAAAGATTTTCCCTTAGGCAGTTGTATGGACAAAAACAGCACCTAGAAAATTTGCATTTTAAGGACAACTTCTGGGCAATGGAGGAGCGAGGAATATTAAGGAGATTCATAAAATTTGAAAATATGACCTAAAGCAACTTTTCACTATCTTTGCCACTACAAGGGGATCCAAAAGTTATATCTACATACGGAAAAAAAGATTGCCCTATTTGCACGGTACTACTTTCCAACAAAGTGGATTCAATTGAACCCCCTTCCTTGGTTGTGGCTCCACCACTACTTTTTGGAGTTCGATCTCACTAGAATAAATCTCAAAAAAAAAGAAGCAAATTATATGTTTAATTGGTGCTTTATATTGAGGGGTTAAAAGGAGGTTGATCACCTTCTTTCACACTATAATTTTCCTTCTAATTTGTGGATTGATGTTTAAAATGACAGAAATCAACTCAGCGATGCCAAATATAGTGTAACATTTGAAATGTTTGAGAATGTGAAGAGGCAGGGAAATAAGTTACTCGGAATTGGATGCAGGTGACCGATATAGGTGCAAATCTAGATGTCAGATCCTTCATGATCTAAATTAAATGACAGAAATCAACTCAGCGATGCCAAATATAGTGTAACATTTGAAATGTTGGAGAATGTGAAGAGGCAGGGAAATAAGTTACTCGGAATCGGATGCAAGTGACCGATATAGGTGCAGATCTAGATGTCAGATCCTTCATGATCTAAATTTTAAGATTCGGGGGTATGGATCAAGGTACAGATATGGGTGCGGGAATTTGGCTAAAAATAATTAAAACATCTAAAACCAGAGTTATATGTATAAATTATGAGACATCATATGAAACAAGGTATTCCGAGGAGAAAGTATTGATCAAGAGAAAAACTCCGAGGGAGATACAAGGAAAAGGACTTACATAGAAATTTCTATATACAAGGTATTTCATTTTCCTCAATTTTACCTTACCTTTTGTTTTGATTACAACAATCAGTGTATCAGTCCAAAATTTGTCCGTTGATTTTGGTCAAAGTACCCAAAACTGGTTGACCAGATCCGATCGATCATACTCACACTCATTCATACCCACACCCACGTCGTGTTAACAAGGGTGCAGCATCCAAAGTGAAGAGTCTCAGCAACTTATCAGGGAGAACGGAAAATGCATTAACAGAGCTTGTGAAGGACAAGAAAATTCATTGATGAAAATGAGAGGAACACTTTGCTATTCCCAGTATACTTTTAAAGAATACATCATATTCTCTATTGTGTAGATGATTGCGTGAGTTTCTTGATTCAATTCTTTAGTACAACCTTAGTTTGTATAAAACTTGCATACAGGGTTCTCCCCTTTGTTAAGACAAACTAACTACTTGCAAAATTAAATTGAATTTACCGCAGAGAGAGATGTAACTTACCCCTAATTTTATCTTGGTAGTAAAGTGCAAATAGCTGAGTTTTTACTTATAGCTATTTTCTAAGCCAAAACTAGAAGATATGAATAAGTTGGAGGAATGTGAACTATATATGCTTTTAAAAGCAACAATAAAGGAAGAAGAATATTTCAATACTATATCTGTCCTTTAATTAATATATGTAAGATCTGGAATTAATATGATGGAAACCTCTACCTACAAGGTGTATACAATAAGATAATTAGAACTTACACAACCACGTGTTTTTCCACAAATAGAAACTAATCATCATTACAAATTGGAATAGGATGCTCCAAAAAATGTACAAAGTTCAACAATCTTCCACTAATATCCAAAATTTGAATTCACTTTTTCAAGGCCTCACATGTTCCTCTCATTCAATATTGTCCACATTAGTGCTTAAGGAGTTGCATCACGTTCTTTTTTCTATCCCTTTTTGTACTTCCATCCGCGAAGCAGCACTCTAACATTTTTTGTACTAATCCAACAAATTACAAACATATATAGTCCATGGGACGATGAGCAGTAAAGATACACATCTTCCCTCGCAATCTTGCACATAGAACAGTTACGTGTCCTAAAAAACAACTTTGGATGAAGAACCTCTCTCCTCAGTTACAAAACCAAAATAAGTTTACATTGACTTGGTGAAACATTTTTTTTAAAACTGGTATGGTTGTATTCGTCAGCATTAAGGGCATGTTGGCCACCTCCGGAAAAAAAATAGTAGCAATTACAAGTTTCCTATTAAGTCCACTATCTGATCTATAATATATCTACTATGCACAATTGTTTACACCAAAAAAGTAAAGACAAGATCTAATTGAATTTTTTACTTTATGAATGGAAATGGACCTGTCTTCAAAGCATCAACCATTTCTTTCCAACCAGACTGACCATCAGATGCATGATGGAACTAATCTCCACCGTCTCTTCTGCTTCTTCTTTTTTATGAAGTAAACAATGCATTGATGGCATGCCACATGTGGATGCATAATAGTTACAAAAGTAGAGTAGCAAAAAGAACTTATCAGCTCCCATATATATCTAGTCGAGAGCTAGTGAGAAGGTAACAGGGGAAATTATTGGGTACATATAAACCCAACTATAAAACTACATAAGACAACTAGCTTTTAGAGATTGGTAGGTAGTTGACATTCCAACCCTCAAGATCAACCGCAACTTTCAAAACTCGAGTATAATGGGTCCACCTCTTTACCCTTTTGCATTTAAATACCAGGGTTTGTTCACATGGTACAGGGCATAAACTTGTGATTTAGGTCACAAGTCCCTTAACCTTTGAATTAAACCTCAGAGGCTATTCAAATTGACCAATTTCTATCGTAAGGATTTCAGAAAGATGGTAGCTAGACACTAAAATACAATAACTCACAAAAATTTGATTGATTGCAGAAGATCAAAGTTTTCAGAAAACTTTTATGGCCTAATTTTCACGATATGTCCATCCAAATCAACATAAAACTATATTCCATTGGAGAGAAATGGTTGGGGATGGATTAGGTTTTGCATCAGTACAGCTATATTCTCTGTTCTTGTGAATGGTGAACAAGTTGGATTCCTCCTGTCACGAAGGGGATTGAGACAGGGAGACCCCTTATCTCCCTTTCTCTTTATTTTGGCAATGGAAAGATTTGACAGTATGATGAAAGTAGCATTACAAAACAATTGGATCAGAGGCTTCCAAATAGGAGGTGGTAGAGGACAAACTAAGGAGATTTGTCATCTGTTTTATGCTGGTGATACAATTATTTTTTGCAAACCTATAGAGGAATAGATAAAATACATCAGATTGATACTTCTGCTATTTGAGGCCACTTCAGGCTTCAAAGTGAATGGGGGATAAGCAATTTGTTTCCAATTAAGGAAGTGGTCAATTTACATAGTTAGACAAAGATACTGGGTTGCAATGTGTAGCACTTGCCTACAGTTTATTTGGGCATGCCATCAGGCAACAAACATAAAGAGCCAATGAAATAGGATGGCATTGTAGAGAAGGCAGAAAACAGATTGACGAGGTGGAAGACTCAATACTAATCTCTGGGAGGAAGACTGACCCACATACAATCTTGGACTCTTTACTTACCTATGTTATGTCCTCGTTTCCTTTACCTTCTAAGGTTCTGAAGAGGTTGGACAAATTTAGGAGGGATTTGTTATGGCATGTTTGCAAAGCCAATAAGGGATATAATCTGGCGAAATGGGATACAACTGTGAATAGTAGACATTTGGGAGGAATGGGCATCAGAAACCTCAAGAGACAGAACAAAAGTCTCTTGATGAAATGGCTATGAAGGTATAGTGAAGGAGGCCAAGCTTTATGGAATGCAAATATGGTGAGCTTAACCCTGGGATGAGTGATGCCAGCAATAATATGGTGTTGGGGTGTGGAGAACAATCAGGGATCTTTGGCCTACACTAGCAGGAAACATGGATATAAAAGTGGGGGATGGTAGAGAAACAGAGTTTTGGAGAGATGCATAGAACAACCAGACCTCATGATTTATTCAGAAGATGCAACAATCCTGAGGCAGCTGTCTATGAGTGTTGGACTGCTCAGGGGTGGAATTTATCCTTTCGAAGGCATTTGAATGATTGGGAAGTAAACAGGGTGGCCAGCATGCTACATGAACTAGAGGGATTCACAGGCACTTCCTCAGTTGCAGATTTTCTAAGATGGAAACATAGCAAGGATGGGAGTTTTTCACTTAAAAGGGCTTATGAAATAGGCAATGCACAACAAAACAAAAACCAACTATTGTTGTGGAACAATGTTTGGAAGAACATAGCACCAACAAAAGTAAAATACTTTATATGGTTGGTAGACAGAAGCGCTTGCTTGACATAGGAAATTCTGCAGAAAAAGGGGCAAACTATTGTTTCCAGATGTCAACTATGTGTAGAAAACAGAGGAGACCAACAACCGTCTTGTTTCTGCATTGTAAATTCACAGCACAGTTATGGGCTTTTTTTTTACACTCACAAACACAAAATGGATCTTGAGCACACTGCAGATTATTGAGTTGCTAGATTAGAAGAGGAGAAAGCAAGAGCCAGAACAGATGATGGAGAATCATCCCACAGTGTGTCTGGTGGACTGTATGGAGGAAGAGAAATAGCAGAAGCTTTGAAGATATATCTAATTCCATTCACAAAGTTAAATGGAATTGTATTGTATCTTTTTGTTTTTGGTGTAAAGAGAAAGAAATTGAGGACTCAGAACTTGTAGATTTGTTAGGCTCTTTGTAAGTAATCTCTTTTTTATTTTTCTTCCTTGCTCCCTTTTTGAAGGTTGCCAACATATCCTTAATGTTGAGGAATGCAATCTTTACCAGTTTCAAAAAGAAAAAAAAAACTATACTCCGATGCATGAAGTTATGTTTCAGTGTAACCTCTGACCAAGAATAAAAAAAACTTCAGAAACGGAACCTCCAATACCTTCATGATGACAAGCAAGGTATCTTCAACATAAAAAATGGGAATGAATATCAAAGACAAATAAAGATACAAATACTCACAAGAATATCAAAATCCAGCTCTTTAGGTGATTTTTCGTCAGTAATAGGAACACGTTCATATTCAACCAGGTACTCTTTTGATTGCAGCTCCTCATACACCTAACTTGAGGGAGATGATCAAAATGAAAATGAGCAATCAATACAAACTTTTCTGACGCCAACTTCAACAAAGCTTTTGTAAACTCATGAAACCTGTAAGGGTGTTTTCACAGAATCATATGTTACTGGTTCCCATTGATCCACCATCTGACCATCAGGAAGCTCATCAGTTACAAGGATCTTATTTCCGTATCTGTTGTTTTTATCAAATAGAAGAGATCAGATAAAAATGTTGATCACGTGAGCATCATGACATTTAGTGAAAACCCTAAGATATTCGTTCACGAACAATAAATAGAGCAAACAATAACCTTGCAGCTTCTTGCAGAACATCTTCTTTCAAACGATCCTCCATTTCCTCCACTCTTGTCCTGTTAATTCCCTATTTAATATAAAATCTAAGTTCATATCAAGAAGAATATCAACAGATATATTAGGAAAAGATATGAAAGTTAAAAACTTGCATTAGAACCTTACAAATGCCAGATAAAGAAAAGTTGCAAGTATACACAAGATGAGGGTGGAAACCAATATGCATTGCCAGAAGAAAGGTTTTACCCGTAATAAGAAGCACTAGGATCATTCATTCTTGCTGAAACTTGAATTCTTTTAGACACTTGAGGAAAATGAGATCTCACATTCTTGCTGAATTCTGAAGTTTAACAATGGAGCTGAAACAAGGAATCTCTCAGGTGAATTTGGTTCAGAGAGTAAGTCTTCAAATGGACTAGGATGAAATATCCAAACAGAAAGAGATCTTTTGGTGGAAAAGATCAACGAGGCATTTGGCTATAATCGAGAGCTAGAAGCTGGAGGTTTGAAGTCTCCTAATAAAAATTTGATGTGCAAATCATTATGAAGGCTCAACACAGAGGACGGCTCTCTTAAGAGAAACGTTAAAAGAATCTAATATGGCTTGCTTAAGCCCCTGCACTACCAAAGCTAATCCTCCACCTCTTGGTCTTAGTGTAACGAAACATATCAAAGAATAGAGAGCATTGGTGCTTTTTCTGGGAACATTCTTCCCAGTGTGTGGGGAAGTAGGAAGGTTAATCTTTGCCAAGATTCTTCGCTTGGTAAACCAAGTATTAAGGGCCATACTATCCTAATACGGTAAAATTGCTTGACTGTAAATCCTGTATATATTTTTTGAATATGTTCATGTTTATATTACTAACTTTTCATAAATCTCTGGAAGGAAGAATTCCCAGCAAGTGCTAGACAGAAGTCCTACAACCAATGCTGCATTGAGAACAAAAAGTATAAGAAAATGTCCCATAAATATATCTTATAAAATCTCATTGATGGCATGATCAGAAGTGTTTAACTTGTTAGTGTGGATACGTGGTGACATTATTTTGATAAATCCTGACAGGTGTATGGGTCCAAGTGTGCCAAGGAAGGTGTGTTTTTTTCACTTGGCTAGCTACTAGAGGGGTGATTTTGATAGCGGAAAATCTTAAAAAGCAGAAGGTTGTCTGCTTCAGTTGATTTTACCTGTGCAAGAACGCAGACGAGGATGTAGACCACCTTCTTCTACATTGCCGGCTTACCATGAGATTATGGTGGGATATGTTCAAGTGGATTTGCACTCCTTGGGCAATGTCAAGTACTATGAAAGATTTGATGTTCAGTTGGAAGAGCGGGAGGAGGAGACAACGAAGGACTTGGAATGTGGTTCCGCTTGCATTAGTGTGGGTAGTATGAAGAGAGAAATAGAAGTGCCTTTGAAGGAGTAGAGTTGAGTTTCTCTACTCAACTCCCCTATTTTCTTTTGGTGTAAAAAGAAAGCTCCCTGTTGTATAGATGATTAGGTGGAGTTTGTAGAAAATCATATTCTGTAGATTCTTTACCTTTTGGTATATCCGTTGTATACAGCCAGTTTGGTCATGAATATGAATGAAAACACTTTTACTTGATCAAAAAAAAATCCTGACAAGTATGCAAATATCCTAATCCCACAGAATCAACATGAGCATTTGATAAAATAAAATAAAATATGCAATATGTCAAAATGAAAAATCAATCCTAGCCATGACGCACCGTATATTCAAGATTAGAGAAGGGCCTTTCTACTTCACGCAAGACAAACGGGCGTCCATTAATATATAGCACCTGTTCCGTGATTAGAAAAAAAACAATCATGATAAAGTTTTCAGGAATCGAAATATTGCAGCATCTTTGATCAAAATGCTTTATCTAGTTATGCCATTCGAGAGATCAAGCATACCAAATGCATATACCAATGCTCAACTTTCAATCAGTTTCAAATTTTTCCTTCTCTATATGCTCGCTCATTCAAATACTAACAGATGTTTGCACCTTCAAATACTTCATGAGGATGGATATCAATAATAGAATTTCAGGTAATTGATCATAGAACTTGATGTCACGCAATTTAATGGCAAATAAGTTTGCATTCCTTTTTTTCCTTTTTTTTTGTTGAGAATGGTAACAAGTAGTTTGCTATTATCTAAGCAAGTTCATTTTAAACAAAAAATTCATGGGCTATCTAAAGATAGGCAATAGCACTTATTTTAATAATAATGCAACCCAATCACGAAAGAGAAAAAACTGTAGAATAGAGAAGTGTCTATACTCTTTTGAATGAAAGCCTGTATACAAGGGAAGTCTTCCATCAAACTTGCCCCGAAAAAAGAAAAAACAGAGACAAAAAGAAGGAAAGGGTGAGAGAGAAAGACACGGAATGAGAGAGAGACAGACAGACAGAAAGATGATGGTGTTTTGTTTAATCAAAAACAATGCAATAAATTATGTGCACTCGAAGGTTCAATGAGCGACAAAAAGAAAATTTGGATCATGGAACTATATGATGTATGGATGGCAAATAATGAGATTTAAAGGTGCAACACAACATGCAAACATTGCCTATAAGATTATTCTATATATTTAATTCATAAAAAGAATCTATTAGAAGTCCTAGAAATTTCTTTACCAAACTATACTGCAGTTATTAATGAAATAATGACCACCTATAAGAAAGTGATAAAATAAAACAGAAGTGCAGAAGAAATTCAATGAAACGCAAATGCAAAAAAGTAATGAAGTACTATTACCGGTTCCTCGCGAAGATTAATCCAGAGAATGTGAGTCTTCTTCCCACTCAGTTTAGTTCCAATATGGTCGAGAACATTTTGGATTCCTTCAACTGTTGGAATAGCAACACCATGAACATGCAAAGAGTCGGCCTAATGCAAATTCTTTAGTTAGGGAGTGCAAAATATTTAAATGGCAAAACATAATCATGAACCTGCAACCCTTGTCACTAATAGATATTTCAAAGAATTAAATTTGTGTTGATGAATTGTCCATTGATATGGATGATCAGCTAAACAACATGTGCAATCATCACAAAGTCATTGTACAACAAGAGACCATCGATGCATGTACTTTTAGTACAATTATAAGGACCAAATGTAAGTAAACCTGGCATCTTTTCTCCAAGAAAAAAATTGCACATCTCATTTTAGGCATGCAAATATGAAATCACCTAGATTGAAGGTCGCAGAGAAGTATGCCCCTTTAAATTGCCAAGTATATCTCTCCAACATAGCCATTCCAAGAGCTATATGATATAAAGTTATAAACCATATCAAATGCAAGAAATCAATGCCCAGGAGCATACCAGTTGATTCGACCGCCCAACAACAACAACGCTACATAGTGTGGATTAACTATAGCTAAAACAAGTAGAGATCAGTATGAAGTTCCATGGCCCTGATATATCGTTATATTTTAGACCATACATTACATATTCTTCCTCTCTACTGCAACTATCAGTCATTTCATTGTCACAATACAGAAATTTTCTTCCAAATATGAGTCCTGTACAAGTCAATATTCTACGTGTTCCCAAAGTTAAATAGAATATAATAACATAATTTCCATTTGAGACAATATATTCTGAACTCTCCAGAAGCTCCTCTATTCCTCCCCGTCATAATGGTCTATATCACCTTTATCCCTCTTTCTTTAGCTTATTCCCCTCCAACTACAGAATGTTTCTCCAAGAAATCATGCACAATGTAGCTAATAGATCACAGACCACAATCTTGAGTCCACTAAGCATAGTAAATTCACTTAAATGACATAGTACATTTCATTTGTAAAGGAAGTTTCTGTAATGAGCATGCTGGCCATCAGTGTCTTTCGCTGCTTCCACAACATTCACCTAAAAATAGTGGAAGTCTAGACATTCCGCTTCATCATGAGAGACAAGACTTTCAAGACACTTAACACTTACTTTCAGGGAGCAGAAGGTGGTTCTGATATACAATCTTTAACCTATCAAAAGAGATAGAACTAAAAAGGCATCTAAAGAAGGGAAGTAAATATCCAACATTATGTAACTCCTCAATTTCAACTTTATAATATCCTTTAGTATTGGATGAACAGGAGAATGACGTAAACTTATTTCAACCAACACAGCGAACCAAGAAAAAACAAACAAGATAAAAAGGAGTAAATAAACAAGCTGAATGATTAGCTTTATAGTTAACTTTTTACATGTACAATTAAGAACTGGTAAGTGGTAATTGTATTAAATCAGAAATCTGGCACTAAGTTAATACCAAGGAAATAAAATTTGGAACAATTCTGTACAAAGCAAAAGAGAGACGATTACACCAATACAAAATCCTATAAAGTCAATCATACTAATTTCATCTTAACACCAGGTAAATTACACTAAAATACAAAAACCATAAGCAAGTGTACTTAATCTTCTGTATACATGTAGAATTATGCAAAATTGTACTTCACCCTATCTTACAATGATTCATCAACTACGCAAAATGGCCGAGGTGAAACCACTGTAGAAGTTAGAGGTTTAGTTAAACAAAAGAGATGTGTTTTAAATAGCTATGATCGACAAAATGTACCCAAAAAAATGAATACCAAAAACAGTTTGGCTGGATACAGAGTTTGACTTGGGCGTTACATAAAGAAAATGTGATCAATTTAAACATAGTAAAGTAAAAACGAATGTGGCAATTCAAGCTACCTTTCGATAATTGGGAGCACCATCGATATGAGGAGACAATCGTTTATTCTGACATCCAGGAAAATGATCACTCTTTAAAATCGTCTTCTTCCCCAAAACCGATCCATCTCTCCGCTTCATCACTTGCTCTGGCTCTTTCGGTATCGACATGGATCGCATAACCACCGTAACCCTTTTCACCCTTTACCCAAATACACCGATTACAATGAAAAACACACCGAATTGAAACGAAATTGTGTCAGTCTCAGTACTAGTAGTACTAGTAGCAAATACTCAAATCCCGAGAGACTGACACAAGTAGTAGATATAGAAAATTGATTGGGGCAGTAGTTTTAGTGAGGATGAAAACCAAACCGCAGGCGGATCTTGTGGAAGAGGAAGGATTGGTGGAAAATGTAAGTAGAAGTAGAACTAGCAGTGGTGATTTTATCCATCTGTATATTGAAGGACCTTAACCAATAAGGGTGAGTTTAGTGCCATCTCTGCTTTTACGTTACGCGCAAAATATGCCTGAAAAGTTGCAGTTTTGCTTCTTTATTTTCAGGAATAATGCAATTTAGTCCCCACCGTCCACCGTTTCATTGGCCTAAACAAAAACAAAACAAAATTACTGTATACCTAAACAAGGGGTTGTTAGGTAGCCGGTTGGCTCGTTTGGTACGAGAGATAAAATACAACCTAATTAATGGTGTTAGTGTTGTTTTATATTTGGTAGGGATAAAACTGTAGGATAACTTATTCTGATATTAATTTTTCCGGATTGTTAGTGTTATTTTTATCTCATTAAGGGTGGAGTAACAATTTTAGGATAACTAGTACCAGGGATAAGAGAAAACTAATATTGAGATAAATTTTAGAATGAGTTTATCTCATACTTAGCTGGGATAAAATCGTAGGATAACTTATCTCAGAATTAGTTATTCGATGATTGTAATGTTATTTTTATCCTACATTGAGGGTTGGATACCAATCTCGGGATAATTCATTTTCGAGATAACTTGTTCTATAACCAAATGAGTCAATATATATTAGAGTGTTTGGCATTACTGCTAAAAATATTTTTTTAGAAAAGTGCTTTTGAAAAAAAAAACAATTTAGGTTTGGCTAATTCATTTGAATTTTTTTTTTATAAGCATATTGTGTTTGACTAATCTTTTTTCTAAAGTGTTTTTAAGTGTCAAATTACAAAAAAATGACAAGTATCAATGTACTTTTAATATTAAGATAAGAGTAAATTAGGAACTAAGTGTAAAATTATTCATTGATTTCATAAAGTAAACAAGTATTATTGGACATTCCAAAATAGTATAGTTGACAACTATCGTTAGACGGAGGGAGTATCATATATATATATATATATATATAATATATATGTATAAAAGAGAACCATAGGCCCGCTTACATGGCGCCACCACAAACTAGAATTCTCTTTTAATTTATTTATTTCCAAAAATAGCCTTCCCCTTTCATGAAAAGTTTGTGACTTTTATGAAAAGTTGCGTCTTTTTTGAAAAGTTGCGACTTTTTTGAAAAGTTGTGACTTTTTTGAAAAGTTGTGACCTTTCTGAAGGGTTGTAACTTTTCTAAAAAGTTGTGACATTTTCGATAAGGCACAATAAGCATTTGTTCACACTACCCTTTGTTGTCTATAAATAGAGGAATTTCCTCGCGTTTTAAAATATCAAAAATTCTGAACTTCTTCTTCTTCTGCACAATTAAATATTCGTGTATTTTGCTCATGCTGAGTGGCTCACTGACACCATTATTTTTGTATAAATATACTGGTGAAGAGAATCGTTTTGTCCTGAGAGGATCTATTCCTTTAAGCCTCAAGTACTAGAGAGGAATAATTTTCTTATGAGAACATTGTACATTCCGTGGACTCAATTTTTTCCTTTCTGTTTCATTCTACTGTTACGGATCCTGGTATGTTTTTTTTTACGGTCATTCATTTATGCTTATGTTATTAATTGTTGTTTTTTGTTATATGTTTTAAACTTTGTTGTTTATGTTTCTGCAAAGTTATTGTTATAAGTATTTGTTAGTACAGATTAAATAACATACGTAAATTGAGTATTCACGCAAGTTTTCTCTACTGAAATTGTTGAAGGTACAATAAAAAAAAATCTTAAAGATCTATATCACCATCTCTTGAAGACAAAATTCAAATTTGGTATGTCATTGCAAGGACATAAAGACATTAAAAACCTTATCTCACCTTGATGTGCGAAGTGAACCAGGAAAAGAAGACAAGAATTAATAAACTTTTGACATGCATTCAAGGATATGTCGGATGACCTATAGTAAAATATGAGTAGACTAGAGCCTTTTTTAATCCCAAAGACATAGATACACAATCAATTAATTGCTCATATTCAATATGAAGTATGGACAAATTCTCAAATTTACTGTAAGTTGTAAATACTTTTCTTGAAGCAATAGATGAGTTTTTCAACACTGCGATTGAAATAGAAGAGTAGTTTCAAATTGAACTCCATCACTCTGGTATGCTGATTTTTTAAAAACACTCAAATAAACTGAATAGTTTTGTGTAATATTTTTCTCTTTCAAGTATATATAATAAGTTGAATTGTTTTCCAATATGATACATTCTCCCTTTAATATTCCATTTTAATAATTACTTATGATACATTTAAATGGAGAACTTGAAAATGATATATTCTATATGTTCCTAATTACTTGTCCACTTTTCCTTTTATAGTTGTTCCTAATTACTTGTCCATTTTGACAAATCAAGAAAGGACAAAAAAAAATTACTTATTATACCCTCAATTAATTACTTTGAAAAATGTAGAACTTTTTGAAAATCTTAATTTTTTAATACATCTACTTCATAATTAATAGGGGTAAAATGGTAAACTCACTATGTCGCCAATTCAAAAGTGGACAAGTAATTAGGGACGGATGGAGTATGTAAAGTAAAAGATAGGGTTGGACTTTTCTACACATTAGAATTAGAATATTGTATATCTCGGTTGATGTTTATTTGGTTCCCCAAAAATATCAAATAGTAACACTCCTTGGAAGTAAAAGGATAAATTATAAAATCAAATTAAAGAGACTGATTGAAGGATAAATGATAAGATGTTATAATTATCATTTTTCTTTACATAATTAATGTTCATTACTACATAATCTTGTATGTAAGATAATATAGTATTTTAGTTTTAATAACATATAAGTTTAAATTCTCGCGCAAGGCGCGAATAGTTTTACTAGTTAGTTATAAAAGGAACTCAATATCACACTCAAAAATCACCACTACAAACGTGTATCACGAACGATATGTAAATGGAACTTCATTTGTTTTTTAGTTCATGTCTTTTTGTGTACAAGTTGAAATGATTCCTTTTCATGCATCATATTTAATGTATTACGATGCCCCATAAATAGATATTACTATTACTATATTATCTTTCTGATAATTGAGTGTAAAACAACGTTGATAATATTAACAAAACAACAACTTTCTCAATAGGCACAATTATATCTTTTGGCCACAAAGAAGCTCCATATCACAATCAAAAACCCTTTGTGTGAAATTCAACGTATGAAATTCACATCTAGCCAAGTTTTGATAATAATCACTTGTAGTAGAGTTTCAAATTTTACAAGTAAAACTTCAAGATAATATCACGAAACTTCACTTGTAGAGTTAAAAAATCAAAAAAGACTGAAAGAGAACCAATACTCACTATTTTTTCGAAAGAAATTGTACTCCTCAACAAAAAAAAATGCATAATATATAAATGTATCCTTTAATTTAGCCTCATTTTACATTTATGCCCTTCAACTTTAGATGTATATAATTAGACACTTAAACTTTTATAAAATTGAACAACTAGATACATGAGTTATGACATAATAATCATAGAACACCAAGTAGAACAAAAATTGTCATATAGAATGTCACATAAGACATGTGCATCTATTTGTTTAATTTTATACAAATTTAAGTGTCTACTTGTGCATACCCAAAATTGAAAGACATAAATGTGAAATGAAGCCAAGTTAAAAAGCATATTTATATATTATGCTAAAAAAAATCTAGTTTCTTTTCTTTATTATATATTTTGATGAAATCAGCAAAATATAACTTCCCATTTAAGAATCAAAGATAAAAGTGGTCACGAATCCTCCAATATACAAGTACTTACATGACATGTGAAAATAGTCAGAGTTCTTGCTCAATAATCATTAGAATCTCTCTTTACCATAAAACTATTAGTTCTAGAGATCATCAAATTGAATTAAATCAAATCTGTGATCTCTTAGTAATGGTATTAAAACTGTCATTACATGAACACGTGAATGAGATAAAATTGCACGTTAAATCACAGCAAAGTCTAGCTCATCGGCTCTTCGTTACATATAAATTGGCTAGCAATCCCCATGAGATGATACACATTTTTTATGAATAAAACAAATTAACCAAGTGATCATTTTTCTGTTGGGGCATAAAGGCAACACCATGAATGACCAGGAAAAGTAAAATAGATAAAAGGCCAGAAAAATATAAAAACAACAGTGAACTGTCACGGACTCACGGCAAATATCTGCAAACCATATTTTAGTCCTCATGGAAAGTAGGGAAATCAACCTGCATATAAAATGGGCTGGTAAAAGTTCTTTACCAATCTGTAAAATGGGGGCTGGTAAAGTTGAAATGACAGATACTTCCAAGTCAACACAGCCTATGCCTTCACAGCCGCCAAATGAAGCTGGACAGCTGTATTTTTCACTGAGGAACAACTTGATCATGTGGGAGAACCACGTTCATGCACTATCTACTATCGACGCATCCCCCGATGGCGATCTCTTTTACGGAAGCGCTCAAGCATGAACTGATCAGTCGCAGCTTGCCTTTTAACAGCTACATCTGAAGTTGAATCTTGGGGTTTGGGTTCTGAATTTCCAGTATCCTTACTCTTATCCTTGTACAAATCAGGATGTTCTGTTAAAGATAGATTTGCATCATTAGTGATAAAGGAAGCAGTGAGGGATAAAAAACAAGCATTTATAAAGTTGCAAGCAACTCCAAGGCTGACCTTGGTCCAAAGGAGAAATTTAAACCCAATATACGAGCTTATAGTGTGAAGATCAGATACTAAAAGGATTTATTGGTCAATTGATATCAAAGATTTGAGAGGCTGACATAAATTATGAGGAAGATGAAATATATTAAACATGTCCTTTTCTCCCAGAAGCATGAGATATGTGGGCTCTAAGAGAGGCATTCAGGTCAAATGTGTAATCAACTCAAGTACTATGAAGGTAAATTTCAACAGAAATGGGTATCGCAGAGTGACGACACGTCTTGAATCAGAAAACATTGATGGTATTTGTGGTATCCTGTAACAGGGGCCAACCTATGTTGATGATTCTCATAGACTGGAAGTCATGGAACTAGGAAGGGGACCAACAGTAAGGTTTTCACAGTGAAGTCAGCTTATTCCTTACTCTCAGAAAACAGTCGGGTGGGCAACAACTGGCCTTTGAAGCAGATCTAGAAAATCAAGGCTCCTTTCAAAGTAGCTTGTTTTGTGTGGTTGGTGGCTAGGCGCTTGCTTAACCCAGGAAAACTTTAAGAAATGAGGAAATGAGTTCCAGGTGCTACTTATGTTGTGCAGAGTCAGACAATAATAGCCATCTTTTTTTGCATTGTGGAGTCACTGCTAACCTGGCAACTATTTCCCAGCATGGATGGACTCGGATGGACTATGCCAATGTAAGACAGAAGAACCTGTGAAACTTGGTCCTACTTGCATTTGGTGGATATTCTGGAAGGAAAGGAATGCTGGGTGCTCTGAAGATAGAAGGAACATTCAGAGGATAAAGATGAATTGCATACTGCTTTTTCTGTTTAGGTGTAAACAAAATTATGTAAATGATGATGAATTCATACTAGACATCATAGAGTCCTTGTAAGAAGAACAAGCACATGTTTATAGCAGTCCTTTTGGAATCTGTAATTGGCTAACAGCACAGCCTTTGTGCTGATGATTTACACAATTGTTACCTTTCTCAACAACAAAAAAAAAAGTCATGGAACTATGAAGTGAAGATAACTGTGTAGACAAATATTCTCCCAAATTATTCGAAGGTGTCTAATCTAAGGTTTGTACTTCACACAAAAGGAACTTTTATTATCAAACAATTCTGTAAGCTTAATCACAAGAAGCAATTGCAACCTACCTTTCCGGAGTTTTTCAGCATAATCCTTGCCACGTTGGAAATAGTCTGCAGAGTAACTTGAAGGTATGCTAGATTCTGTTTTGGCTCTTCCCATGAGCCTCTTCTCCTGTAGGAGCTTTTTAGCAGCCTCTGTCTCCTCGATATTCTTCAATTTGTACCTTCGACCAGTAAAATGATGAAAAGGAACATCAAAAAATTAGCTACAGAGCTCAACTTCAATATTTCCGAAATTGGTTTTGTATTAACTGAAAATTGTACAAATCTACAAGCAAGAATGGATCTATTTCATGCTCGAATGTTAACAAATAAATAGAGTAAAAAAGATCTTCAGATTCATCTTGGGAGTAGAGTGCAAATTCCAGCTTAAAAGGAAAAAAAAATCTCCTAGCAAACCTTTATTTATTTTATTTTATTTGAGAAGGTAACAACTTGTATTCTATTCCAAAAAAAAAAAACCAGAACCTGCCACAACAAATTACAGGTTCCTAATTACAATTGTGGAGAGTAGCAGGAAGATCTTCAATCCTATAGCAAAGTACAACCTTTATTTATTTAGATAAAGGTTAATAGACATTTGATCAGCATCCAAAAACTGTATTAATAAAACCCATGTTTTACACCATAAGAATAAACAGGCATACTCTATAGGGAGCTGTATTTCAGCTATTCCAGTAGTCCACTGAGTAGAGCTCTCTTCTGAGTTCCTCCTTTTCACCTGAGGGAAAAAGAAGGCCAGTTCATGAATACAAAATAAAATAATACAAGGAAAGATGTCGGAAAGAGCAGAAAGAGTATAGAGGATTCACATAGCTGACAACAACAAATTTTGGTCTGCAGCGTATTTCATTGATTGATGATTTATTGAAAAGTAGCACGGGAAAACATGAACTATGGGGATAAACATGAAATTTAGCCTAATTTTAAACAATTTAAACTCTTAATCCTTCATAATAAGAATCCTTAAAGGGAAATAAAATATCAAAAAAGTGAAGTGCTAGAACAACTGGAAAACTAATAATGTAAAACTAATTCTAAATAACAATAATTCTAAACCACAAATCCAAAGGAACTGCTGTAGGAGGCACTATATTCAGAGCTGAACTATGCTAACAAGCAGTAATATTCCTACATCACAGTAATTCATGTATAATTTGTCTGCCCTTTAGCTCCTGAATTGCTATAACAATTCACATACTTGTTATCAGCAGTAGCTGCTTTTCACCTTTTGATTTATATTCTAAAAAAACAATGGGGGGTTTCGCTCCATAGCAGCCCTTAATGTAGATCTTCCATATAAAAGATGAAAACAGCAAAAAGAACTTCTTGCTAATTGGATAACTCAATACATGCTGATGGAGGTTTCAATGTCCAGAGAAAAGAAAGAGAAAGAGAAGGAGAAAAAAGTAAACGAAAAAAAAATCAAGTTAAAAGAAAAGAGGCCCCATAAAGAATAAGTAAACTTAATTAAATAATCTCCTATTAGAAATGCCATTTTTATTTTGTTTTTTGGGTGACGTCTCCTATTAGAAATGCCATTTGTACTATTTAACTCATTTTGTGCTTCTCACACGCATACAGGAGAGTAAAAAGATTTTCTTTTACACATCAACTCTTAGGGGTATTAGTTACATCGAACAAGAATAGGGGGGTATAAAAAGGAAGCTCACAAAGTTAAGAGTGCATATAAAACTTCTTAGGACAAGTTGAGGGTGCAGTCATTTTCCCTTCTTTAAAATGATCCTTAGTACCCAATCTACTTGGAACAGTTGGAACCACATAATTACATATTTTAGATTTATTGCCTCTATATAAAAAAACCAGAGTATCGACTGCAAACAGAAGGTGTTATACTCTGACAATGAGGATTCTCTCAGTTATCAATAAAACCATTACTATTATCAAAAATAGAAAAATTAGGTTATGGTCTACCAAATATCAGCTTATTAGGATCCAGATGATAACATGAATATAGCAGAGAAGATACAAGGCCTAAATGAGTAAATTAAAACTGCAATATTAAATATCCAGATGAATACATGGACATAATATAGATAAAGTGAACCTAATAAAAATTAAAAGTGAGGATGCTAGATCCTACAAGAAATAGCCTCTTTTTTCAAAGATATAAAGCAAATATAGTTATGTTAGACACTAACATAACTATATTAGGCAAAAGCATAAAGGCAAGAGAAAATATGCTCTTTTCCCTATTTCCTTTGCAATTTTGATGGGGACAAGAACTAATATGAATCTACTACTCACTTTAAGATGCTCTGGGATTTTGTAAAGTTCATCTTCTGCACGTTTCACCTCATTTTCAACTTGATCAGCCACATCAACGTTCTTGCCTCTTTTTTTGGCCAACTCTTGCTCAACATATCTCAACCTGCCAAAATTTTAATGCAGAGAAGGAAGAAAGCAGTAAGCATATATAGCTAAACATGTGCATGATCAATATTTGAGAAACAATAAAAGAATGCATATTCCTCTAAAAAAAACTAGTCCAGAATGAATTTTTTTCTAAACAGTGATGTCCGAGCCAACTTCGATGCACCTCAATTATTCCACTGGATACCTGCTATCTCCAACCAGCATAGGTACTGATTAACTCTGCCCATAGAGTCTTAGGCGGATGGGAAAAAATCACCTAGTGTTTTTTGCCCTAGGTGGAATTTGAACATGAGACTTCATGGTTCTCCTCCCACTTTATTGATCACTAGGCCACACCCTTGGGTGCTAGAATGAATAACATCTAATGGAAGTTACAACATTCAAAAGCTCTTCTTGAACCTATTTCTCTTTTAAATATCCCCCCATTACACGTGATGCACATTACATTAAAGAAACAGAAAACACAAAAACTGGACAAGCTTAGAAGATATTTTCTTTGGCATGGATGCAAGGAGATTAAAGGCTACAACCTAGTCAAAATAACTCTGAAGAGCAGAGATAGAGGAAGCCTGGGCATTAGAGATTTGAGGAAGTAGAAGAATAGTCTGCTGATGAAGTGGTTGTGGAGGTATAATGAGGAGGGGCAAGCACCTGCAGAAGGACATGATCAAATGCAAATATGGAGAAGATGGAAACTGGTGCGGCAATGCCAGCACTGACACTTATGGAGCGGGGGGTATGCACTACAAGAAATTTGTGGCCAAAACTAGAGGTCAATCTGCACATAAAGGTGGGAGATGGTAAGAGAACTAGATTCTGGAGGGACATTTGGATTAATCAGTTGCCTTTGAAGGACTCTTATCCAGATCTGTTCTTATTATGCAACAACCCGGAGGCATGGATTAATGAATTTTGGACAGCACAAGGCTGGAACCTAACCTTTAGAAGATTTTGAATGATTGAGAAGTGGAGCGAGAGTTGCCAAACTGTCGGAAGAAATTGGGGGTTTCCCAGGTACCAACAGTGAGCCTGATTCTGTGAGATGGACACATAATGAGGATCGAGTCTTCACGCCTGACCAGGCATATAAGATGGAAAGTCTCCAGCAGAGAAACAATCAGTAAAGCCTGTGGAGAAAGGTATGGGGAAATTCAGCACCAACCAAAGTTAAAAGTTTTACGTGGCTGGTTGTTAGAAGGGCATGTTTGACACATGAAGTTCTAAAGAAGAAAGGAACGATCATAGTAACTTGGTGTTCACTATGTCGGAAGACAGAGGAGACCACCATCCATCAATTCTTGCAATGCAGCTTCACATCACAAATATGGGCCATACTCCTCAACAGTTCAGGTTTTAGGTGCACCATGCCTGAACAAACTGCAGATATATTGAGCTGCTGGATTAGGAGAGGGGGTAGTAAGAGATAAAAGACATGGTGGAGTTTAATTCCACAAAGCAGATGGTGGACAGTTTGGACAGAAAGAAACAGTAGAAATTTTGAAGATATTTCCAGTTCCATTCATAAAGTTAAATGCAACTGTATTGTATCTTTATTTTTATTTTTTTGGTGTAACGAATTAGGCCTAGAGGATTCAGAACAGTTTATAGAATTCTTAGGATCCGCTTAAGTATTTTTTTTTCAGTTTGTAAGGTCCCCAGCATCTCCTTAATGCTGAAGAATACAACATCACCATTTTCCAAAAAAAAAAAGGGATTGATATAGTCAAGGGCAGTGGATCTAGGACGTATGCCACATTGCCACTTAGTAATGTTTTGGTACAACTTTCTGTTTTTGCAAGCCATCTCCAAGAAACCGAGTATTAACACAACTTTCTGTAGAAATACTAACTTCCTAATGATTCTGAACACAGTAGCAAGAAAGGGAAACCTTCTCAATTCCACAGGCCACACTTGGAAAATTTCTTCTTTGTTCTGATATTAGATTGTAGCAAAATCAACCACAGAAAAACTTGTATCTGAGGGGACACATATCTGTGATAACTAACTATTTACAGTAAGCTTCAATGGGTCCAGTACATGAGATCCTAATGAAAAATAAAGTTTGATGTCTTTTGAGGCTTTAAGCGCAAAGTGTGAATAGTGCGTAGGCTTTAATGGAAAAGAGGCAAGTGATAAAAATAAAAATTTGTACGTTCTTTCAAGAATGATTTATATATAACAGAACTACTAAATCAAGTTCAAAATAATTTTTAGTGTTTCCCACTTTAAGGCAAAGCCCATAGGTTGAGCCAAACGCCTTAATACCGACTTATCTAGAGAGAGTGTTTCCTCTTTGTATCAGCATTCCATGCATTCAATCTCTTTTTATTGTTGTATCAAAAGAAAAGTTGTGATGAATGAGAGGACTTAATTCTGAATTACATCTAATTGTTGCTTTAAGTTGTTGGACTCAGGTAGGCACATGACGAATATGTATCTGCTTTGCACTATTGCTGCTTTTGCCACAAATCGCTGAGTGAATTACGAGTGACCATACCCTCCAAGATTTAATGAGCGTAGTGGAGAAGGTACAATGCCTTGCCTTTCCCAAAATGTTATGTTATAAAAAGGTTTTGTCCACTGCCAACCTTTTTTTTTTTGAGAAAGAAATCCACGGCCAACCTTATTAAACAGGTAAACCAGGCTTTCTCAAAAGAAAAAGGCAAACCAGGGTCAACTTGACAATCAGGTAAATTGAGGAGCCAAGATTCTTCCCCTAGACCAAATAAAGATATGCCTTTGCAATGCAAAACTTCAATGTCAACAAGCAGATATTTACTAATGATTAAAAAAAAAAAAAAAAGTGGAACCTCCTTGACCTTCAATTACACCTCTAATAATATTGAACTCACCCGGTAGTACCATGCCAAGAAGGAATTTGAATAGCAAAGTGTTAAGATATTGCCTAATATCTAGCCTAGTAGTGTCATTTTTGGCTCCATATGCAAATGAAATGACAAATTCCAATTGATGAGAAACACTAACCAATTGATAGTTACGGTTATTAAGTCTATATCTAGATACAGAGATAATTACAGCAATTAAGTCTGTATCTAAATGAAGGCAAACTTGATTGAAAAAGAACTTCAAAGAGGAAACGATCATCCTAGTGTAATTCTATCTATCAATCAACCTAGTGCCATATCAATCTAGAATTTTAACTTAATGAGTTTAACCATTAAAATTATTAGTCATGACCTCACTATACTCCTAAATTACGAGTTCAGACTCTAATATTTGTTGAAATTTTGTCTTTTCACACATAAAATCTTCTATCCGTGTCAAAAATAACCAGGTTCAATTGAATCCGCAGCAACGAGGCTACATCCTCCAGTGAACACGCGCATTCAGCAACACTAAGGTAATGAATAACACATGAAGGTTGAAAAAGCTCAATTGACATTACATGTTAGGGTCTTCTTCCATGACAGCAGTTTCCTGAGCAAAAGTATCTTGCAACACCAACTCATCATTCTCTCCATCCCCTTCACCCTTATCATTCACCTTGCGAACCAAACCACCTGCACTGCTATTACTTCCGCCGCCACCTGCTGCAACCTGTGATGTAGTTGAGGATACAGCTGGGACACCTAGCTTCCTCTCTCTTTGTTTTTGAAGAAACTTCACCTCCTCTAAAGCCAACCTGCCTTGGTCATCTCAAATCCTCATTAACGAAACCCAAACAAAATTGAAAACCCTAAGCTATATTGAAGAGTGAACTGACTGACCTCCTTTCTTGCTCATCGTCGGAGCCGTTGTTATCCTTAGTTGATGAGTCGTCTTCCCCGTCGTCTACTCTACTTCTCTTTCGGAAATTCCTCCGCTTCATCATGCTTGCATCTTCCACTGGGAAAAGAAATTTACTTCAGCTGAGGAACATACATGTCAATAATTAATTAAAAAGAGAAATCTACCTTTTTGATTATTTTCAGGGAAAAGGTTCAAAAATGCCTTCAATCTATTGGAAATAGTTCAAAAATATCCTCCTTCTACCTATTAATTTAAAAATGTCCTTAACATTTTCTTTAGGTACAAAAATGCCCTTTAGCTAACAGAAATATGACATAGAATTTAATTAAACAAATGACTAATTTTCATTGGTCAACACAATTATTTTATCAAATAAAAAAACCTCACCCAAATCCATTTCAAATTAATCTGATCCAACTTTTGTCTCTCTTCTTTCTTTATTCCCCTTTTCCTCATCTACCCATTTTATTTAATTTGTGTTTTCTCTCTTCCTATTTAATGTATAAAAAATCAGTTTCTTAGTCAAGGTTAATCGGGTAATAGTTATTGAAGATTGATTGTAGATCATTTCACAATGTGGATGTGAATGAATATTGTATGTAAATTTTCACCTTGCGGCATGAGTGATTAATATTACTATGCATTTTAGTTGCTATTTATTGTGTTAAAATGTTGTTTTGGGGGGTTTACAATCAACATTTAACTGTTATTTTTTAGGTTTCAAATTTTCATTTTAATTGTTGTTTGTTGGGTTGAAAGTTACTTTTTTTGGGCTTAAAAGCTGCAGTTTATTACATGCTGCAATTTAACTATTTTTTTGTCAAGTCAATTGCTGCAACTTAGCTACTTTGGGGATGAAATTTGTTATTTTTTAAAGAAATAATACAGAGGATGGAGAGGAACAGAGGAAGAAGAAAGAACAAAGGAACACATGAAGTGCCAGTTGAAAACGGGTTTGGGTGGGATTTTTTTATTTGATAAAATAATTATGTTGACCAATGAAAATTGGTCATTTGTTTAGTTAAATTTCATGTCATATTTCTGTTTGCTAAAGGGCATTTTTGAACCTAAAGAAAACGTTAAGGGCATTTTTAAACCAATAGGTGGAAGGAGGGCATTTTTGAACCATTTCTAATAGGTTAAGGGCATTTTTAAGCCTTTTCCCTTATTTTTATGATTGAACTTATGTCTTTAAAATTACGAAAAATGGTTAAAACTATTTTTAAACTATCCGAAATAGCTTAAATATACCCTTAAATTATATTTTGATTAAAAAATACCCTTCCCGTCAAACTGTTGGGTCACACCTACCCTTCTAGTTAACTGAAGTATCCATGTGTGTGTTAAATGTCACATGGACGCCACATGTGCACGCAAAACACCCCCCACCTCCACATAAACGACTTAAATCACTAATTTCACTCTTTTCCCCCTCATTTAATTTATTCGATTTTTGATTATTTTTTTTTAATAGTGTTCACCGAAACATATCACATCAGTTCATCCATGACTAGTGAAAAATGAAACCATCTAATGCCCGATCCCTAATGCAACCCTATCATGGCCAAACAAAAAATTTATCTATAAATTTTATAAAACTACTCCCAAAATCTAATATTAAACATTAGCTAAACTTTTGAACTTTCCCCAATTTTTAATGGTACCCTAACCCAAGATTTCATTTTTTCTATTAGATCTTCATGTTGTGCGCTTCTTCAATTCCATTTGTGTCTTTTCTTTTCCGGTGGATGAGCGATCAAATCCCCTTATAATCTACGCTTGATCGTTGAGTTTTGTTGATTTGAAGACGGGTATATGAGTTGGTGGCCCTTACTATTTATGGTTTTCATGAATTTGAAATGTATTGATGTTTTACTGATTTAGAATTATAGTACAGGATTGGATTTGGCGAGAAAAAATATGAAAGAAGGAACTGATAATCTTTTTAGCAGTTTATAGATGGTATAGACACTTGTTTAAGGAATGGGGAGCTCAGAAACGGAAGAAGGAACGTTGGAATGCGATACCGGAAGTATTGTTTCTAAGGGAAAGGATGAAATGAGGGGGGAAAGAGTGAAATTAGGGATTTAATTCGTCTATATGGCAGTGGGGTGTGTTTGGCGCGTCCATGTGACATTTAACACACACATGGATACTTCCGTTAACTACAAGGGTAGGTGTGGCCCAATAGTTTGACGGGAAGAGTATTTTTTAGCCGAAATATAGTTTAAGGGTATATTTAAGCTATTTCGGATAGTCTAAGGGTAGTTTTGACCCTTTTCCGTTAAAATTATTGATTCAAATTTACAATTTCAAAATTAAAAGCTAACAATGTTTTGAGCGATCCTATTGTTAATTTTTTTTAAGTATTTTATTCTATCTATATTATATATAATATAATGCCATAATTTATTGGAAAAATGAAAAATATTTATAGAGTTGTTGCGAGATTTTCGTTATGTTAAAAATATTACTATTTGAGCTATTACATTAAATTTTATCTGCTTGTTTGGATAAAGATTTAATTAAATTTTGAAAAAAGAATAAAATTATTTAAAATTAAAAGGTGAAAAATGACACTTGAATTTGGTTATATTTGGGGATATATATATTTCACTTTAAAAATATATCAATGTTTTACGAGGGAAAAATTCTTTGTACTTGAAAACCCAAAATTTCGAACTCGGAAAATGCAATCAAGTTGGAGTGGGAAATTTTACTACAATATATTATTAAAAAATAAATAGTTGAAGAAAAAAATTGTGTCCAAATTACGACGTTCATAGTTTTTATTTGGGAAACTTTCAAAAATAGCAAACATTAGGCCTTAAATAGAATTTCATAGGCTACAGTTTCACTAATTACAATTTACAATTATATTTTGGTTTGCTATGCATTTGTAATTTTGTATTTTTTTTGTGTGCGCAGATTTTAGAAAAAAAACACAAATGCAAATTGATTTGTATCAAAATAAATACATATTAAGAGGAGAAAGACGAGCGAGATCGATAGAGGGATGAGAGAGGCAAGCGAGATCAAGAGAGGACGGAGAGAGAATTGTATTTTGCATTGTATTATGTATTTATTTAATGCATAACATTTTTGTATTCCGTATCATTTGTATTCGAAATATAACGAATATAATCATCCTCTCTATTGGATACAATTGATACATAATACATTTGATAGAGAGGATGAACACATATTGTATTCATGTGAATTATATAAATACAATTGATGTGAAAATACAAATACAGTTTTTCGAATACAGTTGATATAAAATACAGAACTCTCACCTATATTTGATAAAATACAATTGATACATAATACATTTGAATGAATTTCTTCTTATTGGCAGGAGAGAGAAGGAGAGAGGGCGAGAGATATGGAGGAGAGGCAAGAGAGAGGAGTGAGGAAAATTAAGAGTGATGTGATTAAGAATAAAAAAAATTGAGAACAAGATGAGAGTAACCTTTTGTGGTGGATAAAAATTAAAATGCACGAGGAGAGCGAATCAAAGATGATTCAGACATATAACATGAGATAAATAGATTTATACTGATAAAATGTGTGAAGTTGGTCATGTTGGATCTAAAAAGCGGTAGATGTAAGTTGAATAAGTAGTGAAAAAAGATGATTAAACAATATATAACACACTTTTAACTTACGGAGGATATGGTTTCATTTAGAAATATGTGAAGGTTAAGACTATGCTAAATGAGTAGTAGATAGTAGAGCATTGTGTAGATTTTCTTATCAGTATTTTTACTACTATGTACTCTCGTGTTATATTATTCTTCGATTATATTAATACCTATTACTTTTTTTTAATTTGGTTAATTTTCATATTATTTATTGGATTTCCTTATTTTATTGTGTAGCTATTATTTTTTTTCAATTTTTGCAATGACTTTTTTTCTATTATATTCCCTTCTCTTATCTGCTGTAATATGATTTAGGATTTATCAAAAATAATCTCTTTATTTATATAAGGTAAAGATAATTTTGTGTAGACACTATTTTTTCAACTAACATTCATAATATTACATTGAATAAATCATTAATACAGGAATCAATATAAATCTTAAAAAATGTTATGCTATATTTTATACAAGAAAATATCAGTAAGACACATCGCAATATTGAGAAACATACAATAGTTTAATAGATCTTGACTTGCAAATTAGAAAGAACAAAACCATTGAAACTTTCCAACAATACTTTAACAAGTATTTCTAGATATATTATTTTTAGAGAAATTTCATATATTTTTATACATTACTTTACTACTTTATAGAATAGGCTAGGAAGCAGGTCTTCGTCAACATGCTTGCTTCTTGCCAGAGTAATTTGGTAATTTTAAGTGCTACTATGGTGCTTCTCTCCGAGAGTTTGTGTTTTCTTTTGTTGTACTCTACCCTTGATCGATGGTACATTAATATGACATAGACCAAAAAAAAACTAGCTAATGTACAATTGTGAATTGTCAGTAAACTCAATCGGCATCCATTCTTCCATAAAAGTTTCTCTTACAAAAAAGGTACTTACGTACAATATTAATAGATGTTAGATATATATAGTTAAATATTTCATTCTTATATAAAATCGGTGAAACCTCAAAGATTATTCATGTACTTATTTGGGTTGATTGGATATAAATTCAAAATCATAATTTAAATTTTGTAATTAAAATTAAATTAAATTAAATTTTATTTAAATATATAATTTAAATTTCTTAAATTATATTTGTTTTTATAAATATAAATTTTCATGATTTGTGAAAATCATAAAAAAAAAAATCAACTCTTTAACATTACCAAATGAGCAAATTGGTAATTCATAAACTAGATATCATAATATTTTAAGATGCTGAATTAATAAATCACATATCTTCATATCTTTTTGTAAATATTTCGTGATTATAATTATTAATTTATCACAAACATTCAAATACAATTGGATAATAGGGAATTTCATATTTTTTTAATGTTGTCCAAATGAAAATGACATATCAAATTAGTTTCTCATCTTAATTGATTAACATTGTATTTTAGTAAATTTATTTTCTTTTCAGTTGAACAACATATAAAATTGACAAGTGAGCATAAATTACAAAACATACTGAAATACTCCCTTGTCCCAATTTATGATTCACTTTTTTTTAATCGGTATTAAAAATATGACACATTTTTATTTTTAGTAATAAACTTAATTTTAAAATACTTATTTCACATTTAATAAAATAATTTATAACCATATAAATGTCTATAATTTATTTTTAAGAAAGTTTCGTATTCTTGAAACTCTTTTTCTAAAATAAATTATCAGCGCTCAGACTATATAACGAACAAATGTATTAAAATTTGGGCCCGTTCTAGCACGGACTGAGGTGTCTAGTATGAAAATAAATACCTTCTCTCTTATTATTTTATTATTAGTATTATTTATTATTATATTTATTATATTTTTATATTAGAAGAGACAGTTGAGCTATTGAGGTGCTTCACCTCTCTGGTTCATTGTCATGTTTCCTTGTCATTACGAACTACGAAGGCACTTTTTAGTGTTAAAACATGCGGCAACAAATCAACATGCTTGCTTTGGCACTTCAAGGGTAGTTTTGTAATTTTTGTGTGGTTTACTTATTTAAATTTGTCTGTCTTATTTTTTAGTCTTTTACGTATTTGAAAATTGCATAAATGTATATAAATAACAATAGTATTAACAATTACAATAAGTGTAGCAACTTTGAATAACTAAAAGTCATATTAAAAATCAGCAACAAAACGACTCATTCCTGATAATGCAAGTCGAAAAACTACTGAACATCGTGAATATTTTTTTGCATTGGAATGGACTTTTCAAGTCACATAAATTAAAAGAAAAAGTAACATATATTGGGTGTGCATTAGCACAGACTTCTGCATCTAGTATTATTATATAGGCTTCATTTGTTGATCTTATATCTATCTTTTTGTGGATTCGATTTGATTTAGTTTTTCGATTTGAATGCATTTTTTTTAATTTTGATTAAACACCTGTAATTGTGGCCAAAAATGTAAAATAGAAGAAATACAAAGGACCAACCCTATAAATTTATGGAAGTTCAGTGAACCAGTAGAAATTCAGCATTAGATCCGAAATCAGTAGCCACAACTTTAGATACGTTTATTTACACGTGTATAAATTTGCGTCCACACAAATTAACCCACTCTCCGCAAGTGGACTTGGGTCCCACGCGCACCCTTACTCATGAAACACAAACCACAAACTTCCTCCGCACACAAAACCACTCTCTCGTCTTGTACCCCCAAAAAGCCTAAATTACTTTGTGAATCTCCGGCATAGGTCTTCTGTGAATATATAGATTTCTTCTTCGAATCTCCGGCGAATCTCCTCTGTGAATCTCCGGCGAAGTCCTCTGTTTTTTTTTTGGTTGAAATGTATAACCTGATCCAGTGAAGAAAAATCTGCCATGTTTGGGCTAAATTTGGAGTTCTTCGGAGTAGTTAGACATTGTCAGTTGTACAGATATGTTTAATTGGAACGACGAAGAGGTGCGTTAAGTTTCCTTCCTTGAAATTAAACTTTAATTTGGTTTTAGGAGAAGAAAATACTGAATGTAGTGCTCATTGCTCCCCTGTCCCTTTGACGTCTTTCATGGAATTATGTATTTCTCTTTTGCTCGAAACTATTACCAGTAGGCTTGCATTGGATCCTTATTCAACTACTCCCTGTTTCATTTTATGTTACACCATTTGACTTGATACTATATTTAAGAAAAAATAAATGAAACTTGATCTAAGATAATTGTTAGATATAGGTATGGTTGTAAATCATTTTTTACTAAGGATAAAAGAGAAATTTTAAAGTCAAATTACCAGGCTTGCATTGGATCCTCATTCAACTACTCCCTCGATCCATTTTAGGTGACACCATTTGACTTGGTACGATCTTTAAGAAACAAGAATTGAAACTTATGGTCTAAAATAATTGTTAGATATAGGTGTGGTTGTGAATCTTTTTTTTTTTGATAACCGAGAAATCCGTCTTTGACCCGCCCTTTGGACCAATCACAGCCTTTTAAACTCGGTGGATAATGGGCCCGCCTCTCTACCCTTCTCCACTTAAATACCGGGCTTTGCTTTGCATGGTGTGGGGCATGAACCTTTGACCTAAGCCACAAATCCTCCTCCTTTTGCCACTCGAGCTAGGCCATGGGAGTAAAAGAGAAATTTTAAAGTTAAATTGTTTCTAAATATTGTAAAGTAACTTCTTTTTTTTTTTGGACAGACTAAAAAGAAAATGATGCCACATGAAATGGACAGAGGAAGTATTTATTTTATCACAACCAAGTTTTTTAATTTTTTTTTTTTTGGATAACAATGTCCTGGATTTTCGTTCTTTCCTACTTCTGTAATTCTGTTAGATATGTGTATTTTAAATTGAGAATGCCAAGTAATAAGCTGATTTTAGCTGTTCAACATCTATACACTTAGGTGAAATCGTAGCGCTTAAAAAGAGCTTGTTTGATGTTTCTGGACTAACCCAGTAGGTGAGATTTCTTGGAAAACTAAGTTAGTTTGAGTGGAAAATATAAGAAAGTTAGATGGAATCAAAGTTTAGTCACCATTTCAAATGTAATTGGAAAGTAGCCACTTTTTAAGGGGGAGTAATATTTGGACAAAAGTGCCCCTAGTTAAAATACGGAAAAACTCTAACTCACGGTGCAGAGTTTTAAATCTCTTGTGTGCATTGGCCATCCGGTGGAAGAAATAGATGCTCTTATCACCTTGCTTTAGCCGTAAAATACTTGATTTTTCTTTCTCAAAAAAGAAAGAGAAGTCTTGATTTTTGCCTCCATGATGATTCTTCATATTTAGTAATTTCCTCAAAGTTCATTGCTATGTTGTCTTTGTGTAGCAATTCATCATCAGTAGGTTTGTTTTAATCCTGCTAAACATCAAGAGTTGTTAATTAATTCAAAAACTCTGTTCTTCTCCTTGCCAAATTGCCATAATTGGTAGCATTCCACTCCATTAATTTAGCTTTCAAAGTCTTAGCTTTGTTGCTAAAATAAAGTCTGGATGACGCTGGAATGACCCACCATGTTTTAACCATCTACCGCCAACCCCCAATTAGCAATATTGAAGTATGATTTCCTTTGTTCCCAATCACCACAAGTAATCTGAATAAGACAGTGGTCTGATGTGATTCTGGTCACCAGAGATTGTTTGATCTTCCTGAAATATTCATCCCAATCAGTGGAGAAAAAGAACCTGTCAATTCTTGAGGCAATGCCTTGGTTGTTACCCTTGTTCCATGTGAAAGATCCCCCAGACAGTGGTGGATCAAAGGGCAGAAACAGAAGATTCACTGTGGGTGCACAGGAATATACTAAAATCCTATTTGGATTGGCTTTTTTTTGGGCTTATTTTTCTCATTTTAGCTTTAAACCAAATGCTTATAAGCACTTTTTTAATTTACCCAAACACTCCAAAAGCTTAAAAGCTATTTTCTATCACCTTTCTTTTCATCCTTGTCATGGAGGAGCTCAGCAAGTTGAAATACAGTGCAGCTCAAGCAACATTGGTCCACTTCCCACAAAGTACCTGGACTTATCATTGGAGGAGAAATACAAATCATTATCAATCTGGAACGAGGTTCTTGAAAAGATGGAGAAAAAGTTGACGAATTGGAAACTACAATACCTCTCTCTTGGTGGTAGAATCACTATGATCAACGGTGTTATTAGTGCATTGCCTACCTAAGCCTGTCGCTTTTCCTGGCACCGTCCTCTAAAGCGTATGGACAAATTAAGGAGACTTAATCTGGAATGGTGACAAACAAGGTCACTCCTTCGCACTTGCAAAATGGAATATAGTTATTAAAGATAAAAGAATAGGGGGTTTGGGAATCAAGAACTTGAGGCGTCACAATGAAAGTTTATTATTGAAATGGCATTGGAGATTCAATAAGGTAGGTAAAGCACTATGGAGGAGAACCTTGGTTGAAAACTTCGCTGTGGAGAATCAGTGGTGCACTCCTGTGTTACGTTGCCACAACACCTCATGACACGGGAGTCTGGATGCATATTAGAGGTTGCTGGAATAACTTTGAGGCAAATATGGGCTACATTATTGGTAATGGAAGGAAAATATAGTTTTGGGAAGATTCATGGTTGGGCCACACTCCTGTTAAAGAGCAGTTCTTGGATATCTTTAGAATATCAGCTCAGCACAATGCAGTAATTGCAGAATTTTATTCAACACAATGGTGGAATATCTTTTATAGAAGGAATGTAAATGATTGGGAAGTAGAACGAGTATATCTTTTGCTTCAGATGCTAAGCAACAGAACTTTGGACTGTAACAAAGCTGATTCTACTAGATGGAAGGGGCAGCCCAAAGGTCTCTTTACGGTCAGAAGCTGCTAAAGGAAGCTGGAATCAAGTAACAAGAAGGTTTTTTGGCCTTGGAAAAAATTTGACTTAGCAAGGCACCTTTAAAGGTCTCATGCTTCTCTTGTATTGTGGCTAGAGAGGCTTGTCTCACTCATTCCAACCTTCAAAAGGGAAAATTCAGCTTCGTAGTAGGTGCCCCATGTGTGAAGAGCACTCTGAAAATGTGGGCCACCTCTTTTTGCATTGTAGAGTTACTACTCAGCTGTGGAGCATAGTTTTTGTCAATCTTACGCATATCCTGGTCTATGTCAATATCCACTAGCGAGCTATATGTTGGAACAAAGAACGGATGCACAAGAAATCACAAAAGACTTAGAATACCATCCCTCAAGCCATAACTGGACAATTGTGGCAACTTTTTTTGAACTTGGTAGGACTAAGATGGTCTATGCCAGCAACAAGTTGTGAATTATTGAAGTGTTGGAACTATAATGGCGGTGCAGTGAGACAAAAGAAGTCGTGGGAACTTGTCCCAGCTTGTATATGGTGGACAATTTAGAATGAGAGGAACTACAAAATTTTTGAAGACAAAAGCAATCCTGTGCAGAAAATCAAGATGAATTGTATTCTTTTGTTCCTTTTTTGATGTAAAGAAAACTATGTGGAGGAGACTGAACCACTAGTTGATATGATAGGTTCCTTGTGAAGCTGTAGTCCTAAGCATGGTTGGGTTTTTGTAATTGTAGATAGCACTGTCATGGTGCAGATCTAATTCATATATATCTATAAATATATACATGTTACCAGTTTTAAAAAAAAAAAACCATCCCTCAAGCCATTCGGTGGACTGTTTGGCTTGAAAGAAATGACAGAATTTTTTAAGGCCATAGGAGAAATTTACGTAGTCCAAAACAAAACTGTCTTATTTTGCTAGCTCTTTGGTGCAACCTGGTTATTGTACATGATGTTGATGCAATTTCAGATAAAATCAGGGATCTGCACAAACTGTTGTTATGTTTTTCTCGCACTGGCTTAGTGCATTTATAAATCTTTCATTCTCACTCCCCCCCTCCACCACCACACACATACACAGTGTTAAGAACCCGAGGAGAAGCTGTTCGGTCCAGGAACTAGGGTTGTGCACTATTTGGATTTAACCGAAAAACCAAACCAAATGGAACCGAATTCTAATTTGGATTGTCTTTTTGTTTGGGTTTTGGATTTATAATTTACTTTGTTTGGTTTTTTGGTTTGGTTTCGGATTTAGAAAAATAAAACCAAAAAACCAAAAAAACCGAATTATATTTATAAACCAGTTTTATCACTTTTTAGTTATTGTCTTTCATTATGTTTTTGTTATATTTTATGTTTGGACATCTATAATTGATATACTTTTAAGTATTGTGTTTTACGTTTTACTTGTGATTATTAGAAAGTATATTTAAGAGATTTAATATTATTACTTCTCATATATATATATATATATATATTGACATTACCAAATTAACCGAATATAACTTTGATTATGTTTCTAATTATTGGTATAACCGAATAACCAAACTGAAAAAAAAAAAACCGGAAAGAGAAAAACCAAACCAAACCATATTTATTTTGGTTCGGATTGGGTTACACTTTTTCAAAACCAAAAACCAAAAAATCCAAACCGAATAACCGAATGCACACCCCTACCAGGAACCGTGTCTTCCCCACAACTCTGTGCCTCCTCCCTCTGCAACCACTACCAATATTCTTGTCCTATTTGATTGAAGACCCCTCACCTCTAGCTTGGGTCTCCAAATTGCCGCCTCTCTATATAACAGTTCACAGAAACCCGATAACTGCTCCTGTTATTTCCTGCTCATGAGAACATGAACACTTGCATTGTTTCATCAAAATCAATTACAACACAATGGACTGTGCACTTTCTATCTACCGCTTTCCTGTTCCACCAATAGTTGGGTTATAATATATGATATCAGTCCTTGGTAGAAACCCTTCTTTTAAGTCCAATATCAGAAAACAAGCACTCACTTTGCTTAATGCATGTGGCAAATTTTGTAAGTTTAGATCCACCATTGCTGACTTGCTTTCTGTTTTGGTAGTATGCCTTCTCCAGATTCTAAGATTTGACTGGATGATAAAATTGGTATCTTTGTGAATTATAATCACATTATTCTCACCCTTGCCTTGCCTTGCCTTGCCTTGCCTTGATGATTAAGATAGTATTTGCTTCACATCACTGATTGAAACTTGAAAGGACAAGTAGCAGGTGAGATCACGAAAATGGTGTTATGCTGACTACTGCAGTGTTTTTCCTCTCCTCTTCTGCATCACTCACCTACATATATAAGTGTGTCTGCTAATATTCATTTCTCTATGACTTAAGGTGCTGTAAATTTTACTTTCAAGTTAATTATACTTGCATTTACTTCTGACATATTTCTTTCTTGAATCAGCTAAATGATATAATATGGGCCGAGACTGGTGAGAGCGATGACCACATAGTGCCACATCCTGATGGAAGTGAAGGGAAAGCTCCAGCTTATGGAGATAACATTAAGAAGAAATGGGATGTGGAAGCTTCTAACATCAAGCCTACTGATCAGAAGAAACCTACAACTAAAATGGATCTGAGTAATATTAAACTAGATGGCAGTTCCAAACATGACACTGATGGACCTACTATGAAAGCTGGATGCAGGATTGAATTGGGCACTGATCTGTCATTGACCAATGCTACGAAGAGTAATCAAGATTCCTCGGGTGCTGAAGCATTTAATAATCTGACAGAAGTTCCAAAATATGAATGTCTTAGAGGTGCTAATGCTAATGTTTCCAGCCTTTTACATGAAATAAATAACCTGCAGTCATAGTTAAAAATTGCACTTTTTGTTAATAAAAAAAATAAACAAAAGGTACAAGTTGGATTCAATTGTTTATCTTTGTGATCAGATGAAAGAAATCGGCTTGGTGATGATTCTCGAGTTTTTCACCATCAGAATGAGGAACTGGAGCAAAGTGATTTTATTGATTATGGATGGGCTAACATTGGAAGTTTCGATGACCTTGATAAGATATTTAGGTAATGTAGACATCAGTTTTCTCTCTCTGTTCATTCTTGGCTTGTGTATTGTTGAAATATATAGGTTTGTATTTGAGTTCACACTTTGAAACACAGTTGTTTTGGCATCCCGTCATTTCCTTTGATCAATCTGTTTGAGAGTACTAAAATTGTAAATGCACTCTACTAGGCTTATAGCTTCTGTATAGGTTTTTGTGTCTCCTTCATTTCCATATTTCCTCTTTCAACTGATTTAAAATGCTTTACTTGAGTCGGGGATCTATCAGAAACAACCACTCTATCTCCACGAGACAGTAAGGTCTGTGTATACTATACCCTCCTTGGAGTCCACCCGTGGTATGTTGTTGTTGTCTCATTTAGGAATGAGCGCAATGAAGGTTGCACTAATGCTCTTTTTAAACTACCTTGACTCCTGAATGATGCCATTGTTTCCATAATTTCTCTCTTCACCACATCCCATCCCCCCCCCCCTGCTCCCCTCCATAGCTTCGTTCATCTTGCTCTAGTTTCGCCCTTATTTGACTAAACCTTGTCCTACCCAAGATAGGCTTCCATTTCTCCTTTTCTTTGCACAATTGGGGAAAAAACCTATTATTGTCTCCTTTTCCCCTTCCTATCGCTCCTATATGATTTTACCCACTTCTATGGTCTCCAATTCTTTTTTGCATTAGCTGTACTTTGTGTGTGCTAGATAGGAATATATCTCAACTATTGTGTGTTATACTGTATACAGTAACAAAGCAAAGTATTCTAGATAGGAATATATCTTAAAATATTGTCTGTTATGCTGTATACAGTAATTTCATAAATGTGTGTATATATATATATATATATATATATATATATATATTGATGTAATTTAGGTGATCCCTGATTGTATTCATCTGGCTCAAAATCCTCAAATGTGACATTTTGCAGCAACAACGACCCACTGTTTGGAGATACAAGCCTTCCTAACACTCTCGATCTATGGTCATCTTATAAAGATGTTACAAGCAGCCAAGATAAGTCTGTTCCCCTGTCTATTGACTCTCCGAGTTTGGCGCTAGGATCTCTGAGAATCCCATCCAAAAGATTAAAAGTTAAAGCAGAATACAGGCTAGACCAGGAGAAGTCCTTCACTGGTGATGAAGAGAATGTTAATGGTATCACATCTAATGTGCATCTGTGCACTGATGCTAGGGAGCATGCTGGAGGCAAAAGTATGCTTTTACCGAAGGAAAAGGTAATGATACTGGATCTTAACTATCTCATAACAATTGTATTTTTCTTCAGTATGTAAATAGTTTTATTCCATTTCAAGCTTCGGGTATTTATATTGTTTTAAGCAAAAAAAGGATACATATTGTAGCTTGGCAAAGCTACTTCATATAGCTGGTGAACTCATCTTGTTAGTTTCTTCAGATTTGTAAATAGCTTTTAGTAAGAGAAGTTATGAAGTAAAGAATGAAGATAAAGAATTTCATACATAAAATTGCTCGGTGATTCAAACCTTATATTTCTGCAAAAGAGCAATTAAGACATCTTGTGGGAAGAAAAGACAGTTATCTACTTTTTGATGATTATGACCGCATATATTTAAAGACAATACTGTACATAGCCCTCTCTCTCACCTGCCGTTTTCTTTTTCCTTCCTTTGTTTACCAGAAAACTGTAGAAAATTTGGTTACTTCAATAAATAATTTGGTATATTATTCATTGATCTTTTGTTAATTAACATATAACACGTGTCCAACTTTGTAAAATTATACTATAACATGTGTTCAACTTTGTAAATTTATAATATAAGTGGAAAAGTGAATTCATAGGGGACCTAGAATGTCAAAGACGCGATTGTACTTAAACTCAGGCTTTCAGGAAAAATGGAAGCTTCCCAATGCAGTTGATTTTTACTTCCTCCTTTTTTTCGTTTTTCTATTTATGTAGGTGGTATTTTCAAATGGCTCTAGAAACACTATTCTTTTATAAAGTAAACAATGTTAGTAATAGTCTTTCTGAGAGACATGGTCAATGAGGATCCATATAATTGAGTCCAACTTGTTTGGGATTGAGGCGTAATAGTTGTTGTGGAAACTCTCTCCCATGTACAAGAAGTATATGAAAAAGTAGAGAATCTACAACATAATATGATTCTTTACGAATGATACCCAATCATCTATATATACTGAACCTCATTGGTGCACCAAAAACAAATCTAGAAATGAGAGGTTATTCCACAAAGTGTACATAGCAGTTCTCTATCCCATCAAAGTGCTCCTATTCTTTCCTTCCACAGGACCCACTTAGTACTAGTGGTGCAACATACCAGACTCATTAACTGTTTTCTTAATTTACAAACGGATTTAGAAGCTTTTCTTCAACTCTCTTTCCTGAGGTAATGAGCATTTTGAATTTTAGAAGTAAATCAGATTGCTTCTAGTGGTGCGTCATGTTCAAATGTTCAGGTGAATATGTGGACCACCTCCTCTTACATTGTCAAGTGGGTCTGTGTGATTTTGAAATGGTTCGGGATGCACTGGGTGAGGCGGATACGATGAAGAAGACACCATCCAGCTGAAAATTTAAAAGAAGGAAGAGAGGTCAAAGGGATTGAGAGGTTTCCACACTAGCACTCATGTGGATCTTGTGGAAAGAAAGGAATATGAGAGCTTTTGATGAAATTGAGTAAGACAATGTACATTTAAGGAATGGCCTCTCATTCCTAATTTCTTTTTGGTGAATTCATGAGGTTCCAGACTTCCAGTGCGTATAGAAGATTAGGTGGTGTTCGTTGAGAATCATATTACGTTATAGGTTTTCTACATTTTGGTATACATCTTGTCCATGGGAGATTTTTCTATTATTAATAAAATTATTTACCTTGAAAAATTAATAGTTCTGTTGCCCCCAAGGCCTAGCTCAAGTGGCAAAAGGTGGAGGATTTGTGGCTTAGGTCGCAGGTTCAAGCCCCACACCATGCAAAGCGAAGCCCGGTATTTAAGTAGAGAAGGGTAGAGGGGCGGGTCCATTATCCACCGAGTTTAGAAGGCTGTGATTGGTCCAAAGGGCGGGTCACAGACGGATTTCTCGGTTATAAAATAAAAATAAAAATTAATAGTTCTGTTTACTTTTTCTACAATGAAACAGTGTGCTGCTGATGAATCTTTGACATAACTTAAATCTATAGGACAATCTACTGGAAACTTATTTTGCCTAGGTGAAATTGTGGAAGTAATCTTTGACATAATTTTAATCATTCACATTGGCTTCACTTTGTAAAACTATGAAGTAATTGGGCATAACTCTACTTATGCCAACATGGATTGTCATCCCTCAAGGAAAAGGGAAAGGTGAACAAAGAAAATTACCTCTCTCTGCATTTGCACGTGAAAATAAATTTGAGATTCTATTTGAGTGGGTTTCATATAATTATTGTTTCATTTAATTTTGAACGTCAAAAGTGTTGCTCTAGTTGTTTTCATGTGTACAGGGAAATAACCAGGAAAGAATATTGCAAGGTCGACTTAAATTAGAACAAGAAAGTGAATTTGCTCAGTTGCATGAATTATGTGGATCCTTGTCTCCTCACCTGAACAAGTTTGGCATGCCATCTGCAACAAATCAACCTTGTCCTGCTTCAGAGCCCAGTCAACAAAGTCAGCTTCAAGGACCAGAATGTTTGCAGCACAAACATTTTCCAGGTCCTCTTTTTGCTTCTTCTATCTATGGGGATACGGGTAATTACTGTTCTCCCATGCCTGTCTGGTCACAGTTCCATTCTGGACAAGCAAGCCATCAACACGTCCTTTCAAGTTGTGAAGCTTCTCCAGGCAATTCAAATCATTTCAACAAGTCTCAAGATGCTTCATCAAAATCTTTGATGATGACTCCTCAAGAAAAAATTGAAAAACTAAGAAGGCGACAGCAATTGAGAGCAATGCTTGCCATTCAGAAACAGCAGCAGCAGTTTAGCTATCAACCTGCAAAGGAAGGAGGATCTGTTGAAGAGAATTTGAGCTGCATCCCTTCTCTGGACCCGAATTCACCTTTAGAACAGGGTGACTCCAACACAGTTTGTTTGGCAGTTGAAAGTTATTCAGTGGAAGACACGGCACTGTATCTTCTTCAGGATGTTATCTCAAAGGTTTGTCCTCGTACTTCCACCAAATAAGTCTCATGGTATTATTTCTTCACAGAAACTTAATGACCAAATGAATGGTTCCTTTCAGTTGGACCTCAAAATAAGACTTTGTATCAGAGATAGTTTGTTCCGACTGGCTCAAAGTGCTACACAGCGGCAATGTGGCAATGATAGTTGCGGCACTAAGAAGGGTGGAAGAGAAATCAGCAAGGAAGAGATAAACACCGATAACAGGTTTGTCCCTAAGTACTGACACTATCTCAACACTGAAATATGGTTCTTGTTCACTGGAAGCAATCTGGCAGATCCCATTCCAGTAACTCTCTTTTTGAAAAAGAAGAGACTGCATGTAAAAAACATTCATAATATGACATGTGTCACAAAAATATCTATTGAAATCATATATGTTCCATGCCATTAGATTGGGTTTTTTCTCTTACTGTCAAGCCTTCATGCTTCTTGCATCGGGAAAGGAGTGCATAGATATGTCTGTTAAAAGGAGTATATGTAATAATGGTATGTTAAAAGCCAAATCTTCCTTGGATTACAGTAATATCATATACAGTATCACTTTTACTAGAGGATTTTTTGACTTCTACACCAATAGTGTTAATTCCCAAATTTGTATTGAATTTATCAAAGTCTGAGGGGGGAAGGGGGTAAGAGAAAGAGATCTCACTGTTGTCAAAGGCTCGTTTTAGGCGCACTTAAGCCCGGAATGTAGGTGCAAAATCAGCTGAGGCTTTGCCTCGCATATCCAGCACATCACTGCAAGCACCAAGCTGCTTATGCGTGCATCTCATCACCCATGGGCTGTTTCTTGAAGAGGGGGGCACTAAACAATAATCATAGTTTTTTCAATTCTTTTGTCCATATAATTGCTTCTGTCAATTATAGTTAACGTTCTGGAATTATATCTATTTTTAAATATTTTTTTCTTCATTTGTTCCTTTCTATTGATAAATCACCCACTAGTAGGATGGAGGAAAATCGAATCTATTTCAATGCTGGTTTCAAGTCTTTTGATATCATCAGATGGGAAACTGAGAAAGCTGAATGGTACGAATGGGTAGAGAGAAGCAGAAGGATGATGCACAGATCGTCCATGAGTAGAAAGGTGTTGGAATGGATCTGTCTCTGTCTAAGAGAAGCATCCAAAGAGAAAAAGAAGGAGACAAGGAGGTGGAAATTAGCTGAGAAAGAGGCAGTGCATTTTTGCACGAGAAAACATAATATACATGGGAGGTTCATAAGCATCATAACAATATATAGAGGGGGAAGGTCAGGCCTAATTATTCCTGAGTTGGCATTGAATGCGGGGTGGTTGGTTGTTGCATTGAAGATTGACAGATTCATTAAATGCAAGAAGGGAAAGGAGAAAATACCCAGTACAAGGGTGGTTGCTGATTATCCATATGCTAATGCTATACGAGATAGTAAATGGCAATCCAGGAACCTACGCAGTGCAGAGGTCAAAAGCATTATGGGTAAGGTGGAAGTTCTAGACAAAATAAGTACCCAGGAGGGTGATTTGTTATCTAGATGCTTAGTTGGGTATTGCAGTGAGAAGCCCAAGGAGAGGACAACTTTAGCAGACATAAGAAGATGGTCATCAACTAATTGGAAGAAAGCCTTTGGAATCAACATTTACGAACTGAATGATGAGAAGTTTTTGTTTGAGTTCCCAAACAGAAACATGGCAGAACAAACCATTAATGAGCAGTGGCGTTGGAAGTTTTGTAATTTTAATCTGGAATGGTGGAAACCAACAACAGGTTGTACTCCTAAATATGCACTTGTTAAAGAAACATGGATTAGGGTTGTGGGAATCCCCCTACATCTTTGGTTAAAGAAGGTTTTCCAAGAGATAGGAGAAATCTGTGGAGGCTGGTTGGCTACAGAAGAGGAAACAGAGCTAAAAAATCATATGAAGTGGGCTAGGATCCTGGTAGCTAACGACGGTAGCAGTATCCCAAGAGAGGTGGAGGTGTCGCGCAACGGCACTAAATTTCACCTTCCAATCTCGCCGGAATGCTTGCCAAGATTTGAATCATTGCCGGAAAATGATTAGGGGGAAGATGAAACCTATTATCCAGTTCAGAAGTCTACCCAAGGGATTTTAGAGGAGGTCGTAGGTGATGATGCAAGGAGATCCCATCATACTAGGGATTTGCTACTCTCTCAGCACGTGACAACGTCAGAGAAAGTTAAATCTAAAGCATGTGAGGGGCATGTGAGTCTTTTAAATGAGACTCTGGAGGTGGATCACCAAGTTGGGCCTAATTCCAAGTTACAGTTTGAAGGCCCAGATGTGGCAGGCCTGGTAATTGCTAATAATTTTCAAGAGGACATAACGGTAGTCCAGAGCACCTTTGACTTTATCGAAGACATAACAACTCAAGTGGCCATGAACGACAATTCTAACTTACCCGAGAAGAGAAGTTCGCACGCGACGGTAGCGGAGAAATCAATTGAGTTAATGGGGGAAAAGGAGTCGCAGATAGTGGGAGAGGAGGCTGATAGTCAACTGGAAAGGAATTTTGACGTGGGTGGGGATGATCGAATCAACAATGGGGTTACTACTCGAAATTCTGAAACAGAGTTAGTCAACTGGGAGGTTGATGATGTAGAGCCTTTAATGGTGCAACAACAACTCATAACTCAGGGCAAGGAAAAAGAAGCATCCAATTGGGTGCAGCAAAATCTCATTAAATTGGGGAAAATTTTTGGGATTGATTTCCAAGGTCATGAAGAGGAAGCCACAGAACTTCTGATGCAAATAGACAGTTGCAGACAAACAAGAAAACTGGAACTGTGCAGTGAAATTAAAAAAACTAAGACTAAAGGTGTACAAGAATTAAAAAACTTGGTATGTTTTGATGTCAAATTTAAAAGTACAGGGAGCAGAGGAAAGGGGAGGAGTGCAAGTGCTAGTACTTGATGAATTTTAAACTAGTATCTTGGAATGTTAGGGGACTTAATAATTTAGAGAAGAGGAGGCTAGTAAATAGCATGATATGGGGGTGGAAGGCAGACATCATATGCCTTAAAGAAACAAAAATGGAAGGCAATGTCGTAGATTTAGCCAAGCAGGTCTGGGGAGGAAGGTGGATCAAACAAGCATATCTGGAATCCAGTGGGACAAGAGGGGGGGATCTTGATGATGTGGGATGAGAGAGCCTGGAAGGGGGAAATCTTAGAAATAGGGGCATACTCCATCACATGTAAATTTGAATCTCAACTCCATGATTTTAAATGCCACATCACAGGAGTGTATGCCCCAAACTGTTACAAGGAAAGAAGAATAGTGTGGGAAGAGGTGAGTGTAGTCAGAGGACTAATGGAAGGACCATGGGCTATTTGTGGTGATTTTAATGTAACAAGATACATATCTGAGAAGAAGAATTGTACAGTAAGAACAAGGGGTATGAAGGAATTCTCTGATTTTATTGAAGACATGAAACTAGTTGACTTGCAACTTGAGGATGTCACATATACTTGGTTCAAAGGGGACCAACAGGAAGCAGCCTCCAGGGTTGACAGGATCCTAATTTCAGAGGAATGGGATGACAAGTTCCAAAATTTGAAACAGATTCCACTTCAAAGGTTGATTTCAGATCATATTCCTATAGCCTTACTAGGGGGGTCTTGGTAAAGGAACAAAAGTTACTTCAAATTTGAAAATTGGTGGTTAGAATCTGAGGGCTTCATTGACAGAGTCAGAGAATGGTGGTCTTCTTTCAACTTCACAGGGAAACCTGATTATAGATTGGCTAGCAAACTAAAAGCTCTGAAGACTAAACTTAAAGAATGGAGGAATGGGGAAGAAGGAAATTTGGGTATACAGAGGAAGAGATTGCTTGAACAGTTGGCTGATCTAGAAGCTGAGAGGGAAGACAGAATCCTTACTAATGAGGAGTCTGCCAAAAAATCTGAATTGATGTTGAAATATGAAGAGTTGATAAAAAAGGAGGAGATCTCCTGGAGACAAAAATCAAGGGCTCTATATGCTGAAGGAAGGTGATAAGAATACTAAATTCTTTCACAAGATAGCAAATGCACATAGGAGATACAACAACATTGATCAGCTTATGATACATGGAGAACTGAATCAAGAGCCAAGCAGAATTAAAGGGGAAATTGTTGAATATTATAAAAGGTTGTATAAGGAATCATCTCAGTGGAGACCTGAGTACATAAATGTGCAATGTCCTGTCCTAACAGAAGAAGATAATCAAGCTCTACAAAGCAACTTTGAGGAAAGTGAAGTGTTGAGATGTCTGAAGTTATGTGCTGTTGACAAAGCAGCAGGTCCAGATGGTTTTACTATGGGGTTTTTTATTAAATGTTGGGATGTGGTAAAGCAAGACATCGTGGACACCTTTCAAAACTTCTATGAACATGAAGTTTTTGAGAAGAGTTTCAATGCAACTTTTATAGCTCTTATACCCAAAAAGAAAGGTGCCAAGGAGTTGCGGGACTTCAGGCCAATTAGTCTAATTGGTAGCATCTACAAACTTATCTCCAAAGTTCTTACTGAGAGGCTGAAAAAGGTGGTGGACAAGTTGGTAGACTCACAACAAATGGCTTTTGTTAAAGGGAGACAGATAATGGATGCAGTTTTGATTGCAAATGAAGCAGTTGACTCCAGAAATAACCAAAACAAGCCAGGTGTCCTTTGTAAGTTGGATATAGAGAAAGCTTATGACCATGTTAGCTGGAAATACTTAATGAAGATGTTGAACCTGATAGGTTTTGGGCAGAAATGGTTGAACTGGATAAAGTTTTGCATATCAACTGTAAGATTCTCAGTACTCATCAATGGTAACCCTGCAGGTTTCTTTCAAACCCAAAGGGGTCTCAGACAAGGGGATCCCTTGTCACCTTTTTTATTCCTGATCACTATGGAGGGTTTAAACAACATGATAAAAGCTGCTAACTTGAGAGGCTGGATAAGGGGTTTTGATGTGGCCAGAGAAGGTACTGAGAGACTAGAAGTCACACACTTGCAATATGCAGATGATACATTGATTTTCTGCGATGCTAAGGAAGAACAACTGAAGTATCTAAGGGTGATTCTGGTCTTATTTGAAGGTATTTCTGGTTTGCATATCAATTGGAGGAAGAGTATGATGTATCCTATAAATCAAGTAAATAACATGAGTTGTTTAGCATCAATTCTGGGTGGTGAAATAGGAGTTCTGCCTACTATATACTTGGGAATGCCTTTGGGGGCCAAATCCAAGTCCATAGACATATGGAATAGTGTGATTGAGAAGTGTGAGAAGAAATTGGCCAAGTGGAAGTCTCAGTACTTATCAAAGGGGGGTAGACTGAGCCTTATTAACTCAGTACTTGATGCTTTGCCAACCTATATGATGTCCTTGTTTCCTATCCCGCCAGGGGTCATTAAGAGGTTGGATCGTATCAGGAGGAATTTTTTGTGGCAAGGCAACAAAGAAAAGAAAAGTTTTCATTTGGTTAAATGGGAAGAAGTCATGACAAGCAAGGAAAATGGAGGTCTAGGAATAAAGAATTTGAAATTGCAAAGCAAGGCTCTTAGTATGAAGTGGTTGTGGAAGTATGCAAACAACAACCAGATGCTATGGAGGGAAGTAATTGGAGCTAAATATGAAAAAGAGGACAACTAGATAACTAAAGAAGTAACCACTCCTTATGGTGTTAGCCTCTGGAGGTCCATCAGAAGCTTGTGGAATGAAGTTAAAAGTAACTCAAAGGCAAAAGTAATGGATGGGAATAAGACCAGATTTTTTAAGGACATTTGGCATGAGAAAGGCAACATGGAAGATATCTTTCCAGACATCTACAACCTAATCATGTTTCAACAAAGCACTATAGCAGATCTTTGGTCACCACAATGATGGAATTTCATTTTCAGAAGAAACCTTAATGATTGGGAAATAGTGAGAGTTGCTGAATTTTTAAACACTGTGAACACTTTCACTGGACTACAGCCAAGTGAGGATAAATTGTGGTGGACAAGAGATGACAAGGGAGTGTTCAAAGTCAACAAATCCTACAAGTTGATGGATCAGATCAACAGTGCTCAAGTTGGCCTTGGAAGCAAATATGGAAGAGCAGAATCCCTCACAAAGTCTCCTTTTTTGTCTTGTCAATGGCTAAAGAAGCAGTCCTTACACAGGACAATGTTATGAAGAGGGGAAAAACCTTGTGTTCCAGGTGCTTCCTATGTGGTGAAACATCTGAGACTGTTAACCATCTATTTTTACATTGCAAGTACACCCATCATCTGTGGAGAATATTCCTAAGCCTCAAAGGCATCTCCTGGACAATGCCCAGGAAGGTGGCTGAGGCATTACTATGCTGGGAGGAAGCATGTGTACATGCTAAGGACAGAGGTAGATGGAGAATTATCCCCGGGGCTATCTGGTGTGCTGTTTGGAAAGAAAGGAATTCAAGATGTTTTGAGAGCATAGAGAACAATGTGCAGAAAGTTAAACTAAACTGCATTTTACTTTTAGTCTTTTGGTGTAATCAATTATACTCTAATGACACTGTCTCTATTATTGATGTGTTAGACTAAATTTAGACGTAGAGAAGTGAAATTAGGAGTACACTTGTATATAAGGTTACAGTACGACCCATGTACTGTTTTGTGATATAATACAAAGTTACCAAGTTCAAAAAAACAAAAAAAAAATTAAAGCATGTGCTTCAAATTACGCTCTAGGTTTAAAACCCCTATAGAGCTGAGGAGTGGAAGAAAGGGTACTCTAATTTTAATACATAGTAGGGATCCAGAATGCTAAAAGGTGGAGTATCTCTTCTTTTTTTCTTCTCATAATACTAAGGGAGATGGATAATTGCAATGTGTTGATCTAACTTGCTTGTGTGGTACTCATCTCATATTATATTATATTATATTAAATTTATTAATAACACATTTTATGTACAAGAACAACAACTATTCCTTCCGTCCCAACTTGTTTGATACTATTTCATGATGTGTGGTGAAACAGAGTCATATCTGCAAATCAAAACAGTTTGAGTGGGTGAAATAACTTGTAATTGCTAATAAAAAAGTTGAGTCAAGGTGCCACAAAACTCTCTATTGGAGTAATGGCAAATTGTCAACTAAAGAAATGAATAATCAGGATTGTATTGCCTAAAATCTTTAAACTATATTTCATCTCCTTAACTGCATAGCTTACATAAAGTCATTGAGCTGTAACTCATTTCCAGTAAAAAAAATGCGTGCTCTGCTCTTGAGCGTAGTGACATACTTGATCTCTTCTTTGCTGTTTATGGTGATCGGTTATCATAGTACGCCTTTACAGATTTCTTAACTTAGAGGCTTAGGTAAACTTTTGTTCTCTTTCCAGTTTCAGGCGATGTTTCTTTACAATTGCCTTGTGCCATGGTTCTGAGTTCATTTATGCCTTACCTCTTGATAGACCAGTTGTTTCTTACTTTTTCAAGTAACCAAATCTTCTCAAATGTAGGTATTATAATATGAAGTTGATCTTTGGTCTTCTATTAAAGCAGTTTGATCAGCGTTGGTGAAATTTTGAGTTTCTTCTTGAATTCTCCTTGAAGTACATACTTTCAAATGCCCTCTTTAAAATCTTCAAGATTCTATAAAATGTTATCATCATACATTAACTTGCCATATTGACTGAAAAACTAAAATGTGACCTAGTAGGGGAAGGATAAACTAGTTTCCCAACCAGCGTTTTGATTAAACCCCTTGTCTTCCCTGTAGACCCTAGATTGGTGGTTGAATACATTAAAGTTCTAGCATGCTTGCAGCCAAGAATTCCTATTTCATTTAACAGGTCTCAGACAACGCTTCTGATATGGGATAGTAGGTCTTGGAGAGGGGAAGTGTTAGAAGTAGGAACATGTATGTAAATTTGAGGCACTTTTACAAGACTTAAGTGTAATATAACAGGAGTATATGCTCCAAATTGCATAATAGAAAGAGAACATGTATGGGGTGAAGTAGGAGCTGTCAGGAGTCTTTTTGAGGGACCTTGGATCGTCTGTGGTGACTTCAATGTCACACGTTTTCCTTCAGAAAAAAGGAACTGTAGAAGAAGATCAACAACCATGGTGGAGTTCTCTGATTTCATTGAAGATATGGAGTTGATAGACCCCCAATTAGAAGGGGGGAAGTATACATGGTTCAAAGGAGATGGTAACAATGCAGCATCCAGAATTGATAGATTCTTATTTTCCAAAGAATGGGATGACAGCTTCACTAAAATAAACCAGACCCTATTGCATAGGTTGGTATCTGATCACAGCCCTGTGGCCCTGCAATGTGGAGAGTGGGAGCAGAATAAGTCTTATTTCAAATTTGATAATTGGTGGCTAAACACTGATGGTTTTGTGGATAGAATTAAAGGGTGGTGGGAGTCTTTTGAATTCACAGGAAATCCTGATCACATCTTGGCATGCAAACTGAAAGCTTTAAAAGGGAAACTTAAAGAGTGGAGCAGGACCAACATGGGCAATCTGGGAACTCAAAAGACTCAAATTCTAAGTGAGTTGGTCAGGTTAGAGGCTATCCAAGAAAATAGAGTGTTGACAGAAGAGGAAACTACCTTGAAGGCATCTCTTCTGATGGAGTATGAAGAACATCTCAAAAATGAAGAAATAGCTTGGAGGCAGAGATCTAGAGCACTCTGGTTAAAAGAGGGGGACCGAAACACCAGCTATTTTCACAAGCTGGCCAATGCACATAGGAGAAGCAACCACATTGATCAATTAGTGGTTCAGGGCACAACCATAATGGATCCAGAGAGGATCAAAGGGGAAATCATTGGTTTCTATGAGAAGTTGTATACATAGACTGTCGGTAGAAGACCCATAAGCAACCTGATAAACTGTCCTACTATCTCTGAAGCAGAGAAGGAAGCTTTACAAGGTACATTTGAGGAACAAGAGGTTTTTTCTTGTCTGAAGATGTGTGGCATGGACAAAGCACCTGGTCCAGATGGCTTCACAATGGGATTTTATATTAAATGTTGGGAGGTGCTGAAAGAGGACATCATGGGTACTTTCAGAAATTTTCATGCAAGTGGTGTTTTTGAGAAAAGTTTTAATGCTACCTATGTTGCATTAATTCCAAAGCACACCGGAGCTAAGGAATTGAGAGACTTTAGGCCTATTAGCCTCATAGGTAGTATCTACAAGTTGCTATAAAAGGTACTTACAGAAAGATTGAAGAGAGTGGTAGACAAGTTGGTTGATACTCAACAGATGGCTTTCATCAAAAACAGGCAAATAATGGATGCCATCCTGATAGCTAATGAAGTGGTGGATTCTAGAATATCACAGGGGAAGGCAGGAATACTATGTAAATTGGATATTGAGAAGGCTTATGATCATGTTAATTGGGAATACCTTCTGAAAATACTTACTTGTATGGGATTTGGGAGGAAATGGATCAAACGGGTGAGATTCTGCATTTCAACTGTCAAATTCTCTGTTCTGATTAATGGAGCACCAGAAATTTTTTTCCCAGTTCAAAGAGGTCTGAGGCAGGGAGATCCTTTGTCCCCTTTCCTGTTTGTTATAGCCATGAAGGGTTTAAATAATATGATAAAGGTAGCAAGGAACACTAACTATCTAAGAGGATTTGAGGTGGCAACAAATTCTAATTCTGTACCAAACTTGGCAGTCACACACCTTCAATATGCAGATGATACTTTAATCTTTTGTGATGCTGAGGAAGGGTAATTGCTGATCTTGAGGTCAATCTTGGTGCTATTTGAAGGTGTCTCTGGGTTGCATATAAATTGGAGGAAGAGTATGTTGTTCCCTATAAATGAGGTTACCAACATAGAGGAGTTGTCTAGAATTCTAAGAGGGGAAGTAGGAGCTTTACCTACCTCCTACCTTGGAATGCCTTTGGGAGCCAAATCAAATTCCATGAACATTTGGAGCTCTGTGATGGAGAAGTGTGAAAAGAAGTTGTCCAGATGGAAGTCACATTATTTATCTTTAGGAGGCAGAGTTACCCTTATAAATTCAGTGTTGGATGCTCTTCCCACCTACATGATGTCCATCTTCCTAGTCCCAGATGGTATCATACAGAGGTTGGACAAGGTTAGGAGAGATTTTCTTTGGAAAGGGAATAAGGAAACTAATTCAATAATCCTTCATCTAGTCTAATGGAACAAAGTGCTTTGGGGGAAAAAACAAGGGGGGCTTGGCATTAGAAATCTCAAGCTACAGAGTAAGGCTCTCAGATTGAAATGGCTTTGGAGATATTCACAAGAACCTCAGGCATATTGGAGTAAGGTTATTAAAATCAAATATGGTGAAGAGGATAGGTGGATGACAAAGGAAGTCAATACCCCATATGGGGTTAGTGTGTGGAGATCAATTAGAGTACTTTGGCCTTTCATGAAGAAGCACACCAATGTTAAAGTTGGAAATGGGCACAAGAGTTCTTTTTGGAAGGACAATTGGTTGAGATCAGATAGCTTAAAGCATTTGTTCCCTGACTTAGCTGTGATGGCAGTACAACCGGAGGTGAGTGTGTCTGACACATGGACACAACAAGGTTGGAACATTCATTTCAGGAGGAACTTCAATGACTGGGAAATTGATTCAGTCATTGAGTTCTTCAGAATGTTGGAGGAATTTAAAGGTACTAGTGAAGAAAAAGACAGACTTTGGTGGAAGTTGGATAGCAAAGGTAGTTTCAAGGTGAACTCTGCTTACAAGTTTTTGAACCAAGGAAATCTACAAAGACAACATTGGCCATGGAAGCATATATGGAAGATCAAAATCCCCTTCAAAGTTGTCTGTTTTACTTGGTTATTGGCAAGAGAGGCTGTTTTGACACAAGAGAACCTCAAGAAGAGGAAATTCTCCTTGTGTTCCAGACTTGTGTTCCAGATGTTTCCTTTGTAGTGAACAGGTTGAGACAGTTAGCCATCTGTTTCTACAGTGCAGGACAACTACTCAGTTGTGGAGAATTTTTGTTAGCCTTGGGGGTATTAGTTGGGTCATGCCTAACAAAATAATTCATTTGCTATATAGTTGGGAGAAAGCAGGAGTAGGAGCTGCTGACAAAGACAGATGGAGGATTGTCCTGGCTTGTATCTGGTGGACAATATGGAAGGAAAGGAATTCAAGATGTTTTGAGAGCAAAAATTGTGATCTACAGATGATCAAACTAAATTGCATTAGACTTTTTTGTTTCTGGTGTAAACAAATATACTTAGAGGACACCGACTCAATTATAGACATCCTAGGATCTTGTTAGAATTAGAGTCAGTTATATGTCTTTTTGATTTTGCTGTAAATATGGTTTCAGTGCAACCCATGTACTGACTTGTCAATAAACACAAATGTTACCTTCTCAAAGAAAAACAATGCTTCCATTAAGAGAAATAGCTTCCATGTTTTGATCAAACCACTCCATCCCTAGAAAATACTTGACATGAATTATGACACTCTATAATTGAAATAGAACTGACAGGATTGAATTAGATGTGGTTAGAGCTTTGTCTGGGAATGGATCAACCATCTATTATAATGGCAATTGGCAAGTATTCTGGAATGACTCATCATTGGTTACAGGCTCATATTCCTGTGTGAATTTTCTCTCCTCATAAGTAGTAGTCTTAAAATAATACTCTCTGTCCTATTTTATGTGACACAGATCATATTCCTGTATGAATTTGCTCTCCTCATAAGTAGTAGTTTTAAAACAACACTCTCTCTGTCCCATTTTACGTGACACACTTTCCTTTTTAATTTGTCCCAAGAAGAATGAAACCTTCCCATATTTAGAAACAATTGAACTTTTTTCTTTTGAAACTGGTAAGGGTGTACGATAAGGGTGCGGATCTAGATGTCGGATCCTTCATGATCTAAACTTAAAGATTCGGGGATATAGATCCACCTACGGATACGGGTGGGGGGATTTGGCTAAAAATAATTCAAATTTCTAAAAAAAGAAAAAGTTATGTCTATATTATGAGACATAACATGGAAAACTTACAAGGTATTCCAAGGAAAAAATGTTAATCAAGAAGAGAACCCCATTAGGAGATAAAAGAAAAAGGACAGATATGGAAATTTCTATGTACATGCTATTCCAATTTCTTCAATTTCTCCTTAGCTTTTGTTTTGATTACAAAAATAAGCTATTCCAATTTCTTCAATTTCCAATTCGGTTGACCAAATCTGGTATGGATCCCACACCAATGTTGTGAAACACGGGTGCGGCTCCAAAACTGAAGAACCCTGAAACATTCCTATTGATCAACTATGTTGCTCTGGGAAGAATAGCTTACCTCCAGAAAAGATAGTGTATATAGGAGAAAAATGTTAGGTCAATTTTGTGTGTACATATATGTTATAATTGAATTTCAAAAAAAAAAACATTCTAGAGATGGAAGCCTTTCTGTTAACAAGCTATATATTAAAGAGGTAAATGAGTATCCAGGTGGTAAACCTGGCCCTTGGAAGCAGATTTGGAGGAACAAGGTGCCAACCAAGGTAAAGTGTTTTTCCTGGTTGGTTGTCAGAAGAGCATGCTCCACTCATGAGAAATTAAAAAGTAGGGGTTTTAAAGTTACCAATTTCAAAAAAAAAAAAAGTAGGGGTTTCTATATTGCTTCTTGGTGCTCTCTCTGTAATGAGACTGAGGAAACCAATAACCATTTGTTCCTCCATTGCAAAGTGACAACACAATTGTGGAACCTTTTTTTGGGACTAACACATACTGAATGGATTATGCCTGAGCATACAGCAGATCTACTTAGTTGCTGGATCAGCAGAGGGGGGAGAAAATCTAAGAAAAAGTGGTGGAGTATAATACCATCATGCATTTGGTGGTGTATTTGGAAAGAAAGAAATAGCAGATGCTATGATAACAAAGCTAATTCAATAGAGAAAGTCAAATGGAACTGCTTGACTACTTTTTATTTTTGGTGTAAAGAGGAAGGGATAGAAGATATTGCACAAATTTTGGATTTTATAGGCACTTTGTAATCTATTAGCCTTTTTGTTTTTTTCTCTTGGTGGAAACCATTTTTTGGAGGTCTCCAGCATATCCTTAATGCTGATGAATACAACATTACCTTTATCAAAAAAAAAAAAAACAATGTTAACTGTTTTGGTTTTCCATGCATCTTCTTCTCCATGCTTCTCTTTAATCAGCTTCTTCCAGAGTGATTAGTTTTCATTTGATGAAAAAGAAATAGTCTTCATTTGAATATCTCCATAGCCACTTCATGAGCAAACTTTGATTCTGCTTCCTTAGATTCTTTATACCAAGCCCCCCTTGCTGTTTGTTGAATGTCAGGGTTTTCCATTTGACAAGATGGACACCTCTTTTTTACTTGTTTCCTTGCCACTAAAATTTGCTTCTCAACATATCCATTCTCTTTTCAACTTAAGGGGGAATAGGGGAAAGAGACATCACATAGGTAGGTAGAACATCTCGGACATTATTTATGCAAATTAGCCTGCCACCTAAAGAAAGAATACTGGCTCTTCCATCTGGTAAGTTTCTTCTCACATTTATCTAAAATCCCATTCCAAATGTCATGGATTATCTATTTGCTCCAAGTACCATGCCAAGATAAGTTGTATGCAAAGATCCCACTTCTCCTCCTAATATTGAGGGTCATGAACCGTAAACATAGAACTCTTCCTCCAGTTAACATGTCATGTAATCCTGCAACCCCTTCAAAGATTGTCACAATAATTCTGAAGACCTTCATTTGTTCCACATCTACATCACATAGGATAATTGCATCATCAGCGTACAATAGATGTGTAATTTCCATGCAATCACCTTGCCTGCTGTTGACCTTGAACCCTTTGAGCCAACTATTCCTCTGAGCTGTAATTTACATGTTATTCAGGGTCTCCATGGTCAGAAGAAAGAGGAAAGGAGAGAGGATCTCCCTACAACTTATTGCTACTTGCATTATAGAACTGATCTCAGCTTTGAAATGTGTCCCATACTCTCGATTACTCATCTTTATATAAGCTTTGAATTTACTTTAAATTATGAGGGTGGATAGCTGTGGGATTGCAGTACTAGTTTCCTTGTTCTTTCATATTCATCTATGGGAACAGAAGTCATCTGCAGGTCTTTGTGAACATATTCATCATTTTTCTGTTTTCCTGAATTGTCAGACCACCCCATGTAGAGACAGAGACGAATCCAATAGACCGCACTGTAGCTCATCTGCTCTTCTACAATCCATCCGAGTTGCCGTCAAAACTTGCTGAATTTCCCAAGTCATCAATGTTTTCAATGCTCAATTGTGAAAGAGAAGCAATTGGTTCACCAAGCTTCCCAAGCAGATTTTCACAACAGAATTCTGAAACTAATTCAACCACAGCTCTCCAGGGACCAAAAGCTTCTACCTCATATAATGAAGTGGATATAATGAGAAGTAGCCCCTGCACTGAGACTTCTGAGAATGCATCAAACAATGAAGGAGCAGATGGTAGTGTTATTGGGGTTGAAGCCGCATCGTGAAACAATCCTATCGTCAGATATATGTAAGGGTAACTTCTTCTTCCATTTATCATATATGTTTATCACACTTAATTCATGACTAAACAAATTCACTGCTAATGAGGCTCCTCTCTTTCATTGTCAGTCAACTGGACATTGAGCAACCATGACTCCATGAGCTACAAGATTTGAATTTAGGAGTCTCTGTTGTACCCTGGAAGAAGAAACCTCTTTTATGCTGGTGTGGTATGTTTTTCTCTTACCTTCTGTAAGAAAATTAACTACAACAAACTTCTGTAGGTAAATGATGTCAGCACGTGTATGCTATTGCTATTGTTTTTTGTTGTACTGAAGGTTCTAAGATAATGAACATACATACTTCAACAATTCAACGAAAAGTTGCAATATTGTAATTTGACCATGCTCCATGTGTGCCCTATGTCTGTTCTTTGAGATTTTCAATTCAGAACTCCAACTTGTACTGTTCTATATGATAATAGATACACATTGGTAAGGTTGTTGGGGAAATGTGGATGAACTTGATGAATTTATGTCTTTTTGAAGGGTGTCCCATCACTCTTTGAGTTCGAGTACTTTAGGCCTCACTAACGTGCAGATGCAAAATTCACTTCAAAGGTGGAGCAGAACAATGTAAGTTTTCTGCAACATAACTCTTAACAGACAATAATTGATTATGTTGAAATTGTGCGCTATTTATAAAACTAGAGTCATTGAGTGTTGGGTTTGGATACAGACGTGCATAACATATCCATTTTTACCGTGGGCAACGTGGATGGTGGGACATCTCAGGATTAAGTTTGAGGTTAAATTTATATTATATTTTTGGGTTGTGACTCCTCTTCTAGTCACAACAAAAGGATCGTGGACCCTAATTATTCTATGGATCTGAATTAATTAGTCGAGTCTGTGGGTTTTGAATATAGAATAGTTAAACCAAAAGTAAAAGATCATTAATACAGTACAATGAATTTAAAGTGACAGTCCAATATAGTATAACAAGATCATATAGATTAAAATGGAGCGTTGGTGAACCCAAAATCATTACAATTAAAGTAAAGAAACATGCAAGCACTCTCAAACATCTCTCATTTAAGGATAAATTTCAATAAGATACCTTAAACCTAGAGCGGGAAATATTTTGTATTCAGTGAAACCAGCTTCATTGAAGAGCTTCTCCCACTCTTTCTCAGTTCTCTCTTTGGCAGCAACAAGAACCATCATCAACATATCCATATTATGTTGTGCTCGAACAAACTCATTGCTCTGGTTCGGATCCTCCAGGACCGTATCTATGATTATTACTTTCCCTCCTTTTTCCCGACTTGGAATTGACTCTTTGCATTTCTTCAGTATCTTCACACAATCTTCATCATTCCAGTCATGTAGAACGCACTGTTCAATATCAATGATGAATTAAGTTGAGGAGGAAAGGATTGAAAGAGAGAATTAAAATGTTTTTGTAGCTAAAATTGTACGTACCTTGAGTAAGATGGCATTAGCCTGAGGAATCGTATCAAACATATCTCCTCCAACGAAGTCCAAATTCCCACTTCCTTTTAGGTCACCTACAACCTGAGGGAGATCAAGTACTGTGCACTTTATGTTGGGAAAAGCTTTGGCTATGGCTATAGACACAGTACCAGTGCCACCACCAATGTCTACCAACGATGTTAACCCTTTAAACACATGTTTACACTCTGTAACAAGTACATTGGTATTCAATCTTGAGTCACTAGCCAATGCATCATTGAAAATATCACCTAGTACACTAGGTTCTTCCCCAATGTAATCCCATAAAGATTTCCCATGAGCGGTATGAAAAGGAGTGGGAGAATCATTTTGGAACCAATCACTTAACTCAGTCCATGCTTTTGAAAAGGCTTGACCATGATTGAGAAGCAAGAGTGACCTAACATTGAAAGGATCATCTTTTGCAAGAAGGCGACTAGCTGGGGTAAGAAAATAGTGATCTTCATGTTGATTTAGGAAACCAGATTGCACAAGAAAGCGCATTAAAATTGGTAAGAAGAAACCTTTGAAGAATTGACGACAGACAGTTCAGCAGAAATATCACAAAACACATGGGCTTATCATGTTTGTAGAGAACATCAGGAATTCCTAATTGAAACGCACATCTTATGGCCAAAGTACTTACAAAATTGAAAATATAATTCCAAATTTGAGCTTTGAGCATGTAGAAGCTCGGTTGAAGTACTTTCACTTGATGACATTTTTGAGGAACTTGTTTTGCTTAGAATTGTCAACTAATTAGCCACAAGGGCATGTATATATATTTATAGAAAGAACTATAAAATGAGATTATATAGTAGTAAATGGAAAGACTTATACAATGAAAAAGTTATAATAGCAAGTGGCAAAATTTGTTGGATAGTAGTTTTCTAAATATATTAAGAAAGTTTCTGAAAAGATTTCTGACAAACATATTATCACATTTCCAAAATCTGTGTTCTTTTATTGTGAATCTCGAGATGTTAGTGGGGAAGTTCCAATATCAACTACTCCCTCCGTCCACAATTGTTTGGCAGGTATACTAAAAATAGATGTCCAAGATTAATTGTCAATTTAAACAATCAAGAAATAATTAGTGACTTTTTTCCAATTCTGCCCTTAATGATTGTGTAGTTCAATTGAAAAGTTATGTGAACTTTTGGTATTCTTGATATAGTAGGGTTATATTAGTCAAATTACACCTTGTATTAAATTTTCCTTGAGGGATGTGTATGACCTTACCCTGACAAACAATTGTGGACAGAGGGAGTATCACGTGAAGGTTAAATGCACTAGTCGTGAGATGAGATATATGTCTTCGGGCATCAAGAGTAAGTTACATGGTTCTTTTAAAAAAATAATTATAATATATTAAAATATTGTAATAACATAGTTTTTTTGAAAATATTATACTCTCTTCGTATTAAAAAGGATGATTTCCTTTCTTCTTTAGTTTATTTCAAAAAGAATATTCTCTTTCTTATTTTGGCAACATTTTAATTTCAGCATTTCAGGTGACATGTTTGATGCCATGATAAAAAGATATTTTAATGCATTTGAATTAACTTTAATTTAGATCATTAGGTTGAAAAAAAAATTCCCCCTTAAATTTCACTCCAAGTCAAATTAGACATTCTTTTTTAATCGAAGGTTGTAATGATTTAAAAGAATTAAAACATGATCAAAGAAACTTATAAAAAATAAACTTCTAACATAACTTAACAAGTATAAATAAATAATATAAAAGCTATAATGAGATGCAAATCAATTTTAATATCTACACTTTCGGATAATAAAAGAATCAATTTTTTTAAAAAAAATATTATTATCATAGCAATTTATTTATCTAAAATTAATAAACTTCATTAGTATTATAATAAAGAAAATAACTTTATCATGAGTAAAATTAAATTACTTTCAAATATGAAATAATAAAATATGTTGATTTTGAGTCATATGACAAAAACATAAAAACGAATGATAAGTAAAGATGTAAAATTTGATTATATCTTCTTTTTAAAATAAAAATAAAAATAAAATAAGTCATGATATTCACCTTTATGATATTCTCAAATAGTAAATATGTAATACTACAACTTACTATTGATCTGAACTAGTTCTCAATCTTCTTATTTTTATAGATGATTTCTTCTTTTAATAAAGCATATCATTAATTTTAAAAATATGAGGATCAATAATATTAACTTATAAATTATAATTTATGTAAATTGGAGAATGTGTGACGCTGGGTCGGGATTTGGTGAACCAACGGGTCGCTCCTCTAGTTGAAGTATCGGGCTTTGCATCTGACATTCGTTGGGCTTCTCTCTTCGGGAGCCTGCGCCCCGGCCTTTTTGTGCAATAAACCCTTCCGGCCGAAGACTAGTGATAGGTGATCTTGCGAAGCTTTCGGAGATTTCTTAAACAAACTCGCATTTAACATATTCACGAATTACGATGTATGTTGAACACTAAAAACGTAACTCGTACGTCTTTACCGAACTAAACCATTTTACGGTGCCACGCCTCGAAGCAAATCGCAAATCGCCTTTTAAAACTTCAAATCTGTAGAACACGCAAGTGCTACGTAATTGTATATTAATTATATATAAATAGTCAATGTCATAATTTTTAATTTTATTAAATGAGTATCTCGTCATACTATTTGATGTAAAATATATACACAAATACGTGTCAATATTTAAATTCAGTCTTCAATCTAGACCACACAAAATTTCTTCTGTAAATAGAAAAAAGAAATATGTTAATTAAGGGGCACAGTCATATATCATATATCATATATAAAAGAAAACCTTGGATCTGCCTACGTGGCACCACCACAAATCATAATTTCATTTTAAATTTATTTATTGCCAAAACTAGCCTTTCCCTTTCATGAAAAAATGTGACTTTTATGAAGAGTTGCGACTTTAATGAAAAAATGTGATTTTTATGAAAACTTGCGACTTTAATGAAGAGTTGCAACTTTTATGAAAAGTTGTGACTTTTATGAAATTTATGCCCTTTCCGAAGGGTTGCAACTTTTCTAAATAATTGTAACATTTCCGATAAGGCACAATAAACATTTGTTCATGCTATCCTTTGTTGTCTATAAATATAGTAATTTCCTCTCATTTTAAAACAACGAAAATTCTAAACCTCTTCTTCTTCTTCACAATTAAATATTTGTGTACTTTGTTCATGTTGAGTGACTCACTGACACCATTGCTTATGTTACAAATCTTGGTATGTATTTTTACAGTCATTAATTTATGCTTATGTTATTAAGGATAAATAATAAGAAGTAATAAATTTCATTTTCCTTTACATTATTAATGTTTGTTACTACGTAATCTTGTATGTAAGATAATATAGTGTTTTAGTTTTAATGACTGATAGGTTTTAAGTATTATTTTATAAATTCTGTGATATTAAATTCTCACGCGAAGCGCGAATAATTTTACTAGTAAATAATAATTAGGATAAGATCCAATTTTAAATTATTATGATTCTAGTTGATCCCGTCAATGATTGATACTTGTAAGTTGAAAATTGCCTAGTCTGAAAACGATTAATACGTGAGATTAGAAATGAATTATAATTTATAAGCAACTCAATATTTTATATAGTTGAAGATGATAAATTAACTCATGATTATGGATATTATTTTCATGTCAATTTCACATTGTAATATAAATCTAGTATTATAAATTTGATCATATTGGATTGTTTTTCTTTATGTAAAGTTGATTATTTATGAATACGGAAAGTTCATGTGATTATAACGATTTTTTTTTAATTTTAATTTTTGTCTATAAAGACTTTACACATTATATTTAAGATTTGTAAAATTGTAAATGATCAGGTTCACCCATTCCCTCCTCTACTTTGTTTCTTCGATCCCTTTTTACTCTTTTTTCTATGTTTTACTCTAATATTGTATCAATTATTCTATAATATACTATGAGATAGATGGATTAATCTTTCTTTTCACTAGGATTAGTTGTAACTTTTGCATGAAATATTTCAATGTATGTATGGTTTAATCTACTTCCATTTTATGGGTATATATGTTATTATGTGCTTGTGTTTGCATCTCCAACCCTACACTCTATTTTACTCTCCAAATATAGAGTTTTCTATTTTTTCAGACAACCAACTCCAATCCAATTCTCTATTTTACTCTCTAAAAAAAATAAAATTCTTTTACCATGTCAGCCACACTCTCATTTAGTCGATCTTGATAGTCCGAATACGAGAAGTGTCTTAATCTAGACACTCTCCAAGTTGATAGGACCCTAACCCAAGAATTTGCTTTATATAGGGAGACATCTCTAATCTTTGAGAAAATCGGGGTCTTTTCCACATAAATAAATCTCTCTCCTCAATATTATATTATTATTTTTATTTCATTTTTGTTTTCGTATTTCATACTATAAATCTTTTCTTTCTTTTTTACCGAATAATTATCCTATATAATTTCATGTAATATAAAATTTTAATTTTTTGAATTTTTTAATTTAATATTAAACTATATTTTATTCTAAATTTCTAAAGAACAACTACGAATAATTGAAAAAAGAAATCAACTAGCACAACCACAATCACCACCACAACTTCCCTAAATCATACACTAATTCCTTTTTTGAATATCGTTAAATCTAGAAATGACCTACCGGATTACTAAATTAATGTTGTGATTTTTAAAATTATTATGTTATGCATTGTATTGTTATCTTGTATTTAAATTAGGGAAAAAGGACAAATATACCCCCGAACTTTCGAAAATGGTATGTCAATACCCTTCGTCATATTTTTCGGACATCAGAGCCCTTGCCGTCCAATAATCGGTGCACATTTACCCCTCCCACTAACAGAACAATCATTCTGTACACGTGGCTTAATCCTACATCACAACCCGGATTGACCAATTTTTTAACCCAAATTTCAAAACCCGTCCATAACCCATTTAACCGATCCAATTTACCCACAAATAAACTCTCTAAAATCCTAAAGAAAAAGCGCCTAAAATTTTGGCTTAATTCATCATTTCTTCATCCAAATCTATAACTATTCAAAGAAAATGATAGAGCACAAGTCATACTTCTAACACAAACAAACCCTAACAATGGAGTCTATAGAGAACGAGTAAAATCTGCAAACAGAAGGGGAAGGGGAAGAAGAAAAATGAAAAACCCATGAAGAAAAATGGTGGATTTGATATCATCACTAGAGAAATGTAAAAGTAATTTAAAGATTCAAACACCCAATTCAGATTAATTTATTCATTTCTTCGCTTTCTTTGCTGGAGACTTAATAGTTTTTGGCTTCTTCCCAACTTTCTTCACCAGAGTTTTCTTCACTTTAGCAACTGTAGATTTCTTCACCGCTTTGCTTTAGCCGGAGTAGTCACCGTCTTCTTCGCTTTCTTTGCTGGTGTTGCTGCTGCTGCGGATTTGGCCTTTTTCACTACAACCTTCTTCTTCGGGATTGTTGCTTTCGGCTATGCGGCAACAACCTTCTTCCCAACCGGTGCCGGTGCCTTCTTTGGCTTCACGATGGTGGCGGGTTTCACAAAAAGATCTTTTTAGATTTTTAGATAGGTTAGTATTAGTGTGAGTAATGGGTGTATCGGGTGGGTTAAACAGGTTGTTGGGTGGATATTTGAATTTTGGGTTAATTAATCTATCAAGTCGGGTTGAGCCATAGGATTGCACCACGTGTCTCTAATTATTCTTCCGTTAGTGGGAGGGGTAAATGTGCACCGATTATTGGACGACAAGGGCTCTGATGTCCGAAAAGTATGACGAAGGGTATTGACATACCATTTTCGAAAGTTCGGGGGTATATTTTTCCTTTTTCCCTTTAAATTATTATGTTATGTATTATATTTTTAAATTAAAATTTTTATCTCATCATTTAAATTTTGTGCATTCTTCATAGTGAAAATTAATAATAACATCAAATTGTATCACAAAGTGACGAAAATTTAAAAAAATATTTCAAATATTATTAATTCGAGATGAAAGTAGTATATATAAAATAAAATATTTTTAAAAATGTTATATTACATTTAAAAAGAATTGTAAATATTAGAGATTTAATTAATAGGCTTATATGAAAAATAATATGTTAATTACAAAATAGTAAATATAATATTCAAAAAGTGAAATAGAGTATGAATAGTAGTTCTCCAAATTTGGAGAACTACTATTCAACTCTCTATAATTGAAGAGTAGAGGGTAAAATAGAGAGTGGTTGGAAAGGACATTCTCTATTTTACTCTCCAAATATAGAGAATGGAGAGTAAAATAGAGTAGGGTTGGAGATGGTCTTAGTTTTAGGGCCCAGTCCTAACGAAAGTCTTAACATTGAAAGTCCAATGTGATTTGGCGGAATTCTTTTTGGTAAAACTTATCCACACGATATTTATATCAAATCATAAATTCCCCTGCTTAGCTAAATTCTCAAAAGTATTAAACAAGATCTAAAACAAAAGTAGCATTTTTTTTTCAATTTGCAATGTCAGCATTACTAATACGCTCTACTTCACACTATTCTTATACACCCTAGAAAATGACCCGTAAGTCTACTAAGCATAGTCATTGGCTCTCCACATTTTCATATAGATAACAGTTGGGCTTTAATTATCGAGGACATTTGCAGCGACTTGAACAATATGAATGTCAAACTTTTTATCATCAAAGTAACAAACTATTCTCCCTGCAGAAAATTTACTATTTTTGACCACTTTTTCTACTTTGTGTAGCTTTATCACTAGTAATACACTTCACATGTCTATACACAACAGGCCTTATTGCAAAAACTCTAAATCAAGAAATTTGGTTCAGAGCTCTGTTATACAGTTGGGGTTAGCTTACTGAAATTTGGGTAACACAATGTGGCTTTTAGCATCACGGGGCGAAAAGCCAATGTCCTCCACATTTTATCTGGCATCCTCGTCATCGTCTGAATTATGGTTCTCATCATAGTAATCATCATCGTCATCATCATTGAAACTGTTCATGGCGCGTGTCTGTAAATTTTGAAATTGGTTGATTGCATCTCTTGCTTCAGATATTAAAGCATTTTTCGCAGCTTTAATCACATCCGGCTTTATGACATTCTCATTCTTGTTTTGGTTGCCCTTTGCTGTCTTTGAAGTGGCTGCCTTTCTCTTTGCTTCCCTGCAATGTAGCTGATCAACATACCTCTCATGTAGGGCCTTATTCTTAATTGGCTTTAGAACTGGTGGGCTGGTAAGAGTTGCTCCAGATGAATCACTTAATCGGGAACGGTGTTTTTTCTGGGTTAAAGACGATCTCTCCAGGCACTTTCTAAGCAAACTTTCTTTGTTGCGCTCTGGGGTGACAAAAATTGTGTCCTGGCAAAATGCCCCATCAGTTGGATTTGTTGATGATTCAAGAGCATTGAAGAAGTCTGCTCCCTTATCTCGATCTGCATCTGTTTGCTTTTCCAGTAGTTGTCTCACAGCCTTGCGTGAGAGATGGTTCTTCGGCTTGCTATGTCTCCGCTTGTTTGTGTTTTTCTCAGTGGACTGAAGCAATTTAGTTGCACACGGAGAAAGCGATAATGTATTCATCTTTTTAACCCTTGAACGTGGTTGAGGCTGAGGTGGGGTTATAAAATCCGAATTTATCTTGTCAAAACAATCCTTTGCTGATTTCCCAGGTACCTGCAATACAAGTCCAAAGTTTACTCAGATGATCATGTATATCACAAGCAGAGGTTCAAAATTATTACTATAAACTAAATTTATCATGTCAACATTGACAAGGACAACTACGAAGATCCCGAAGTGATAACTACCATAACTTTCTTCGATTTATATATTTGATTTGCAGATATCAGAAAATCATAGCTTACAAACACCACTTGCTAACATATTGATATTAACAAAGGACCTAGAATCTAGATTCATTTCTAGGTGGAGAACAATTCAAATAATTCCTAATTGGAAGCTGACGAGAAGTATATACTCCCTCTATTTCACAAAGAATGACCTCCTTTCCTTTTTAGTCAGTTTAAAAAAGAATGACCTCTTTCCTTTTTTGGTAACATTTTACTTTTAGCTTTCCACGTGGCATGTCTAAGACCACAAGATTAAGGGCAATTTTGTACATTTGACATAACTTTAATTTAGGACCACAAGATTCAAAAGTCTTCTTTAATTTCTTAAACTCCGTGTCAAGTTAAACCAGACCATTCTTTTTGAAACGAAGGGAGTACTAAGTTATGTTAGATCTCAAGGTTTTTTGCTTAGCAGCTTGTGTCCTAATGAGCTGTAGCCTGTAGGTATGCAAAAATATTTGGATCAAAAATAAAAAACACCACCATAAGCAATTTTAGATAATCCACTACCATGTAATTCTTATTCCTCTATGTATATTAATACGACGCGACAGTTCAGCATTTGGAACCTCTTTCCATCTTCCAGTCACAGCTGGTAAAGCTCTGGCCTCAGGATCAACCACCCAAAACCCAGGAATAAGCGAATGATCAAATGCTCCTGCCAAACTTTCTACAAGTCTGACAGCCTCACTTTTGGCCTACATCGTCCTTTCCATTAGTAAAATATAAAAAGAGACATCATCAGAAAGCAGAGACAAAACAGGTCAAGGAAGATGGTATTAACCTATCAACGCTATGCTGAGCCTCAGGGACAAACTGAAGTCCTACATCCTAACTTATAAGCGTGAAATACTGTGGTAATTTATTTTTTCATCACCTGAAGTATTGTAATTCATCCTGTGGCTTTGGAAACATCACCAAGCCTATACCGAACAAGCCCTTCAACCTCTTCCTAAAGCACAGGTTCTATGCAGAATCAACTTGCTACCTTGCTTTTATTTTCGGCACGACCTCATTTTATTTTATTTCATTTTGATCAATAGACGCGCCGTCATACAAGTGTCAAGCAATAGATAAACCAGTATGGCATTTGGCTGCCTGAAGTATCAAGTACTGCTCCTCAGCACCATTGTCATGCTGCTCACAGATTTTAAATGTTCTTGTTAAAAGTCACCTTCACCAGATGAAGTAAGTCCACTAGTCAGTCTTCCCATGCAATCTGTAGCAATTCTCAATTAATTCTGACCTAAGTTCCTTGGACTCGGGTGAGGCTGAGGGTGTCTGATAAGGGTGTGGATCTACATGTCGGATCCTTCATGATCTAAATTTTAAGATTAGGGGGTATGAATCTAGGTACGGATATGGGTGCGAGGATTCGGTTTAAAATAATTCAAACATCAAAAAATAGAGTTATAAAAGATATGCCTAAATTATGATGGACTATTCGGAAGGAAAGGAATGCACAAATTTTGGGTGCAAGCTAGAATCTGTAATTATTATAGAGTACAAATGCATCTTGCATCTCTTTACTGTTTGCTATTAAGTTGTATCCAAAATCATTGTATTTGTCTCAAATTTCTCTTTTGATTTTGGTAAGTACCCAAAATTGTGACCATATCTGGTATGGATCCCACACACACGTCGTGTCGACACGGGTGCAGCCGCCAAAGTGCAGAGTTCGCCAACTTATATTCTAACAACTGAGGCTTCAACGGCTTTGATGTTATTCTTTAGAGATCAATCTTGTTGTCCTTCAATCTCTGTGAACCACAAGTTATATCTAACTACTGGAGGAGTTATTTTGGCAACATCATAAATTTCCGAAGTATAAGAGATCAACCCTTCCTTTTTCCCCAATAATGCTTGTTGTCTCTTTTGGTTTCTCACTCCTGCAAGAATTTATCTTGCTATTTCGATATTTCATGGCATAAGAAGGGAAAATAAAATCATCACGCAAATAATTATAGTATCATTTTTCTTACTCCATTTGTCTGAATAAAGATTATCTTAATTCCATTCATGCCACTCCAAAATGCCGTCTACTTCAATAAGAAACTTCTCCTTTCAGTATTAATGGAATTTCAGTTTTCGAATACCGTATTACAAGTATATAGGACTCATTTTTACTCGCACAAAATCTCAAATTAGAAGAACAGTGTTTCTTCCACTTTTCTACCCTAGGTGTCTATAAAAATGAAACAAAAGAATACCTGAAACAACTAAAAACCTCTCAATCCTAATAAACAAATTTTGTAAGTTCTAATCTCCATCTGTCTCATTCTCTCCCTCTTCCAGCGACAAATAAATTCAATTTCCTCTTTAGCATTTCCATTAAGAATTGTTGAAGAATGAAAAAATCCCACATCGGTGGTTAATGAGATGAGTAGTCTCTTTATAAGGCTTGCACAATCCTCCTCACATCGGTGGTTAATGAAATAAGTGGTTTCTTTGTAAGGCTTGCCCAATCCTTCTCCCTTTGAACTAGCTATTGGGGTAGGTGAGATGGATCCTGCTCTTATACCATATAAAATTAGGTCCTGAGCCTAACTCACACCCCAATAGTTAGCTCAAAGGGAGGAGGATAGAGCAAGCCTTAGAAAGAAACCACACATCTCATTAACCACGATGTGGGATTTTTTCTTTCTTCAACAAGAACCAACCAAACAGCAGAGGGTTGAAGATTATGGAGCAATTTGGAAGGTGACAGAAGTTCATACTGGACAAGATGACATTGACTGTCCAAGCAAAATGAAGCATACATGGAAGCAAGCAGGCAAAATAAGTAGAGATGGTAGGGGAAGGAAGCCACTAAAGGGAGCTGGAGAATTAGGTCTTATTAACAAATGAAAAGGACACGGAGGATAATAGAGAAGGGAATGAGACGCGAGAAAATATAGTTGTAGTTGATCTAAGATTGATATTGTGTATCTTTTACAGAGAATATCTTCTTCTTTTGGGTGATTTTAGTAATGTTAACTATGGAAAGAGATTGTCTCTACCCGTCTACTGTTTCTCTTCCGTAAAGAAATAAAATTCCCAGTTCACATTTGTAAAGAGCCAAGAGTTAGACAATTTGTCTGGTCCCAAAGTTATACAGCAAATCTTTTGCAGCAAGAAGGCAATCAGGTTCATTTTGCTTGCCAAGAGGACAGGAGGGAGGGGAAGCCGAACCCTTGAAAGAGGAGGAGGAAAAAGTAACAGAAGCCATTTGAAATTGGTTAAATGTTGAGTGATCCTGCATCTTAAGACAATACAAGACTATCTGAAACTCTCGTGTCATTCTAAACTTCTCCTGAACTAAATCCAACTTAACTATGAGAGCTCACAATTCAGACTAAAATTGATTAGACCATCCCCAACCTATCAGCTTCTACACTTGCAAAATTACTTTCCTTCTTACATTGATACTGCTGATGCATAACATCTCCAACAATCTAAGAGACAAAGATCACGGTAGGCTCGAATATAAGAACCAAAAGCATCCAGCCAAGCAATTTGTATCATACCTGAAATCCTAGATTATACCTGGTTTTTGACACTTAGGGCTCAGTTGAATGGGAACAAGCTATCCCGGAGTTAGTTATTCCGCCATTTTATCCAAATCAAACACGTGATAAACTCATCCTAAAATGAATCCCGGAACTAGTTATTCACTCCTACCAAAAAAGGCCTAATAGACATAAATGTAAAGACAAATTTCCCAATATATCAAGTATATAAATGCTCAATGCTCAGCTTGATTAGTTTGCCATGATAATAGAATTATAGAAAGGCAAAATAAAACACAACCCAATTTTAAAATCACAGGAAATAACTAGTAGCAAAAATTACCATCTTAGCAACTTTCTTCCAGAAGTTAGGTGTTGCCTTCGCCGCAAAATAAGCACTTTGCAACGCCAGCTCTTGTTCATTGGTCCACCCATTAACAACAACATTATTCTCCTCCATTCCTTGGGTTCTCTTCCTCTTCAAGCCTGCCTGTTTCTTTCCCACGCCGCCATTGTCGTCATCCTCCCCACATCCAACTACTTCAGATGACGGGACAGGTCTCTCAATCCTACCACCTAATGTACATCCAGAAACACGAGCTTTTCCACTTCTAGTAACAACCCCATTTCTTTTCTCAACTGAATCGTCAATGGCAACACAAACTCGAGCAGAACCTCGAGTTACCCTTCTCTCTGAATTCTTAACCTCACCATTGTTCCGCGGAGTTCCAATACTCAATCTTGAAGATCTTCGCAACCTGGTAGTCGATTTTGTGGGGCTTTTTGAAACTTCAATCTGTTTCTTGAGGACTTCGGTAGCAGCAGCAGCGGCATTAAGCCGCGGAGATCTTCTGAGAGTAGGTGTTGGTTTTTCTTGATCTTTCGAGCTTCTTTGAGGCATTTTCACAAACAGATGGTACTAGGTTTTTTGTGATTGCGGCACATTGGTTTGAGTTGAGAGGGAAAACTTGAGGATGTGATCTTTCGAAATGTTGAGAAAGGGGAGGGACATAAAGTAAATATTCCTAAAATTACTTTATACAATGACATTTTAAAATTATTACTACATATATCTTGTTTGAATTTAAAGCAAAATACAATTTTGTTAGTTGAATATCGAACATCATAACAACGAATAGAAATAAAATAGTCATATTTCCTATATAAATTATTTGATCATATTAGTATTTTAAAGGAGGACATGTAGATGTTCGAAGAGGACGTGACCGTTTAGTTCTTTGTAACGTAATGGATGATACGTACTTAGAAATAAGCAAATAATAGATAAGTTTTTCCATGTCTCAACTCTTCCTCGGTTCATTCGGGAATCATAATAGTCTTTTCTGTACATCTGTATTTCACAATTTTAATTTTAAGTACATATGTGTAATTATATTTTATATTTTATGTTTTTGTAGCTCTCTGGAAGGTACTAATTTCTTCTTCTCTATTATTTCTGATTTGAATGCTGAGATTTTCTTATTTTAAGGGGGAAATTCCTTATTTTCTGTTGATTTGATTTGAGTCCATACTTTTTTAAAAGTATAAATTTGATTTTAGGAATACGATTGTAGAAAAAAATTGCAGAGAAGAAAATTATAGGAGGAGATCTAGACAAAATCCTTTTTTTTTTTTTGCAAGAGAGGGTGATAAAGGGGGAGAGAGGGGGCGGAGGAGATCTAGAAAGAAAAATATTGTGAGAGGTGGAGAAAGGCGGGCTAGCGATTTACCGTAAAAAATAGAAAGTGTCATTGTGTTTTATAATTTGTTGAAAGTATTGTAGGATTGTAAAGATACAATAGTTATGTTTGCTGAAAACATGTCAATTTTTTTTTAAAAAAAGTTGATCAACTTTTTAAATATTTTATTAATTTTTATCTTAAAATAACAAAAATGTAAGATTAATTATCCCATTTAAAAAGTGAGATAGTTGATCTCATGGGATAATCCATCATTGATTTTCAACCTTGAATTGGGGTTCACCAATTTTATACACCAAAAAATTTAAGTTAGCTAATTTTGAATTTCTTTTTTGATAAGAAACAATTTGGTTTGATTATATCAATTTAAAAATTATTTGTGAACGTCATTTGAGGTTTGATCAATCATTTAAAAAATTGATCTACTTTGAGGTTTGATCAATTTTAAAAAAAAATATTTGTCATGTGACAAAATTTTTGTAAATAAAAGAGAGAGTGTATTACACACACCACTGAGGTGTGTTTCTCAAACTAATAAGTGATAGTTTAGGTGTGAAACTCACACTCTCAATAGTTTAGGTATGAAACTCAAAAAAATGGGATAATTTAGGTGTGTTTTTGACCTTTATCTCTTAATTAAAAATCAGGAATTTCTAATGTGACAAACTTGAAAATTTTGAAAGATTGAAGCTATATATATAAAGTGCTTTCAATAACTACTTAGAGAGGTGTTACTCAATTTCAGAAAGAAAAATAAAACAAGATAGATATAAGATTCAAATTTCTAACCTCACTTGAAGAGGTGCACCGATCATCATTGCATAATATGATACTCTGAGTGTGGGTTCACGCATGTATACGTAAATATTTATAACACTACTATATTTGATTTTGAGAGGAGAGCATTGATTGATGTGAACCCAGTGACCCCTCCTGCATATGCCTCTATTGACAACATTTCTTCGAATTTAAAGACTTCAGGTGCACCAATATTACCTTAGATAAATCAATAATAAAAAACAATGATATAGCGCTCTAGTTGGATTCCAACCCAGGTTTCGCAGGTGGTTCATCTGACTTGTACCAACAACACAATGACACTCTTATACTCTTCATGGGTGCACATTTAACTATATCTATAACGACCCGAGCCTATACCCTGGAAGTTACACGACGTACTTGACCCTGAAGGGGTCTCGTACAAGCCTCTTAGCATTAATAACATTCGATACATAGAAATAATGTGGAATTTAAAACTTTCTTTAAAATCATACAATCAAAATTACTCATTTAAAACATTCAAGAATATCGGAAGTCTATTGTCTCACATAGCCATAGAAACTTCATTTATTAGTTATTCATGAGTGTGTGTAAGTGAGAATCACCTTTCACATATAGCCTCATCATTCATAGGTGTTAATTGAGAAATAACATTCAATCATAACACAATTACATTCTAAACATGATCATAACACTTTCATTGAAATCACACACATATAAACTTCACACCATAATCATGCATAATCCTTCATGAAATTGCCCCCTTAGGGCTATGAACCAACATCAACCCATAAATCTAAGATACTACAATAGATAAGGAAATTGACGTGATTCAATAACTAATCCAATATAAGCATCACCAATTCAACATACTTACATAATCAACCAATTCCCAATCTCAATTCACCACTTAAGAATTTGGGGAAAAACATGGGTTCTAGGATGAAATCATCTTAATTCATCTTTAAAACCACAATTCATTCATAATTCAATGCAATAAAGCCTTTGAAAATCATTTGGAATCGAACCCATGCCACGATTGAAAACTAGGGTTTTTGGGGAAACATTGAGAATTTGAAATCAACTTTGAAATTGGCGCCTTGAAGAAACTAAGTCAAGGATGAAGACTATCATACCTTTAGTAAGAATCCCCAAGAAATTTGAGAAAGAAACACCTTGAATTCACAAACCTAGCTCTCACTTCTTCTTTTTTAGGAACTTTTAGAGAGAGAAATATTGAGAAGGAAGAACTCTTTGATTTGATTTGGGTTTTGGAGAAATAAGGAGTAAATGAAGTGTTTAGGGACTTAAAACTATATATACTAGTGATATAAAACAATTTAAAACAACCCCACTCATTAATTAATAAGAAATTACTTAAATTGCCTCAACTAAGGCAACCCTGTCAGGGACCACGCCCACTTTGACTGGTCGTGAGGGGCACCACGACTCGTGGTGGTCCTCGTGGTCCCTTGACCAGTGTGCCTCTCCACCTTGCCAACCCCTCAAGGGCCTAAGGGAAGACCACGAGACCTCTCATGATATGTGGTCAAGACCACGAGTCGTGGTGATGGTCGTGGTGATGGAGGCAGTAGCTTGGCCAAGTTGCCTTGCTTCCCATGCAACCAAGTGATCTTCACGACTACTTAAACGGACCGTCTAGGGCACCCCGACTCGTGGTGGTGCCCGTGGTCTTTGAGGCAGTAGCCTCCACAACTTAACTCAACTCCCACAAGGCCAAGGGGTCTTCACGGACCGTGGTCAAGACCACTGGTCGTGAACGTGGTCGTGAACCCTAGCAGTGCTTGGTCAAGGGTTAGGCAGCCTTGGCTTTTGTCTAGGGTTTGCTCCCCCTTGCCTTGGCACATGCCCTTGCAACCCCTTACCAAACCTAAAAAGGGTCCTTCAACTACAGAGTCTAACATGTACTTTGACGTTGACCCTCACGATTAGGCTCTAGTTTAACCTATCATTTTCCGAGTCGTTACAATATCCTAATTTTTTCCAGTTTCTCTAGATAGATATACATATATACACATGATTTTTTCCGAAGTTAACGAGTGAACCTGCATTCCAACCTATAGGGGTCGGTCCGCCTCTGATTATAATCCTTTTGTAATTTTCTAGCCTTCAATTGTTGTATTCTTGGTCCATTATCCACCAAAAATGATATGCCCCACCCCAAAGTTGATAACAGTGATGGTCATTTGACTTAATTTATTTTCCTATCATAAAATTAGGAGAAAGAGAGAGCATTGTTGTCAATAAATTCCATAATTAATAAGCATAAGGCTATTACTCCTTCGTTCCTTTTTAGTTGTCATATTGCGTTTTTTGAAAGCCAATTTGTCTAGTTTTTAAAGTTAAATTAGATTACATTAATTCGATACTTTCAACCAAAAATTATATATTCAAAAACTAAATGGAAAGTACTATAAATTGTAATTTTTTGCATATCAATATGATGAAAAAATACATTGTAAAATATTAGTCAAAATTCTTATTGTTTGACTCTAGAAAAGAAAACCATGAAATCTAAAAAGGAACGGAGGAGTAACTACTAACTTATTGAGTTGGCAATTTACATTTTTGTGCTCTCTCCAATCTGGAAAAACAAAATAATTAAGAGAGGTCTAAATGTCTTTAATCATTCTTGCAACATTAAATTGTGTATTAATACCACAACGGTTGTCACGATCCAAAAATGGACATGATAACACTCGTCTATCCCGTCAAGACAAGTCAGCCTCAAATCCAAAATAAAAAAGAGATGCGGAAAGTAAAACAAGAATAACATAAGAGTGGAAAACTTAGTCATTCTATAATAACCCCAAAACTTGATTGTCACGTGTACAGGTCACTAATGTATAAAGTGCGGATTTGAACGATAAGTACAAGTCTCAAATTTTTATTTTTCAAATATAACAAAGCATAAACATAAAGGAAGAAGAGGGTCCGGTGGGATGACAAACAACTACCTCTCAAGTCCTTTGACAAGCCTCAGAAATAGACGAAGAAGAGAAAGATCACACGGATCGAGATCAAAATCTACACAAATGTACAAGCAAGGAGTGAGTACCAAACAATACGGTACAACAAGCAACCTACTAAACAAAGCAAAACTAGATAGAAATACGAGTACTCCTTTCATCCTAACCAAACCTCCTCAAACTACAACCTGCATAGAAATCAGCCAAACCTAACAGTTCACATTTCACAATTTCTCATGATTATAGTCCAATAGTCACAGTTCAACAATCATCAAGTTTCAAGTATGACAATCACACGTATCAAGTAGATCAATCATAAGTATCAAGTTCATCAAGGCATAGTAATCAAAACACCAAACACAAATTCTAAGCTTTATCTTGCACAATATCAATCGGAACTCATGGAAACTGCCCATAGCTCATGGACTCTCCCTTAATGACCTCTATATCAATAGCACTCACCAAAAATGACCTTGGCATCAATAACACTTGTCGGAAATGACCTCAACATCAACACACTTGCCGAAAATGACCTCATTATCAATATACTTGTCGGAAATGACCTCTGCATCAATAACCATCACAAGTCTCATCACAGTGCACATAAATCAATGCAATAAGAAATTTCACAGCATAAGGAAGAGACAATGATTCAAGCAATTCAAGTCCACAATATGCCATCAAAAGATTTCATCAATCAACACATTAAGGTCCACAACAAGGCAATTCACACAATTTTATGATCAACATGTTATTTTTTTATTAATCATTTTTTTATCCATCAATAACAATCAAGTGGAATCATTGAACTCATCACCTCATTCTCATTACTCCCCAACACACACAATGAAATAAAATACACGATTTTATTAGTTATACAAGGTTTAGAAATCACTTGACTTAATTCAATCAATAGTCAATCTAAGACTTGAGCCTTCCCTTTCCGAACAATGTCCAAAACCACACAATCTAATTCAATCAAGTAACCACAATAAGATTCCGAAAATAAAAACACCCAAAAATCAAACACTTTGAAAATTGGATCAAAACAACTCAAAAACCTCATTTAAAAAATGAGGTTTGAATCTGAAAACTTTTACTTGAAAATGTTAGCTTCTTGAAGAAACCCCAAATTATCATTCCAAAAATCTTGATTTGAACACTTAAATTCATAAATAATAATGGGTAAATGAAGATTTAAGATTAGGAATCGTTACCTATATATTTCTTCTCAAAAATTTTGTTCAAATCGCCACCCCAAATCTCTCAAAACTAAAAAAATAATAGAGAAATGGGATTGAAACCCCGATTTTGGAAGACATTTTGTCCAGGGATCTTCCGCGAACACGAACCCATATTCGTAAATGCAGACGAACAACATATTAAAGGGCTTTGCGAACGCGGTGACCTATAGGTCAACCCTCCGTGAACGCAGGGGCTGTCACGTGAATGAGGAGACCGTGGGTCAAGGCCCTTCACGAACACGGGGGACACCAGAACAACAACCGAAAATCAACAATCTCTAAGTCTCCTACTAGATCCTCAGGATTCGTTCCGAATCCCGTGCACACAAATCAATAAGCAAATTGACTATACTAGACGTTTCAGACTAAATGGAACCATCAAAACATGAATACGAGGTCTCCTTGACCCGAGTCCCGTGTAAATCACAAGAAACTAATCATAACGCCTAAAAATGCTAAATCAAGCTCGGGACTTCTAAAAATTCAACCAAGATCTCACATATGCCTAAAATCATCCCCCAAATCCATCGAATATGTCGAAAATTCAATATGAGCATCCGAATCCCGAATGTTGACTAAAGTCAACACAAAGGCTAAAATTCCATAATTTTTCAACTTAGGACCCCTCAAATCCTCAAAAAGACTCTGAATCAGAAATCGACAATTCTCTTAGACCAATTTTCACATTTCATAACTGATGAAATAGATGAAATTTCATTCCGACACTTGAAACTCCAAAAAACACCAAAAACTATTTTTTAACAACTTTAGCCTTTCAAATTGAAAAACTTGCACAACTTTTTACTCAAAACTCGAAACCAATTTCAAAAGTTTTTCAGCAATGACGTGGACCGATATCGAGAGGGATAAAGCGATAATTTTATAAAAATTTCCAAAAATAATGGACCGGCTCATTACAATGGCCTCTTAAATGAAGTCAATTTTTTTAAAAAAATATATATTTTTGAATAATATTTCAAATTTTTGAATTCCATTTTCTACGTCACCGCTTCCCCTCAACCCCCACTCCACCACCCCGTCAACTTTTTTAAAAAAAAAAATTGTTTTTGAAAAATATTTCAAGGTCAAAAGTCTGGGTCAGATCTCATGGTCGAATTTTGGAACGTTCGTCAGGGTCGTGTCCTAGTTCGAGTATCAAATTGGGTCCTAGAATAATTATTGGGGTTGATTTTCTGGTCAAAAATTATTTTTCTAAAGAGTATTTTCTAGTCTCAAGTGAAAATAAAAGATATTTTCTGGTTAAAAAATATTTTCCAGAAAATACTTTGTACTCATCAATCAAACATGAGAAAACAAGTTAGAACTCCACTTGTTTTCCAAGAAAACATATTCCTTCATACCAAACACACCTCAAAAGTAAAATTGCGCATTTTTTTTTATTTGTGATAAATTTAATTAAAAATTAATAGTTAGTGATTGTTTAGTCATATTATTCACTAGTCAACTCATTGGCGCTTCGCGCGATTATAAAAAATGATAAGATGTCAGTATAGATTTATCCAGACATATAGTTGATTTCATAGAGAAATATTTGGTTAGCAGTTAGATGACTCCCAACAAAGTCATAAGTTACTCTTTTGAACCAAATATATATATATATATATAAAGAGAAATCGTAAAGAGAACTACAAAAAAAATAGAATGCAACATTTATTTTTACCCTGCTTACAATCCTAATCATTAAAAATTAAAAAGAAAAAAAATGAAATCTATACACAATCTTCCGAACTCTTGTCGACATCCATTTTCACAAGCCGATCACCATTCAATAGCTTTCATTTTATTCTTTGAGTCAAATTAATGAATGAATAATTTAAGTATCGGAAACATAACAATTTAAAAGGCTAATGTGATCATTTGTCCAAAGTCTTACAATGCTTTTATTTATAGGACTATAATATGAATAACAAATAATGTCAAGAATATGACTATTAATTATTTAGAGATAATGACAATAAAATTATGGGAGTAATGAAAATAATGACCATTAAGTTTTGTATTAAATAATATAAATGAATAGTTAATTGACATATTTATTATTCTACAATAAAAAATAGAGAAATTGTAAAAGAAAATAAACAGAATTCTTAGTAAAAGATTATAATAAAGATGAAAACACAAGAGACTCATGACATTAGTGTGTATATTTTAGTGTTATTTAAAACTTGTAATGAAGTATTTACATCGAAAATTGGGGGAAAATATTATATTTAGACATTTTTGAGGAACTAAATGGATAAAAAGAAAAAAAAGACGAGACAATTATGTCCAACAAAGTCATAAGTTACTACATTTTGAACCAAATGAAATTATAAATTTACCACAATCAAAACTTTATATAAAATACAAAATAAAGAGAAATCATAAGAGAACTAAAATAAATAAATAAATAATACATCATTCCTACGATCTTAATTATTAAATCAATGTACAATCTTCTGAGCTCTTGTCGATATCCACTTCCAGAAGCCACAATCACTGTTCAATAGTCTTTATCTAATTCTTCAAGAACCAAAGCATCAACATAATAAACACTAAAAACATGACAACATAAAATGCTAATGTGCTCATTTCAACAAAGTCTTACAATATCGCTATTTATAGGATTACACTATAGAATGCTAAATTATATCATGAATATGACTATTAATTATATTAGAGATTATAATAATAAAAAGTTATGAGAGTAATGAAAATAAAGACCATTAAGTTTTACATTAAAAAAATAAAATTAAAACGACTTTTTAGCAATTTTACATTGAGCGTTTGATATAAAATTTGCATTAATACTTAAAACTCTTGTCAATTTCTTACAATAAAATTCAAGTAGTAAAAAATACGACTTACATGCAAATAAAAAAGAAAAATAATTATACCTCTCCGTCAATAATCTTATGGGGTCTTGCTTAAATTTTCTCACTAAATTGCCAAATTGAAATTCGATCAGTTTATATAATATCATGGAGAAGATCAATTTTCCCATTAAAAAAATAGACGCCTACAATAATATAATTAAATTTCATATGAGTAAAAAAGTTGAAAGCAATATATAAGCTATACAATGCTATTTTATTAAGTTACAAAAAAATTTGTGATTCTTGGTCAAAAAGATGAGCAAGTTTCACCTAGTTAATCCCTAGCTCAACTATACATATAAATATGATTATTTCATTTGAAACAAAATTTTCTAATGCCTCTATTTATAGGACATAAAATGGAATACCAAAAGATATCATGAAGCTGATTGTATTAATATGAATTAGGAGTTATGATTATAAAAGTCATGGGAGTAATGGAAATAAGAAATTAAAATTTTAGATCAAATAATATGAATAAGTGGAGTAGTAATTGACACATTCATATTTGTACAATAATATTATAAATGAATAGAAAAAATTGTCAAAAAATATAAGAAAAAAGATAAATAGAATCTTTGGTCAAAGAAATGTGTCACATCACTTTTTTTTAATCTAACTGTATATTATGACTTTAATATTTATTTCTTTTGGTAGAAAAAATAATAAACAAATTGAAGAAAAAAGTAATAAAATGGAAGAAGCTATTATGTACGGACTACGATTGAAAAGGACAATTTGAAGAATATGTAACATGGTGAAATGGGCAACGTTTTATTTTGGGTAGAATTAGATATATTTATATATATAGCTTAAATATGAAGCCCTGAGACTCCGTTGTTTGTTACAAAATGTAAAATAGGGGTGCTTCCTGTAGTGTGATTGGGGCTAGTTACTATTACAATTCTATCAAAATAAGTCCCATTTTTGTCTGCTTCCCATGCTTGAAAGGCATATTGTGGTGGGACTTCCAAAATCTGCATCCTTCCTCTGTTAGCTTGCATTGTCCTACCCATTTTAGCTAGTATGTCCGCCACCCTATTCTGCTCCCTGAATGTGTGGAGTGGTCTTGGTATTCCCAGCTGCTGCATTAGTGACATGCATTAAGATAAAATGTTAGTGTATTGCATATGGTTATGCTCTAATATTGATATCGCAGAGGAAGAATCTGTATTAAGGGTTAGTGGTTTGAGATTCTTGTCCACGGCTAATCTGAGGCCAAAGAGAATGCCTAGGAGTTCTGCTTGGAGGGCACTAACATGGGGGCAGATCTTCCAGTATCTTGTTACCCATTCACCATTATGGTTTCGTATAACTCCTCATATTCCTCCTACGCCTGGTTTGTTCCCCGCCGCCCTATCAGTGTTCAACTTAAATTCCCTAGTTTCTGGTGCTTCCCACTTGATTTTGACTATCAAAGTTTTCCGATTGGTAATCTCTGACCCTCTCGTCATCAAGTGGTACTCCAAAGCCATGGAAATGACATGTGCAGTGTTCACTCGATGGTTATTTTCCTTTAAGACATTGTCATTTCTGCTAATCCAGAGATTCCAGAAGATGAAGGGAAGAGTTTCGTGCCATGTAAGCCATTGGTTGAAAGGCTTTCCTTCCGGGATTCTCCAGATGATGTGGATGTCAGCGATGTCTTTTCCGAGCCAATAAATGGACTGGTGAGGGACAGTTTGTCTCATGATTCCTCCCCAACAAGTTGTCGCCTTGGGGAAATTAAAGAGGACGTGGTTAATAACCTTAGTGACCTAGCCGCAAGGATTACACTCTTGTCTACTGACCACTCTATTGTTATGAAGATAAGAGTTGGTGGGTAGCCTTTGGTGCATTATCAGCAACATGAAAGTTCTGTGTTTGTTGGGACACTTAAGCTTCCAGCCCCATGTGTAGTCTTTCTCCTCTACAACATTGGTTGGTTCTTTCTCTTAGCCAATAAGGTTGTAGGCACTTTTAGTGGAGAAGAGTCCATTATTAGAGTTCTTCCAGCCTAGCCTGTCCTCATTGGTACTGCATCCTATGTAGGTATCCATGATAATTTCAAGGAGTTTTTGTGGAAGTTTCATGGAGAGTTTGCTAAAATCCCATAAGCCATCCTTGTGCATATCTCTGATCCTCAGATATAGTTCATCCTCGAGCATGGGGCCTTGGATTAAGCTTCTGATGCTAACATGGTTAGGGATCCAACAGTCTTCAAAGAATCTAACTTTATCTCATTTATTCACAGTCCATCATGAGCCTTTCACACAAGTTTGCCAACCTTGCATAACACATTTCCAAGTCCTGGAAATGGGAATTTCCGGTAAAACTGGTTCTGGTAAATAAATCTGGTAATGTGTCCCGGTTCCGATAAAATCGGTCCTGTTGATCCGGTCCTATCCAATTGCCAACTTTAACTGCATAACATAAGACGATATACTGCTAAGCGTGGATTTAGCAAGGATTGTGCTCCCAGTCATGTTGAGGAACTTCATTTTCCAGCCACTCAGGTTGGCCTTTATGTTGTCAATGATGAATTGAAAGTCCCCATTTGTGGGCTTAGAGTGGAAAATGGGGAAATTCAGGTATTTACCAAAACTATTGGTGGCTTGAATGTTGAGCATGAAGGCAAAAAGGTTAGTGTTGGAACTAGAACTATTCTTAGAGAAAAAGATTCTGAATTTGGAGGTGTTGATTCTTTGGCCTGAGTCCTTGCAAAAAGAGTTGAGAATCCTCAAGATAGTGCCACAGTTTTTAAGGTTTGCTCTTGCAAAGAGGGTAAGGTCATCAGTGAAGAAAATATGGGAGATTTTGGGGACAAACTGAGAGATAGAGATTGGATCCCATCATCTACTCTCAATAGCCTCCTCAATCATTCTAGAGAGTCTCTCCATACATATTATGAATATATATGGGGATATGGGATCTCCTTGTCTAATTCCTCTAAAGGGTTGGAAGAACTCAGTCTTGGACCATTGACAATGATTGAGATGGAAGAGCTAGTGATGCAGGACATGATAATCTTGGTGAGTTGGAGGGGGGGGGGGGGGGCTTGAGGTATCTGAGGGAATCATTGATGAAGGACCATTCGATTCTGTCAAAGGCCTTCTCAAGGTCAATTTTGAGAATCATATTAGAGTTGACACCTTTCATTTTACTAAAATGGGAAATGTACTTCTAAACTATTATAGCATTGTCTGAAGCCCTTCTTCCTGCCAAGAAACTGGATTGACTGGACCTTTTATAGAAGGAAACATAATTTTAAGTCTGTTAGCAATGATCTTAGTGACCAGCTTGTAACCAGTATTACAGAGCCCAATATGTCTGAAGTTTTTTAGCATGCTCGCATTATGGCATTTAGAGATCAAACACACAGTAAGGTTTTGTTCATGTTGGGATCCATTATCCCTGAGTTGAATGTGTCCTTGCAAAAAGCACTTACCTTGTCCCGAGTGATGCCCCAGAACTTTTGAAAAAGGATGGGATGAATACCATCCGGTTGATAGCCTTGGTGATTTCTATCACGACCCGAGCCTACACCCTGGACGTGGTCGGCACTCGAGAACCATTTATGGCCCCCAAGCGAACCCTCAGCCTGGCTGACTATAAGCAGAAAACTAATTCAAGCATACAAAAGCTTTAAAATTGAATAAAATTCATGAAACTTAAACACAAGCTTTAACTCAAAAGAAAACTGAATAAAAATAATTTATTCAACTCGCCATAAAATAGGCAACTTAAGTTTTTAAAATATTTAATAAAATAAATGATACAGACTTCTCAACTATACTGACTATCTATGAAGCCTCTAACTGATAACGATGGAAGTGGGGACAAGACCCATGACATCTTGACTGAACTGAAAAGTAAATGAAATCCTCCGAAAGTAAGGAGGCTCACCATAGCTAACTCGAACTCTCGGATGTAACGAAGCTCTTATTGATGATCCTGAATACCTGTGCCTACATCATAAGAAAATGCAGGCCAAATGGCTCAGTATGTGGAATGTACGAGCACGTAAGAGGAATTCTAAAGCATAACATAAGTTTGAAACTTGATAAGAAGGAAACATACTTACCTCTTTTCAATCTTACTTAACTCAAGGAATACTTCAAACTACTCAAAACTACTCAAACTTACTCAACTCAGAAGTACTCAAGGATAAGATACTCAACTCAGAGATTAGATACTCAACCCAAGGATATGATATTCGACTCTGGGTACTCAACTCAGGATACTCAACTTTGGATACTCAACTCATTATAAAGCAACAATACACATGCAATATATGGAAAGCTTTATAAAACAGTAAAACAACTCAGTTCGTTAAGGAAAATGCAATAACAAACTCAACTTTTCTCATATAAGAAAATAATATAATTTCTGTGGGAGTTTCTCTAACCGACAACCATCACTTAAGAGTTATAGTGATGATACAACACTTTATCTCACGCTGCCAAGGACTATCCTATACCTTGCCATCAACATAGGACCTGAACTACTAAGTGGATCCAGTAGTTTATTGTGAAAAAGGTTCATCTAAAAAGTATGACCCTTTCTACCCATGGTGGCTACATGATTTTATGGAGACGTGAGTTATCTGAACTCATGCTCGCCCCTAATTCGGTGCTTAATACTACTCCCAAAATATGATACTAGCTCTTTATGTTTAAAACATACTTTTTTCTGTGATTTGAGATAATTGCTCAAAACTTAGCTCAAAGGCTATCTTGAAAATCTCAGTTTCCCCTCTTGCTTCATTTAGAAAGCGATACTCTTTTTTGAAAACTAGCCTGAAGGCTCTTTGGAAATCTTAGTTTCTGTTCTTATTTAAATGTGAAAACATTTTAAATTTCTTTGGGAATACATAGTCGTCATATACTTTTTGAAGAAAAGAACTTCAACTTTACTCTTTACTGAACTCAAACCTTAAGTCTTAAAACAAAGTTAAAACGTTTGTAAAAGACTTCTTAAAATTGGTTCATGCCGAATTATGGACATGAACTACTCAAAGAAATGTTTTCAATAACCATAGATAGAACTTAAATACTTGGAACTCAAGAACTTCAATGATACTACTCATTTCAAGAATGCTCAACTCAGAGTTCATGCGGAATTATGAGCATGAACTACTCAACTCAATGACTCAAAGATACTTCTCATCTCAAGATTGTTCGACTTATAATGTTCATGTGGAATTATGAGCATGAAATATTCAACTCAAGGACTCAAAGATACTTCTCAAAAAGGATTAGGAACTCAACATTTAAAGGTTTAGAACTTGAAGATACTACTCCTTTCAAAGATACTAAATTGATGGAGTTCATGCGGAAGTTATGGGCATGACCGACTTGACTCAAGGGTCAAAATATCAATAAAGAACTCAGATATATGACTTGTCTCATTCTCTCTGAATTACTTTCTCAAAACTTAGTTCAAATCGATAGTTGATCTCAAGGATTCACAATTGAACTCCAAGGCTTTCTTGAACTCTACCCTTAACTCTCTCTTAAATGTGAATTATGAATTCAAGAGTTATGGTTCGTGATATGAAAGATCTTGTAATGATAAAGTGGACTCATGAATACATTCTTCTCACTCATACTCACTTGCTTGAGTCTTGTAACAAATTATTAGAATTTGTAGAAGACTCATCAAAAGGACTAAAAGGGACTTTCTCAAAATGTTCGAAAGAACTCTCAAGACTTAACTTTGAACTCTACCTTGAATTTGAATTATGGATTCAAGGTTGTGACTTGTGATAAGAAAGGTCTCATGATGTTTAGGAATGATTGTTGATAGCTAAACATGAGAAAAGTCACGAAATCACCGTTTTGGAACAAGTCCGCGACGCGGAGATGGTTTAAAATAATACTCGCGAAATAAAATTTTAGAGACAGAGGAGTCCGCGTCCTAACCGCGATGCGGAGCAACTTTTAGCTCACTGGGGGAGCAAGTACGCATCGCGGACTTGCGTGCCAGATCGTACTCGACTTTCTCCTTCTTCGTTTCCCAGCCCTAATTCGCCTAAATTCGATTATTTTTCTCAATCTCTCTTTAGATTTAGATACCCAACACATGTACACTAGAATCTAACTCTAACCACTCTATAAATGGACACATTAACCTCAAGAACTCCTCAATCTCAACCCAATTCAAGAATGGAAACAAATTCATGAATACATAACAAGAATATCAAAGCTTCACCTTTTAGAACGAATTTAAAGCTGAAATTAACATGATTGGCGTGTGGGTGAACAAACCCAACACTATGGAAGATTACATACCTAAAAGAATTATCCTGTTGAAGCAACTTGAAGGAAAACCTTTGACGAAGAACCCTAGCCTTAGCTTTTCTTGATTTTCTTGAGAGTAGAATTTTTGGAGTGAATGAGAGGGTTTTGATTTAAGAAAACTGATTTTCTACACGTTTAGGGCAATTTAGATGACCTCCTAAGTGTTTTTAGGACTAAAATACCACTAAAAAAATAAATAAGTCGAGCTGGGAGTCCGAATGATTTTTCACCAGGCAGTGAGGTCTGTATTGGCTCCGCGTCGCAGAGCTGCTGCCAGGTTTGCCGACGTTAGTAAATCAGTCATAACTTCTTACTCAGAACTCAGAATTGAGAAAATTAAGTGGCGTTGGAAAGAGGACTCGAGGGGTTTTAATTTTCTATCTTGTAGATCACCTAACTCATCATGTACTATGAGTTATGGTCGTTTGAAGTTGACCCAAAACTTAACAAAACTTAAGAATGACTTGAATGTTTTTCTCTTGGGTTCTTCTTGGAACTTATGGTGCTACATCTAGTGACCTTAACAGTCAATAAATTTTAAATTCCTTGCAAAATCTCACTCACTATGAAGAACAGTTCGAGTCTCAGTTCGAAAAAAAATTCTGAGGTGTTACAATTTCACTATCTCTGATGGGAAGGTCTAGGTAGTCTGGGTGATCATCCTCCATGATGGGTCTATTGTTCTTTTTGGACCAAGGGTGCTCTGTTTTGTAGAGATTAGCGTAGAAGGAGGTGATGTGGTCCTGGACAGTGGCGGGGGAGGAGTGCCAGCTGCCACAATCATCTTTAAGGGCGTGGATTTGGTTCCTTTTTCTTCTACTAATAGTGGACGCAAAGAAGAAGCGAGAGTTGGAGTCACCTTCCACAAACCAATTGATTCTAGACTTTGTCCTCCAGAAGTCCTCCTCGAACTTGAGCATAATGTCATACTCAATGAGGAGGCTTCTTTCCAGATTGATGAGAGAGGAGTTGTGAGGGTAGTTAGGGGAATTTTGGATGCCCCCTATTCTAGTTTGGAGCTTCCTCATATTGTAGAAGATATTCCTAAAGGTGTTCATATTCCATTCTCTGGCCTTAGATTTGAAGAAGTCAATGGACTCAAGCATGCTATTAGGTTGGCTGAAAGCACTATGGACAACATTTTTGAAGTCTGGATGCCTACATTACATGGGCTCAAGCCTAAAGGGCCTAGAGGAGGAGTTGGGCCTTTGGTTACCTAAGGAGATAAGCAAAAAACAGTGGTCAGAACGTGTGTGAGAGAGGTGGGTTACACTAGCTTCTGGGTAATTGAGAATCCAAAAATTGTTGGCGTCAGTCTTTCGAGAATAAGACTACATCTATTCTTATATCTCTTGTTGGACCACGTATACTTATTGCCCTTGAACCCTAGGTCAATCATCTTACATTGGTTTAGGCATTCCCAAAGATTGTTGGCCCTATTATTATTGATTCATCTGCCTCCAAAATTATCTTTTGCCTGGAGTACTTCATTGAAGTCCCTCTATGAGCCAGTCTCCTTGGTAGTTCTGCGAGTTTCTAAGGAGATTTTCCCATAGGGAAATATGCTTTCTATAGTCATTGCTAGCATAGATTGCTGAGAAAAGCCAAGAGTTAGGTTCGGTACTTACTTTTACCATAGCGTGAATACCTTGCGACATCACCGAGATGTTGTCAAGCTTGATGTTATCCTCCTTCCACATGATGACAATTCCACTTGAAAATCCCTCCACCGCCGACTGAGTGTGAGAGTCAAAACCCAAGTCTTTAGTGAGCTTGGAGTGGTCGGTCATTTTAGTCTCAAGTAACACCAGCATTGAAGGCTTGTGGATGCTGACGAGGGCCTTACAATGTCTCATGAAACAATTATTGTTCTCGCTCCTTGTGTTCCAGATGATGAAGTTCATTGGGAGAATCGTCGGCGAGGGGTTTGTTAGTGTGCTTTTCCCTTTGTCCTTTTGGGTTGGCACTTAAGTAATGTCAAAGTGGTTCAAAGCCACTGTTAGGGGGAGCGAGTTGGCTTGGTTCTTTAGATTCAGAGCTAGTATCGTTGCCTTCAGCGGGCATGGTACCAAAATATATGCACTGTAGCGCTCGTTGAACTTTTTCTACAGCCCTTTTCCTAGACTTCCAGTGCGCAGAGGAGGTCTTCCGAAATGGACAACGTTATTTAGATTGAAAGAGACGTTTCAAAGGTGCAAGTTATAATTTTTTCGTATTAATACTGATTACAAGAGTTCGTGCTAGCACGGATCCAACATATATTACTTTTCGTTTCAATTTATGTGATATAAATAAAATTTGAAGAGTCAATCAATTTTTAAAAAAATGATTTTTAGATATTTAAGGTCGTTAATTACTGTAATTTATAATTTTTTTTATGTAACTTTCAATAATATATGTAGTTTCTCTGTCCCTATTTATGTGACATTAATAGATTTTTTATCTGTTGTTAAAATTCAAATTAAAGGAGATTTGAGTTGGTCTGAAGTAAAAAAATAAATATGTATATTATTAATTATTGTGATTTATAGTAATATTTTTTTGTAAATTTAAAATATATAACATACTAAAAAGGAAAGTAAGATAAATAATTAAAAGAAGAAGAAATATGTGAAAAAAGTTATTCAAGTGGGCCCTTTTTTTTACTGCAAGAATGGGCACACAAGAGGATGACCAAAAGCTCCTCTCTTTGTTGCCTTGTTAATAAGTAGTAAAGTAAAGTAATACCTATTATTAAAAACATGATTTATTTAATAAATATTTCAAAAATAAAACAACACAACTAAGTTTATATATATATATATATATATATAATCTTTGTTTTTTTAATCAAACAAAGATACATATTTCTTGACATTGATTTATTTTTTAAGTATTTTTTTAAATAAATTATTTTTTTTAATCATATGAATTGATATGAAGAAATTAATATAAAGAGGGATAAATTGGTCAAATAATAATTAATATATTTTTTTTTGAAAAAGGTTTAAAGAATACAAAAATCAAAATAAGAAAGGTTAAATAATGTAAAGCACAAAGAAGGTGAGTGTTATACCGAGAAAACCTTGGAGGTCCTGGTAATTATCTCTATTGAAAAGTGTCATTTATTTATTTAGTTGGGTTATATGCAGATAAGCATTTACCTTATTTTATCTTCCACCTCTTCAAATAGCCGACAAAAACAATTTTAAATTGCCAATAATAGATACTTTCTCTATCCCAATTTATGTAACACTTTCCAGATTTCGAGATTCAAACAAGTTTATCTTTAACGAAAAATTTTCGTATATCTTTTAATTATTTTGAATTGGCAATTATTGTGACCTATAGTACTTTTTACGTAGTTTACAAATATATAAATTTCATTTAAAAAAAATGAAGATTCCATGTTCAAATTTTCGATCAAACTTAAATTGTTTGACTCTCGAAAAACTAAAGTACCACATAAGACAGATGGAGTAATTAGCAAAATTCTCATTTTAGTTCTACAAATATGCATGCCATTGCTTGCTTTATTTGAAAATCTAAGCAAAGTAAGTTCTTTAAAAAATGTCAACGAGTGAGAGTACTTTCACCGAGCTTCTTCATGCTCAAGCTCAAATTTGGAACTATATTTTCAACTTCATAAGTTCTTCAGCAGTAAGATGTGCATTTGAATTAGGAATTCCTGATGTCCTCTACAAACAAGATAAGCCCATGTGTCTTTCTGATCTTTCTGTTGAACTGTCTGTCGTCAATTCTTCAAAGATTTCCTTCTTGCCAATTTTAATGCGCTTTCTTGTGCAATATGGTTTCCTATATCAACATGAAGATCACTACTTTCTTACCCCAGCTAGTCGCCTTCTAGTGAAAAATGAGCCCCTCAATGTTAGGTCATTATTGCTTCTTAGCCATAGTCAAGCCTTCTCAAAAGCATGGCCTGAGTTAAGTGATTGGTTTCAAAATGATTCTCCCACTCCTTTTCATACCGCTCATGGAAAATCTTTATGGGATTACATGGGGGAGAAAAACCTAGAGTACTAGGTGATATTTTTGATGATGCATTGGCTAGTGACTCGAGGTTGAATACCAATGTACTTATTACAAAGTGTTAACATGTGTTTGAGGGGTTAACATCGTTAGTAGATGTTGGTGGTGGCACGGGTATTGTTTCTATAGCCATAGCCAATACTTTTCCTAACATAAAGTGCACGGTACTTGATCTCCCTCAGGTTATAGGTGACCTAAAAGGAAGTGGGACTTTGGATTTCATTGGAGGAGATATGTTCGATAAGATTCCTCATGCTAATGCCATCTTACTCAAGGTACATATAAAAAACATTTTCTTCTCTCTTTTAATTCTTTTCGATCTTCTCAACTTAATTAATCATTGATCGATGTTGAACAGTGTGTTCTACATGACTGGAATGATGAAGATTGTGTGAAGATATTAAAGAAATGCAAAGAGTCAATTCCAAGCAAGGAAGAAGGAGGGAAAGTAATAATCATAGATACCGTTCTGGAGGATCCAAAACAAAGCAATGAGTTTGTTCAAGCACAACATAATATGGATATGTTGATGATGGTTCTTTGTGCTGCCAAAGAGAGAACTGAGAAAGAGTGGGAGAAGCTCTTCATTGAGGCCGGCTTCAACGAATACAAAATATTTTCCGTTCTAGGTTTAAGGTCTCTTATTGAAATTTATCCTTAAATGAGTGATATTTATGAGTATTTGCATGTTTCTTTACTTTAATTTGTAATGATCTTGGGTTCACCAACGCTCCATTTTAATCTATATGTTTTTGTTATACATGACTTATTTAATAAAGGGATAAGGGTCTGAAAATATCTCAACTTTGGTCGAATTAGCTGTTGCGATACTAAACTTTCATGAGGACCTATTACCTCTCTAGACTATTTAATTTCCATAATTTGAAAACCTAAAAGTCTCGAAATTGAATGTCTAAAAATTTACTACACTAAATTCCCTTAATTTGGAAAACTAAAAATTTCATCAGTTTTTTATTTGTTGTGAGTACTAATTTATATATAAGAAATAGGAAAAATTAAGAAAGGTTGAAGGAAAGGAAAGAGATCAATGAAAGATGAGGAAAAATCATATTTCTCTTGACTGATCGGTAAATAAAATTATGTGGAGAAAATATTTGTTTTTAGTTTTTAATATTATTTTCTTGGTGTAAGCAAATGTACATATTCATTAGAGTTTAATTACCAAAATATTACTCTATGCTTGCTTTGATATGATATACAAATATAAGAAAGGTTGAAGGAAAGAAAATAGATCAATGGAAGATGAGGAAAAATCTTAATCCTCTTGACTGATCGGTAAGTAAAATTATGTTGAGTAAATATTTATTTTTAGTTTTTGAATTATTTTTTTGGTGTAAGCAAATGTACATATTCATTAGAGTTTAATTACCATGTTTGATTTCATAATTATCTTTTGAAAAGGTAAGAATTTGATCATGGACATTTTGCTCTAACTTTTAGTTTTTCTTGATTTCTAGATTCAAAAGATAGGATTTCCTATTTTATTTACGAGTATGATTTATCTATTAATTTACTTTAATCATACATATATTAATTGAAGATGTCATATTTTATTAATCCGTTTAACATAATTTGAGTCATAAATAATTATTCGTTATTCTTTAGTTTTTTTCATTTTTACGTCATAAGAGTAATTTATTTTTCTTATTGTGGATGGAATAGTTTGAATTCTTTATTTCATGAAATGTTAAATATTGCTTTTATTTGTGATTTTTCGTGATTTTTGAGTTATCCTCTTTTTATTATTTTTATATATGATGAATTCATAGGAAAGAATGATATCGTGTTGAAAAGAATAAGAAACTATTTCAAGTAAAATGCAGAATTATGGAAATTTATTTGGTTAGTTTGGATGAGGGATGAGATTGAATAAGATAAGATTAAAACAAAGAAAAAAATATTGCATACATGAATTTTATATTTTAATTCATCACGTGTGTGTAGTACTAATTTTTTTTTCTTATTTCTAATATTTTCCTTCTAAAAATAAGAAATAAAAAAAATATCAGCTAGCTAGCTACAAAATAAGTCAAGTTAAAAAAAAGGGTGAAATTAAATATATCCAAAAATAGAGAAGTTACTCAATATATTTATATATATATATTATTTATTACAAAAACTCAAGATTTCTAAAATTTGTATTAGAATGATGAAATATATCTTTTTTTTTTACTATCTTCTTTTATAATGAAATAAAGTGACCACACCGGAACATATAAAATCCACACAAAAATAAACTAAAGTCCTATATTTCGGTCATACTAAATAAACCGAAGTCCTATATTTCGGTCATACTATATTGAATTGTACGAATAAATTTGTATAAAAATGAAAATAAAAATAAAAATAAAATTCGATATAATATTCTTTTTCTCTTTTTTTTTCTATTTTTTTGTCATCATTTTAAAATTTTGATTCTCTCTCTAAATAATTACACCTTTAATGATTTTTGTAATTCTTCAAGAGTTTAAACTTTAAAGGATATTCATTATACTTAAAGTAATTCAGAAATGATGACACAATTTTGTATCGAGTTGTTTGTTGAAATATTAATATCAATACTTTTCAATTTTATTATTATGAATTTGTTGGTTTATTTTTATTTGATTTGAAAAATAGTTAGTTATTCTTTCCTCTGCATTACTATTGGCATTTTTTCCTGGTATTTTTCATATTTTAACTTGCACAAAATTTAAAAACAAAATGAAGACTTTTAAAAGAAGATTATGTGTCTAACATGTATGATCTTTTGTTATCATATTGAAAAACAATATGAAAGAAAGTTTAAGTTTAGTAGTTCCTCATATAAAATAATCATCGCTTATTTTAAAAAAGAGGAGGACAAATTATTTACATTTCATTTGATAGTTAACGGTGGATAAAAAAGTAAACAAAAAAATTATTTAAGTTAGTTTTTTTTCAAATATAAAACATCTTTATCCCTACAAAATAATTAGAAATTTGTATCTTACAAACTGAAATAAATAAGATGATTGATATTCTTAAGTTTTAATTTAAGTATTTATCATATTTTTTTCTTTTTTTTATATGAACTAATTAATTAATTACAAAGAAAATTGCCTAATGAAAATGTAACATAAGCACTAACTCCAAATGAATTAATGCAACATAATGACACTAATTATGCCAATATAATGAGACTCTAAATGAGAGTAAAGAATTCCATATAATGCCCATGAACGGACAAAAAATATTATTGAAACGGCAATGTAGAGATGCATATTATTATAATATTAAAATGACATACTAATTTTGTGTCTCTCCTAACTTTGTACTCCAAAACATAGAGAAAACGAAAAGAAAATAAAAATAAAATTGTTTGATTTATTAGATTAGGATAGATGGATCCTGTTTAATTTGTACTTTATTCATACTTAAGAAATAAATGATAAAAGTACAAAACTATAAATTAACAATGACAAAAATCTATATTGTAAATTACATACACTGCATTAATTTTTCTTCAAGTTTATTTCTCTCTTTACATACTTTTTAAAGAAAAAATAGTTTTTAGACTAATTTTTCTCACCTCTACTTTATTAATTAATGTAATAAAACTCAAAAATAAAGAAACACATCCAATTAAGGATTGCTCTAATCCATTTAAATTTGAAAAATGATTAAAGTGTTTCAAATATTCAAAAATTTAAAAGATCTCTTACTCTAATCTTATAAAAATATATTTAATGAGATTTTATTATCGCGCGAAGTGCGGATCTATTAGCTAGTTAAATATTAAGGTCACAAAAGAATTGTATTCATCCTATTGTATCCTTTGGTGGTGTATTAATGTTAAGTGCAATGCTATATGTGATGACAAAGTAAAGTTTAAAAACCAACACATTTTTTTTTTTTTTGGAATTGACAAAATATAGGAAGTTCAAAATTTATCTCTTTCTCCATTTAATTACACTAGTTAAGTATTTTTTTTTCTTGTCCCTTTTTACTTGTCCAAATTTTATTTTTTATTTGTTCTTTTTTACTTTTTATTTTTTGACAAATCAAGAAAAAATAATACTTTTAATCTATTATATCCTCAATTTATTTAGAGAGTTAATATTTTTGAAAAGTGGTAGAACCTCTTTAATGAGTAAATTGATTTTGGAATTCTATCAATTAACAGGGGTAAAATGGTAAACTATATCAATTATTATTTCTTTAATATGTGTGCCAAGTAAAAAATGGACCAGTAATTAGGGACACACGAAGTATTTATGTTTTGTAAGTATGTATTGTGTTAATTAATGATAACATAAAATATATAGGAGTATTAAATAAATTATTGTGAATTGTGATGATAACAACTTTTTTAGATCTAGTTCAATAACAAATAACTTTAAAAAAGAATTAGATACATCTTAGAACTCTTAATTACTATATGGAGAGAAAAATATCAATTTGCATTATTAAACACAAATATATGCAAATAACTATTATTAGATTATAAATATTTTTTATTTGTAACAATAACTTAAAGAAACTCAACTTCATAGGTGTTCTAGGACTATATATCATCTATCATCCTTAATACAAACGTAATAGTTGCCGGCACAACGACATATGAAATTTGAAGTGCAACATTAATGTATAATTAGATAGGTAAGTACATGACTCATGAATATAAAAAAAAACTACATACATGTTTTATGAAAGAAAATATTACAACTCTAAGAACAATTAAGCTTTTAATATAACTACTTTAGTCTATATATTTCGCACATTTATTTTACGTTAATCAATAAAGTTATATCCAAAAATAATAAAATTATTAAAGAAATAAGAAGAAACAACTTATGTTAAAATAAATATTATATTTGTATAAAATGATAATAATTTCATATGTGCAGATTAAAAAGCAATTTAAAAAAAAACACTCATAAAGCTCTTTTTCTTTAATACAAGAAATAGAGTAATTTTTCAATTGCAAATGACAAAAATCAATGGAGGAAAAAATTGCATATAGTAAGGTACCCCTAAATAAAACTGAATGTTAACTACGGACAGCAGCCCACCAGCATGTCAAACACCATGAATGTTTCCCTGTATAAATTCAAAAATAAGGATCATCAACGAACGTGGGGTTGCAATATCATGTTTTTTATGCATATTCAAAAATAAAGATTATTAACAGATGTGAAGCTACAACATCTTTTATATATATATATATATATATAGAAAGAGGGACCATCAATAAATGTGGAGCTGCAATACCACATTGCATATTCAATAACAAGGATCATCGACGAGAGCTGCAACACCATGTTTCCCTATATATATACACATGGTGTTGCAGCTCCACGTTCGTTGATGGTCAAAAATTATCTCTAGCGGCAATTAATTAATGACAATAGCTGAATTGTTGCTAAATATGTACTTTTAGCGGCAATTAGCACTATTTGTATATGTTTCTAAAACCTTTAGTGACATTGAATCTAATGACACTTAACTAATGACGATAAAAACTTTAGCCCTCTTTATTAATGTGTCTATTTATTACCGCTAAAAGTTATTTTTATTGTAATATATGCATATTTAAAAATCGGGACCATCAACAAACGTGGAGCTGCAATATCATGTGTTTCCTATGCATATAAAAAATAGAACTCACTAACAGATGTAGAGCTACAACATCATTTTTATTTATATGTATTCAGAAATAGGGACCATCAATGAATGTGGAGCTACAATAGCACGTTGCGTATTCAAAAATAGGGACTATCAAAGGATGTAGAGCTGCAACACCATGTTTCCCTATATTATTCAAAAATTGGGATCATCAATGAATGTGGAGCTGTCTTCTTTCTTTTTTTAATTAGAGTTTCAAATTTAAATTTGAAATATATTTTTTTATTATTTGAAACCGCTTCTTTTCAAATAGAAACTTATACCCAACATGAATTTAGAGTAGTCGAAAATATATCTTTTCGAATTTAGAGTAGTTAAAAAACTTACACAACACAAATTTACGAGAAATTTACTTTAAAAATTTAAATTGTCACTGTGTTTCATAATTTGTTGAAAGTATCGCAAGATTGTAAAGATATAATAGCCATGTTTGCTTAAATATGTCAAAAAAAAAAAATTAAAAAATAATAATTATCTTTTATTAATATTTAATTAACTTTTATCTTAAAATGACCGGAATGTAAGATTTATTATCCCATTTAAAAAGTGAGATAACTGATTTCATAGAATAACCCATCATTGAAATTCAACCTTGAATTGGGGTTCACCAATTTATTTATTTTAAATTTCTTTTTTGATAAGTAACAATTTGGTTTGATTATATTAGTTTAAAAAATATTTGTGAATATCATTTGAGGTTTGATCAATCTTTTATAAATATTTAAAGTGTATTTTTTTAAAAACATTCTCCGAAAAACAATTCTCGGAGAAAAAACTACTTTTTTTTACCCTCTTAAACAAATTTTGTTTTTCTCAAAAATATATTTTTTCTTCTAAAATTTTGTCAATCATGCACTTTAATTAACTTTAAAAATAAAACATTTTTTTAATGATAAGGAAAATCCGCAGCCGCTATCTTTTGGGTGTGCATAGGGTAAAACCCCTGCTCCTATGCAATAGCTTGCAAGCCATATAGGAAAGGTAACCTGCACTAGGCAAGTCCGGTGCGATGAGCTCGACCCAAAATAAAACATTATTGGCCTTGAAGAAACTTAACCAAATAAGCTACTTTGTTTATGGAAAAATTACTTAGATGAGTTTTAATAAATAATTACTGATTTTAGCGATACTTTTTATTTATTATCATTTTTAGCAATACATAGCAAAATTATGTTAAAATCTGTAATATGTATTAAAAGTGAATTATGTATGCAATATATATGTATTATAATTGTTTTTTTAAAATATATTATGCTTATTTGGTAAGAAATTGACACATTGTATTATAAGTATATAAACATGTGTGATAAATGTATTATCCATCAATAAAACTTGTATTATATGTGTTTTATAAATTGTTCTATATAATATGTATTAAAACTGTATTATAAATGTATTAAAAGTGATCAAGTGAAAAAAAAAATGTTACTCTCTCTGTCCCTTATTACTTGTCCATTTTTTCTTTTATAGTTGTCCCTAATTACCTGTCTATTTTGACAAATCAAGAAAAGACAAATTTTTTGACCTATTATACCCTCAATTAATTACTTTGAAATAGTAGAACTTCTTGAAAATCTTAAGTTTTTAATTCATCTACTTCATAATTAATAAAGGTAAAATGGTAAACTCATTATGTCAACCATTATTTTCTTAATAAATGTGTCAATTCAAAAGTGGACAAGTAATTAGGGACAAAGGGAGTATTGCTATAGATAGTATATTTGGCCTATCCATCGGTGTCCCCCTAAAGTTAGCACGATGTTTCACTTAGACACCTTAACTAGACGATATTCATTTTAGACACCTCATGTAGAGTCTCTCTGTGTCATTTTGACACTTTTTTTAATATTAGTAAAAATATATAATGTGTGTGTGTTACGAATGACGTGTAAATTAACAAATTAAACGATGTCATTTGTCATTTGTGTCAAAAGTAATTTTTAAATAATTAATTTTGAGTAAAAATAAAAATTGACCAATGAGTTAATGACACATGACCCAAATAATTACAAAATAAATAAAATTTAAATCAATAAAAAAAAAACCCCACCCCCAAATGTCCCCCTCCCCCTCCCCAACCCCACCCCAATGTTGTCTTCTCCAAATATCCTATTCGTTTTGTAGAAAACCGTCCTCCCCCACCCCCCTACCCCACCCCCCAAAATCCCTCTCCTGATTTGTGTTTTGCAAAATACGCCCCCCGGCTTGTCTTCTCTAAATATTCCTATTCACGCACACCAAACCTGTGCACCATCGTATTTTTTTGTTAAAAAAAAAGATTACGTTCACTTTCGCCCTTTTTTTTTTTTTTTTTGCCTGATAAATAGTTTGATAGAGAATGTAATATTTTTGCTAGTTCAAAGAAATTTTTAGCTTAGAGCTCCATTCTTTTGTGGAAATCTTCATTCACAATGGATGGAATTTAACATGGGTAAAATGGTGGCTGAAAAATGGGGAAAAAGAAGAAAAAAATTAATTAAAGAATCATTTCACGTGCTGGTCAATGAGTGTACCACACTCATTATGTCATGTAAACAAAAAGTATCAAAATGACATAGCGAGACCCTACATAAAGTGTTTAAAATGAACATCGTCCAGTTAAGGTATCTAAGTGAAACATGATATCAACTTTAGGAGGCCATCACTGGGTTAGGCCTAAATATTTTGTTAGTATATTATAGATATGTTATGTAAGCTTGCTAAAACTAAATGTTAAATAGAGAAAATACATCAAAACACCCTCGAACTTGGCAGCAAAATTTACTTTAGTACTTTAACTTTACGGGTAATTATTTACCCCCTAAAGTTAATTCAAGTGAGTTTACTATCACCTTACACATATAATACCACTTTCATACCTATGGGTGAAATGCACGCGCGCCACTTAAGCGCCACCTCTATGCCACATCGATGACACGTCAGATAATTGGGAGAAAAATACTTCTTTATTTTTACTTCCCCACATTTTTTAAAACTTTTATTTTCACTATTCACCCATCCACTTCATTATTTCATATGGGTCAAGTTCTTAACATCTAAAATTTCACTTTGACCGATTCATCCTATTTTTCATTACTTTGTAATTATTTATTATTACTTCCATCAATCACCATACTTTCTTTTTTCAGCTAAGTGAAGCTATCAACTTATATCAACAATGACACTTTTAAATTTGTGCAAAATCAGTGTGCTTAATTTTTTTTTGATATGTTGTTAATTTTCGTGTTTAACTTCGTAATGCATATCCAGGTTTAGAATAAGTAATGTTTAAAGTTAGATGATTAATTATTTTTTAAGGTTCTGACACTTTGTTAATTCTTTATTAATCAACTCATGGTTGAAATTTTTTAGAGATTTGCTATTTTGATTTGAAACTTTCTCTTTTATTATAAACTACTTAGAAGAAGGAGAAAATCGGAGATATAGGATGAAGAAAGAAATAGAGGAACAAGAGGAGAGGTGTGGAGGCTGTGAGGAAGAAGAAAGAATTAAGAAGAAAAGAAATTGGTTGGGTTTGGGGTAATGGGCGTAAGGAAGAAGAAGAAGAAGAAAAAATGGAAAAAATTGTATTGGCTGAAAAGAAAAAAGAAAAAGGGCCTCATTTAATATTTTTTCTTTATTTACGCGTTGATATTGTTATAATTTGCCACGTCAGTTATTCGGGTGATATAAAATTCACTTATAATAAGATAACGGGGTAAATAATTACCCGTAAAGTTAAAGTGTTAAAGTAAATTTTACTATCAAATTCAAGGGTGTTTTTATGTATTTTCCCTGTTAAATACGGACAGCAGCCCACCAGCATGTCAACCACCATGCATGTTTCCTCGTACATATTCCTATTCAAAAATGGGCACCATCAATGAATGTGGAGCTGTCGTTTGTTTTTTTGTTTTCTTTTTATTTTTTATGGGAGGTTTCAAATTTAGATTTGAAATATAATTTTGTATTAGTTGGAAGCGTTTTTTTCAAATAGAAACTTATACAACACGAATTTAGAGTAGTCGAAAATATCTCTTTTCGAATTTAGAATAGTCAAAAATCTTACACAACACAAATTTACGAGAAATTTACTATAAAAATTTAAAATGTCATTATGTTTCATAATTTATTGAAAGTATCGCAAGATTGTAAAGATATAATAGCCATGTTTGATTAAATATGTCAATTTTTTTAAAAAAAAATAATTATCTTTTTTTAATATTTAATTAAGTTTTATCTTAAAATGACAGGAATGTAAGAATAATTATCCCATTTAAAAAGTGAGATAATTGATTTCATAGGATAATCCATCATAATTTTCTTTATATACAAAATTGAGTTAAAAAATAATAATTAAAAAATAGGATAATCCATCATTGATTTTCAACCTTGAATTGGGGTTAACCAATATTATACGCCATTTTTTAAAAAAAAAAATAGCTTATTTTATATTTGTTTTTTGATAAGTAACAATTTGGTTTGATTATATTAATTTAAATAATATTTTTGAACATTATTTGAGGTTTGATCAATCTTTTATAAATAATTAAAATGTATTTTTTTAAAAACAATTGTCGGAGAAAAAACTACTTTTTCTTTTTACTTTCCTGTAAACAAATTTTGTTTTTCTCAAAAATATTTTTTCTTCTTCTATTTTTTTTGTTAATCATGCACTTTAATTAGCTTTAAAAATAAAACATTTTTTTATGATAAGGGAAACCTGCCGTTGTTATCCTTTGGGTGCGTATAGGGTAAAATCTCAACTCTTATGCAATAGCTTGCAAACCACATAGAAAAGATAATCTGCACTGGACAAGTCCGATGCAACGAGTTCGATCCAAAAGTAAAATATTTTTGACCTTCGAAGAAACTTAACCAAACAAGCTATTTTGTTTATCGTGAAAGAAAATCTCATCAAAGAAAAATATATATTTTTATTTAATAAAAATAATGATAAGACAGCCTGTAATTAATTCCTCTTCTTTTAATTTTTTTTTTCTTAAGATGAATAAAAAAAATTCATTATATATAAGATATTATTTTAATTAGTGTTTTGTGTAATTATTTTATTTTAATTAGTGTTTTGTGTAATTATTTTATGTTAGTTTGCATTCAAATTTATTTTTAATATGTCGAGTGATAAGTTAAATAGGAGTTGAGTTTTAATATATTTCTGTTAAAATGGGAGAAAATAGTCAAATATCTTCGGTAAGCATCGTCATGGCTATAAATTATAATATTATTTAATATTTAATCAATTTTCATCTTTTAAAATAATCTTTAAATTGACTATTTCTTTAATATTATCGAAATTGATATTTCAAAATTCTTAGCCACTATATCAAATTTATATATTTTATTTTATGAAGATACTCATTTTTTTTTAATTTTTATTTTCGTACATCAATAAATTATTATTTTTAGCATACATTTTTAAAAAAAACTTTATTTGATGACTGAAATTGGCAAGTAAATACATTTGTTATCACTGTATGAGCAATTACTTTGGATTTAAATCAATTTAAATTATTTTTCTAATAAGAAAAAATTAACTAAAAATGATTAAATTTGAACCATTCAACTTTTAAGATGACACGTCTACCACAGGACGAAATGGAGGGATTGAATACAGGAGGCCCACAAACTAAGAAAAGGACTAAATTGCAGCAAAACTGTCTAAATTCTCATTTTAGTTCTACAAATAAGTTTGTAAGAAATGTCATCAAGTGAGAGTACTTCCACCGAGCTTCTTCACGCTCAAGCTCAAATTTGGAATTATATTTTCAACTTTGTAAGTTCTTCGGCGATAAGATGTGCACTTCAATTAGGAATTCCTGATGTCCTCTACAAACATAAAAAGCCCATGTGTCTTTCTGATCTTTCTGATCTTTCTGCTGAATTGTCTGTCGTCAATTCTTCAAATATTTCCTTCTTGCCAATTTTAATGCGTTTTCTTGTGCAATCTGGTTTCCTAAATCAACATGAAGATCACTACTTTCTTACCCCAACTAGTCGACTTCTAGTGAAAAATGAGCCCTTCAATGTTAGGTCATTATTGCTTCTTAGCCATAGTCAAGCCTTCTCAAAAGCATGGCCTGAGTTAAGTGATTGGTTTCAAAATGATTCTCCCACTCCTTTTCATACCGCTCATGGAAAATCTTTATGGGATTACATGGGGGAGAAAAACCTAGAGTACTAGGTGATATTTTTGATGATGCATTGGCTAGTGACTCGAGGTTGAATACCAATGTACTTATTACAAAGTGTTAACATGTGTTTGAGGGGTTAACATCGTTAGTAGATGTTGGTGGTGGCACGGGTATTGTTTCTATAGCCATAGCCAATACTTTTCCTAACATAAAGTGCACGGTACTTGATCTCCCTCAGGTTATAGGTGACCTAAAAGGAAGTGGGACTTTGGATTTCATTGGAGGAGATATGTTCGATAAGATTCCTCATGCTAATGCCATCTTACTCAAGGTACATACATATACAAAACATTTTCTTCTCTCTTTCAATCCTTCTTGATCTTCTCAACTTAATTCATATTTGTTGAACAGTGTGTTCTACACGACTGGAATGATGAAGATTGTGTGAAGATACTGAAGAAATGCAAAGAGTCAATTCCAAGCAAGGAAGAAGGAGGGAAAGTAATAATCATAGATACCGTACTGGAGGATCCAAAAGAGAGAAATGAGTTTGTTCGAGCACAACATAATATGGATATGGTGATGATGGTTCTCTTTGGTTCCAAAGAGAGAACTAAGAAAGATTGGGAGAAGTTGTTCATTGAAGTTGGTTTCAATGAATATAAAATAATTCCCACTCTGGGTTTAAGGTCTCTTATCGAAATTTACCCCTAAATTGAAAATGCATGTAAAATTAGAGTGTTGGCATGTTTCTTTATTTGCAATGGTGTTGGGTTCACCAATGCTCCATTTAATTTATGTATTCTCGTTTTATTATATTATTAGATGAATAATTTGTTTTGATTGTAATATAAATTCATTATGCTACTATAAAAAAATGAGGCTTGCTTAATCTACGAAGTATCAATAAATTGACAAAAAATATTTCTAGTCGTAATTTTCGCTCTAAATTATTTCTAACTGTGGTGTTTTCTAAATCACCTTTTGTTGCGCAATATAATACCATTGTAAAGAACAAGATACAACACAATTGTGTTTAAAAGTTCAAAACAACTTGCATAGTCATATCATTTTTACACAAAATTAATTACTTTATGTAATTTTCATAACCTTTAATGATATGGATTATTTTTGCAGAAAGTCTTTTATGAATTATATTATAATTATACTATTAGTTATTAGATAGATTTAGAGATATTGTAAGAAATTAGAGGTTCAATAGCAAGATATTTATTACATAGTATAAACATGTGAGTTAAGCTTTCTGTATCACACAAACACAATTATTTGACGTGAAAAGATATCTCTCTCAAAACTTTATAAAAAGAAGAAGTTATAAATCACAAACTTATTGAAATAACATTTGAGATAAACTTTCAATATTGAATTCAAAATTATAGTTAATTACTAACACATTAAACACACTAGTGAATAAAGTAAAAGAGAAAAGAAATGTTAACATAATTATGAAGTTACAAAAATTTTAATACAAGTATTAGATTATAAATAATTTCTTTTATTTGTAACAATAACATAAAATAATTCAACTTCACAAGTGTTCTACTAGATATCATATATCATCAAATATATACTAGTTAATTACTTAACATAGCTATAGTTAGCCTTAATTACAATTTGCAACCTACTTTTAGCTATAATTACGTGACTCAGCTTTTTAGTTTTGTATAATTTGAAATTTGTATAACTTTTGTATAATTCAGAATTTGTATAACTCTTTACACTTCTGATGTTTGTAATTGTATAAATTCGTTATTTTGAGTTTATACAAAAATAACTGAATTATACAAATGTACTCACGAATTATACAAATCCACGAATTATACAAATGAGGCAGCTTGAACTGTAGCTACAACCCGTAAATGTGCAAATTATAGCTATGAAGCATAATTAAGTTTATTATAATAACTATTTGCGAAAGTTTCTCAAAAATAACTAGTTTAATGTATATATTTCGGACATGTATTTTACGTCAATCAATAAAGCCCACCTGCACGTCAAGTTGCATATAGTAGGGTACACCTATTAAATAAAATTGACGGACAACAAACACATGTTTCTTATACATACATAATTCAAAAATAGGGACCATATGTCGAGCAGTATTTTCTTACTTAAAATTTTTGAATATAATTTTTTTTTAAGAAGAAGCGATTCTGTTTGAATAGAAACCTTATACATCATGAATTTAGAATAGTCGAATGTATTAAACATTAGATGAAAATTTATTTATTTTTTTAAAAAGGAAACTTTCTCTGATTTTTATTATAAATACATTACTTATTAAAAAAATATTTTTATTTTTCCTTATTATTTTTAGTGTATCATGTTTTATCTTTACTATTAGTTATATGTATTCAAATTATTTCGATTTAAAAACTATACATCAATTAATATAAGTATTACGATAAATTATGCATATTAGTTTATTATTTTTTAAATGAATATGCAAAGTTTAAAGTGAACAAATAAAAATAAATGTGTCAAAACTCAGACAGTCATAAGTGACACCACACTAAACAACCTAGTGGAAGAACCATCAACTAACACGAATCAGATGCAACGCTCGCACTCAAAAAGAGGAACACAATACATGTTTTCACCCATAGGTTTGCCCTTATTTCCAATCAATCTTTGGTTCGGCTCACTCAAGATAAAAAAGGTCTTTCTAAGGCTTGTAATGGGGATGAGTGTGTATGGTCATTTAGGATTAGTGACTTTTTCCTCGTGAGATGTGGTATTCTCAAGGCATCCCTTTCTTTTCCTTTATCAATTCTTTTTTTAGTGCTTCTAAGTCATCTTTTTATTCACCTCCATGAATTGCTTGGAAACCCAATTTTCTTTTGTACTTTATTCCAAAATTTTTTTTTTTTTTTTTTGGAGGGGTTCCATTGTTCTGCAACACCATGGGTTAAGGGAGACTTTTCTTGCACTTCTTCACTTCTCCTTTTCCTTTTCACCACACCCCCAACTTAGGCTTTTGACCTAAGTTGGCTATTTGTTAAACCACAAATCAAGAGGATTATAGGTAGTGGGTCAAGTAAGGTCTAGGGTTCATCAAAGTTCTTCCAACGAAAGGTAAGGCTCAAAGGGTGTTCAAGAGAGTTTCACACGCTCACGAGTAGGCCACAAAAGAGGTATATGCCAAATTTGGCTCACACTGTTCAAAAGTTGCCTAAGATCATTTCAAGAGCACACCTTACTAAATCAATTAGACTAACGGGGAAAATTCTAGGTTTATTCATGAAAGGTTCAAAGTAAGCTCATCACACAAGGCATCGTCACTTAAGTCAAACAAGACCACACACTTTCGCTAGTGTGTAACGGTCATTACAAGATAATCAATTCGATAAATGGCTAATCACAACGAGATGCAAAGAGTTCACATATTGTCTATGCGACTTCATTTGACCTCATCTAGCCGTACATTCATGTTCGTTCAATTGACCGCACTATTCAAGTCATCTGTATTGATCGAAATCGAGACTCAAATTTTTGCAAAAGAACAACCACATTCAACTCACGAGGGGTGGCAAAATGTGTCAAAAATTCAAATTTTTTCGGAAGGGTCAAAATCATTTTGTAATTAAAAATAAAAGGAGCCTTATTCTCAAACATCCACAGAAATCAGATAAACACAATTTAAAACAGAACAACTCAAATATAAACACAAACACGAGCAAAACGTAGCACACACAGGTGGACCTCACCCCACCAAAAATAAAAATATTTATCCTCAAATGCAAATAAAATTAAAGATAACTCAAGACAGAGAGAGAGGTAAAGAGGGGATCCTGTCTACATAGCCGCTCCATCTGTTTAGGGATCAGTGCCAAGAGTGACCTCCAGAAGGACCAGCTTCATTGTATCCACCAGCACGAGTCTTTGCCAAGGAAGCCTGGACAGTAGCATCTATCATGATTTCTTCAGTCTCGGCTATGTCATCCGATGTAACTTCCTCAAACATCCCTTCGTCAGTTTTTGCCTCTGATTCAAGATCGGTTGTATGCTCCATTCCATCTCCATGTCTTGCGGTAGTATGAGGCATTTCGGGCACATCTGGAATCTCTACTGTTCCAAAGATCATGGACACATCGGTGGACTTCATGTGGTCCATATCTTTTCGCAGTTCAGCAATGACACTTTTAAAGTTGTCACCTTCTCTGTGGACCGTTGGTTGTGCTCACACATCGTTATTCAGGCTTCTAGGGCATCAATGGTAGTACTCAGAGGTGTCACAACATCAGTTAAGGCAATCTGGACCATGCCTGGAATAGAGGCCTCTAGGCTAGCAGCTTGACGATTAACAGAAAGAGCCAGCTGTCCTATCCGGAGTAGGGACACCCAGGTGAGTGGAAGTCGGGAATCAGCAGCAACAGTAGTGGGTCTTGACGATCATGCAGCAGCAGAAAAACCTGGAGAATCAGCGGGAGTAATAGTGGCAATGGATATACCTGAAGGCCCAGGGTTCAGAGTTGACAGATGTGCCTCTACAGGCGATGATTCTGCGTTTACTAGCTCTATCGATGCTGCATTTTTCCTTTCTGCCTGATCCTTAAGATACTCGGCTTCGATACTCCGAATGTCAGTAGAGGCTGTGGGCATCACTTCTACATCCTTATTGACATCTCGAGGCACCTGGGGTCGTTTGCATAATTCTGTGATCAAAACTGGAAATGGAAGTGAGGTTCAGCTTTGTCTTGTACTCATGAGTATCTCTGAAGCAATTATTGTACCCAAGTTTATCTAAGTCTCATCTATGACGCAACCCAGGCAAGATGCCTTGGCAAGGCGAATGATCGACTCATTTTGGGATGGCATAATTGTGTTAGTGATAAAACCAAACCAAAACCTTGCGGCTATGTTTAATTCTTTCTTTTCAATCGGAACTCCTTCCACCGCCCACTTTGGAGTTTCATCTGCAATTAGTGGGGCTAACCACTCTTTCATCTCATCCATCTTCTTTGTTCTGATAAAGTACTGGCAGTGATCCCTAATATTTGTAGGCATGCCCAAGACTGCATTGATTTTCTCATTATCACACTTCACCCTCCTGCCTCTGACAACCACATAGCTAACTTATTTGAAGGTTGCTGCTAGTTGTTTTTGCTAGTGTATTAGTGCACTATATGCACTGTAGAACTCTCTTACCCAGTTTGGAATATAAGGGACCCGGGGTTTGGTGAAGATTTGGAACTTGTGGTATCTCATACACTCAATTATCTCTGGGTATCTATCTATAACCCCGTCTATGGACAGATGCTTTTCTTCCAGAACTGTCATCATCCCCTTAGCCTTTACTCAATTCGTTGATTTAGGCTGAGGACTTTGTAATGGAGGTGCTAATACAATTATTTGCGCTGGAACTGGAGGTGTAGTAATTGTAGGCTGGGGAGTCCTGACCTTGGATGAATCATTCAACTTCTTAATTCGCCGATCAGCCCTCTATGCTATTAACAGTTCATTTTCATCAGAACCCACATCTTCACTTTTAGATTGGTTGGGGTCATTTCTATAAAAGTCATTATGTTCAGTGCTTGCATCTGATAATTTAAGGGTCTTGTGTTTGCCCTTCCCTTTTTCGCAAGTTGTGGAAAGTCTAGCAGCTTTGCTTCTGAATGTATCTGCATCCTCGTTCAATGTAATGCCTTTCTTTCTACTTTGAGGTGGATTGCTTCTTCCTGCAACTTTAGATCTAGCCATTTCTGCAAAGAATTCGGAAGAAGTTAAAACACCTACATCGAGTATAGAGAAACACAATTGCAGAAGGACTCGCCGAATAGATTGGCGAGTCGCCGACTGATTTTGGCGATCAATATTTTTGACCGAAAGTTACAGAACACTAATTACAAGCAGCATGAAGTTAAAGGCAAGATGGGATAATTTGGCAAATCACCAAGTAATTCGGTGAGCTCGCCTTAGCACGCTGAATAGTCTAAATCCATCAGAAAGGCACATCACACGACATAGGATAAATTACTTGGAATGAGAGCATACATATCATAATTAAATGCAGGGTTTGGAGAGCTAACCTTTTAGGCAAGTTAGATCGAGACTGTGATGCTAAGCAGCAGGTTATCACAGATCCAAGCACTACTCAAGCAGCTAAAATACTTACGAGTTGCACAAATTTTGAAAATACTAAGTAGGTGCGATTTTGTGAGAATCGAGAGTGAGAGGGTATGTAAAAAGGTTGCAAGTTAAATCCCGTGGTTTTATAAAACCCATCCAGATCTCACCCATTCGACGACATTAGTTGGATCTTTCTCGCCGAGTTTTACAGGACCCTTAGTCAAAGTGAGAATCCAAATGACGGTCTTTGTAGCAATCGCCGATCTAGTCGGCGTTTCGCCAATTGGACTTGAGCAATTCATCATGTACTTTTCACAAACTTTTCATCCCCCAATCGTACAAAATCAAAACACATTTATTTCAAAAATAACAAAATTAAAGTAGTTAAGGGTTTTGGGTTACCTCCTAAACAGCGCCATAGTTAACGTCGTGGCACGACGCAGGTTATTACCTAAATTTCACTTTTGGGGTTAGTCAAAACATCTTTTGGCAACCCCTTGTCTTGTGCCTGATGGAGATTAGGCATTACATGACCCAAGAGAGTTTCAATTAGCTAGATAAATCTAGAGTGAGAACTGTTCATCTGATTTAACACTTCTACATTTTCTCTAATCTTCTCTTGTACTCTATCTTGCTCATTTAGCTTTTGAAGAATGGTTAATAACATATCTTCGATACGTTTATTTTCAATGTCCATAGATCTTCCCTGCTCAATAGGTGGTCTGCATTTGCTCTTCTCTTTGCACATCACCTCCAGTTCCTCAACCATTTGGGTCAAGTTATCCATCTAACCTAGCAAAATGATCAATTGCTGGTCCTTCTCAGTATCCTTGTTAGTTTTAGCCACAAGGCCAAGGAATTTGGCTGCAATCTCATAGGAGTATTTCTCACGACCACCTGGCATAAGTCGGTCGATTAATCCTCTGTTTTCGGGATTTAGACCCCTATAGAAGTATTCTAGTAGAACTAAATCGGGGATTTCATGAGTTGGGCATTGTATCAATAGTGTTTTAAACCTCAACCACGACTCATGAAAAGGTTCTCCTTCTAGATGATTTAAGTTCAAGATGTGATCCCTGAATCTCATCACTTCTATTGGGAAGTACTACATTGGTCCACCATCCCTATCATGTATATTCATTATCACGTCTCAACACACAAACAAGCTAGACAAAACTAAGAATTAGATAAGTAGACTACAACTAAGAAGAACAAAAATTCTACTAATCTAAAAATTCTCAAATAACACCACTCCCCGGCAGCGGTGCCATTTTGATGTTTAATTGCGTAATCAACGACACGTCATACAATTTGAGTGTCTACGATCGTGCAATAGTATAGTAACCCAACCAAGGGTTGGGATCGTCCTAAGAGAGTGGTTCTGAGAATTAATAGAAAAATAAAATTTATTTCTAACTAGTCGTAGCTAAAGACATTAACGAGTAAAAACATTATAAATTAAGAGGGGGACACAAATGTGTCAATTATCAAATGGGGGTTTTGTCACAAATAAATAAAAACAACAAATTAACAAGGGAATCTAAACAATGAGAGAGGGATTCTTGGGATATGACCGAAATACGGGCTAATCTAAACTATTAGGTACATGCTTTCAATATAAAATTTATAAAGTAATAGTGACTAGGCTAAGCTTTATGTGGAAATAAGTTCTCTCTCGAGCAACTTACCCCGTTTCAAATGGGTTCCTCTCGGACACCCACTTGCCGCATGAAGGTCAGCCTACGCCTTACCCCACTCACTCTTAGGATATGGGACTAGGGATCACCCTCTTGGGCTGAACCTCACGTTGACCCACTCCTTAGGCCATCAATTTAGTGGTCTTAGTTTTACGACCTCTCTCTCGAGCAAGCCGAAAACACATAAATAAACTTGTATTTGCAACTACAAATTCATTAGATTCATACACAACCACTAAATGAAATCACAATTAAACTACAAATAAATTATCAGCAAGCAAGACCCAACAAATATCTTAAACCATATTCACTAAATCACATCCCAAGAATTGTGGTTTTTAGCCACACATCAAGAGATAGAAATTTATACCTAAATGAGTTTGCATTCAAATGGATATGAAGATTTAAGTCCTGTTACAGGCCAAGAATGAAGAATCCAAGAGACCCAACTCCAAATCTTGAAGATGAAAACCCTCTTCTCCTTCAAGTCTCCAAAACCCTCTCACTTAGCGCAAAAAGTACTATTCTATCTGGAAATTATAATAATTGTTTGATTCTCCCTAAAATTAATAAAGAGTTTAATATTTATAGACTTCAGAAAATAGTGCTGGTGGATCGCTTGGCGAGGTTAGTCAAAATCGCCGATTAACTCGGCGAATCGCCGTTTAGTGTAGTTCATCACCTTCTTGCACTAGCCTTCATCATTGTCGTGCTTTGTGTCATTGGGTGACATAATACTGCTTCGTGGAACTAATCGACGAAATGCCGACAACTCCTTTTATAGCATTTTTTATCCTGCTCCTTCAGGGCTTCGCGTACTGGAACAAAGGGGGGAGTGAGTCCCTTCGCTTGGCGATGCTCAGGCTTCAACTTCTTCGTTCTTTTCAGCCCTTTTGTTCCTTTTTGCGCCTAAGTGTCCATGCTTCCACTAAAACCAAATACCTGAAACATAAGGGTTTTTATCAGATATTAAGATAAAAATAAGCATTCGAGGACACAATTTCTATTAAAATAAAGCCCTAAATAAGTCCAATTTATGGAATCATCAATAGCCATAGCCATAGCCAAAGCTTTCCCTAACATAAATTGCGCGGTACTTGATCTACCTCAGGTTATAGGTGACCTAAAAGGAAGTGGGATATTATAATTAAAATATTAGTTATTAGATAGATAAAGAGATATTGTAAGAAACTAGAGGTTCAATAGCAAGATGGTTATTACGGAGTATAAACATGTGAATCAAGCTTTCTGTATCACACAAGCACAATTATTTTGACGTGAAAAAATATCTCTCTCAAAACTTTATAAACAAAAGAAGTTATAAATCACAAATTTATTGAAATAACATTTGAGATAAACTTTCAATATTGAATTCAAAATTATAGTTAATTATTAACACACTAAACACACACTAATGAATAAAGTAAAAGAGAAAAGAAATGTTAACATAATTATGAAGTTACAAAAATTTTAATACAAGTATTAGATTATAAATAATTTCTTTTATTTGTAACAATAACATAAAATAATTCAACTTCACAAGTGTTCTACTAGATATCATATATCATCCTTAATGCAAAAGTAACATTCACCGATAGAATGGCTTATGAAACTTGAAGTGGAACGTTAATGTATAATTAGATAGGTAAATAACTAACTTATGAATATAAAAAAATTACATACTTGTTTATGAAAGAAAATTTTACAAGTACACTAGTCTCTAAGAACATTTATGCTTTTAATATACTTCCTCTGTTTCTAATTACTAGTCCATTTTTAACTTGACACACCTATTAAAAAAAATAATTGACATATTGAATTTATTATTTTATTCCTATTAATTGATAGAATTTCAAAATCAATTTACTCGTTAAAGAGATTCAACCTTTTTAAAAAATATTAACTATCTAAATAGATTGAGGATATAATAGATAAAAAATATTGTTTTTTCTTAATTTGTCAAAAATAACAAGTAAAAATTAAAATTAAACAAGTAAAAAGAGACAAAAAAAAAAAATTAAGGAAAAATTACGCACATAAGCAAACATATACTAGTTAATTACTTAACATACCTATAGTTAGCCATAATTACAATGTGCAACCTACTTTTAACTATAATTACGCGGCTCAGCTTTTTAGTTTTGTATAATTTGAAATTTGTATAATATAATTTGATAACTTTTGTATAATTCGAAATTTGTATAACTGTTTACACTTCTGATGTTTGTAGTTGTATAAATTCGTTATTTTGAGTTTATACAAAAATAACTGAATTATACAAATATACTCGTGAATTATACAAATGAGACAGCTTGAACTATAGCTACAACCCGTAAATATGCAAACTATAGCTATGGAGCATAATTAAATTTATTATAATAGCTATTTGCAAAAATTCCTCTAAAAGTAACTAGTTTAATGTATATATTTCGGACATGTATTTTACGTCAATCAATAAAGCCCACCCAGCACGTCAAGTTGCATATAGTAGGGTACACCTATTAAATAAAATTGACGGACAACAAACACATGTTTCTTATACATACATAATTCAAAAATAAGGACCATATGTGGGGCACTTTTGATCAACTATTTGCTCGGCTAATCCAAATTGGCTCTTATTTAATTCATTGATTTGGTGTTGCGTACATCTTGAGAATCATTCAATATTTATTCGCGAGGATGACTAAGGACCGTATTGTCACGACATGAGTCTACATCCTGGACGTGGCTGGTACTCAATTGATGGTCCCCAAGCGAACCCTCATCCTGGCTGACTACAAGCGGAAGATTAACTTAAGCATGCAAAAGCTTAAAACTGAATAAAATTCAATAAACTCAATTTTTCGGAACTTCAACCCAAATGAACAACTTAGAATAAAAATAATATATTCAACTTGCCATAAAATAGGCAACTTAAGCCTTTAAAACATTAATAAAATAAATGAATAATACAAACTTCTCAACTACTAACTATCTATGAAGCCTCTAATTAATAAAGATGGAAGTCGGGAAAAGACCCACGACATCCTGACTAAACTGAAAAATAAATGAAATCTTCCGGAAACTAGGAGGCACACCATAGCTTACTCGAACTCCCGGATGTATCAATGAATCTCCTGTTGATGATCCTGAATATCTGTGTCTGCATCATGAAACGATGCATGCCAAATGGCTCAGTACGTGGAAAGTACGAGCATGTAAGGGGAATTCTAAAACATAAACATAAGCTTGAAACTTGATAAAAAGGAAACATACTTACCTCTTTTCAAACTTACTCAACTCAAGGAATACTCAAGGATACTCAAAACTACTTAAACTTACTCAACTCAGAAGTACTCAAGGATAAAATACTCAACTCAGAGATAAGATACTCAACTCAAAGATATGATATTCGACTCTGGGTACTCAACTCTGGATACTCAACTCAATATAAAGCAACAATACACATTCAATATATGGAAAGCTTTATAAAACAGTAAAAACAATTTGGTTCGTTAAAGAAAATGCAATAACAAACTCAACTTTACTTATATAATAAAGTAGTATAGTTTATGTGGGAGTTTCTCTAACCGACAATCACCACTATGAGCCTAAGTGGTGATACAACGTCTTGCCCACGCTGCCAGAACTGTCCTATACTTTGCCGTCATATAGAACGCTTAACTTAGTAAATCAACTAGCTTATGCTAAAAGCATCTGAAGGAGTCATCTAAAAAGTATGATCCTTTACTACCCATGATGGCTACATGGTTTATGGAGACGTGAGTTATCTGAACCCAAGCTCATCCCCATATCGGTGCTCAATACTACTCCCAAAATATACTTTAGCTCATATGTTTGTAAAAACAAAACTCTTTCTTTGGTTTGAGATAACTACTCAAAAACTTAGCTTAAAAGCTCTCTTGGAAATCTCAGTTTCCTTTCTTGCTCAAATGTGAAAACATTTGTAACTCTTTGGGAATACTTAGTTCCCGAATAATCTTTGAAAAATGAACTTTACTCTTACTCTTTACTGAAAACTAGCTCAAAGACTCTTTTGGAAATCTCAGTTTCCTTTCTTGTTTAAATGTGAAAACATTTACTCTTTGGGAATACATAGTACCGGTATACTCTTTTGAAGAAATGCACTTCAAACTTTACTCTTTACTCAACTCAAAACTCAAGTCTTAAAACAAAGTTAAGACATTTGTAAAAGACTTTTGGAAAAATTTATGAACTACTCTTAACTTGACTCTTGACTTCTCTTAACTTGACTCTTAACTTCTATTGACTTGACTCTTAACTTTCCTTAAATTGAATTATGGATTCAAGGATTATGATTTGTGATAGGAAATATTTCATGATGCTCATGAGTGTTTGTAGATAGCTAAACATGAGAAAAGATCAAGAAATCATCGTCTGGGAACAAGTCCGCGACGCGGAGTTTCATTTAAATATTTGATTGCAAAATTAAATTTTTGAGACAGAGGAGTCCATGTCCCAACCGTGACGTGGAGCTGGTTTTTGTTCACTGGGGGAGAAAGTCTGCGACGTGGACTTGCGAACCTAACTCAAAGCAACACAAAAACTCGTCATAAAGATCTCAGAAACATCTCAATTCAACCCAATTCAAGAACGATATCAAATTCAAGAATACAAATCAAGAACATCAACATTCAAACTCTTTTAGGACGAATTCACGCTGAAATAAACATGTTTGGCATGTGGGTGAACAAACCCAACATTATGAAAGCCTCACATACCTCATAGGGATCACCCCTTGACGAAATCCACGAGCCTAGCTTCAAAAACTTGACGATTTCTTGCTCCTTCTCCTCTTCTTTTCTCTTCTCTCAAAACCTTAACTTGTTTCCCAAAAGCGTAAACTGAATCCAATCAGTTTAGACCCCAACTTAATTAGCAAAAACGAAATTAACTAATTGGGTGGTGAAAAGACCATAATGCCCTTCTAAAATCCAGATTGGACTTTTCTTATTTGAACAACCCAACTTCCAATGGAAATAACTCACTCATATGAACTCGGAATTGCACAAACTCGGCGGCGTTGGAAAGATTATTCCAAGATCTTTCCTACGATATCTAGAAAAACACCTAACGCATCCTGAGCTAGGAGTTATGGTCGCTTGAAGTTGACCAAAAACTCAACTTAACACACTTAACAAATTTTCCTAAACATCATGAGATCTTTCCTATTACAAATCATAATCCTTGAATCCATAATTCAATTCAAGGAAAGTTAAGAGTCAAGTCAAGAGATGTTAAGGGTCAAGTGAAGAGAAGTTAGGAGTCAAGTCAAGAGAAGTCAATAATCAAGTTAAGAGAAGTTCATAAAGTTTTCTAAAAGTCTTTTACAAATGTTTTAACTTTGTTTTAAGACTTGAGTTTTGAGTTGAGTAAAGAGTAAAGTTTGAAGTGAATTTCTTCAAAAGAGTAAATCGGGACTATGTATTCCCAAAGAGAATTCCAAGAGAGCTTTTAAGCTAAGTTTTCAGTAATTATCTCACACCAAAGAAAGAGTTTTGTTTTTACAAACATATGAGTTAAAGTATATTTTGGGAGTAGTATAGACTAGTGGATACACTTAGTTAGGCGTTCTATATGACGGCCAAGTATAGGACAGTTCTGCCAGCGTGGGCAAGACATTGTATCACCACTTAGGCTCATAGTGGTGGTTGTCAGTTAGAGAAACTCCCACAGAAACTTTACTACTTTATTTTATGAGTAAAGTTGAGTTTGTTATTGCATTTTCTTTAACGAACTAAGTTGTTTTCTACTGTTTTAAAGACTTTTTATATATTGCATGTGCTTTATTGCTTTATATTGAGTTAAGTTATTCAGGAGTTGAGTAAAGCCAAGGTAAGTGTTTCTTTCAGATTCTTTTTAAGCTTAACTTATGTTTAGTATTCCAACTCGCATACTCGTACATTCAATGTACTGATGCCAGTTGGCCTACATCTTATTATGATGCAGACGTAGGTAATCAGGATCAGCATCTAGCGCCTCGTTGATCCAGTTGAGCACTTAGAGTCAGTTGGTGAGCCTCTTAGCTTTTCGGCGAACCCATTTTATTGCTTTCAGTATTTTAGTTCATTAGGATGTCGTGGGTCTTGTCCCGATGTCCATCTCAGTTATTTAGAGGCTTCATAGACAGAGTTAGTGATGTTAATTCATGAGACTTTACTTTTCCTTTTCAGTTAAGTTGAGACTTGAGTTGCCATTTTGACAGTGAATGTTATTATAATACATTCTAAGTTATATTTTGAGCAGTTCAGTTTACTTGTTTTAAAAGTATTTATCTTGGGTAAAGTCTTCTGCTGAGTAAGTAAGCCAGGCTAAGAGTTCGCTTGGGGCCAGCAATGGTTCTCGAGTGTCGACCATGTCCAGGGTGTAGGCTCGGAGAGTGACAAACTTGGTATCAGAGCACAAAGTTCAAGAGTCATAGGGAGTCTATGAAGTCATGTCTGTAGAGTCCTAGTTATCGGTTTTGAAGCGCGTCACATCTACAATTAGAAGGCTGCAACATTTAGGAAATTCCTTCACTTCTTTCATACTCACTTCGTGCGATAGAGTGTATCTCTATAAAAGACATTTTCTAACTCGTGCTTACGCGTAACCGATTTTGAGTTGTCATATGGTCTAGAATGCCTTCATGAGGCGTTTATTTCCTCATTAGCTAAGAGAAGCAAAGAGATGGTTGCCGACATGAGGAACATGATGAGTTTATTCGTAGTTGGGTTGAAGCGTCTGTCAAGTAACGAAAGTAAGGAAGCCTTGCTAATAGGTTACATGGGCATATCAAGACTAATGATCCATGTGCAACAAGTTGAGAAGGACCAACGGAAGGATAGAGAAGAGTTTGAGAATAAGAGGGCTAAGACAACAGGGAATGAATCCAGGCAGCAAAAGAGTAATGTGAACCGGTTTTCTTTCCAACATAAGCAGAAAGGACTTGTTCCATTATCTGCTAATGCAACAGCACCAAGGAACAAATTTGAGTACAATAGTAAGAATTCTCAGAACTTTAGAGCTAGACCTGCGCATTAGCAAGAGTAGTAAGGCACAAGGGGGTACTAAGACTCCTGCATGTGCTAAGTGTGGTAGGAGCCACTCAAGGGTGTGTTGTGATGGCTCCACTAGTTGCTTCAAGTGTGGCCAGAACGGTTATTTTATGAGGGAGTATCCTAAGAGCAGACAGAGTAATGGTAATGGGGGCAATAGAGCCCAGTCTTCTTCAGTTGCTCCACCAGATAGAGCTACATCTAAATGAGCTACTTCAAGGGTATGTGGAGAAGAAAACCGTCATTATGCTATCGCTAGTCACCGAGAGCAAGAGGATTCACCAGATGTTGTCACTGGTATGATCCAAGTCTTTAATTTTGATGTTTTTCTTGAGCAACTTCTTGAACCTTTTAGTGTTTCTATACCTGTTGGTGAGTTTATTCTAGCAGAAAAAGTTTATCGTGATTGTCCCATTTCCATCAATCACAAGAGTACCATGGCTTATTTAGTTGAGTTAGACATGGTAGATTTTGATGTCATTCTAGGTATGGACTGGCTCATGCCTGTTATGCATCAATAGATTGTAGAACTCGAGTAGTCAAGTCCAGTTTCCAGTGAACCAGTGATAGAGATGAAGAGCAGTTCAGCAGTGCCTAAGGGTCATTTTATTTCATACCTTAAGGCAAGAAAGTTAGTTTCCAAGGGGTGTATCTATCACTTAGTCCGAGTTAATGACTATAGTGTTGAGATACCTCATATTCAGTCAGTTTCAATAGTAAAAGAGTTTCCAGAAGTCTTTCCAGATGATCTTCCCAGAGTCCCTCCTGAGAGAGAAATAGACTTCGGTATAGACATTCTTCCAAATACTCGTCTCATATCTATTCCACCATATAAAATGGCACCAGCAGAGTTGAAAAATCTTAATAAGTAGTTGAAAGATCTTTTAGAGAAAGGTTTCATTCGACCAAGTATCTCACCTTGGGGCTCTCCGGTCCCATTTACGAGAAAGAAAGATGGTTCCCTTAAGATGTGTATAGATTTTCGTCAGTTGAAAAAGGTTACCATCAAGAATAAGTATCATTTTCAGAGAATTGATGATCTTTTCGATCAACCTTCAAGGTGCTTCTTGTTTCTCTAAGATAGACCTTAAATCAGGCTACTATCAGTTGAAAGTAAGGGGATGTGATATTCCCAATACAATATTCAAGACCCGTTATGGTCATTATGAGTTCTTAGATATGTCATTTAGTCTGACTAATGGGCCTGCAATTTTCATGGACCTTATGAATAGAGTATTAAAACCTTATTTAGATATGTTTGTTATCGTCTTCATTGATGGCATACTAATCTATTCAAGGATGAAGAAGATCATGCTAGGCATCTCAGAATAGTTCTCCAGACTCTAAAAGATAGAGAGTTGTATGACAAGTTCTCTAAGTGTGAGTTTTGGCTTGAGTCTATGGCATTCTTAGGCCAAATTGTGTCTGGAGAGGGAGTTAAAGTTGATACTCAGAAAATATAGGCAGTGCAAAATTGTCCTAGACCTACATCTCCAACTGATATTAGGAATTTCTTAGGTTTGGCTGGATATTATAGAAGGTTCGTAGAGGGGTTCTCATCTATTTCATCCCCTTTGACCAAGTTAACTCAGAAGTCGGTGAAGTTTCAATGGTCTGAAGCTTGTGAGAAAAGCTTTCAGGAATTGAAAAAGAGGTTGACTACTGCCCAGTATTGACCTTACTAGAAGGCACGCAAGGCTTTGACGTATATTGTGATGCGTCTAGAGTTAGTTTGGGTTGTGTGTTAATACAGAATGGCAAGGTTATAGCTTATGCCTCCATACAGTTGAAAGTTCATGAGAAGAATTACCTAACCCATGACTTAGAGTTAGCTGTTGTAGTATTTGCTAAATATGGCGCCATTATCTTTATGGTGTTCATGTGGATGTGTTCACCGATCACAAGAGCCTTCAGTATGTGTTTAGTCAGAAAGAGCTTAATCTCAGACAAAGAAGGTGGTTAGAGTTACTCAAAGATTATGACATGAGTATTCTCTATCACCCAGGTAAGGCTAATGTTGTTGCTAATGCCTTGAGTATGTTATCTATGGCTAGTACCACCCATTCTGAGGAAGATAAGAAAGAGTTAGCAAAATATGTGCATAGACTTGCACGCTTGGGAGTTCGACTAATGAATTCCACAGAAGGAGGAGTAGTGGTGATGAATGGGGCTGAATCATCATTAGTGTCAGAAGTAAAATATAAGCAAGACCAAGATCCTTTATTGCATGAATTAAAGGCAGGTGTTCATAAGCAAAAAGTGATGGCTTTTGAACAAGGGGGAGATAGTATTTTGAGGTATCAAAATGGATTGTGTGATTGATTTCAAGGGTAAGAAGGGGAAGCTTAGTCCCCGGTATATCGGCCTTATAGAATATCCAAGAGGATTGGCAATGTAGCTTATGAGTTAGAGCTACTGATGTTTGAGTAATCAAGACACAACTTCTAATACAAGTGTTTACGATCGTGCAACAGTATAATAACCTAACCAAGGGTTGGGATCATCCCAAAAAAGTGGTTTTGAGAATTTATAGAAAAATAAAATTTAGTTCTAGCTAGTCATAGCTAAAGACATTAACGAATAAAAATATATTAAATTAATAAAAAGGGGGGGACACAAGAGTGTCAATTAACAATAGGGGTTTTGTCACGAGTAAATAAATAAAAATAGCAAAATAAACATGGGTGTCTAAATAATGAGAGGGAATCCTTGGGATGTGATGGGAATACGGGTTAATCTAGATTATTGGGTACATGCATTCAATAGAAGATTCATAGAATAATTATGACTAGGCTAGACTTGAAGGGGGATAATCTCTCTCTCTCGAGCAACTTAGCCTGTTTCAAGCGCGTTCCTCTCGGATACCCACTTGCCGCATGAAGGATAGCCTCTGCCTTAACCTACTCACTCTCTCGAGCTGAGTGTATGGATATGGGACTAGGGCTTACTCTCTCAAGATGAACCCCATGTCGACCCACTCACACTGGCCATCAATTTAGTGGTCTTAGTTTTACGAACTCTCTCTCTCGCAAGTTGAAAACACATAAATAAACGTTTATTTGCAACTACAAATTCATTAGATTCATCTGCAACCGCTAAACGAAATCACAATTAAACTACAAATAAACTATTAGCAAGCAAGACCCAACAATTATCTTAACCCATATTCGCTAAATCACACCCCAAGAATTAGGGCTTTTAGCCACACATCAAGAGATAGAAATTTATACCTAAATGAAGTTGCATTCAAATGGGTATGAAGATTCCAGTCTTGTTATAAGCAAAGAATGAAGAATCCAAGAGACCCAACTTCAAATCTTGAAAATGAAAACCCTCTTCTCCTTCAAGTCTTCAAAACCCTCTCAAACTTAGAGCAAAAATACCAAAAAGTACTATTATAATGTGAAAATTATAATAATGGTTCTTCTCTTCGTTAAAAATTAATAAAGAGTTTAGTATTTATAGACTTCAGAAAATAGTGATGGTGGATCGCTCGGCGAGGTTAGGCGTGGACGTCGAATGACTCGGCGATTCGCCCTTCTTCTAGTTCATCGCCATTTGTGCTTTACCTTCAGCATCTATGTGCTCTGGATCATTGGGCGATATACTTCTGCTTCGCGGTTCGGCAAAACACCGACTGCTCCTTTTATCGCCTTTTTTATCATTCTCCTTCAGGGCTTCGCGTCCTGGAACAAAGGGTGGAATTCGTCCATTCGCTTGGCGATGATCAGGCTTCAACTTCTTCGTTCTTTTCACCCTTTTTGTTCCTCTTTGCGCCTAAGTGTCCATGCTTCCACTAAAACTTCAAATACCTAAAACCGAAAAGCTTTTGTCAGATATTGAGATAAAATAAGCATACGAGGACACAATTTCTATTAAAATAAAGCCCTAAATAAGTCCAATTTGTGGACTCATCAACACCCCCAACATAAACTTTTGTTTGTCCTCAAGTAAAACTCAACTTCAACAATTCAAATAGGATGTCTCAAATAGTGCTACACAAGACTAAATCATGAACATACACAACAAGACTCAAATTACTCATGCGAAGATCAATTGTGTACTTAAAGATTCAAATTGTGACACACCATTAATAACGACTCTCATGGTCGCATTACTTACTACTTGTGCAAGTTCAAGCTTAACAAAAAGTATCTAAATGCCCTCACATAAAGAATGATTCCATATTCACACAAAGAGGTTAATCAGTTCAAGATCAGGAATAAGATGCAACGCTCACACTCAAAAAGAGGAACATAATGCATGTTTTCACCCATAGGCTTGCCCTTATTTTCCAATCGATCTTCGATTCGGCTCACTCAAGATCAAAAAGGTCTTTCTAAGGCTTGTAATGGGGATGAGTGCAAAGGTATGGTCATTTAGGCTTAGTGACTTTTTCCTCGTGAGATGTGGTATTCTCAAGGCATCCCCTTCTTTTCCTTTATCTATTCTTTTTTTAGTGTTTCTAAGTCATCTTTTTATTCACCTCCATGAGTTGCTAGGAAACCCAATTTCTTTTGTACTTTATTCCACAATTTTTTTTGAAGAGTTCCATTGTTCTGCAACACCATGGGTTAATGAAGACTTTTCTTGCACTACTTCACTTCTCCTCTTCCTTTTTACCACACACCCCCAACTTAGGCCTTTGGCCTAAGTTAGCTATTTGCTAAACCACAAATCAAGAGGATTATAGGTAGTAGGTCAAGTAAGGTCTATGGTTCATCAAGGTTCTTCCAAAGAAAGGTAAGGCTAAAATGGTGTTCAAGAGAGTTTCACAAGCTCACGGGTATGCCACAAACGAGGTATATATCAAATTTAGCTCACACTCTTCAAAAGTTGTCTAAGATCATTTCAAGAGCACACCTTACTAAATCAATCAGGGGCGAATTCTAGGTTTATTTATGCAGATCAAACTAAGCTCATCACACAAGGCATCGAAACTTAAGTCAAATAAGACCACACAATTTCGCTAGTGTCCAACGGTCATTACAAAAAAATCAATTCGATAAATAACTAATCATAATGAGATGCAACTTCATTTGGCCTCATCGTAGCCATATATTCATGTTCGTTCAATTGAGAGCACTATTTAAGCCATCGGTATTGATCAAAACCAAGACTCAATTTTTTGCACAAGAACGGCCACATTCAACTCACGAGGGGTGGCAAAAATGTGCAAAAAATTAAAAATATTTTGGAAGGGTCAAAATCATTTTGTAATTAAAAATAAAAGAAGTCTCAAGCTCAAACTTCTACAGAAAAGCAGATAAACACAATTTTGAAACAGAACAGCCCAAATATAAACACAAAACACAACTATCAACACAAAAGGTGTGGGCCTCACCCCACCACAAATAAAAGCAATTTGTCCTCAAATGCAAATAAAATTATCTCATAGTACAAATAGAGAAAAATGGAGAGGGAGGCAAGGGATAATCCTGGTTAAGTAGTTACCTCATCTGTTTGGGTTTCAGTGGCTGATGTAGCAGTCTGTATATGCGCATCAGTGCCTGGAGTAGCTTCCAGAAGGCCAACTTTATTGGATCCAGCACCAGGAGTCTTTGCCAAGGAAGCCTGCACAGTAGCATTTATCATGATTTCTTCAATTTCGGCTATGTCGTCCGCTGTAGCTTCCTCAAACATCTCTTTATCAGTCTCTGCCTCTGACTCATAGTAGTCAATTTGCTTCGCTCTACCCCCATATCCATTGATTGTCTGAGGCATTTCAGGCATGTTTGGCATCTCCACTGTTCCAAAGACCATGGACACATCGGTAGCCTTTAGGTTGTCTACATCTTTTCGCAGTTCAACAATGGCAGCTTTTAGAGTCGTCAAATCCTCTGTGGACCATTGGTTGTGCTCACACAACGTTATCCTGACTGCTAGGGCATCAATGGTAGTGCTCAAAGGTGTTACAACGTCAGTTAGGGCAATCTGGATCTTGCTTGGAACAGAGGCCTCTAGACTAGTAGCCCGACGATCAGCAGAAAGGGCCAGCTGTCCCATCCGGAGTAGGGAAGCCTAGGTGATTGGAAGCCGGGAGACAACAATAACAGTAGTGGATCTTGGCGATTGTGCAGCAACAAAAGAACCTGGAGTATCAGCAGGACTAACAGTGGCAATGGATATACCTGAAGGTTCAGGGGCCGGAGTAGGCAGAGGTGCCTCTGCAAATTGTAACGACCCTAAAAACGAACTAGTGAAACTAGAGCCTCACATGTGAGTTTGGAGTTGAGAACTTGATGAAATGATGAGAAATGACCGTGACGTCCGGAAACTAGTCATTTGAACTAGTGAGTTGTAAGGGTCAACTTTAAATGGTCATATATTTTAGCTCAAAATGAATTAGGTGGACCTTTACCTATCCAATTAAAGGTCTTTGAGTCCTATTTCCAACGCCACCGAGTTTCCCCAATTCCGACCTTGGAGTAAAAAGTTATGCCCGAAATATTGAAGCACGGTCAGGCTGAAGAAAAGGGCGAACTAAGACGGGAAGGGGCAGAATTTTTAAGTTAAGACTTTATGGGTCCTTAGTCCTTTTCCAAAATTGACCCTATGCTATTTTATTCTTTTCCTAGCAACTATAAGACCTTTTTATGACTTAATTCCTTTCATTTAAGTCACTCCTCTTAGAATTAAAAAGAAACCCATCTCCTTTTATATATTTCTTTCAAGTTCAAGGAAGAAGAAGGGTGAAGAACTAGGGTTTCAATTGGAGGCTTCTTTCATCGATTTTCGTGGGCTTTCTCAATATTAAGGTATGGGAATTCTTTATCTTTGATCTCTTTTCAATCAAAGAGCTAATTCAAAGTATTTTCAAAGTTCTTCGAAAATCCTAAAGTCCTAATTTCGATTCTAGCATGTGTTCTTTCATAAAAAGGGTTTTAAATGATGATTTACATTGTTATTAATGATTATTAATGGTGGCTAGAAAGATATCCCCATGAACCTATGTTTTCTCAAATTCTCTAAATTTCACCATAGAGTGGGTGTATTGATTTTGAGTAGATGATTATAAAAATTGTGTTTAGTATGATATGGGTTGTTCATATATGGTATTATATATGTGAATTGTTAAGAATCTTTATTTAATTGAATGATGTGGGATGTTGGCCTTGAATGGGCAAAAATTGTGAATTTGTCTTCATGTTGATTATGGGCTTATGCTTAGCTTAAATGGTATAGTTGAATACCATGATTACCTATGCTTTCTATTGTGAATTGTTTGATCATGAGAATGGTGAAGGTGGCTTGGAAAGGATGGTAAGTTGACCTACTTTATGAATAATGTTGAATTAGTAGGGAATTGAGTAATGTTGGTTATGGCTTTGGAGAATGGTAAGGTGGCTTAATCTCTTAGTATTGATATAATTTTTATTGATTGGTTTGATCCACCTTTGGTGGATGTGGTTATTTATTGTATTATTTTGAATTGAGGCCATGAAGGGCATTATATAAATGTTATTATATTGTTGTATTATTATACACATATGAGGCTATATGTAAAGTCCTATATGAAGCTATATGTAAAGTTTTATGTGAAGCTATATGTGAAGGTATGATGTGAAAGAGTTTTATGTGAAGCTATATGTGAAGGTATGATGTGAATGAGTTTTATGTGAAGCTATATGTGAAGGTATGATGTGAATGAGTTTTATGTGAAGCTATATGTGAAGGTATGATGTGAATGAGTTTTATGTGATCTTGTGATGATCCTATGTAAAGTGGATAGCATTGTGAGTTAAAGTATGACTTCTCATGATGTATATATGAAATGATGTTGGATTATGAAGTATCCTTAAATGAAAATGTTGTGACTTGGTAGACTAAAGTGTCCCTCCTTGTTACTTAAAGTCTTGAATGCATAAATGTGTGAAGTGGGCAGAACTAAGAAATGGTGCCCTTTCTATAAATGCTAAAAGAGGAATTCTAGGCCAAGACTTGAATCGGCAAAACTAAGAAATGGTGCCCTTTCATAAGTCTAGCTTTCCTAAGTAAATGTAAAACCATGAAATCGGTAGACCTAATGGTGGTAGCCCTTCTCATGTGTGAAAAGATGAACCTTGGACCGGTAGACTTAAGGCACCCTTAATGAAAAATCGGTAGGCCTAAGGCACCCTTCCAGGGGGATTTAATGAGCTATCCTTAATGAACCTTGATCGGTAGATCCTTGTGGTGCCCTTCTTGGTAGATGTGCTATGGGTCGGTAGACCTAATGATGGTGCCCTCTCTAGTACATACATCTGAATGAAATTACTTTATGGGAACTAAGGCTAAGCACCGAATGGATATGGTTAAGATGGTAGCTCTCCCGAGTATGAGGCAAGAGTACAATGAACATCTTTGGATATCCCCTAAACCATGTGCCTACATGGGATGTGTCCTAGTTCTACCCTTGGCAAGTAGAACACCTTCCACGGTGTAGGGTTTTATGACACCGGATTCCATGTTTAGCTCGCATGGTCTATGTCGGTTAATGCCTATTCCCATCATGTGGGATGTGCACTCTAGTTATTGGATAGGTTCTACAACGTGTAGGTAGTAGTATGGGATGCTATCTACACATGGCACGAGTAGGCTTTGAAGATACTAAAGTGAGTTCCCTAAGACTAACGACTATTATGTGAAAGTCCCCTTATGTGCTTGAATGTCTCCAAAATGGTTTCTTAAAGAATGTTGGTCTATTGATGTTAGGTTGTGAAGGAAATGTCCTTACCTAAGGTAATCTTGGGGAACACTTAAGTGTGCTTGAAGAGGTTGTATGGGCGGTCACTTCTTGTCTCACTCAAGTGTGTCTTAAGATTATATTAGGTAGAGGTCCTATGGTAATGAAATGACATGTGTTCTTTTAAAGTTAAGCATGGGTTGTATATGGACATATGTTGAGTATATGTATGGTCGGCTATGGTCTTATATGTTAATGTTGACTTGTATTATGTCTCTTATACATATAAAGGAAAGGTTTTATCAAATGATATGAAAGCATTTACTTCCTTGAAAATGTCCTTTTTGGCATGTTTTTGCATTGTCTCCATACTTAGTACTTAATTATGCTAATCCCTTTCTTTCCCTTTTTGGACTAAAGTGTAGGGATTTGGAGATGATGACATGTCATGGCTATTTGATAGGTTTCTAAGTGTTGAAGATGAAGACTTGGTGAGTCCTCATATATTCGAGGACAATACCCCATATGTTCTTTTATGTCTTTTTAGTATTGTTTAAGTTGTGTATGGGATTAGTCCCAAATTTTGTACTCTAAAGTATTAGATGGATTTGAGACATCATGTATAAAGTCTAGAAAGTCTTCCGCTTGCTATTGTTTCTTTTTTATGAAATGTTTTCTTGGTAAAGAAAGTTTTTAATTCCTTATGGTTTTAGTGTCTATGCGATGAATGAATGCTAAGAGGCTTGTATTAGACCTCTTCGAGGTCGAGTACGCCGGTTACGACTAGGGGGTGTCCCGGGTCATGACACAAACGATGATTTTGTATTGACTAACTCCAATGATGTTGCATTCTTCCTTTCTGCTTGATCTTTAAGGTACTCAACTTCGATCCTCCGAATATCAGTAAAGGCTGTGGGCATCACTTCCACATCCTTCTTGGTATCTCGAGGTACTCGGGCTCGTTTGCATAGTTTTGTGATCAACACTGGGAATGGAAATGAGGTTCGGCTTTGCCTTGCACTCATGAGTATCTCTGAAGCAATGATTGTACCCAAGTTTATTTAACTCTCCTCTATGACGCAACCCATGCAAGCTGCCTTGGCAAGGTGAAGGATCGACTCATTCTGGGACGGCATAATTGTGATGCTGATAAAACTGAACCAGAACCTTGCGGCTATGTTTAGTTCTTTCTTTTCAATCGGAACTCATTCCGCCAACCACTTTGGAGTCTCATCTGCAATTAGTGGGGCTAACCACTTTTTCATCTCATTCAGCTTATTTGTTCTAATCAAGTACTGGCAGTGATCCCCAATGTTCATGGGCATGCCCAAGACTACGTTAATTTCCTCACTATCACACTTCACCCTTTTATCTTTGACAACCACATAGTCAACTTCGTTGAAGGCTGTTGCTAGTTGTTTTTGCTGGAGTATTAGTGCATTGTATTCACTGTAGAACTCTCTTACCCAGTTTGGAATATAAGGGCCACGGGGTTCGGTGAAGATTTGGAAATTGTGGTATCTCAGACACTTCATTATCTCTGCGTGCCTGTCTATAACCCCTTCTATGGACATACATTTTTCCTCCTGAAATTTCCTCAGCCCCTCAACCTTTACTCGATTCATCGATTTAGGCTGAGGACCTTGTACTGGAGGTGCTAATACCATTGCCTGCTCTAGAACTGGAGGTGTAGTAGTGGTAGGCTGGTAAATCCTGGCCCTGGTGAATCGTTTAGCTTCTAAATTTGTCGCTCGGACCTCCGTGCTATTAGCAGATCTTCCTCATCAGCACCCACACATTCACTTTTAGATTGGTTGGGGTAAGTTCTATAAAATCCATTATTGTCAGTGCTTGCATCTGATAATTCAAGGGCCCTGTGTTTGCCCTTCCCTTTTTCGCCAGTTGTGGAAAGTTTAGCAATTTTGCTTCTGAATGCATCTATATCCTCGTTGATTGTAATCCCTTTTGTTTTACTTTGAGGTGGCTTGCTTCTTCCTGCAACTTTAGATATAGCCATTTCTGCAAAGAATTCGGAAAAAGTTAAAACAACTAAATCAAGTTCAGAGGGACGCAATTGCAGAAAAACTCACTGAATAGATCGGCGAGTCACCAAGTTGCTTTGGCGAGCAGGATTTCATCCACCGAAGGATGCAGTGCAAAACGGTTCAGGGATGCAGATAAAGGGCGACCAAAGAGACCTTCAACAAGTCACTGAATGCTTTTGGCGATCAAGATTTCTGGTTGAAAGTTACAGAACACTGACTACAAGTAGCATAAATTTAAAGGAGAGATGGAGTCATTTGGCGAACCATCAAGTGATTCGGCAGGCTCGCCTCAACACGCTGAATAGTCTAAATTTATTAGAAAGGCACAGCACATGACATAGGATAAAATTACTTACAATGAGAGCATAAATATTATAATTAAATGCAGGGTTTGAGGAACCAACCTTTTAGGCATATTAAGTCAAGACTGTGGTGCTAGGCAGCAGGTTAGTACAGAACCAAGCACTACTAGAGCAGCTAGAGTATTTACGAGGTGCGAAAATTCTGAAAATACTAAGTAAATGCGATTTTGTGGAAATCAAGAGTGAGAGAATATGAAAAAGGTTGAAAGTTAAAACCCTTGGCTTTATAAAATCCATCCAGATCTTATCCAATCGCGACATTAGTTGAATTTTCTCTGATACTCAGTGCTCCGCCGAGTGCTTATCTACTTCACCGAGTTTTACAGGACCTTAGTCAAAGTGAGGATCCAAACGACGGCCTTAGTCGCAGTCACCGATCTAGTCGGTGATTCGCCAATTGGACTTGTGTGATTCATCCTGTATTTTTCACAAACTTTTCATGCCCAATCCTAAAAAATCAAAACACCTTTATTTCAAAAATGACAAAATTAAAGCAGTTAAGGGTTTTGGGTTGCCTCCCAAACAACACCTTAGTTAACGTCGTGGTACGACGCGGGTTAGCACCTAAACTTCACTTTTGGGGTTAGGCAAAACATCATTTGGTAACCCCCTACCTTGTGCCTGGTGGAGATTAGGCATTATATGACCCAAAAGAGTTTCAATTAGCTGGATAGATCTAGAGTGAGAACTGCTCATTTGATTTAGTACTTCTACATTTTCTCTAATCTTCTCTAGCACTCTATCTTACTCATTTAGCTTTTGAAGAATGGTTAATAACATATCTTCGATACATTTATTTTCAATGTCCATAGATCTTCCGTGCTCAATAGGTGGTCTGCATTTTCTCTTCTATTTGGACATCACCTCTAGTTTCTCGACCATTTGGGTCAAGTTATCCATCTGACCCAGCAGAATGATCAATTGTTGGTCCTTCTCAGTATCTTTGTTGGTTTTAGCCACAAGGTCAAGGAATTTGGTTGTGGTCTCATAGGAGTATTTCTCACTGCCACCTGGCATAAGTCGGTCGATTAATCCTCTGTTTCCGAGATTTAGACTCCTATAGAAGCATTCCAGTAGAACTAAATCGGGGATTTCATGAGTTGGGCATTGTATCAATAGTGTTTTTAACCTCAGCCACGACTCATGAAAAGGTTCTCCTTCTAGATGCTTGAAGTTCAAGATGTGATCCCTGAACCTCATCACTCTACTGGGAGGTGCTCCATTGGTTCACCATCCCCATTATGTATACTCATTATCCTGTCTCAACACACAAACAAGTTAGACAAAACTAAGAATTAGGTAAGTAGACTACAACTAAGAAGAACAAAAACTCTACTAATCAAAAAATTCTCAAATAACACCACTCCCCGGCAGCGGCGCCATTTTGATGGTTGCGTAATCAAGACACAACTTCCAATACAAGTGTCTACGATCGTGCAATAGTATAATAACCCAACCAAGGGTTGGGATTATCCCAAGAGAGTGGTTTTGAGAATTTATAGAAAAATAAAATTTAGTCCTAACTAGCCGTAGCTAAAGACATTAACGAATAAAAACATTGTAGATTAAAAAAGGGGGGACACAAGAGTGTCAATTAACAATGAGGGTTTTGTCACGAGTAAATAAATAAAAATAGCAAAATAAACAAGGGTGTCTAAATAATAAGAGGGAATCCTTGGGATGTGACGGGAATACGGGTTAATCTAGATTATTGGGTACATGCTTTCAATAGAAGATTCATAGAATAATTATGACTAGGCTAGACTTTAAAGGGGATAAGATCTCTCTCGAGCAACTTACCCTGTTTCAAACGCGTTCCTCTCGGACACCCACTTGCCACATGAAGGATAGCCTCCGCCTTAACCCACTCACTCTCTCAAGATGAGTGTGTGGATATGGGACTAGGGTTCACCCTCTCGAGCTGAACCTCATGTCAACCCACTCACACTGGCCATCAATTTAGTGGTCTTAGTGTTACGACCTCTCTCTCGAGCAAGCCAAAAACACATAAATAAACTTGTATTTGCAACTACAAATTCATTAGATTCATCCACAACGACTAAATGAAATCACAATTAAACTACAAATAAACTATCAGCAAGCAAGACCCAACAATTATCTTAACCCATATTCGCTAAATCACACCCAAAAATTGGGGTTTTTAGCCACATATCAAGAGATAGAAATTTATACCTAAATAAAGTTGCATTCAAATAGGTATGAAGATTTAAGTCTTGTTGCAGGTCAAGAATGAAGAATCCAAGAGACCCAACTTCAAACCTTGAAGATGAAAACCCTCTTCTCCTTCAAGTCTTCAAAACCCTCTCAAACTTAGAGCAAAAAAACCAAAAAGTACTATTATAATGTGAAAATTATAATTATTGTTCTTCTCCTCATTAAAAATTAATAAAGAGTTTAGTATTTATAGACTTCAAAAAATAGTGTTGGCGAATCACTCGGCGAGGTTAGTCACGAACGCCGAATGACTCGACGATTTGCCATTCTTCTAGTTCATCGCCGTTTGTGCTTTTCCTTAGGCATCTATGCGTTCTAGATCATTGGGCGGTATGCTTCTACTTCGCAGAACTATTCGGCGAAACGCCGACTGCTTCTTTTATCGCCTTTTTTATCCTTCTCCTTCTAGGCTTCGTGTCCTGGAACAAAGGGTGGAATTCGTCCCTTCGGTGAATCGCCAAGTATGCTTGGCGATGCTCAGGCTTCAACTTCTTCGTTCTTTTCACCCTTTTTTGTCAGATATTGAGATAAAATAAGCATTCGAGGACACAATTTCTATTAAAATAAACCCTTAAATGGACTCATCAGCTACCACAAGAATTAGCAACAGTCCATCTGGTGTTCCACATCTCCATGTTGGAAAAGTGTATGGGAAATCCTTTATTGATCATACTAACTGAAGATATTGTGATCAAGGATAGCTTGTCTTATGAGGAGATCCTATTCATATTTTAGATAACCAAGTTCGCAAGTTGAGAACAAAAGAGGTAGCATCAATCAAAGTCCTTTGGAGGAACCATTTTGTTGAGGAAGCTACTTGGGGAGCTGAGGAAGATATGAAGAAGAGATATTCACATCTCTTCAAATCCGGAGAAGTTCCAAATTAAGGTACTAGTCTTTTTCTTGGTATTTATTTATAAGTTGGCGTGTTGTAATTGCATTGCTTGTTGGGTATTTGAGTTGAATGTTACATGTTACACTCTTAGCCTGGTAAGAGTAATCTCATTGGAGGATAAATGTTCCCAAGGGGGAGATATTGTAACATCTCGCTATTTGAAAGAACTAGAAAGAAGTTAAAATTTGGAAATAGTCATTTCTGGAAAGAATATTTTAAAAATCTAGAAAATTTGTTAAGTGTGTTAAGTTGAGTTTTTGTTCAACTTCAAACAACCATAACTCCTTGCTCAGGATGAGTTAGGTATGTTTCCAGATATCGTAGGAAATATCTTGGAAGTTGCACGATTCTGAGTTCGTATGAGTGAGTTATGCCCATTGGAAGTTGGGTTGTTCAAATAAGGAAAGTCCAATCCGGATTTTAGAAGGGCATTATGGTGTTTTCACCACCCAATTAATTAATTTAGTTTTTGGTAATTAAGTTGGGGTCTAAACTGATTGGATTCAGTTTACGCTTTTGGGAAACAAGTTAGGGTTTTGAGAGAAGAGAAAAAAAAAAGGATAAAATAGGAGAAGGAGCAAGGAATCGTCAAGTTCTTGAAGCTAGAGTCATGGATTTCGTCAAGGGGTGATCCCTACGAGATATGTGAGGCTTTCATAACGTTGGGTTTGTTCACCTACATGTCAAACATGTTTATTTCAGTGTGAATTCGACCTAAAAGAGTTTGAAAGTTGATGTTCTTGATTTGTATTCTTGAATTTGATATTGTTCTTGAATTGGGCTGAATTGAGATATTTCTGAGATCTTTACATCGAGTTTTAAAGTTGCTTTGAGTTAGGTTCTTGGGTACACATGTTGGGTATCAGAATCTAAAAAGAATTTGAGGAGAATAGTCGAATTTAAGCGAATTGGGGCTAGAAAACGAAGAAGGGAAAAGTCGAGTAGGTTTTGGTACGCAAGTTCGCGTCGTGGACTTGCTCCCCCAGTGAACCAAAACCAGCTCCGCGTCGCGGTTGGGACGCGGACTCCTCTGTCTCAAAAATTTAATTTTGCGATCAAATATTTAAATGAAACTCCGCATCGCGGACTTGTTCTAAGACGGTGATTTCTTGATCTTTTCTCATGTTTAGCTATCTACAAACACTCCTAAACATCATGAGATATTTCCTATCACAAATCATAATCCTTGAATCCATAATACAAATCAACAAAAGTTAAGAGTCAAGTCAAGAGAAATTAAGGGTCAAGTCAGGAGAAGTTAAGACTCAAGTCAAGTCAAGAGTCAAGTTAAGAGAAGTTCATAAAGTTTTCTAAAAGTCTTTTACAAATGTTTTAACTTTGTTTAAAGAATTGAGTTTTGAGTTGGGTAAAGAGTAAAGTTTGAAGTGCATTTCTTCACAAGAGTATATCGAGACAATGTATTCCCAAAGAGAATTCCAATAGAGCTTTTAAGCTAAGTTTTTGAGTAATTATGTCAGACCAAAGAAAGAGTTTTGTTTTTACAAACATATGAGCTAAAGTATATTTTGAGAGTAGCATTGAGCACCGATATGGGGACGATCTTGAGTTCAGATAACTCACGACTCCATAAACCATGTAGTCATCATGGGTAGTAAATGATCATACTTTTTAGATGACTCCTTAAGATGTTTTTAGCATAGACTAGTGGATCCACTTAGTTAAGCGTTCTATATGACGGCAAAGTATATGACAGTTCTGGCAGTGTGGGCAAGACGTATCACCACTTAGGCTCATAGTGGTGGTTGTCGGTTAGAGAAACTCCCACAAAAACTGTATTACTTTATTATATGAGTGAAGTTGTGTTTGTTATTGCATTTTCTTTAACGAACTAAGTTGTTTTCTACTGTTTTAAAGACTTTTTATATATTGCATGTGCTTTATTGCTTTATATTGAGTTAAGTTATTCAGGAGTTGAGTAAAGCCAAGGTAAGTGTTTCTTTCAGATTCTTTTTAAGCTTAACTTATGTTTAGCATTCCAACTCGCATACTCGTACATTCAATGTACTGATGCCAGTTGGCCTACATCTTATTATGATGCAGACGCAGGTAATCAGGATCAGCATCAAGCACCTCATTGATCCAGTTGAGCACTCAGAGTAAGTTGGTGAGCCTCATAGCTTTCCGAAGGATCCTTTTTATTGCTTTCAGTATTTTAGTTCATTAGGATGTTGTGGGTCTTGTCCCAATGTCCATCTCAGTTGTTTAGAGGCTTCATTGATAGAGTTAGTGATGTTAGTTCATGAGTCTTACTTTTCCTTTTCAGTTAAGTTGAGACTTGAGTTGCCATTTTGGCAGTGAATGTTATTATAATACATTCTAAGTTATATTTTGAGCAGTTCAGTTTACTTGTTTTAGAAGTATTTATCTTGAGTAAAGTCTTTCACTGAGTAAGTAAGCCAGGCCAAGGGTTCGCTTGGGGCCAGCAATGGTTCTCGAGTGCTAGCCACGTCCAGGGTGTAGGCTCGAGGCATGACAAGTTCAGATGAGATTTGGCTCAGTGAAAACTTCCATTGGTAATATTTGAATAGAGTAATGTGTCAATATGTGAAATTGGTGACAAGAGTTCTCCTATCTAAGTGTTAGAGTATGTGCCTGCATGGTTCGATGTTGATTATTTTTGTAACGATCCGTAAGGTTATTTTGAACACTAGACTTATTTCTATCATAAAAGAACCTTCCCGTAAATTTAAAATAAGAGTTGTGAATTGTTTGTTTAACTATGATTATTTAGTTAGTGAGTATTTATTAAATAATTAATTTTTAGTTGATTGTAAATGGACCAAATCTTAAATTTATTTAATACTCTATGTCAGTGGTCCATAGTTAGAAATAAAATTAACTAACTTTAGCAATTTTAGTACACAATTATTTTATTTAGAAAAAGAAGGGATGGAGGGGGGAAGGAGGATAACAGTAATTTCAGGTGACTCTTTTACTTTAAAATAAATTCGTCTTAGTATATTAAATGTATGTATATATTGATCGATTAGAGTTATTGTTGAGAAATGTAATAATTGGTTGAAGAATACCAAACAATTGGAAGCTTATGTTAGTGTTTTAGGTTTGAGGTTGGGAAGGACAAGGTCTTTATTTAATGATGACCTAATGATTGTTAAATAAATTATGAATTAAGGTGCAATTGGGTAGTAAATTAGTATTATTATTATTTCCTTCCACTTTAAATTGACATGATTTTCTTTTTTAGAGTCAAATGGTATACACTTTGATTAACATTTTACGAAATATTTTTTCATCATATTGATATGCAAAAAAATGCAATTTATAGTACTTTTCGTACAGTTTTTGAATTTCTAGAATTTTTGTTTTTAAAATATCGAATTAATGTAATCTAATTTCACTTTGAGAATTAGTTAAACTGACTTTCGAAAAGCGCAATATAACAATTAAACTAGTTAAGTACTTTTTTCTATCTCTTTTACTTGTCCAACTTTGAATTTTTATTTGTCACTTTTTTTACTTATTATTTTTTACAAATCAAGAAAAAAAAAATTAACCTAATATACCCTCAATTTATTTTGAGATTTAATGTTTTTGAAACAAGTAGAACCTCTTTAATGAGTAATTAATTGATTTTGAAATTCTATCAATTAATAGGGGTAAAATGGTAAACTCAATATGTGTCAATTATTATTTCCTTAATAGGTGTGTCAAGTAAAAAAGGACAAGTAATTAGGGACATAGAATAATAAAAAATATATATTAAATAAATTAATGTGATGATAACAACTTTTTTAGATCTGGTTCAATAACAAATAACTTTAAAAAGTACTCCATCTGTTCCTAATTACTTGTCCACTTTTAAATTGACATACTTATTAAGAAAATAATAATTGACATAGTGAGTTTACCATATTACTCATATTAATTAAAAAGTGGATGAATTAAAAACTTGAGATTTTCAAGAAGTTCTACCTTTTTCAAAGTAATTAATTGAGGATAATAGGTAAAAAAAAATATTATTTCTTTCTTTGTCAAAATAGATAAGTAATTAGGGACAACTAAAAAAAGGAAAAGTGGACAAGTAATTAGGGACAGAGGAAGTAATAGATACATCTTAGAACTCTTCACTACAACTATGGAGAAATACATCAATTTGCATTATTAAACATAGATATATGCAAATAACTATAACTACATAATTCATCTAAAATTACATAAAATTAATTGAAGAAAAGGAAAATAAGGAAAGTCAATAGCTTACGCAAAGATGATCATGTCTTTGTAGCAAATTATTTTGGCGGGAAAAAAGTATCTCTCTTAAAACTTCATAAACAAAATAAGTTATAAATCACAGACTTATTGAAATAGCTGAGATAAACTCTGAAATTTGAATTCAAAATTATTATTAATTACTAACACATTAAACACACAAGTAAATAAAGTAAAGAGGAAAAAAAATGTTAATTTATAATTATGAAGATATAAATTTGTTAATAAATATTATTAGATCATAAATATATTTTTTATTTGTAACAATAACTTAAAGAAACTCAACTTTATAAGTGTTCTACTATATATCATCTATCATCCTTAATTTAATACAAACGTAATATTTGCCGGCATCACGACATATGAAATTTGAAGTGCAACATTAATGTATAATTAGATAGGTAAATAACTAACTTATGAATATAAAAAAACTACATACATGTTTATGAAAGAAAATATTATAACTCTAAGAACGTACAATTAAGCTTTTAATATAACTACTTTAGTCTATACATTTCGCACCTGCATTCTACGTTAATCAATAAAGCTATATCCAAAAAAAAAAAAAATTATTAAAGAGAAATAAGAAGAAATAACTTATGTTAAAATAATATTATATTTGTATAAAATGATAATAATTTCATATGTGCAGATTAAAAAGCAATTTTTTTTAAAAAAAAACACCCATAAAGCTTTTTTTCTTTAATACAAGAAATAGAGTAATTTTTCAATTGCAAAAGACAAAAATCAATGGAGGAAAAATTGCTTATAGTAGGGTACACCTAAATAAAACTAAATGTTAAATACGGACAGCAGCCCACCAGCATGTCAAACACCATGCATGTTTCCCAAGTACATATTCAAAAACAAGGACCATCAACGAACGTGGAGCTGCAATATCATATTTTTTTTATGTATATTTAAAAATAGAGATTACTAATAGATGTGGAGCTACAATTTTTTTTTTATTTATATATATTTAGAAATAGGGACCATCAATAGATGTGGAGTTGCAATACCACATTGCATATTCAAAAATAGAGATTACTAATAGATGTGGAGCTACAATATTTTTTTTAATACATATATTTAGAAATAGGGACCATCAACAAATGTGGAGTAGCAATACCACATTGCATATTCAAAAATAGAGATTACTAACAGATATGAAGCTACAACATTTTTTTTTATACATATATTTAGAAATAGGGACCATCAACAAATGTGGAGTTGCAACACCACATTGCATATTCAAAAATAGAGATTACTAACATGTGGAGCTACAACATTTTTTTATACATATATTTAGAAATAGGGACCATCAACAAATGTGGAGTTGCAATACCACATTGCATATTCAAAAATAGAGATTACTAACATATGTGGAGCTACAACATTTTTTTATACATATATTTAGAAATAGGGACCATCAACAAATGTGGAGTTGCAATCAGTGGCGTACGCATGATTTCTTCTAAGCGGTGTCACCATTAAAGAGACAAAAATGGCTCAAGGAAAAAATCAATGAAAGTTTTGTTTTAGACCTCCAAAAATTTGAGGCCTCTTTTAATTAGATAATATTTTAAAATTTTAAATTAAACCATTCGCATCTTCATATTATTAAATAAAGTTTGATTCATTATCTTGTTCTTCTAAGTCAGTTGTAGCTTGAGTCGTGAAAATTGACTTTGAACATTTGTAATTTTTTTTAGAATAATACTCTCCCTTAAAAATTAAGACTAATATGATGTGATCTGCCCAATAAATAATTGAGTATCAAATAATAGAGGATTGCGGACAATTTTAATCAATTTAATGAATTCTAAATTATTTCATTGTAACAAGTAGATAGTAAAAAATAAAATTAATTTTATGAACAAATAAAAATAAAAATTCAAGCACATAATAAAAAAATAGAATAGCAAGAAAATACTAACCTGATGTGGAGATTCGAGATGTCGAATAACAGTGATTGATGAACAAGAACAGAAAGAAAATTGAACAAACTCACAACTCATAAATATACAAATACAAGGATTTAAGGAGTCAACACTATTTTTATTTAACTATAATTCTAATTGATAAAGGAGATTTTGAGTTTTATATTAATTCTAAAATTAAAAAAAAGTTGTTAGATTTTGAATGAATTAGAGTGGGTGTGTAGGTTTTTAATGAAGGGCCCTATTGTTTTGAATTTTAAACAAAAAATTAATAATTTTAATAAAAGAAAAAATTAAAACGCGAATAAAACAAACAGAAAACGTGAATAAAACAGAGAAAAAAAACATACCCAAGGAATCGAACTCATGATGTATCACACACAATGCTGCGCGTCTGCCATCTGAGCTTGGCGCAATCTGTTAGAAGGGGTGTCCTTTCAATTCATTTAACCTTTAGTTTTTTTGTTTTTTGTTTTTTATATAGGTATTTTCGGTAAAAAATTTCGACGAAGCCGTGTCACGTGACACACCTTAGATATGCCTAAATCCCCCCTGGTTGCAATACCACATTGCATATTTAAAAATAGAGATTACTAATAGGTGTGGAGCTACAACATTTTTTTTATACATATATTTAGAAATAGGAACCATCAACAAATGTGGAGTTGCAATACCACATTGCATATTCATAAATAAGGATCGTCAACGAACGTGGAGCTGCAACACCATGTTTCCCTATGCATATTAAAAAATTGGGACCATCAACAAACGTGGAGCTGCAATATCATGTGCTTCCTATGCATATGAAAAATAGAGATCATTAACAGATGTGGAGCTACAACATCATTTTTTTTTTAGGAAAAATGGTCAAAAATGTCCTTAAACTATGTGAAAGGGACAAAAATGTCGTTCGTTTATAGTTTAACTCAAAAATGCTCTTACCGTCAATACTTTGGTTCAAAAATGCCCTTAAACCATGCGAAAGGATAAAAAATGCCCTCCGTTTGTAGTTTGGTCCAAAAAAGCCCTTCCCGTCAATATTTTGGTCCAAAAATTCCCTTATTGTTATTTAATGGGTCAAAAATGCTCATTTTTCAAATAAATATATTATTATTTTCTTTCTAACACATTCTTTTCTAATAATGTTTTTTTTTAAATTAGCAAATGTTTATCTTACTTCAATTTAGAAAAAAATAAAAAATAAAAATATTTCTAATTTTATTATCATTATTTTTTATCGTTATATAAATATAAATTAATGATGGATATACTATGATCTTATATATATGATATATATTATCTATCGAAAGGATACATGAAGTTATTCGATTTTAATTGATAAAATGAGATTAAGAAGAAAAAAATAATATTTCCTACTTTTTTATTTGTTAAAGTGATTTTAGAAGAAAGAAAATAAGAATAGTGTTCTTTAATAATATTTTAATTAGGAAGAAGATGTGTTTAAAAGGAAAATATAAAATATTTATTCGGAAAAGGGCATTTTGGACCCATTTTGTAACTCTGGGGGCATTTCTGAACCAAAATATTGACTGCAAGGGCATTTTTGAACCAAAGTATTGACGGTAAGGGCATTTTTGAGTCAAACTATAAACGGGCGACAATTTTGTTCCTTTGACATAGTTTAAGGGCATTTTTGACCCTTTTCCCTTTTTTTTATATGCATTTAGAAAATAGGGACCATCAACGAATGTGAAGCTACAATAGCACGTTACATATTCAAAAATAGAGACTATCAATGGATGTAGAGCTGCAACACCATGTTTCCCTATACTATCCAAAAATCGGGATCATCAAAGAATGTGGAGCCGTCTTTTTTTTAAAATTTTTAATTAGAGGTTTCAAATTTAAATTTAAAATATAATTTTTTATTATTTGAAAGCGCTTCTTTTCAAATAGAAACTTATACAACACGAATTTAGAATAGTCAAAAATATCTCTTTTCAAATTTAGAGTAGTCGAAAATTTTACACAACACAAATTTACTTTAAAATTTCAAGTGTCATTGTGTTTCATAATTTGTTGAAAGTATCGCTAGATTGTAAAGATATAATAGCCACGTTTGCTTAAATATGTCAAAAAAAATTAAAAAATAGTTATCTTTTTTTTAATATTTAATTAACTTTTATCTTAAAATGACAGGAATGTAAGATTAATTATCCTATTTAAAAAGTGAGATAACTGATTTCATAGGATAATCCATCATTGATTTTCAACCTTGAATTGGGGTTCACCAATTTTATACACCAACTTTTTTAAAATTAGCTTATTTAAATTTCTTTTTTGATAAGTAACAATTTGGTTTGATTATATTAATTTTAAAAAAATTTGTGAACATCATTTGAGGTTTGATCAATCTTTTATAAATATTTAAAGTGTATTTTTTTTAAAAACATTCTCCAAAAAACAATTCTCGGAGAAAAAACTACTTTTTTTTTTTACTTTCTTGTAGACAAATTTTGTTTTTCTAAAAAATATTTTTCTTCTAATTTTTTTTTTGTCAGTCATGCACTTTAATTAACTTAAAAATAAATTTAAAAAATGATGAGAAGGGAAATCCGCAACTGTTATCATTTGGGTGCGGACAATATAAAAACCTACTCCTATGCAATAGCTCACAAACCACATAGAAGAGGTAACCCGCACTAGTCAAACTCGGTGCGACGAGCTCGACCTAAAAATAAAACATTTTTGGCATTGAAGAAACTTAACCAAATAAACTACTTTGTTTGTCGTGAAAGAGAATCTCATCAAAGAAAAATATATATTTTTATTTAATAAAAATAATGATAAGACAGTCTGCAACTAATTCTTCTTCTTCTTCTTACACTAGAGAGCAATGGCCCGTGCCAATATTATTAAGTATTTTTTTTTTTTTGTTAAGTTTGTTTTTACGTGAAATTGGAGAAAAGAAATTTGATAAATTTAAGATAGTGTTCGTTATGTAAAATGTTAATTTTTCTATATTTGATCAGTTAAAATTTTTACAATATATTTTCTCTAGAAAATATTTTTTTTTCCTTTTAAAATGAGGAAATGATTTCTATAATAGACATATGAAAAAAAAGAAGTTACACATGATATTCTACATTGATAATGTTTTCCTCCGTTTTCAACCACACCTCATCTTTACCCCATAATATGGAGCTCCCTCATCTTCATCTCCATCACCACACACATCCCTACCCTCTACCTTCACCTCTTATAGTATTTGTCTAGATTATATAAAAATGCTTTTAGGATAATAATTTTTGCCAACCTATCAAAAACAAGAAAATAAATAAGAAACATATTTATTTTCCTAGAAATCATTTCTAAAATAATATTTTTAATCTTAACAAACACATCCTAAGTAATTATTAATCATATACTCGTAGTATTGCATACTAAAAATTGAATACGCTCTCGATCCATGAATAGATGTTGATTGTCAAATAATAAATTACTATACTCATGGAAACACTATACCATTAGATACTTAAAGTGACACTTTATACACATATAGAGTATTACTATTTATATATTAGCGAAAGATGATACATTTTTTTCAATAGTCATCAAGGTTCTTATTTTTAATTTTTTTACCAAAACATATTACGGAATAATTTTATTAATTATATTTTAAAATTTATTATTAATATATCATTGTTAAAATAACAATTAGGATAAAAATAAAGAAAATGTGCATACTCTACTAATTAATTTAATTTTAGACCCTCAATTATCTAGGAGTTTAACTTGACTATTAGTATTTTATAGAATTACTTAACGATAATGATTAGTCAGGCAAAAATAATTAATTTTCTTAATTTATTGACATAAACAAGTAAAATATTATTTTATTATTATAAGAGTCAAATTAAAGATAACATTTACTATTTACTTTATTAATTATAATTAGTGGATATGAATTGATTTTCGAGAAAACTCTCAGTCAATAAAAGGATAATATTTTCCTTGATTCCTATAATTGCTTCTTCTCATTATTTATCCTTTCTACCATCTCTTCTCATCATATGTTAAGTCGACTCATTTTTACTTGTCATATTTGGACTTATATATTCATTAAAAAAATAATTTGTAGGTTAAATAATTAATACTAAAAAAATAATATTATTTTAAAAAAAATTATTTTTAATATATGCAAATTGACAAAAAAAAAATTATTTTTAAATAATGGACAAGTAAAAGACGGTGAAGTATGTACTCCCTCTGACCCTTTCGACTTGTGAAATTTTGACTTGACACACCTCTTAAGAAAATAATGATTGGTATAATGAGTTTATCATTTTACTCTTATTAATTGATAAAGTTTTGAACATATTTTACTCACTACATTTTTAAAAAATATTAATTTAATGTTAATAAATTGAAGATATAATAGGAGAAAAAGAATTTTTTCTTGATTTATTAAATATATTTGACAAATAAATAGAAATGGAGAAAGTATCTATGAAATTTATGCCAAATGGAAGAGGGAAAAAACATAAGTGGACCAAAGCCCACGTCTTATGATACTTGTGGCAAATAGAAAAGTGAGGTTCATCATATTCTTCAATGACAGGGCAGGATTTGTAATTAAATAAAAAGGATTGGACTTTTATTAAAGCTCTTGCTGAGGTACAAAAAACAAAGCAAGAAATACAACTTTTTGAAGCAAGTTTATCTTGCAAAATCTTTTGTAAGACTTTAATAACATTTATGGCAAATAGAAAGTGGGACCCATCATATTCACCATGGGCAGGACATAGTTTGTAATTAAATAGAAAAAGGAGGATCTTTTTAAGAGCTCTTGCTTAGGTTCAAATAACAATGCAAAAGTTACAACATTTTTAAGCAAGCTTATCTTGCAATTTTTTTAAAAGACATTAATACCTCCAAACTTTAATTTAATGTCAGAAAACTAACATGTTGAAAAGGACTTGAAACTGTCTCTTCTATATAAGTAAAATTAAATTTTATATATCTTAAGATGAATAAAAAAAATTCATTATATATAAGATATTATTTTAATTAGTGTTTTGTGTAATTATTTTATATTAGTTTGCATTATAATTTATTTTTAATATGTCGAGTGATAAGTTAAAGGGAAAAAGAACAAATATACTTCTGAACTATCGTAAATGGTATGCAGATACCCTCCGTCATACTTTTGGGACATTGGTGCCCCTGTCGTCCAAAAACTAGAACATATATGCCCCTCACAACAAAAGATTAAATAGGGACACGTGACACAATCTTATCAGTTGATCCGATATTTAATAAATGTCGGGTCGATGGATAAGATTATGACACGTGTAAGTCCGTTAGTGTAAAGGGTATATATGCTATAGTTCTTGGACGGCAGGGGCACCAATGTCCCAAAAGTATGACGGAGGGTATTTACATACTATTTACGATAGTTTGGAGGTATATTTGTCCTTTTTCCCTAAGTTAAATAGGAGTTGAGTTTTAATATAGGGAAAAGTGACAAATATATCCCCGAACTATCGTAAATGGTATGCATATACCCTCTGTCATACTTTTGGGACATTGGTGCCCCTGTCATCCAAAAATTAGAGCATATATGCCCTTCACTCTAACGGAAGACTAAATAGGGACACGTGACACAATTATATCCGTCGATCTAATATTTTATAAATGTCGGATCGGTGGATAAGATTATGACACGTGTATGTCCGTTAGTATAAAGGGTATATATGCTCTAGTTTTTGGACGGTAGGGGAACCAATATCCCAAAAATATGATGGAGAATATATGCATACCATTTACGATAGTTCGGGGGTATATTTGTTCTTTTTCCCTTTAATATATTTCTGTTAAAATGGGAGAAAATAGTAAAATATCTTCGGTAAGCATCGCCATCGCTATAAATTATAATCATATCATTTAATATTTAATTATTTAATCAATTTTCATCTTTTAAAATAATCTTTAAATTGATTATTTCTTTACGCATATCAAAATATTGTCGAAATTGATATTTCAAAATGCTTAGCAACTATATTAAATTTATATATTTTATATTATTAAGATACTCATTTTTTTAATTTTTGTTTTCGGACATTCATAAATTATTATTTTTAGCATACAGTTTTTTAAAAAAGCTTTTTTGATGACTGAAATTGGCAAGTAAATACATTTGTTATCACTGTATGAGCAATTACTTAGATTTAAATCAATTTAAATTCTTTTTCTAATAAGAAATAATTAAAAATAATTAAATTTGAACCATTCAATTTTTAAGATGACACGTGTACTATAGGGATTCTAACCTACCATGGGAGGAAATGGAGGGATTGAATAGAGGAGGCCAGCCAAGTCCGATATTTATATATGTGATAAAAAATAAGTAAGTTTCTAAGAAATGTCAACAAGTGAGAGTACTTCCACCGAGCTTCTTCACGCTCAAGTTCAAATTTGGAATTATATTTTCAACTTCATAAGTTTCAGCAGTAAGATGTGCACTTCAATTAGGAATTCTCGATGTCCTCTACAAACATGAAAAGTCCATGTGTTTTTCTGATCTTTCTGCTGAACTGTCTATCGTCAATTGTTCAAAGATTTCCTTCTTGCCAATTTTAATGCGCTTTCTTGTGCAATCTGGTTTCCTAAATCAACATGAAGATCACTACTTTCTTACCCCAGCTAGTCGTCTTCTTGCGAAAAATGAGCCCTTCAATGTTAGGTCACTCTTGCTTGCCAACCATAGTCCAGTTTTTTCAAAAGCATGGTCTGAGTTAAGTGATTGGTTTCGAAATGATTCTCCCACTCCTTTTTATACCGCTCATGGAAAATCTGTATGGGATTACATTGGGGAAGAACAACCTAGTGTACTAGGTGATATTTTCAACGATGCATTGGCTAGTGACTCGAGGTTGAATACCAATGTGCTTATTACAGAGTGTAAGCATGTATTTGAGGGGTTAACGTCGTTGGTAGACGTTGGTGGTGGCACTGGTACTGTTTCTATAGCCATAGCCAAAGCTTTTCCTAACATAAAGTGCACAGTACTTGATCTCCCTCAAGTTATAGGTGACCTAAAAGGAAGTGGGAATTTGGACTTCATTGGAGGAGATATGTTCGATAAGATTCCTCATGCTAATGCCATCTTACTCAAGGTACATATATACATACATATATAAAATATTTTCTTCTCACTTTCAATCCTTTTCGATCTTCTCAACTTAATTCATATGTTTAACAGTGTGTTCTACACGACTGGAATGATGAAGATTGTGTGAAGATACTGAAGAAATGCAGAGAGTCAATTCCAAGCAAGGAAGAAGGAGGGAAAGTAATAATCATAGATACCGTTCTAGAGGATCCAAAACAAAGCAATGAGTTTGTTCAAGCACAACATAATATGGATATGTTGATGATGGTTCTTTGTGCTGCCAAAGAGAGAACTAAGAAAGAGTGGGAGAAGTTGTTCATTGAAGTTGGTTTCAATGAATATAAAATAATCCCCGCTCTAGGTTTAAGGTCTCTTATTGAAATTTACCCTTAAATTGAAAATGCATGTAAATTTACAGCGTTGCCGTGTTTCTTTATTTGCAATGGTGTTGGGTTCACCAATGCTCCATTTATTTTATGTGTTCTCATTTTATTATATTGTTAGATGAATAATTTGTTTTTATTGTAATAGAAATTCATTATACTACTATAAAAATGAGCTCTCTTAAATAGATGTCGGGATATATTCACAATTGATTTCTCTTAATCAATTTCTAAATGAGGCTTACTTAATCTAACAAGTTCAAATAAATTGATGAAAAATATTTTTAATCGTAGCTTTCGCTCTAAATTATTTCTAAATGTGTTGTTTTCTAAATCACCTTTTGTTGCACAATATAATACCATTGTAAAGAACAAGATACAACACAATTTTGTTTAAAAGTTCAAAACAATTTGCACAATCATATCATTTTTACACCGAATTAATTACTTTATGTAATTTTCATAACATTTAATGATGTGGCTTAATTAATCTACTTATTTTTGCAGAAAGTCTTTTATGAATTATATTATAATTATAATATTAGTTATTAGATAGATAAAGAGTCAAGCTTCCTGTATCAAACAAGCACAATTATTTTGACGTGAAAAAATATCTCTCTCAAAACTTTATAAACAAAAGAAGTTATAAATCACAAACTTATTGAAATAACATTTGAGATACACTTTCAAAATTGAATTCAAAATTATTGTTAATTACTAACACAAGCTAATAAATATTATGAAGTTACAAAATTATTGTTAATTACTAGTGAATAAAGTAAAAGAGAAAAGAAATGTTAACATAATTATGAAGTTACAATTTTTTTTATACAAGCTAATAAATATTATTATATTATAAATAATTTCTTTTATTTGTAACAATAACATAAAATAACTCAACTTCTGAAGTGTTCTACTAGGTATCATATATCATCCTTAATGCAAAGGTAATATTCACCGAATAATTCAAGGGAAAATTATCAAACTAGTCAAAATCCCTAACATAATAAATAAAAATATCTACACTTTAAAATAATTATTAAAAATATCATAATGTCATTATTTTAGCAAATATAGTGTATCCTAATATAATTATGATTATTTTACTATCCTAATATAATTATTTTCCCCAAAAAAAGACCCCAAAACTAGGCCCACATTTACCTAGTTTAACTCAACTATCCGGTTAAAAGTAAAAAAAAAAGACCCCACAACCTTATTTCCTCTCTCTATGTTTTTACCCTCAAATCTATCTACTCTCTCTTCCGTTTCCACCACCATTGTTATCTCATACGAAATTTCTTACAAATTAATCCACTTTTGAAAGCAAGTTCATAAGTAATTAGGATATTCTTGAAAGATTTTAGCCTGCTTATATGGACAAATACAATCTCATCAAGTATCTTTTAAAATTTCATTTTTTTTCTTTCTGATTTTTCACAATAGTTAATTTTTTGTGATTTTATATATATATATATATATATATATATATATATATATATATATATATATATATATATATATATATTATCAAATCTGTAGGTTTTACTTGCCAGTCTTGTGTGTGCACATATTACTTTTTTAGAAGAAAATGGGTGTGCAGAACTCTGCACCAGAGAGGGACCAACAACAACACACATACATGAAATGAATTTGAACTCTTATGGACTAAGATTAGTTTAATGTATTTTTATTTTTAGCTACATTATATATTCTAGGTTAGTGATGAAGAAGATTGTATTCTACTGGATCCATTATGTATCCCAAATTAATAGTATTCAAAAAAAGAATTATATCAGCTTCATTATGTAGTTGTTTAATATATGTGTCATGTTTATATATCCTTTTTGCAGATTGTATTATTGTTTTGTGTACTAGTATGTTCTTAGATTGTATTCTTTTTGTCCTTTTTCAGATTGTATTATTGTTTTGTGTATTAGTATGTTCTTAGATTGTATTCTTTTTGTCTTTTTTCAAATTGTATTCTTATTTTGTGTATTAGTATGTTATTAAATTGTGTTCTTTTTGTCTTTCTCTAGATTATATTCTCATTTACTAATTGTATCCTAATATATTTAATATTCCAAAGAACCAACTAAAATAAAAGCATAAACTTTTGTTCATACAAAAAACCTATAATGGATGCGATCAATACCAAACTATAGTTTATTTATGTATTCATTATATTGGTATTCATCCTAATTACATGTATATTAGATTTTGTATTTTATTTTGTCGTATTCAAAACTACCAGCTACAAAATAATATCATGACCATTTATCCATACCAATTCCTATAATGGATACAAAATTTTCTTAAAAATCTAAAAATAAACAGCCAAACACAAGTTCATTTCATTCACAAAAGTATCTTTATATTAAAATTTCGTATTCATACTAATTTTTTATTAAAATCAAACTTAAGATACAAATGTCAAATACATACACAGATCCAACTACTTTCGTTAAAAAAATAATAATAATCAAAACTTAAACAATACTTAGCAATTTTTTTATTTTCACTTGTAATCTTGAACTTTAAAAGAAATAGATGGAATTCAATTTGAAATATCAATTGATTAATTCAACAGTTTCTTATCCAAATAAAACTGATACAAATCAACAAAAACTCCACTTCAATTTCAATGGAGTTGTTCGAAAATGGATATTGGAATTTTTTAGAACAATGATGAAAGGACGTCTGAATAAAGAAGTGAAAGATGACATGTTGTAGGACTCTAATAGTAACTGATTAGAGATTTAAGCATTTTTACCTTTTTTGAAATATCTTCTCCCATTAATTTCTCCATTCTGTTGTTAAAGATTTATATTCTTTCAAATTAAATAAAGTAAATAAATACAAAAATCATCCTTATAACAAATCAAAATATTGACATTTTAAATAAATATTGAAAGTGTTGACAAGGGTCCTATTAGATGCTAAATATTGTTGTTTTGAAAATTTGCCCATAATATTCAACCCAATAATTCAAAACATTAAACTCAACCCAATAATTCAAAACATTAAACTCAATAATTCAACCCAATAATTAAGGGAAAATTTCATATATGGCAAACAGATTTCTCAAAATAACGCTCTATGAGTATGATTTATATAATTACATTCCATGTGTACAATTTAGTTTGTTATTAATCATTTATTTTGTATATAAGGCTCTTTTGGTTAAAAATTTATACAATATTTTATTTTTTAAATAAATTAAATCATGAGCACTAAAAACGGCAACATGAAATTTACATAATCCCATGATTTAAGGTAAACGTCCAAAATCAAATATTTTTTCCAAAAAAGAGTTCTATAGTGATAGAAAGTCTATAACATCTTGTCACCTCAAACGACTGAAGCATCCCCTTAATCAATAATTTTGTATATTCAACGCTAGGTAATCGTTTCTTTCAAGGAAACTTCATGTTTTGAAGCGGCAAGAAAGTATACAATTGATTTGTATAGTATATAATTAAAATTTTGAATAATGAATAATTTTTGTTTTGTTGATTCTGAAGTTTCGCCAAAATTTGTATTTGTTTATACAAGATTAGAGAAATCGTATATTAACAATTCTATTCTATTTTTTTGTTCGAAAAAAAGTTGAATGATACGATTTGTATATATGTATTATATATGATTCGAATACAATTGTGTTCTTTAATGCGAGTAGTTTTTTATATTTTATACGATTACTTATATGTATACATATATACTTCAAACAATTTGTATAAATACATATCCATATACAAGTGTGATTTAGGCAGAAACTATATGTAGACTTCAAAATAAAAATTGTATATAACTAACAAAATATACAAATATCAATATACAAAATTGGATGTTTGCGCATGAATCTAATTCCCTATAAAAAAATTAAAGATACAAAATGTTTCAGTTAAGTGTTGAATACTATTATATGCTTTTATACAAAACTAAAACATTTGTATAAATAAGCTATATTAGTATTTGCATTTTCTTTGTACATAACTATAAACTTATATGTATATGAGTATGAGTATATGAATATAGTACTTAAATATACAAAATATACAAATACCTCAAGCAATATTTGTATATATTAACTCAATATACAAATCACTATATACATATACTTCAAGCAATTTGTATAGCACAAATTAATATACAAATGTGATTTAGGCATAAACTGTACATAGACTTCAAATAAAAAAGTGTATATAACTAACAAAATATATAAATATCAATATACGAATGTGATTTAAGCAGAAAATATACATATATACTTCAAGCAATTTGTATAAATACATATCAATATACAAGTGTGATTTAGGTAGAAATTATACATAGACTTTAAAATAAAAATTGTATATAACTAACAAAATATACAAATATTAATATACAAAATGTGATTTAAGCAAAAAATAAACATACACTTCATGCAAATCATGTTCCTGATGTTCTTCAGATTTGTCAATTTCTGATGAAGCAGATCCACTCTCCTCTGAATCACTGTTTATGGCTTTTCTCTTACTTCCTCCTTCAACAATTTTAATGCCGCTAGCCTTCGCGTTGTTGATGACTTTCTGAATTGCCATTGGGTCATTTTTTTTCTTGGATCTCAATTATTCAATAGATTGTTCATCTTGAACTTGCTTAGATTTTGTCATAGACCTTACATTTACCTCAAAATCCTAAGTTAAACCCATTGAAAACGAAGGTGGATTGTCAACAACATTGACATGCAATGGCATACCTCTCGTAATCCTCATAGATGGAGATTAATCATCCATTCTGATTTTGAAAAACTTATAATCTGGTAAGTAAGAAAGATTTTTTTAAAAAAATATATGAAAAAATAACAAGCATAATACATATACAATTGTTGAAGAAAGGAAAAAGAAAAAAAATGGATTCACCCACGATTTTGTTGGTTACCTGCGAAAAGTGAAAGCACGACTCGAGGGAGAAGGTGGAATTCAAAATTCAAATTAGAAGTGGAAGAGTGATTTTAGGAGAAAGATATGGAATGGGGATAGGAGAGATAAATTTGATTTTGTATAAAATTATATACAAAAGCATATGAAGGACTTTATTGGTTTGGTATACGAAGAGGTGGTGGGTTCCATTAATTATGGCAAAAAAACTGAAACTATATTTATTGACAGTAAATAAATTAAACTATACCCTTATTAACTAATTATTTAGGGATATTTGCCAACTCACATAATTTTCCCTAATTCAAAACATTAAACTCAACCATCTACTAACAGCCAAAGGATTGAGTGTTTATAAACTCAACCCAATAATTCAAAACATTAAATGCGGAAAATAATCCCTAATTCATGTTTCTATTCTAACATGATCAAACTTGGGATGCAATCCCAAAACTAATCATAAAGTTAAAACTAGTGTCTGTGTTTAAAAAGATGGACAAGAAAAATCAGAAGAACACCAGAAGCTTATTTTGAATTTTAACATTTTATTCAAGCACATAACAATTTATTTATGAATTTACTTTCACCACATAAAATACTTTTCTAACACTTAAAATTTATCAACTATTTACAATCAGCTAATTTAAATTGGCTCTTATTCAATTCATTGATTTGGTGTTGAGTACATCTTGAGAACCATTCAATATTTATTCGCTAGGATGACTAAGGACCGTATAGTATAAGTGAAAAATAAAATGATACAAAAAGATTGTCAAATGAAAATTGTAATACAAATACTAAATAAAAGTTGTCAAAAAATTACGATTGGTATTACTAGAAAAAAGAGTTTAAATTATATATCAATATAAAAGTTTCTTATTCCATCAGGTTAATTAAATTAAACTTGTGATAAAAAATAAATTCTTTTTTATATAACCTAAATTCAAAAAAAAGTCTAGTATTATGTGCAACCAACCACAATAAATGATAAAATAAAAAAATAATATAAAAATAATAAGATGTTAATTTATGTGACACATTTTTTGTAACAATATGAATAACTCATTACACATAGAATACCTTCAAACTGTTTCTTAGGCTCATTAATTTTACGACAAGATGGTCTGATGAACTCTTATACTTGTATGAGTTTGTATTTATGACCCTTCTACTTAACTATTTGCCAACTTCAATAAAACTCAGTATTTTAAACTTTTATGACCGTCGATTTTAATTATGTGGCAACTTAATTATTGAATTGACACAAATACGTGAATTCATGCGTAGAAGGAGAGTAAAACAATTTTTAGACTAAAAATAATTAAAAGAAAAAGAAACCCCCCCCCCCCCCCCACCAAAGAAATTGAGTGAATACCTTAACAGGTTATTGATGAATTATGAGAAATTATCTCTTTACTAAACTTTATTTTGTATCACTAAAATCACTCAACTTTACACTTTTATCTTCTAAAATAATTAAACTATATTTGTTGTGGTTGCTCAAGGTGTTGATGGAGTTGCAATTGAAGGTATCGAAACTGCTGGACCATCTCATACTTCTAAGAGAGGCAGACTCTTTAAGAGAAAAGTTATGGAGGAGTATGTTGTTGAAGTTCGCGAGAAGAAGAAGACTAGAAATCATGGCAAAAAAAAATTATCTTTATAATTTTTTGTGGTTATGCCAGACACCTATTATGACACAATGTTTTTTTTATTGGCTAATAATAGTGCTCATAACAACCTAGTATGTAATATATATTTTTAAAATGGTCTAATGTTACTTGTGTTTTCCTGATGTAAAAGCATGATTATGTCACATGGTGGATATTGAAGGCAAGTATCGTCAGTGTCATTGAATTTAACACTTATTTCTCTTTAATTTTATCTCCAAAGTTGATTTAGAATTTCTTAAAATGTTGTTGATAAGAATGAAATTTTGATTGTCTGTAATTTTCCAAAAAAAAAGGGTTATTGTTTTAATTGCAAAAACAGAGTTTAAAAGGAGGACATAAAAATGAATACTTTTATAATTTTATTTATTTGTAGGATCCATGATTACATGACATTAAAATAAATAAATTTTACAATTTTATTTATTTGTGGAGTCCATGATTACATGGCATAAAAAATAATTTAATTTGTCATGTCAAATTTATTTTAATGATAAAAGTAGTTTAATAATTTTTGAAGATAAAAGTGTAAAATTGAGTGATTTTAGTGAAACAAAACAAAGTTCAGTGACTTTACTAGATAATTTTTCATAGTTATTCACTCCAAGCTTCTGTTACTTTTTCCCCACCCCCCACCCCTCCCCATTTCCTTTACTCTTTTTACCCTCCTTGTATGTTCTTCCCCACTCAATTCCCCGTTTCTCTTTTCCCCCCTTTCAACACTCTCAAATTTCCTTCTCTTTCCTCTTTTTTACATTCCTTCTCTTCAAATCAGTAACGAATTGGCGGAAGCAAAATATTAAGGGCTCGAAAAATAAAAATATATTCCCTCTGTTTGACAATAGTTGATCCAAAAAAAATAATAGTTGATCACTATTGACTTGGTACACCCCTTAAGAAATAATAAATAATAGGAGTAATATTACTAATTTATCCTTTGACTTTATAAAATTCAATGTTTTAAAAAATGTGTTAGATGAAAAATAGTAATTAATAGCAAGGTTAAATAGACATAAAAGGTAAGTTATCTCTTGATTTTCTAAATTGGACAAATATTGTTGGACAACTATTTTTGGTATAGTGGACAACTATTTTTGGACGGATGAAGTAGTTGTGTGAACAAGAGTGCAAAATACAAATTCCAAAGAATTAAATATTAAAAAATCAGGTAGCTTGCGCACCCAACAAGAATTGAACCTACAAATTAGGGATGACATTCTCAGTCCAAGTTGTACAATACCACTAGACTATCTCTTTTTTGATTGAAGTGGTTCAAAGTTAGTATATATACAAAAAAAATAATTAAAATATCTACCCTATATATATATATATATATATTGTATTTTTTTACCGAGAGGGTCCCTGACACCCACGTAGGTTCGTCCCTGCCCATAAGGTGACAAAGATTCAATAATCTGGATAGTTACAACTCATAAGGTGATAAAGGTTCAATAATTTTGAAGGGTAAAAAGTGATTATTGAATGTCTTTGTGAAATTATGTAGAGTGTGTTATGTAAAATTGTGTACAAATATTACTGGGGAAAAGAGCTTTACAGAGATTCAAGGTGTGGAGGTAGACGCTGGTAATAAAAAATACGCTTAAAAGTTGTGAATGATAAAAAATTTGAGAAGAAATTGAATGATAATTTTTACTTATTTAGAATTGTTTGTTTGTTTATTTTTTAAATAATAAGTGATGTGTCATTTAAAATTTGATGTGTCGTTTTTATTGCGTGTTTTGAAGTTACGCAAAGCCAAAGAGTTTTGAAATGGTGAGTTTCATTGTGTTTAAGGGTTCAGTTAACTAAAGGTTTAAGTAGAAGAGTCCATAATACAAATCATACTTAAATTATGATATTTATGCTAATTGAATATCTCACACATACATGATAAATTATTCAATTATTATTAGACATTTTTGGTTCACAATATAACATTTTTTGTGTGTGTGTGTATATTTACAACTGTTCATTAATGACATAGATAAGTTAATCACATAAAATTTATCTTTTATTTAAATCTTTGTTATACACAACATCAATTGGAATATACATTACGTTTTACAACTTATTGAGGTTAATGTATATAATTAAAGGAAACAACATATTTTAAGTAGGGTTAACTTCAACCAAAAATAAAATAAAATAGGGTTAACTTATCCATGTAATGGGCTCTCCAAATACATACACAAACTTTTTCAAATTTTTGAGTAAAAATATTTAATAAAAATACTTTATCATATGTCTAGATGTTCATTAATTATAAAAAGATTTCTGCCTTTTTTTTACATTTTTTTTTTCAATCATCATTTTTCCTCTAATTGATCGATCACATTTAACTTTTACCAAATTTATTCAATAATTTTAATTGGTATCTCTTTTTCGAGTTTATAGCAAATGAAATAGAATGTTTTGAAGAGGTGGATTCACAATTTCGAAAATAAAAAGTAAGTTTACATCAAGTGGGGCTGTTGGAAAATTTTGAATCTATAAATTATCATTGTTGTAAAATGAGTTTGTCAAATTTATTGTTGTTTTGACAAATTAATGATTGAAGATTTTTTTAATGATCTTTGATACTTATGTTTCAAATTTGAGCCTTTATTTGAAGTGATTTAGGTGTTGAATTATTAAAATATAAAGAACAAATTGTTGTTTCTACAAAAAAAAAAACACCATAATTATTTAGCTGAACTTCATGTCAAAACAACTTAAATGTTGTTATATATATGCCTGAATTTCATGCCAAAACCTATGAATGTAGCTATTGTCAAAAATTCTAGACTTTGTCCTTGTCAAGGTCACAATTTAATTCTAGTAAAAAATGATCAAAATTATCCTTTACAAGATACTACACGATCAAAGTGCATCTAACATATATTTAAAATTAACCTAGGTAAGCAAGATTAAACTTCTAAAAAAAATATCATGATTTTAAGGAAGACAAATTAGTCCAGATATATTATTATTTTCATTAGTAACAAATAAAATAAAATAGTTATTTAAAAAATTTTAAAATAAAGAAGATAGTCGTAATATTACAAATATGAGGGATGTCCATGAACAAACCAAAACGTGAAGAAAAGTTGTTAGAACTTCTCCAAAAAATATTCAACTTCAACTTCAGCTTAAACAACAATCCTAAATTCGAGTGTTTATGTCCTTCGACCATTTCACGGGGGTTCATTTACACAATCGCTCATATTTCGTGTTGATCTTTAATTTTTCCCTTTCAAATACCTACGATAAAAATTAAAAATTTCCCCGAAATAGAGACAATCCGTGCAAAAACTTGATTGAGCAACTTTCACATATAGCAAACACAAAATTCATATTTGTATGTTATAACAAAGTTTGCATAATTGAGCTCCATAGCAAACATAAATATGTATATTTCGCTATACATATACAAAAGAAAGCAGTTGTATAATCTGCTTTGGTATACATATACAAAAAAATCAATTGTATAAAGTGAGAGAGTCGAGTGAGCGAGCGAGATCTGGCAGAGTGGCGAGCGAGATCTGGGAGAGGGGAACGAAAATATATGTATATATACAATTTTCACGCATTTTATACATTTGCGTTTTTGTATAAAGTGAGAGAGGCGAGTGAGAGAGCGAGATCTGGGAGAGTGGCGAGCGAGATCTGGGAGAGGGGAACGAAAATATATGTATATATACAATTTTCTCTCGCTTTATACAAACACAAACGCACTTTATACACTTGCATTTGTATAAAAAACAAGAGAGGCAAGGGAGAGAACGAGAGTGGCGAGCGAGATTCACCAAGAGAGAGGTGAAATAGCAACAATTTGCTATGAGGTACAATTAAATCAAACTATATTTATAGCATTTAATTTGAATTAATAGTTTGCTATTATATACAATTTTCCCTACTTGATTTCATGTTGTCCCTTTGGAGTTGGGCCAATGAAGTATTTCGTGGAAGCCCAAATTAAAAGGGTTTTCACAAGCCCAGATTTTTTTTACTTCATAAACCCTAAGCACACTCTTCCGCCTCTCACTCTCCCATTTTCGCTCTGAGAATCAGCAAAAATGCAGAAGCAAGAAGCAGCCGCAGCTACGGTGGAATCCGTCCAATGCTTCGGGAGGAAGAAGACGGCAGTGGCGGTAACTCACTGCAAGCGTGGACGTGGTTTGATCAAGATTAACGGTGTCCCAATCGAGCTTGTCCAGCCGGAGATCCTCCGGTACAAGGCCTTTGAACCAATCCTTCTCTTAGGCCGTCACCGTTTCGCTGGAGTCGATATGCGTATCCGTGTGAAGGGAGGTGGTCACACTTCTCAGATCTACGCTATCCGTCAGTCGATTGCGAAGGCACTTGTTGCGTTTTACCAGAAGTTTGTGGATGAGCAGCAGAAGAAGGAGATTAAGGATATTCTCATTCGCTATGATAGGACTCTCCTTGTTGCTGATCCTAGGCGTTGTGAGCCTAAGAAGTTTGGTGGTCGTGGTGCTCGTTCTAGGTTCCAGAAATCTTACCGTTGATTTCAATCTTCAATACTCTGGATTACCATTTACGGTAATTGAATTAATGTTTTTGTTAGTGTCCTTTCGGTGTTTTGCTTAAAGACCATATTTGGTTTTGGGAGGCTTCTAGTTAATTTTTGCCATGTTTGTTTTTTCTTGCTGAAACTTTTACAGTGCTATGATATTGTTAGTTTCAAATTCCCAATTTGCTTTCTTGTTTGCAAGATTTACTTACTTGCTGATAATGTTGTGCTCAATTAACAATCGTTTCACTGTTATCATAGTTCTTGTGATGGTTGGTGGGTGACCACTGAAAATGTAAGAGACCAACCCTAATTTTATGTTGGCTTAAACTAGAAATCAGCCAATTTTAGTTCCGAAGTTCGGGTTTTCTAGTTTCCAACCTCCTGAGTCCTGGCCTTTGGCTAGAAGATTGTCAATTAAGTTAAGTTCCAATTGCACACAGAGTATCCTAACTTCAGACATTGAGTTTGAAGTTAAGTTTGGCTTGTCCAATATCAGACCTTTGGTCTTGGAAGGTTAACTTTGTTGAATGTATGAAGTTCAAACTGCACAAGCAATATGCTACTTCAGACATTTGGGTTCATTGTTAGGCTTGGCTTGTCTCCAACTTTCATACCTTTGGGGTGGAATATTGCCATGCCTAAAAATTAGACTCGATTGTTTGATCGGCACACACATTTGCTAACTTAAGATTATCGGTGTGTTAAATTCCTCAACTTCAAGCATGTCTGTTTGAACTTTAGAACTTTAGGTATGTATATTTGATATTTGGAACTATGAACTCATTATTTCACTTAAGTTTTGTAAATCTAAGTTGACTTTTAGGCAATTAAACCTTGTAAGACTGTTGTGTTTCCGCTAGTTCTTGAATAAGCGTCCTAAATATGTTTATTTTCTAATTAGGGTTTTCAAATAAATTAGCTTTCCCATGTGTATATTTATGGTTCAGTTTGGTCAAAATATGCATGAATACACGGTTGATCATATCTCATGTGTAAACTATATGGCGGAATGGTCTGGTGGACCCTTGTACTTGTATGTGTTTGTATTGTGAACCCTTCTACTTGTTCCTTTGTCATCTGAACCCCTGAACTCATCAAAACGCAATATTTTAAACACGTTTTTTACCACTCAACTGTGTGTGTATCACAAACGCCTGCCACGTAATTTTAAAAATAATTATAAAATGACACGTATGATTATAAAATGACACATGTATATATGGTCACTCCATGTCATTTTTCCTTTTATTATATTTGATTAATATACCTACACTTTCTCTTTCCAATTTTTATTTCTCTTTGCCATTGCCATCTGCATCTCCATCCCCACAATCTCATTTCAACTTTTTCTTATCTTCCTTACCCTTTTCCTTTTTCCAACCTCTTCTACTCTTTCCATTGAAGTAAAAAATGTTGGCACGATTTTTGGTTGTTCACAATCTCGTTGGAGTTCGGATTTGATTTTGGGTTATGTTGAATTGGGGTTTTGGTGGTGACCGATGGTGCTAAGGAAAAGTGGGGGTCTATTGAGTGGTTTGATTGTTTCTAGTTGTTCACAACTGGCGGCGTTGTGAAAGTCGCAACTTATTGGCGGAGTTAGTTTGGGGTTTTTGTTGTTGTTGTTGTTGTTGTTGGTTCTCATTTATAGTTGTTGGTTGAAGCTTGTCGGAAATGATGAGAACGAAGGTAGTTTGGTCGGTGAAGGTGAGGAGGACGAGAAGAAGGCAATAAGTTTGGGTTTGGTTTGGAACTGAAACAAGGGGTCAATGTCAAAAATTATTTGAGTTTTTTTGTTTGATTTTCAACTTATCTAGGTAGGTTTTCCAATTTATTTTCGAATTTATTTGTTGTTTAGTTTGGATTTGATCTCTATTTGTGTCTTTGTTTGGTTTTGGGGTTTTAATCAATTACATTGACTTTGTTGAAATTCTTTGGGGATTTTGCATTTTTGTGCCTAATGTTAGTGTAAGATATTTAGGTAGTAGTGTTATGCCTTCCATGGTGTTTTTCATAGAAAAAGAGAGCCGTATAATAACAAGAAACGATAGAGAAGAAATTTTTGGGAAAAAGATCGGAAAAGAGGCCAAGAAAACTTCAAATTTTGTCCAACAATGGTGTTAGATGCAAATAGGAAGATGATGGCTTTACAAAGCAGTGACTGTCAGACCCTTTTCCAAGGGTCTCACGCTCCTAATATGTGTGTGTCACACGCTCTTTAGTAGTAACTGCCACATAGGATGCCAAGTCAAAAAATGTGTTTAAAATATTGCGTTTTGATGAGTTCAGGGGTTTAGATGACAAATGAGTAAGTAGAAGGGTTCACAATACAAACACATACAAGTACAAGGGTCCACAAGACCATTCCGCCAAACTATATTGGACAAATACACATGAATCAGTAATAGGCACTGCATTGTATCAACACAAAGGACAATCAGTGTATAGAATTCGGAGAATATAACATGATACAATACATTGTCAAGAATAACATAACGATTAAGATGCCAAGGAAAAGCAAAAATAAAATAAAATGTGGTAGTGACCTATAGGGTACATAGGTAAATATCATGCAGTTGGAAGTTGCCAGATTAGTATTTAGTTGGATGGAGGAGGTGAATTTGTAGGAATAATATTTGGAATTGTGGGAATGTTTGGAAGGGATGGCATGTTGGGTAGAGGAATGCTGGCAGGCATTGGTGGTAGAGTCATCTTAGGCACAGAGGGCAATGTAGGGAAAGAAGGTAAAGGTGTATTAGCTGTTGGAAGTGTTGGCAATGATGCAACGCTTGACAATGGTGGCAATGTGGCTGCTGTTGGCAAGTTTGGGATAGCGGGCAATTGTGGCACTGTGGGTTGAGGCAATGAAGGGATTGTAGGCAAGTTAGGAAGTTGCAGTAGGCTACGAGCAGCATGACTTGTAGTGATGCTTGATATGGCCAATAATGCTACCATCAACAAGAGGAATGAGCAGTTGCTGGAAGCGGCCATTGTTATATAATTTGCTAGATTGTTTTTTATTAGAAGGAAGTTAAGTGTGTTTTGTTTTGACTTGATGAGATTGTCATCAATAAAGGATATATATATATATATATACAGGGAAACTTCTTGAGGGGTACTAGGATTTGGTGAGATGTTGGGTGAGGAAGCTTGGACTTTTAATTCTAAATACTGTGTTGTTAGTTAACCTTCCCAAATGTTGTTTTTAGGTTCGTTTGATCTTTTATTAATAGAGATGTTTTCTGATAGTAGTTATGCATATATGAAGTTTGGATCAACCATATTTGGTGGACAATTCATTCAAATTGATTGAATCATTTCTTTTTCTTTTTTTTTTACAAACGAATACCATTCTCTATTGGTGACCAATTATGTCTAAAGATAATTTCATCAATTCCAGCGGAGACAAAAATATAGGAAATTCTTTCCATTTGTTCTAGCATTGATGGACTGAGGTACACTTAGTATTTGTTGTTTGGGAAGAAGTGGGGGATATAAATCTCATGAAATTAGTTGAGATGCGTGAAAGCTGATGCGGACAGCATGATCATTAAAAAAAGAAAAAAGATAATTACATTGATGAGGTTGAACTAACAATTAAACATCTTATATATTTCACTTTCTCTATATATATACCCTTCTAAGAATTGATCAATCTCACTCAAATTTGAAAATAACTTCCATTTCTTCATTTCCTTGAAACCAAGTAATATTTGTCAAATTGACACAATGGTTGCTTTCAACAATGGCTCAATCCTCTTATTGATGATAGCATTGTTGTCCATATCAAGCATCACCACAAGTCATGCTGCTCGTAGCCTACTTCAACTTCCCAACTTGCCTACAATCCCCTCATTGCCTCAGCCAACAGTGCCACAATTCCCTGCTATTCCAAACATTCCAACAGCAGCCACATTGCCACCATTGCCAAGTGTTGCATCGTTGCCAACGCTTCCAACAGCTTCTCCATTGCCTACATTGCCCTCTGTTCCGAAGATGACTCTGCCTCCATTGCCCGCTAATATTCCTCTGCCCAACATGCCATCATTTCCAAACATTCCTACGCTTTCACCTCCTCCATCCAACTGATCTCGCGGCTTCCAACATTTTACCTGTCTTGCCCATATGGTCTTTACCGTTTGATGTTTAGCTCTTTCGTTGTCTCAATCTTTTTGATTCGTATCGATGTATCCTATCGTTTGTACCGTCTTGAGTGCTCTGTATTGATTGTCCAGATAAACTTTGTATTAGTTAAGGTGATGCAATATTCTATTTTTGATTTACCCATGTTCATTCGTCCAATTTAATTTTCAGATAAGAAAAAAAAATTAATATTGTTTGCAAAATTTTGACTGCAAGTTGCGTATAATTCAGATATCGTTGCCTTGGTCCTCAAAGAAAGTGATATGACAGATGAAGAATGGTTCAAATGAATGTAGAGAAACCTAACTAGGTAAAAAGAGCAAGTCTCATTAAATGATTATGAGATTAATAATAATGTTATAATGTCATGTGTTTGGATAGACTCTTTAAAACCTAACCATCATTAATTAACATATATTTTACTTCAAAATCACTTGACGATTGTTAATTATATTAATTTGGTATAAACACTTGATGTAGATAAGTTGTTATGATCAGAATGTTCACACAAACATATAATGTGTAACATGTGTTTGTTAGACGTTTACACCAATTAACCATATGATTGGTTACTGGTATTGAATAGTTTAACTCAATGTAAGTATATATATATATATATATACTGAATTAAGTAGGAATACATTCAAGAAAGAAAAATGAAAAGACATGACCCTTGCATCTTTTTGTGTTCTTTTTCAATTTAACATTTTTTTTTCTTTTTTTTTCATTGCATCACTTCACCTAATGAACGTATGATTATATTTGAATAAGTTGTTAAAATCTTTGTCGTTCTAAAATTCCAGTTCGACTTCCATTTTAATTTTCTTTTTTAATTCAAAATTATGACATACATCTGTTGAAGGATGCAAGCTGAAGAATATTGGCGTCATGATGAATTTGTTCACTGGTATATCATGAAGCTATTTAAAAAGGCTTAATGCATAATCAATAGTTAAACTTATCAAATTATTCTATTTAGACACTCGAATTAAGTTTTGCTTCAATTAAACACCTTAAATCCTAACTAAATGTTCCAATCAAGAATCTGTTAGGTAACTAAGCTGACCAGTGGTGGAACTAGAATTTTTAATAAGGGGATTCAAAATTTGAAGAACTAAACACACAAACTAACTGAGGGGGTTCGACATCTACTACATATACCTAAAAAATAATTTTAATCATATATAAATAGTAATATTTTCCGCCGAAGGGGTTCAGATGAACCCCCTAACAGAGGGCTGGCTCCGCCCCTGACGCTGACCACATAAAATATGTCATTTATAAACCATAATATCTCAAACGTTTTCTATTTGAGTTCAACTGTGAGGTAACTAAGCTGACCACATAAAATATGTCATCTCTTTTAATTATACACATATAAACCATGAAATCTCAAACGTTTTCTAGTTGAGTTCAACACATATTGACATATTTTATCTGATTAACTTATTACCTATGTAACTCTTGAGAATGCACATAATTTTTTTTACAAAATTTGAACCAAAACTAGAACACTTTATTAGTTGTTGAGTGTCAAATTGAAACATGACTTAGTTCGAGTGTCTAAATAAAATATCTTGACAAATTTAAAAAGCTGACATATAAACTTGGATTGAAGTAAAGCTATGATTGATACAAACGTTCAATTGAACAAAAAATGGGTGAAGGAACACCTACTATGATACGTATTGGTAAGACATAAAAGAAAGAAAAACGAATTCTAATAGCAACTTTGTCCATCTGATTAAAAATATCAAACAGAAAATTCTAAAATGGCGCCGCTTTAACAAGGATGAGCCTTGTAGTGTAATTTATGTTTACTTTCTCGTCGTGTAATTTGACAATGTAGATGTTGACACAAACACTCATAACAAAAATGTCAAGACATCAGAGTACAAGCAAACCTGGGAAGAAAAGAGAGAAGACAACATGTTCTATGTTGGAGATAGAAATGGCTTCGTAGAGCTCGTTCCTTCCAACCCGAGGTCCAAGGGCCGCAAACATGGAGGAGAATAAGCATCAAGAGCCTTACGGACATTCTCCTCCTCCAATCTATCCTTCTTGTCAAGATCATCATTATTTTTGGCATCCTGATGAAAAATACCATAACATAAGCTGAAAAACCAAATAAACTCACAAGAGGATTTTTCCATGAAACAAAGCAAGAGTTGTCGTGAGGACCAACAACATCGAGCTGATCACAATCCTAGCAACTCTTGGTCAACGTTCGCCAAAATGACATCCAACATCAAAATTTTGTGATAACTGATACAACTTAGCCTTGATTGAACATTTGTGCATTTAAAAAAAAAAAAAAAAAGATAAAACATATATAGAGACAACTAGTGTAGACGTCACAAATGATTTTTCCTTGTTATGCAATTTTTCGCTTCACTTAGGGGAACATGCAGTCCTTCCAAAGCAGCCCAACATACTTTGCTCACTTTTGAGGGGCAACACACAAATACATCGTTTGGTATTTTTTTTCTAGTCAAAGAAGAAGCGGTTTGTGATCAGTTAGAAAAATCATTTTTCCAAATGTGATCTGCATCCTTAATGAACAGAATTCTCTACAAGGTCTAAATCATTTTTCCGGTCATGATTCACATTTTTAATGAACATAACTTCCCCACAAGCTCCAGCTAGAAATAGATGGAATAGGATGCTAGAACGTATAGCTCAATGCTGACCCACAAATACAACCAAATTTACATTGCAGTGGAGTTCTTTATGTAACTTTCATCGGCTTCCCTGGAGTTCTCCTTTGAGAGGGGGAGGGGAAAGGAATTTCTGGAAGGTGTCAATGAAAAGAGTAATTACCTGAACTGAAACTTGGTTGAAAGTAGGAAGAAATCGAATCTTGCAATATTCGTTAAAGAGAATAGTGATGACCATGAGAGGGATAACGGAGAACGAAGCTGAGGGCTTGGCTTTCAATCCAAAAAGACCGATCATTGTGACTTGCATAAGTATGATCGCAACTATAATGTAGTGATGAATGTATGGCCAATACAGACCACATGTCTCGTATGTAGTTATATACACATCTTCAATCTGCATCACAAATAACATTTCATTATACATTATCCTCCATATTTATTCTAAAATATTTGAGCTAACCTGCAATACAGAAGCACCAGATAAAGTCCATAAAATATATACTTCATATCAACAGGATACTTAAACCCTGGTGATAACAATGTAGTTTAAGGTGTAAAAAAACCGAATGTAATAACAGCTAATAAGAAAACTTAACTTGTAGCAATCCCCTTAACAGAAGCAAACTAGTTACTGACGATAAGAACTACCACTGTTTAGCAAAATGAAAAAGCATGAAAAACCCAGACAGTGAATATCAAGGGCTTGTAACAGTCTTGAAAAGGAAGTCCAATAAAACACAAAAAAGTTGATCTGCTTCATGTAAGTATGTATCAGTGGTACAGGTGTACTTTAGCAGGTAAAGCACAGAAATCTGCTACAAATCTGAAGAAAAAATATACATAGCACTTAAAACTTCATAAATCTAAAACGTTATTTACATATCATTGTAGGTTTGCATCATCCGTAAATTCACCAATGACAACAGGTGTAACACGATATATTATCAAAGACAACGTTGGACTCAGGAAAATGTTACATAAGTTGTTCACAGTTTTAACTCAAGTTTTTGACCAGTATAGGAGATCTACCTCAAAGCAAAGAAAGTACAAACTACAGTGGGTCAGGCTTATAAACAGATTGTTCTTAACGCACAAATATTGCATGTAGAGAAACTTCACCTGGTTGATGAACACCGCATATCCAAGCAGGAAGTAGCCTACTAGAAATGGAAGAAGCAAAGGTGAGACCACTGCGTAGACAATCCCAATCAGCATGCAGAGAGCAACAAAAGGGACAATTCTATAATAAGGTAGTGAATAAACATAAGGATGTTTCTTCTTTCCACGGTCCCATGTGTAAAATTTTAGAGTATCCCATAGGAGTAATCCTGGCTGAAGTATCTCTAAAGAGAATCCTGCCAGCCCATTTGTCAGGATGTACGTCACGAAGAAATCTGCCTGTAAGGACAGAAAGAAAAATGTAAATGCAAAGATTAATCATCTACATGTAAAGTAAAATATATAGACTATGATAGGCCCTATAGGTTCTTTATTAGGCTACAGGCAGGTAAAAATCAAAGCATCAACTGAAAACGTGTTCCCATCCATCTTTTCCGATCAGATATTCAATATTCTGACACATGATAAAAAAAGATATTAAATGAAAAGAGAAGAGACAACATGTTTTGCACCTGAGAAGAGACGGCACTAGCAAGACGGTTTGGAATATCCTTGGGATGAGAGAAAGATTCGCCGAGTTGATCTAGTAAAGATCCTGACAACAAGCTTAAGAAAAATACATTCCCTACCAGGAAGTAGAACACCATGTTGCATGCATTTAAATCCTTCTTACTCCGTGAGATATAACCAGCTAATCTTGCCAGCCCAATCATGGCAAATGGAACAATGTATATGAAACCATTAAGAATGGCACTAGGAAGATATCCTGTGACGATGGACCTTAACCCCGGTCTGCCACAATATTTAAAAAGGATTGAAGATCAGCAACCTGCTACACAAGTTTTCAACTAAAAAACAACTGTACCTAGGAGGATTCAGTAACTACCCTACTCCACCTCAACTCTCCCTCCCTACAAAGAGAGAAAATAAAAACCAAAAGGCGGAAAGAAAAAACGATCTATCTAATTTGGAAAGAAAGAGGAGAAGATAAACAACAACGAATGAGCCACAAAGAACAAAGACAATTTTGTCCAGAACTCCATTGCATCTTCTGTCAATGCAAGGAAGAACTTTGATGTGAAACAAGCTACTCCCTCCATCCCAAATGTATAGTGTTTTATCATCTATTTTTAAAATATGGTGTTCTATTACTGTTCAGGGAATCAAACAACAACATTTGACATATTCTTGATAACAAAAGTTATGATTTATAGTACTTTTTATGTAGTTCTCAAATAAGCAATTTTGGGAACTGATGCCAATTTTACATAGAAAATTAACAGCGCTGACCCTCATATTCTCTTCCCCACAATTCTTTTCGCGGCAAGGGAAGACTTCAAAATACTAACTGTGCTTGGAGAGTATGAAGTATTACAGCATGAAACATTTTATGCTCGAGAAATCAGAAGGCTGAAATAATGAAGAGAAGAAGTCTGTACATCAAGTCCACAGCCATCGCAGGAGGAAACCATTTCTTCAGGCGTTCATATTTGGCAATTCCCTGAACAGCTGTGACTGGTAACACGAAGAAGATGGTAAGTAGTGATGCTGCAACAAGTATCACTATCCTGTACAGTGGCAAATGACGATATTGAATTGCCAAATTTTGCCAGATCACATCTCTCGGTTCTGGAGCCATTTCAGTGATCCAGAGGAGTGGATTTGTGTGCTGTTGAGATTGCGCAGCTAGAACTGTGCCCCATCGTGAACTAAATGTAACAAAAGCCACAGGCAATTCCTAAGCAATAAAAATATGGTCAAATTAAACCAACTGTTCAACTGTCAAAATAACATTAGGGAATCATTCCATGACCGGTTATAAGATCACAAGCAAATCCTCATGCACTTCTTTAAACCTCCATACATGATCTCAATAATGGCCGTCAATAGATAATATTTTCTTCATTCCTACTAAGATGGCAAATACACCAAATGACATGGACATATACCTCAAAATGTTGGCAAATCATGGTGGCTAATTCATATGAGATCAAAATTGCAACAGAAAAACTGACGCATTCCTAATGTTTCCAGGCCCGTCTTCACAAGTGGCAAGCGATAAGAGATAATTTCCTGAACAAGCAAATCCTTTTTTATATCAACTAATCAATCTAACTATGCCTCAACCTCAAACTAGTTAGATGGGACATGAACCATCTTTATCCATTCCGTTCTATTCAAAACCATTTCATTGAGTAATTTGTCCTGTACGGCAATATAAGAGTTCTCTAAAACCAGAAGTTCTCCAACTCTCACACTTATGCTTTCAATCATAATATCAAAAGACTCCTTGGGGCAGTGGCGGAGCCAAGACTTTTATTAAGAGGTATCAAAATGTAAAGTAGTAAATCAACAAAGAAGCCAAGCAGAGTCAATATATAATATATACATAAGGATTTTTTTACCTAGTTATACAATGTAATTTTCTGATGAAGGAGTGTCAATTGACGCCCCTTGAATACATGTGGCTCCGCCATGCCTCGGCATACATCAGACTAAATGTAAACAAATAACAACTAATCCTTCACCAAAAAGTTAGTATCACTATTTAGATCATATATTGTGTTTTATATTAGCTAAGTCCGTTATGGAAAATTACACAGTTCAGCTGGTTTTGAGTGAAATTGAGATAATGTTTTTAAACTGTGATCCAATCATTGACATCAATTTCTGATGAAAGCAAATAGCAAGAATTACCAGCAATTATGATACTCTTAGCTGTAACCTGGAAGCACAAGCTCAGGAAAGAGACCATACTTTATCTATCAGGGGCCCATTCCCTTCTCCCCCTCTCTGTTGTCATTTTTCTGCTCAATAAGGCATGCAAAGTTCACCCTAGAATTTTCCTTATCTTCTACGGATGACATAATTTAACACAGTTTTCTTTTAGATATATCTCACAGACTTGACATATTACCCCAGTTAATAAACTAACGACAAGGGCTAAGAGATCACTATGCTAGGCTGGACTTCTTTGACAGCATATTATGAGGGTAGGAACCACCAGACTGAAGAAAAGAGCTTCCGGGAACCACAGAAAGTATATTTGAAAGGCAAAAAATAAAATAAGCTAGCAAAACATTCTAAACTCCAGTACTGTCATTACCATCAGACTTTTGCAGTGAATACTAACCTTCTGCTCAATCGTCATTCTGCATTGTACACGTCTTATTTCACGACCAAGGGTTTGAAGCATGTCCTCCAGCTGCTCTATTTTAGCATCGTATCTACTATGTTTCTTAAGAGCAGAAAGATGCCTCAGGTCCTCAATCTTTTTGGTGAGAGACTTTGCCTGGCACTAGGATCCATACCATCTGTCAGTATCATGATGAGGGTAAAAAGTATAAAGATTGAACCACGGGGGAAGAAATTCTTAGAGGTACATATGATTTCCGCATCTATCGCATGAAAGCAGACACCTACTTTTATTCTCTATCCTTGCCCCTTGTCTTCAAGGACTACCATAGAATCCTTGGATATCAATGATACTATGAGTGACATATTCCTTTACAAGAGTTAGCTTAAAATTTTTAGTGACATTTTATTATTTATCAGTCATACAGTACAACTAAATTAATGCCAACCTTTCAAATTAAATGTTGTGACTTGACTTGATAGGATAACTGTGACACAAATAACGTGTACTAATTCATATTGGCTGGAAAGGACATCAAACACGGAGCCAGCGGCTCAACTTTGTATTCTTGCAATACTGTGAAGTGTCAACTGTTTGAAGAGTGGAAAGGGAAGAGCATTTGACTATTCAGTCATGCAGGACCAATAAAGCTGGAAAAGAATAATAAACTTCTCCATTTTTAGAATAGCGGATATTATCTAGACAAATCATAAAAGAAACTACAACTAGTAAGAAATAAAGGCAATACTTCTGCCTGCAACTTATTTATAAGGAACCAATACACAACTATCTAATGGAAATCCAAATTTAAGGAACTCAGTCTGCTTTCATTAATAAGGTAAATGACTTGAATGCACCAAAGTATAATTTGTTCTTACTAGTAGCTTGTCCAGATGCTTCCCATCATATAAGATTTCAAATGACTGATATGAATAGGGATGATGTTTGGAAAAAAAGTGGTCTACGTTGCACCCACGGATATTGTGCTCATTGCAAAATGGAATTTCTCGAACCAGAATGGTGAATTGTTCAGGTTCGCACCTTCTGTTACATATCTGCTGAATCCTTTTGATAAAAATGTCATTGTACTCCTGAAGAGGCCACGGTACAGAAAATTTTAATGTCATACAACTTTATGGATTATATCCATGCAAAATTCCCAAGAAAAAATGAAGTTGACCCAATAACTATTTTTCCATAAAGAAAGATTTCACCGAATCACAAATATAAACAATTCCAAGTTGGATAGATTGCCAACTAGAAGTGTTTCTATATATCTGAAAAAGTTATAAAAAAAAATAGGAATAATTTCAGACCTCCCCTCAGATTTAGCTCCATAACACTAACCTCCCTTGCGGTTCACGATATTAGGCCTACCTCCCTAATTTTGAGGTTTTTGTAACAACTCTTTTAGATATTAGGCCTACCTCCTTGATTCTCAATTTTTTGTAATAACTCTTTTAAGGTAATTATTGTTAATATAAAATTTTATGATCGAACTAAATTACCCTTCCTAATATACTTCTTGTTTAATTGTTTATTCTGTAAGCACATTTTAAAAGTTCTTTAAATGAATTGTTTCTTTATCACATAAATTTAGTTACTTTGCACTTGGGGTTGATTTTATGCATCGAAATCTGATTTCTTGGTATATCTTTCCAATTTGCTGCTCCACATAACGTGACAAACTTTTTATATGCCTTGTAATCATGAACTTTTTGGTTTAAAATGGTACATAGATCTGACTCAGTTTTTGTAAATGATGCTAAAGATATGATACCTGAGTCTAACTCAATCCCAAAAGCTAACTCATGAGAAAAGGATTGCCCCAAGTCCATATAAGGAGACCACCAGTCCATTCCCTAACCAGTGTGGGGCTTTACCCACTCTAACACCCCTCTTCACGCCCAGGCGAATTGAAGCGTGGACCGGGAGCCCAAGCGGGAATGGACCTGACTCTGGTAAAGACATGTGATATGGCACATGGGCCTAACTCAACCCAAAAGTTAGCACATGAGGGGAGGATTTCCCAAGTCCATACAAGGAGATCACCAGTCTATTCCCCAACTAATGTGGGAATTTTACCCACGCTAACACCCCCTTCACACCTAGGCCCTTCTGGAGTCCATTCCCCAACCAATGTGGGACTCTTACCCACTCTAACACCCCACGCCCAGGCCCAACTGGAACGTGGACCGGGAGTCCAAACAGGGATGGACCTAGCTACGATACCATGTAAAGATATGACATTCAAGCCTAACTCAACCCCAAAAGCTATCTTATGAGGGGAGGATTGTCCAAGTCCATATAAGGAACCACCAGTCCATTCCCCAACCAATGTGGGACTTTTACCCACTTTCAGAACATAGATTGCGATATTGACAAGTTCAATTGGATTTTTTTGAGGATGTTTTCACAGGGAGTAGATCAACTAGTGGTAAAGTTGAAAATGTGATTTGAGTTGAGCAAAGTGATGGAGAGAGATTTTTGAGTGAAGTGGTGGGATTGTTGGGGATGATGAGGAACACGGTCAAATGAACTTTTAAAGTGTGTTTACAAAATTGATCAAATAAAAAGTATATTAGGAAGGGAAATTTAGTCCGATCATAAATTTTTATATTAATAATTATTGGGTTCAAAGAAATGTTACAAAAGTTTCAAAATAAAGGAGAGCATAATATTGTAAACCACAAGGGAGGTTAGTGTTATTTAGCCAAACCTGAGGGGAGGTCTCCAAAATTATCCCTAAGAACACTGATTAGCTGTCAGCATATTACTGCAAAAGAGGATTTGAACAACAAAAAGAGGTTATGAAACCATTACATCTACGATGTCCTTTTTACATAACACTCTCGGCTGCACCAAAGAGGATCGACTATCTTTCTCTTTACACCCAATATCTTTTAAAGGCAAAGCAAACTCCCATTAGAGACGACAAACTTTTTCAAATATCACAACTTATCAACGATATTAAGAAGCCATAGTGGTCAAAATCAGTGTAAAGCATGACTTCAAGAGTACAAGCTAGACATTACCTTGTAAAGTAGGTACATTCCATAACACGAGACGAAACACAAGAAAGAAAAATGCACCCAAAGCCTGTGAATGACAGAATAAATGCAAAATGAGTCCATTTTGTAAGAACTCAACTATTTGACCATGTAACAGAGTGCATTCAACTAAGAGACAAGAATGAAGATGGCTATTGGCTATAAAATTTGATGCTATCTTAACGACTAATATAGAACTACGTTAAACTAAAGATGGTAACAAAAGCATTTGTACAGTCAATTCATGCTACATGCGTTATTCACATGCTGGCACACAGAACAACCAGTGACCATGGATTCAAATCTGAAAAACACATGCTCTCTTTAAAGTGGCTTGTTTCACAGTCGGTGCCCAAAAAGGCATGTTTAACACAGGGTAATCTTCAGTGAAGAGGCATCATTTTGTGCAGGAGGTGTCACTTCTGTGGAAATGAACAGAAAACGTAATCATTTCTTTATCCACTGCAGCATGACTGCGCAGTTATGGCAAATCTTTCTGAACATTGTGGGTCTTAGATAGGTGATGCCCAAAGCTACAACTCAATTATTACAATGTCGTAACAAAAGCATTAGAGGGAAGACAGCGGGGTGGAACCATACCAGCATGCATTTGGTGGACTGTGTGGAAGGTACAAGATGTTTGCAATATAATGCTAACTCGATTCAACAGATCAAGTTTGACTGTGCAGTTTGTGATATTTCAGTGCAAAGAAGAATTTGTAAATAAAATAGAACCGATACTTAGCTTTTACAATCCTAACAAGACTAGAAAGGGGTTGGTTTTTCTTTTTGGTTTTCTCATTATACATATCTCAGTACTTTCTTAGTCCTGAAGCTTTACTATGATTAACAGCTTTAAAAAATTGATTATAGTTGATGAACACCACTCTTGGAGCTTCAAATAAGAAGCAACCGTATTCTAGTTTGTTAAGACTTATTTAAGGAGTTCTTTAACAGTGATGATGTATTATGACATAATCTCATATAACCATCTAACAAGCAATACACACAATTTATGGTCTAAGCATTTTAACTACTATTACACACAGCTTGAAAGCTGTGAGCACTTAGAAATTGAGTTTTAGAAGATTCAGGAACTGAAGAAATTAGGAGAAAACATTTTCCTACTCGTAGAAACTATTGCTCACAAAGCATTTGAGACTTGACAACATCAAAATGTACTAGGTAGCTGTTCCTTAATTTAAGGATTGGAGTCGGCCTCGACTTAAATCCAATGATTCTGCTTTAGGCACAGGTAGAGGTGTCAATTTTAGCCCATGAGGATATAATACGTCCAACCTCCCAAAATTGGCAATATTTATTGGCAGTTTATTTTAGGCATAGCCAAAGTTAACCCATCTAAAAACATCCACTTTAAGCTGCATATGCAGTCAGTTTTGATCCACTAAAAACAAAGTTTATTTTGTTTGGTGATCATAAGAAATAAAAGAAAAGGCTATAATTAGTTTAATTAGGTAATAAAGCAAATAATAAAAGAACAAACAAACAAAAGAAAAATGATTATGAGTTGCGCGGTTGGCTTATGAGACAATGTTTAGCCCAATGTGACCCACACATCTTTGACCCAAGCAAACTTTAGGTGGATTATGACCCAATTCGTTTAATAATTCGACTCATTTTAATCCCCAAGTTTAGCCCAATCCATCTTAATTGACCCCCCCCCCCCTCTAATAGGGTTAGGGCTGCGACTTTGCAGCTCCTCGTCAAGCGAACATGGGTTATGAGACTTAAATTTGTTTCTACCTTAAAATAACTAGTCTGAACTCCTTAGCTAGACGGTCAAATGCTTCTCCAATCTAAATGAAAACAAAAGTTAACTCCTGATTCCTTCCTTAACCAGTTAACCATTTAAAGAAGCCAAGTGACTTGGTTCTTTAATAGCTTTAGTACACGTCATTCTCTTTCTCCAGGTCTCTTTTTAGTTGCTCTTCCAAATTAAAAAACTTGTCTCAATTCCCAATAGCCAAAATGAACTTGAAATGTGTTCACATTGCTGGACATTCAGACATCTTACGAGAAAGGTACCTGGTATATGAAAGTCAAAAAGGGGTGCTTAAAATCACTGTGCAAGACATTCCCCACTATTGTTCAAACATGTAGCTCCTTAAGGTTCTTGTTTGAAGACTTTGAGACAAGACAATAACACGATAGGGAGCTCTCTACCTCAGTTATACAACCCTTACTGCTTCCCATTCTTGCATTGATTAAACTTTATAACTTATAGAAATAAAAATTTAACAGGACTCTTTCAAAGCACATCTGGATTGTAATGTCATTTCAGAACTAAACAACTATATGCAACAGCTGTCCAGATTTTGTTACAAGAAATGAACTCAGCATTTGTATTAGCAACTTAGCATTCAAGACCTAAACGAGGTTGTGTGAAATGTGAATTATGAACTGTCATAGGACTGATAAACCAGGTTGTAGATAACACTTAGCATAGGTGAGGCATGTTATCTGCATCAACTTGAGGAAATAAGGAAGTGTTGAGAACATAACCTGTCAGAGCCTCTGCTGATATTAGATATTGTGAAAGCATCCATGGAATGAGAGCTCGTATTTGGTCCATTACTCCCAGTATAATTTAGCGGGAGAAGAACCAGAAGCCCAACAATAGAACAAACAAGAAAGAATCTGATCCTGAAGAATGGTTCCAAGCAGCAATGTGAGTTTAATCCTTGCATGTCACCAAAGATTATTAAACTAGGAATAACTTTATGTGAGAATGTGTGTTTAGTCATAGATTTTAACATGTCATATAATTAATTAACCTCATTCACCTTTCAAGATCCGTAATCCTCTACTTTGTGTCATTCTCTAACCACAAACACCATCACATTCAGAGGATAGCTCAACTTATGGAACTTCACTTTATAAAGAACCTTAAACCTAGAACTATTCTCCATGCATGACACAACATAGGATTGGTGAAGAAAAATCCTTATCTGAAGTTGTTAAACTAAAACAGTAATAATCCTTCAGAGATGAATAATATTAGTGATCAAATTCAACAAACTCAAGTAGCTCATGGAGGATAAAATGAGAGATCACTTGAAAATGGTTTGATTTTGTCCTACTTAGACCACTAGATGCAACAGTGCATAAGTGTGAAACCATGATAGTTGAAGGTGGTAAATAAAAATAAAGTTGCCTAGAAAGAGGTCCTTAGATGTGAAACCGTGATAGTTCAAAGATGTTAAAGAGGAGTACGAGGTATACAAAAATAAAGTTGTCTAAAAATACCTACAATCTCTCGGAGTTCATACAGACTCCACAAAAAATAAAGCACAATCGGAAAATAAACCATGTCGGCAACGCCAATTAGTTGAGATTATGGCTTAGGATGTGTTCGGTATGGATGAGAATATTTTCTGGAAAATGTTTTTTTTATTTTCCCATGTTTGGTTGGACAAAATTTTGGAGAACATTTTTTCTAGGAAAACAAGTTCCTTAAAAATGAGTAAAATAACTTCCTTAATAGAAGTAGGGAAAATAAGTTCTATAAGTAATATTTTATGTTTATTGTATCATTTCCATCGGCCCAATGCCCCCAACCCTACCTCTTGACTATCCCCCACCACCGAGGTCCCGCTCCCACCCCTATAGTATATTGCTAGATTACTTCTTAATGAATACCAGCATGAGAGGGGTCTAAATGGAGTGAAAGGATTCATATAATCGACCACAAGGTTTAGTCGTCGTTGTTATCCTACTTTATTAGTCTAGCTAGCTCAATTAAACTACGACACATAAATTGAGTTGAAGACTATGAAAGAAGGGCTGCTAATATCTGCATGATCTTTCATTATCAATAAACCTCTAATCACTAGTGTTTCTCTAAATTTTTTTTGTCCTTAAGGATAAATAATGAGTTTCTAAAACCAAAAAAATAACTGTAATTAAGACAATTCATATATAGCAAATTGAAACTAATTATGTAGAAACAGAGAAATTCATATAATTAGTAAATTCAGTACTCACCCAAATTTGAAGAGCCTAACAAAGACGAGGACATCAAGGCCACAATTCTGTAGAATCTCCTCCTCAGTAACCCGAACGGCACGAAAAATCCAGTCGATCTCCGGAAGCAATCGCCGGAAACTAAAAGAACGGTGGTCGGAATCAGGAACATTACGGTGGCCTAGGTAGAAGCGGCGTGCATAATAGATGGGAGCATAGAAAGGTTGTTTTTTGAGTAAAGCAAAGAGAGAGAGAATGAAAATAGCTAAGCCAAAATTAATGGCTGCTGAAACCACTACGCTCTCTAACTTCATTTTAATTTCTTCTCTTCCTTTTTCATTTTTGCACAAAAGAAGTAAATAAAAGAGCAAATATATTCTGAGTGGGGCGAGTAGCTGAGTGGCATATATACATGAAAACGTGGCGGATGTGGAGATATCGACGTAAACACCATGCATAAACTGCCTATAATTGGAGACTATTTTGGTGATGTACAACTCGTAAAAATATATTCTTTCTATTTTATTAAAGATAGTGCCAAATTAAATACTCCTCTCAACGGGTGTTCACGGGTCGATTTGGATCGATTATTGATCAAAACTAAAATCAAACCAACTTCATCGATTTTAAAATTATCAAAACCAAACCAAACCAAATATAATATACATTTATCGATTTGGTGGTTATTGGTTTCGGTTTGGTTTGGTTCGGTTATTAACCATACACAAAAATAAAAGAAAAATTCTTTCAAAATGTGAAAAAAGTGACAACAATCCATTCAAAACAAAAAAAATAGTTAGAATGACTTAAATTATTGAACTTTCTATCACTGAATTTATTATGATTAAAGCTTTAAAATTCACTATATTGGCTTAGAAGGAGAGACATTAACATTTGCAGTCCCACACACAGAGAATTGTCATTGACACTCTTATACATGAAATCAATAAAATAAATGTTTTTACCTTGGACATTTTTGCTTTCAATAAGTAAATTATAAAGAAATTATAATGAAAACATATATGAGATCTTTAAAATTGTTTATAAAAATAATATATTAAGTATGTATATTAATAAAATATTTATATATAATTCATTGGTTTGATTCGGTTATTTTTTCTATTTTTTTAAATAAAATCATAACCAAACCAAATACTATCAGTTTTCAAAAATCTAAAACCAAACCAAACCCAAATAAAATCGGTTTTATTTTATCGGTTTGGTTCGATTTTTCGGTTTGGATCAATTTTTATCCAAACCATGAACACCCCCTACTCCTCTCTATCCATAATTATTTGTCCACTTTTGAATTGACACATCTGTTAAAAATATATTATTAACATAGTGAGTTACCATTTTATCACTATTAATTATGAAGTGATGAATTAAAAATTTAAGATTTTTAGGAAGTTCTACTTTTTTTAAAAGTAATTAATTGAGGGTGTAATAGGTAATAATAATTTTGTCTTTTCTTAATTTGTCAAAATGGACAAGTAATTAGAGACAATTAAAAAGAAAAAATGGACAAGTAATTAGACACACAAAAAGTAAAATCCAAGAGAGTAATTGTTAAATACCTACGTTCGTTGGAGGTGGAGTTAATTTTTGAAGTTTATTATGTATCGTGAACTTGTAATTGAATTCATAACTTCCCTTAATTACTCGGTTCACAATTAATATGGTTTGCAATTATGATACAGTAATTTCATATTTTGGAAATTTTTGATATAGGAGAAGATTCTGAAAGAGCATGTCATGAAGGTTAAATCAGTCCATTATGATTTAAATGATATATATTTTTTAAAATTTAGTTTTAAATAACTTTCATGTCAATAATTTTATAGGAAAAATTAATTAAAATGGTTGAGTGACAAGCAGAATATTTATAGTTGAGTGACTTTATGTGAAAATAGTATGTAATTGTGTAATTTTTGTATTAATAAAAATTAAGTGACTTTATATGAAAATAGTTTATAATTAAATGACTTTCGACTTAAAAATTAAAATTGAGTAACTTTACAAAAAGCTCATAGTTGAGTGACCATATTACTCATTATCTCCTATATACTAGTACTAATTATAAATAACTCGTAAACTTTCTTTTTTTCTTTTTTTTTTTCACCGAAAGAGATGTTTTATTTATTTATATTACTGTAATTAAAAATACTACTCTATTACAAGAAGGGACTATTCTTGCCGGAGTTATTTCTAGGGCGGTTCAAAATTGAACCGAAACTGATAATTTGAATCAAAAAAATTTATTGATTTATCCGTAATGGATTATTCGTTTAGCAGTTTTGATAATGGTTTTGATTTTTTTTCTTTATCGGGTTATCGGTTCTTAACAGTTTTAGGAAAAAAATGGGTTAACCGATAACTCGATAGTAAATTAAATAATTATATTTATACCTTTTTGTATATAAAGTCCTTGATTTAGAGTTCGGTTTCCTACTTTTATTTCTGGTTGTCCCAAACTCTTAGTTATTCTACAATATAAAAGTGTTTGCTTTTGAGAAAGATGTAACTTGTGAACTCATGAGTCATGTGCATGGTTCATTTGGTTTGTCACCTTGTTTTAAAGTGATTTTCAATGTTTTTTTTTGTGTCAAATCTTAATGGTTAAACAGATAACGATCGATAAGTCAATATCTTAATAGTTCTATAACGGTTTAGCATCTCTACAAATCGATATAAAACCGAACCTACCGATACACAACCCTAATTGTTTCAAAGTTTAGTTTTTACTATTGAAAGCAATAAATACATATTTTAGAGATAAGGCATATATATTATAATGGTATTCAAGATTGGCATTTGTCAAAAGAAGCTAAGTTTTTGCCAAATTTTATCAGTACATCAGCTACATAATGGAAAGCAATAAATACATGTTGCTTCCTCTTTTTTATCTCAACTTCCCATTGTTATGAACTTCTATCTGTCTCTAAATTTAATTAATCAGTCACTAACATTATTTCATGCTCACTCATTCATTGATCTTAACCATTGTGTAACTGATAAGATTATTTTATTTTTTTAAGCAGAGATCTCGATTTTGAGTCTTGAATACAAAAAAAAAAAATTGATCTTCTCTTGAATAAGCCTTATGTGATATGAATTAGTCAGACTTCAATGTAGGTATAGGACACGGATCAGCAACCAAAATGCTAAAATAATGTACTTTCTGAAGACAACAAGTTTCATTCATCTCTAATAACCTTTTTTTCTTGTAATTTGTACAATGAGAGAACATTTGCACCATAAAAAAGTTTATCTGTATGAGCACTTACTATACAAATTTCAACATTTCAATCAATCAACAAATAATTGGAAAAAAAATAAAAGTTTTTTTGTTTTTGCTTTGTCTCAAAAGTAACTTGATTGTTGCTGCAAGAGCTCAAGTTGTGCTAATAATTTAGCCACTGTAGGTTTCAACAATGAATCCCCATTTTGTGCTAAATCAATTAGCACAACTTGTGCATATTCACCATACTCTACTCTATAAGCCTCCACTTTGAATATCTTTTCCAAAATCCACAGGGACTTCTCTTGAGCTTTTAAGTTAATCCCTTCTTCAAGAATCTTGATAATTGGTTGTACACACGACATTTTCACTAACAAGTTGCTCCCATTTTCCCAAATCTCGTCTTGTTGTAATGTTGCAAGGCAAGTTAGAGCAGCTTCGTCCGCTGCTCTTTCGTTGCCTTGCAATAGTTGGACTAGCGGAGGCATTGCCCCTGCTTTTACCAAACAGAATGTGGTTTTTATAGAGCAATGCCCATCATGTACTTGACAAAATGTGTCTGTAGAATGTGGAGGGGCACATGAAAACCATCTTGACTTTCTTGATTTCCGTAGAGTGAGTGAGTTTTGAGATAGTTGAGCTAGTGATGTTGCAGCTCTACATTTGGCTAATATTGAACCACATGTGAGGAGCTTTACCAAAACGTTGATCACCCCATTTTCGACAGAGAAGTGTTGTAGTTTCTTGACTGATGGAAGGGTGAATCGGATTAGTACTGCGGAGACGTTCTCAGATAGTAAATGTGGTGTTGTAGGTGTACTTGATGTCAATATGGAAACCAAAATGGGCAGTAGGTTTGCTTTCATAAACATATCTGTGACATTCTTGTCACTCACCGGAAAGTTGCTTAGTATGCCAACAGCAGCAGCCTTTTCATCATCCGTCGTGGATGATGATGATATGATGTTGATCAATGTATGCAGATGCATTTGTTCTAGCTGCTCCATTAGCTCCCCGCCTTGCATATCATTAGACAATACGTAAATCAAATTTAAAGCTCCATTTCTAATCTTGGTATTGCGGCTTTCTGTTAGGAATGGTAAGAGAAGGCGAACAGCGCCATTTTCCTTCATTTTTCTTCTGACCTTTGAAGCATTCGGACAAGCAGCGATGGCATTAAGTGCTTCTAACAAGTGACACTGGATTACTGGACTAGTCAGATGAAGGAGCGAAATCATCTGCTGAGCAACATCTTGTTTCACTAGTACTATGCCAACTTCCAATTGAGCTGCTATTTTTGCAAGAATTGCAGATGCTGGCTCTCTTAGAGTCATGAGCACCGATGTAACGGAGAAAAGAAGTTGTAGCAGAGTAGCAACGATGCCCGATTTTATCAGACGTTGAACGTTTGCTTTTGAGGCAGACAAGTTGTGCAACGCATTTAGAGACGATTGCTTAGCTTCTAGGTTCCCAGAGGTGAACATTTTGACTAGCGGTTCAACGGCTCCATCTTGCCCCAGGTTAGCTCTATTTTGATCTGTGAGTTCCATTCTTGAAAGTGCTGTTGCCATTAGAATCTTACTCATGTCTGATCCTGCAATCATTTACATAGAATATATATTCTACGTAAACAATTAATCAAATAGCATATTGATGGAAGTGTCCTAAATATACCTTGGTTCAAGTAGTGTACAAGAGGCTTGAAATAGCCAGCCTCAGCCATATGAAGAGCATATTAGGTATTGCCTGATAAAGAATTTAACAAGTTGGCAGCGTCATGTGACGGCATCTGATCATCCCCATTAAAAATTGCAACCAACATGACAATGCAGCCTTGAATTCTCCCGACTCTTCTCTTAACTGCAGTAACATCTGATAGACTCACTAACAGCCCCACTGCTTCTTTTTGCTCTTCCAAATCATGACCCAACGACTTCACCAGTATCTATAAATTCCCCATTTCTGCCATCTTTTCCTGCACACCAAAGTGAAAATTAACCACTCAAAACTTTCAGCGTCTTGATTCTCATTATTTGAGACTCAATAAATACTAACTGTACCTTGTGTTCATCATCTTATACGGCCAGTGCTTGTAGTATTCGGAGTATAATCAATCGATGGTCTGTTTTACTTGAACTCAATCGATTAAACAGAACCGGGATCATATCTTCATGATGAATCCCTTCTTTAGTAATGATGCCATCCAAAACCAATGACTTGCATTATTAGTCTTTCCCGTACCAGGGGGTCCCAAACCATGGATAAACCTGGCTGAACGCCTGAGATGATTGCTCCAACCTACATACGCCAAAGAAAGCATTAATTTCAGAGTAAACTTAGTGGGACAATCAAATTATTAAACCAAATTAAAGCAATCAGACTTGAATCTTAAAAGAGACAAGCTACAAGGAGAGTGAAAGAGAGCAATAAGTTGAAGTCGAAGAAATTTGATTTGATTGTATGGAAGAAAGACAACACCAGCATGAGAGGAGCACAAATTTGTTTTACTTTGCTTTACCTCTGGCCGCCTTTCAAACAGATACAATCTCATTAAATTAACCAATCCCCTATGCCTCACTTCCTATCTAGTCGGAGCCGAATAAATGAAACCTTTATGTTCATTATGGGATTCTCTACAACTAAAGGTCCACTAATTTCACACTTAAACACCCACCAACATACAAGTCACAGGCCAAACAAAAAATTCCTGAGAGGAACAACTAACTTAATCCCAAAGTACTCCCTCCATCCATAATTTATTGAACTTTTCTTTAATTGAGCTCTAAGTTGACCAAGAAGCAAAATCAGACTAGACAAATTTACTTCTTTTAAAATTAGAATTTGTACATTTGGGAACTACACCCAGAGTGACATACCAGTGTCTATTAGGATGATGTTATTGCCCGGTTAAGGGCATGTAACAAACTCAAATTCCTCACTATATTAATAACAAACTTGGAATGTGATTAAACCTTTAGAATCGTAATTGCAATAATCAAACAACTGAATTACAATGAAAATGCTGAAATAACAAGTAACTAAGATAGAGGTGAGAATTGAGATGAGAAGCTTAGATTCTAGAAGAAGAAGAGAGGTACAAACGTGTTTCTTCAATATGCATAAACCCTTCTTTCCAACTCATTTGCCCTTTTAACCAAATACTAATTGGGCTGGGATCCCAAATAAGACACTCCAACATTTTACTAGGCCCAATAATTCCAACTAAATTAGTCTCCACGAATTCTAGTCCATAGGCCCTTACATATCCAACTCTGTTCACAACAGGGCACTTCTGCTCTACATTTATATCAGTGAAGTTGCATCACTGGTTTTGATATCTATAATTATTCTTGATATTTTGCACAGGTTTCCTTCATTTATTTGGTGTATAAAATTTGCAAGTTGTTCTTGTTCATGCCATTGGATCAAAACTACAGCAAAATTGCAGAAAAAATGGCAACAAAACGGCAGCCAAAGCTAAAATAATGTACTTTCTGAAGACAACAAGTTTCATTCATCTCTAATAACCTTTTTTTCCTGTAATTTGTACAATGAGAGAACATTTGCACCATAAAAAAGTTTATCTGTATGAGCACTTACTATACAAATTTCAACATTTCAATCAATCAACAAATAATTGGAAAAAAAAAGAAGTTTTTTTGGTTTTTGCTTTGTCTCAAAAGTAACTTGATTGTTGCTGCAAAAGCTCAAGTTGTGCTAATAATTTAGCCACTGTAGGTTTCAACAATGAATCCCCATTTTGTGCTAAATCAATTAGCACAACTTGTGCATATTCACCATACTCTACTCTATAGGCCTCCACTTTGAATATCTTTTCCAAAATCCACAGGGACTTCTCTTGAGCTTTTAAGCTAATCCCTTCTTCAAGAATCTTGATAATTGGTTGTACACACGACAATTTCACTAACAAGTTGCTCCCATTTTCCCAAATCTCGTCTTGTTGTAATGTTGCAAGGCAACTTAGAGCAGCTTCGTCTGCTGCTCTTTCATTGCCTTGCAATATTTGGACTAGCGGAGGCATTGCCCCTGCTTTTACCAAACAGAATGTGGTTTTTATAGAGCAATTCCCGTCATGTACTTGACAAAATGTGTCTGTAGAATGTGGAGGGGCACATGAAAACCATCTTGACTTTCTTGATTTTCGTAGAGTGAGTGAGTTTTGAGATAGTTGAGCTAGTGATGTTGCAGCTCTACATTTGGCTACTATTGAACCACATGTGAGGAGCTTTACCAAAACGTTGATCACCCCATTTTCGACAGAGAAGTGTTGTAGTTTCTTGTCTGATGGAAGGGTGAATCGGATTAGTACTGCAGAGACGTTCTCAGATAGTAAATGTGGTGTTGTAGGTGTACTTGATGTCAATATGGAAACCAAAATGGGCAGTAGGTTTGCTTTCATAAACATGTCTGTGACATTCTTGTCACTCACCGGAAAGTTGCTTAGTATGCCAACAGCAGCAGCCTTTTCATCATCCGTTGTGGATGATGATGATATGATGTTGATCAATGTATTCAGATGCATTTGTTCTAGCTGCTCCATTAGCTCCCCGCCTTGCATATCATTAGACAATACGTAAATCAAATTTAAAGCTCCATTTCTAATCTTGGTATTGCGGCTTTCTGTTAGGAATGGTAAGAGAAGGCGAACAGCGCCATTTTCCTTCATTTTTCTTCTGACCTTTGAAGCATTCGGACAAGCAGCGATGGCATTAAGTGCTTCTAACAAGTGACACTGGATTACTGGACTAGTCAGATGAAGGAGCGAAATCATCTGCTGAGCAACATCTTGTTTCACTAGTACTATGCCAACTTCCAATTGAGCTGCTATTTTTGCAAGAATTGCAGATGCTGGCTCTCTTAGAGTCATGAGCACCGATGTAACGGAGAAAAGAAGTTGTAGCAGAGTAGCAACGATGCCCGATTTTATCAGACGTTGAACGTTTGCTTTTGAGGCAGACAAGTTGTGCAACGCATTTAGAGACGATTGCTTAGCTTCTAGGTTCCCAGAGGTGAACATTTTGACTAGCGGTTCAACGGCTCCATCTTGCCCCAGGTTAGCTCTATTTTGATCTGTGAGTTCCATTCTTGAAAGTGCTGTTGCCATTAGAATCTTACTCATGTCTGATCCTGCAATCATTTACATAGAATATATATTCTACGTAAACAATTAATCAAATAGCATATTGATGGAAGTGTCCTAAATATACCTTGGTTCAAGTAGTGTACAAGAGGCTTGAAATAGCCAGCCTCAGCCATATGAAGAGCATATTAGGTATTGCCTGATAAAGAATTTAACAAGTTGGCAGCGTCATGTGACGGCATCTGATCATCCCCATTAAAAATTGCAACCAACATGACAATGCAGCCTTGAATTCTCCCGACTCTTCTCTTAACTGCAGTAACATCTGATAGACTCACTAACAGCCCCACTGCTTCTTTTTGCTCTTCCAAATCATGACCCAACGACTTCACCAGTATCTATAAATTCCCCATTTCTGCCATCTTTTCCTGCACACCAAAGTGAAAATTAACCACTCAAAACTTTCAGCGTCTTGATTCTCATTATTTGAGACTCAATAAATACTAACTGTACCTTGTGTTCATCATCTTATACGGCCAGTGCTTGTAGTATTCGGAGTATAATCAATCGATGGTCTGTTTTACTTGAACTCAATCGATTAAACAGAACCGGGATCATATCTTCATGATGAATCCCTTCTTTAGTAATGATGCCATCCAAAACCAATGACTTGCATTATTAGTCTTTCCCGTACCAGGGGGTCCCAAACCATGGATAAACCTGGCTGAACGCCTGAGATGATTGCTCCAACCTACATACGCCAAAGAAAGCATTAATTTCAGAGTAAACTTAGTGGGACAATCAAATTATTAAACCAAATTAAAGCAATCAGACTTGAATCTTAAAAGAGACAAGCTACAAGGAGAGTGAAAGAGAGCAATAAGTTGAAGTCGAAGAAATTTGATTTGATTGTATGGAAGAAGACAACACCAGCATGAGAGGAGCACAAATTTGTTTTACTTTGCTTTACCTCTGGCCGCCTTTCAAACAGATACAATCTCATTAAATTAACCAATCCCCTATGCCTCACTTCCTATCTAGTCGGAGCCGAATAAATGAAACCTTTATGTTCATTATGGGATTCTCTACAACTAAAGGTCCACTAATTTCACACTTAAACACCCACCAACATACAAGTCACAGGCCAAACAAAAAATTCCTGAGAGGAACAACTAACTTAATCCCAAAGTACTCCCTCCATCCATAATTTATTGAACTTTTCTTTAATTGAGCTCTAAGTTGACCAAGAAGCAAAATCAGACTAGACAAATTTACTTCTTTTAAAATTAGAATTTGTACATTTGGGAACTACACCCAGAGTGACATACCAGTGTCTATTAGGATGATGTTATTGCCCGGTTAAGGGCATGTAACAAACTCAAATTCCTCACTATATTAATAACAAACTTGGAATGTGATTAAACCTTTAGAATCGTAATTGCAATAATCAAACAACTGAATTACAATGAAAATGCTGAAATAACAAGTAACTAAGATAGAGGTGAGAATTGAGATGAGAAGCTTAGATTCTAGAAGAAGAAGAGAGGTACAAACGTGTTTCTTCAATATGCATAAACCCTTCTTTCCAACTCATTTGCCCTTTTAACCAAATACTAATTGGGCTGGGATCCCAAATAAGACACTCCAACATTTTACTAGGCCCAATAATTCCAACTAAATTAGTCTCCACGAATTCTAGTCCATAGGCCCTTACATATCCAACTCTGTTCACAACAGGGCACTTCTGCTCTACATTTATATCAGTGAAGTTGCATCACTGGTTTTGATATCTATAATTATTCTTGATATTTTGCACAGGTTTCCTTCATTTATTTGGTGTATAAAATTTGCAAGTTGTTCTTGTTCATGCCATTGGATCAAAACTACAGCAAAATTGCAGAAAAAATGGCAACAAAACGGCAGCCAAAGCTAAAATAATGTACTTTCTGAAGACAACAAGTTTCATTCATCTCTAATAACCTTTTTTTCCTGTAATTTGTACAATGAGAGAACATTTGCACCATAAAAAAGTTTATCTGTATGAGCACTTACTATACAAATTTCAACATTTCAATCAATCAACAAATAATTGGAAAAAAAAAGAAGTTTTTTTGGTTTTTGCTTTGTCTCAAAAGTAACTTGATTGTTGCTGCAAAAGCTCAAGTTGTGCTAATAATTTAGCCACTGTAGGTTTCAACAATGAATCCCCATTTTGTGCTAAATCAATTAGCACAACTTGTGCATATTCACCATACTCTACTCTATAGGCCTCCACTTTGAATATCTTTTCCAAAATCCACAGGGACTTCTCTTGAGCTTTTAAGCTAATCCCTTCTTCAAGAATCTTGATAATTGGTTGTACACACGACAATTTCACTAACAAGTTGCTCCCATTTTCCCAAATCTCGTCTTGTTGTAATGTTGCAAGGCAACTTAGAGCAGCTTCGTCTGCTGCTCTTTCATTGCCTTGCAATATTTGGACTAGCGGAGGCATTGCCCCTGCTTTTACCAAACAGAATGTGGTTTTTATAGAGCAATTCCCGTCATGTACTTGACAAAATGTGTCTGTAGAATGTGGAGGGGCACATGAAAACCATCTTGACTTTCTTGATTTTCGTAGAGTGAGTGAGTTTTGAGATAGTTGAGCTAGTGATGTTGCAGCTCTACATTTGGCTACTATTGAACCACATGTGAGGAGCTTTACCAAAACGTTGATCACCCCATTTTCGACAGAGAAGTGTTGTAGTTTCTTGTCTGATGGAAGGGTGAATCGGATTAGTACTGCAGAGACGTTCTCAGATAGTAAATGTGGTGTTGTAGGTGTACTTGATGTCAATATGGAAACCAAAATGGGCAGTAGGTTTGCTTTCATAAACATGTCTGTGACATTCTTGTCACTCACCGGAAAGTTGCTTAGTATGCCAACAGCAGCAGCCTTTTCATCATCCGTTGTGGATGATGATGATATGATGTTGATCAATGTATTCAGATGCATTTGTTCTAGCTGCTCCATTAGCTCCCCGCCTTGCATATCATTAGACAATACGTAAATCAGATTTAAAGCTCCATTTCTAATCTTGGTATTGCGGCTTTCTGTTAGGAATGGTAAGAGAAGGCGAATAGCGCCATTTTCCTTCATTTTTCTTCTGACCTTTGAAGCATTCGGACAAGCAGCGATGGCATTAAGTGCTTCTAACAAGTGACACTGGATTACTGGACTAGTCAGATGAAGAAGCGAAATCATCTGCTGAGCAACATCTTGTTTCACTAGTACCATGCCAACTTCCGATTGAGCTGCTATTTTTGCAAGAATTGCAGATGCTGGCTCTCTTAGAGTCATGAGCACCGATGTCACGGAGAAAAGAAGCTGAAGTAGAGTAGCAACGATGCCCAATTTTATAAGACGTTGAACGTTTGCTTTCAAGGCAGACAAGTTGTGCAATGCGTTTAGAGATGATTGCTTAGCTTCTAGGTTCCCAGAGGTGAACATTTTGACTAGCGGTTCAACGGCTCCATCTTGTCCCAGGTTAGCTCTATTTTGATCTGTGAGTTCCATTCTAGAAAGTGCTGTTGCCATTAGAATCTTACTCATATCTGATCCTGCAATCGCTTACATAGAATATATATTACGTAAACAATTAATCAAATAGCATATTGATGGAAGTGTCCTAAATATACCTTGGTTCAAGTAGTGTACAAGAGGCTTGAAATAGCCAGCCTCAGCCATATGAAGAGCATATTGGGTATTGCCTGATAAAGAATTTAACAAGTTGGCAGCATCATGTGAAGACATTTGATCGTCCCCATTAAAAATTGCAGCCAACATGACGATGCAGCCTTGAATTCTCCCGACTCTTCTCCTAACTGCAGCAACATTTGATAGACTCACTAACAGCCCCACTGCTTCTTTCTGCTCTTCCAAATCATGACCCAACGACTTCACCAGTATCGATAAATTCCCCATTTCTGCCATCTTTTCCTGCACACCAAAGTGAAAATTAACCACTCAAAACTTTCAGCTTCTTGATTCTCAATATTTAGACTCAATAAATACTAAATGTACCTTATGTTCATCATCCTGAGCAGCCAGGGCTTGTAGTATTCGGAGTATAATCAATCTATGATCTGTTTTACTTGAACTCAATCGATTAAACAGAACCGGGATCATATCTTCATGATGAACCCCTTCTTTAGTAATCATACCATCCAAAACCAATGACTTTAATCCATTAAGTGCACATTTAAGAAGTTCATCATCACCATACTTGATTTGAACAACAACATCATCAACATCTAGAGTTATTTTATCGTTTTCTTCCACTATCTCATCAACATCTAGAGCTATTCTATCGTCTTCTTCCACTATCCCATCGACATCTATAGTTGTTCTATCGTCTTCTTCCACTATCCCTCGATCATATGATGAGAACTCGGATTCATCCGAACTCATAATCAAATTAGTCTTATTAACACTACTCATCTTCATCAACTCTCTTCTCAGCACCTCAATCTCTGCCTTCTTAGTACTTTCGACAACATCATGACTAGCAAAGAGCACAAGGCCTAAACCCCTTGCAAGAGTCTGAATCACTTGTTCAATGTTCTCATCATGTGTAGGGGAGATTCTGCTGCTTTTCACCAAGGACTTGGCACGTCGAAAATCGACTTCAAGTGATTCAATTGCTTTCTGAATTTGAGGATTACTGATCATAACTACCCTTTTATCATCTTTCAATTCAGTGAGAATTGAGCTCAGTTTCTCCATTAACTCTGAGAGATGTTCTTGAGGAGAATCCATACTGTCATGTGTGGTTGTAATTGATTGTTGCTCAGTAGACACTTGTATGATTAATGTTTTTGCTTTCACACGCAACTGAAGTTTTTGAAGTATGAAAGAAGAAAATGAAAATGTAGACCAAAGACTTGGTTTCAACTCTTAATAGTATTAGTTTGTCTGTTTTGTTCATCATTTTAGTTTATTTGACGTGTATTACAAGGGCTAATTTGCCTTAAAATATTGAATTTGAAAGTGGTGTTTTGTTTTTTGTATTACATGTGGTCATTTTTTTCAATAATTATAGTGAAAATTTCTTATAGTATGTTTTTCATGTGAGAGGGAGGTATGAAGGATGTGTTTTGTATGGATGTGAAGTCACACATCACAATAATGATATTACTTACTCCGTTTCAATTTATTTCTCTTATTTTTCTTTCCTATTTGCTTAAAAAAGAATGTCAGCTATCCGCGTGACATGTCTTATGTGTATGACCGGAAAATTAAAAGGGCAACAAGATTCAAAAATTTTACTTTTTAAAATTTTATTACATCAAAACAAGACAAAAAATTGAAACGAATGAAGTAATATAAACTTGAATGTTTGACTTGGTCCTAAAAATTCTTGAATGACTTGTACAATGTGCAAATCACACACTCAACCTTTTCTCTTTTCTCTTTTCTTTTTTCTTTTTCTCTTTTTCTTTTTCTTTTCCTTTTAACTTCATTTCTTTTTTTATTATTATTTATTGTGTGGTCCTTTGATGGTTATATTTTCAACAGTCCTACAAATTAAATTATTAGTTATAAGTAATACTATTTCTTATAACTAATACTCCATAAATATGCAAGTAACATACGAGTTATGTTTACTTTATAAAAATATCTTATGCAGATTATTTTAAGAATTTAAAGGGGAAAAACAATATTCATTATATTATGAAATTGATTAACGCTTCGAATTAAATTAAATTAAATGTAACAGAGCGTGTTTGAATGGAATTTATTAAGTAGGGAAAAGAGGAAGTCTAAGTAAACCCATTAAAACTTTCCCCAAAATTTGGTACTGATTTTCCTCCACCTTTTCCTACTTTGTTGGAGTAATATAGTGTAACTCACTATCTTCTAGATTACTTATTTCCTTCATTTTAAAATAAGCGGTATTTTTATCGTTCTTATTTTTAAATAAATGGTGTTTTTTTTTTTTTTTTTGTTTCAAAATAAATGGTGTTTTATTGAGTTTTTTTTAAATATTACTTAGGAGAATCTTAGTATTTTAGTTGATTGGCTAGCTGAACTCCACCTTGTTGGTGAGGTTTCGATTTCGATAGTTTTTCTTAAAGATAAATATTAAGGATAATTGGTAAAATATTTTTTACTTTATTACAATTAGTTTTTTTTTTTTTTAAAAAAAAGCATTTGATTGAGGGCAGCGTTTGGACCATTTGACGGGGCCGGCCGGCCGTCGGCGGTGTGAAATAATGTGTACACAGGATTAGCAGCTGACCAGGATATTTATTTGGAAATAAATTTAATAATAATTGGTGTTCCATATAAGATCATTATATGACATGACATGTTTAGAACGTATAATAATTGAAATGTTAACTACTCTTTTCGTTTGATTTTAATTTGATACGGAGTTTTAGAAGATAAAAGAAATTTTTTAATCTTCTGATTTTAAATTTAAAAATTCTATAATATATTAATATATTAAATAATCTTGTCGTACTGTTACGTAAAAAACTAAAATTTAAGAATTGTAAAAATAAAATAAAAATTGAGGCAGACTAAAAAAAATAGACAAATAAATTGAAGCTAATGGAGTATTTTCTTATTTTATTTAGTTTTTGATAGAGACACCTAGGGTTTGTTTTGGAGGAAGAGAGATGTGGAAGAGTTGTATACAGGAGTTGGCAATGTAACATTGGTTCTATATAACATATTTTTATTATCATATGAAATGTATTTAGACGTCTATATCAAAGAAAAGATTACAAATGACAATAGTATAATTCCCCTTTTATTTCATCATATGATATTTTCTTAAATTTTAGCTACATACTACAATTCAAGTTGCCCCAACTAAATGTTTTATAAAATGGGAAATGAAAATATTTGATTTGATTTGATGATAGGAATATGGAAAGATGTGTATGAGAAAATTGGGATTGAAATGAAAGTGTCCAGAATTTTTCAATAAAAACTTCAGAAACAAATACAATTACAGAGGCAAGAGATCTAACAAGTAAAACAAAAATTTTAAAATCAAAATATGTAACCCTTAAAATCTAGTTTTAAGCGATACGAACAATTGTACATTTCAATTTACTTTACAATAAGTTATGAGTTCACCAAAAAGACAACCGAAGAACGACAAACAAGTCTTGAGTTGGTGCGGCCTATGCCCCATTCCCACCTCCAATCGTTACAAATAATCGATTGCAGATTTACCGATGATATGGGCTACTAGACACCCATGAAAGCACAATTTCGCTTTACATATTCTTCAACCAAGTCACAGCCTGTGTATTCAAATTACTCGTGTCTGTCGCTTGTGGAGGTCGATGGCAGGGAACATATCATTGCATTTGCAACTGTTCCACCACATCTGGTCTTTGACCTCACAACCTTCTTAAAGATCAATACATCTTAGGGCCGCTAACAATCAAGATCATAGTTTACATTTCCCAGGCAATCAAGTTCCATGGTGGTCTAGAGAAGCAAACTTGGAGTACAGTTGATATTACTCTTCCATCTTGCTTTCCACAATCGAAGAGTTCTCAAGGTCTGTTCCGTCACTATCACCTCTTTGGTCCTTCCCATCGGCCTCTCCATTTGACTGGCTCGCAACTAACATCTCTGCATCATCATGTGGAACCTCTGTGGACCCAGTTGATGTGCCCAGTCCACCACTATCAACTCTTTGATCCTCGCCATCAACCTCTCCATTTGAATGGCCCACAACTAACATCTCTCCATCATCAGGTGTAACCTTCATGGACTCCATTGACTCTGAAGGCCCAGTATCGCCATCTTCCATAGCGGTCTTATCAGTATCCATACTATGGGATAGGGACATCACATTCTGCTCAACACTTGGCACGGGGACAGATTCTGGATGAGCTGGATACTCAATATGGCTCATCATCCGTGCCTGTGAAGAAGATGCAGGTACAAGTCCAACAACAAATTATTAACAAAATAAATACCATGATAATAAATTTGTGCATACACTTTTTTAGATTTCAAAGCAGAGTACTGCTTGAACCCTGCTTTGAAATATGATATGCTCATAAAAGCTGTAAATTGAGAAGCATTTAGATAAACATTAAGAAGTGAAGGGCCTCTCAAGTGTAGAGTTGAGCAGAAGGTATTAAGCACAAAAATGTCTTAACTACACAAAAATGAGATGAAGGAACAGTTTGTTAACATTAACAGCATTGCTACCATTTCATCTTAACAAGGGGCACTACCACCATGGACCATCTTCTCTAGGTTTCATAGAACATAGAAGACATTCAAGCATGTCACAGTAGATTACACCAACCTACAGTGTATTATTATTTATTGGTGACTTGCGAAGGAACTCATGCAAAATAAACCAAAAGTGGCAACTGTCCCCAGATATCAACGGCAAAGGAGTCAGACTACTCTCATTAACCAAGGTTTTCAATCAAATCCACAAGACTAAGCTAGCAAATTGCTCAAGGCTTCCATGTCAACCAAATAAATTATCCATATATTGCAGTCAGAGAAAAATACCTGATAGACCTGATGCATCTTAAAATTCACAATAGCCTGCATTTCCTCAGGTCCACTAACAACATTGACTGGTCCAGTTTCTCCAACAGGACGATTTGTCAAAGATGTGGCCTCCTCAACATTTAGGGCGAGGCAATCAGGTCTCTCTAAGAGAAGTCGAAACGTTGGTTGAAGTTCATAACATTGCTCAAACAGAGAACGTCGACAAAAAACGTAGAGACCCAGACGAGCACGGGACATTGCAACAATCAATCTTCTGACATCACGGAGGTGGCCAACAAAGCGCGTACGAACTAGAGACAATAAGATAAAATCATTCTGCTGACCTTGAAATTTATCAACAGTTGCAACCTGCCCCAAAAAATTAACAAATATTCAAAGTGAGAAACTATAAGTCATTTATGTTAACTTCCCCATTGTTTCTTTTGGGGGGCCCTTGAAATGCTAGGAAAGCATTCATTCCAAAATACAGACACGTTCAATACTTGCATTATTTATGAAATTTGAGGTTATTCAACCTTAACAGACTCACATGTTATACTATTCATGACATTTGAGGTACTATCCACAGCTCTTAAAAGCATGTTTCAACAGAACCACCCCTTCTCCCACGACATACACACACACCTTATTCCCAAGAAACATGCCAAAGAAAAATAAGCTAGAGAAAATTTTGCTTTCCAATTCAAATAAAGATCCTCACTGGAACAACCAGATACAGCTCAAAGTGATAAAGAAAAAGTATATTTACCTTGTGTGGAGGACCAATAAAGTCATAAGGGACACATCTTCTGTTTATAACATCGCGGATCAAAAGTTTCTGACCATTATAAGTAGTCAAGATTGATATCTTATTCGCAGGATATCCAAGTAAGCGCATATACATATAGACACTGACTATGTATTCAGCCTCTCCCTCATTTTGATAGAACCAGGGTGAAGGGGCACTTTCACCTCTGCCATTGTAATCGGGCACATCTACCAACTGATAGTCGTATGAGAATCCAGCATTTGCTTTATGAAAGACCGCATTCTCCTTCACATTAGGAAGATCCCCCAGTTCTCTGTATCTCCAATTGTAAAGCCGAGCTAAACTTGGCCGTGCCCTACCCTGGGCATTGAGCTCAATATATGGTATCCCTAGTCTGACAAATCTTGTGAAGAGACTCTGATCCATGTGGCTGTACTTCTGAAAAGCCATATTTTTCACGACAGGGGGCAATTGATGATGGTCCCCAATCAGTATACAGCGTTTAAGCCGAGCATAGCCATCTTCCTGCCTCTGAAGCAACATCGGGATGAAAGTTTCAATTTCCAAAATTTGGGCACTTTCTTCCATCAACAGGTTGTCATACTTAAAACCCACTTGAAGAAAATCCTTCCTTTTAAGTGCCGCATGAGTGCAGGTCATTGCCACAATTTTTGCCTGTTTGGTCATCAGGTAATTAGATCGATCAACAGTAGACTTGAGCAATTCAAATGCCCTACATTCTTCGAGTTCTTGAAACATTGTTTTCAAATGACGAAAGCACCCCTTAGCTGAATGCATGTCCTTTCCAAAAGACTGACCCGTGAAAACTGGCTGGGGAGTATCAGAAAAAAATTCCTTAAAGGGAAACTTATCCTGAACAATGGTTGGGTTATCTTTCTCTGCAGCGCAAGCAGCTAAAAATTGTTCCCACCGTGAGTATACATGAAGCAGCCAGAAATATCCCGCAGTTTCACATGTATAACCAACATCTTCAGGCAGTTGAAGGGACCTTGCAAGGCGTTCGACTTCACTAAGCAGTTCTAGCCGCCGAACAAGCATGGCATTTACTCTCCCCTGACGACTGAAGTCAAGATCAGTTGCTAATTCTTGCTCTCCCTGACCAAGCCGGAGAAGGTAGCGAGCTGGCACATCTCTCTATAGTAATTACAACAGTGGAACATCATTATTATTAGTTACAATAAAATTGAAAATTTCACATTTTAAATGCATAAAACTCATATCAAAGACCCAGAAAATATCTTACTTGCATTATCTTCTCAAAAAGATCATTTAAAGCTTGATTCGAATGAGTGATTATCAGGGTCCGTTGAGAAGGGCAATTATGATAGAGAACATTCAAAACCTGCACAGCGGTATCAGTCTTTCCCGTACCAGGGGGTCCCACAACCATGGATAAACCTGGCTGAACGCCTGAGATGATTGCTCCAACCTACATACGCCAAAGAAAGCAAGAATTTCAGAGTAAACTTAGTGGGACAATTAGATAATTAAACCAAATTAAAGCAATCAGACTTGAATCTTAAAAGAGACAAGCTACAAAAAGAGTGAAAGACACCAAAGAAAGCAAAAATTTCAGAGTAAACTTAAGTGGAACAATCAGATTATTAAACCAAATTAAAGCAATCAGACTTGAATCTTAAAATAGACAAGCTACAAGGAGAGTGAAAGAGAGCAATAACTTGAAGTCGAAGAAATTTGATTTGATCGTATGGAAGAAAGATAACACCAGCGTGAGAGGAGCACAGATTTGTTTTACTTTGCTTTTACCTCTCGCCTTTCAAACAGATACAATCTCATTAAATCAGCCAATCCCCTATGCCTCACTCCCTATCTAGTCAGAGCCGACTATATGAAACCTTTATGTTCATTATGCTCAATTTGGGATTCTCTACAACTAAAGGTCCACTAATTTCACACTTAAACGCCCACCAACATACAAGTCACAGGCCAAATAAAAAATTCCTGAGTGGAACAACTAACTTAATCCCAAAGCACTCCCTCCATCCATAATTTATTGAACTTTTCTTTAATTGAGCTCTTAGTTGACCAACTTCCGAACTAAAATCAGACTAGACAAATTTACTTCTTTTAAAATTAGAATCTGCACATTTGGGAACTACACCCAGAGTGACATACCAGTGTCTATTAGGATGATGTTATTGCCCGGTTAAGGGCACTTCTGCTCTACATTTATATCAGTGAAGTTGCATCACTGGTTTTGATATCTATAATTATTCTTTGATATTTTGCACAGGTTTCCTCCATTTATGAAAGCTATCATACTTGTAAAGTTGATATTTTGCACAGGTTTCCTTCATTTATTTGGTGTATAAAATTTGCAAGTTGTTCTTGTTCATGCCATTGGATCAAAACTACAGCAAAATTGCAGAAAAAATGGCACCAAAACCGCAGCCAAAAACTAAACAAAAAATCCACCAAAAACTGCACTTAGACAACAACAAAAGCTGGACCAAAATAATTCAGGGGTTAAAATAATATGAAAATATTAATTCCAGCGGTTTAAAATTTATAATAATGTGGAAAAATTAAGTTTAGGGAGTAAGAGGACTCTCCCATAGTTTAGGTATGTAAATAGCAATTTCACTGTAGTTCAGGGGTTCTTACGTCTTATCTCTTATCCAAATAAGTATATTTTACCTAATGAGGCACCATATAGTTGCTGAATTCCGCATAAGTATCACATGCTGGATGTAAAATATATTGCACTAAACCAAATTCAAGTTCCACATTGATATAATTTCATCACATGAGCACTTGTCCACTTTGTAGGCATTTTAAAAATTTGATCTGCAAACATGTCAGTCCCACTGTACTTCAAATCTGAGGGTTGTAGCACTACGTGCAATTAAATTGGCAAAACTTTTTGACTAATGCAAGATTTATGAGCTCACAAGCACATATTAGATCCAGCCTTCTTAAGAAACAAGTGGTTTCTGTTAGATGGAAGGGAACTACCTTATACCACAACCGCTTGTGTAATCCAACCAAAATAGAAGAAAGAAGAACCCATACCGCATGTTCACTTCAATGTGAAAGTAGCAGTCCGACTCAAGAATCCCATACAGCATTCATTATTACTATAACGTCATTTTGAACTTATAGTGAACTATAAAGCCAGTTCATATATCACTTTGCTACTAGAATCTTCATATTTCTTGCCTGATTAAATACTGCATACTCACATTAGACGAGTACTAATTATTCGGCTAGCCCTTTTTTCAAATATGAGAAAACAGATGACAGCATTTAAGAATTTAGGAAACTATGATGTGATGTGATGCATACCTGTGTCGCGGTAAATCTAACCGAGTTCCGCTTTGGTTGATCCTGAGGATATGGACCTGGATCAGGAGGGATATATGCTTCGACAATAAGCTTGTCTCTTTCGGAATGAACTTCTGGCATGCCTGCAGCATCAACTGAAACAGTAGTAGAATTCTCACTTCCAGGAAGGGCATGAGCTTTCCCTTTGAGATTCCTAGGAAGCTTAATCTTAAAAGGGGGGCTTGGTTGCACGATTTCTAAGCCATCTTGGTCGACGAAGCAAACCTAGAACAAAGAAGATGAGGAAACAGAGAAAGATATAGAGAGTATAATGAACACACCAGCATAATGGTAAAGAGAAAGAAAAACAATATACACCTGATAATCAGGAAAACTCTCCCTAACATGATCAGCATCTAGGAAGGTATCTTTAAAATCTACTGTTTCAAGGAGGTCTGGCATATTAGTCCACTGTGCTGCAGAAGGATTTCCATAGCCCAAAAATATATCATGCAGCCAATCAGGAACTATGCATGTTTCATTCATCAGATCCCTTATAGATTCTAAGATGGCTTTGAAATTATTCTCCTTCGGTTTCCTCCTCATCAATATATTAAATGTACCATAAATATCTTCTGCGCCTTTCTCTGCTATATCACCAACATCCATATGGTATTGTGCTGTGTCAAGCGCAACAGTAACAGTTCTAAGGTCTCCTTTGGGGGGTTTCCACTCGTCCCGCTTGATTCTCCCAGTAAAATCGTTCATCAGAATTCCCTCCTCATCACGCATCTCAATTATTTCACATCCGCGTACACACTGGAGACCAAGCCTCTGTGGTACGGTTGCATTAGCAGCTTCTTCAGCACTGAGAGGCTCGAATGAAGGACGAATAGACAGTAAAAATAGAACATCGTGCTCTTTAAGTGCATTCCATTCTGACCTTATTTGTGATTTGTAGCTGGAGATACTGAAAGTAACTTCTGCTGTTACAGCAGCTGGCTTTACTTCGCCTATATTTGGTTGTTTAACTTCTGTAATCTTAAATTCTTTAACTGGCACAGCCATTCTCGACCAACCTCGAAAGGCTGGCTCTCCTTCATTATTGATATAAGCAAGGAGATGTGGCACAGCCTCTTGGATGTCCTCACGGATTTCATAAGTCGATTCAAGGCGAAAGAGGTTAAAGTTTCTAAGAAGATAGTCGTGAAGTGTCAAAAACTGTAGGTTAAGCTTTGGAAGTGCCAGGCATCCTTCCCCAGTGTAGTTGATGCTTGGTACAAGGCTTTCATCCCACATTATTTGCTCATTAGGGTAAAGAGGAAGAGCATTTATGGCCTCTTTCTGTGACTGTTGTCTCTCAAAGAAAGATATCATTACTTCAATTAAGAAATCAACTCTATTTGAGCATGGATCATCAACTGATACCAGTTTTAGCTGCAATCAAGGCGGAGGTATCAGACAAGCAATGACAATCTTGCAGGAGATAATTACTCTTGCTATCGTGGAGTTAGGCAAGTACAACTACTATAGGGAATAGAGAGCAAATGCAGGAATATTAAACAGGTAGCAATAATAACCAGAAAGCAATTTTGAAGTAAAAGATGCATTTTCTAGGCCACCAACAACGCACCACTGACTTAGCAGTTTAAGATGCACTATGCAACATGATATCGCTCAAAGCGTACAGCAACAGAAATGTGTCTACTTCTTTGTAAAAGGAACAGTTATCTATATTCTTTGCAAATATAACAAGGTTTGCTTGAGAGGGAAACAGGGAGTGCACAGACCAACCACCACATCAAACAGCAATGATCAGAAATCCACTTCAATGAAAAAACATATTTTCTAACGAACATGTTTTAGCTTTTGTCATACAGCTATATAAGTTGTCCAGAAGTTCCTAGTCATGTGCCTTAAATATCTTCTTTTCTTTTTTTGGGTCCGTATAGACCTCAATGCCCTGAAACGAACAATCATTTCTCCATCATTTCAAAGGTAACCAAGTTCATCATTATTAGAAACCCTAGGCAACAATCTGAATGAAATGTATAATCATCTGAAAAAAAAAAATTATTTAGCAAGAACAATCTGGAGATGCATTGATGCCAATATGGAAATAGACAAGAAGGAGTTGGCATCTTTAATTAATAGAACCCAATATATCAAATCAATGAAGGAAGTCATACAGTGTAAACAAAGATTGTTTTCCATTTCTTAGGTTCACCAGAGAGAACATGTAAAGACAAGTGAGAATAGTTGTAAACTTGTAATCCCACTGGCCATTAAATCAGTAGTTTACAGAGATAATTAGTCCTTCAGGGCTAATCTATCTTTGAATCTTACATCTCCATAAGAAAGTGATATGCATTTTGGTTGTTTCAACATTGTATACTGTGCTGAGTCATTAACTGTCATAAAGTTGATTTAGCCATCGTCTAGGTGTCACTACTTCTGCTGAAATCTAATTCTCACACAATTTGAGGAACGATGTAAACATAGAAGCCATACAAACATTACTATCAACGCCGTTGAAGAATATCACTGTAGGGTTATAGTTCCCTTCACCAACAGCTTTAGCACCCAACAACTAACTTCTACGATACAAGTAGTGCACCTTAGTCCCTTAGTAGATTCTGAGTATACACAATTTTTTCCTCATGGAAAGTACCAAAAGGGTGAATGAACTTGCACTCTTTACAGTTTCTATATAGAAGAGCTTTACATGATAAATAATGCACAGTGATTGTATTCTATGTCATATATCAGAGATAGTAAACATCCATTCACAAACCTTCCGGCATACTAAATCTCTCAGCTCCTCAGGAGTAAGCACAGAAAGTTTCTTAGATAGATCAGCGCGCCTGTGTATTGCACCAACATTTGCCAATGCAAGTTCCCGTAGCTACAGAAACAGAGGAGAGCGAGAGATGTAAACAAATTGGATATGATACAGTTAGATTGTCCACAGAGACTGGTATTATCTTAAAAGAAACACTATACAGAGCTGCTCATCATCATCAAAAGAAACAGAAATCAGAACAGACCTTGGGTATCTTCTTAAATGCAAGAAGCTGGAATGACTGGAAACGATCATAATGAGCCTGAATCACCTCATCATCAGTCATTTGTCTCCCTAAATGGTCATCAATTTCGAAACCTTCATAGAACTGAAGTAAGTCAACCAGCTGGGCAAAAAGCTTTCCTTTTTCATGCCTATAAAGAGCACTTAAATGACATTTTGCAACCACAGCAACATCAGCAACAACAGGCCTTATATATCTGCAGGATAACCAAATAGAAAAAGCGATGATGAGAAAATAGTACCTAGTTGAAATAAATCTGGTGTTGCTAACTTGCTATATACTAGCAAATACAACTATGGTAGTGACGTCAGTCAAACTTAGAACTCACCAAGCTCTGGTAAAAGGAGCACAACAAAAAACTAAATGAGAGAAAATAATGCTCTAAATTGTTTTTATGTGTTCTAAAAGACTTCTAACATATCTAAACTAAAATGCCTTGTGGGTATATCACTACACAAAACTAAAAATTGCAATGGAATGGTATCATGTTCCTAATTTTCAAGCACTTGTCACTTTGAATCTGACTCCACACTGTACATGACACTCATTTTATTGTTTGGGCTACATAGCCAGCATCCTTTTTCTCCATTGGAAGCTGCTTTACTACAGAGAGCATTATTACCTTCTAGTTGGCAGTTGGCTCAATAGATCAATGAGAAACTCCATAAACCGTTCACAATATAGGACAGAGGCATCGTTAACACCTTCAAAATCACTTGTGAAATCCAAGTCATTATTGACCTCACTGTCTGGCTGAGGAAAAACCTTGCAATCAAGAACCTGATCATGGAGAATGAAGCATCAGAATTTTTCTGCTAAAACAAGCTGGAAAGAATGGTGGACAGACAAGTCCCTTATCTGATACCTCAAGAAACTCCTCAATTAGATGTCTCAAGAAATTCACTTCTAGCATGGTTGAGGTATCAAAAGATTCGCCTCTTTTAGCTGCCTCCTTGATTCTTTTTGCAATTTTCTTCCATTTCTTGATTAGATCAGGGTTAACACAGAGCTCCATCTATTCTCAATAATAATAATGATAATAATAAAATTAGAAACATGGAATGAGGAAGATTATACTCCATTTAACAACATAGTAAGAGTTACCTGAAATCGACCATATGACAAACAATGCCAACACTGTAGACCGGCTAACCTCAAAACCTTTTTACTCACTATCTCGTCTTCTAAACTCTAAATGAACAAAAAGTATAAATAGTTCATCAAACCAAAAAACGAGGAACACCAATAACATTCTCAGAAAACAAAATAGGAAAGTAATTGTATAGCAGCTATGAAAAAAACACAAGAAAGCAATTCAGACCCTAACAACAGTTGCTGGTAAAAAGATATTTGTTTTTCTTTATCGGTGAAGATCAAAAAAAATTATGCTTTACCAACATTCAAGATGGATTTGGGCAATACGCCTACACCGTGTTGAGAAATGAACCTCGGGAAGCATTGTCCAAAACCAAATAAGGAGATAACCAAGTACAACCATACTATTAACCGTGCAATTCTTACGGTGAGGAATATGATTATATGACTCAGAGATACGTTCAACGTTGACATAGGTTAAGAATAATTTCGTAAAACTAAGGAAGAAGAAATATGGATGCAGCATTCTCATATGCTTAGTAGAACAGGGAACATATGTTTATTCATACTTCATAACATTTACAATCTAAAATTAGAGAAATAAAAAGCATAATATAGAAAAAAAGTCAAGAGTCACAAAGTGAAGGGAAATGGATCAGAAAATTAGAGTAAGATCCGGCAATAAGGATGTAGATGTACCTGGAAAGCATTGATCATGAAAAGTAGATAATTAATTTTCTCAGGAATTGTCAAGTTTCTACCCTGCAGTAAGGTCTTAAACTGTTAGATAAAACAGAGAATAGAATAGTAACTTAGCACTAATGGAACAACCAATCAATTTTTCACAATCTATCAAAGCATAGAAATTTTAGAACTCTATATATGCATGATAGAATAAATATACCAAACAAAATCATGCCATCTATCAAGATAAAAAGTAGTAGGTGATGCTGACCATTATAAATTCTTCTTTATCACTAAGCAAAAGATTTCAACAATTGCTTAAAGTTTTCGACAGATACTAATCATATCATATATCATATATATATATATATATATAAAAGAGAACCCTAGGCCCGCATACGTGGCGCCACCACAAACCAGAATTCCCTTTTAAATTATTTATTTCCAAAACTAACCTTTCATTTCATGAAAAGTTGTGACTTTTATGAAAGATTGTGACCACTTTTCCAAATAGTTGTGACCTTTCCAATAAGGCACAACAGACATTTGTTCACACTACCCTTCTATAAATAGAGGGATTTCCTCTCATTTTAAAACAATGAAAATTATGAACTTCTTATTCTTCTTCTTTTTCTTCTTCTTCTACACAATTAAATATTTGTGTACTTTGCTCCTGTTGAGTTGCTCACTAACATCATTGCTTATGTTACAGATCCTGGTGTTTTTTTTACGGTCATAACTTTATGCTTATGTTATTAAGGATAAATGATAAGATGTTATAATTTTCATTTTCCTTTACATTATTAATGTTCGTTAGTACGTAATCTTGTATGTAAATAATATATTTTTTTAGTTTTAATGACCGATAGGTTTTAAGTATTATTTCATAAATTTCGTGATATTAAATTCCCGCGCGAAGCGAGTAATTTTACTAGTTACCAGTAAGGTTACGTACAGCAGGAAAGTATGTGTTTCTTACTTAACTCTGCACTAGTAGTTGTTGTCATTTTCTTTTCCTGCGTAAATTACACTTGCACAACTTAAGCGAAAATGTGAAATCTATGTATGTATATTTTATATGTGATTAAATGTGAAATAAGAAACAAATGTATTAGCAACATCTGTGGAGAGCACCTAAAATAGACAATAATTCCCTGAAGGTGACTCACCCTTTACATAAGCTACCTTATTTTAAAAATGTTTTGTGATAACTCATAGCAAAAATAAAAATATTTAATTTTAAAAAAGATAAAAAGATTTTTAAAAAAAGAAGATATTATTATATAGTAAGACTTTCTCATATTATTGAATTAAGAATTTGTTTAAATTAAACCACTAAAATATGTTTAGCCCAAGACAAAAACAAACCTCTTTCAGCCGAAGAACCCTATCAAGAAATGCCTTGAACATATCCTTTCTATCATAGAAGCAGATCCATGCAGCCACATTCTCCCGAAACTACAAGTTGCAAAAGAAATCAGGTAAACAGTGACTCGTAAGTATTTGCAGGACTCAAGACATGTTTATTTATAACCATTGCACATGACAGAAGCTAAATTCTCTGCTAACGAATCCAGAAATCACGACCACCTAACTAGCAAAACTCAACTTGTTCCTTCTTTGATCATCTTGTAAGTCAAACACAACTTCCCTTCTATTTAAATGTAGAAAAGCGAACAGAGACACCAATTTCCATTTTGAAAATAACATAACAGATGCACAATGCAACAAAATTACCCATAGATGTGCAGAGTAAAAGAAGACTTCAAGTATTCTATTCTCATGAATTGTTGTTTCATTGTGTTCTTTAAACTCTTCATTCCATGTTGTTCTGTTTTTTTAGCTTCGGGGGAGAGAGTTTATTCTCAACAAGCATTTCCACTATTAAGCTTCACTTGGATTTTGACAAACTGTATTTTTATTCAAAGCTAACAATGTCTTGTAAGATTCTTTCGACAATTTTAACGTTGGGACTTAGGACAGGGTTACACCTCCAACCAGTGTGGGCATGCTGGGTATTCTTATGTTGGAAATTTATACACCTGAGCAGTGATGGAAAAGTGGCTGTGCAGATAGGCATGTGAAGAAACAATTACACAGGCTCTATCTGCCAAAAGCTAAATATGATAAAAGCCCTAACTGGGTTGTACCTTGCGTGCTGAAAGATGATTTCCCAAATTTATCTGTTGTTACGAATTACTATAAGAATGTCACTCTAGCTTAACTGATTAATAAGGCGGAACAAAGGTGACCCTGGATGTTTCTTTTAAGAGACCCTAATAGGACAGGAAGGTTGAAAAGTGGAAGCTTCTTTCAGAGGTCATATACACACACAAACGTTATTAAGGATTGATTAGGTTACTTGAGAAACCCCAAACACGGAGGAAACTACAGTGAAATCATACCATAGTCTCTTGTGCATGGGGTGACAATAGGGCTCTATGAAAATCAATATAGAAGTCAGAGTTAGGAGAAAAGTGGTGTTCTATACGTGTTGCGGAGCAAGGGATGCTATCAGAAGGAAGACAATTTTAGTAGAAGATGTATAATATTATAAGTTGTTTTTTGCAAAATTATGGAGAGGACACCCACTACTTGAGTACATAGCGGCTTTGCTTAAATATCTACATACATATAAATTATATATATATATATATGCTGTACGTGTATGTGTGTGTATATATAGAGAGAGACACACACACACACAATGTATTTAAACATATAGAGAAAGAGAAAGAGAGAGAACGAAGTAAAAGAATTTTAGATGGGATCAAACATTTAATCTGTCATGTTAACAGTTTACTGGTGTCGACCTTACACATTTGGTCAAAACAGTAAAGACACTGAGTTACAATTTTTGGAGGGCTAAAGCAGATTTTTCCTGCATCGCGATTGCAAAAGACAACACCAACTTAGTAAGGTACTAATAAACACTTTGATCTATCCCTAAAAAGGAAAAAAGGAAAAAACAAAGAAAGAGATTCTATCAACAATTGTTGATGGGTTGAGCCCCATGAGGTTCAAATCCCAGTGGATACAAGAACACTAGGTGATTTTTCTTATTCATCCGAGCCTTGATGAACAAAATTACCCGGTACTTGTATTGGTAGGAGGTATCCCCGTGGAAATAGGTAAGGTGGGCACAAACTGGCCCGGGACACGATCATAAAAGAAAATGTTGATGATTCTGATAAGCAGAGCTGCAAGCAAAATCTTGACTATGTAATCACCAAGTAAGGAGAAAAAATAACTTCCCATCTCTGAGCACACCCTAACAGACAACCAGAAACACCAACTAACTCAAAGTGCAGTAGTAGAACAACAGCATACCTTCTCATTGACCATCAGTATCATTGACATCACATGCTCGAAGGAAGAAGCCTCTGGATCAAAATTGGGCCAAAGATAATTTTCCAAATACTGGCTAACCTCCAATATCATCACCCTCTGCAGTGGCACTGGCTTTCTCCCCCCTTTACACAAACCATTATAGAGGATGATCAATCAAAATTTATTTCAGTACAACACGCATTTGCACATGCATAATTACCATACACATCATAGAAACTCATATATATCCAATTATATTATCTATCGGTACAAAAATTTAAGTCCTTTCTTGACTGACTTTTAGACTTCAATGGAACACATGATACTTAACTTTTTTTTAAGAATAAAACATAAGTATTACACATTCAATTTATTTTTTTCAATTTCAAACAGGACATAATACATTAACAGTCAAAATTCACTATGCTAAAATTCTGAGAAGCGAAAAGGCTTAAATAACGGGAAACGCAAACAAACTACCAACCTTTTACAGTAAGCTCCGTGTCATAAATTTCTTTAACAAGCTCAGGACTAAAGGTTTTCTTCTCTTCAGTTTTCGCCCAATTGGAAGCTGCGATTTTCGTCAAGCGGTCACGTTGGATCTCAGCAAGGGTTATGGAGCTAGGTATGTTCGACCCGGGCTTCGACTCCGGCGGCTTCTCAGTCATAGAAGGCAGCATTTTCTGTGGAGCCTCCGCCGTCTGCGGCGATGCTTCCACCGGGTACTCAGCTACCCGGTGACGCCGGAAATCGTAGGTGCCAGTTCCGTATACCTTGGTCATAATTGCTGTAATTACACTTCCGAAGAGAAAAGGTTAAGGGTGCTTGTTCCTCTATGAGATTTGAGAACCTTGTAGAGGAGAACGAAGAACAGGGTTTATGGTAAAAGAGAGTTTTGGGGTTTTGAAGATATTGGCAGTCACTTCAGAAGAAGTGAAGGCGGTGAAGAAGAAAATGCAGAGATAGCTTGAAATTTGTAGTTCCGACCCGAACCGGTATGACCCAAATTTAAATGGATGCGATTAATAATCTTCCTTAGCTACCGTTTGCCTAAATACGTTTCATTTGGTATGAGTATTTTTATTTGTATATTTCACTTCTCAATATACAAACATGAGAAGTGTATATAAATTCTGTATTTATATATTTAGAATTTTTTCAAAGCTTACAACAAATCATCTACAAATAGGATAAATAATCCGTATACAAATAGTTAAGGTAAGCATGTACAAATTCTGAATTTACACAATTAGGAACCGAATTATACAAATTCTGAATGTGGCCCGCGTAATATGATTATATGTTATTGGCGAAAAGTAATTTCTTCAAATTATAGCTATGTTAAATAATTAATTTATATAAATTTACTCAGTCACGTAATTTTTCCTAATTATTACTAGCATAACATGGCCCGTGCTGAGCATAGGCCCAACCAAGCCCAACATTTTACATTTTGAAGTGGTGAATGTTTTGCACTCGTTTGATGGACTATAGTACTATAGTTAGACTTGACAAAAATACTAGTGTTGCATACGAAAAAACATAAAGCTGCAATTATATTGATGTAAATTAAACAAAGTAATGCCAATTATATTTAATGAAACTTTGACTAATCCAATCAAATTAAGAATGAACACAAGGCAAATTCTCATTTCCTTAATTATACTACTAAAATATATTACCACTTCCCACTAAGTACAATTTTGTGGAAGTAGTAAATCCATTTGAAGGTTGATATAAAGCAAACTTCAAAATATCATATGCATTTCATTCTTCAACGTTCACAGCTTTTTCAATGGCATAGTTAAGAGTTCATGATATAACTATTTGAGTTCGTGTACAATTCAAGGGACCATGCAATAGGTCCTAAAGTGGTCACCATGGATGGAGTTAAGTGAGAGTTTGGGGGTTCAATCGAACCCAAATATTTTTTTGTAAATTCTGTATTTGTATAAACATATGCATATTAATTGGTGAACCCCCTAACAAAGCTGATAAATGACTCGGTGGTAAGAAATGTTAAAGACAAACCCTTTCTGGATTAATAATCATAGGAGACCATAAACAATGTTATCTGCTAGCGATTTTCCAAGGTTAAGATTGAGTCGTTCCTCTACAAATCAAATGTGATCATGGTGGTCTAATACAACAAAAACTACATAATTCTACTGTAGAGAAAGAAATCAAACAATCACTTAAATGTTGATGCGTCCTAGTTTTTTGTTAGAATTTTTTTGTATCTCACGCCAAATGCAAAACGAAAAAAAATATAATTAAATAGCAAAAGACTAAAATATGTCATCAAATATTGAGAAAAAAACCAATGTATGTCATTCCTTAAAAAATTGACACATTTTTGTCATTGTCGTCCAACAAAGTGTCTTATTATGTCATATTATTTTTTAAACAAAAAATCTATCCAGTTTTAACATACAACTTTATACATGTGGCAATTATGATACATCACGTCATTAAGAAAATAGAACTTTGAGAAAAAAACTTATTTATATCATCCGTTAAGAGTTTGACTCATTTTGAGAGAAAACCTAATCAGTTTTTAACATACCACTTGACTCATTTTGACAGAAAACCTAATCAGGTTTTAAAATACCACTTTATACATGTGGCAATCATGATATGTCCACGTCATTAATTAAATTGAACTTTGAGAAAATGTGTATTTATGTATCTGCTAAAATTTGGCTCATTTATGCAATTGTCGTCCAACAAAATGTCCATTCATATAATTATTTTTGGCAAAAGGCATAAATTGCCCCCTAAACTTGTATCCAAAAGTCATTTACACACTTTAACTAATGGGGCGACCTATTACACACCTTAAGTACATAAAAGTATATTTATTTTCCCCTTCCGTCACTCAACCCAGGACGCGTTTCGCTCCACATAGTTGAGCGTGTCAACACGCTAATAAAGTCATTTTTATTTTATTTTTTAATTAAAAAAGCCCAACCCAACAGTTATATTCCCATTCTCTTCATATAACCCACCCCACCCGACCCTAATGAACAAAAACCCTAAATTCAAACATAGTTCAAAATTCCTTCTTTTGAATCAAAGGTAACTCTTTCATTATTATTCATTCATCTCTTTTCCATTTTAATTCATTTCTCTCTTTTTCATTATTATTCATTTCTCTCTTTTCCATTTTGATTCATTTCTCTCTTTTTCATTTTGATTTGTTTCTATCTATTTCGTATTTTGAATTTTTAGTTGTTTGATTCACGGTAATTCTTATTAAGGTGCTACAATGGCTCGAATAAGCTTGACTAGGCTCTGTTTACAAGAGGAAGATCATGAATTGGAAGAGGTGCGATGCAAACACGGATTTGTTTTGCCTTTGCTGACCTCTTGGACCCCGAGAAATCCTAGTAGAAGATATTGGGGTTATCTTTACTATGGGGTAAGTTAATCTTTTTTAAGAGTTGAATAATTAGTTTTGTTGTTTCAAGAGCCATAGAATGATTCGTTTTGTTTTTTAAGAATGCTAGATCATGCGATTTTTGGCTTTGGAAAGATGAATATATTGATCCAAGATCCAAATTTGTGATTCCCAAGTTGTTGGGAAGAATTTCGGAGCTTGAACATAGTATTGAATCTTCTCGAAAAGTTGAAACTTCGGATAAGAAAATCAACAAGCCTACTAAGTCGACTAAATCTATGGAAAGCAAAATAGAAATGAACAAGAAAGAGTCAAAAATGGACAATTTTGATGATGATTTGAAGAAGATGAAAGCAGTTGAAAATAAATGGAAAAATAAATTGGCCAAGTCCAAGAAAAGGGAGAAACAACTTTGGATTGCTCTGTTGTGTGTTTGTATTTTAGGTGTAAGTTTAGTATTTCAAAGAGTATTGTTTCTGAAAGGAGAAGGACATTCAAGGAAATTGTCATGATCTCTTCTTGTACCAAAAATTTGCAATATTGTGTTGAACTTGTAAGGCTTTTGTGTAATGAAAAGAATTTACAAAGCTTCCCCTATCTTAATTTGTCTCATTTATTGTTGCAAGTATTTGATTTTGTATTTGGTCATAAACTATACATTTAGTGTACAACTATCTGCTCAATTGTCTAAACTATACGTTTGTGTAGCCACTGCTAAAGTAGTCACTAATTGCCCTCCATAAACACAGAAACCATCAACTAAAAGAGAAGCAATATTGTTACATAAACAGACATTCATAACTGCATAATCATTAATCAAAATAGAAGTTAATATATGTCAAAGTAGTTACATAATTAAACACCACAAATCAAAATGCAGTCACAACTGCAATTCATTGTCTTAAATATAAGGGTACTAAATAGGGATAAAGTGTATTGCATTGTCTATCATCCAACAAAACATAATGTCTACATTGCATTACCAACAAAAATCTATCAAAACAAGTTAGATTGCATTAGAGCTCTCTTGGCTCAAATGTGCAGCCTTAGACCTAGTCTCCATTTGTTTTCTTCCCCTCATCTCTTCAAGTTGGCTTGAGGTCATAGCTTGTTTTCCCTTCCATTTCACACCACATGGTGGTTTATGTCCAAGATCTCCAGTGACAACTGCTAAAGACTTCACATTTCTAAATCTTTCACTAGGCATTCCAGGCTGTTCAAATGAATATAAATAATCTTAATTTGTGATTAAAGAAAAAATAATAAATGATATTTAAGTATAGAAATAGGGAACTTACATTAATAATAGTAGCACCACTTTGTGTGTGTAGTACACCCATTCCAACCATTGTTGTTCTGCTAGCAACACTACCCTAAAAAATAACAAAATATTCAGTAAAGCAACTTATTTAAAACTTATACATGAAGTAGATAAAGGAAACTATATCACATTTTTACCCTTTGGTCTACCCCTTCCTCTTCTAGTTGGAGCATTAGGTGTTGCTATTGGGCCAGCAATTTGTGTTGATATTGGTGCAGTAACAGGGCCAGAAGGAGGTCTTGAACTTGGTGCAGCAGGGCCAGAAAGAGGTCTTGAACTTGGTCCAACAGCAGGTCTTGAACTTGGTCCAGCAGTAAAGCTTGTGCCAGAAACAGGTGCACTAAGAGGACACTTTCTTTTATTGTGACCTTTGTTATGACAAGTGTTGCATGACATTTCAATCCCTCTTTTGGATAATTATCTAGTTTTGCTGATTTCACCTTGCTCTTTCTTCCTTTTCTTGCCAGGCCTTCCTGGCATCTTCCTAACAGGAGGTGGTATCACAGAGATGTTTTGTGATTCTGGCCACATTTTCAGATTCATAACTGGCTGAATGAAGTAGTTGTATGTCTTCATGTATGTTTCTCTGTTATACCAATGAGAAATGTAGTTGATTGGGTCCAATTTCTTATGGTAAAGAACATCTATTACATGAGGATATGGTATGCCTTTTAACATCCATGCTCTACAACTACATATTTGCCTTTGAATATCTACTACATGTTTGTATCGTCCATGAAGTACCTCATACCCTGTATCTGAATTCCATTCAATGTTGCATTTCATAGACTTAGTTGTGTTATCTTGTAGAACCTTCATTGCCATTGTAGAAAACTCTCTCATCTGCTCTATTCTTTTAATCATTTTCACCCTAATTTCTTCAAGCATTGTAATTATAGTCTTATGCCTTGCTGCTAATATCCATGAATTGAAACATTCAACCATGTTATTGTCTACAACATCACATTTTGAGGTAAAATTGAAGTAAAGCTTGCTCCATCTTTCAGGATTATAATACAACAAGTGATTAACTATATTATTGCCCAACCTTTTCATATAACTAATGTTATCTTTTAACTCAGCCTCAAAAGTAGACCTTGCACACCTCCAGAAACATTTCTTTCTCTCAAGACCTCTCCATCTCTTTGACCAGTTAACAAGGATGTGTTTACACATTCTATGCTCAACATTTGGTAAATAATCCGTTATGGCAATTTCAAGACCCTATAAGAAAATTCAAGACATGAAACTAAGAAACTAAGACATTCATAAATAAATGGCATTCAAGACATGAAATAAGTTTAAAAAATCAATAAATATTCTAACCTTTAGCATATCTGATATGATTGTGAGGTATGTACCATCTCCCAATTGAAGATCTTCCTTTAGAAGTTTGACAAACCAATCCCAAGTAAACTTATTTTCACTTCAACTACTGCCCAAGCCAGTGGCAACATTTGATTGTTCCCATCTTTACAAACATCAACCAATAATTGACCTTTAGATACTCCCTTTAGAAAACAACCATCTAAAATAATGCACCTCCTACAACCAGCCAAGAAGGACTTCTTCATTGCATTAAAACATATGTAGAAGCCTTGAAACATTTTTCTACCATTTTCAAATGTTTCTTCATGAAGCTTGACTACACATGTACTACTTGGATTAGTTCTTAGCAACTCATCTTTGTAGTCCAAAATCCTCTCAAACTCAAGAACATAGTCACCCATTAACTCCTGTAATACTTTGTTTCTTGCTCTCCTACACACTGTTCTTCCAACATATAATTTCAATTCTTTTTTAATAAACCCTTGAAACTCAAAGATTCTAATGTCAGATTGTTCCTTTATCCTTTCACTGTAGTGACTAGATAAGAACTTGCTATTACAAAGTTTGTTCCTATTAGTAGGATCACATTTGTGAACTGGATTGTATGTCTTTACAACAAAATTATTTTTCCTAGAATCAAAGCTAGCAAATAAAACCCAAGGACAACCAACTATACACCTAACCCTTACCCTTATTGGTTCATTAATATACATTTTAATTGCAACATGTTCAGCAACATCATATTTGGTAACAACAGATCTAAACTCATTAACACTTTCAAATACAAGACCCAATTCCCACACTACTTTCTGAGAAGATGCATCAAATACAACTCTATTCACCTTTTTTCTCCTTCTTGGCTTAACTCCCTCTCTTTGTTGAACCTCTTCTTCATCATCACTGAAAGCATCTGAATCTGTTTCAAAACTGGCAGCTTCATCCGAGGGATAATAAGGCTCATCACCAGCTAGCTTGCCTTCTAAGTTGTTTCTATTACCACCTGTAGATTCATCATACCCAACATCTGGCCCTTTTTTTCTATTCCTAAATTGACATGATCAGGCAATGGAGCTCTTTCTCCCCTTTTCCTTCTCTTACTTTTACTCATTTCCTCCCTAAAACTTCTTATTTCATAATTTACATCACTCCCATTAAATCCCCCCCCCCCCCAATTCAATGATTCTCTATCTGAATCTTGTTCATTAGAAGGATGGACAGGGTTAGGAATTGGATCAGAAGAAGGATGAACATGGTCAAGAGTTGGATCAGTAGAATGATGGATAGGGATTGGAGTTTGATGAGTAGGAGGAAGAGTATTTAGAGCAGTGAAAGAGTGTACATGAGAAGATGTATTTGAATTAACAGGGGCAGGGTTTGAGGCATTTTCTTGGGCCTCATGTGTTGGTTCTAATGCAGCATCAAAAGATGCATTAGGCCCATTGTTTTGAGATGCTCCCTCACTTACTCCACTTTCCCCATATTTCAATAAAGGTGGGACCAAAACTGGATCAGCAACAAAGTGACACACAAAACAGTCCAAAATATCTCCATGACTCAAACACTTAGCAATTAAAGTAGTATCATAGTCATATTTGACTTCTAACATAGCAGTACTTCTAGAAAGTTTCACATACAACATACATTGTCCAGGTTCATACCCCAACTCTTTCAGACAATCCCTCATTTCAAAATAAGATAACCTATATATATCAATATCTAAAAACTTATAAACTCTTCCACCATGATATGGTTTCCCCTTGTATCCCTTTTTTCCAATCTTAATAACACCACCGTGGTAAAATCTCAAAGTAATCAATTCAAAAGACATTTTAACCTGAAAATAATGTTATCAGTTGACCCTCAACAACAACGACAAAACATATATATAACAACAAAATTCATACAACAACAAAGGGGAATCATGTGAATGAAAGACGACATACAGTAAACTTGAAAAAAAATTAAAGACGAAATAACCCTAAGCTAAAAAGTATGAACTATGAAGTAACCCTAGAAATGTTTGACTAACCTTTCGGATATGGAGACAACAACAAACTATGAACGATGAACGCCTCGATTGTACCCACCAAACTCTAGTAACCACCGATTTGCTTCCTCCAAATGATGAATACCTCGATCGACAACACACCACTGTTCTTCAAATATAACAGTGAAAACTTGATTAGATGGTTAAAACTACAAGGATGCTTCAAAAACACCACAGAATCGAAGAAATCTTTAGCTAAAATTAGGATTTATAGATGAATTGTTTCGATTAGGTTTTGGTGTTCTTAGAGAAAGGAAACGGGTGGGTGAAATAAATGGATTAGGGTAAAATAAAATGGATTTAGGTGAAAAGAATAGGGTTTGGGTGAAAAGAAACGGGTTTGGGTCAAATGAATCAGATTGGGGTCTTTTATTACGTGGTTTAACTAGGAGGCGAGTGGCTCTCACTCTAGGCATAATGTCCTGGGTTGGTTACGGAAGGGGGAAATAAATATACTTTTATGTACTTAAGGTGTGTAATAGGTCACCCCATTAGTTAAAGTGTGTAAATGACTTTCGGTATACGTTTAGGGGGAAATTTATGCCTTTTGCCAATTATTTTTCGACATAAAACATATATGATATTAGCATACCACTTTATACATATGTTAACTATGATACGATTTCTACTAAAAAAGGGAAAAGGCATAGATTCCACCCTAAATTTGTACCGAAAAACCAGTTACACGCTTAAACTACCATGACGATCTATTACACACCTCTGCTATTTGAAAGTGAATTTATTTACCCCCTAAAGCTAACATGGCAAAAATATTAATAAATCAAAAATCATGCGCGTCAGATAATTATTAAAGTAAAAAAAAATTAAAAATCAAAATATTTCTTAAACCAACCCCCTACATCTCTTCTTCTTCACACCCCACCCTCGTCTTCTTCTTCACACCCCATTAAGCTTAAAATAAACCAATAACAAGAAGCAACCAAGAAATAAATTACTTCCAAAAGGAGTAAAAATTTGGGAGGTTTCAATAGGTGGGGCTTCGACGAATGTTTTTGAGTATTGATTGATGATTGAAAATGGGAAGAGAATTATTTTTCTATTATCTCTATTTTTTAAGAAATCTCTAGGAAGAACATGGAAAAATAACAAAGAATGTATACCCAAATCTGAAAAATATTTATAACTACAACCCGCAACAAATAACAATGAAAGCTTAGTTTTCATGGTCAATCAGTGGAAGAAACTGAAACAACCTTCTTGTGGGTACATTTTGGAATGGAAGAATTCTTCCACTCCACAAATCAACTCCAAATTGCAGGCAATTTCCTTGGTGGTCATTGCTAAAAGTTTCTTCTTTACCATTCTGCAACGAAGAATATATAATTATTAGAGAATTTTAATAATTGATTAGGAATTAATTAGTGTAAAATATAATTAATAAAATAAAAGAAGTAATAAAGAAAAGAAAGTAAAAAAGATATAAAAAAATACAATTTCTAATGGCGCTGGCGTAGCGCTGATGTGACAGCGAGTGTAATACACCACATAATATGAGAATGGTGTTGCACATAGCATGGTGGTATTAAATTCACTTTTAAATAGCAGAGGTGTGTAATAGGTCGTCATGGTAGTTTAAGCGTGTAACTGACTTTTCGGTACAAGTTCAGGAGGGAATCTATGCCTTTTCCCACTAAAAAATAATGACATGAATTGACACTTTATTGGATGATTATGACACAAACAAGTCAAATTTTTATAGATTTTACATAAATAGTTTTTTTAAAAAAAGTTGGATAACATATTTGAACATTTTCTCTAAGGGCCCCTTTGATCATGCGATATGAAATCATGAAGCGAAATTAAAGTTTTGTGATTTGTAAAACTATTAAAATAGTTCCAATTATTTATTTAATCTTACCAAATAAACAAAAAGTTATAAAATTGCATAATAAATTATTACAAACTATTGTGGTCACTCTTGTTCACTCAATATAGATAAAAAAAAACTTTTTTTTAATTAAACATTAAAGTAGTAGTAATAAATTTGATAAAAAATAATAAATTTGATGAATATAAATAATAAAGTAGGAATTGATTTAAAGTAATATAAATTTTATGTCGGTGAAAATAATGAATTTTTAAAAGTAATGATATAATTATAAATTTTACTTACATAGGAAATAAATGACAATATAAATGTGAAACTGTTTTAGCAAAATATAAATTTGTGAGTAAAATTTAAAAAAATCCAAATCATGATATGAAATTTCCAAATCAAAAATATGTTCCATAGATGAAATCAACATATACAAACATTAATTTCATCTAACAATTTCATATCGTGTTATGATATCGAATGACCAAACGCGTACTAATTAAAATGACCATAAAAAATAAGAAAGAGAGAGAATGAGGTTGAAATAGGAGGAGCCAAAGTCTCCTCTTATCTAAGCAAGTAAACTATAAACCAGCAGAGCAGCTTCCATGGCCAATTCTGCACCTTTTCCAAAATAGAGAAGAAATGGCCTTAATCCCTCATTCCCAAGTTTTCTCTTCTTTCTCAGCCATCAATTCTTTAACAAACCCATTTCCCAAAATCTTCAGGACTATTAAAATCTCAGCTTCTTCTTCTTCTTCATCACCCAATAACTCACAAGATGAACAGATTGTTGAGACTGATCCTGTGAAGCTCGCATTTGCGAAAGCCAAAGCGTATAAGAAAGAAATTAAATTATTTGATCCTTCTCCCAGGATTGCCCAAAATGGTGGGTCTGTGACGAAAGCTAGTGACAGTGATGAGAAAATAGCATTGGACAGTAACACCGTACAAGAAGGTGAGAAGATATCTTCTTATTTACAAAAAGTTTGCACTCTCTGGTTAATATTTATTCAATTCAAATGATGAATTTACTCGGTGTCAATTTGCATTTTAGAAATTAGTAAGCTAGAACTTGAAAGCCATTATGATGTTGAAGCAATTTTACTTTTCGAGTTTGAAACAACATGGTCGAAGGTTTATTGGAAACAACCTCTATACCTACCTAGGAGGGTTATATAATGGATGGTAAGCAGTGGCGGACCCAAATATTACTTTTCGAGTTTGAAGCAACATGGTTGAGGGTTTATCGGAAACAACCTCTATACCTCCTAGGTAGGGTTATATAGATGGATGATAAATTGGTAAGGATCCTGCATATAGCTAATGCAGTGTGGTTGATGTTATAGTAAAAATTTACCTTCCCATAAGTAATGCAGCGTTAGTGGTATTAAATAAATAGAATCAGAACATGTGTATTGGTAATGTGCGAGTCAAATATCTAAACACAAAGATTTCTTTAAAGTAGGTAATCTTTACGTATCATTCCCTGTTTCATTATTCCTTACTGTATAATAATCCATCTATTATTTTTTACTGCATAAAGAACTCGTGGATTATAATCTCAGGATGACTAGCATGTGAACCAAACGAGCTTAGTCTTTTGATTGTTATGCAAAGGAAAAGGGCTTTATTATCCTTCATTTGGTACTGCAGTGTTATCCTGCAGCATTCTTGAAGATGAAATTAGATAGAATAATGAAATTTTGCTATCTGAAATAATAAGTTGTATTGAGCTGAAGGCCGTGAATTTTTGGTATCAATGGTTCTACTTTGTCAAATATTTATTCTAAAATTTGGAACTGATTTCTTCTGTATAATACTAATTGATAGGACCTCACTGGTAAGTGAAATAAGCTCATGTGCATTAAGTTCCATGTTTATGGACCTGAATGTGGTGCTTGGAAAATAAAATGGTGTAATTGCAAAATGAGATTATTCAAGAATACACATTGAATGCATATAATGTTGAAATCATTTCTGGTAGTGGATCCATAGTCAAATTCAAAGTTGTTCAAATTGTGTAATCATCAATTACTGTCTTGTGTAGGATCTAATAAAGAGAATGGGGAAAATGACTTCATCAAAAAAGAGAATGGGAAAAGTGACATAGATGCTTTACCCAAAGAGAGTGTTAGAAAGAAGGAAAAGTTGTCGATCTCAAGTATTGATTTTGTGGGTCTTGGTTTTTCTGATAATAAGAAGAGCAGGGGACTGCCTGCTGGATTGGTTCCAATAGTAGACTTGTTCCCTGGAGGAGACTTGCCTGACGTAGAAATACTTGTTGGGGACACAAGCAAGTTTGTAGATACCGAAACATCAAAGTCAAATCGCATCCAAGAAGATGACATGGATACCTATAAGCCAAAGGTTTCCACCTGGGGAGTTTTCCCCAGACCGAATGACATCTCTAAAACTGTAGGTTGCCTATTATGACTTGTGTTTTAGCTTTTTCTAGTTTTTTTTTTTTTGAAAATGGTAACGATGTATTATATCACAAGAGTACATGGGTTGTACTCAAACCTTATATACAAATGTACTCTAGACACTCCTACTCTATTTCTATAATGAGTCTAAAACATCAACTATAGAGGCAGTGTCATTTGAGTATAATTGATTACACCAAAAACATAACAACAAAATGCAGTTTAGTTTAACATCCTGCACACTATTTTCTATGCCTTCAAAACATCTGGAATTCCTTTCTTTCCAGATTGCCCACCATATTGAAGCAGGGATAATTCTCCATCTAGTTCTGTCTTTTGCAATGGCACCTGCCTCCTCCCAGCTGTACAATGCCTCAGTAACTCTCCTAGGCATAGTCCAGGATATACCTTCAAGACTCAAGAAAATCCTCCAAAGCTGCCGAGTGTATTTGCAGTGTAGAAATAGATGATTTACAGTTTCTAAGGTTTCCCCACATAGGAAACACCTAGAGCATAAGGTTATCCCCCTTTTCATTACATTATCCTGAGTGAGGGCCGCTTCCTTAGCTAGGAGCCAAATAAAGCATGAGACTTTGTGTGGGATTCTACACTTCCATATTTGTTTCCAGGGCCAGATGGGACTCTGCTGGCTTGATTGATCCATCAGCCTGTAAGCTGAATGCACTTTGAACTCTCCTTTATTGTTGCCTTTCCACCAAAGCATATCCTCATATGCTTGAAGTCCAGTAAAGTTTCCAACCAAGTTGAGGAATTCTGCCAACCTCATCACTTCCCAGTCATTTGGTTCTCTCCTGAAGATGAAATTCCACCCTTGTGGTGTCCATAGTTCTGCAATAGTTCTTTGTTGGAACATTGCCAGATTGTAAATATCAGGGAAAAGAGTTTCCAGGTTACCTTTCTCATGCCATTCCTCCTTCCAGAATTTGATCTTGTTCCCATTCCCCACTTTCATCTTGAATTTGGGTTTAACTTCCTCCCATAATGCTCTTATGGACCTCCATAAACTGATCCCATAAGGTGTGGTCACAATCTTAGTCATCCAACTGTCTTCATTCTCATATTTGGCACCTATCACTCTTCTCCAAAGTGTTTGGTTTTCATTTGAGTATTTGCACAACCACTTCATTAAGAGTGCTTTGCCATGTAGCTCCATATTCTTTATTCCCAGACCACCATTCTTCTTTCCAGTTGTCACTGCATTCCATTTAACTAGATGAAAGCCTCTATTCTCTTTGTTTCCTTGCCACCAGAACTTCCTTCTTATGCTGTCTAGTCTTTTAGTGATCCCTGGTGGGATGGGGAATAAAGACAGCATGTAAGTTGGGAGAGCATCCAGGACTGAGTTAATGAGGGTCAGTCTGCCCCCTCTTGACAAGTACTGAGTTTTCCATCTGGCCAGCTTCTTCTCACACTTCTCTATCACACCATTCCAAATTTCTAAGGACTTGGATTTTGCTCCCAATGGCATACCCAAATATGTTGTAGGTAGAGTACCTACTTCACCCCCTAGAATTGAAGCTAACAAGTCTATGTTGTTGACCTCATTGATAGTATACATAGAACTTTTAGTCCAATTAATGTGCAACCCGGATACCCCTTCAAACAGCACCAGGATCACCCTTAAGTATTTCAATTGGTCTTCCTCAGCTCCACAAAAAATCAGTGTATCATCTGCATACTGAAGATGTGTCACCTCCAAACTTTCTGTATTTTCTCTAGCCACGTCAAAACCTTTTACCCATCCTCTCATATTTGCTGTCTTGAGCATATTATTCAGCCCCTCCATAGTAATTAAGAACAAGAAAGGGGACAATGGGTCACCCTGCCTGAGTCCTCTTTGAGTTTGAAAAAACCCTGCAGGGGACCCATTAATCAGAACAGAGAAGCTAACTGTAGAAATGCAGAAGCTGATCCAGTTCAACCATTTTTGTCCAAATCCCATCATCTCTAAAATCTTCAGAAGGTACTTCCAATTCACATGATCATATGCTTTTTCTATGTCCAGCTTGCATAGAATGCCAGGTTTCTTCTGCTTAATCCTGGAATCTACAGCTTCATTAGCAATCAACACTGCATCCATAATTTGTCTCCCTTTTATAAAAGCCATTTGCTGTGAGTCCACCAGTCTGTCTATCACAACTTTCAACCTTTCTGTGAGAACTTTGGAGAGTGTTTTGTAAATGCTCCCTATGAGGCTAATTGGTCTGTAGTCCCTTAACTCGTTGGCTCCTTTTTTCTTTGGAATGAGTGCAATGAAGGTAGCATTAAAACTCTTCTCGAAGACTTCTTGCTCATAAAAGTTTTGAAATGTGTCCATGATGTCTTTCTTCAGTACATCCCAACACTTGATGAAGAAACCCATTGTGTACCCATCAGGACCAGGAGCCTTATCGGCTGCACATAGCTTTAGGCAATTTAGATGCATTGTCTAAATTGCCTAGTATGCACTGTCTTCTTATTCAGTATGCTTCATTTCTAGTTATCCATTATGATGTCATGGAAGTAGCAGCTTTTAATGCTTTTGCAGAAGTTTATGCTTTCTTTAATATGCCAGAATTCAATTTTTTATGGAGTGGCAGTAGGTTAGTTTCAGCTATAACTCCCAATTACAGAACCTCACTAATTTGACCAAGATTCTTCCTAATTCCTAAAGCAGAAAGGTATTAGTAGCAAAATATGCTAGTGCTAAAGGAAATATAAACATAGAAAGCTATGCAAAACTGGATAACTGACATCATATTTCTATCCTCTCTTCAATAAATTAACAGGATTATTGTTTGGAAAATTAAATTCCTTCGGGTTCTTGCATTATGTTGTAAAGAAATCTGTTTTCCCATGGTATTTAAAAAATATGTATAGCATTTAAAGTTGGGATTGTATTCTCAAAAAAATTTGAAGTTGGGATTTTATTGTTGCAATTTTTCGGGGCTATGATGTCTAGTACAATAGATGAGTATGGATGGATCCCTATTGATAACTCAAGTGCAGCAGTGGAGAAAGAATGAAGTTAAGCTTCAGGTTAGGAATCATTTAGAAGAGAAAGGGTAAAGTAGAAAAATGTTGTTGAATATCATAAGAAGGTTAAGTGACCTTCTTCAGATTGTAACAAAAAGGCAATGTGGTGTGTTGGTGCACTATGTGATGTTTAATTGCAGCTTGACACTTCAAGTACTAAGTAGTTCTGTTCAAAACAGACATGCAAAATGAGAATTTACTCATCTGATTAATATTGGAAATAAGTGGGTTTAGAGCTAATAAAAAAGTTTTATACAGTCAGTTGTTTTCTGTTTAATGAAGATATCACACACATGTATCATAGATTGCTGATGATGAGTCCGTGAAAGGTTTCAAGAAATTGCCACTCAACTTAATCCATGCATGAAAACTTATTCTTTTTGCAGTTAAGAATGACAAGCTGCAGTATTCACAGATGTTTTGTTTCTAGGAGATTTAGAAAGTAAAGGCTGCTACCGAGTGTCGATATCTGTGGGGACTAACTGTATACTACCATACTTGATATAGAATATTCTGATAGACAACTTCCAACTTTCGGGATACTGACAATATTTTACAGCAGAATTTTAACTTTTACAAGGATATCATTGAATGTGCACTTTTTTTGGAGGTGGGGGAGGTTCGATTGGGAGGATGATTCTCTTTGCGAGTACGGAGGAGCAGGAGAAAACTTACTCATGAGTCATGACTGATTACTGCTAAAATGAAGCCTATTTAATGGTTTCTTGGGTATTGGTACCTTATTAGTCTGGTATGTTTTTGATAATTAGCATAAAATCAAATTGACAGACCAGCAATCTGCAAAAGGTTGCATTTCGTCTCCTTAGCCTTCTTATCCCTGGCCCTTCCTTGCATATTGCCAGCTTTATGACATATGTTTCATTTGTGATCTCTTAGTATAACTTTATTTTCCATGACTGGTTCTTATAAGGGTTTTGATGTGGCATTGCATCAAAGTCACCTCAAATTTTTTGCTGGGGCATTTACAACTTTGTTTCAAATCTTCTGATTTGATATTCTACCAATTACACTTCAAATCTTAGTAAACCCTGTTTGATTGGACTTCACTATGGATGCACTTGTGATACTATCTCTAAAAACCAATTTCATGAATAACTTTCAGCTCATTTATGAGCACTTGTCCGTCCCTTTGATGCTATATAGGGTACACTGTACAGAATGAAATTATTTCTTGTTATTATGTTGGGCTGTCTCTGTTTATCAAACTTTAGTTTGCGAATACCATGATCTCTTAAACTAATGAATGTAGTCATTTAAGCAAAACACTCTGAATAAACTTATTGCTTGTTTGGAGATCAGTTTGGTGGTGGAAGAACTATACGTCCAGGAGAGGTACTTGAATCAGCAGAAGAGAAGGCAGCTAAAGAAGCACGTACGAGAGAGCTACTTGCTGCCTACAAGAGCAGAGTAGGCCTAACTATTGATCCAAACCTAAAACTTGAATGTGAGAAGGTATGCTTTAACTGCTATTGTTTTTTATATCATGTTTATGGATGCATCAAATTTCTTTCATTATGGAAAATGCATTTAATTTGCTTCTTATATTGATCTTGAGAAACGATACAGAAATATCATCATTTATTTATAACTTTACACTTTTCAGCATATATATAAAGTTGTTATATACCATTCCCAGTTCTATGAATTGCCATGCTGTTAACGATTTGATCGGTAACACCAAAACTTGTTTCTTCATAAAGTGGAATTAAATGTTTCTGTCAATCATTTCTACTTTGAATACACATAAAGCAGAGTCTCATTTGAAATAAAGAGGGATATCTGGTCGCGTAGGCAGTCACTTAAATGAATGAGCAAAGAATTAAGAGTCTTCGGAGGCTTGGAACTGATGTGCTCTTTTTTCTCACAAACCCATTCAGATGGAATGAAGTTAAAGGTTTCAAGACTAGGAAATTATATCATGGCCATGGCCCTTGATGAGTGGAATAAATTCACACTACCATCGGACATGAAGCTAGAGATCTTCAGGGATATTGGCCTTCAGAGCTCGTTAAAACTTAAGCGCACCTTCCGAGCTGTGTAACTTTTTCTTCGATTGGATAATCTTGTGGATCTTCACTTTCTAGTGGTTAATTAAATATATTTGCACACTCAGCCATTGTAGATTATAGTAAACTTGGAAACAAACCAGAAGTACAAGAGCTAAATGCTAGATGTGGCCAATTGTTACTTTAATTCCTATGAAGTACGCTTTACCTCTGAAATTCCTACAAGTGACATCTGTGTTCGCACATCGGGGGTGGTTTTGAATGAACTTTTAGCATTAAGGGTGCCAACATTGTATGTTCATGCAGAGCTGCTATGATATGCACGGCAGGTGCATATAAGATTGATTTTACAAAAGAGGCATGACATTACCGGCAAAACTATGGTTAGAAAGACTCAAAAGGTTTGGAAATGTACATGTGAAGAAAATAGAGTGATATTGGTCTGAATTAGTTATTCTCCAGAATCATGAAGTCCAAAAGGTCCTCTATGAGGCGCCAGGTCTTGCATTCTCATTTGTGTTTCCAGGAATGAAAGCAAGGCCGAGAAGGGGAGAGAATGGAATACTAGGGGAGAATCCTAAGACTTCAAGAAAGTCAGGTGAATGGACCTGAAAGCACATAAGTTCATATTCCAGGACTTTGAATGCAAACTAAATTGAATAAAGAATTTAAGAGGCTAGATGTGGGTGCTTTTCCTGAATTCACAAGTTGTAAAATAAACTAACGACTTATCAACATGGTTGAAATTGATTGAAGCACACCTTTTAAAAATAGATTTCCTGTAAATGTTCCAGCCAGAAACTCAAACAAGGGGATTTAAAAAAAAAATCTTATGCCAAGGAGATTCAACAACGTATATATATGCAAAAAAAATAATAATAATTTTAGGCCCTATTTACATGTATATTTTTTCAACGAAGGGGGTTACCCCTATGCCTCCACCAAAGTTTATAAAGCAAGGTACACTGGAATTAAACTACTTCAGATACTTCTGTTTATGGTTGATTTAGATAAGATAATTGACATATTTTGAAGGAGTCTTTTGAAAGGGAAGAGTGTTTCAAGTATTAAGCCATTCTTAATGTGGGTTTATATCCTTCTCAAAAAAAAAAAAGTGGGTTTATATCCTTTCTTGTTTGAGAATCATGAGGTATGACTTACTTCTTAATTTTAGTGCTGTCATACTTAGGCACTGAAGGATGGTGACTCTTTCATGGACCTTGGCAAGCTCAAGGAAGCACTACCATTTTATGAGAAAGTTATGAATAAGTTGCCGTTTCAGGTGATTTCTTGTACTAGATGGACTTCAACACTTAAAATTAATGCATGTATCTGTTTTTTCTTTTCCCCTTTTCACATCTTAAACCAGAAAAAAAAAGAATTGTTTAAATGCATTTTATCCAACTTCATTGTATGTTATTTGAGTAAAGGTGCCAACTTGCTCAGCACTCTGTTGCAAATGACCCACATCCTTCCACCAAAAAAGAAGGAAAAGATCCAACTTCACACTCAAATATCTTTTGGGGATAAGGATTGCATATGTTAATATTATTATGATAGAAGAGGCCTTAAACAAATTGATGTGCTTTGCACATAAGTAACAAGGACTGAAGTTGTTACTTATACGTATTTGCTTCTCTTATATATGATGTAAAAACTTAAGATTTACTTTCTTACAGAATGAATGCCGTGGTTCATGAGAGACTATATTACATTTGTCTTACTTTTATACTTCTTAACTTTGTGTTATCCTGTTCTAAACAAAAGTGAAAAGTAATAAAAGCAAACCTAAAGGCAATTGACACTTCTCATTTTCAGTACATTTGACATGAAATCTATGACATAATATTTGTGCAGACTCAACTTCATGGATTAGCTGCACTGCAGTGGTCTATTTGTCAAGATTCGCTTCGTAGGTATGTCATCTGCGATTCTCTAATGTCCTAGGTTGTAAACAAGTTCTTAAAAATGCCTGCCCTTTGCTCTAATAAGAGTAATTGAAGCATTTATGCTTAAGAATTCCAGCTCACCCAAGAGAAATTAGAAAGGAAAGAGAGAGAATTTCACTGAGCATCTTGTTAAACTAATTGATAAAAGAGAGGCCAGCTTAGAATACTGGATCCCTACAAACCTGTGGATTCAAGTGATACATTCACCATTTCTCTAACATAATATTCTTGGTGTTCTTAATGATTTTTATGTTCTGCTCATATGCTTTTTTTAGGGCAATAACATAGAGGTGCGCTCAAGTGACCCAGACACCATGGTTATTAGAATTAAGGGCAATAGCATAGTGATTCCTAATATGTTAATCAGCTTTTGTGGCCATGCACATATTCCTTACTGAGCCATTTTCTACTCATTCTGACTACTATAAATAAAATAGAACAAAAATTTAGGGTGTTAAGTTAGATTAGTATGGAATGATTATATCTTTCTAACAAGATCAAAAACTTAACTCATAAGTTAGTATGGACATAAAGATCTCGTTACCTCAATGTGTTTGGTCCCTCTTGAAAGGGCACCGCAAAAACTCACCAATAAAGAAAGAAAAGAACTGTTAATTGCCTTTACACATTTTCTGGGAAATGAAATTGCAGAAAAGAGACCTCATGAAGTCTCTTTACTGCATTTATGAAAAATTTAATTGCAGAAAAGAGACCTCATGAGGTCTCTTTTCTGAAAAAATAAAACTGGTAGCAGATTGTTGCTTTTGCCTATGTTGCGCGGACTCTTCATTTTTGAAGGCGAACCCGTCTCTACGCGACACTGGTGCGGGTGCGGGTGCGGGGTGCGTGTCGGATTCGGTCAATCCGATCCGTACACTTTGACCAGAGCCGAGAAAAAAATTTGGGGAAAAAGAGATCAGTTTGCGGCGACCTCTTCAGAGAGGCGGCAGAGCTGTAAGAAGCTTGAAAAAGTAAAAAGAAGAAGAAAGAGGAGTTTTTTCTTCATTGAAAAAGTAAAGAGAAGAAGAAAGAGGAGGAGTTTTTTCTTGAAAAAGTACAGGAAGTACAACTTTTTTATTTTTTTGAAAAAGTAAAGTCTTTTCAACTTTTCTTGAAAAAGAAAACTAAAGGCTAAGGGTTTCTCTAGATAAGCGTGTCCTTTTTTATTTATAAAATAAATTAATACTTTTAATGTTTATTATATTCTCTCTTTTCTTTAACAATTATACTCCTTTTATTTTGTATGTAATTATACCAAAATATGCAATTCATTATTAAATATATTTCATAAATATTTTTAATAATATTTTATTATATATATATATATATATATATCCACTTATTTGATTATACTAGATATATTATTATTGTTGTTATTGATATAATTTATTTTTCGAGGTACGCTAAAAATAATAAGCAATTATACCATGTATATATAATATATTACACCTTATATTATATATACCATGTATACCAATTAGCCGTATCCCCTCACCTGTATCCATACTCGGATTCGCACCCCCGAATCTTAAAATTTAAATTTTGCCGAATCCGACTCTCGGATTCGCATCCGTCTCGGATACCCGCACCCGAGTCCGAGCAACTTAGGCTTTTGCAGCAGCACACCATCCATTTAAATTCAATTCAATAATATGTATTAGCTAAATCAAGCTCAAAGAGCTGCCAACAATCAATCAAACTACAACAAATACATGTGCTAAATATCCTCCAATCAACACTACTTGAAAATCAACTTTAAAGTACTTCGAAATTGAACGGAAAAAGCATAGAAGTCATAAGTTGTACAATTGGATTTCAAACTACTTCAATGTTCTCATGCATTCACAAAACACATAATAAGTCTTAAAACCACCATAAAGTACATAGTTTAGATTATCTAATACAACTCTAAACTTCAATAATGAGGCGGTATGTTTGCCACATGATCCTCATCAACCTTATCACTGCTGGGCTCGTCGGTCAAACCTCTGTATTGACCATATACTTGATGTTGAATAGGTCGAGACTGGGAAAGACGAGGAGCGCAAACTACATCACTGGGATAAAGGGGAATCCACCCTGAAGCAACCAAAGCAAGTAGTGCATCTAATTGGGCCTTAATCCCTTGCATGCTCTATGTCCCTCTGCCTTTCCCTAGCCTGCGAGACTTTGACTTGGCTACATAGCTTAGCGATCTTCTGTTCCAAAATCTTCTCCCTTGACCAATCATCCTGGAAACTACCTAGGCCTTTTAGCTCCGAATAAAATTCACGAAAGGGTCGCTGGGGCATGTCGTAAGAATACCCATACCAACTCGGCCCACCAACTGAGTCTAGCCACATTCTCTCAGTCTGCTCTTGGCTCAGTGGCATGCCTTGGCTATCATCTAGTTGAATCTGACGGTAATCCTCAATGGATTGCATGTATTGATTCTGAATATAACGGTAATAATATTAGAATATAAATTTAGGAAGTAAAGTAATTATTACTTTAAATTATTGGCTTACGTAGGTCAGTTGAGGAACCCAAACGTCTGGATCTCCGGGGTTTTTCTTCTTCCTTGTGTGTGCAGTCTTGAATGCCTTTGCCTGAGTTACCGGTCTCCCCAATTCCTTTTCCTACGAACGAATTTAATTTAGTTATTAATCACGAATAATTAAATATTAATAACCTACAATATATATAACTTAAGAAATGAACCTACCAATTTCCTCTTCACATTCCCTTGGCTCTGAACCCCAATTGTGTGTAGAGAGCCACCCTTAGTAGTTGCTCTGACCTTCTTGCCAACCTCGTTTATCTGCTTGAACCTTGCATCGGTCTCCCAGTGTGGACTCCCCTCATATAAAGGCCGACTAGCAACTTTCAATTGTTCAAAGAAAATTCTAGATTCATCATTGGGAGCTTCTTCAACATGGTCGCGAAATTCAAAATCAGAATGCAGCCTATACGCATCCTGAACCATGTAGTGCATTCTATAATTTTGGACATTAGGTTTCACTGCCTTACTACTTTCACCAACAACATAGTGTTGAAATCTATCAAAACTATTATCAATTTCTCCATGACTAGTCCACACTGTATAGTCTTCTTTAAATCCATTTCGATAGAGATGAAACTTAACAGCTAAGTTGCTCGGACTCGGGTGCGGGTATCCGAGACGGATGCGAATCCGAGAGTCGAATTCGGCAAAATTTAAATTTTGAGATTCGGGGGTGCGGGGATACGGCTAATTGGTATACATGGTATATATAATATAAGGTGTAATATATTATATATACATGGTATAATTGCTTATTATTTTTAGCGTACCTCGAAAAATAAATTATATCAATAACAACAATAATAATATATCTAGTATAATCAAATAAGTGGATATATATATATATATATATATATATATATAATAAAATATTATTAAAAATATTTATGAAATATATTTAATAATGAATTGCATATTTTGGTATAATTACATACAAAATAAAAGGAGTATAATTGTTAAAGAAAAGAGAGAATATAATAAACATTAAAAGTATTAATTTATTTTATAAATAAAAAAGGACACACTTATCTAGAGAAACCCTTAGCCTTTAGTTTTCTTTTTCAAGAAAAGTTGAAAAGTTGAAAAAACTTTACTTTTTCAAAAAAATAAAAAAGTTGTACTTCCTGTACTTTTTCAAGAAAAAACTCCTCCTCTTTCTTCTTCTCTTTACTTTTTCAATGAAGAAAAAACTCCTCTTTCTTCTTCTTTTTACTTTTTCAAGCTTCTTACAGCTCTGCCGCCTCTCTGAAGAGGTCGCCGCAAACTGATCTCTTTTTCCCCAAAATTTTTTCTCGGCTCTGGTCAAAGTGTCCGGATCGGATTGACCGAATCCGACACGCACCCCGCACCCGCACCCGCACCAGTGTCGCGTCGAGACGGGTTTGCCTTCAAAAATGAAGAGTCCGCGCAACATAGCTTAACAGTCTTTGGTTTTTCATAATTCATACATTGACATTTCTTACAAGGACACTTGACCAAGCTACTATGTTGAAAAGGTTCTAGTGTCATTGCATAGTCCACAAAACCATCTACACCTTCTACAAATTCAGGTTTCATCCCCACTCGACCAAAATTAGTCCTTTCATACACCAACTACGATCCATCTACATAAAGTTCACAAAATTTGAATTTGTTAAACACTAAATTAAGTAATAATTCAACATTTTTTAATATTATTGAGTTTCAAATTTTATACTCATTTTTTTTTTTGATAACTGAGAAAAATCTGTCTGTGACCCGCCCTTTGGACCAATCACAACCTTCTAAACTCAGAGGATAATGGGCTTGCCCCTCTACCCTTCTCCACTTAAATACCGGGCTTCGCTTTGCATAGTGTGGGGCTTGAACCTGCGACCTAAGCCACAAATCCTCCACCTTTTGCCACTCGAGCTAGTCCTAACTCAACTTATGACTTAAGTCAACTAATAACCTACATATAAATACTTGGTGTTTTCATTATCTTAGAAATTGAATTGTAACCTTATTCTACTTATCTTGAAGCTCTTTTAAAGAAACTTTTTTAAAGAATAATTGGCTTCGAGTCAGATTTTTTTTTTTCAATTTTAAGTTCAAAGTTGAATTGTAAATTCAAAGTTCAGTCCCTAGTTCAAAGTTCAAATATTGTTTTAATTTAATTCAAGGTCCAATATAATATAAAGTTGAGTTAAATTTCAAAGAGTAAGTAAAGCTAATAGTCCTTGATGTATGTAAAAAGTAGATCTTTTAGTCCCAAACATTGAAACTAATAGTTCTTTCTTAAAAATCTATTAAACTTAACAGAGAAAACATTCACAATTACTACACCAGCCAAATCTTCCTCGTCGCACCTTCTTCCACCGCCTTGCGGTGGTTTCCTTCATTAGAAGACATTCAATGTCACTAACTAATCTCAACACATTCTCCTTGACTAAACCAGGCCACTCTCTCATTTTTTTCTGTGTCCCCAACCATAGAAATATACAAACAAACACCTTACGCTCCTCTCATCAACACTCACGTTAAAAGTAATATGATTGTTATAAAATTTATGAGTAGTAAGAAGGGAAAATATAAAGCAAAACAAACTTAAAAAAATAACATATATGAGAAATTGAAGGTATTAAATTTGGAATGAGTGAAGTTTGTTTCCTTCATTCTTCTCCATTTGATAGCAAAAGGAAAAAAAGATGGAGAATGACCTGTATGCAAATCTTGTAAGGTTTAATTTTTTATTTTTGGAAATTGGAATCTCTTTTCATGGAAACTAAGTACGGATTTCTCAATCAAATAAGAGACAAATTGAGGAAGATAATTGGGTCTCCCTCTTTCTTCATTCCTGATATTATATTGTTTTTCACTTCCCAATTTCAACAACAAAGAACAAAATTAAGCATAATGGACAACTTTCAAAACTCACCCAAATCCTAAAAGAAGACAAATCACATAAAGTTCACGGCTTTGAAGAATGTATAAAGAAAATGTAAAAAAAAAAACTTACCTGGACAGATTTGAGGGGCACTGCAGGGGTGGGACTGCTGGTTGTGAGAATGAGGGTTGAGAGTGAGGGTGGGGTTGGATGACTGTTTTACACAAATGAGAGTTGGGTTTGTATTTTTATTAAAAACTAGAAAAATTTTCTGTGCTTCGCGCAAAAAATTAATATTACTGAATTTATAAAATAATGCTTAGAATCTATCAGTCATTAAATCTAAAACACTATATTATCTTACATACAAGATTACGTAGTAACGTACATTAATAATGTAAAGGAAAATAATAATTATAACATCTTATCATTTATCCTTCAATCAATCATCTTTAATTTGATTTTATAATTTATCATTTTGCCTCCAGGAAGTGTTACTATTTGATATTTTTGGGAAATTAGATGAACATCAACATGAGATATTAAATTTTCTAATAAATAAATAATATTTATATGTACTAACAAATACTTATAACAATAACTTTGCAGAAACATAAACAACAAAGTTTAAAACACGTACTAAAAACTACAATTAATATCATAAACATAAATTAATGACTGTAAAAAAAATATTCCAGGATCTATAACAATAGAATGAAACAGAAAGGAAAAAAATTGAACCCACTGACTGCATAGTGTCCCCTTAAGGAAATTATTCCCCTCTAGTATCCGAGGTTTAATGGAATAAATCCTCTCAGGATGGAACGATTTTATTCACAAGTATATTGATACAAAAACAATGGTGTCAGTGAGCCACTCAACATGAGCAAAGTACTTGAATATTTAATTGTTTAGAAGAAGGGCGAAAAAGAAGGAAGAATTTTCGTTGTTTTAAAATGAGAGGAAATCCAACTATTTATAGACAACAAAGGATAGTGTGAACGAATTCTTATTGTGCCTTATCGGAAATGTCACAACTCTTTCGAAAAGTTAGAACCCTTTGGAAATGTGAGAACCTTCCATAAATGTCACAAATTTTCATAAAAGTCGTAACTTGTAATAAAAGTCGTTACTCTTCATAAAAGTCACAACTTTTCATAGTAGTCACATCATTTCATGAAAGGGGATGCCTATTTTTGGGTAAGTCTTCATAAAAGTCGCAACTCTTCATAAAAGTCACAACTTTTGAAAAAAGTCACATCTTTTCATGAAAGTTGAAGGTTGTTTTTGGAAACAATAAAATTTAAAAGAATATCTAGCTTGCGGTGGCGCCACGTAGGCGGGCCTAGGGTTCTCTTTTATATAAATATATGATAGAGACTCTTACTGAGGACGTATTTTAAATTTTTTGTTTGACGGTTTTGACTAATAAAAGCAACCTCACGATGTCGCTATCCTTAGTTATAATATCATTTAACAGAACTCATGAAGTCTCTTTCTTTAAAAACATCAAATTGAGGGGTAAAACGACCTCATGAGGTCTCTATTTGTGACCTATTTTTGAGGTCTCTTTTTACTGTTTTTCTAGTAGTGATAAGCAAGAAGGGTCAATTAACCATATGGTTTCATAAATTATATGCGACGAGCATCTATCTCTAAACATCAATTAACCAACTTTCTAATATATCAATCCCTGGTAGTTGCTTATAAAAAAATGTCCCTAGTACATCCTTCATATTTGTACTTAATTGACTTACTGGCTAATCAATTGTTATCTGTCTTTGAAATGCATAGTAAACCACTCCCAAAACCAACATTTGCCGACTTCCTGCCCAAAACCAACACTCATGAAAAATACATAAAAAATGAGTGTTTATCCCATCCAATTATGTCAGAGTCCAGAGGGAATTGCATCTCTCTAGAACTTCAGCGTGGAATGGTCGTTTTTGCAACAAACCTTCTGTCATTTCACGATCTTTGTGATGCTAGAATGTTCAAATCATTAAGCGTGAACTTGCACTTGCATGGTCCTTGTGCCTGCTTCTAAGACTGATCATTCATTTCCACACCATATATGGACAGGTCCAATGAAGCTCGTTCAATGTACGAGAAGCTTCAGTCTCATCCTAATCCTGGAGTTAGCAAGAAAGCAAGACAATTTATGTTCAGCTTTCAGGTAGTCATTAGCTATTCAGGTAGCTCATGTTGTGCATCTACCTAGAGTGTAAAGGCATGTTGAAAGGTTGAAGTTTAATAACACACTTGATTTTGGACAGCCGATTAGAAGTTTAGGTATCTTTATGGGCTTTGTTGGATATTGCACACCTTCAAATGACAGAGCCAGGAATTATACAAGGGGATATAAAAAAAATGCTAGACTATCATAGCTGGAATTTGAACATGTGACCTTAAGTAACTTCCGACCATGTTTACCACACTACACTAGAATCTTCCCTTATGTCTAGGGATTCAATGGTTTATATTACAACACTAGAATTAGATATTCCGCAACTTATGTAGGATAAGACAAAAATTCTCTAAACTCATGCTGAGCAAAATCAGGTCATCTTGTTGCTACGGAGTACTCAAATTGTTTGTCTTGGTTGATGGCAGGCCATGGAAATGATGAAGGTAACTGGCTCAACATTCTCTTCCATGAATACTGGTTATCAGAATTATTTCGACGCTTTTATTAGGGATAAAATAAACTATTCCGAGGATGAAACAGAAGAAGGTGCAGTCCAACAAGCAATCCCTTACATTATATTTCTTCTTTTTCCTATTTTTATTGTGCTATTAATTGCTCTAAGAAAGGGTATATAGGTTTTGTATAGCATTTAACATCTTGAAACTCAAACAGCAAATAACATTGCAACTGAAATGCATGTTTCTCCCTAGTATATATTGTAATAAAGTTGTGGGTTTCTTTTTTATGACCGTGGTGTCCGGTCTAACTTTCACGCCTTACCTCCTACTAGCAACTTTCACGCCTTACCTCGAGTTTTGAATTTGAGACCCGAGGACTCTCAACCACTTCATTGCTACTAGGTCACACCTTTGGTGCATAAAGTTGTGGGTTTATGTGGAGATTGAGTTTGGTAAAATCTCCATATGAATGATTAAATAGGATAATTACCATCCAACGTCTTTCAGTGATCTAGTTTACAAAATAGCCAACAAAATGTATAGTTTTTGTATAATTAACTATAATTGACATATATTGTATAATAGGTTTTGTATATTCAGACTATATTGGTAAATAAATTTGGTCGAATGGTACATTTTGGTAAGTTTCTCAATTTAATATTAAAATAATATGAAGCTTTATTATTCTAAATACATGTACATGAAACGCTATGTATGCTTTTGTCAAGTATGGTAGACATGAAATAACATAACTATATACTTTTTTTTTTGGGTTAAGAAAACTATATAGACTCAATCTTCACTAAGTGTGTATCTTAGCGGTTAATGAAGTGAGTGCGATACTCAATCTTCACCCAAATGTGTATCTAATTCCAAAAGAAATAAAAATATATATTTAGATGATTTCTTCTCACTTATCTAAGTTTTGATGGTTAGAGTTATACAATTTGTGTTGATGCGAGATAGTAACATGTATTTAGTAAAATAGTGGAGCTGAGCTCAAGCAGTCTCCTCTCGATGGAATTATAGTGTTGGAACTCTCATTAGTTAAATCTTAACCTCAACATCAAGGGGTGAGCACCTAATTCATTTGCTATTGTGAAACTTCTCCAATATTAGCAAATAATTATGTATCGTGATAAATTTTAAAGTGATAGAAAATAAATTATAATTATAAATTAAAATATGATGAGACATAGATATTATTGATGAATATATATATATTTGTGTGTGTAATTTTATTTCTCCCTTGATTCTTCCTAGATTTTTCCTAGATTTTTCCTAGATTTTTCTTCGTGATTCGAGGACTAAATAGCGTGTTTCTCGAATATAAGATGATTTAGATCCCCTTGCGATGGATTTGATCGCTAGGAACGATGGATATCAACTTTGACAAAGACAATATTTAATGTCTTAATCTTTTTATGAATATCCAAATATGAAGAAAGATTTAGAATAAAAAACTCAATTTAAAATTTAAATTGAGCTCATCTTATAAAGTCTCATCAAATTTTGATGTCCGCAAATAGTTATCTTATGAAATAATCATATGATGAAAGACATTCGAAGAAAACCAATAACAATTATATGTACCACATTTTACTTAAACCTTATTGCTAATAATAACAGTATACCTAATATAATTTTAATTATATCGATCTTATCCTGATTTTATAATCAAAAAGTTATTTTTAATAGAATCATCGACTTAAGAAGAAATCGTTCAAATTAGTGCAGAAAAAAATAATAGAAATAAAGAAATCATAAATGTTATTAATAGTTTAATTAAATTTTATTAATGAAATGTAATAAATATCCGATAAAATAATTAACATAAACTGACAAAACATCTGATACAATGCTTAGAAATTAGGAATATTAAAAAGTAGTTACTACTATTCATTAGTGACAAAAAAAGTTATCACTGTTCACTGTTTGTTAGAGTTTGTTAGAGCAGTTATTTCATTAGCTGTAGCTTTAGTTTCCATTTCAATTCTATAAATAGAGATGTAATACAATTGTTAAGGCATTGAATGATATATGATAATTCTTCTCTTCTCTCTTTTACTCTGTTCTTCTTGGCTTCTATTTCGATATTGCCCTGATATAGCTATCTTCTTCTTCGAGGTTTAGCCTCCTAATTGATATTATCCTTTCGATTACTGTTAATTGGATCAACATCACCGGCTTAAAAGCAAAAGATGAAAGACTACCACTGTCTTTCGTGGAACAAAGGTAGGATAAAGAAATAATAGTATTTTATGTGTCTTATTTTATGTGATATTTTTTAATTAGACATAGTGTTTAAAAAAATTAAAATTGAAATTTATAATCTAAAATAATTCTTAGATATTTGCGTGGCTAATCATTGAAATAGAAATTTTAAAGTTAAATTCTTTTTAACTGTCCTAAGATGACATTCTTTTTGAGACAGACTAAAAAAAAAATGCCACGAGACTAAAAGAGTCTTATCAATGATACATTAAACAAGACATGACAACACCCATGCAATTCTAGTCTAATAGGAAATGACTCCTAACATGAGTCGTGAACTCGTAGTGTAGTTGTGAAATTGCTTTCTTGATCAGAGATCTCATATTTGAATTTTGGGTAAAGAATAATCTTGTTAAAAGCGTCATTCTCCAATGAATTATATAATACGTAATTCAAATTTAATCAGACTCTAATATAAACTTCAGATATCTTAAAAAAGAAAAGAAAAAGAAAAAGATGACTCCCATTTTATATCCACAACTTTCATGCATGGGCGGTTGCACAGAAAGTTAGTTTGGTCCTAAGAAAAAAGAAAGATTACTTCACATAATTGTTGGCAACACTATCAAAAGATTAACATTTCTAATTGGGCCTCAACTGCCGATTCTAACAGTTGTTTTTGTCTTTTTTTATTTTATCCTTGAGTAGAGATACTAAAATTTACGTATAAATTATCCTTTTCTAAATAGGGGCATATTTAGAGAGTTTTTTGTGGGTTTATCTGAATTTATGCTCTCCTTTTTTATCATATATAATAATGTTATATTTTTTTTTTTTTAAAATACTTAAATATAAATGTGTGAATCCACATAGAATTCATACTTAAAATATTATATAATAATATGATAATGATTGGGTGTAACTCTCTAAGTGAAGATAGAAATTTAAATCTTATATCTATGTTATTTTTTTTAATAAAAAACCTCTCCAAATGGTTATTGGTAATACTCTTGGTGTTTCAGCTAATATTTCTTTTTTTTTTGCTTTAATCTTTCAAAAACTTCAAGTGTGATACATTGAAATTTTTTAAAATTTTAGCACCGTAAATTTTTTATATAATTAAATCAAATGTGTATATTAAAATTTAAATGGACTCATAATTTTTTTTATAATTGTGTACCCATTTTCCCGAAATCCTGAATATACCTCTATTTCTAAATCCCACTTTATAAGACTATCTTATGTATGTTATTATTAATGCACGTGTAAACATTTTAACTCATTTTTCTATTTCAATTAAATATCTCTTAACTTGCAAAATAATCTTCTCGATATTTTTTAAAATTTATCCACTACTTTTTATTTTTCCTTAAAGAGAAAGCAAAGAGGAAAAAAAAAAAAGGTGAGGAGCGTCTGGAAAAATCTGGTGTACAAATTAGACGCTCCTCCTCAGTACCTCATGGTGGGTGGTGGGGTACTATAAATATAACCCCAACTTTTATTTGCCGACCATTTGCTCAAAATTCCTTTTTTGCCAAATTTGTGGCCATTTCCACTAACTTTTTTTTTTTTTTTTTTGAAAAGTAAAATAAATTAAACAAGTCCATTGATTTTTTAATGGTCAACTAAATCACCCTAGAATACAAGATTTGTCTTCTGTTTATTCCCATTATTTTACTTTTCTTTATTTTATTTTAATAAAGCACAAAAAGATCCCTAATATTTTCAGAAAGTTGATCTAAATGTTTTAGCAATATATTAGAACTGTGATTAATTTAATAAGGTTTATTACTTGAAAACTAATGGCTTTGTGAGCCCATAATTTATGCCATTATTGTTTGTCCAACTAAGTTGATCTTTAACTAAAATTATTGCTCCTATCATTGTCATTTTTTTACAAAATAATAATAATATAGTATTTTTGGTGGAATCTTCACGAATAGAAAAAAAATTGCAATCGATTTAATAATGATCGAGAGACTATTGATAGAAGTAACAAATCTCATCACAATACCAAGTTGTTTTACTAAAAAAATTGTCATCCCTTTATATATAAAGTTTGAGATTAATTTGTTAAGTATTTCATTATGATTATAAGCTAAATCAGAATAAAATTTATGTTCAAAATCTTACGATTATCTATCACATATAGAAGGTGAAATTATAATTTCAGGATCATAACAACAACAATATCATACTCATTATGATTTCATAAGTGAGATGTACATAAACCTTATCCTTACCTAGTGTCCTCGGCTAAAAAATAAATAAATTAGATGAGACAGGTAAAAAAGTAAAATATATGATTTAAATATTGTGAAAATTGAATCATAATTAGGATAACTTTGTATTGGACCAAATAATCCATCAGTTATTTTAATGAGACAGTGCCATATGTTGATTTGTCACATATATCATAATAATGCAAACCAGAATGAGCATAAAATTTAAAAAATTAAAAATCTAAAAGGGCCACAGGGCCACAGGGCCCCATGACCTCCCAATTAGTGCAGGTCAGCATCTTATTCTTATCTTAATCTTATCATTAATTCTTTTAAAATTAATTGACATGTTTTCTCCATTGTCGTATTCCCTCTTTTCATAAATACTTTGATTTGTTGCACTTGATCAAAGATCTTTCGAAAACAATCTTTCCACCTGCTCGAGATATGAATAAGTTTTATGTACACTCCATTCTCACCAAACCCCATTTGTGGAATTACACTGAAAATGATATTCCCTCTTTTCGTAAATACTTTGATTTGTTGCACTTGACCAACTCTCTAACTCCTCGAGATATGGATAAGTTTTGTATGCACTCTATTTTCACCAGACTCCATTTGTGAAATTACACTGAATATATCGTTGTTATTAAAAAGTTTTCCACATGACAAATCAAACACCTAAAAGCAAGAAGACCCCTACCCCACTCCCCACCCCCACCCCCCACCTACATACACACACAAAAGAAAGCAAGACAAGAACATAAAAAAAAGAAGGCTGCCTACAAACCAAAGGCAAATAAACCATTTGGAATCTCTAGTAGTTGAGATTTCAAAAACTGCCTTTCTTCATGAACTAAAACTCTCTTATCTCATGAAGAAGAAACACTACCTCATAAATCCTTGAAAAGAATATATCTTTCTTTTCCCAAAACCAAATTAAGATGGTGCAAAAAAAAGTCCTCAACAAGCTTGGTATCAAAACTGATCATATTATAAAAACCAACAACCAAATAATGAACCACAAACCATCTTTGCCTGTATCACAAAACCATGACACCATCAAGAATAGAAAAGCTGAACTCAAGAAAAAGATGATGAAGAAATCAGGCAAAACCAAACACTTGGAATATGAAATCTCCCACTCACCAAATTTCAGAAAATATGTACCTCAGCCAGGCAAACCACCCCCTAGTACTAACTCATCAACACCAACGAAGCATCAGCGTCAGAATCAGAATCAGCAACAACAGCAATCAATATGTACTCCAAATTATATGAAGTCCACAAGCAGTTCTGTTGCAAGGAAAGAGCAATCTCAGGTAAGTTCAAGGAGCCTTCAAACTTATTCACAAAGTTGTAGTAGAAAGAATTCAAGTAACTCAAAGTTAGGCTCAGCTAGTTCTGTTAATAAACCAATAAGGAGTTTATTAGCTAGAACTCCTAGTTTTAAACCAACAAGAGTTTCATCATGTTCCCCTATTGTTATGTATGATGATTTCGAAGTAGAAAGGGCTACATGTTCATCAACTTTGAAAGAAGTTAAGTTTCCTTCATACCTTGAACTTAGTCCTGGAGGAACAGAATCAGATGGAACTTCTGTTTTCAAGGTTTGTCCATACACATATTGCTCTCTTAATGGTCATCATCACCCTCCTTTGCCTCCATTGAAGTGTTTCTTGTCAGCAAGAAGGCGTACGTTGAAGAATCAAAGGAGTTTCAAGTTGGGATGTGTCTCTCCTCGTCGAGCTAATCCTCATGGATTAGGCATGAATGATAATGTGCCAAAACAAATAGAGAGTACTACAGAGAAGGTAGCTCCTCTGACAAATGAAGATGACAAGGAGTTTTTTGTCGAAATTTATAGCAACGAAAAGGAAGAGACCAACTCGGTAGATGATTATTGCATCATTGATTCTTCTGTCACTGATCTTGTACCTTCTGGTGAAAGCAGTGAAGTGGCAGCAGATGATACCGAGGACAATCTTGATCAAAAGAGGAAAGCTATTTCAGCAGAAATCAACACGCCTGGCTTTTGTCCTGCAGAGAATCCGAATGAAGGTGCTAGTGACATGGTTCAAGAGGAAGTGGATATTGAATCCTTGAGTATGCATACTGAAATAGAGATGGAAGCAACTGCAGAGGAGCTAGAATCTGAAGCTTCTGATATGGACTGGGATGTTGAGAAGTACTTTGCATTTAGCGAAGACGAAACTGGTTCAATCTCAGATGATATAGATCCCATCACATTGGTTGATGATCCAGTTGTCAGCGAGGAGTTCACGGAAAAATCATCTAATCCTGAACTTCTATCTGACAACACTCTGGAAGAGTTTTTTGATAAAGAAAGTATCATCTCTGGAACAAGTTATGATTATGATGACTCCGAATCTATCTGTTCGCATACAGAATGTGACATCGATGAGTGTGTTGAAGTGTCTGAGGACACTACACTTATCTCTCTAGATGTCAATTTGATTCTAGATGGTACAGATAGTGAGACAGCAACAATGGATTATCAGGCTGCTGTTAAGGCAGAAGAAACCTTCTGTCTAGAAGATGAAACTGCAACTTCTCACGAAGAATGCGTAACTCCTCAAGATGATGATGCAGCTGCAATTAAAGGTTATCAAGAGCTCAATGTTTGCTATCTCAATGAAGTGCAAGATGAAACCTGTAAGGATAATGAAGAACGTTCGGATGAAAACATTGTTGTCAAGATGGAAGATACAGAAATAAAAACAGATTGCTGTGAACAAGGAGATGAAAATGGTCATGGCAATAATGCTCAACAGTTGGTAGTAGAGGCAGATCTCAAGGATGAGAGCGATGGAAGCCATCAAGCTGAAGATGGAAGTGAAAACGCCTCTGAAGACTGTACAAGCCATCAAGCTGAAGATGGAAGTGAAAATGCAGCTGGTGTCGAAGTGGATCAAACAGCTGAGGCATGTGTGGAAAAGCAGAACCAAATCAAAGATAAGAAGACACATGCAAAATATGATTCGAGTGAAGAAATGTCTGAGAGGTACATAAACCTGAGAGGCATAGCCAGGCGCAATGACACTAAGGAGCCAGAGGAGTCAAGAGACTTCAATCCACGACCACCAAATTTCCTGCCACTGGAGCCAGATCCAGATGCAGAGAAAGTTGATCTCAAGCATCAGATGATGGATGACAGGAAAAATGCAGAGGACTGGATGCTTGATTTTGCACTCCGACGAGCAGTGGACAAACTTGCACCAGCTCGTAAAAGAAAGGTTGCATTGCTCGTGGAGGCTTTTGAAACAGTATTGCCAACATCTAAATGGGAACCTCACCTCAGGCGCAGCGCATCAGGATTCACACATCCTAGACCAATTCAGGCTTGCAACTGATGCCAGTTTCAGGTCAGTACAAAACTCATACCATCTAATACAATTCTGCCTTATATGTCATAATCCAACTACTATAACCAGAATGCTAGATGAAATCTCGAAATACACAGAATTGTTTTCATAGATGAGTTACAATAAGCACATGTTCTCATTGTGGCACAGGTGGACATCAGCGCGGAGCTAGTAAGACAATCTTTCGTCCAGGAACAACTGGCTTGTTGCTCACAATTTACAACCCTCCAACATGTGCATGGATTTCAGCTTAAAGGCATATATGGAATCGATTGGGATTAGATGGTGGAAAACATCATCATGGAATCTCAAGTAATTTATAATAGAGCTTTCTAGTGCTCTTGTTTCCTGAGGATGATGTCTAATGCATACTTTAGTACTGTTGTGAAAGGTTTTATGTACTTCAATCTATGGCTTTATCTATAGTTGGCTAATATTTCTTAAATGTATCCTGACATGTTATTGTACCATTATCTTCAACGATCATCTCTGCAACTATCTGAAATATGCCAATAAAATACTTTTGACATGCATTTAACCAGTAATCACTACTGAGCAAATTGAATTTAACAGCTCGAATATTGGTTAGAAGAGATTTTAGTGTTCATCAAAGAGTAGGAACAATTCAAACACTAACTGCTCCATGTATGTAGAGGAAACAATTGCATCTTAGCTAAAGTTATTTACTATCACAAACTTTTAGCTTTCTCTCCTAAACACTTCAACTTATGATTCCAAACAAACTGGAATTAACAAAAATAAACTACTGAGAAAATGAAACCTTTGGAGTTTACCACTCTTAACCACATAAAAATGGAAGTCAACCAAACTATCACCTGAAAAGGCAAGGAACAACGTAAAATACAAATTTAGATCCTCATTCCTACTAATACAACCATAAGTTTAGGATAAAAGACGGGAAAAAGGCGCAAAAAATAATTTCTCTTCAGAGTACAATACATGTTTAACTAAAACCACACATAAAATGTTGGAAAATAGATATATATATATTATGTACAAACTATGCATTCAAGTGTACTGTTTTTTTTTTTCTTTTTGAATGCAATTTTCATGGATTGTGATGAAAACTAGAAGTGACTTCAACGAGTAAAGCAAGAAAACAAAAAGCTACTCTTTTGTATCTAACTGCAATTTGAGCCCTGATTCATCAATAAGTGATCGTAGCTCTTTCTGGTAATTCTCAAGAAGACTGTCATTGGAGCTGAGGTCGCTGGAATCCGCCAAGCAGGTGCTAGAGTTGTCATTTTTAGAACTCTCTTCCGATTTCCTTGTCAGATAATCATGGAACATCTTAAGCATTTCCACTGTTGAACGAGATTGCACAGAGTCATGTAACTGCTGGAACTTATTCTGGATTTCCTTTGTATCAACCATTCTTTCTATTAAGCCGTTGGGAAGAGAGGCCAAAGCGCTTCAAAGAGGGAAAAAAAGGAGAGAACATCAAATTTAAATCCAAAAATGGCACGAAGAAAATTTCTAGTTGGTACACAAACTCAACTCTCTACAAATTCCATGTATGAAATGCATATACTCACCTAGTGATACCTCTGACAAGACCCCAGTTGTAACCAACATATACAGAGTCTGTAAAACCAACATTAAATCCCTCTTGAACTGAAGCTTCTTTCCCTGCCATAAGACCATCACGGTATCCGACCTAATAATTCATCAGGAATTCCAAATACAAATTGAATTTGCAGCCAAAAGGGACACATCTAATTTTGTTTTCTGGATGCTATCAATCAGATTAAACTTGTAAGGATACAGTGTGGAATTGGTCATGCCGCCTCTGCCATTCCCTGTCCATTTCAGATGTTTTATCCACTTTATCAGTAGAATCATGACACAAATCTCCATCATCACTCCACACATCGCACCACTCGCTGTCTGGCATTAGATGTTAATTGCAGTCAGCACTATTAACAGAACAATGTAAAGGAGAGATCCTAACCAAGAAAGCTAAGAGAACATCTCCACTTAGCAAGCATTTAACCAACATATTTATTCACAATCACGATCAGAGGTTTAATAAGTACTTGAATCGAGAAAATAGGGAAGGATAGGAGAGATAATATAGTTCTTTAAGTTTTGAATAATCTTTGGCAAACAAAGGAAGGCAAAGGAGAGGGGAAAAACAATGGTTAATCAACAAAAGCTCAAGTTTGCTTTCATCCAGATCTGCTGAGAGTAGCCAGTGAAGAAGACCTTTTAGAATAAAATTTCTTTAAATGTCAATGAAGACCTTCAGTCTACCACTTCGATGGTTATTCCAACAAATATGTAATCTAGGAATAAGAGCACCACATCATACCTTCTATTTATGCCTTTATGGTAAGGATTTTGATATTCAAATCTTAATAACAAAATGCGTTTCTAATTTTCATTATCAGCTTGAAGCAATCAGCTGAAGTTCATACCATGTGAATCATTGTTTCCAGAATTGGTAGTCAGCCTAAGACTTGATTGAAGATTTGACATATCAAAAATGTCAGAGTAGAGTTCATCCTTTATACTGTTTTCCATCTTCAAGCCTTGGATAATCAACTGAAATAAATACAAATAAAAAAATCATGTAAGTTCAAATATCATAAGCCAAAAGCAAAAAAAAAAGAAAAAAAGAAGAGATTTGAGGCACAAAAACACTAATATCCATTGTCCTACTTTGAGATATTACATATAATTTAAGTCAAAAGTTCCTACATGAATGCACAAACTGTATTTAATAGTAGAAGCTTTCAGGTGCTCAAGACAAACTACTTGTACATCAGCTACACAATGGAAGACGTCCAAGCTATAATCCAACAAACTTGACAAAACACATTATGATCAAAGTAACTTTCGTTCTTCTTATTAACATCAATAGATAAAACATTAAAAGAAAACTTTGCAAATTCCATACAGTTAAATGGTTAATGTAGTGTGCCGCCCATTTATAACAATTAATATACAGTAGCTTCCAAGAATTAAATACATTGCATACAATAAATTGCCACTCCATAAACTATTACATTCCAATTATTCTTGAATACACTCTTCCATTTTTTTTATAGATAGTAACTCAGTATAAGAAGCAGATGAATCTTCATTACTCATTATTTCCCCTTCCCAGTAATAGATGGTGTAGCTCAGCTTACCAAGTTTGGATTGAGCAACTTTTGGTTTGAATACAGAAATCAACTACATTATTTTCAACACAAACTTGATAGATCAAAAAAGATTTTAATAAGGTTCGGTCAAATTCAAGAATAATAGGCAGGCCATCTAATTTGGGTGAAAGAGTATTATTTTGATCTGAAGATGGACACAACCTAGAGTAACATGTCGTAGTCCTAATCTATAATGAGGGGTCCTCACAGATTTAATACTTTTGATGGTCATAGATACTTCTTAACTGTGGTGGATGATTTTACTAGAATGACATGGGTATTTATGCTGAAAGTAAAGTCTGATGTGTGTGTAGTGATTCAACAGTTTCTAACTCAAGTACAAACTTAGTTTGATAAGTTGGTTAAAATAGTAAGGTCAGACAATGGAACTGAGTTTGTAAACTCAGCATGTGGTAACATGTTCAACAAACTTGCATAATTCATCAAACAAGTTGTGCGTATACCCCTCAGCAGAAGGGGGTGGCTGAGAGGAAGCATAGGCACTTGCTTGAAATGACTAGAGCCATCAGGTTTCAAGCTGAAATACCTATCAAGTTCTGGGGACTACGTGTGTTAGCAGCTGTTTATTTACTCAATAAACTTCCTAGTTCAGTCCTGTATGAAGTTTTATACAATAAAAGACCTTCTCTGACTCATCTAAAGGTTCTCGGATGCTTGTGTTATGCAAAAATTCTCAATGAGGCTGACAAGTTACAACCTAGATATAGGATGGCAATCCATATGGGATACTCTACAACTCAGAAAGGATATCTTCTATATGATATATACACCAAAAATCTGTTTGAAGCAGGGATGTCATATTTAGCGAAGACACCTTTCCCTTCAAAAGTCAATCTCCTACTGCTCACATCTTGTTTCCTCCATTAGATCCTTACAGTCATATCTATGAGACACCCGGCTACAACTCTCAAAGGCAAAACGTGGAATCCTCTGGCCCAAGTACAGACACTCGGATTGTACTAAGACAGTCTTCAGAATCACACGTTGTACCTGAGACAGATGTGGAGCCAGTGGCCACTACTCAACCTCTGTCCATAGGAAACTCTCAATCTGAAACTAGGAAGTCAGGTAGAGAAAGGAATCCACCGATATGGTTAAAGGACTTTGTGTCCATGACTGTACATAAGGAGGCTCCCTATCCTATGTCCAACTATATTACCTATGATCATCTATCTCCTAGATATCAAGTTTTCATAGCCAAATCTTCTTCCATAATAGAACCTACAAGTTATAGTGAGGCTGTTAAAGATCCAAGATGGGTGGATGCAATGAAACTAGAAATTGAGGCATTAGAGAGTAATCATTATTTGGGATATAGTTCCTCTACCTAAACGGTAGAGATCTATAGGTTGTAAATGGATCTACAAAGTTAACTACAAGGCATCTGGAGAGGTTGAAAAGTTTAAGGCAAGGTTGGTTGCCAAAGGCTATAGTCAAAAGGAAGGGATTGACTACCATGAAACATTTTCATCGGTAGTGAAAATGAAATTGCCAGGTCTGTTCTAGCTATTGCTGCAGTCAAGCATTGGCATATACATCAAATGTATGTATACAACAATGTTATCAAAGGCGCGCTTTAAGCGCGCTTAAACCCTGAAGCGAGGCTCAAAACATGTTGAGCACTTCGCCTCGCTTTATGTGCGCTTCAGCGTCGTCATCAAGATTCTAAGACAAACTTTTCCTTGCCAACGAGCCTCTTATGAAGAAGTGACACTAAACAATTGATATTTCACTTTATCATAAATTTTTTTCAATTTCTTTGGTCATATATTTGTCATTCATGTTTATAATTATTAGTCTTGGACTAAACATATACATTTGTATTTCTTTCTCCCTTTGTGCCTTTTTTCATTAAAACCCACGCATTACTTATGCTTTGCGCTTACCACCCCCACGGACCTTAGAGCTTTTTTTGCACTTTTCACCTTTGATAACAGTGGTATACAATGCATTCTTACAAGTGACCTTCTTGATGAAATATACATGGAACTTCCTCAAGGTTTTATGAGCCAGGGGGAGTCTAAGATAGCATGCAAACTCATAAAATCCTTGTATGGATTGAAACAAGCTCCAAGACAATGGAATGTCAAGCTCACTGAGGCACTTCCAAGGTTCATATTTCGGCAAAGTCAACATGACCACTCATTGTTCATCAAGAAAATTACAGAAGGTACCACTATAGTATTAGTTTGTGTTGATGATATGCTTATAACAGGTGATAGTTTAATGCTGATTGTAGATACAAAACTTACACTGCAAAAGGCATTCAGGATGAAAGATGTAGGTGAGCTTAAATACTTCCTTGGAATAGAGTTTGCTAGATCTAAAGAAGGGATTCTAATGCATCAAAGGAAATATGCATTAGAACTTACTGAAACTGGACTAGGGGCATCTAAACCTACCATGACACCTACGGATACAAGTGTTAAGCTCACCACTAAGGAGTATGACGATCATCTTAACCAAGCAGAAAATAGAAAAGCAGGAACTCTTGCTGACCAAACTACTTATCAAAGATTAATAGGTAAGCTTCTATATATTACTATGACAAGGCCTGACATCTCCTACACTGTAGAACTCTAGGTCAATTTCTACAAGCACCTAAGAAGTCACACATGGAAGCAGCCCTCAGAGTTGTTAGATACCTCAAAAAACAACCAGGACAGGGGTCTTACTGTCTAGCAAAAACTCTAACAAAATATCAGCATACTGTGATGCTGATTGGGCTGCATGCCCTTATTCCAGAAAATCAGAAACAGGATACTTCGTCAAGTTTGGAGACTCAACCATTATTTGGTAATCGTAAAAACAGCCAACCATTTCTAGAAGATCAGCATAAGCAGAATACAAAAGCCTTGCTACAGCTGTGGCTGAACTAGTCTGGCTAATGGGGTTCATGAAAGAACTTGGCATAGAAGTCAAGTCACCAATAAACATTTACAGTGACAGCAAAGCTGCAATGCAGTTAGCAGCTAACCCTAGAACAAAACACATCGAGATAGATTACCATTTTATAAGGGAGAAGATCATTCAAGGTCTAGTAGCTACCAACTACATAACTACACAAGAGCAACCTGCTGACATATTAACAACGGGACTTACCAGGGGCCAACATGAACACTTAAGCTCCAAGCTAGGACTATTCAACATCGTCACAGTACCTAGCTTGAGGGGAAATATTGAAGGAGGAATCACCTAGTGAAGCAGGGGCATTTTAGTCTTTCTAGCTTGCTACATGATTAACTACCTAATAGAATTAACTAGTACTAATCCTCCTCCTAAAAGTAGTTTAGCTAATATTCATTAAGAAATTTAGTTCTTTCAAAAATGATTGGAAAGAATACCAATTACAATTACTCTCTCTAAATAATCTCTTCTCTCTAAAAGTCTTCTTCTTCTTCTTCATCTATCAATTGGGATGAGTCTTTGAATCCTTCTAAATCTCAGATAATCACAATATAACGTAAATACAAGCAAATAAACTCAATTAGGCATTTTCCAGGAGGAATTCCAAAAACAAAATCACAAACAAAAGCAAATAAGGAATAGGCATCTCACAACTAAATTAAACAGTTAATTCATGCATTTTATCAAACAGGTAATAGGCAATCTCACAATACTTCTCCATTCCGAGATAAGAATTGATTTGTCTCCAGTAAAGCATAGCGAAGAACATATAACCACTCACCGGAGAATTTGGAGAAAGTCACCGGCGTTGCAGAAGAAAAAAGATTTATGCCTCCTTTCTCTTTTTATAGGTTTGTTTTTCAATTGTTAAAAGTGGAATAGAAATTAGTTTACAATAAATATAGTTATGTTTTTATTTATATAAAAAAATAATCGAAAGTTATAAGAAAAGATACATTAAATATACAATATAGTAGTTTGTCAATAGTTATACAATACAACTTACTTATACATGAGTTATACATTAACTATATATTAATGTACACTTAAAAAAATTGAATATAGTTTAACTATGCATGAAGTATGCATATATGTGAAGTATACACTGATGGATTCAATTTCGATCAACTTAAAATCATTTTTAATAGTCTCAAAATTTAGATATGAAATTCTCTCGATATTTTGAGTCTTTTGACATAGAATTTGCTTGAAGCGATAATTCACGAAGAAGAAATAGCAAAAGTGAAAGAAAAAAAAGGAAGCGAAACAACCATTAGTGGCGAAATTGAAAGGATGAAGTTTGTTTTCTCAACTTTCATTAGCGAAGTCATTTTCCTCATTTTAAAGGAGTTAGTTTTTCCAGAAAAAATATTTTTCATTATAGAGGCGGCGCCAAAATTAGGTGTTTGTGGATTTTAAATTTTTGGACAAAAGATAAAAAATATTACAAAGCATGTTTCTTTTTTTTAACAGAAACTTTTATTGATAGTGGAGTTCGAAACCACAACTCTAGCATGAAAAACGTATCCACAATCATGATCCATTCCTTACGATTGCTCGCGTTCACAAGTTATTATAGATATATATTTATTTAATTTTCTAATATAAATACACGATTAAAAAAAACATAGGTTCATCCAAACCCCCACCAAGGTCCACCCCTATTTTCAAACAATTTTAATGTAACAGCCTGATTCCGTCGTTAGGGAAAAGTCAATGAAGAAAGAATTGGGGCCACAAAAGTTTTTCGTAGTAACTTGAAATTTCCCAACCTAGTCCAAATTTGGACGAAATCGGAGTCATTAAGGTGTAGGGAAATCTGGCAATTAATGAGAGATCTAATTATGATTTGGACCACATGAGTAGATAGCTAAGACGTTAAGGAACCCGTACGACTTTACGAAATTGAATTTGGGGGAGTAGAACTCCCGAAATGATCTTAGCGTGAACGAGTAACATTTTGTCTCCGTGTAGGCCGCCAGAGCACAATTGGAGCCGCCAGAGTGAGGCAGCTGTAGCGGGATGGGTCCGCCGTGGCGGGCCAGACGCGACTTAAAGTCGTTAATAAACCCCTAAACGATCTTATTTGGCACTTTTCGATTTTTAGAGCTAAGGAGACGACCCCAGGCGACTTCTTGATTGTTTTTCACCATTCTTGAGGCTAAATACAAGGTTTTAACTCCTCAAATTCATTTTTCGATCCGTAGAACGTAATCTAGTGGGTCATTATCGATGGGGGAGGGTTTTGATCTAGAATTTATGGTGGAAAAAGTCCTAAATTGGATATTAGGATCTTGGGTTTGGTCTAGGGTTATTGGGTTTGCTATAATCTGGATAATTAGACCTTTGATTGTTGATCCTTGCATATAAACTGTTGTTTGTAGACCTAGAACAAGCGGAAAGAATCCGAAAAGGGAAAATTCGAGTGCCTTAGGGGATTCAAGCTTAGATTCGAGGTAGGTGATGGTTGTGATTCTATGATTGTGTGATGTATGTTTGTTCTTGCTTCATTATGATACGTGTATATGTATGAATGTTGCAATGCTGATCACACTGGTTGTAACTGAGATAGATAATTGATGAATGCCATGAAATCATGACTTAAATGTATGATCTTGATGATATACTTGTGATTGTGATTGTGGTGTGTGAATGAGATCGGTTGCCACGTTCCGGCATAACTAACTTGGATCGGTTACCACGTTTCGGCATAACTATGGGATTGGTTGCCACATTCCGGCATAAATATGGGATCGATTGCCACGTTTCGGCATAAATATGAGATCAATTTCCATGTTCCGGCGTGCTTACTGTTTGGGTTTAGGTTCCGTGAGAGGACTAATGACTTGTTATATATTGACTTATTGTTGTGAACATGATCATGAACTATGACTTCTCAAAGAGTTCTACTTAATGTGAGTGGGGGTATGAGATTTCATTCATACATGGCACAAGTGGACTTTAAGAGTGGTTGTGGTGTGGTTCTCTTATTGAAGCATGTGAAATTGTACGTTACGTTGCTCGTAAATGATGATTGATATTGTATATGTTTTGGTGTATGCATGTTTATGATGTTGTAATGACTTACATATGTTTCACTTAGTGGGATAGCCGCATGATCCTACCAGTACACGATGGTTATGTACTAATACTGCACTTGCTCTTATTTTTGTTGAGTATAGGGCATCTTCTAGCAGCTATTGATGTACTTCAGCTATGTGACTATTGAGCGTGACCGGATTTAAGGGTGGACCAGTTCTTTCAGGCTTCCATGGATCTCTCTTGTTTAAGTCCACTCTTTCAGACTCAGACTATTGGTTAAGTTGTTGTTTAGTTTCGGGGTTGTATCCCTTGTTCTTAGACTTGTCGTTAGTAGAGTTTTGGTACATTGACTTTCAGGTTCTAGGCTTTATTCTTCCGCAATAGTTGTTAATTGTTTGTTAAACCTTTGATGTTTATGGGAACTTCTCTATTTAGTTTATTTAACCTACTACCGTAGTTTAAATTGTTTAGTTGGGCTGTAGTAATGGCTTTCCCACCGGAGAGTTAGTGTGCGTGCCACTCACGACAGTCTGGGTCGTGACATTTAATCACGTGGAAAATATTTTCTGCTCCATACCAAACACACACTTAAATTATTCAGGATCGAATAAGAGTTGGTGTAATTAGTTTAAGTATATGAGCAAATACGGATAATTATTTAAGTGTCATGAGTATTTGGTGTAGTTTTTCCATAAACTTTTATCCTTTAATTGAAAAAAAAAAGTTTCAAACTTATATTTATTTTATACTTTGCTATTTCCTCCGTTTCAATTTGAGTGACACCTTTCCAATTACAAGATTCAGACAAGTTTATCTTTGACGTAATTTTTTATATGTCTTTTAATTGTCAATTGTTGTGACAACTTATAGTACTTTATAAATTAAAGATTTCAATTCAAGATTAAATGTTTGACTTTCGAAATCTGAATTATGCCATATAAACTGAGACCGATTCAATAAATAAAGAGAAAATGTAAATGTTTGACTAAATTAAAGAAGCATAAAATAGTTGGTTCCAAGTATCAGGAACTCCAGAAAGGCAAAAATGTGTACAATCAATGCCTTTATAGCCATTATGATTGGCTGGATGTCCATCTTTTCTTAAATGTGAAAGAATTGTAATATCCAATAGAAATATTGACTCTTTTTTTCTCATCTTCTTCAACACTTTTTTCACTATTTGGGCAGCTAAAGGCAAACCACCTGGATAAATTGATCCCATAACTGGTCTTGTTTCATTTGAGCAACCTTTCACTCCTGGCTCACCCCAATCTTCTCCACTGAAACAAATAAGGAAATAGTTAAAAGTACTTACCAGTTTGTATGCATCTCGACCAGGGGCGGATCTATGAAGAAGTGTGGGGGTGGCGTGCTTCGACGAAAATTCTATATATACATAGGTATATACATATATATATATATAAATAATATTTATATAAATATAAAGCGTGCCACCCACAGAACAAAACTGGCTTGTGGTGCCACGGTAGGAGGACAACTTTAGAAGGTTGATGTTGCGGGTTTGAATCCCATTTGTACCTATTTTTTTGAGAAATTTGCTGCAGACGTTTTTTAAGAAAAAAAAAGGCTCCAAGCACCGTTTTTTAAGGAAAAACAGTTGGCACAATTTTATTTTATTTTTTATAATTGTTATTGACTTAAATTAAATTAATTACATTATTACTCCTTTAACTTTTCTTTTATTTGATTAAATACTCAATAAAAGTGTAATATCTTGTTATTTATATTTTATTGATTGATTTATGATATATATCGAAAAGACGAATAATTTAATCAAATATAAAATTAATTTAATCGATAAGTCTATTTGGCACCCACGAACCCTAAATCCTGGATCCACCACTGATCTCGACTAATATATTAAGTACTTGTTGTCTATCACTAATACATGTTTTAGGCAGTGGCATAGACACACATAGCTTAGGTAAAAAATTATAACATATGTAGGTCCAAAATTATTTTTCATACATATATATTAAATCTTGGACACCCTTAATAAAATTTCTAACTTCGCCACTAGACTCACTTCTAGGTAACTTTATCCACCAACCAACCAACAACAACATATTCAGTGGAATTCTACCAGTGAGGTCTAAGGATGGTAAAGTGTACGCAAGCCTGATAACTTGGAGGTAATGAGATTTGTTCGAAAGATCATCGACTCAAGTATAACAAATACAAGTAAAAGAAGAAGAAAACAGTGAAATAATCATAGCAACTAGTAAGGAAATTAAAGCATTGCAGAGTCAACGAGAAAGGAACAACAACAACAAAATTATGTGATGATCGAAACATAATAAACAACATATGATGATAAATATCAAAAGCAAGAACTATAGATATACGAGTGATCAGTGGCGGAGCCAGAAATTTCATCAAGGAGTTGAATGTTATTTTTTTAACCTAAGGATTCTACCATGAACGATCTCAACATTTGTCAATATCAAATATACACAATCGAGTTTTTCTTCTTCTTTTTGATGCATTGAATTTATATGATAAAAATATATGATTATTGTTTTTAAAGTGAAATATTGATAAAACAAATGCGTCTAGCTTTACGAAACATAAATCACACCTAGAAAAAAAAATTCTTATAAAAAGAAGAAGATAAAACGCATGTATTGATTTTAGTTTTGAATTTAAAGTTGTTAACATATATAAAAACAAATTTTTAAAGTAAAATGTTGGTTTTTTTGTTTTCATCATTCGAAAGTTCATTATATCCTAGATAAAAATTAAAATTACATGATATTTAAATATTTAAAATTAAAATAATGTATTCATATATGTTACTCTATATTATTAAAATTGTAAAATTAATAATTAAGAAACTTGAGGAACATAATAATAGTGTGTGAGGTTGTGTTCTTCTCTCAAAATAAAAACAAAAATATTGTGCTCACTGGGATTTGAAAATATTAATAATTAAGAAACTTGAGGAACATAATAATAGTGTGTGAGGTTGTGTTCAACTCTCAAAATAAAAACAAAAGTGTTTGTGCGCACTGGGATTCGAACCCACACAGCTGAGATGGAAATGAACACGCTTAACCACTGGGCCTAGGAAGAGTTTATGTCAAAGTTGTTCAACATTAATTATTTATCCCTTAAATCTAGAATTTAACCTCTCTATATGATGTAATTTTTCGGTAAAGGGTGTTTAGCTGACCACCCTTGGATGGCTGTAGCTCTGCCCCTGCGAGTGATACTATGACATACCCGAACAAAACTAAACCTAAACTGAACTTCTAGATAACTTTATCCACCAACAACATATCCAGTACAATTCCAAGTGAGGTCTAAGGAGGGTAAGTTGTAAGTGAGACTGTTTTTGAAAGATCATTGACAAAAAGGTGCAACAAATACAAGCAATAGAAGATAACAGTGAAGCAATCTTAGCAACAAGAAAGAAATAATAACAATAACAAAGTAATGTGATAATCGAAACACAACAAACAACATAGAATGATAAATATCAAAAGCAAGATCAACTACAGAAATACGACTAGTATTGTGACACAAACAAGCCTAAACCTTCGAACAACAAGAATTAAAATCAAGATTATCTTACTGGTGATGAGAAGCAGCTTCCCCTTGGTAGAAAACTTTGGTTTTAGTTGGATCCACATGTGTCTCAACCCATTTGACCCATGTATTTAATCCTCTTTGAAATGCAGTTATACGATTCATATCCTTCACTAATCTCCCACCATCCTCAATATAATCCCACCTATAAAAAACATAATAAGGAAATTAAATTAATTTATTCCATTTTTTGTTTCATAACAATTGTTAATTATATAATTGCACAAAGTTATTTTTTTGTGTATCTTGCTCTAGTAATTAATTCTTGAGTTTGTTTATATACCATAGTATAAAGATTTTATTAGATCATTCAATAATTATACTGAAAATATAAAAAAAGTCACGTCCACCTATCGTGCTCTTGTGTATTTTACTCTAGTCATTAATTAAGTTCTATGCACTAATATTGAATTTATATAGTATATATTAACTGATAATTTGATAAAATCGATATTTACCTATTATTACTAAGTATATTGATATTTTTTTTCGTACTGTCAAAATATAAGATGGTTGTGCAAAGTTTGTTTGTTCATATAGAGTAGCGTGATTTTGGGATCTTTTGTTTGCTCCGCAAGGTAGTTAGAGCCGGTCAATTTTTCATTAAACAGACATGAAGTTTTCAACTGCACAAATTATGTGAAAACTAGTAAAAATTGTGTCTGTCATCCAATTCTTAACGCATGTCGGGATTACTCTAGCACTCTATAAATGGAGGCTCGATAAATATTATAACTTAAATCCTTATATGATTGTTTAAAGAGGGGGAAGACATGAGAGTACATACGGTTGCTTTGGCTTTCCCCTTGTCCACCAAAGCCAAGTATTGAAGATCAAAACATCAGCTTGCTTCCAAATTTCTCCATTTTTAATGGAATTTAGTTTTAATACTCTTCCAATATTAGGTTCCACTTCAACATCTACTAGGAATAATGAGTTGAATAATGTCACTAAAACCTCATAATCCTGCAAAAATCCACAAAAATAATTAATTTTCCAATACGATAGCAAAGATCAATCCATCTCAATCTAAAAAACACATTGTCTTGGACATACAACCCAAAAAGATAGAAAGACTGCTTACTCGAAGAAAACTTTTTTAGAGCCTGATACTAGCCAGCCCCCTCTCCTTACAATCAAGTGGTTGAACAACCCCTCGCCTCGTCAACAAGAATCGATTATGGAATAGCCTTTTAGTATGCTTTCTCGTTCTTAAGGACTAAGTTTTTTTTCTCACAAATATTTTTTTTTTTTTACCTAAAATTGCCTATAACATATTTTTTTTGTTAATTAAAATAAATGAAAATTTTACTTACCTCAAAAATTACAGTAACACTTTGATTGGTTAATTTGGTCTTGTAGTTCATTCCAGGTACTGAAACATAAAGCAAGCATAAAAATGATTCATAATTATTTAGACTTAGTGAATCCCCAATAAACATTATTTGCTTCCCCTTGTATTTCCTCAAAAAATCTCTGCCATCAAACCTACATAAAAATTTAAAAATTAAATCTATATATATACCAAATAAAAAAATAAACCGGTGAATCTGACCGACTATTTGAATAAAGATTTATATGACTTCATAATCGTGTTATATATCGACTATCATGATAGGGGATTAAGCAAATTAAAACTATTACCAGCATATATAAAATAGAGGTAAATTAAAATAATAGCGTTTAACTAGGTAAGTTACATGAGAACAAGAAAAAGTGGCGGATAAAATAAGAGTAATTAGTTGAACATCATTCATCAGAAAATTATATTATGTGTAGTGAATCTCCAACATTCTTACGTACCTTGGTAAATTGCAAGCACTAGGTTGCCATTTATACTTAAGATATTGACGATCAGGTCGATTGGTACAATCAAACATAGTTCGAATAAATGGACAAGTAGTTGTGTTATATAAAGGATGGATAACATCATCATCAATAACCCAACTTCCTTCGAACAAGTTGCAATTACTTGTAATTATTTCTGCTTCTTCTTCTTGTTTTGATATTATTCTTGTTGTATTTCTTTCTATATGAACTAATTTCTTGGCAATTGCATCTGAATAAAACCTTGAAAATACCGTCAACATGGCTTCAAAAACAAACACAAAACTCAACATAAACATTGCACCAAGAATATACACAAAAGTACTATTCACACGCTTTGCCATCTTTTTAATTAGTATCACTTTCTAAGCAAAATCAAAATTGAAAAAAGAGAGGCACAATATTATAACAATTGGGAATTTTATAGTATCATTAAAATCAAAACAACTAATTTACCAAGTGGCACAAAGTGCTCACCAGAAGGATAGAGGCTGTGGCAAAAGTAATTATATATATGACACGTAGGTTGCTATTACTAGTAATTAAGGACTAATTAATATGATTACTCTTTTGGTGGCTTATGGACAAGTTTATTTTACCATTTTCAAATGCTTAATTAACTAAAAGGGAAATTTAAATATATGAGAAGCATTGAACTTATTTATGCTAATTGAAAAAATGAGATGAAAGAATAATGTGGATAGAAATGGAAAGGTTATTTAAGTACATGCATGACCTAGACAACTTGTCATGGTATATTTTTTGACATTAAAAACCAATAGGAAATTAGTACATGAATGGGAGGCACAAATTTGTAATTATATGATGAATGAACATATGATCATTAATTTGCATTTAATTAAAGATTCTTCATTATTTCGACTCTAAAAGTTTTAGTTGGCTCCCTCTCTCCTCTCTATAACTAAAAAAGGAGCACGGCAAAAGTCAACTTTTTTTTATTTGTTTAACGAGGAAAAACCTCAAGTATTGAATTAAAGAAATTACACCTATATTGAAAAAAAGAGCTACTCTAACTTTAGCGCGCACTTTTTCTCTTATGGGGAAAGTTACTCTTTCCAATTCATGTCCGGCCCTTCTTGGGTCTGGAATCTGGACGACAGTTATTAATAATAGATTAATAGTACTCTTCATTAGAATTTCTTGTAATTTGGTATATTTAACTTGCTTGAGATTGTTTATTTTTAAATCTTAGAAACGAAAGAGGAAATTTTCATTTATAAAGTGAGTAGAGAAAAGTTTACGTAAGCCAGTAAATAGAAAACATATGACATATATATACACTTTTTAACAGTTAATTAATCAGAGTGATGAATTTTCATTTTGATTTGTTGACATTTAAGGTTAATTATTTAGTTAGTAGTAAACATCTGATGGTGGCCAAATAACTATTTATATTTTCAATTTCAAATCTGAAATAAAGGAGGAGAAAATAGACATATTATCTTGACACAAATGAATAAGTATAACTTTTTTTCGTATATCATTTCACATCAAGAAAAAGGATGTGTACCTCTAGCAACAACAAGAATGAAACCATAGAAGCGGCTCCTATGCTCCCAACTCATCATCATCATATTTAAGTTAAGAATAATTGCATATATTAATTTATTCCACTATATGTTAACAAAATGATACTTGAATCAATTTATTTATTTTTTCAAAGTAGAGAAGCATAAAGAATTTGATTCCAAGTATCAGGAACTCCACCAATGCACCAATGTGTACAATCCAAGCCATGGTTGCCATTGTATATGCTTGGATGTCCATCTTTTCTTAGTTGTGATAATTTAGTTATGTCAAGTAAATTTACTATTGGCTTTGACATGTTCTTTAATTCTTCTTTCACTATGTCCACAGGAATTGGTAATCCACTTGGGTATGTTGATCCATTCACTGGAGTTGTTTCATTCAAGCAACTGTTCACTGTTGGTTCACCCCATTCTAATCCACTGTTCATGTATAATACAAAAACAATAAGTAGTAACTAAGGTTTGAGAACAACAAATATATATACTGGACATCTAGAATATGGACAATTTAATTTGAGGGCCCAACATCGGACTCACACACCAAAAACTAGTTTAAAAGAGTTAGTTCCACCTAAAAAGCCTTATAAGGACATTACATGTCTCATTAACTAATGTAAGATTTTTTTCATTCTTCAACGGTCATAAAGCTACAACATTTTCTTACAATTTTGTGAGAGTCATAGAACTAATGTAATGAACTCATATATATTGTATTGAAATGGATAATTGGAATTATATGTAAAAATGTAAGAGTCCGTCATTATATAATTACCCCAAACTAGTAACAAATCTTCGGAGGGAAGAACAAGAAACAAAAAAGTGAGAAGGGAGGGATGTTCCGGAATTAATCCAAAGCAACTAAGAAATAAAAATACAACTTTGTGGCATCGTCCTCTTTTATGTATAGACATCTTCATAGGGTCTCAAATATAATTTGACATATTCTCACTTGAGTCCTCCATCTTAGTTATATTCACAACAAATACATCATTTAAGTTCATTTATTTTGTTATGGTGACACTCCGCTTCATAAACTTATATTCAAATTCAACAAATAAACTTGAGAAATTTAAGGTCCATAAATTATAGCATGCAAAAATAATGAAAATAAAACTATTATGTTCTCTTAAATCAAATTAGCAATTAGGAAATATACTCAATCTCAAATTTTTATTTCAATTTTATTCTTTAAAGAGATTTGTAACATAAAATAGAAGAAAACATATTATATCTGAAAATTAAAAAAATATATTATATGAACAAAAAATTTCTTACTGGTAATGGGCCGGAGATGTTCCTTGAAAGAAAACTTTGGTTTTTGTTGTATCCACATCTGTTTCAACCCATTTGGCCCATGTTTTTAGCCCAGCCCGAAAAGCTTCGACCCGATCCATGTCTTTCAATATTTTGCCATTATATTCAACAAAATCCCACCTACAACCAATATTCGCACGTTGTAAAACTCATTTTTATTAAAAGATAAAAGATATAATGTGATGCATGCACTAATTCATGGTCATGAGGTTTTGGAAACGTCCGAATCATGTCAGGTCTATTATCTGCAGTCTTATTTTGTATTTTTGCAAGAGACTATTTTCACGATGTGAAATTTTAATTTTAATTTATTGATCGTACAGATTAAATTGTAAATTAAAAAGAAAATTAAATAATAATGAACATACTGTTGTCCTGGTGGTCTTCTTGTATACCAAAGCCAAGTATTGAATATCAAAAGGTCAAAATTCTTCCAAATTTGCCCATCTTTAATTGAATCTAGTTTCAATACACGTCCAATTTTTTCAACTTCAATGTCCACTAAAAGATTCGAATGAAATAATACTATTTCAACTCCATAATCCTGCAAAATTAAGAAAATTTTAAAAAATACTTTAGGTTTTTCTATAACTAAAAAACACATAACACAAATCTAGAGCTAATAATGTAAAACATATACGTTCTTTGTTCAATTTGTTTGACTTGATTTAGAATACGAGGTGCCAAACTATTTTTTTTTTCTTTTACATATTTAAAAACTATATAAAAAGTATTAGCATAAATCACAATATATAACTAATAATTCGAAATATTTGTAAAGTGTATAAATATCATTTGACTGTCCAATCCAAAGTATATGTAGGATAAACAAATTGAAACAGACTAGCAGAACTTACATCAACCAACAGTTTTTTAGAGAATACATTTGTCCTTTATTGATTAAACATATCTCGTAAATATAGAAAATGATTAAATAATTAAAAAAAAATTAATAGGTCTATTATATAAGTCTCTTCTACGTGTTTCGAGTTGTTACATAGAAGTAGCATTTTAATAAAGGATTGTGCTAAAGAGTTATATGTTGCTATCTCCAATAATAGAAATCCATAAGTAAAGTATTGCATAATTATTTTTTTAGAAAAAAAAAAACTTACCAGAAATGTGACAGTGACATTTTCTCTAAGTATTACTTGATTATATTTAGCTTGTGGGACAGCAGCATGAAGCAAGCACAAAAGGGATTCATAAATATTAAGACTCAAAGAATCCCCAATATACATTATCTTCTTTCCTCTGAATTTTTCCAAAAAATCCTTGCCATCAAATCTACAAATTATTCCAAAAACACACAAAATTAAATTGTTCAAATAGTAAAGAAAAATATGTCCATAACATTTATTTTAGTCAAACATCATTTTTAATTAGGAAAACGTTTGAAATATCTTTATCAATAAAATACATTGTTGTATTTTCCTATATTGATTTAATCCAATACGGAGAGATTTGATTGATTCTGAATTAAAAAATTAAAAATAAAAGGATTTGTTTTACAAGTTAAGAGTAGGTAACACGTCCCCGTGCATAGTCTTTATTTCTAACATGTTCATGTTAGTTGTTGAACTTAAATAGGTAATGCTCCATTGTTTCCTTCAACATATTCATTGATAAATTGAATATAAGTTCAAAGGAGAACCACATGTTATAAAATCACAATCCCTTTGATTTTTAAGTATAGTTAAGTACTATTTCAATTATTTTTTAGTTGAGTTTTCCTTATTTATAGAAAAAATATAGTTATGTGACTTTAGTGAAAAAAAAATCCCTTTTCAAAAATATTTCGATTTAGTATATTTGAGCTGTTGAGATAGAGGTAAAGTTTGTAGTGTGTATAGACAATCTACTTTCTTCAAACTACTTATGAGCTTATAAGTAATATATGTTGTTGATTTTAGTAAAAAAAAAAAGTTAAAGTTATTTGATCGTTTTTTAAATTTACCTCGATACTATCATCATAAGTAACTTGAAGAAAAGTACGATATAAAACAAAACTGACAGAGATAGAGATGAACCTTGGCAAGACACAACCATTACTTGGCTGCCATCTATATTTGAGATAATCAAGATTTGTTCTTCCAAATTTGATGCAATCAAATTCCCTTCTTATGAATGGACAAGCTTTTGAATCATACAGTGGATATGAATTATCAATAATCCAATTTCCTTCAAATAAATCGCAACCATTTGCTTCTGATGACCCAATTAATACTGCTAAAATAATAACAAGAAAATATTTAAACTCATCAATAAATATTTTCACCATTTTTTATTTTCAGAGGAGAAAAGAAAAGAAAAAAAGAGAGAGAATAATTATGTGTAAAGGGGTTGAAATAATTAATATATGTGTGTGTGTGTGTGTGTATGAAGGGAGGGATTACAAATAAGGAGATTCATTTATTTAAGGTCTTTTTATTTTCAGTAAATAATTTAATTTTGAAAAATTAAATAAGTTCAAGTATAGTAATTAAGGATATTACATTCCGTAATTTCGCAATTAAGAGAATTTGTAATTAATTGACCAATACCAAAAGAGTAGAAATCAAATTACTCTATTTACTACCATTTATTGTTTGTTACTTTCGATCAATAATGTTATATTTTATATGGAAAAATCCTTTTGGCCAGAAAATTTGGCCAGAATTTGGCTAGAATGGTATTTTACTTATGTTATTTTACCTTTTTGAACCTTTTTACCATTTTAAATTTAATACCTTTCAATTAAAAAATGAAAAAAATATCAGTTTATTTTAAAATTAAAAAGATAATCATAGATTTTTTAAATTTCTGGCCAAATTTTCTAGCCGTTTAGCATTACCCTTTTTATATTATCCTTTTATTATAATGAATTTTATATTATTGGAAATGATCATAATTAAGAATAAGGATAATTATAAATTAAGTGATATATTGTTTCTTCATTTTTTTTTCAAACTGAACATGTATTAAATAGAGTTACACTTTAGCTAATTCCTTTTAAGAGACTAAAGCGTTGTACACGTTATTAGTACGTATAATTAAAACTCGTAATGATTTTAGGCTTATACTCATCAATTCATAGACTATGACTCTTATTCTTATAAATTGTGATTAAAATTGATTTAAAAAATTAATTCCCCTAATTTATGGACATTTTGTGACACGATTTTCATTCTATTTTGATCTAATTATATTTTCTCACGTTTAAAGACATTTCCTTTTTGGTAGCTTGATTTGAGTTTCTTTTATAATGATTTTCCAATTAAACTTATTATTTATAAAGCAAATTTCTCATCTTATTAGTTTCTTGAATTAAATCAATAAATGTCCTAATTTATAATCAAGTTATTGACGATTGCTTGCAACTTTCTTGTACCAAAATAAGGTAAAAAGAATTTATATTTGGTAATTGTGTGTATGCTTCAATTAGAAGGGAAAAATGCATTTATTTTATAAATATTCACAAAATTATATAAAATTTATTAACCCTTAGCAATTACAATTAAATTAATGTAGAAATATTTATCACGCAAAGCAAGTCACTACTCTCTCTCTATATAAATTATATTTTGTTAGTTTGATGTAAATATAATATCGTAAAAAGTGCCTGTATAAATGAAACTTTTGATAATTTTTTTCTTTCGATATTTTGTATCTACATTGAAATTCGACTAATTTATATTTGCTCTACATAGGACCCCATTTAGGGGAAAGTACTCTTTATAAAAAAAAAGAAGAAGACATATTCAGAATTCAAACCCGATCGCACACCGCTTTTGGTAAATTTTGGTAAGTTGATAGTTGTGTTAACCCGTTTTTATGTGTGAATGATGGTACAGAAAAATGCAAAACAAAAAAGTGACTTTTTGATTAATTATTATAGAAATATATATTGAGGAAAATAATTTGTTAAAGGCAAGAAAAGGCTGGATCTTTGATGAGCATTTGCAATTTTCACATGGCAACACACCTCACATATGCCTCCCTATTATTTATTGTTTCTTGCTCTACCATATGTCTCTTATAACAATATAAAATATAATAAATAAACACTTCTCTAATGTAGGGTGTGTTTGGTACTCAAATTTTTTTTTTTTATAAAATAAGTGATTTTCTTATGTTTAATATACAAGCAAAAAGTTATATTCTAATAGCATTTGTATATAATCTAGTCTGATTCAAAAAAGGCTGATTAAATAAAAAAGAAATTCCTCGTCTTTAAAATGCATGTGTTCTTGATTTAGCAAACACTATAGGATAGGAGTGTGGGGGGTTGCATTAAGGGTGACAAAATCAAATTCATCTTGTTCAACCTGTTTAAGTTTAGACGGGCTATTGATCCGATCATTTATTTGCTCAATTTATTTCAATTCATTTTAATCCATTAAAAATTGGATTGATATGTAACTCAAAATTGATTCATTAAGAATTCTTGTAAAAATATTTTTAATTATTTAATATGTTATATATAGTCATAATAAAGAAAAATAATTTTATTAGGGACTTAAACTATTTTAAAAGAACAAATGAAATTGAAACTTAGTAAAAATTAAATCTTGTTGGATCTTGACATATTTTTATAACCCATTACCTAACTTGTTTTGACTCAAACAAATCTGGATTGATATGTAACCCAATCCGCCAAATTGTCACCCCTAAATTGTATGCAAGAATGGGTGCTATGAGTGGTTTGAAAAAAAGGAAAGATCACAAAGGGTTTTATACATAATCATTAGTAAAAATATTTTTTCACCTCTTTTTTACCCAACACACTAATTGATTATTACCAGTTTCATCACTTTTATTCGAACATTAGTTCACACCTAAAAATATTTCTTAGCATTTGATATTTATCAATTACTTTTATTATTGTAGTTTGTAATGGCTTACAAATTTTAATACATGACATTGGTTGCGTAAAGCTAGATAAGTACTTTATAAGTTTTGTTGTATTTTTCAAATCCGTTTAAATTTTACACATTTACTGAGCAAAACAATTTCTTCAAGCAAAACTAATACTACTAATAATATAATAAAATATAAAATAATAAGAAAGCCATTGATTATGAATATAACTATGTAAGTTGTTTTTTTCTTCAAATATACATTAAAATGAGAGTATATGCCCTTTTATAGAGAGGTCATTCTAACTTCATTTATAAGATTATATTGAATTTGTATCGAGGATTTATTGAAAATAGTTTTGCTACTTTTACAAGTTAGGGGTACTAAACTACTTATACTTTATCTTTTTCAGATTTCACTTGTAGAATTATGCTGAATATATTATTGTTATTGTTGTTGTCCTCCTTGATCAATAAATTCATAAAACCAAATTGACATTGTATGACATGAAATCGAAAATTGAATCGCAAAACTAAGTTGAAAAAGGCAAAAGTAGTCCAAGGATGGGTGACCTTTTTTGAGAAGTTCTCGTGTTGCATTTCTCCTGTCAACAAGAGTTGTGATGGGATGGTTAGGATCCCTTCACTCTTAATTACATACTTCGAGTTCGAATCTTTGATATGAAAAAAAAAATCATAAGGAAGTGTTTTCCTTTTTAAGTATTGTGTTATAAGTTTTACTTGTAATTTATATTAGAAAGTATGTTTAAGCGATTCAATATTATTACTTCTCCTTGTATATATATATTTTTTCAAATTGCAAATATAACTTTGATTACGTTATTAATTATTGACATATCCGATTTCCAAATAACCAAATCGAAAAGAAAAAAAACCAAACCAAACTTAATTTATTTTGATTCGGATTGGGTTACACTTTTTCAAAATAAAAATTTGAGAAATTCAAACTGATTAGTACAAAATCAAACTGAAAAATCGAATGTACACCCCTACTTTAATCAACCTTATGCGGTACACATCAAATTAGTTTGGACTCTAATACGAATTTCAAACACTAAATGAAAACCAAAAGAAAAACTTAGATGAGTTGGATTGTCTGGTATATCAATTCTAAAACTTATTTTTTCTACTTTCACTATAAAAATCATTTTCCGCATTTTTTTAAAAGATATTTTTTATAGAAAATGTTTCCAATAATTTTGACCAATCAAACAAAGGGACATTAAAAAATATTTCCTTCATACCAAACACACCCCTAATCTTGATTTATTGTCATGAAACCTAAATTTGAATGAATGTTAGAGACATAAGTGAAAATCCTTTGGTTAATATGTTACATTAGACATTGTTTGTAATGTGTGTGTATTTTATTTAAAAAGGACGCTAAGCTGGTTTTTTAGATTTGTGTTATTTGACAATCAATGATTATAGTTTATTCTTTACGATACATAGAACTTGTGTTTCATATCTGAGCTTATTTGGAGTACATTTAGATGTTGAAGTGTGAAAAATAAAATTATTTTTGACAAAAAGTGTATTTACTCCATAAAACGAATATCAGATACAGAACGAGATACAATTAATTTAATTAAATGGAGTGGTTGGGAGAAGTGGGAAAGAGAGATGCATATAGAATATTATTCCAAGTATCAGGAACTCCACCAATACACCAATGTGTACAATCAAAGCCATGTATACCATTGTATATACTTGGATGTCCATCTTTTCTTAGTTGTGTTAGCTTTGTTATGTCAAGTAAATTTACTATTGGCTTTGACATGTTCTTTAATACTTGTTTCACTATGTTTACTGGAATTGGTAATCCACTTGGGTATGTTGAACCTCTTACTGGTCTTGTTTCATTGAAACAATTCTTTACTTCTGGCTCACCCCATTCAGATCCACTGGAAAAAAAAAATAGTTGTAAAATATTAGGCAAATAGAACGATATATATGAATCATTTAGTATTCGGGATTTTTACACCAGAAATGTAATTTAAGTTTGGACATATTGAGTTATGACCTTATTTGTTAACTTGATCGGTTGACCCGTTGTTGAACCCTAAATGACCCATCAAATTGGTAATTAAGCATAACTTGCATAAATGTACCGTTCGGCCATCTAGTGTACCAACATGGCCAAAATATACACTACTATATACTTCGACTGTATATTATTTATATAGAAATGTGTATATAAATGTTTAGCATAAAGTATACACTATGTATACATTATATACACATATTAGTCACAAAATATTCATCAAAATTACTTTTGTAAAGCATAAAAAAAAACACAAAATTTAATAATTAGAAGGATGAAAGTTCTTACTGGTAATGTGTGGCTGATGCTCCTTGATAAAATACTTTGGTTTTCTTTGTATTAATATCTCTTTCAACCCATTTAGCCCATGTATTTAATCCTATACGAAAAGCTTCAATACGGTTCATGTCCTTGGATACCGTGCCATTAGTTTCAACAAAATCCCATCTACAACACATACAAAAATATACTTCAATTGTGACGTACGTAAGCTAGCGTTTGATCGTGGATTCAGTTGAAAAAATCTACTCATAAAATCTATGATCAAACGGGGTTGTAAATGTTTAAGTACATACTGTTGCTTAGAATCGGCTCGTAGATACCAAAGCCAAGTATTAAAGATCAAAACATCAGCTTGCTTCCAAATTTCTCCACTTTTAATGGAATTTAGTTTTAATACTCTTCCAACATTGGGTACCACTTCAATGTCTACCAAATAATTTGAATGAAATAGTATCACTTCGACTCCATAATCCTGCAAATTAAATTTGTAACACGTATATATATAAGGTTTGAGCTTAAGTTACTGCATGCGATTATAAGAAAAAAGACGGGATTGACCTCAAAAGTGACGGAAACAGAATGTTTATTTATTTGTTGCTTGAATTTGGATTTGGGGAGAGCAGCATGAAGCAAACATAAAAGGGATTCAAAGTTGTTAAGACTTAAAGAATCCCCAATATACATTATCCTTTTTCCTCTGTATCTTTTCATGAAGTTTTTTCCATCAAATCTGCAAAATTATAATAATGGAAATGAATTATCAAAAACCCAACTTCCTTCGAATAAATCACAACTCTTTCGACTAATATTAGTGACTACCTCATGAGCATTTGCTTCTAATAAGCAAAAACTTACTATTATAACAACAAAAATAGGAGTAATATTTAGAAAAAGGCCAAATCTCTCAACTACTTTACCCATTGAAAAAAAAAAGATGGAGAGATATATTTGAAAGCTAATTTTTGGCTCTATATATAATCAAGAGGTTCTATTTGAAAGTTATTGGATGATATTTCTCATAAAATTAAAAATTAATTATCTTCTAAGAGTGATGTAACATGCATGTAGTACTAATTTAAAAATTAGGATTAATACCATTTTTAAATATTATGTTTCAATATTTTCACATGTAGCACACATGGTAAACTCACATAGAGGAATCACGCATCTCCCTATTCTCAATTTCTACTCTCTCCGTCTAAATTTACGTGACACTTTTTAAATTTTAAAATTCAACAAGTTTTTATTTGACTGAAATTTTTTTATCTATCTTTTAAATCATTTTAAATAATTAACTATTTTGACTTATATTACTTTTTATGTTGTTTTCAAATATATAAATTTTGTTTTTAAAAGTTTAAACTTTTTATACTTGAATTCACAATCAAAAGTAAATTGTTTAACTTTCACAATCGAATTGTGCAACATAAATTGAATTATGGGAGTACTATTTATATTATTCCTCGTTCTTGCATGTCTGCAATTTTAAAATAAATTGGCATAAAATAAAGTCAAAACATTCTTATAAATCATAAAATAAAAAGGAAATTAAAAAAAAGGGCACTGGTATTGCAGATGTTGGCTAAACCCTTCTCACATTTAAAAATTTAATAGTTATTATTTTATTATAAATAAGGGATCAGGAAAAAAACGAAAAAAATAATTAAAAAAAGATAGTGAGAATTAAACTCACACATATCATAGGAGCATTTAAAACGAGTTAAGTTCACAAATACTCGATTTTAGGACCATCGTATAAGTTATATTCATAGTGCATTAAAAATTTAATTTTAACTACTTTTCAAATATTTCAAACATTCGAGCCCGAAGTTATAAAATCTTGTTTAAAGATGGGAGGTCACTTACATGATTAAACTTCATGTATATATGGTTGAAGGTGATATATGAATAAATCTATGTCCAAAAATAAAATTATTATTCGAATTTCAACAATCAATAAAGATTTGACGCTCAAAAACTAATGCTCTATCAAATGTTATGTCCCAATGCTATGTGTATGCGAATCACTATCCTATGTTTCTTTTATGTTGTCTTCATTTTTACATAAATTTTCTTGTTTTATTAGGTATTTGAGTCCTAGTATTGAGTATTTTTCTTGCTTCACTTGATAGTTCTTCAAAATTGGTTGCTTGTATCATTCGTTCAATATTTTTTAAAACAAAATTGGTCAACTATTATGTCAATCATTATTTTTTTAATAAATGTGTCAATTCAAAATGAACTAGTAATTAGAGACAGAGAAATAGTTGATTGCCCTTTTGGAACATGTGTATGTACTTGATAATTATTCATCCCGTGTTGAATGTCCTCTATCGGACATATTTGTTTTACATATATATATTTTTGTTAAAAGAAGAATTTTACTTTATATATATATATATATATATATCATAAATGATTATGCACAATGTCAGTTCATAAGTTTATTTAGCCCAACTTTTCTTTAGAAAATTTGGTCATTCAGTCATATTATTTACTAAAGAAATTAATGGCCGACGCAAACTTTCTCTTCTTCTTCGTTGTTTCTCCTTTTTAAAAAACTAAAAAAAATTACGTGAATTTTTTCGTGTGAATTTATCAAATATTCGAAACATCGAGAGGATTGCATATCTAAAATTTGAGAGTGTTTAATTAGAAGTGATTTTGAGTTGGTCGATATTGAATAGACAATATTTACTTCATGTATAAAAAAACTTTTTGAGTGTATCATAATGTATGGTCAGTGTATACCAAATATATATGTAAGTTATATTTAATTTTTTGAGCGTATCATAATGTATAGTCAATGTATACTTTCTATGACTTTTTGACTATTTTTTATATAAAGAAAAACATGACTATATTTATTATAAATTAATTATTTTATTGTATATATTTAAAATTGTCCTTAAATATTATGCATCAATACAAATATAATGGCATCATTTCTGCCTAATAACATAAGAATTACAATCCATATAATTTAAAGGTAATCTTGTTTAGATAATCTTGTCAGTTCCGCATGACTAACATCTAGAGTCAGATTTCAAATTAAATTTTAGGGGTTCAATTATTAAAACTCTTAGCAACAAATTTATTATATTTTTAAAATTATAAATTTTGACATATTATTTACTTTTAGTGAATTTTATATATAAACTTATATTTTATATCGAAAGTATTAAATTTAGATGAATTCGATAACAAAATATATTGCATTCCCTTCTAATTATCAACCACCAACTCCATGGCACAGGCCCAACTACCAACACATAGCCTTTTCACACTATTTTTTGCTTAAAATTCTAGAATGAAATCATAAATAGATAACAAAAATTGTTACAAATTTACAATTACAAGCAAAGTTGTACCCATTAATTAGTAACATTCTTACTAGCTTTTGGTTATATCGTTCTAATTTTATCGGATGTCCCACAAACATTTACTAGCTTCTAGCTAGTTAGTTCATGGTCGCATCTTAAGGCATAATATCCAAAATTGCATAATATGCTATCAATAGAGGTAACGAAATTATGGTGCCAACAATCACCCTGAAATTAAGAAAAATTAAATGTCATTAATAACTTTGATTTAATAAGTAGTAAAACAACTATAAACCTTACATAATCTAATTAAATTTTTATTTTTTCAAATGTATTAAAAAGTTAAATAGAACTTACGCAGTACTAAGTACATCAGCATGAAGTCCATATTCTTTAGCATATACGAAGGATGTCACTGCTTGGGGTAATGCAGCCTGCAAAAAAATAAAAAATACAAAACTTTTAATAATTTCATTATATTAATTTTAAGAACCATAACAATTTTATGATTAAAAATTGTGAAATCAATATATATATACACTAATTTTGATGCACCTGAATGTCAAATCATGTAGTGCAATATTTTTAAGATAATGTCAATATTATTAAACTAAAAATTTAAGTAAATATTTATAAATGAAATAATAAAATATAAGTTCATATGAATAATGAATATAATTTTTTTATGATTACATATTCAGTTTAGCAAATCAATAGATACTAGTTAATTTATTTTTTTCAATTTTACCTTTATTATTAAGTAACCATTTTTCAAGACTATTGAAATACTAGTAATTAATTTGGATTTCCAGAATACAATTTATAAGGGTAACATGGTAAAATAACCATTTCCTTTAAGGAGAATGCAAAATACAATTTGAACAGATAAAAGGGAACAAAAGAAATATATATTATATAATTAATTATAACTATAGTGTATGCTCCGAGCCCTTTGTAACACGCATCAACTATGAGGATAACAAATTACTCATACTATCGTATCATTTATAAGATAATTACAAATAAATAATAGTTAAAAATCGAGATATTAATTTAGTAGTTAATTACCTGAATAATCGCGATACGTAAAACATTTCCTCTCAAGCCCAATACAACACAACCAAGTGCCATTGTTGCTGGTCCAACAACAAACCTCAAAATCATTGCATAAATTGTCAATGCAGCTCCACATGCAATTATTTTCCCTTGCAAAGCCATGAATAATCCTAAAAATAAAATTAAAAAGAGAAAACACTCTTATTTAGTGAAAAAGAATGACATTAATTACTTCTTCTGTTCCTAATTATTTGTCCACTTTTGAATTATCACACCTATTAAGAAAATAATGATTGACATAATGAGTTTACTATTTTATTTCTATTAACTATGAAGCAGATAAATTAAAAAATTAAGATTTTGAAGAAGTTCTACCTTTTTCAAAATTAATTAATTGAGGGTATAATAGGTAAAAAAAATGGTCCTTTCTTGATTTGTCAAAATGGACAAGTAAAAAAGAAAAATTGGACAAGTAATTAGAAACAAAAGGAGTACTTAAATTAGCCGAGCTTTTGGGAAGTCAGAAGCGTGTGTTTTTTGTGAGTTGAGATGCTTGAGTAATCTTTCAGGAGACGTTTGATTTATGAAATAAGATAGAATATCCCACGATTAAGTTTGAAATTAAATTTCAAATTTGTTTGGTTACATTGAAGGTATAAATAATCTCTCGATAAATTTATACCTCAAACTTGATGTTACTGATTTGTCCTACCTTGGAGGTAGAATAAATGAATCCAAAAATTATGATCACGAGATAATTTTCTCTGGTAACCAAATAGAAAAATAAGTGTTTTTAATTAAGTAGTAATTGAACGATTAAAACTATTTTTTGAAGCAGAAAAAGTACTCTAGTTTCTTTTCCTAAATAAACACTTTTTGGAATTTTGTATTTTAAAAATTTGACCAAATAAATTACAATTTTCGATAATTTTAATGAGAAGTCATTTTTGGTCAAAAATCAGTTCATAAAAAGAACAAAAATGGTTGTTAGTTAAACAAAAAAATCAGAAGTTATTTAATGCTAGTCTCTATTTCATTAAATAAAGGATCAAAAGTTATTAATTGCTATTTTTACATTAATTAAAAAAGACACTTACCCATACTAAACATGGCTACTCCACTACCAGCCTTTGACATTATCAAAATGGATCCCTCTATTATGCTTGGCATTCTAAAATGCCACCTGAAAAAACAACAACTAAAATAAGCTAAAACGATACTTATTTTAATACAGTAACTTGGAGCAAGAAAAAGAAAACACTTTAATACAACCAAACATGAAAATGAAAAATATATCTTTTTAGAAAAAAGTAAATGTAAATAAAATTTACTAAAACCTACTATAGTTAGTTACAAAAGTTCTAATAACAAGGGAGTTCAACAAAATACATTAATGTACACCTATTATTTCTCTAATGTCAAGGCTAATAAATTTCTTATATATGTCCAAAAATTCATTATTTTTCCTTATTTGCATGTCCTCACTACACATGGCTAGGCGATCCTCACAATAAATCATTTCAGTATCAAAGGGAAACTTCACGTATTTAGCTCATCAGAATATCAAGTTAACACGTAAAGAACTGAATTAAATAAATAAAAATATGCTCTTACGTACCTGCTAGCTACAAGAGCCCAAAAGAGACCAAGAAAACAAGCATAAGAATTTGGATTCTTAGCAAGTTTAGTAGAAACAGCTTTCATCAAAGGCCAAAATGCCAGCTCAGCATTATTAATATTCCTCATTTGTGTAGTAGTATTAATATTTCCCAATTCAACAGAATTATTATTATTATTATTATTCATTTTTGTTTTCCAAAACTCAAGTGCAAATAACAATGAAGTTAACCACAACAAAGCTTGAATCACAGCTGCTTGAACAACAAGATCAACACCTAAATCTCCATACATAGCCTTCATTAATGGGACACCAACAACAAGTGTGTTATTCAAAGCGGACAAAGAAAAAGTTGTTATACCCCAAGAAAAACTCCCTTTTTTATATAAGTTAGCCCATAAGACGAGGATCAGAATCACTAAGGCTTTAGCAATTACGTCTCCGGTTAGAAAAAGGTAATTGAGGTTGTAAGGGTTGATATTAGCTATGAATTCGAAATTGAAAAATGGGAGGATGAAAAAACAATTGAATCTATTAATGGTGTCACATTGTTCTGGCTTAAACATGTGCCACCATTTTACTGAACCATAGCCTAAAATAAGTGCTACATAAAGTGGCATCATCCCAACCACCACCTTGTATATATCATCCCAACCTATCATGTTCAATTTTAATTTGTGAATTTTGAAGGTTTTTTGTGAATTTGTTTTTTCTGTATGGAGATTGTGATTTCATGGATGTAAATATATATAGAGAAAAGTTTGGAGTTTTTTACACAAATGGTCCCTTAAGTTTGAAGGTAGGTTTGTTTTGGTCCCTATTGTATTACTCAAAGCAATTATGGCCCTTTAAGTTTTAAAAACTAAACACTTTTGGTCCAACTAACGGAATATTAATTCAAACGGGATATTAAAAATGGCAAAACTGTCATTTGACCTTTATAAAAAAGTAATTTAGATTGAGATTTTCTTCCCAAATCTCATAGTAATATATTCACCTCTAGTCACCAAAAATAAAAATATGATAAAGAGAATTATTGCAAAAAAAAATTCTTTTGATTTGAAAGATTTTCATTTACGAAATAGATATTTATAGTTGTGTTTTTTCTTTTTCTTTCCTGATCAAATTTCAAGTTCGTTTTACCTCTCCTAATTGACAAAACTTTATTCAATTATGATTATAGAGGGGATCAATGAATTTGGGCGATAACAGCCACCCGATTGCATCGTTATTAATTTAGCTTGGACATTACGTATAAAAATCCATAACAATTTCGTTAGTGCTATGCATATTAAACACTAATATTAGATCTAAGAGTATAGTAACTAACAATTTACATTAGCTTAAACTTTTAATTACTTCCATGATTTTAAACAATTAAAATAGGGCCTAAATTCGAACCAAGCACTCTTCTGGTTGTTTAATTTGTTTGACTTGGTGTTTTCATATGTTTTTAATTTAATTAAGACAATGTTTGATACAGATTTATAAGTCGATCAAATCAATAAATAGTTGTTATTATTTTATCAATATGTGCAAGTCAAGTATTTATAAGTCTGAGAAAATCAATCAAAAGTCTTAAATTTTCCACCTGACTTATAATTTTATAGTTTATATACATTTTTTATTTGAACAAATTCTAATTAGCCCTAGTATGTTTTATAATCACAAATACTATTCTTAAGATATAAGTTTAGATAATCTCACTATTCTGTTTATAACTTTATATCATTCGTCTTTTTTAATATGAAAATACTTTTAAATTAATAAAGTGGAATTCGAGAAAGAGTTGGTGTCTATATATTGTATAAAAAAAGTTATAATCTTTTTTTTCATTCAATGTACTAATTAATTAATACGAGTTTCATCACTTCTATTCAAAAACTTTTTAACTCCTAAAAATATTTTTTAAATATTTAATACTTATCAACTACTTTTAATCGATCAGTTTAGTTTCAGTGTCATTGGTTGCGTAAACCTAGATATTACTTTAAATGGTAGCTTATTGTCAATATTTCTCAAAACCTTGTAATTTCTACACATTTGCAGAGCAAAACAATTTCTTCAAGTAAAACTAATACTTCCTAATTAATAATATGAAAGATATTGATTGTGAATATAGTTTTTTTTTTCTTCAAATACTCCATTAAAATGAGAGTATGTCTTTTTATAAATACGCGATCTTGATTCCACTTGTGAGATTATACTAAATTTGTTAAGGGTTTATCGAAAATAATTTCTCTATTTTTACAAGATAAGAATAAAACTATTTACATTCCACTATATTAATACTCCACTTGTGATATCACGCTGAATATGTTATTGTTATTATTGTCGTTATCGTCCTCCTTGGTCAATAAATCATAACACAAAAGTTGACATTTTATGACGTGGAGCAGTAAAGTGAAACACAAAATTTAACTGAAAAAGGCGAAAGTCCTAAAATGAGTGACCCTTTGAGAAGACCTCGTGTTGCACTTGTCCTATAAAAGTTGTGGTAGCTAGGATGGATAGCACCCACTCTTACTTATAAATCCCGAGTTCGAGTCTATGAAAAAAAATTCTACTATATTTAAAAGTGTTTTCTTCTTTAATTAGTCTTACGTGGCACAAATTCAAATCAAATTAGATCTCAAACACTAAATGAAAATAAAAACAAAAAAAAAACTTAAAATATTCCCCACAAGAAATGAGAGAACAAGGAATTTATTCAAATCATATTTTATTCACAAAAATATTCACCAGCTGTGGCATCATAAGATACAATTAATTTAACAATCAATTCAAATCGACCACCCAATTCATAATTTTGTTTAAAAGACATTTTAATTCGAATTTATACTAGCCGTTCTTTTATTGAAATAATATAAAATTGTATTTCTTCAAATTGATGGATGAAATGTAAATGTTGTGTTCTCCACTAATGTTGTTGCTAATGATGAATTTTAAAACAAAGATTAACACATCATAGAGCATTAAGTGGTCAAAAATAGTAGGAAACAATTAGTGGATGGCTAAACATAATTAAGACGTCATTAATTCCATCAAAAGTAATTTTTGAGAGAATCCAAGTGCGGAAAATGGTATTAATTCTGGTTTTGATTCCAATTAACTGCAACCACTATCACTAGTACTAGTATATTCCAAATGTTTAAAAAGTGACTTTTCTTCATCTTCATTTTTTAATAGTCATCATAATATAATATCTTGAAATTTAGAACTTTATGATAATAATAAAATAAGGAACATATGCTTAAGTTGAAACATTTATACATATAGCGTGTCGTCATTTGATTTGGAGTTAAATTTATTTAATAAACAAATAATTTACTAGCTATATTCCATTAATAAATATCAAGATCATGATATATTTTTTGGCGTAAGACTTTTTAACTGAATTTCAATTGATATTTAAATTTTTATAATTTTGGGTGTACTCAAGTAAATATTTAAATTTGTAAAAGATTGAACAAGTAGACACACACGTACTACATGACAGTTCACATGAGATACACCCAAACTGATTTATAGAATGCCACGTAATGCGTGTGTCTAATTGTTCAATTTTATATAAATTTAAGCGTCTATTTAAAGTTTAAACATATCCAAAATTGAAAGATTTAAATGTCAGTTAAAACCTAAAAAATACGTTTATGTATTATGCATATACTCTTTGACAAACTCTCAACAAATCCCCCGAACACTAAAAATGCATCTTACAAATATATGAATTTCTTATGGTTGGAACAAAAATTAAATTGGAAAAGACACTATTAGGACAAGCATAATTTACGTACACACAATCAAGAATATTATTATTAATTATAATTGAAGAGAAGAAGGGTAAATCAATGAATTTTAATGAACCATTCGTTGATAAGGGCGGAGTCAACATATTGTCATGGATTCATTCGAACTTTTTTTAGTGAAAATATTATTGTTTATATATGATTAGCTCCTTCGATTAGTCCGTGTGTTTCCTTCTTCAAATTTTGAACCCCTTATTAAAGAATTTAACTCTATCACGATTGATGTATGTTGATTATTGCACGTTTTAGCCTATAATATAATGTGATATTATTTGGGTTTTATTTACTTGCGTGATTTTCGAACAAATTTCGCACTATTAAAAGTATTTAGCGCACCTAATTATAATCTTTTTATTTTTATTATTATTTATTGGAGTTTTATTTACAATTTTACACATGACACACTCAAGTCTCAACAATAAGAAGTTAATAACAATAACATATAAAATTGTGCTTCATCTTGCTTTCGAAGAGAGCTTATTATCTACTCTCTCTCTATTCGTTTTTATCTAATTTATTCATAAAATTATATATATATATATATACACACTTTTACTTGTCCAATTTTTTAAATTAAGATAATTTATCATTTTCTTCTATCATATTTTATTTTATTTTTTTAAAATAGTATTGATATAATAAATAGATAATCATTGACAGCGGATGTAATATGGAAGAAAACTATGACCATCAATTGAACAAGTTGACTATCAGAAATTAAGTGGAAGCTCTCATGGAAAACAAGAAGAAGTTTATAACATGATTCATATATAGTTTATTATACTTAATTGCACATTTCTTTTCCACTTGTATTTATTAATTCTCTCTATAGGTTATGATAATTATATATTGTCTCACTAATTAATAACTTCATACTCCCTCCGTCCCATTTTATATGTCATCTTTTTCATTTGCACTTGCATTAAGAAATGAGGTAATTTTACCCTTATGCCCTTATTTAATGTTTTCTTAAGACAACTTTATAATAAATGATGAATATGTTAGATTTCAAAAATATAAATGCATTTGGATGACTATTTAAATTTTAGAGTTTATTTTTGGAGCCAAATTTTTTCACCAACTGATCCAAAAAATTTTAAAAATCAAGTTTTTCCCACCTCAATTTTCCTATATATTTTGTGTAAAATGTTTTTTATATTTTATATATAAATTCTTAAAGCAAACATGACAACATCACAAAATTCCTTTGAACTTTTTGAAATGTCATCTTCCTAGATAAAATTTGTTGAAGCTTCAACATTTAAGATTATTTTTGAATTTTTTTTCATCTTTTATTTTTAATTTGTTTGTTGATATTTTTTTTCAAAATCAAATTTTATAGAATAAGTAGTGAATAAAGAAAGTAGTTAATTAATGAATGAAGTACTCTCCCAATGAAATTAACTACTTGTAGATTTCCTAGGTTAGTCAAAGTAAATACATTTTCAAGATTAATTAATTAATCTATCAAGAGTATAATGTGCAAAATATGGTAATTTATGCATAAATTTTATAAAATGACATATATTGTGGTCCAACTATTTTTAGAAAGGGATGACATATAAAATAGGACGGAGGGAGTATCAAATATCATATCAATTATACCTAGATACATATATTTTTACTACCAAATATACTATGAAACATCGATACATATATAGGGAGAGAGGAGAGAGGCGAGCAAGATAAGAGGGAGTCAATCGAGAGTCAATGTATCCTAATACATGTGAATCACACTAGATACATGTATATGTGATATCATATACACTGAAATACATTATGATATACAGATACATAGGGAGAGAGGCAAGGTAGATAGGGAAAGAGACAAGGAGAAAAACACGAGAGAGGCGAGCGAGAGAGGCATCATTGTATCCAAATACAAGCGAATCAATTTGAATACATTGTATCTGGAATATATTACACCCAATAAATTTTAACTTCGTGTATCCGAGATACATATATCTGGGGATCAAAATCTAACACGAATGGTATTCTAAAACTCAGGGGAAGGCAAATAATTAGGCTTTAAACAAGTGAGATTTATGTTGTTTGTCCTTATATTAAAAATTAAATAGATGTTCATTTTCTTACTTGTTTAGTTTTAAAAAATCAAACATAATTTGTCACTTAAGACCTAATTTACCTTTTGTAAACAACTAAATTTTCATTCCTGAAAAATAATAATCAAGATGAAAAAAATAGTGATAAGTAAAAATATTTGATTTCAATAATTTATGAAAGGATTACAATCTTAACAAAAAATTCAATTATTTAAAAACGTAATTATCTTATTATTCTCCTCATGATCGTCAACTCAAGAGCTTTGCTTTATTCTTGAATGATAAATCGATGGAATAATTATTGGAATTTTCACCACAAATGTGGAACCAAACATTGATCACAATTATTGAGGTATGAAAACATGCGTCGCATAATTTGGATATGAAAACTTCTTTGTATGCGGAATACTTGCGAATCACCATCAAAGAACAAAGATTCTTTATGTATTTCTCTTCTTCTTTTTTTCGTGGTCTTATGAATACCCTTTTATATAGGCACGAGCTATGGTTTAAGGATATTTGGTCTCTAAGTAATTCTAAATATCTCGAGCTTCACAATTATGAATTAGGCTCATCTTATCAATTTAACAAACTGACCCAAACTTCATTAAGTCATATAATTTTAACTTAAACATTAATCTAATTTCATCAACCAATAATTTGACTTAATAGACATATTAAGAATTTAAATTTAATCCAAAATTTAATATGACAGGATAGTTGACAAGTATTAGTCTAATAGAAAAATAAAGTGTGTCAATTACTGTATAGTCCCACTAGTTTAACTCCACATTTAGAGTATATATATGTTGTCTGTATAAAAAGAATGTGAATATGGCATATGCAATAACAATAATAATAACACTAAAGTAGTATTCCACTTGTGCATGCTGGCAAACTTATAATTTACTTTGAACTTCATATATATCATAGTGCCACAATATTATATATTCTATTTTCAAATCCACAGTTTAGGATTCCCATTTTCTATGTAGCTAAACATACTTTTCTGTGTACAATCACTCAATTGGGAAAAAGAAAAACAAAAGGTTCATCTATGTGTAGGGTTCAGAGATAGACTCGGATTGTAAGAGTTTATTGTACGTAGCTGATATTATTTTGTATTTTTGCAAGAGGTTGTTTTCACCCCTCGAATTCGTAGTCACGTGATAGAAACTAATATACTAATTACGTCAGGCTCCTGATCTTCCCGTTAAAAAACTTATTTTAGTTTAAAATTACGAGTTTAGAATATAATATTTAATAAAATTTCTAAAAAAAATTAAGCTTTTCAAAAATCAAATAAATTTATGTCTTACTCACCTTAAAATCTTCCAAATATGTATACATTAGTGTGCAGTTTGATTGTTTTTTTTTTTTACTTATTCAATCTGCTTGCTAGAATTTTCATGTGTTTTATTCACTTGTTGATTTAAACTCATAATTTATGAATTAGAGATATAAATATTTATCATCCGAGCAACTTGTCATGGTTAATTCTCTGCCATTCAATTTCACTTGAAATATTAATAAATAAAAAATGCTCTATAAAGTAAAGTGAGTACTAGAAGTATACTGTTTTGATTTGTCATAATTTAGTATAATTAGGTTTGACTTATATAATAGTGATAAATATTAAATAAATAGAAAGTGATCAAATAGTATAATCATTTGTCAGGAACCAACAAAGAAAGCTCTTTATGCTCATTTAAATAGAGTTTTTTTAGTACTCACTTTATTTAATGAAGAAAATTAAGAAAATAACATAGAAATACTTTGAGAGAAAAAATACTGCAGTATTATCAAAGGGAATTGATTTATTAATAATTCAGAGACATACATTTATAGATATAATTCCTAACTAAAAATAGAAAAATAAGCTACTAACTTGTCAGTAAAATTTAAATAACAAATAAAAGAACTAACTCCTAAATTCAAGTCACATAGGGCTCTAATAAAATAATTTTAAAAATCTAAAAATAGCTAATTGTTTTATTTCTGCAATATTTTGAGACATATTCTCAACAATATATTGATCCTAATACTTTGATCTTTACATAAATTGAAATTTAAAAAGTACAATATTAAAATGGTAAAAGAGTTAGTTGCCTCCTATTTCTGCAATTTAGTCTGAATTTCAAAGATTTACCCAACCCGAATGTACATTTAGCATATGTCTAAATTTCGAAGATTTACCCAACCCAGAAAAGGGGAGGTATATTTAGGATATCTTTGGTACGAACGAAAATATTTTCATAAAAAATAAATTAATTTTATATAAGTAAAAAATATTATCTTTATTTTTATATAATATAAACAAATACGATGAAAGATGGGTAAAGGTAGAAACATGGTGCGGGTCAAAAGTTATGGGGTTAGGGGTGAAGTCGTAAAGATAAAGTGTATTGAAAAATGAATAGAACACAATTAATATAAAATATCACATTAAAAAAACTTATTTTAACTAAAGAAAATACTTATAGAAAATTTGAAAAATACTTTTCAAAGAATATTTTTCTACATAGTGAACGTACCCTAAATTTGGTAAAATTTTAGATTAGGAAAGAGACATAAATTTAATTATCATTATAGAGCTAGGTTGAAACTACGTAGTCTGGTGGGAAAGACAAAAATTACAAAGAGTAATCAAAATTTAATTTTTCTATAATTTTAAAAAATAAAATACATATGTATTTAAGAGTTGGGTTTTATTATGAGTTAAAAAAAAAAACCAATAAGAAAGTGATGAAATGGTATACGCATGTGAAACCAACTAAGTTTTTTTTAAACCTTATAGTATAACTAGATACAAAAGTCTAGACAAAATCGATCTCAATATATATTATTTTATTTATTTTTAATTTTATGATTTTGTTGTTACTTATTTTTATAATATTTTAAACGTACTTTTTAAATAATATATATTTTGAGATTTAATATACTTTAAGTTCGTAATTTTAAAATAATATATGTAATTTCTCATGTCCCAATTTATACATGGCACATGTGAAATTTTGAGAATTAATCAATTTTTAAATACTTTAAGTTGTGTTTTATAGTACTCTTAACGTAATTTTCAAATAATAAATGTTATCCTGTTGTCTCAATTTATGTGGTACATGTGAAATTTCGAGAGTTAATCACATTTTAATATGTTTTTCAAATATTTTAGGTTGTTAATTATTGTGCTTTCACTTTTTACTTTTTGAAAGTACATTCAAATTCTAAATATTTTTTGCAAAATGTATGGCTGAATTTCTACTACTAATATATAAGTGACAATAAGCACACCGGGCGTCAACATGTATGTTTCACCACGTATGTCAACATGTATGCTTTAATTGCGTGTTTCACCACATATTTAGCTACATGTCAAAGGTCTCTGGTTCGAACCTGAGGTCCAAAATGGACAGTGAAATAAAAATAATATTGTCACTCATGTTTGAACCGGAGACTCGTGACATGTAGTGACAAGCTCCAACCAACGGCCCAAGTAGCTAAATATATAAATAATTGTTTATTATCACTTATATATTAATAGTGTCAAGCTCCAATCAACAGGCCAAATAGCTAAATACGCAAATAACTGATTATTACCACTTATATATTAGTAGTAGATGTAGCCACTATTTTTCACCTATATTTATTATATAATGTCAATTTTTTGGTAACTTTTTTACGTGGACACTCGAGAATTAGTGCATTTCCATGAGTGAAGATGAAGGAAGAATCTAAAGTATTTTAAAGTTACATGGAGGAATATTTCCCAAAAAAGTTCAAAGCTTTCTAATATTTCCATTTTCCATGGCATTTTTTTGTTATTGATTATTTCAGGAGAAATATATTGCAACCGTTTCATTTTATACGATGGCATTTAATTGAATAAAAAAGTTAATAAAAAAACACTAACTTTTAGCGCTTAAAACTTGTGATATTAAATATATCATGACATTTTTATTTAATGGCTATAAAAATTGTGTCATCAAGAATAAATAAATAAATAAAAAGAAAAATTAAGTAGATTCCAAATATAAAGATGTCATTTTTAGAAAAAAACATTTAACCCGAAAAAGTGTCATATAAAATCATAACATATAGAGTAATTAAAAAGACAATTGTGTCCTCAAATGAAAGGTAACCAAACACCTTTAGTCGGTCAGTATTTGGACATGCGATTTCAAATCGTGAAACGAAATCAGCGTTCACATGTGTTTTCAAGCTGATTTAATAAAATAAAAACCAACTTTTCTTTATATATTTTCATCTAATAGAGTAATTCTTCAAATTTTATGAAAATAAGTGGAACATGAAAAATTCTTGGTATATCAAACTCTAATGCGGATGTCGAAAATCAGGTGGAACCAAGAAAATATAAATGAGTGGAGCATTAAAAAGGACTAATAAAAAGGTCATTTAGTAAGACACGTCACGATTTAGTCAAAATGAGATGTATTTTCATGTTCTTATTAAAGTTTTAGCGTATTATGAACATCTCTAGTTACTAATAGACTTAATTCCAAAGAGCCAATATCAAAAAATTTAAAGAAAAATAACTTCTTCTAGACCACATGAACCCAAAAAAATAAAGAGTCACTTCATTGATCGACAGGTCACGCAAAAGATTCACATGATTGAAAGTGAACAAACTTAAGACGATCACAAAACTCTTAGTTCAATGTTGATTTTGTAGCCTTGTTTTAGTGATAAACACATGATATTTGATATATGAGCTCTATCCCAGCGGGTTTTATATAACACAAGAATGTACCCACACGATTGCACGACAGAAGCTCATCAGGCAGCACGAAGAGTTCTCTAGTTATAACAGTAGTGTAGCACAGTCTAATGGACAAGACGAAGAGCTTTAAACTTCAGAAGATTCAAACAACTTCTCAACATCTGCTATTATGTTTCGAGCTTCTTCAAATTCAGGGCCTTGTTTTTCGTCTGTCTCCTCTAACTCAACCTGAAATAAATTATCAGCAGAGAAACAATTCACATGAGCTCCTTAAGTGAAATAGATGGTGGCAATAGGAGGCATACTTTTAGCACAGTTCGGTTCATGCATCTTTATTAGAGTTGAACTAATAAAACATATTGGAAATTAAGTAGTCTTCCAAGTATCACAAATAAAAGACTTCATAGCATCACAAATCATTTTTTTCTTCTTTTTGGGTGTTCAAGAGATTTGTAGGTACTAATTTTCAAGGCAAAACTTGAGAGCTTTCCACATTACTCATCCTGGAACCTCACCCCTTACCTTATGGCATTCATTTTCGTCTACTTTAACAAAGACTTTCTGCACTTCTGCTGAGGTTCATTTTCTTTTTTCACTTTAAAAAGACATCCTGATAAAGTTTGTAATACAAAATCAGAACAAAGAAAGCTAAGGTCAAATGCATCTTGAGCTGTTTTCGCACAATCAACAAACGATCAGTTGTACCAATAATGCTAAAACCTTCACTCATAACAGAGTGGTTGGACTTCTTTGGTTCAAGAGTACATATTATGTCCTAGTAAGTCATCCCACAGTAAAAAAATAAAAATAAAAAATCCGGCAAGACAATTTCATGAAATAGATTGAATCAGCTACAAAGATTATATATAATCTATCCACTTAGATCAGTCAGAATTAGTGAAAAAAGACATTTTTCTAGCAGGAAGAAGTCTTTTGAACTATTAGATATCAGCAAAGACAGCACTCATTAAGAGAAGGCATGTCAACTACATAATGAAGATTAGGTTAATTTGATCTTAGATGGTGCAACATACTGATACTCGTGTTAGATAGCACAGTGAAGATCTGTAGAAGATGGGAGAGAGTATTAGGCATATGATTACAAGGGCATCCAAAGTCTTCAATTGTTTGGATAATTCATCAGAATCGGAACAATATACGGGGAAATAAAGCAACATCATACCCGACTTAGCTCCTGTTGTCTGGTGGACAGCTTTGCGAACAAGATGCTGAAACTCCAAGAGAAATGACCTAGCTACGGAATTAACTATGTGTCTCCTTTGTTGACTAGGAGATGTGCAGACATTGCATACTATAGACCGTAGAAATCAGGGTTGGAGTGTTATTGAGTGTTGAAATACAAAACGTCCTTATTTGGAATCTACTACATAGGTGGAGGGGATGGAAAAAGAAGAGCACAAACATCCCGTCAGCATTATTGATCAGTGACAAAGAGAGGTATCGTTGAAGTACACTGGCAAAAAACACATGGCACATCAAAGAGATGATACTCACACTTATAGTTACCAGATATTTCAAATTTAAATCTCATCTCAGAATCTGGGGGCCAAATAAATTCTAGGTGGACGCTCAGTTGATAGTCCAGCCCATGTAATCCCTATAGAAGCTCAAGATAGGAAACCATGAGAAGCCAAGTTATAGCCCAATTTCAAGTGATACAGAAATGGTCTATCTGGTTCCTAATTGAAAAAGGGACCCAATTTTATATCAGGGAGACCATGCCTACAGCTCACAAAGAGAGTTTTCTAGAATCTAGACACACTGAAGATCAAGATCTGAGCAGCTTTGTTTGGCAGTTTGTTTCTTTCACTTTGAGCTGAAGAGGTCTAGGAATCAATATTCGAGACAGTTCCGACTTTAGTGAATTATCAAATGTCGCAAGTGTATTACAAATGTTAAGGGACCAATAGGTAGATAAATTTAGAGACTTCAGTGAGCAAATGAAGCTCTCTGATAATGTGACCGTAGAGTTGGAGCAGATGGGACCTGTCTTTAGCTTCAAAGTCGGATAAGCTTCTATTACCATGGTATGAGGGTCCAGACAATATGCAAGAGGTGAATTTGACGCATCAACATTAAGGTGCCAAACTCTGTTCGTAAAAATATATGAACAGGAATTGAGGTTCTATAGGAGGGTTTCAATAGGAGAACTCAGATTTTCTTTTCTTTTTTACACTAGTAACATGGAGAACTCAGGTTTTCTTCTGAAGAACTGAAAAGGCATATGACACAGAAACACTCTCTATCCTCTCTAAGCAATTGGGGTTTCATACGAAGGGTTTTGAAGGGGAAGCTCAGAATTTCTTAAAAAAGAATGAACACAGATGAAGCAGAAACAATCAGCTTCTCATCAGCAGATCCCCAGATAAGAATGAGATAAAGAAGCTAGAATTTTGGAAATTAAGGGACCATTGATGACACAAAGGGAAGAAAAACAACCAAAACTAATTAACATTTCTTGTCTAGTAAGTGAGGAATAGATGAAACCATGGAAAAGGAGGATGCCAAAGATGCTTACTTGACAAAAATGAAAGATAATATCTTCTACTTCAATGAAACAAAGAGTGTGTCTTACCGAATTGTCATCCAAATAAAGTGGAAATCATGGAAAAGGTGGATTCGATTAAGATAATATCCATAGGTAGAAGAGGTGGCGTATTTATAATGTGGAAATAGAAGAGTTTGGAGTTGCAAGGATAGTCAGTTTGGAATTATAGATTTCTTTTGTCAGTAACCCAGTAACCGTAATGCAACTAAAAATCCATATGGATAGCTGCACCATACTCTAGGAAAGATGTCACTGTCAATATTTGGGTCAAGGAACCACATGAAAGGTCTGACAAGGGAATCTATACTTCCGGTTATAGAAGGGCTTCCTCGGGGAAACGAGTTGATCTCCACAACTTGCAAAGAAGTGAACATCATTATTAGCAAGATAAAGGCTCTTTGACATATACCCTAAGACAAACACATTTAAGGATCCTTAATGTACTGCACTCATTATTCCAGAGGAACTACAAAGGACTAATCCAATGTTGAGTTGCAGCTTGCAACACAACATGGCTTAATTTAGCATAAAAAAAACAACACCTCCTTTGACGGATCAAACTACTTGCAGGCTTCCATTGATTCATTTAGTTATCTTCCTACATATTTTTCCTAGTTGTTTCATTTTATTTTTCAGTTCTCCTCCTGGATTGGGGACAAGAGAGCTATAGGTAAGCAAGCAAGAAGGATAGGTGTAAAAAGGCAAGGCAAGTGGCCCCAATGTCAATTTGAATAACTGGTAAGTGTCTCATGTTGGTCCTTTTAGTGATTATGGGTTGATCCTAGTTTTTCGATTTTTTAGTTTTCCTTCAAACAAAAAATATCGGTTTATTAATTAATTTATTTTTATTCTTTATTTATATTTTTTTCTAAGGAACTAATTGCTATCCCAATTAGGAATTTTGTGCTCTCAGCTTCTCTCTGGGATGGGGAGGGGGCAGTTTAAGAGGTGGGAAGCCCAGAAGTGTGAAGGCGTTAAATGAAGCACTAATAGGCAATAGCATATTACACAATACCAGAGTTCCTTTAAGGTCCTCTAGTGCTCCTTCCAGGCGCTTGCGACAATCAGGGACCATCATTCTGGATTCAGCCAGCACATTTTCCTGCATTACACACACAATAAAACAAGGCAAACAAGTAAGCAAGGGATATTAAGGCCTCATTTGTTTTTATTAAGATTAAGACGTTTGAATTTGAATGCGCATATGAATGATTAAGATGGTGTCTCTAGATTTTAAAACCGAATGATTAAGATTGTTTATCTTTTTTTGATGACCTAAGACTGTTTATCTTTCAACATCTGAATGTGCATAATTTATTTATTTGTAAGCATAACAAATATACAATTCAAATAAAAAAGTATAAATATTAGAAAATATATATATATATATATATATATATATAATAAAATCACTATTTGACTAAAAAAAATGAAACATTTATGTCACTAGTGATGGTGGAGATGATTTGTAGTGGTGGTGATGATAGTTGTGAAGGTGGAGGTGATTGGTATTATAGTGACTGGTGTGATGGTGGTGGTTGATAGTAGAGGTGGTGGTTGTGATGGTGAAGTTGGTTGATGTTAGTAGTTAGTGGTGTTGATGGTAGTGGTTGACAATGTGTTGGTGGTGGTTGGCGGTGATGCTAGTTGTGATGGTGAAGTTGGTTGATGTTAGTAGTTGGTGGTGTTTATAGTGGTGGTTGACAATGTGTTGGTGGTAGTTGGCGGCGATGATAATTGTGATGGTGAAGTTGGTTGATGTTAGTAGTTGGTGGTGTTGATAGTGGTGGTTGACAATGTGTTGGTGGTAGTTGGCGGCGATGCTAATTGTGATGGTGCAGGTGGTTGGTAGTTAGGATTGGTCGTAGTGGTGGTGAAGGTGGCACGAACGGTGACGACAATGGTGGTGGCAGTGGATATAATATAATGATGGAGGTGGTAAGTGTGATAGTGATTGACAATAGTGGTTGGCTGCGGTGGTGGTGGTTACCAGTGGTGATTGTGATGATAGAGATGGTTGGTGGTGGTGGCCGGTGGTTAGCGGTGGATAGTTGTTGACAATGGTGGTGATGGTTACGATGACAGAGGTGATGGCTGGTGATTGTGGATAGAGTGATGGTGAAAATTTTCACACGAAAATACCTCTTAATGATAATAAGACTTTTGTTCAAGATCTAAGTGATTAAGACTTATTCAAACCAAATAAATGCTTAAATCTTAATATAAGCAAATGCACTTAATGTTTGAATCATTTCCCGAACAGAAACAGATGTTGAAGGTTCTTCGACTGGTTAAATGCATGTATAAACCATACAAAAATACTTCAGGTCTAGTCTAGGAAAAACTCAGATGTTGTTGGTTAGCTCTAGTTAAATTTGCATATGATGGCATCTAAGCTTCTACGAAGCTAATGCTCAGTAGAAAACTAAGAAGAAAAGAAAGATTATTCTTTCTACTAGATCAGTTGAATTTTATTAGACGAAATCACACAGGGAGGTTGTTTAACATAGATACAATCACTTATCAAAACCCTGAATCAAGATGAAAACCGAAAAAGGAATAGGAGATGTTTCTTTCACTTGAATAAATTTGCCACAATAAACTGTTTACTCGTAGTTGACACTACATCTTTAGTAACTCCCTTTTCTCGCTTAGTGCTACCTCTCCTCCTTGTTAGACAACTTCTCTTAATGTATAATCACTAATCAAATAGGCATATAAACATGTCACAATTCATACATTGATGCACATCTGTGACCATGGCACAAAAAGGAAATAATGGTGGTTTTTTTAATAGATACTTGGTATTTTGTTTCACTACACATCAAATTGCATAATATGTCCTTCAAAATCCACGATCTGCATAAGGGTAAGGTATGCGTACGCACTGTGAGAAATATATACGAAAAATATTATTGAATTGTGTATCTAAATAGTTACATTGAGACCCTATTTATAGACACTACATTGGAATCCTTTTCCAACTAGGATTCCTATTCTTATTCCTATTCCTATTCCTATTCTTATTTCTATTATAAGTAGGAAATACTTATTTCTATTCTAACACTCCCCCTCAAGCTGGTGCATACAAATCATATGTACCTAGCTTGTTACAGATGTAATTAATACGAGGACATGTGAGGGACTTGGTGAAGATATCTGCAAGCTGATCATTTGACTTCACAAATTTCGTAACAATATCTCCCGAGAGTATCTTTTCTCTGACAAAGTGACAGTCAATCTCAATGTGCTTAGTCCTTTCATGAAACACTGGATTTGATGCGATATGAAGAGCCGCTTGATTATCACACACAAGTTCCATCTTATCAACTTTGCCAAATTTTAGTTCTCCCAGCAACTGTTTGATCCAAACTAGCTCACAAGTTGCTGTCGCCATTGCTCGATATTCTGATTCTGCACTAGATCGAGCAACCACATTCTGTTTCTTGCTCTTCCACGACACCAAATTACCTCCTACTAAAACACAATATCCGGATGTCGAACGTCTGTCAGAGGGTGATCCTGCCCAATCAGCGTCTGTATATCCAATGATATGCTCATGGCCTTGATCCTCAAAGAGTAGTCCTTTACCGGGAGCTGACTTTATATATCGCAGAATACGAACAACTGCTTCCCAATGACTATCACAAGGGGAAGTCATAAACTGACTTACAACACTCACAGGAAAAGAGATGTCAGGTCTAGTCACTGTGAGATAATTCAACTTTCCAACAAGTCGTCTATACCTTTCAGGATTACTAAGTGGCTCCCCCTGTCCTGGAAGAAGTTTAACATTCGGATCCATAGGAGTGTCAACAGGTCTACATCCCATCATCCCTGTCTCCTCAAGAATGTCTAAGGCATACTTGCGCTGAGAAATAACAATACCTGATCTAGACTGAGCAACCTCAATACCTAGAAAATACTTCAATCTGCCAAGGTCTTTAGTTTGGAAGTGCTTAAAGAGATGTTGCTTCAAATCGGTGATACCATCTTGATCATTACCGGTGATAACAATATCATCAACGTAAACAACCAAATAGATACATCGACTTGGTGCAGAATGCCGATAAAACACAGAGTGATCAGCTCCACTACGAGTCATGCCAAACTCCTGAATTACTGTGCTGAACTTCCCGAACCAAGCTCGAGGAGACTGTTTTAGACCATAGAGTGACCTGCGCAATCGACATACAAGGCTACTAGACTCCCCCTGAGCAACAAAACCAGGTGGTTGCTCCATATAGACTTCTTCCTCAAGATCACCATGCAGAAAAGCATTCTTAATGTCCAACTGATGAAGAGGCCAATGACGAACGGCAGCCATAGATAGAAAAAGACGAACAGATGCAATTTTAGCCACAGGAGCGAAAGTGTCACTATAATCTAGCCCAAATATCTGAGTATACCCTTTGGCAACAAGGCGAGCCTTAAGTCGATCAATCTGACCGTCTGGACCAATTTTGACTGCATAAACCCAACGACAACCAACAGTAGATTTACCTGCAGGAAGGGAGACAAGCTCCCAAGTACCACTCTTATGTAAAGCAGACATCTCATCAACCATAGCCTGCCTCCATCCAGAATGAGAAAGTGCTTCACCTGTAGTCTTAGGAATGGAAATAGAGGACAAAGACGACACAAATGCATAATGGGGTGATGATAGACGATGATAACTTAAGAAGGTATAATGTGGGTTAGTATTTCGAGTGGATCGTATACCTTTTTGAAGTGCAAGCGGTTGGCTAGGAGGAGGCAAGTCCGCAGTAGGAGCAGGGTCTGGCGCATGACATGAATCATCTGGGACTAGGGTTGGACGTGGACGGCGATGATAAGTTAGTAGTGGTGGCACTACAACTGGAGATGTAGAAGTAACCGTAGATTCCACAAAGGTTGGCACAGGTAAAACCTGAGGTATGGGTAAGACCATAGAGACATCAGGATGATCAGAAGATGTATAGTAAGGCTGAGACTCAAAAAATGTAACATCAGCAGACATAAGGTATCGATGAAGATCATGTGAATAACAACGATACCCTTTTTGGACTCGAGAGTAACCAAGAAAGACACATTTGAGGGCACGAGGAGCTAATTTATCTTTTCCTGGGGCTAAGTTATGAACGAAGCATGTGCTCCCAAAGACACGAGGAGGGATAGGATAGAGATGTGACTGAGGAAACAGTATGGAATGGGGAACCTGATTCTGAATAGAAGAAGAGGCATTCTATTTATCAAATAACAAGACGTAAGAACTGCATCTCCCCAAAAACGCAATGGAACATTGGATTCAAGGAGAAGAGTACGAGCGGTCTCAATAAGATGCCGATTTTTTCTTTCAGCTACACCATTTTGTTGAGGGGTGTATGGACAAGTAGTCTGGTGAATAATGCCTTGGTGAGTCATAAACTCCCGAAATTGGGAGGATAAGTATTCTAAGGCATTATCACTACGAAAAGTACGAATAGAAACACCAAACTGATTTTGTATTTCAGCAAAGAAACTTTTGAAAATAGAAAATAACTCAGAACGATCTTTCATTAAGAAAACCCAAGTACATTTTGAATAATCATCAATGAAACTAACAAAATAACGAAATCCTAAGGTGGAACTGACTCTACTAGGACCCCAAATATCAGAATGAACTAATGAAAAAATAGACTCTGAACGACCCTCAGTACTACGAGAAAACGTAGCACGAGTGTGTTTCCCAAGTTGACACGACTCACAATCTAATGTGGATAAACTAGACAAACTAGGCACCATCTTTTGCAGTTTGGATAGACTCGGATGTCCCAAACGTTTGTGAATTAAATCTGGGGAATCTGTAATGGAGCATGCTGCTAAGGAATTTGAAGAGGTAAGATAGTAAAGGCCTTGTGATTCATGTCCTGTTCCAATCATCTGTCCCGTACTGCGGTCCTGCATGAGAAAAAATCATCGAAAAAAGTTATGCTACAATGTAGGGCTTTCGTCAAACGACTAACAGATGCTAGATTAAAAGGAGAACCAGGGACATAAAGAACAGAGTCTAGGGTGACAGAAGATAGGGGTTTGGCTTTTCCAACCCCTTTTGGTTTGGTTTGGATCCCATTGGCTAAAGTAATAGCTGGAAGAGATTGTGAATAAACAATATCGGATAAAAGTGATTTATTACCAGAGATATGATCAGAAGCCCCAGAGTCCATGACCCATGTTCCAAGAGTACTAGATTGCGACACACAAGCAAAAGAATTACCCGCAACAGAGACATCAGGTTGTGCAACCGAAACTACTTGTGGAGACGTTTGCTTATTTGCGCGATTTCGAAGGAACTCATTATATTCCTTTAGAACAATAGGATCATAACTGGGTGGTGGACCATGCAAAATATAACATATATCACGAGTGTGTCCAGGCTTATGACAATGACTACACTTGGATCGAGGTTTCCCAAAACGCCCTCCTCCTCGCCGATTCTCCATAGATTGATATGTACGCTTTTCAAAGGTTTGAGATGCAAGAATAGATAAGTCAACAGTGGGTGATGAAACTACCTTGTGACTGGGAGGTGCCGCAAGACGAAGGAGACGAGAGAATAATTCATCGATTGTAGGAACTGTAGGGCTAGCTAAAATCTGATCACGTACAGAATCATGATCAGGAGGAAGTCCAGCAAGAGTAAGAACTAGAAACAATGTTTGTCTGTGTTCTTGTTGTTTTTCCACATTCGTAGTAACTGGCATTAATGTGTCAAATTCCTCCATGACTGCCTGTACCTGTCCTAAGTAAGTAGACATATCGGATTCTTGTTTCTTTAAGTTGGTCAATCGAGATATCACATCATAGAATCGAGATATGTCATTAGTGTATAAAGCACGAGCCTTTTCCCAAACTGTATAACACGTCTGGAATGGGCGAAACAAGGGCATCAACTTGAAATCAATAGAACGCCATAGGAGACTACATAATTGAGCATCTACTTTCTCCCATTGTGCTTTGGCTTTTGCATCTTCCTCACTAGTCTTTGCCTTTACATCTACCTCATAAGCCTTGTTCGTTAAGTGATCTTGGACACCTTGACCCTTGCACCACAACTCAACCGAGGAAGCCCAAGATAAATAGTTTGAACTTCCCAATAAAAGTTCTGAAGTGATTATAGGGCTAGAACTTCCAATCCCCATATTTTTGGAACCAAAAACATCACACCCAAAAGACATTATGCTAAATTTGTCTCGGAAAATTCAAATCTCGAAGAAAAGTCGCCGGAAACTGCCTGGAAATAGCTGGAACTCTAATTCCGGCGATCGGATCTGGTCAAAAACAGTATGGGCCTGGTCGGATTGGCTGGACGACCTCAACTGTCAAAAAAATCTCAAAAAAATATGATCAGAAAAGCCCTCACGCGCCGGCGCGTGAGACAGATCTCGCCGGAAACTGCCACCTCCGATAGGCGCGTGAGAGCGCGTGGGGTGGTGTTTTCCGGTGGTTTTGGCTGGGGTTTGGTCGCGGGGGCTTTCCGAGCCTCGTGGTGGTGTTGGTTTTCGCACAACACCCACAGAAAGAAAAAAGTATAACAAAATCAGACCCAACAGTCACCGGAAATTGACATAGACATACGGTGACTTGTTTGTTCTCACCAATGCTCTGATACCATGTGAGAAATATATACGAAAAATATTATTGAATTGTGTATCTAAATAGTTACATTGAGACCCTATTTATAGACACTACATTGGAATCCTTTTCCAACTAGGATTCCTATTCTTATTCCTATTCCTATTCCTATTCTTATTTCTATTATAAGTAGGAAATACTTATTTCTATTCTAACACAATCTCCAATCTCCCCAGACCCCACATGTGGCAATACACCGGGTATGTTGTTGTAAAATCCAAGATAATTTTTCTTTACATGATATTAATTTTCTATCTCAAGCCACATAAACCAAGTGAACTTCAGAAATTTTACACGACACATTGAATGTTAATTTTGTGATCTCCACTAACTGAATTTTATAACTTAGAGTTAAGGAGGCATTTGGCCATAAAAATTGTGGGTACTTGAAAAAAGTAGTTTTTGTATCAAAGTGAAAAAAGATATTTAAAAATTGGAGCTGTGTTTGGCTATGAATATAAATTGGAGTTGTTTTTTAAATTTGTGAGTATTTTGGGATTTGGAGTGGAAAAAGTGAAAAACAGCTTTTGGGTGTTCTTCGAATTCCGGAATTCAACTTGTTGACACTGAATTCCAGAACTTTATGGCTAAAAAAGTGATGTCTGGAGTTCAACTCCAGAAAAATGTATAATAAAAATAATGGCCAAACGCCCCCTAAATCTACCTATTTATCATGTGTATGTGGCAGCTGGGGAAAAACCACAGTTGAGTAATTCAATTTAAACTCTACCTGCCTAATCAAAACAATTTACCCACTATTGTGATGAAATGCAATAGCAGAATAAGCCCTTTACCAAGTTACGATGTAAATATCCTTAAAAACTGTTCCAATGTCCTCCATTAATTACACCAAAGTGGGGAGTAAACAGTAAGGGAAAGGCCAACATTGGGTGAAGAGGAAAGTTGTTGGATCAGGCACCAAATCAAAAGTGAAATCTTAACACAACAAAATTAAATTTTAATAAAAAAGTAGAAAACGAAGGAACCTGCTGTTTGAGGTCATAGGGATCGGCGCCTTTCTCCTTCATATCAACAGTCTTAGCAGCTTCTCTCTCAACCTCTTTCTCATAGGAATGGAGCTCCTTCAGTATGCGTTTGCAAGTAGATGTCTTGATTTTCAGATTTCTGACCGTAGCCATTGTCAATGCTCGATGAAATCTGTCAAGAAAGATACTAATGTGTGAAATTTTGAGAAGGTTTAACAGATAATATTAAAAGGGTTTGTGCAAGAGCTTTCGGAACACAAAAACATTACTATGTAGGAGAGTAGGAGATCTTTGGTTGGATGATTGACTTGTTACCATATTTATAATTATTTATTTTGAGATGATTGTTAACATATTTATATTGCATCGTTTCTTTAAATATATGATTCGTCTTAACTGTTATGGTAAATTCTATACTAAACATCTATGTAATGGAATTATATTGCAAATATTTTTGTTTTGTTTTAAAATCAAACACTTATACTTTTATATCATAAAATTTTACATAAAAAAGTTAACAAAGTTCCCTTTCCTCAAAGTGCATGTTAACAAAACTTCTTGGCACACGGTGAAACTCCATATGCCATTGCTAGAATGGCTAGAGGCTAATGGAGGAAAACAGAAAACAAGATTCAACTCTTGGATGTTAAGCTGGCTAAGGCGAAGAGAGGATACCATAGAAGAAAGAAATTGCAGCCGCCACAGGAACAAAGGAAAGAGCCTAGAAACTGAGCCTGCTATGTCCCAGCAAAACATCGCGGTGAGTGCACAGAGTGGAGCATTATAACCCCTTTGAATACAATTAGTGAAAAGGAGAGGATGAGAACACACAATCATCAGCTCCAAGGAGTGTGATTGCCCAGATCTCAGATCCAGTTTTGTGGAGGGGTACCAATAAAACAGTTAAAAGAAGCAGCTGGAACGCAAAGGAGGCTAGACATGACACATGCAACTGCTATGAATAAGCCATGGGTAAGCTTATTTGATGGAAACATAAGGCCATCTAAAGATATGGACCTTAGAGCATTTTTTCGCTTTTAGCTTTTGATAACACTGGACGACTCCCCAACTATTGTTGCAATAGCCAGATTCATTGGTAACCAAAGTTCCTATGCTTATAAGTCTATAATCTATTATCACAAAGATGGGTACTTCATACTCAAATCTCATAGCATCTGTGATAGAGATGAAATTGTGCTATCAGGAGCCCATATCATAAATAATAAACCAGTCACTGTTAAACCATGGGTGCTGATTTCAGATTCAATGATGAAGTATTGAAAATGATTCCAATATGGGTTAAGCTCCCTAGCCCTCCCCAAAATTGCTGGGGAATGAACTCCTTAAGCAGAATAGCCACTGGTTTGGGAACTCCGATATATGCTGATAAATGTACTACTAAAATGGAGAGGATCTCGTATGCATGTTGCACGAGTACTAGTTGAAATGGATGTCATGATTCCTCCACCTGAGATCCTTGAAGACAAGGTACTTGATCCTATTGGTGCTATATTTGAACAATAAGTAAGATATGATTGAAGGCCACAATGTCCAGTTAAATCAAACCAAAAAAGAACCAGAACAAGTAGGCTCCTCCCAGAGTTGAGCCGAAGAAAACTAAGTTTGGACGAACAAGGGTGAGAAACCAGCTGAGGCAAAAACAGGACAGAACCAAAGGAAGGAAATCAATGATCAAAGACCTAGAGACAAGAGGCACCTGAGGCAATTAACAGGCAGAAGTTGGACCAACTTGAGACAATGACGATGAAACCTGTATGATAATTTCACAAGAATGACAACTTGATTGACTCAAGGGTGTGACCTAGTAGTCATTGAATCCAGCAGAGGCAAAATCACTAGGTGATTCCTTCCCATCTATCCTAGACTAGGTGGATAGATTGACTTGGTACATGTTGCTAGAGGAAGGCAGCAGGTATCCCGTGGAATTAGTCGAGGTGCACGCAAGCGGTTATTACAAAAACAGGAAATGAAAACTTGATTATAGCAAGAGGAAGCCATGAGCAAATCACTCTATCAATTGAATAGAAACTTAGTCAATAATCATGTATTTAAGGATATCACATCAAACATTTTTTTCATTCAAACATCAAAATGTTCAGTTAACAAACCTAACCATGATTTTCCGGACAATTTCAACATGAAAGTTATGCAGATTATATTCTAATAAGACCAAGACTAACTTCCTCAACCCAGAATAGACAGTGATCCATCCATAATACCTTACGTTTCAGTAACTTTTTCCTTATCCCAATCAAACTTCCAGAACATGTAAACACAAGCAAAGCTCTCATTGCAACATAACAATCATCACAAGCCTTGTTGCATTTAAATTACTATAAATAACATAAAGAAAAATAGTGGTAATCCCTTAATTAAAATAAGATCCGTTTTAACAAAGACAAAACTCAACCAAATGAACAAAAATCACATTTTCCTGCAGTTCAAAACTCTACCGTTTCTCATTTCAATTCCACTCAAAAACACAATTTAGTAGCAATTATGCTATTGTTCAATGACAAAGGATTGCTTAACTTAGACGCAGACAATTTTCAATGCCATAGGACTAACCAGTTCACGATCTACCTGACTACCCAAAACTTACTCCAAATCAGTTACTTAGACTTCATGGGATCGTCTCTCAGACAATTTGTCAAACACATTGCAGGCAGAACTTTAACGAAACTATTTGTACTACTCAGAAAATTGAATCACCCTCCCATTTACAGGGAACTTTAACCAAACTCCACATCAAACGAACCAGAGAAAAAAAACTGGGAACAAGAAAAGAGAGAGCACGAACCCGGAGGGCGATGGTCGCTGGGCTAGTGTACTGCCGGTTGTGGTGCGTGAGCAGATTCTCGAGATGTGTGTAACCTTTACAAGAAAAACCTACTATAGAAGCTTCAATTTTTTTTAAAAAAACATCCCTTATTACTCTTCTGTTTAATTTGGAAGGTTGTTAGTTGTTACATATTGTATCGTAATATGTGTTATATTGTATTGTTTTAATTAATATAATATTTTAATATATAAAAAGTAAGGTTATTCATAATTATAATTAAAAATTAAATTAAATCGCAATTCAAACTAAACTGATTAAAAAATTGATATTTGATTAGGATTGATTTTAAATTCTGAAAATCGATATTATTTGATTTTGATTTTACTAAAAAAATAACTAAATCGAACTGAGAAATTGTATACATAAATTTATAATTATTTATATATATTATTCATAAAAATATTATTTTTTTGTTAAGAATTAATAAACGTAAGTCTTTAATTTTATCATTTTATCAAGTCCAACACTTAAATCTTAGTCCAACTATTAAAATCTTAAGTTCAAATCTATCAAAAATTATTACTTTAGTTTTTACCTAACCTACCTCACATTAGTTTGTCATAATTTCTCAATTGTTGAGCTTGGGGTTATTTTTTTCTTATAAAAATCTGATCTTTGGTATCACTTAACTAAATCATTTTGTTCGTGAATTAATAACTCTATTATTACTTAATTGAATCAACAGTGATTTTATGTGGATTATTCATATACTAGGTGTTTGTGTCTATGGAGATGCATATGCCCTCAACAAACTTATTACTTTCACATCGAAAAAATCAAAAAATTGAACCAAGTCAACAATAATCAAACCGACGGTTTTTTTTTTTTTTTTTGCTTAGTTTAGTTTGATTTTAAAAGAGAAAAAGGTCTGAAATATATTCGAACTTTGGAAAGGACCTTTTACCCCCCGCACAATTTAATAGTGTATTTTAAAGGTATATATGTGCCACGTGGGATCATTAATTTTGCATCATTATAAATAGTAATGTGTTCACGTGGGCACATATATACCTTTAAATTACACTATTAAATAGTGTAGGGGGTAAAAGGTCCTCCATAAAGTTTGGTTCGTAACAACAATTTCGGTCAAAGTTAAAATATTTTTCAGACTCTTTTCCCATTTTAAAATTTAAAAAATTGATTTGATCTTGATTCTAACCAATAATCGATCCAAATTGAACCATGAGCACACCTAATAAAAAGGTAGAATAATGAATAAACTAAGATTTAGTATAAATATTTAAAAAAAATATTAAAATAACGAAACATCAAAGCGATCATACGAAATCAATCCTTATAAAAATATGACTTTATGTCGTTATCTAAAGAGGATTTTTTTTATAAAAAAAGAAAAGAAGTGCTTAGTGTAGCTAGTGGTGGCAAAATGGGTGGATATTCGCTCAATTAGTCTATTTTAAAATAGATTGGTTATTTATCATTTAAAAGTGAGTGAAATATGAATCAATTCATATTATCTATCATAAAATACGGGCAATTGTTATGAATCAGCCCCAGCCCAATAGGGATACCAACAAGGATATCACACAAATAGATATTGGGCCGAGTAAAAGCAATCGGGCCAGGCCTTCACAAAGGATTGTTTGGGATCCAGGCCCATTTACACTTTGTTAAAAAGGGCAAATGAGTTGGAAAGAAGGGTTATGCAAATTGTTAAAGAAAAGAGTGTTTCCTCTCATCTCCCTTCTTAGTCTAAGCTTCTCATCCCCTTCTATCCATCTATCAATTCCCTAGTTCTTATGTTTAGTATCTCTACGATTCTGTTTGGGTTTTTGCTGTTTGCGTTGTTGCATTTACTTTGTGGATTTGTAATTGAACTCTAGTCTTGTTAATATAGTTGAGAAGTTTGTTACCGGTACAATTGGATTTGAGTTCATTACAGCAATTCAAGGGTATCAATCAATTGCAGTCTGCTTAATATATGTAAGGGTGTATGTACATTTATTAAGGATGTATCTGATATGATGTAAAACATTTTTGTTAAATACTTTTCAATTTTCTCACATATTTGGCTTACACGTTTTTTCTATTTTTTTAGGAAAAAACTCTTTCTCTAATTTAAGAAAAAGTGACTTTCATAGATAAAGTTGGAAGGAGGGTGGGGGGAATTAAAATTTTCCTTAAATAAGGAAAATATTTTTAAAAATTTTCCTTAAAACTCATCACTCGAAATGAGTTCAGACTTGAGATCCAATATTCAACCCCAACTCTCAACCTTGACTCAAAAGCTAAATTTTGATCTCTCGACCTCGATTCAGAACCAATAATTTTTCCAAAAAAAAAATTCAACACAAAAAATAAAATATTCTCCTTCATATCGAACACACCCTAAAAGAAGAAAAAGAATAAGATTTTTTTTGTAATGAAATTAAAGTACATACTTCTCTATATAATAGGAATTAACGGGTGATATGGATCGCTATATTAGGGCAAGCTAAATAAATCTCACTACTTTAGATCCAATTACTAGGATTCCCTATAGTTTTTTATATTACTTTCTATACCATTTTTTGGCCTTCGGATATATGTATCATGACCCGTCAGATACATGTATCCATCATATTTACTAGGCGAGATACACTATATATTACTTTTAAATTAAAGGGTATAACTTATCTCCTTAATTAAAGGAGTTAATGATGAGTAATTAACAACCAAAACAGATTTAGATGATCCTTTCGTATCAACTAGTATAAGTTTTCCTAAAATATAGAAATCATAAAGCATAGTAATTCTGAAATTGTAAACTCCATCTTCCTTATCAATTCCTTCCTTTGTATGTGCAAGTTTTGAGTTCCAAATGGCCAATAACATGAGCGTCGTTGGATTTGGCCACTCTGTAGATCATATCGACGGTGGAGAAACCGCATGGACCAACAAAGGTGATTAGGAGGTCGGAAGGCCCAATTAATGTATCTGATACATAATTGAGATATGATTTTATGTATCTAATTTTTATCAATGTATCTGATTAAGTATGTATGCATCTTCATAAACAAAACATGTATGTTAGACTCCACTGCGCATTGTTGCACTAAACGTGTGTATCTGGGTTTAGTTATGTATCTGATATGTTAATTCAAGTTTGGCCTATTTTTGTCATTTTAACTGAGTCATTTCTATACTTAGATCTATTTTCGATTTGAATGTTGGCGGATGAAGATTCAAACCCTACAACCATTCCAAAATAGTCAATGAAAAGAAACAAAGAAAAAGTGCTTACATTGAAAAATTATTGTTAATGTGAAATACCTTTAACAAGAATCATACAATTTTGTGAATTGCCAGCCATTAAAATAGTTTGGAGAAAGAAACAAATCAAAATAAATTAAACCCTAAAATCGAACATTAAAAAAATTGGAACTCTGACTCAAATGCGTGAAAGTGAAGAAGCCTAAGATACATTAAAATAAGAGCGAATAATTAAACAAAATCTTAATCTACATCTTTATGGCTGATTATCAATAATTAATTTTGAATTTAGTACATGCAAACATGTTTTGACAAGATTAAGGAAGAAGGAGAGATGGTGGATGTGTGTAAATTGTGGTGGGGGCTGAAATGCGGGTAATTGGGGAGGAAAAAGTGATCTGAGAGAAAGTAAATAAAATTGTTAATGGAAGCCACAAACAATTTGTTGTACTTTGAAACTTAATCTCTTTATCTTACTTTTCTTTCTCTCTAAAAAAAACATATTTTTCTCTCCCAACTGATAAATAGATCTAGATCGAAGAATAGTAAAATTATTTTGATTTTTTGTTTTCCAAGATTAATCAAAGATCAATAAGAAGAATACACGAAAGTGTAACCTAACAGGAAGCAAAGCCAAATATTGAGTGCAACCTAACACAATAAGACAGTGCAACAGGCAGGGTAGTATACAATTCAGGCAGTAAGGCACTGGATTTTTTAACATAACATAGAAAGGAGGGCAACATAACAACCCATAACAGAAAGTGCAACTTGACAAACAATGCAACATAACACAAAACAGGCAGTGCAACAGGGTGGTAGTGCAATATAGCAGGGAGGGAGTACAACTTAGTTGGGAGCGAATGCAGCATTGCAAACAGTGCAACAAAACTACCCCTAACAAAAAGTACAACTTGACAAGCAGTGCAACCTAACTCAACACATGCAATGTCGTGCAACAGGTTCATTATTTTTACAATATACTTGTGTTTTAATTACAGGGCACTGAATGCAATTTAGGAAGGAGAAAGTGCAACTTAGAATGGAGGGAGTGCAACATACCAAACAACTCAACATAACAACCCCTAATAGGAAGAACAGCCTTACAAAAAGTTCAACCTATCAAACTGTGCAACCTAACACAACACAGGTAGTGCAGTGCATCAGGCAGTGCAGGGCGCTGAATTTTTTAACATATCATAGAAAGGAGGGCAACATAGCGGCCCCTAATAGGAATTGCAACCTAACAGGAAGTGCAACCTAATACAACACAGGCAGTGGAACAAAGAAAGAGTAAAATTTAGAAGAGATGGAGTGCAACATCGCAAACAGTGCAACATATCAATCCCTAACAGTAAGTGCAACCTAACAAGAAGAGCCCACGAGAAATGCAACCTAATAAGAAGTACAACCTGATAAATAGTGCAACCTAACACAACACAGGTAGTGCAGTGCAACAAGGAGGGGTGCAACTTAGAAAAGAAGGAGTGTAACATAACATATCAAACATTGCAACATAATAGTCCCTAATAGGAAGTTCAACCTTACAGAAAGCACAACCTTACATGAAGTGCAACCTGACAAACATTGCAACCTAACACAACACAGGTAGTGCAGTGCAACAATTTCATTAATTTACAATAAACTTGGGCTTTTATTCAGTTTAGGTAGGGCAGCAGAGAGGGAGTGCAATATAACTTCCCCTAACATGAAGTGCAACCTTACAGGAAGTACAACCTTACAGGAAGTGCAACTTGACAAACATGCAACTTAACACAACACCAGTAATGCAGTGCAACAAATTCATTATTTTTTACCATAAACATTGCAGGAAGGGAGTGCAACAGAGCAAACAAGGAAACATAGCAAGGATGGAGGGCAACATAGCAAACAGTGCAAAATAACAGCCCCTAACTGGTTCATTATTTTTACCATAAGTGCCAACAAGTAACCTTTAAATTTTGTAGACATATAAGATTTTAGGGCAAAGTGCAAGGTATTTAATTCCCGAGAATTTAAAAGTTTCAACAGAAATTAGGAAGGACTTCAGTCTTATTCAATTAGTTTATCCTTCCACACCTTTCTTGCATCTTGTTCAAACTAGGGCTAGGCATTCTGTAATTCTGTTCAGTTTTGATTTTTTTCAATTATTTCAATGATTCTTGTACCACGTGTACCGAACACCGAATCAAAATAATCCAGTTCGGTTCAATTTTTATTATTTCGATTTGATTTTTGTTAGTTTGATTTTTTGTTATGGGCCTGCTTAGTGGGCTTTTTAAAATTTTACAATTTTTTTGTTTGATTTTTCAGCTTAATGGGCTAAAAATAAGTGGTCCTTAAAGTGTTATGGATATGTTTGTGAATATGGAGAGTCTACTGTCTAGAGGATTTACAGAGGACGTTTGTGGATATGTTTATTACTATTTATCAAATATTTAGACTTTAGTAATGACTAGCAATCTAGCCAACTATACTAGGCATTTAACAAATAAAAATAATAAAGCCAAAAAGGCACTGACAAGCAACAATTTAACAAGTAATAAAATTTCACTACACTTCATCACAAATACAATGATCAATTGATCATGCCGTTACATAACATAATAGCAATCTAACAAGTAACATTAATGCACCAATGTAGTTTCTTCCATGAGACCACTTTCAAGTTTCAAATGCCAACAATAACAAACAACAATAATGAGCAACAAACAATGTAGCTTTTTCCATGAGATCACTTTCAAATGCCAACAATAACAAATAACAATAATAAGCAACAATGTAGTTTCTTGACTTTCTTCCATGAGACCACTTTCAAGTCTCAAGTGTCAACAAAAACACTAACAAAACTTAGTACTTTACACCTTTCTTCATTGTCTTGACTGTTGGACCTTTTAAGATAAAATCAAATGTTAGAATACTACTTTTAAGATTAAAAAAATGATATGATTAAATAAATGACGTATTGGACTCACCACAATTAAATCCTTGAAACTTGCAAGCCAATCATAGATCAACAATAGAAGAGTTTCTTCCACTATTTGTCATCTCTATAAATAAGAAAATCAAATATGTCATACAACACAATAAGTATTGTATTTTTTCCAAAAATAAAAATAAAAATAAAAAGTCTTATCAAGTTCAATTTTTTCAAGAAACTTCAAATTTTCTTCAACACAAATAGGCTTAGTAGGCGTTTGGCCATGCGATATCATATCACGATATGGAATCGTGAGATAGAATCAGCGTTTGGATATGCGATTTTACGCTGATTCCATCTCATGATTCCATATCATGAGATGTGATTCCATATTCTCCAAAAACCATGATATGAGAATTTCATATCATGATTTGAGATATTTTTAATACAAAAATTGATTCACGAGTCTATATTTTGTTAAAACAACCTGACATTTATATCTACTAACCATTTGTTTCATATGTAAATAAAATTTATAATCACATCATTACTTTTTAAAATTTATTATTCTCACCGACATAAAATTTATTATTTTCACCAACATATAGTCACTTTAATTCATACCAACCGATTGTTGAGTAATAAATTTGTTCTCTTCATTTACTACAACACCTAATATATTACTTCTACCGTTTTGTATTTATTACAACTTATAGTTGTATCTATTTGAACAACAGAGCAGCTCAAATTGATGCAGTGAAAATTGTCATAGCTTGTGCAGTGTTACATAATTATTTGTGAGAATACCAAATGACTGATGAAATATTTATGGTCTATAAGCATGAAAATATAGTTTTAGATGATATTGACCAACAAATGGCTCAAAGTAACAATGTTGATTCGTCTTCTCGGTCACATGATCGAGAAATGCAAGTTCAACGTGAGAAATTTGTCCGTATTATGTGGGAAGATTATATTAAAAACTAGTACACTACGATTTATGTTCAATTTTTTTATTAAATTAAAGTTTGATGAATTAAAGTTAGATGAAACAGTTATTTAAGTGGAGAACAAATAGCTTTGTAATAATTTATTATGTGATTTTATAATGTTTTGTTTATTTGGTAAGATTTAATAAATAATTGGGGCTATTTTAATAGTTTTACAACATATGGATTCTTATGTTTATTAGAAAATATACAACACAAAAATTTCATATCGCATGTCCAAACAAAACTTCAATTTCATCTCACAATTCCATATTATGATATCATATCATGATTTCAAATGATGATATCATATCGCATGGTCAAACGGACCCTTAATTTCTTGTCTAAGCCAAACTTGGACACAAATAAGGCATTGCACATATTTGAGAGTCAATGAACTTCTAAAGAGATCAAGAATACGACCATCGATGCTAAATGCATATTCTGATGCCACACTCGACATAGGAATAGCCAATACATCTCGAGCCAACTGTGAAAGTATAGGAAATCTTAGAGAATTAACTTTCCACCAAATCAAAATATCAAAGTCCTCAGATTCAGGCTCTTGGTCTTCAAGAATATACTATCCAACTCAGATTTAACACATAAACTTCCAGAATCTTCCTTTTGTTTCTTTATGTAAAACTTAGTTCTCAAAGAATTTGTTTCCACATTTTGAGAAAGACCACAAGTAAATGAATCAGATGAATCAGATGCAGATGATTGATTTTCAGAACCTTTTGCATACTTACTCACATAGATCACAAACAATTTCTTCAAGTAAACATCTACTTCATTATTCACTATTTTTTCCTTTTCTTCCCCAAGTAATTCTTCAAGAGCAAAACTAACATACACAAATTTATTGTGAAGATCCAAAACAGAAGCAATAAAAAGCATTTTGTTCATCTTTTCAAGAGTACCCCAATATTTCTTGAACTTTTCTTTCATCCCTGAAGCCATTTTACTCAAATCAACATCATCACTTGTCATACATGCTTTCAAATATGCATCAAGCTCATATATAACCTCAAAATGAACATTACAAGTAACATATCGTGAACCTGAAACATTCAATGTGATCTCATAAATTTTTTCAAGAAACTTTGTAACATTCCTCACATTAGCCCAATTCTCATTTTGAATTAAACCTGCAATACTTCCATCTTCACAAACATCAGTAGCAAGAAAAGAATTAAAATTACCATCATAAAGATCAAACCTCTCAAAAGCCTTCTCAAACTTTTCTTCCGTGTCCAACATCAAATAGGTGGAATTTTACCTAGTAGGCACATCTAAAGACAACATTTTATCACATTCTACTTTTGCATTTCAACACATTTTAGGAAGTTTCTTATCCTTGTAGAAGATGATCTAACATATTTCACCATTTGTCTCACCCGCTTGATAGAATGACCATCTTGCACAGTTAGATTAAGTATGTGAGCCATACATCTCACATTTAGATGCTTACCATCCATCATATTAGTTCCCCACATATCTAATTTTTTGGACAACTCTAAAACTGTCACATCATTTAAAGAAGCATTATCAACTGTAACTGTAAAGACATTGTCCAAGTTTCAATCAAGTAACAATTACTAATACACTCAGCCAAATGCTCACCTTTATGACTAATGATAGGACAAAAATTCAATATTATTTTATGAAGCACCCAATCCCTATTAAAGTGAGCAATCAAACACGTATAATGTTTTTGCACCGAAGTCCATGTGTTTGTTGTGAGACAGATTCTTAGTTGTATTTCTCTAAAACACTTTTTCTAATTCATTCTAAATTCACCATAAACTTCATAAGAATCTCTTGTTATGGTTCTACGAGAAGGAATCTGAAACAAAGGTTGAACTTTACTCATAAACTTCTTAAAGCTTTTTTTTTCAACAAAACTAAAAGGTAGTTCATCCAAAATTATCATCTCAACTAAAGCTCTCCTAGCTACCTCTTGCTCGAATTTCCAAGTCTCTATCGAAGTACTATTAATTTAAATATTTAATAATTTTTTAATACCAGGTGCAACAGGCGGGGGCTTATACACTTTACATCGGTTAGTCAAATGTTGTCTAAGTCCACTTGTTTCATTTCTAGTTGTATTAGCAGCATAGTTTTGTTTACAATGTAAACACTTTGCTTTAACTAATACACCATTTTCAAAAAAAAAATCAAAGTGTTGCCAAACAGTAGACCTAGGATCCATTTCTTTTTTTTTTGTTTCCTCTGTGTCAATTGACGCATCATTGCTATTAGTAAGTGTATTATTCGTAGAACCAGTCATACTTATTCGGCTTTGATCAGCTACACCCTCATTTAATTGATTTTGTTCAACCATCTATATATAAAAATATTATTTCACAATGAATTCACACACTAACTAGTAACAAAAATAAAATTCAAAAAGAAAAATAAATGGAAGAAGAAATATTGACAACGAAAAAATAATCAATCTATCGAATACAATACTTGATGGTGGTCGCTAGTGATCATCGATCGGCTGTTGCGTGCTGCATGTTGTTCAGCTGTTAGTCGGCCAGTCGTTGGCTTCCTGCTGATCGATCGGTTGTCGAAAGTGGGATGTAGAAACTAAAAAGTGGGAAAACGGCTAGCTGATGTGCGGCTACTGAAAAAAGTGAAAACTGAAAAGTCTTGAGTCTTGTGTAGTGTGTACTCTTTGACCTAATTTTGCCTATATATTTATTATTTAATATTAATAATTAATATAATAATAATATTATAATTTATAATACAAAAATTGCATACCAAAAATCAAATCAAAATACCAAAAAATACGAAAAAATATACCCAATATCAAACAAAAATTGAAAATTGAAATATCGAAATAATTTGGTTCGATTCAGTATTTCAATTTTTCGATATTTATGCCCAGTCCTAGTTCAAACTTTTTTTACCCTTGGTGGTAGTTGCCTTGGCAACAACTGCCTTCTCATCCATTTTATGTGCAAGGAATTCATTAAGATTTTCATCATAATTGTCAATTGATCTCTTTTAAAATAATTGAATGCTTACCTTTTCTTCTACACACTGAACGATGTTTATCAACATCACTATATCTCTTAACTCTCTTTGAGCAAATGTCGCAAGTCCAATCATCAGTTTTGCTTTTAAAAAAAATCAATTAAAAAAATTATAATTGTTAATGTACCTTTAGTTAAAGAATTTAAATTTTAAGATAATTATTTAATACTATATTTAAGGAATTTGTGTATGTGATTTAATTTTTAAAAATATATGGTATATTTATTAAAAAATGGTAGAGCCGTCAATATGGGTTCTTTGACCTAATTTTGCCTATATATTTATTATTTAATATTAATAATTAATAGAATATTATAATTTATAATACAAACGTTACATACCGAAAATCGAATCAAAATACCAAAAAATACGAAAATATATACCCAATATCGAACTAAAATCGATAATCGAAATACCGAAATTGAAATATCGAAATATCAAAATAATTCGGTTCGATTCGATATTTCGATTTCGATATTTATGCCCAGTCCTAGTTCAAACTGTTTTTTACCCTTGGTGGTAGTTGCCTTGGCAGCAATTGCCTTCTCATCCATTTTCTGTGCAAGGAATTCTTTAAGATTTTCATCATAATTGTCAATTGAGCTCTTTTAAAATAATTGAATGCTTACCTTTTCTTCTACACATTGAACAATGTTTATCAACATCACTATATCTTTTAACTCCCTTTGAACAAATGTCGCAAGTCCAATCATCAGTTTTGCTTTTCAAAAAATTATAATTGTTAATGTACCTTTAGTTAAAGAAATTTAATTTTTAAGATAATTATTTAATACTATATTTAAGGGATTTGTGTATCTGATTTAATTTTTAAAAATATATGGTATATTTATTAAAAAATGGTAGAGCCGTCAATAGGGTTAGGTCCGTTGGGCTGGTCTGGCCTAACCCGTGATTTGATAGGGCTGTGCTATGATTTTTAGAGCCCATTTAAAAAAAGACTTTTTTAGCCCGGCCTAAATAAGTCTATCGATTTGTGGGGCTTGTGAAATATGAATAGGTCCAGCCTGTGGGCCAAATAAAAATTAATTAAAGAATAAAAATAAAAATAAAATATAACATTAAAAATAACAAGAGTCTAAAGTTAAAATCTGTTTAAAGTTTGAAATATTAAAATTTAAATACAAATTATGTTTATAAAATGTGTACTATATAAAATAAAAATTCCCTAAAATTTCTAGGGAATCACTTGAGAAAAGGACCAAATTTGTCCCTTATCTTTGTCTTAAACTCAAAATGATCCTCATCATTTCATATGGAGCACTAATAGTTCTCATTCTTCATAATAATGGTGTAGTTTTAGTCTTCCTAACATTTTCCGTTAATTTACAACATTTAGTTTCTTTTGTCCATTCATTAAGCAACAATGAAGGTTAATTATTACGGTCACCAAATTAATTAATTTTAGTGGCAGGATCCATTGTATTCACAAGTAATATCACCCTCAGATATTGTCTCCATTTATCCATTTATAGATTTACTAAAAAAAAAAACTTAGTTTCTCACCTGATGTCAGGATATTCATATTGGAGTCAAACTATGTTAGAATTGTGCCGCGTAGGGCTTCATTTGGTTCCTATATGCAGAGCTCAAATCTGAAACATTTGGTTAAGAGAGAAACATTCTTATCCACTACACTACATCATTTGGTTGTATATATATACTAAAATCCTTTGTCTATAATTCCAGAAACACGCTTCAAGTCTAAAGCAAGAGCTTGTAGTATCAATTAAGCATAAAATTATAATTTAATAATTATTATTGGGTTATGATTACTCGTTAAGAAAGTTCATACATCGTTATAGAATTGATAATATCATGGAGATAATGATATTAAAGATTTTTTTTATCGTGCACAAATAGAATTGAAGGTTGGATCTGCTAATTAAAGTTCTTACAGCAAGGAGTAACAAATTCTATCAAGAAGGTATGATTTGTTGCTATGTGAGTGTTGAGCTTTGACTCCATTTAGGGCTTAGATCTACCCTCTACAATGATACGAATAGGAAATACACAGAACAATTAGCTTTTTAGGGCAAAAAAGATTAGTTAATTTAATGCATGACACACATATAAGTAGCTTCCGTTAGTGATAGACGGAAAATATTTGAGAGACTAAAACTGTACCATTTTTAAGAAGAAGGAGGACTATTAGTGCTCCATATGAAATGATAAGGATTATTTTGAGTCTTAAGGCAAAAATAATGGACAATTTTGATCATTTTCTCGAATCACTACATAGCCAAAGCTAGGGCTGGCAGGGGGACCGAGTCGGCCCGCGACAGGTTCGAGAACCGGCTCGCCGGACCCGGTCCTTTACATTTTTGCGGGTTGGGAGGGGTTCGGGATAGGGGACCGGTTAGGGGCCAGTTCACTCTTTGGGCCCGGTCGACCCGACCCGGATGAACCGGCCGGTTCGCGGGATCCCCTAACAATTTTTTATTTTGAATTATATCCGTTGGGGCAACGGCTAGTGCCCCCCCCCCCCCCAATGGATTTATTCACTGTTTTTTCCCTTCCCCAACACCCCCTACCACTCCTACTTTTAATACTTTAATTTAAACCCTCAAGTTATCATAAATACACTTTAACCCACTTTTAATATTATAAATACCCTTCTATCCCTTATTGTTTCTTACAAAATCATATATTCTCTCATCTATTTTTTATATCCTCTCAAGTCTCAATCTTAAGTCTCAATTTTTTATTCCATTTAAGTCTCATATTATATCATAATACATATATTTCAGTTCTAAATTTTCATATTATATATCATAATATATATAATTCTCATATTTGCTATCAAATATTGGAGTTCCAAATTACAAGTTACAACAAACTACAAGCTTCAAGAATCGGTTATAACGTCTGCTATTAACGCAGACGTTTGGTACATTCGTTTCATAATATTTATATTTTATTTTTCGTCATTAATTTTTGTGTTATTATTATTTTTATATTATACTTTACATATGATTAAATATGAGTTCTAACAAAAAAGATACCGGTAAAGGAAAAGAGAAAGAACCTAGTGGCATTAGTAGATTATTTAATTTTAATAAAAAAAGTAGTAAGGAAAAAAATAAGAGTAAATGTGGTGGTACTTCTAGAGTTAGATTTAATACAAATGATTCTACTTATGTTGATGATACTTCTTATGATATTTATTCAAATGCTCAACTCGATCGTGAACTTTTACAACAAATTTATGGTGATATTAATCCTTATCTTGATGAAAATTCAGGTGAAGAAGTAGAAGTTGGTTCGGGAGAAGATGAATTAGAAGATACACCTACTAGTCCGGTGACAAATGTTCCAAATGAAATTACAAATTCAACGGAGCAAAATTCGAGATGCCCACCCCTTATACCTCCTACAAGGGAGAAGGTGAAGTATCAACGCCCTAAAACTTTTGTTGTGTGACAATTTATGACTTTAGATAAGGAAAATTCTATTATTATTTGTAATAAGTGTAAGCAACCTTTTAAACATAAACAAGGTGGAGGTCAAGGTGAGACGGGGGGCTTAAATAGACATTTGTTATCTTGTGTGCCGATTCAATATAAAGAAGCTAAATCATTAGCCAATAGAAAAAAAGGAATTTCAGTTAATGATTTTGATATTAATGTTAATGAATCGGTAGGGGCTTCTAACATGGTTCAAGAAACATTAGATCATTCTAACCTCGGTGGTCCACTAACACAACGTAAATATAATAAGGAAAGAGATCGCGAAAATTCAGCTAAAATGGTTTCTGTTTGTGGTTTACCTTATAGTTTTTCCTTCACATCCCGGTTTTATTGAATATATTCAAAAAACTTATAATCCTAATTATAGAGGTTTTTCAAGAAATACTGTTAAATCTGATTTTTTTGTATATCAAGGTAAACATTGTCAATATCTTCGTTGTATATTTAGCATATTAGATTGTAGAGTGTCTATAACTTCGGACATGGGTCGTAGTGTTAATGGACGTGATTATTTAACTGTTACAGCACATTAGATTGATCATAACTGAAATTTGCAAAAAAGAATCTTAAGTTATAAAAAATGTATAGAGAAAAAAACTGGTGCATATTTAGATTCAAATATTTTGAGTGTTATAGATTATTACATGCTTATAGATAAAGTAATGTCTGTCGCATTAGATAATGCATCTAATAATGTAAACGCTGCTAGTATGTTAAAAACTAGATTATGTCCAATTGATGTTAATTCTTTTCATGTTAGATGTGTTGCACATGTATTAAATTTAGTTGTACAAGATGGTATTTCATTATTTGAATGTGGTTGTATGAAAATTGAATATGTTGTTGCCTGGATTTTTTATGCTAATAGAGCTGCTAGGATTAGGGAATTAAATGAGTGTTGTGTACTATGTGATTTGCCACCAAGAAAAATTCAAAGACATATTAAAACAAGGTGGAATTCTTTTTACGAAATGTTTTCAGTTGCTTACGATTATAGAGGACCCATACAAATGGTGTTTAATGCTCATAATGCTGACCCATTAGACAGAATTTGTGAAGAAGATCGGGAAGAAACTAATGAACTATTAGAATTTTTAAGACTTTTTTATGATGTTACAACCATGTTTTCTGGAATTTATTATCCTACTATTTCATCAGTATTAATAAATTTTTGTGCTATTTCAATTCAATTTTCTAAATTCAAAAAAATTGAAAAATTTAGAGTTGCAATTGAAGGTATGATTGAAAAATTTTTAAAATATTTTTTTCCTATTCCTCAAATATTTTTAACTGCTACTTTACTTCATCATGACTATAAATTATAAGGTGTGCAGGGACTTGTTGACACTTTTTATGATATCTTAGAAATTTTACCGGAAATAAATCCAACTTGTGAAATGTGTAAGTCTAGCATAAAAGTAGAAGCAAAAATTTTGTATGAAAAATATAGAACTACAGGAAATACTCAAGAAGATGGTCAAACTTCTAATCCTCAGAGTAAAGCTCGAATTTCAAGTTATATGCAAGATTTTCTTGGTCTTAATTCTACTAACCGTGATGATTTTGAAGAATATTCTTGGTCTTAATTGAAACAGAACCCTTCCTATAAGGTGGCTGCGTAACTTAGTTACTCATCTAATATTTGTAACAAATATTAGTTTTACATATGAGAACTAATTGAAACAGAACCCTTCCTAGAATGTGGCTGCGTAGATTAGTTACTCCACTAATATTTGTAAATTGTAACTTCTAAGTTCTAAGTTGCAATTAGATTTTATTGAATAAATTTGAAGGCTTTATTAAGTCTTTTTTATATAACTATTGTCTTGCATTTTAATTTTAATATATTCATACATATTTACATATATAATAAACTAACTTTAAAATACTTAATTTAAAAATCAAAATTTCAAGTTTAAATTACTTTAAAATATTTAAAATACAAATTTGAACTTCTCAAAATTGAAAATTGAAAATTGAAAATTGAAGTTTGAAATTTGAAAGTTGAATTTGAAATTTGAAATTTGAAATTTGAAGTTTGAAATTTGAAGTTTGAAATTGAAATTTGAAGTTTGAAATTGAAATTTGAATTTTGAATTTTGAAATTTGAAAATTGAAAACTTAAGCATTATTTATTAGCTAAAAATGTTATTGAAAAAAAATCAAATAAACTAAAAATGTTATTCAATAACATATAATTTCAATACAAATAAATAAGTATATAAAAAATAAAAAATCCCCCGTCCTGTCCCGTCCCGTCCCCCCAAAACCCGTCTCATCCCGTATAATAGTGGGACGGGATGAGACTTATTTTTGTCCCCCCAATCCCAGTCCCGGCCAAATCCCGCCAGTGCCGTCCCCCGTCCCATCCCGTCCCCCTTCGTCCCGTCTCCCAGTCCCCGTCCCCTTGCCAGCCCTAGCCATAGCCTATGGAATATTGTCATAGTTTCTTTGTTTTATTATGATCATTGAAAAACAATTAGGTTAATATTTTTATTTGGCTATTTATGCTTTTACTTGAAATCAAACTTAATAAATATTATAAAGATAATTTTATTTATGTATATGATTAACAAGTTGTAACACTAACACTATGTAATTTTGTCTTGTCGATATTTATGATAATACTTTTAAATTTTAATTTAATTTAAAAAATTAGAAAAAATATATTTTTAAGAAAAGAGGGTTGGCCCGGCAAAGCCCCTAGCCCACGTACTTGTGGGCTGAGTCGATCATTTTCTGGCCCACACAAAAAATGGGCTAGCCTGACCTGACCCGTCAAATTTTAAAACTTGTATAAGGTTAGCCCGAATGGAGTGGGCCAGCCCATATTGACAACTCTAAAAAATGGTATTATGAGTAATATTTAAACTATATGTAAAATATGTATATATAGTAGTTAAGTATGTCTAATTATATAGTTTTTCCTTTTATATTATCCATTTGGGTTTATCCAGTTTTATTTATATTAAATATGAGTCAAGTTGAATTTACCCATTTTTAACCGACTCATTTTCGCCCAACTTGATCCACTCGTTTGTTATTTCTAGTTATAGCCATTTAAATAATAAATAATTAAATATACTTCCCACGCTAACTCTTTCTCTCCTTCTCTTCATTTTTCACGTTATATTGCAATTTTGTTTAATTAATATCTATAACTTCTCTGTTTATTCTCATATATCTAAAAAGATATTTAAAATAACTAAATATTCTTCAAACAACTTGACATGCAACAATAGAGGAAAATAACTATTATTAGTTGTAGATAGGATAAAGAAAATGACCGGAGAGGTGGTTTGGATAATGATAAACACCCTATACCTTCAATTTTGAAATTATGAATTTAAATTTTATTACGTAACATATACATTGATAAAGATAAAAACAAAATAAATTGTAATAAGTAATTTACCATGAAAATTGTACTCAATTATAACACATTTTACTGTATCACAAATATATTCATATTCAAATGTATATAAATTATATGCACCAACAAAATAACAATTGAAACTAAGAGAAATAATTTGTATTTCTTCTGTTGACTGTCTCAATTGAAAAATCTTGATTTGGATATTAACCAACAAAAATAATTTGTTAGCAATAATTTAGTATTTCTATTGTTAGCAATATCTTTTTGATAATTAAAGTATAACTTTTTCGAAATAGCCCTCAATAGTATTATGATTATTTTTGTGTATATATTTCGTATTCAAATTATATCTATTATCTAAAATTTGTCTATTCCTTATATTTGTATATATAGGTAAATATTCCTTTAATTATTTTTATTGGTGTTTAAATTGATAACTATATGACATTTTACCTATTTTATTTGTTTATGTTTGATTGAAATATGATCTCCCTGAATTTAGTATATTTATTGATTAAAACATACAAAGAAAATAAGAAATTTAAGGTATGAACCACAATATAATAATAATAATTACCATGAGTAATGTTTAAGAGTACAGCTCATCGGTGTTTTTTCTTTGAACAAAAAAAAAAAAAACAGACTAATGCATAATTACTTTTTTGTTGTAAAACTTAAGAACAAAAGAACAATATAAAGAAGAAGATACGAAGAATATAAGATAAGAGGAACAATATAAGATAATTTTCTTTCTTTCAAGTGTCACCAAATCTTCAAGTGTCTATAATATGAACGTTTATGCTTCTATTTATAGTGTAACCAGTGGCGAACCTAGCAATTTGTATAAGTGGATTTAATTAATTAATATCAATCGATAGTGATAGTCAAAGTGTAAAGCGTTTAGCCCAACAAACAATTTGCTTGTTATCTATTATTATCTTTTTTTTTGTTAATAATGTAACTTTGCTTTTTACAACTCAACACTTTTTCTATTTAATGAAGTAGAGAAGTGTTTTTTGAAAATTTACAAAAAAATAAAATGTGCGTTTATTTTAACTAAATCAAAGTAAACAAATAAACTATATATAATTTCAACGAAAATAATTGCATGTTTTAGCAAAAATCTATGAAAGAGAGTATCAAAATTCAATTAACAAAAAAACAAATATTTATTAAAGTAACAAGATTATATAAATTTATCGAAATTGGGTACTAAAAAACAAAATATACAAGGTGAAATATTTTTTAAAATTAATAATATAAGTATAATAATTTATGAGCTAACTACTAACATAAATATTTAAATATAGTAACTAAAAAGTATAAATATTGATGCCTCGCTAATGCATTTTCACACAAAAAAAAAAACATAAAACACTTAAAGAGGGATTCGAACCTAAGTATATCCAGCGTGGATTTGAACCCCCTAAACCATCACTCCACTGTAAAGCTTTGTGTTATATGGATTCAAGTTACTAGTTATATCGGATTTCACAGTAATTTTCCTTATACATACGGTGAATTTCGAAACGAAGTGGGTTCAACTGAACCCGCTTGCAACAACGTGGGTCCGCCACTGAGTGTTACATAGAGGCATACAAAAGGTTAGTCATAAACATGACATTAACATGAATATAATGGAGGAGGCTATGGAAGTGAAATGTTACAAGAATAATGATTATAAAGTTGGAGGTTATGGTTATCTTCATAATGGAGGAAAGTAATGGAGATAATGAGTGAGAGTGACTTCTTGGTGTAGTGGACATCCACAATATAATATTTTATAACACTCTCCATTGGATGTCCATAGATAATATGCCACGTTAAAACCTTACTAGGAAAAAATCTTGTGGGAAAAAAATCCTAGTGAAGGAAAAAGAGTACACATATCTTTTAATACGCTTTGAATATTGCCTCGTTAAAAACCTTTCCAGGAAACCCCAATTGGGATAAAACCATGGTTAAGGAAAAGAGTACAACGCGTAATTTTCTCCTCCCGATAAAAACTTTACTTGTGTCACAACCCAGACTGTCGTGAGTGGCACCCACACTAACTTTCGGTGGGAGAACCATTACTACAACCCAAACCAAGCAACTTAACCAAGAAACTACGCATTTAAAGATATAGAAGCAGGTTTAAATGCAAAAATAAAGTAGAGTTCCCATAAACTCCAAAAGTCTAACAACAAATTGCGGAATTAAATGTCTAGAACCTGAAAGACAATGTACCGAAACTCTAACAAGGAACCATAGTTTAAGGAAATGGGTATAACCCAAACTAAACAAGAGAATTATCTAAAGAACTAGTCTAAGTCCGAAGAAATGGACTAAACAAAAAGGAGAACTCCAGGCAGCTCAGAAGAACTGGCTCACCCTTAAATTCGATGACGATCATTGATCTTCTAAACGAGGTATGTCAGTAGCCGTTTGAAGATGCCCTGTACTCAACTAAAAAAGAGAAAGTGCAGTATCAGTAAACAACCACAGTGTACTGGTAGTATCACACTACTATCCCACTAGGTGCAATATAAACAAGTCATTACAACATCATAAACATGCATACATAGAACATATACAATATCAATATCATTTCGGGATCAATGTACAATTCCACATTCTCAACAATAAGTGTATGTATAACAAGTCATTGGTCCTCTCACATAACCCATACCTAGACAGTTAGTGTACCGGATCGTGGCACCCGTTCCAAGTTAGTGTGTCGGATCGTGACACCCGTTTCAATATTTATGTCGGTACGTGACATCCGATCCCAATTAATGTGTCGGTACGTGACATTCGATCCCAATTAGTGTGTCGGAACGTGACACCCGCTCCATTCAACATACCAAAATCACAATCACAATGCACATTCTCACAATCATACAATTAAGAGGTGATTCACGGTATATAGTTATTAGTTCATACTCATTTACGATTAGTGTGATGATCAATAATGCAACATTCGCATACATACATGCAATATAATGAAGCAAGTACAAACATATATCACCCAACATGAAATCACAATCATCAATTACCTCGAACAACACTTGAATCCCCTAAGAAATTTGATTCTTCCCCTTTCGAATTATTTCCGCTTGTTTTTGGTCTACAACAATCAATATAACGCAAGGATCAATAAACGAAGCCTAATTACTCGGATTATAATCGAAATCATCAACCCTAGGCCAAATCCTTGATCCCCATACCCAGTTTAGGGTTTCCTCAACCATAATTCCCAAATCAAAACCCTCTCACATCGATAATTACCTAAGAAACTAAGTTCTACTGATCAAAAAATGGATTTGGAGAGTGAATTCATTACCTTTAGCATCAAAAGTGGTGGAAAACCTTCAAGAAAACACATGGGTTCGTTCCTTAGCTCTCCAAGTCAAAACTTGCAGAATATTGACGTTTTAGGATTTATTTCCCACTTAAGTCACGTTTGTCCCGTTATGGCGGCCCCAATCCCGCTACAGCGGCCCCGCCATGGCGGCTTGCACGGAAACAAAGAGCTAAATTAAAAGTTAGAAACCCTCATTTCACAACACACCTCCATCCCATGACACTCAGAAAATACCCTTTCGCGCTAAGATCAGTTTTGGGAGTTCTACTCGCCCGAATTCGATTTCATAAAGTCGTACGGGTTCCTTAACATCTTAGATATCTACTCATGTGATCAAATTCATAATTAGATCTCCCATTTGTTACCAGATTTCCCTAGACCTCACTGACTCCGATTTCGTCCAACTCTAGACTAGGTTGGAAAATTTCAAGTTACTATCAAAAAGTTTTCCAGCCCAAATTTTTTTCCCCGTTGGCTTTTCTATAACGACGGGAACATGTCGTTACAACTTGATATCTCAGAGACGGTGCATTTCAATCTTATATCACAACTTCTCAAATAATGATGTTGGCAATCCTTAGTGAATAAGTATACAAGATTATCACTTGAGTGGGTCTTTGAACGCCTATCTCACCATTTTGTTGAAGATCATGTGTGAAAAAAGCTTTTGGTGAAATATAGTTTGTTTGATCTCCTTTGATTGTATCCTCCCTTCAATTGAGCTATATATCATTTTCGTATATGGTGGCTGGAATATCTTTTTCAAAAGAAAATCACATATTTTCTGAATATGATAGATCATGATTCCAACCAAACACACTCCGACTTTCTTTATAGATCAATATTATTTCTGTATTATCTGATTCTTTGAATGCCAAGATTTTGTTGTGCCTCTATATATAAATAAATAGTCCATTAGCGATCGAGCTTTATGCGGATCAAATAAATATTCTGCATCTACATAATCAAATTATTTTTGACTCGGAAATTGATCATTTCAGTTTTATTGAAGCTCGTCTTTTCTTCGCAAAGAAAATCACACATCTTTTATGTGTTGAGTCACTTGCTTTGTTAGTTTCTGATAACGTGTTGTAAAACTTAAGAATAAAATAACAATATAAAGAAGAAGATAAGAAGAATATAAGATAAGAGGAACAATATAAGATAATTTTTTTTCTTTCAAGTGTTCACCAAATCTTCAAGTGTCTACAACCCTTATGCCTCTATTTATAGTGTAAATAAAGGCATACAAAAGGTTGGTCATAAACATGACATTAACATGAATATAATGGAGGAGGTTATGAAAGTGAAAGGTTACAAGAATAATGGTTATAAAGTTGGAGGTTATGGTTCTTCATAATGGAGGAAAGTAATGGAGATAATGGGTGAGAGTAACTTCTTGATGTAGTGAACATCCACAATATAATATTTTATAACACTTAAAATTGTGATAATGTCGTGCTGGAATATGTAAGGTATATTTTATTTACACTTTTACATTACTATAAATTTATTGAACTCCCGTTTGTGATACTAAATTGGAGGTACAAGTACGGTTTCAATCGGAGGCGAATTTAGAATTTAAAGAAAACGGGTGCACCATTGCTTTAAAGATAAGATCAAAAAATTTATAATAACAATAACTAAGCAATATTTTTAAACTAGTGAACATTTCCGCGCTTTGCGCGGTCATAAAAAATATTTATAAATTCAAAAGTCACTCACTTATGTGTAGTTATCTTAGAAAGTCACTCAATCATGAATATTTATCTTGAAAAATCACTTTACCAATCTAAATAATTTTTTCATTAAATTTTGTTGACATGAGATTTTTATTTTATACTAAATTTTTAAAAAAATAAAAAATGTGTCAATTTTAATCATTTTATTGATGCACCCCACTAAAATTATATAGAAATATATATTTATCAAGATCACTTCATTTTATATGCATTTAAAATAATATTTAAAGCAATCACTCAAATATGACGACATAATTTGCTACTCTAATTTTTCTCATATAATTAGAAACATTGGAATCTTTGTTATTGTCTAACTATTGTTGAAACGTTGACATATATAATTAACTGATTGCTCAATTATAAGCTAATTTTTTTTTATATAAAATGCGTAACTGAGTTGTGTGTTTTGCATTTATAATTTATATTGGTACTTTAGATATAAGTTTGTTTTTCTAACTATAGTTATAAATTTTGTTATATTATATATTACTTAATTTTAGTGGGATACGTCAATAAAAAAATTATAATGAAGATCTTTTTATTTCTTAAAAATTTAGCTTAAAAGAAAAATTTCAAGTCAACAAAAATTAATGAAAAAATTCTTTAAATTGGTTGGGTGACGTTTTATGTAGAATACTAATAGTTGAGTGACTTTCTAAGATAAGTATTCATAGTTGAGTGACTTTCTAAGATAACTACACATAGTTGAGTGACTTTTGTGTTATAAAACAAAGTTGAGTGACTTTCTGAGAAAACTACTCATAGTTGAGTGAAATTTTTGAGAAAGTAATTCATGGTTGAGTGACCATTTGAGATATTATTTCCTAATCCTACTTCCTCTTTTTGTTTAGTTACTTCCTTCAATCTTTCCTATGTTGAATTATTTATTTTATTTGAATTATTTTCTTGTTTCTCTAGTTCTCGTTGCTAGTTAAATATCGTGCTCTATTTTTTAAATAATCAAAAAGAAAATTTGCTTCTTTCTACTTTAATATTTTCATTACCTATTCGAAACTAACGTTTTTTTATCTTTCCTTGTCTTCTATAATACTATCTTCTCCTAATTAATTGACAAATTATTTAGTCAAAGTTAGACTTTTAAATTAAAATGATAGGAACTAACAAATTAAAGAGACTTAAGTACAATAAGTGGTACTTAACAATGAGTAATTGAAAAAAAATGAGTAACGCATATTGAGGAGAAATATTTTAATTAGTGACCTTTGATTATTATTTTTTGATTTAATAACAAAAACAGATTAAGAAAATAGGAGAATGGTAAAAAAAAAAATTTAAAAATATGATTGTTGATTATAGAGTTGTAACATCACCTTGTTTATGTCCAACTTTATATAAATATATATAGCTATAGATTTAAAATTACAAGCTCCCATATATTTTGATAAATTAAAAAATTGTGATGATAATTCAACTTAAGTTTTTTGATTTGTTAAACTATTTATAATAACTTACATTCAAATTACTCATGTAAAATACAAATTCAACACTTACTAAAATGAGATCATTCTAATTTGAAAAACACAATTCACTCTTTTTTAAGTTGGAACTAAATTTGAAACTATAAATATGTCAAAATTAAGTTTGATTTCATTTCTCAACCAATAAAGTTTATCCAGAAGAAAATATAATTTTATTGGCATTATTTTTTAAAACTAAGATTAAGCCTGCCTTCTGATATTTAAATGGTTAGAAATAATATCAATGAAAGCAATAATCAACTAAAGTGTATACAGCGAGAAAATTTCCTTTCAGCATTCTTAATTTCTTATTCATGAACAATTTATCATTTTCGTAACCAACTACGAAAACACACAAAGAAAAACAAATATTTTACATAAAATAATGAACAAAAAAGAAAATAAATCGATAATTTTTTTTAAAAAAATGAAACACATACACGATGTTTATTAAGTAAAATTGAACCTTCTAGATATTTAAATAATAATATTTACAAGCATAATCAAAAAGATATATTAGAGATACTCATAATAAATAGTTTGATAAACAGTCCATTTGCTTCTCTTAAAATATACCAAATCTCATTCATGCAGTGACGAACCTTTGTTTAATATCTCTTTTATACTTTGAATAGTTGTTGTAGTCAGTTGACATATTTTTCTTTTCACTTTCTGTAATTGATTGAACAAACCTGCGTATAGCAAAAATGATTCTAAATAATTAAAGAAAAGATATATAATTATTATGAGAAAATGATATAAAACAAAGATAAAAAATTAGAAATTATCTGTGCAACAATAGAAATCATAATAATAAACATGCATAAGATCACCTAAAATCATGTATAATCAAGAATAAGTAAATCATGTTTCTTCGATTCATATAAGAAAATTTGTCAATACCATTATCCAATAAAAATAATAATTAATATTACCTAATGCAATATAGCATCATGAGTTTTTTATCTAGCATAGTGGGGAAGCTTTGGAGCTTTGTTCCTAAATTTATATCATTTTATTGAGTGTCAGAATTTGAAAAGGTGCCATGTTTAATATCTATAATAAATATTATTTATTGGGTAGGAGAAGGAGATTATTGCAATGAATTTTCTGGGCAAAAAACGTGCAACACTAATGCTTTCTATGTTAACCTATTAATAATATGTTAATTATGGGGAAGGAGAAGAGATCAATTTTTCTGCAAAAAAAACGTGCAACACCAATGCATAGTGATACTAATACGGCACTAATGCAATATTACAGCTTTTATGTTTGTGTTTTAATAATGAGAGAATTAAATACTATGCTTTAATTAATATTCAATATAAATTTAAAGCAAAAAAAAAAAGAAAAAAAGAGAGGAGAAAATAGATAATTGCAAATGCTGGACATTGGAGGGTGCCACATCAGTGGTTTTAGATTCAGATTTATATATATATATATAGAGAGAGAGAGAGAGATTTTTTTTTATCTTGTTAGTTTGTTTATTAAAAAGAGGAATCATAAATTTTTTTAAAAAATACCCTAAACTTTGACAATGATGATTTTTCTAGATTCTTGACTTGAAGTTGGAGACTTGGAGTTCTTTGTGTGGAAAATAAAAGGCAAATTTAAAGAGAGAAGAAAAAATATTTTTGGAACTTGAAAAGAGGGTGAGAAGGAAACTTTTGAAGTCTTTTAACTTTAGAACTTTGCTTTAAAAAAAAAAAAACGTGTATTTTAGTTAATAAAAAAAATGAAGCAAATTGTGGGGGATCAAACTCAAGACCTTGGTGTTAAAATCTAGCTGTCAAACCAGTGAACCATCCAACAGCTTTGAAAATGGATTCCACAAGTTATTATTTAATATTTCTTTAATAATTATACAAGTAATATATCGAGTTTAGTCGGATGACCACGAGTTTCGATAACCCAATTTTTATACATAAATTCGCCCCTGATTCCAATATTGTTACGTATATTGCAATTCATGTTAGTCTCAAAATTTTGCGATAAAAAATAATCAAAAACAAAATTAATTTCGACATGAAAAAAGAAAATGTTTAAATCATATTTAGTCAATGTATAATTCATTTCCAAGTTGTATAAATGAAATTCACAATTCATACAAATATTAAAATCTACTCAAATTTAACTCATACATTATATATGCGAAAATGATATAGTAATACTTTTATTATACAATTTACATACAAAGTGCATAATTTCAAGTTTTTTTTTTTTTTTTTGCAGCTTATCAACATTTTTGTAACAATCGAAAAAATAGCTTGATTTAAAGTTGTCATTAGAGGAAAAAGATATGAATATACCAAATACTTCTTTAATTTAGTAGAGAAACTCAAACATATATATTTATATATAGTATGCTATAACAGACAATATTAATAAGGTATTTATGTATATGTGGCAACTATATACAATGAAATAAATATAGGGATTTATAAGCTTAATAAGTTAATTAGGGTTAGGGTTTGGGAGCTTATCGTTCACATATAAATAAAATTGTAAAGCTAATGAGAAAACATATAAAATTCTTCTAAATATTATCGCCCTTTTTGTATTTCTTCAAATTTTTAAAATAATATTACTTATGATAGTTAAATAGCTTTGTTAGTAGGAAGGTGATACTTACTAATATTGTTCTCTTAAAAAATATTTCTCAGATGCATTATATGGTTCTTTGAAGGAATAGTCAACAAAGTTTTTTTTCGAAGATCGATTTAAAATAGTAAAGTGTTTTTCGACATTTTCAGAAATTAAACACATCTCAAGGAGATTTGAATCGACAAAAGGAAAGAAAGAAAAATAAAAGAAGCTTAATACATGTAAAATTAAAACAATTTTTTTTGGTTACACACTTCATTTTAGAGTTTGACCTATCGAAAACTTTATACTAACAAAAAAGTTAGAGTTTGACCTATCGAAAACTTTATACTAACAAAAAAGTTAAGAGTTTGACCTATCGAAAACTTTATACTAACAAAAAAGTTAGAGTTTGACCTATCGAAAACTTTATACTAAAAAAATTACGTCTATTAAATAAAAATTTATAACAACTTACCAAACGAATTAAATGCCTGATTTCTTTCTTTTCCATAATTGAACGGGCTCTAATGCACCCAATGCCTCATTTGATTCATGTTAACATAATTAAGAATAGTTCACGCTTTTAAAAGTCGTACACATCACACACAATTTCTATTAAACACTTTTCTAACAACTATCCAAAAGAATTAGACATACCCCCCTTTCTTTCATACTCTAACTATCCCTAACACATTCAATTTAATCATTGAGCCCACATTAACCTAATTTTAAGTTATTTCACACTTCTTAAAAGCTGTGCGAATCACACACATAGTTATGCCAGCAAAAAATATTTATTAAGTACAAATTTAATCAATTTTATAAAATATTAATAAATCCATGTCATGAAATAAAATATCGTGCCAATTTTAAACATCTATCTAGTATTAAGCTTAAAAACATAAAATACTTAGGTTAGATGTGTTTCTTGGAGTTTTTTAATTTTTAAAATGAGTTTTTATTTGGTCAAAATTAGGAAAATGAAAAAAGAATAAAAACAAGAAAAACGAAGCGGTGTATACTTGTCCCGAGAAGAACAAAGCTTCGGAACCCTAAAAAGGCAATTCACTTTGCATCGGCGCGAGACCCTTGAGGTGTACAAATTCTTCCTCCGAAGAAACCCTAGATCAAAAATCTTGTTAATCCATGGATGATAGCTGTGCAGTCTGTGCTGAAACCCTTGAATGGGTTGCCTATGGAGCTTGTGGTCACAAAGATGTTTGCTCTACCTGTGTTGCTCGTCTTCGATTCATCTGCGATGATCGCCGATGTTGTATTTGCAAAACCGAGGCTGATGTTGTTTTTGTCACCAAGGTTCCCACTCTAATCTTCGTTTGCTTGATCTATTAGATCGTTTTCGTTGTCTAAAAGAATTATTTACATTTGATTGTGCAAGTTTAGATGTAACCTAATAGTTTGAACATTCACATCTATTGAACTGATGTTTTATATCTAATTTTCAACATTGGTGATGACTTATGTTATGGATGTAGGAGCTATCATTAGGTTTGCAATCTCAAAACCCCAATAAATCTGTGTTTTTGTAGACCGATGTTATGATTATATAGTTTGTTATTTGTGGACTAGGTTGATCAATCGAGATTTTACCTAATAATTGCACTGGCATTATATTGAATTGCTGCTCTTGTATTTTAAGGAGTGATCTCTTTGCATTTTTATTTTTTTTTTTGATAATTGATGATCTTCTCATGCTTCGTGTATTTAGTCTGCTTATAAATATGAATGTACATTTATTGAGATGTTGTTCAACCAAATTTTACGTGGAAGCAAGCACAGTATTTCACTCTATTGAATTGCTGTTCCAATTTGGTTTTAAGACTGAAGATCTATGGTTGTGATTTTCTTATTATTCCCCCCTTTTCTGTGTTGCAGGCTCTAGGAGATTATACAAATATGATTGGTGACTTTTCAGTATTTCCATCTGAACCAAAAGAAGGAAAAAGTGGTTCTTATTGGTATCATGAGGACACCCAGGCTTTTTTTGATGATTTAGATCATTACAAGATGATCTTGGCAATGTGCAGGCTTTCTTGTAGTGTGTGTGACAAGATGGAAGGGCCGGATGGTGATGGTGTGAAGAGAAGAGCAAGGTTCAGAAATATTGATCAGTTAAAAGGTCACTTATTCCACAAGCACAAGTTGCACATGTGCAGTTTATGTTTGGAAGGAAGAAAGGTCGTTTTCTGCAATATCTGATTCAGCTTTCATCTGTTGCATTTTTTTTTATATAATAAATATTTTGCTTATGTGAGAGGGAATAATCATACTTACAAGATGCATACCCAAAGTAGATAACCATACATGATTGCCTATTCAGCAGTTGAGTAATACTACCAAACTTTTGAGCTCTTTCCCCTCTCCTCCTGAATTTTAGGTCTTGTAAAGTTTCCCTTCCCTATTTCCTCTATAAGCTAGCAATAAATGCTGAAAATAGTCGCAAGTATTTCACTTGTTGGGACATCTTGACATCGTCTTTTTTCTAAAAAATGAACAAACTACAAGTACACTCCCTGGCAGCACTCTCAGTGAACAGATTAAATACCACCTAGCCCTAGTAAAGTAGTAAGCTAAGTTCAAGGGTAATTCCATATAAGTTATAGTAAGGGAAATCGATCTGATGATGTTCCACTTTGGCTGCCTGATTGTTCTTACACTTGTTTAATATAAATATATTCAGAACCTAGTCATGAAGCCCCTTAATTACCCCCCTCACTACAGCCTTGTTCATAATCTTGCTATCAAAGATGAGATACACAAACTCGACTGCAGAATTGAATGGTTCTTTTAACCCCCAAGGATGCTATTCAACATCTAGTCTATCTGCTCCGCTTAGTCTTTACTTCGAATTGCAGTTACATTGTTTGACAACTGAAACTTACGAGTGCTCTCAGTTGATAAAGAAGGATATGGTTTCTCTGCCCTCCCCAAAAAAAAGGGAACAAAAAGAATAAGAAAGCACCATTGTCTATAACAATGGGAAGGCCCATTTGACTGGATTAGGGAAGAACATCTTAGCTCTTGATATTTTGGTCGTTTGGATTGGATTTGATTGCATACTGAAACTGTGTTGCCTAGTTAAATTGTGTTATGAGACTTTACAGATTCTGTATTTTTAGTAATGGTAACATCAATGCATGCATATCAATCTTGTTAGCAACATATTGATCTGATTGGTGGCTTATTTGTCAAACAGATATTTATCTGTGAGCAGAAACTGTACACAAGGGCACAGCTGAATCAGCATATACACACAGGTGACTCTGAGGTTGATGGTACTGAAAGTGAAAGAGGTGGCTTCATGGGTCATCCTCTTTGTGAATTCTGTAGGACCCCATTTTATGGTGATAATGAGCTGTATTCTCACATGTCAACTGAACATTATACTTGTCACATGTGCCAGAGGTATGGTTTTATGTGTCCAATAACATGTTATAAGTTGGTTATCATCGATCAGTTAAAGCTCACGGTGGTTTTATCCATTGAATTCATGCAGGCAGCACCCTGGGCAATACGAATACTACAAGAATTATGATGACCTAGAGGTGGTCTTACTATGCTATATCATCTGAAGCTTTCCGACTTCTTTCAGTGGTGCTTTTGATGCCAATTAAAGATGGTGTTTCTTTTTCATTTCAGATCCACTTCCGCAGAGATCATTTCTTATGTGAAGACGAGAGCTGTCTTGCAAAAAAGTTTATTGTTTTCCAATCTGAATCTGAGTTGAAGGTAGGATTTGTTGGCCTGGTGCAAATTATGAATAGCTGTAGCCTGTAATAAAACATATATTCATGCAGATTCAAGTTATTACTTTCATGTTATTTCATAGTTTTCATGGGCAGAGGTGTGCAACTTTCCTGTAGTAGATTTCTTTTGATGTCTTTATTTTCCTGTTCACATTTTCAGAGGCACAATACTCTCGAGCATGGAGGTCGTATGTCACGTTCCCAACGCAGTGCTGCTTTGCAGGCAAGTCTCAACTCTGTCCTTGAATAAAAGCCACAGGGGAAGATGCGCTCATGGTGCCTCATTCATTAGCTGTTCCCGTTGTGTATATCCTGACATTTCATTCCTGGCGCTATGTTGGAGTCATGGTAGTTACAAATGATTTTTGTTTTCTTTTTTATACAGATACCAACGAGTTTTCGATATCGCCGTAGTAGTGAACAGGTTAATCGTCGTGGAAGGGGACAATCATTTAGGCGTGATAATGCTGAGAGTGAACTCTCCATGGCCATTCAAGCCAGTTTAGAGACCGCTAATGCAGATGGAAGACTGCATGATACGTCAAGCAGGAGGAGGGTAGTTTCTGATCAAACGGTAACAGATGATGATGATCTCCTTGTTCAACCCTTTGATTCTTTGACTACTGATTCTGAGCCAGCTTCAAGATATCGACAAGCTGTGTCTCAAGTTTCCAGAAATTCTCAGCTTGAAGAGTCTTCATTTCCTCCCCTTGCTGCGCCTCCTGCTAATAGTCAACCAAGACCTCAGTCTGATGCTGTACCCAAGAACACTATGGCATCACATCTACGCCGGAAGCAAAACAAAAGTACAAAGCTTCCTAGTTCGTCTCCTGCATGGCCGGCAACAACTGGTCACTCACCACCGGTAATTGGTCATCAGCCTGCCTGGCCTGTGATAAGTAGTGCTTCTGGATCATCATCTAATTCCAGGCATAGTAAGGCAGCAGCAAACAAACCTTCTGCACCAGTAATTACCCGTGAACAAGCTTGGCCTGCTGTTAATAGTTCTTTTGGATCAGCATCAGGCTCTAGCCAGATTAAACCGTCAACAGCAGCAGATGGACCCCCATCATCTAGTTATTTGAACTCTGTTGCTTCTCGATCTTCATTAGCACATGAATCATCTTCTAGCTCCATTGGTTCATCCAGGAGTTGGGCCCACAGCAATCGAATTAGCCATTCCTCGTCAGCCCCAAACCTTGTTCAGAGTGGGTCTTTTGACTCTTCTACTACTGATTTTCCTCCAGTCTCAGCTGTGCAGACTCGCAAACTTCCTGCAAGTGGCCAGCAGGCAGCCACAAATGTGGAAGATGTTCAAACCGCAAATAAATCTTTGGTAGAAAGGATGCATATTGCTCTAGATTTTGATCAAGACAAATTCACTGCATTTAAGGACATCTCTGCAGAATATCGTCAAGGTTTAATTGATGCTGAGACATATCTGGCATATGCCGCGCAGTTTGGCTTGTCACATCTCGTTCTTGAGTTGGCTAGACTATGCCCTGATGCTGAGAGGCAAAAAGCATTAATTGACACCTATAATGCTAATTTAGGAGGCACTGTCCCTATACAGAATCGTCAAAGTGGTGTCAATCGCTTGAAAGATGGTAAAAGTTCGAAGAATGGTAAAGGCAAGTCAATAGATGCTGGAAGTGTTGCTTCAAAGGATAATGTGGCAGATAACATTTTAAGTACTGTGAGGAAATTGCAGTCTAGCCATAAGATTCCCGATGATGATGTGGAAGTTTTGTCAAGAGATGGTTATCGATCTGCTAAAGGTAAATCAAAATTGACTCTGAATGAATCCGAGGAAGAATTGAACTCCCGAGGCAAGCCTTTAAAGCTGGATGCCCGCCAGAATGACTTGTCTGCTAACGATGAGTCAAATCACAGGCCGGGGAATAATGATGGGAAAGGCAAGCAGCGGAAGAAAACCTCAAAGTTTTACAGAGTTCGCTTAGGTGATGGATCTGTTGAAACACTTTTGAATCTCAATAGTTCAAACCCTGATCTGGATCCCGACCCAGATCGAAAAGAGACATCAGATGACCAAAGTAACCCTGAAAGTTTGCCTGTGCGTGGTGTTTGGCGAAATGGAGGTGGTCAAAAGCTTGTAGCTATGACTTCCAAAGGTCCAAAAAAATGATGCAGCAGTAGGAGGTAGAGGACAACAGGACAGCGTTTTGGCTTGTAGAGAGGGAGTTTTGATTTTCCTTTCCTCTGGACATATAATTATTTGGCACCGGCTTTTGTAGCAACTTCAACATGATCTGTGGCTTATCCATGATTTGGAAAAGGTTCAATCTCTCAAGTATTTTATGGTTTTCAAACACAGCAGTTCTGCAATTATAGGCTCTGTTGTTTTTGTTTCTCTCTGTTATTGATAGCTCCTTTCAATTCTGCCTTAACTATATGCTAGTGGCACAGATAGACAACTTCCTTAAAAGATGGGGTTTTAAAACTGTATATTGTTATACCAAGTACATGGATAAAGTAGTTCCAGTTTTCTGTGCCATTTTTCCTTTGCGACTTTTTTATACTCTTTGCTGATGTAGCGAATTTAAATGGTGAACATCTTCAGTGAGATTCATATAGTCGATCTAACTTGTTTAGGAAAGTAGTATAGTTATTTTGTCCCTTGAGATTATTGTCCTGATCAGCGTCTGTCTTTACCTAATCAGGGGTCATAGCAAAGTTTGTGCTTCTTCTGTCCATTTTTGGATAATGCTTTTCGACGGGTTTAGGTTTGGCTGTGTTTATTGAAGTATTAGCCATGCTATTTATATTTATGTTGTTTTTAGTGTTTAATTTATGACATTATTTTGTTGTTGTTAGCTGCTGTTGTTTCTTTCTTGAATGCTTCGTACTTCTTTACTTATTAGTAGTTATGTTTTCTTCATTGTCGTTTTTCTTTTTCATATCTACATATTGATTTGCGTGGAGGGTTCTTTAAAAACCACCTCTCTACGTCCATGGATATAGGAGTAAGGTATGCGTACACACTATTGTTTTTAGTATCCATTTTTGGAATTTTAAGTTTCATTGAACCAAAGTTGATATCTTTTTCTGATTTCACTGCTTCTCCCTGTTAAATCGATATTGATTTCCAATTTCGATAGCCTTAAAATATTACGATGAATAACAAAGGAATGCAGAATCAAAATAAAAAACGAAAACAAAAGACAAGAACTGTACGAACATTCTACGTCTACGCTTCTCCAACTGCGTTGGATACTTTGCTTCAGCAACAGAAATCGTAAATTCAATCAAATTGAAAATTGATTCATAAACATTTTCTCTAAATCCACACGTAAAACTACTTTAACCATGATTGATCGATGTTTGTTCTAAGTTGTAACCCTAACAAATATTTGTGAGACTTTAGCATCAAATCACATTTTATAGGGAATATGTTTTCCTAAATTGACCATAATTCGGATCCAACCCACCGCCACACGTAAAAAAAGGTTTCCTAATTAAAAAAAATTATCATTAAGGAAACTATTAACGTTAATACGAGTAGGTTTTATATTAATTTCTATTTTGTTTTCAAAACTGTTAGATAAATTGGCTAGTTATATATGGAAAGTCAAAAATAACTTTCTTTTATTGAAATATGCTTTAAATATTTTGGATTGTTATTTATGGTAACTTGTGATACTTTATATAAATTTTATTTACTTTTAAATGAAGATTATATATTTTAATTCACATAGAAAATTGTTTAGTTTATTCCTTGCGCTACAAATTGGGTCACATAAATTAAAATAAAATAAGTAATAATTTTTTTTGAAATTAGATGAATAAATTAAGAAAATCATTTATTAATAAAATATGAAAGAAAGAAGGTTTGTATCGGAGTCTTCTTCGGAGGGAAATTGAAAATGCATCATTGATATTAAGTGTATCGTTAGGTTATGTCGGTTTAAATTTGCTCTTTTCTTTTCGTTGTGGAAAAAAGATCTCTTCTCTTCATTTACTAAATTGATAAATATATGTAAGCTGCCACTAGTTTTTGATTAAAGAGATTTATAACATATATATGTTGGATACGTGCTTCTAAGGAGAGAAGCCTAACGAAAATTAATTAGAAAAATGGTTTCGTTGATCATTTTTTTGTGCCATTTTTACTTTTACGACTTTTTTATGGTACTCTTTGCTGCTAGAGCGAATTTAAATGGTGAACATTGTTAGTAGATTCATATAATCGATCTAACTTGTTTAGGAAAGAAATATAGCTATATTGTCCTTTGAAATTATTGTCCTGATTAGTGTCTATCTTTACTTAATCAGGGGTCATAACAAGTATACATATACTATGTGCTTCTTCTGTCCATTTTTATTTAATTATTATGCTAATACTTTTTTACACCTATTTTATCATATCAAGATTTTTTTTTTTGTTTTACTTCTTAATGCTTTTCCACGGGTTTAAGTTTGGTTGTGTTTATTGTAGTATTAGCTTTGTTTTCGTAGTTTTATGCTTTTGATATTTATCATCATCTATTGTTTATAGTGTTTAATTTATGACATTATTTTGTTGTTGTTAGCTGCTGTTATTTCTTTCTTAAATGTTCTATACTGCTTTCCTTATTAGTTGTTATGTTCTTTTCATTGTCGTTTTTCTTTTTCATAACTATTTTAATTTGCGTTGAGGGTTCTTTAAAAACAACATCTCTACCTCCATGGATATGATTAAGGTGTTTAGTCCTCATTTTTGAAATTTCATTGAATATGTAGTTAGTTGTTTTTACCTAATATTAATTATTCATTTTAAATTGTTTTTCAAGTAATTTAAGATTATGCACTATAAGCAAGAAAATTTTGGAGGGAATAGGGAGAAAAGAGAGAAACAATCGGACTTGGAGGGAATAAGGAGACACTACAAGAAAAGACATCTATTGCTACAAAATACATTATAGCTAAATATGAATTTTTTTGTGGCTAAACACTTTAGCTACATTATTTTCTTTCGTAGCAAGATGTAGCGTGGCTAATAGTTAGCTACAGACTTTACATGCTGCGTGGCCAAGGATTTATATCTATTGCTATAAAAAAAATGTGTTGTAGTTGCATTGGAATAAAAAGTTGCCACGAAAAATATACTTATGTCAAGTAATTTTATTGTTGTGCCATGATAAACAAAATTTGTAGCTATCTTCATATTGTAGCCACGCAATGTTGTATTGTAGCAAAAAAAATTAATTTATTTGCCACACAAACTTACATTTTATGAGAAGTGCTATAGCTTAGTCTCGTGGCAATAATGCTCATATTTAGCTACGAAATAAAATATTTATAGCTATAAATTTAAGTACTTTCCACAAACATTTGATATTGTAACTGAGAATTGATACAATTAGCCATGAAATATATAGCATTGAAGCAAAATGAATATTCATTTACTACGAAAAGTAATTTTTTTTAGCTATGCTCTTGGAACGTGGCAATTATAGTAGTATATGTAGAGCTACAAATTCAAAATATTATAGCTAAAATGCACACTTTTTTGTTACAAAATATAAATTGTAGCAAAAAAAATTCTTCATTTGCCACAAAAATAAAAATGTGAAAACATGTTATCATTTGCGTGGCAGTTTTGTATGTTTAGCTACAACTTTAATTTGTTTATAGCAACTAATTGAAAAATTTGACACACTAGTAATTCATTATTTATGTATGTGCGCATTTATTTTTAACATGAAAATTATAGATAATGATACCATAATATCTTAAATGGGGTAATAAATATAATATATTAGAGAAAAATAATAAAAGATCAACAATGTCATTTAAAATAGTGGAACATTATTCTACGCAAACCTATGAAATGTACTTTTACTAGAGAAAAAAATAATTGTTCATCTCTCCATCACTTAGGTGCTTTCATCACTTCTCCAAAAGCTGCAATAACAATGAAAAATTAAATAAAAAAAGTACAATGAAATATTTACTTTAAAAATAAAATTTAATTGTCAATATGTATGTTTTCTTAAAAGAAATCACATAGTATCAAAACACTAATATAAAAAGATGATATAAAGTACCTACAGTTAGATTTGGATCATTTGATTGTTGACTTTGGTGTTTTAGTAAGAGGAGAAGCGAATGGTAAGAATATTAGTTACTATGGTGTTTTGACTGAAATAATAGAACTTCAATATTTTGAAGGTAAACGGGTTGTTTTGTTTAAATGTGATTGGTGGGATGTTGATCACATCGGAATAGGAGTGAAAATAGATAAACATGATTTTGTTAGTGTTAACACTAAGCGAAAACTAGTAACAGATGAACCATTTGTGCTTGCATCTCAAGCAAAACAAGTTTTTTATGTCAAGGACCATCTTCATCCCAGTTGGTCAATTGTTTTGAATGGTCATTCTACCTATTTTACCGGAGGTGCTATTGATGAAGATACTTTTCAACAAGATGCTTGTAATGAGTTATTGCATATATGTGAGGATGATGAAGACATTATGAATTGGAAAAGAAATGATCTTGATGTTATCCGTACTGATGTTACCTTGGCTGATGATATTATTGAAGTCAGTGAATCAGAACCACAAACTAATGATGAAGATTTGTTATTATAGATATTTTGAACTCTTATTTCCATATTGCTTTTATTCAATTAAGGTTAACAATTTTATTTACTTATTCCTGAGAGATGATCTTTATTTTTCTGAGTTACTCTTATTGGATACAAATCAATATTCAGTAGTGTTGAGTTGATAATATCGATTGTATTGAGTTGGAATATTGTTATTATTATTATTATTATTATTATTATTATTATTATTATTATCTACAGGGTGTCTGTTGACAAAGTCTTCAGTTGCAATGTGATTTTTATTTTTTTGGGTTAAATCATACACTAAATACTAGTAGCTTGTAGAGTGATTTTTTGTAAACAAATTGTCAACATTTATTAATTTTTCTACGAAAAAAATATTATTTTCTCTTTAGATTGTGACACTCTTCATATTTTGTGTCTCTCATTGAATACCAAAAATATTATTGTTAATTTATTATGACCATATAAGTACTATTATTATGGTAATTTCAATCATAAAAAATATTTAATATAGATAAAACATTAGTATGTACTACAAATTTTAACTTGTGATTGAAAATAATTATTAACTATGAAATATTTATCAAAATTACAGTTTTATAGCTATATTATTTTATCATGACAAATAATTATACTTTTTATGTCAACTATTGCCACGATTATTTAGTACTCAAAAAAAATTATTTTTTTGGCTAGAAAATTTTATTTTAAATCATTTCTTGTGGCTAAAAGGTTATTGTTACTTCAATAAATTTTAACCAGATCATGGCAAAATTGAATAATTATCTATGCAATTTTGATATAGCAAAAAATTTATGACTATATTATCTAATATTGCCACAATTTTATAACTTCAAGAATAGCTATTGTTTAGCCAGAGATTTGCTTCAACAATAATTTATTGTGGCTAAAAATTATTATTACTACGATAAATTTTAGCTTGTGGCAAAAAAAAAAATTAGTTACGAAATATTATCAAAGCAAAATAATTTTTGGCTATTTCATTAAACTTTTGCCACAATCTTTTATTACTTGAAGCAAAATTATTTATTTAGCTACAATATTTTTTTAAAAGTATATATTGTAGCTAAAAGATTACTATTGCTAGAGTTAATTTTATCGCGTGGCAAAAACTTATAATTAGCTATAAAATTTCACCATAGCAGAAACATTATAGCTATTTAGGTATTATTGCTACGATTGTTAGCAATTATAACAAAAATTAGAATTTAGCTTTGTCAATTTGATTTTCGTGGCTAAAAGGTTATTGTTACTTCAATAAATTTTAACCAAATCATGGCAAAATTGAATAATTATCTATGCAATTTTGATATAGCAAAAAATTTATGACTATATTATCTAATATTACCACAATTTTTATAACTTCAAGAATAGCTATTGTTTAGCCAGAGATTTGCTTCAACAATAATTTATTGTGGCTAAAAATTATTATTACTACGATAAATTTTAGCTTGTGGCAAAAAAAAAAATTAGTTACGAAATATTATCAAAGCAAAATAATTTATGGCTATTTCATAAACTTTTGCCACGATCTTTTATTACTTGATGCAAGATTATTTATTTAGCTACAATATTTGTTTTAAATTATATATTGTAGCTAAAAGATTACTATTGCTAGAGTTAATTTTATCGCGTGGCAAAAACTTATAATTAGCTATAAAATTTCACCATAGCAGAAACATTATAGCTATTTAGGTATTATTGCTACGATTGTTAGCAATTATAACAAAAATTAGGATTTAGCTTTGTCAATTTGATTTTCGTGAAAGGTTATTGTTACTTCAATAAATTTTAACCAGATCATGGCAAAATTGAATAATTATCTATGCAATTTTGATATAGCAAAAAATTATGACTATATTATCTAATATTGCCACAATTTTTATAACTTCAAGAATAGCTATTGTTTAGCCAGAGATTTGCTTCAACAATAATTTATTGTGGCTAAAAATTATTATTACTACGATAAATTTTAGCTTGTGGCAAAAAATAATAATTAGTTACGAAATATTATCAAAGCAAAATAATTTTTGGCTATTTCATTAAACTTTTGCCACAATCTTTTATTACTTGAAGCAAGATTATTTATTTAGCTACAATATTTGTTTTAAATTATATATTATAGCTAAAAGATTACTATTGCTAGAGTTAATTTTATCGCGTGGCAAAAACTTATAATTAGCTATAAAATTTCACCATAGCAGAAAAATTATAGCTATTTAGGTATTATTGCTACGATTGTTATCAATTATAACAAAAATTAGGATTTAGCTTTGTCAATTTGATTTTCATGGCTAAGAAATTTGATAAATTTTTATATAGCCACAAAATTCAAATTTTTGTGGCAATTACTAAATAATAGCTACGATTTTCAAATTCATAACTTAAATTTTGTAGCTATAAATTCATTGTCTTGTAGTGAGAAAATGGGAGAAATAATAAGACTATTTTTAATTGATATAATAATATATTTATTATCTAAATCATGGTTAGGGATATATTTTAATTAATTAAATCTTAGCCATTAAATCTAGCTTATGTCATATGTCATTAATCAAGGCTAGAACTTGGGGAAAAGGGAGACAATAGAAATGGAGAGGAGCCAGATCCATGGGTATCATAGTAAGATATGCAATCTGTTTTAATTTACGTGACATACTTTCCTTTTTTAGTCTATTTTCAAAGGAGTTGACATTTATATAATTAGAAATAATAGGACTCTATAATTTTTTCTTTTATCCTTGATAAAATGATTTATAATTACACAAATAATCAACAAGTATATTAAATTATAAATTTTGAAAGTCTTTTTTTTTTTTAATCAAGTGAAACCACATGTTTTTTTTTAAAGAGTACGCAAAATTTACTGTGAACACGTAAAAGTAAACGGAGAGCGTAGAATTGTTCGTCCCGTGTATCTAAAATATTTTAGAAGTATTAATGGATGAAGCACTAAATGTTGAACCACTTAGTCAAATCATAATAGAAATGGACTGGAATTTTGTTCCACAGCTCATGACATCTAATCATGGAGAAAATAACAAGATTGTTTTCCCACAACTGTACAATGTTTGAGTTTAACCTAATTAATGTAATACTATAACCTTAAATCAATGTGATTAATAGCTAATGTGAAGCTGGTGGAATCCCTTGAATATAAGAAAATTGGAAAAAGGGTAAAAAATGCTTTTGACTATTGTAAAGTATAATAAAAACGACCCTTAAATTAATGTCCTTGAAGTGCTAGAAATATGATAAAAGAATTAAGTAATTGTTTTATCGATTGACACGAGACAAAAGGATAAAACATATATACTAAATTAGTGTATATATATTATAAAGTGAGATAATTTCTTTTAAAAAATCTGGATTGAAATCTCGACAGAGGAAAAAAGAGGAGAGATGGTTTTCTTTCCATTTATCTATCTAGTTTAGGAAAAATAAAGTTATGATGACTTAATATTTGTATAGGTGAAAGATAGTACATACTCGTGAAATAGTTGAGTTGTGTGCAATATCAAGTTGTTCATGATAAGTTTTAACAGAAAATATCAATTGTTTTAACATGACTATACTACATTAAAATGTTTGACACTAAATTAAGTAATACCCCAAATCAATGTGATCAATAGCTAAAAAAAATTTCAATTAAATTTTATGCTCAATCAAATGCCGTCCTATAAATTAAATGAAAGGAGTAAATACAGAGAGGCAACAAATCTCACTAATATCCATAAAATTTGAAATAAATATAATTAAAAAAAATTACTCTTACTTTAAAATAGTTTTTGGAATTTGAAAATAGGAGAAAACTTTCAACTAATTGGAGTAATATAATTCGTGTACTTTACAAAATTAATTAAGTCTACGTATTACTTAGAGAAAAGTGACTTAGTAAAATAAAATGTTCGATTATTTCTATATTAATATAGTTAGCTGTTCCTTGTTAATTTAATTTTGAAAAGTTAAAAAAAAACATTCTACATATTCCTTAAGGAATAATTAATTTCCCTACTAAAAGAAGAAATTAAAAAGAGACAAAATTGTTATTTTAGTTATTATCAGCCGAATACAAACTATCATCAGCATAACCAACGAGGTATACTAATACAATCTCCTTATGTTATATCGCCCATAGTTGTGATTACGTTTGATTTGCGGATTAAATTATTTCATAATTTGGTTAAAATTGATATTAAATTTATACTTTATTTGAAGAAAGTATTATTCGAAACATAATTATGAGATATCTAGACTTATTCCAAGAATCAAACGATTCCTTATCCTTAGAGTAATTCCAAATAAATAATCTTTAAATTAAATAGCTTCCGTATTTGAATAAGATAGGTAGACAACTTAATTTTATTTTACTTTATCCCGAACCCTACCTTATACCTATATAAAAAAACTTATATTTTCTTGAACATACATCTTGAAATTTCATAATTTTTTAGAATATTTATAAAGAGATAGATATCAAATATTGCCTTTATCAAAATCGTTGCCTGACATTTTATTCGAAGAATAAAAAAATAATAAAATTATACTCATAAATGTTTATCAATAAAATTTATGTTTCATCATGTTTTATTTATGATTATTGTTTATTTTCGATTACTTTAAAATTTATTGTAAGCAAGCTATTCTTGTAGTGGTTACCTATATGATAATCTCTCAAGAAATTCTTAATTAACTTGTTTTCTTTTTAAGCACCTTATATTAAATTCAATTAAACATACCTACGTAACCGTAATTATTCATTGAACTTTTAAAATTAAGTGGACTATGAGTAAAAGATTATTCATCTATAAAATTAGGTCATATTCAAATAAAATTAATGTATTAGGCCTATCTTGATTAATTGATACCTCCACAGCTCTCTCCAACTTGACAAACTGGAAATAAATTATTTTTCTACCTTTAAATTCTATTTTTTGTTTCATTCATATATTTTTTTAATATTAACTCGATCTTTATAGTTCCTTCCATGTTTATCAAAAAAAATTGTGACAGAGTGATAAGTAATTCTTTATTATCAATAAAAAATTTCAAGTTGAGTGGAAACTTGAAATTTTTTGTTTAAATTCTATTTTTTGTTTCATTCTCTTTTATTAGAAAATGCATTACGTTAAGACCTAACGTGAATACCTAAAATTGGGTGGAAAGTGGAAACAAACCTTCATAAAACCAAACGTTGATTTTATGTGTTTCCACATATGTTTGTGGAATAAAACTTAAAAACTCTAATGTTAGCTTCATGTACACCACTTTTATTTTTGCATTTTAAAGAATATTAAAGTTTAATATATTGTCTCACTATTTTTATTTGATATGCAATGGCATATTTAGAGAAATGTTTCACATACTTCACTTTTTTTTTTTTTTTTTTTTTTTTGCATTTGAAGAATGATATTCATTATTTATAATTAATTTGATGTAATATCTTCATAATTTAGGTATTTCCATAATTGTGTTTAATTTTTCCTTATGCCTCTTTAGTTATTTTAACTTGTTTAGTTTTATTTTTAAAAATAATAGATAAAAATAATTAACATGACACTTTATCTTTTTTGTTTTACAATTTGTTTCCTTAAAATTTCCTATTTAATTGATCATTAACGCAATTTAATTGTTTTCCTTTTCATTCATTAGTCATAAAATATTTTTCTCCACCATAGATTCATTTGCTATTAAGATCAATATCAAGAAATTATTTACTTAATTAAACAATCAAACACGAGAAAATCCAAACGGATTTGCTTTAAATAAAGGAGATAAACTTTAATGTTTTTGAAGCAGATAATAAAGAATATTAATTATTGATACAGATGAAATATATAATTATTGTTATCTGATTTTATTGAATGCCTACTACCGACTACTACTTTTTCGAAAAAGTCTAGGTCATAATATCATAATAAAATACTCGCTCCGTTCACTTTTTAATTGTTCAATATTTTAAAAATATCTTTCTTTTTAATTTTTTTTTAACATGTCATTATGAACATAATAAGTTTTTTTTTTTCTATTTTATCTTTTACATTAATTATTTATTTCCCAAGCCATTTTCAAGACATAAAGACTATATACATTAATTAATATAAGTATTATGATAAAAAAAAATCATATTAATCATTAGTTTTTGAGGAACTGAATAAATAAAAATGTACGGAGGGAATATTTATACTAAAATACCAAAATTTATTGGTCAAAGGTGATTTAGTTAATTTGCACTAAAATACCAAAGGAGTATTCAAGTTTCACATCATGCTTTCACACGTATTTAGGTAGGCTTGATCTATGATGTAAGCTAATTCTAGTTTCAAGAACTGAAAAAAATAATATTAAATATAGTATACATGGACTATGATTTTTATTTTATTTTTTTAAAGATAAAAATCAATATAATTTAACTTGATATAACATATTCTTATTCTACTTTTCAGGCGATTATATATAGTTTTTTCATTTCATAATTAACTGTTATTTTAGTTTATTTTATGTCTATTAATAAAAAACTATAAACATAGGGTTTTGTTCGATACGAAAGAAAATAAAATTGTTTTTATTTTTTATGTTCGATTAGTTAAAAATTAAAAAATATTTTCTTTAGAAAAACAAACTCTTTAAATGACTTAATAAAAGTAGGAAAAATAAGTGACATTGTTTTTTTCCACCCCACCCCACATCCACCAATTCTTATAATTTTATGTTAGATATGTACGAATATTTTTAACATTATATTTATTGCTTATATACCGTAACAAAAAAAGAAGAAGTAAAAGGCCATTGATTTTAAAAAAAATTATTTTTTTGAAAACTATTTTTCATGAAAAATATTTTTCTCCATATCGAACACACTTAAGATATAGTTTATTAAATCATTCCTATTTATTAGATGTTTTTTGAGAATTAAATACTATTAAAAAGAAATAATCTTTTAATATAAGGGTATAACTGAAAATGACTACTATTTTTATCTTAAATTTCTAAACTGACTTGCTATGAAAAATTATCTATTTGCTATATGTCAACTAATAACATGTTTGATCAAACTTTTAAAATTTATTTTTTCAAAAAGACTTTTATCATAAGTATTTACTTTTTAAAAAATAATTCTAAAGAATAGCAATTTGTTTTTCCAAATAACTAATATAAGCATTTTTTCCAATTGACTTTCTTAAAATATGATTAGCCACACTATTTATCTTATCATGTATACAATATCAAAACACATAACTCAAAAGTCTCAAACTCATAAAAAAGGAAACTTTTTTTATTTTTTTATTTTTAGAAAAAACAACATGACACCTATAAATATCCATCCTTTTCATTTTCATTTAATAAGGCCCCAACAATATTCTCTCCCATGGCTTCTTCTTTCTCCAATTATTTCAAAATTTTATCATCAATTGTATTTTTCATAATTTTCTTCACTTCTCATTCTTTTTCTTCTTCAAATTATTCTTTATCAAATATAGTTATAAATTCAACTTCTGAATTTATTAACCATACTGCCATATCCGAATTTCGAATACTGAACCGAAGAATTCTATCCAAATGCCCCGACCCGAACCCGTATTTAAGTATAACTACTGCCTCAAATTCAAGCCTTTCTGATGAATCTTTTGTTACTGTTCATGTTTCTGGAATTCTGGTTCCTTCAAAAGGAGATTGGGTTGGCATGATCTCACCTTCGTATTCTGAGTAAGTTTAATTTATATACACTGACAGTTTAAATATATATTTTTTAAATGATATAATATATGATCAGAAGTTGATTCAGAATTTAAGTTTTGACTATTTATTTCAATTTTTGTGAATTTTTTACATGTAAATATTGTCGATTATGAGTTTTATTATTTGTTTCAATTTTCGTGAAACTTTTTACATGTAAATTTTATCGATTATGAGTTTTACTATTTGTTTCAATTTTCATGATTTTTTACATGTAAATTTTATTGATTATGAGTTTTACTATTTGTTTCAATTTTCATGAATTTTTTACATGTAAATTTTATCGATTATGAGTTTTACTATTTATTTCAATTTTCATAATTCATGTAAATTTTATCGATATGCTATATCGGTAGTGACATAGTTGTTGTTTTTGTTAGTAGGCAATAACTAAGTAAAATAATTGTGTAAATATTTTTTATGTGATAAATAAATAGAATTTAAACTGAAAAATGAAAAGGATATAATATTTTAACGATAGAAAATAGCGGTACACAAAAACATCAACCTGAAAGAAAAATTATTCAATAGAATGTCTTTTTTTTTCTTCTTATTTTGTTATTGAAATATTTTCTCTAATTTATCCTCTATTTACCATGATTCTTTCCAAAAATATCATTAAAGTACAATGAAATTTGATTATTTGAGGTTCATAACCTTTTTTTCTTTTCCTTTATTGGTGGGTCATTATTAAACCATTATCTACAAATTAGAAATATATCAAAAAAAAAAAAATGATGAATACATGGTGGAAAAAGACATAACTTTTTCTTAAAGTATACTTGACCAAGTGGAATAGAAAGTATACTAATTATTTTGTTATTTTCAATTATTAATAAAAAGAAAAAAAAAAGAACATAGGAAGCATGCGAATAATGAAGAAATGATACAATAATATTATATTATTTTTTATTCATTTAAATATTTATTAGCTTTAGGTTTTTATTATAATATCTCATATTTCAGCACCTCAAGTTGCCCCTTTAATGCCTTACAATATCAACAGACTGGTGATTTCTCTGAACTTCCACTCCTTTGCCATTATCCAGTCAAGGTTAGTTTTCTTTAATCTCGACGATAAATCGTGTATGCAGTTGTTTATAATTTTTTCTAATTTTAAAAAACGAATCCTTCAAAAATAGAATGAGTACACAATTAATATCACAAGAAAATTGTCACATCCGAAGTTACATATATAATATAGAATTTATTGTACTTCGATGATTATTTTAATAAAATAAATAACTCTTAAGCTAATTAAAAAAGTGTTATAGTATAACAGAAAACTAAAAGTCATGGCTATATATTCTTATAAAAAAAAATGCGCGCAAGTGTGAGTATGTGTGTGGGCACAAGTAACTTGGTACGTCACATATATTCTAACAAAAAAAAAAGTAACATAATTAATAAAATTATTTTTCAACTTTCAAGTGGTACCTTATTTGAATAATAATAAGAAATAATTATTGAAAATATATTAAGAGACTAGAAAAAAGATTATCAGAATTGGAGAAAAAGATTAAAAGAAAAAGTGATGAATATTAATGTAGAGTTTCAGGTTAATAATTAGTCAAAATTTGGATGGATTATAATCTTATTATATATATCTCTGATCACAATCATTATATATCTTTAAATGAAGCGTCAATCTTCGTTAACATGTGAATTTTGAAATCTTGAAGATAAGATATTATAGCATTTCCTAACACAATTAGTGTAAATAACCTAATCATGATATAAACTACTATATTGAAAATTTGAAATAAGTCATGCAATGCCACTTCCTCAACTAACTTTATATAATTTGAATTTCATTCACCTTTTTTTAAAAAAAAAAATCTATCACCCAAAGTTTCCACCTTTTTACTTCACTTAAAATTGAAAATCGAAAAATACTTATTATCGAGTAAATTCCTCTGGTCCACTTTGTACACTTCATTCACATCACTAGTGATGCCCCACTATTTAATTCTAACTGTTTCTTCCCATGTAATATGTACACTCGTATCTACCTATTTTCTTGACCACCGACTTGTTATACTCCTTTCGTTCACTTTTAATTATCATGTTGCGTTTTTCAAAAGTTAATTTGATTAATTTTTAAAGTTAAATTAGATTATAATATTTCGATATTTTAAACAAAAAATTAGATATTCAAAACTATACTAAAAGTACTATAAATTGCAATTTTTTGCATATCAATATGATGAAAAAATACATCGTAAAATATTAGTCAAAGTTCTTATAGTTTGACTCTAAAAAAGAAAACCATGACAATTAAAAGCGGACAGAAGTAGTATCATATAATATTTTTACAGTAAGAAATTAATTATCTCATAGATTTTAAATGAAGCCACTTGTGAAAACGCTATTCATGAACTTGATGTCATGATTAATTATCTCGATTATCGCAATAAAATGAATGTTAACAACCTGTTGGATGAGTGAAAATGATATATGTTCAAAGGTTCAAAGCTCATTAGAAGAATTAGATTGTGGATACCATTGAAACAAATAATGTTGATGATAAAGTTGAAGATGATACAATACCTTTGGAATTAGTTACGCGTAAGGAAACACTTATTGCATTTAGAACTCTTCACAATTTTATGGTGCAGTTTGAAAAGACAACACCAAAACTTTTGGATGTAATAAGAAAAGTTAGAAATGAGTTTCAACTAGATTTAAATTTTAACAAAAAATAGAACACAATAGAGTCATATTTCACTAAATTGTCTTAGATATATTTATACTTTTAAAAAATTATTAATTTATAATATTAATAGGACCATATATTTATACATGGATCTTCTGTAAATACATTATCTTACTATCTTATCGAAATGAGTGATTTTTTCTATTGACCCAAATCAAAATCAGAAGAAAATATTATTTTAAAAAGGTTATTAATTAATCGAGTATTAATTTAGTAAGATTTTACTATATTTCAATGAATCCAACCGTAATTTGCTAGTTGTGCCTAATTAATTCGTCACATCTCACTGTCATCCCTACTCATATTATTGACAAGAAATAAAAAGGAGATAAAGATGTGGGAATATACCTATTAATTTTAGTAGTATTAAATAATAGTAGTGTGAAGTGGTCACGCCTATATATATATATCCACCAAAAGCGTACCACATTGAAATAAGTCATGCAATACTGCCTCCTTAACTAACTTTATGGTAACTTCATTCACATTATATTACGAGGAATTAAAATCTCTTAGCTGTTTATGAAATTTATAAAAGTAAATAAAAGATAATAATTTTTTAATTTTTTTTTTATGTTTAATAATAAAGATTTCTTATGTGTTAAAATAAGCATTTCTAGTAAAAAAGTGTAAAATTAAATTATTACTTTTTATAAATGATCTACAAAATAAATTTTTATTGCATCACTAAATTCGAAAAATAAATACAGATCATAGTTAGACCCCACATTTTATTTTTTCATATTGATTGGTTGAAACTTCAAAGCTTTCTAACTGTTTGCTTTCAGCATTCAACACTTTTGTGCCGATTTTTTATTTGGCACCGTCTAGCTATATTATCATGTTCAAATTGATTTCTTTTTTTTCATGATTGATTTGGTAGACCTTTTTTTTTTTTTTTTTTTTTGTGTAGAATAAATGTCTTAGATTTGTGATTCATGAAACATTACGTTACCAATGACAACATCCATTTGAGAATATCTAATATTAGATACTCAAGGACGGAGCCACCTTGTAGTCAGGGGTTCATCCAAATCTCCTTTAACAATTTTTTTTTTACTTATACTATTTATATATGGTTAAAATATACTTTTTATGTATATATAGTAGATGTTGAACTCCCTTCATCTAGTTTGTGTGTCTACTTCTTCAGATTTTGAACTCTCTTAACTAGAGTTCTGGTTCCGCCATGACAGCTACTACCCCATTCATTTCAGTTTATATTTATATGATGACGTTTGACTGAACGTGAAATTATTTATAAGAAAAATCTTTTGGCACATAGCTAGCAAAAGTACTTGTGATCTTAAACATGACCATCCAATATAAATTGAAGATAATAAAAACTCAATAAAATAATTTAATATGGGCAAGCTAATTAAAAATAACGTGGTTTTAATCGAAGAAAGTATATGAAGCTCTCGTAATATCTGCATTTCCTTGACATTATATTGTTTTAATATCTGCATTAATTTCCTAGACATTATATTGTTTTAATCGGTAATAGTATATGATAAGATCTGCGTACATCTTACCCTCCTAGTCTAGATGATATTGTTGATTATTATGAATGCATGCATGCAGGCGCAATATTTAAGCAAAGATCCAGGCTACCTAAATTGCAAGAAGAAAGAATGCAAGAAACATGTAAAGGGAAGTTGTGAAGTGAGAACATGTAGTGCCTCACTCTCATTTCATGTTGTTAATTTTAGGACAGATATTGAGTTTGTGTTGTTTGCTGGTGGATTTGCAACTCCTTGTATCCTCAAAAGATCAAACAATAATTTGACCTTCACTAATCCTAAACAACCTTTATATGGACATCTCTCTAGCATTGACTCCACTGCAACATCTGTAAGTACATCTGTTTACGTGACACTATTTCCTTATTAGTCGTATAAATGTTATGAAATATTAATTGCAATAGTTACAAAATGCTACTATTCACTTAAATGTTACGTTACATTATAATGACATGTTTAAAGTCAGAAGTTCGAAAAATCTTTTCATTTCTTGTTTAGGTTGTATGTCTAGTTAAATAGGTTCACCTAAATTGAAATGAAAGGAGCATGTATGTTTGAAGAATACATAATGGGACTATAGGGAACTCTTATTTGTAAATGTTTCTTCCTTAGATCGAGCATAATTAATTGAATTAATGAACTATTAGTACTTTCTCTATTTCTATTTACATGTCAAATATTTCTTAATTTTATTTTCATTTTTTACTTGTCATTTTTGACAAATCAAGGAAGGACAATTTTTTCCCCAATTATATCCTCAATTTATTAATCGAGTTAATGTCTTTGAAATTTGTAGTGAGTTAATATATTTGAGACCCTATCAATTTATTCAGTAAAATGGTAAACTCACTATACCAATTATTATTTTCTTAATAGGTGTGTCAAGTCAAAATTTGACTAGTAAAAAGGAACAGATGAAGTACCATTTAGAATAGTTTATTTTTCTTATTTTAATTCCTTGGTTCGTGTTAATAACATATAACAACGTATAATCTCATAAATGGAGTCTGAGTTCCGTGTTAATTATACCATATTGACCATTAATTGTTTTTGGCCCTATATTTAGATGAGAGTAACATGGGTTAGTGGTGATAAAGCACCTCAACAACTACAATATGGACATGGAAAATCTCAAACATCACAAGTTTCTACCTTTACCCAAAAGGACATGTGCAGTAAGTTTTAATAAAACCATACTTAATTATAATATAATCATTTTAATAATCAAAATTAATTAAGATCATAACCATTTTGTTAATCTTTTAATTAGGTTCTATCTTAAAAAGTCCAGCCAAGGATTTTGGATGGCATGACCCTGGCTTCATTCATACAGCAGTAATGACTGGCCTTAATCCTTCAACCACAAACTCCTATACATATGGAAGGTATATACCATTAGACAATATGTTACATATTATTAAGTCACGTTATTATCTTATCTGAAAGTTTAAATGATTCTACGTTTTTATAACGACGATATGTTTTTTTTTCTAATTACTCAACCAATATAGTGATTCAAGTGGTTGGAGTGAGAAAATTACCTTCAAAACACCACCAGCTGGTGGAACAGACGAGGTTAGATTTTTGGCATATGGTGATATGGGAAAAGCTCCTAGAGATCCTTCTGCAGAACATTATATTCAGGTAATTATAATTAAATGTTTAATTAATATTCTATTAAGTCCTTAATTAATTATGAGTGTGTTGGGTATGAAGGAAAATATTTTTCTAAAAAAAAAGAAGAGATTTTCTTACTTATTTTTTTTGTTTTTGGTTTGTAATGAGAAAATATTGTCTCTAAGACATTTAAGTATTTCCTCAGTCCCATACTAACTAATCACCTTTCTAAAAATACTTGTCCCAAATTATTTGATCACTTATTAAATCAAGATAAAATTAATTAAATTTTCGCCATTTTACCCCTGTAATTAATATTATCATCATGCTTAATGTTCTCATAATTTCTCTTTGGAAGCTTAAACAAAATTAAAGTTCCTAGAATTTATCTTTTCAAAAAGTTCATTAAATACTTGATTACTCCTTTGTACTCTTACTTTCATCCACTTTGGAGTACTTGTGCCTTTTGTATGCCATATGTCATCATAAATTATTTTGATATCCATCAATATGGATAAAGGGTAAATTGGTCAAATTGATCATTTTATTTATGATTTCTTGAGTACCGTGTAAAATGAAAAGTGATCAGTTATTATGGGATGGAGGGAGTATAATCTAGGCAAATATTATAACCTCGAACCCAGACCCATCTCCCGACCCTTGCCTGACTCGGGATACGACATTGACCCAACCCCACTCCCAAATCTTGAGACCCAACCCTGTATAACTTGGTTGAGTCTCGAGTTGGAGATTTGGTCCCATGTCGATTCAAGGTCAGGTCCCATGTCTGTTTGTGGTTGGGGTTGGGGTTGGGTCACAAGTCAGATGGTGAGGTTGAAAGAGAGTTTAAAAAACGTTTCTCTACTTTTGGTAAAAGTCATTTTCCTTATATTGAAGCAATATAATAACTTCATTATGAAAAATAATTTCCAATGTCAACTAAACATGATAAAATTCAAAAAATATTTTTCAGAAAATATTTTCCTCCATACCGGTCACACATATATCATTTAACACTTACAATTTTGATTCAAATTAATTAATTATTGTGCATATATATTATATGTGTACTTAGCCAGGATCATTATCAGTGGTGAAAGCTATGGTTGATGAAGTATCATCTGGGAATGTTGATTCTGTATTCCACATTGGTGATATAAGTTATGCCACTGGATTTCTAGTAGAATGGGATTATTTTCTTCATCTAATCACTCCAATTGCCTCTCGTGTTTCATACATGACCGCTATCGGAAATCATGAAAGGTATATTCTATTACGTACTGAAATTAATTTCACGTATGATCACTGAATACAAATACCTATTAGGTATAACTTGAGAATCACCTCAAGTTTTTAATTCAGTCTGTTAACGAAAAAGGTAAATATATATACACTTTTTGTTAGATAATGAGGTTTTATATATACGTCCTAAATCACAAAGTTAAAAGGGCGTATAATTTTGAATTTTTTTTAATGTGAAAAAAAAATATATTCAGGGATTATATAGGTACAGGATCAGTATATGCAACACCAGATTCAGGTGGAGAATGTGGTGTGCCTTATGAAACTTATTTTCAAATGCCAACACAAGCTAAAGATAAGCCATGGTACTCTATTGAACAAGGAAGTGTTCACTTCACTGTTATTTCAACTGAACATGATTGGTCTCAAAACTCAGAGCAGGTATATAAGTCGATTTCTTAGTACGTATACATAGTCTGGATAAAAATTATTGAGTTCACGTAATCTGTATTAATTTGATCAAACAGTATGAATGGATGAAGAATGACATGGCTTCAGTTGATCGAACAAGAACACCTTGGTTAATTTTTACGGGGTAAGTAAATCATACACCTTTTATTTTTACTAAATTAACATGTTTGTTATTGCGTCAATTTCAGACAAGTTGAGATCAACTATATAAGTGAAATAGTGGAAGGACTAGATGAAAAAATGTTACAACAATTTTGAAATAATATAAGTTAATTACATAGTACTATTTATTTTTCCCTTCTTTTTTAATAATAATAATAATAATCATATGCTTGATTTCTTCATAGGCATCGACCCATGTATTCTTCTGTCACTGGTGGAATTCTTCAAAATGTTGATGATGATTTTGTCAAAGCTGTTGAGCCATTATTATTGGCAAACAAGGTAAGCTCTAATTACTTTATATGGATTGGAGAGTTATATACACTATCATGATTGGGTCGATCAAGCCAGATCACGTGTTCAATAACTATAATATATATACCTAGTAAAATCCTATTCAGTGGGGTCGGGGAGGCTACATAGAGTGTACATAGACCTTGCCACTACCTCATTGAGGTAGAATGACTGTTTCCAAAAGACCCTCGACTCAAGTGCATCAAATCAAGTAAAAGAAGAAGAAAATAATGAGGAAAACATAAATAATAAGAAAAATAGTATAAAGTCTACAAGAAAGATATAATAACAACAACAAAGTAGTGTCATAATCGAAATACTGAATACAATATATAAACACCATATAACAAGAACTACAAGGGTACAACTAGTGCTACAACATGCACTGATAAGCCTAAACTTATGGAACGCAAGACAACACACTGTACCTCTACAAACCTTCTACCCTAATACGCGACCTTCACTCCTTCCTATCTAGAGTCATATCCTCGATAATATAAAGCTACACTAGATATCAAGAAATTTCAAAAATGATTATCATTTTTATCAGATCGTCAATTAATTCGTTGCATGGAAAAACGTGGCAGGTTGATCTAGCATTATTTGGACATGTTCACAATTATGAGAGGACTTGTGCAGTATATCAAAAGGAATGTAAAGCATTGCCTACTAAAGATGCAAGTGGAATTGATACTTATGATAATACCAATTATAGTGCACCTGTTCATGCTGTTATTGGAATGGCTGGCTTTAGCTTGGACCAATTCCCTTCTCAGGTAATTAATTAAGTTCAGCTCGACTCGTTTAAAATAACAACCGTACTTTATTCACTATAACAGTAAAGTTACAAAATTAAAGTAACTCAACGTTACTAATGATATACACAGGCTGATGAATGGAGTTTGGTAAGAAAAGCTGAATTTGGATACGTGCGAGTTCATGCAACAAGAAATTCATTGACTATTGAGGTGAGTGTTACAAATGTACATTTTTTGTTACACATCTTAGAATTTTCTAAAATTTTCTTTTCTATTTTGTAGTATGTGAATGCAAATACAAGAAAGTTGGAAGACAATTTTCAAATCACCAAAAGCTAAGCAAAAGATGAAAAGAGAGAAACTATACACTAGTACAGCAAATTGTGTAATACAAAGTATAGAGAAAGTTGTTTAAATTTATAGAATAGTACAAAAAAATATGTATTTTTATCTCTTATAGCAGCAACAATGTCTCAAATAATTTGTTTTTATAGCAAAAGTGTTTCTTTGTTAATTTTCAATGTCTAATATATATTTTTTTACTAAAGATCATTTGAGGTGATCATACATGAAGGCTCAACTAAATAGGAGCGACAATAACTAAAAGAAGTATGTAAACATGAAATATGTAACATGGCGACTTATATTATGTCGTTTCATCATTTAAGAATTGACAAACTCATATGAGAAAAACATGTAACTAAAATTAAAAGTCATGCCATAGGGGCAAAAAGAGTCGATTTTGCCATTGCATATCATGATTCTAATCCTTAGAATAATAGAACGACCAAAATGCTTCTTACGACTTCAATCTATAACAATAACGATAATAGGAACTCATGTTTCAAAGGCCTGAAGGAGCGTAGTCTTATTCAAAAGAAATTGATGAAATTTTTTCCATGAATGCTAGGAGTTTTTTTTAGTTAAATTATTATTTGTCATAGAATATAATATAATTTTTTGAAGGGTAATTTTTGTGTCACGTCTCGATTTCTCGAGTCATGATGACACCTACTATAACCCACCAGTAGGTAAGCCAACCCGTAACCCGGAACAACAAGTAATGGGTCTGAGGGAAGAAACTAAACAAGAGTAGACAAAATTTAAGATAACCATATAAACAGGCGGAAGCAAACCAAAACATATATATACAAATAAAGATCCCTCCCAGAACCTGGAAGTCACTAGTACAGAGCTACTAACAAAATGAGTACAAGTCCCAAAAGTGGACCACAGAAACTAGACTGTCTCAAAAGGCAAAAGACAAGTATATATATAGATGGAGATTGAAATAGTACAAAACGTCGTGTGCTCACCCCCGTCTTCGGATCAGACTATTCCAAGCTCAATATCAACGTTGGTCACTGGTGCTCGGACCTGCATCACGAAAACAAATGCAAAGCGTAGTATGAGTACCAAAACAATAGGTACCCAGTAGGCATCATAGGTCGACTGAGCTTGAAGAGTAAAGGCAATATGAAAAGAAGGAATAACACAAACATAGGTCAAGAACGGAAGTCTAAGTAAACAATGGAATGCACACGAGTGTAGAATGAACTAACTAAAGTAATCTAAAAGCTAACTACACCTAATCGGACCCCCATAAGCACAGAAGGTACACTCGTGTGCAAGTTTAAATAAAAATCCGAACGGACCCCTATAAGCTCAACGAGTACACAGAATAACTATAACTAAAGAGAACTGTAACCCAAGACCAGAGAACATCGAACCAGAACCTCAACCCCAATTAGTAAAATCTGACAGTACGGAGGCCGGATCTCGAACATGATGCTCACCAGAAGTACCCAAGTAACCAATCACAAGTATCAAGTAACTGAGGCCGAACCTCTAACCGGATGCTCTATATATGTATACGGGTGATCGAGGCTGGACTTTGAACCGGATGCTCTTCGAAAATAGCAAAGAGGTCGAGGCCGGAGCTTGGATCTGAATGCCTGACAAAAGTGCCAATGTAGCTACTGAAAGAGTCTCAATCGATCCATAATCATAAATGTCTGTGGAACGACGCCCATACTTAGCCAATCAATGTAAGTCCTTGGAACCAAATCGAAAACCACCTTTAAATCGCGGAGCGAAACTTAGTGTCGCAGACGTAACTCGTGAAGTTATAGTATCAGAGAAATAAGGATAACTATCGTCGGAGCAAGCGTGTCACCTAGCTAAGGCTCAAACTATCAGACTCAAGTCTGCTACACCAGTCTACAGGGATCTAAGCCGGCCGAGCGACGTGGGGGCAAAACTAAGGCCTATCGATTAAGAATTTTGCATTTCTAAGGCAAGCCCTAGTCAAACCTAAACTAAGGCCCAACATAATTCAAATAAACAGTAATCAAGCGTACAAGTACTCCACATAGCAAAGAGGGTCAATTAATAACAAATAGTATGCTCACAGTTACCCGATAATTCCCAAAATAGGCCGAAAACATGATTTATAAACACATATGCATGATTCAATAACTACCCAACCTAAATTGCAACTAATCAACATGCATTCACATTCTCGAGTTCAATCTAAAAGAGGGAAGTTGTAGCCTACTTGTAGGTCGAACACGCGCGCTCCAAACTACTCCGCCAGAGTTTTTCCCTTTCGAACGACCTCGGATCGCTGCCACGCTATCAAAAACAAAATAACAACGTCGTTACGGTCGTTTAGACACTAAATTCACAAGAAACAGAGGCGAACCAATTTCAGGGTAAAAAAGGGAAAAGTGGGACCCGCGATGGAAATTTCGTAATTAACCCCAAAAATAGGTCCTAATCAGTTCCCCGAGCTCATGTCTCAAAATGGGACACAATTTGGGGATAAAAAACATCACAATATCAACATGCAACCAAAACCCGGATTTTCTCAAGACTAGAAATGGGACAGCAACTAAAATCAGTAAATTTACCAAAAACAGGAGGTCTACAGTGAATTCCAACAATACCAAGACATTCTCCGCGAAAATCATTGAAAATAGCCACTTGAATCATCAAATTCGGACTTAGAATGAGGGAGAAATCAAGTCCCAAAATATCCCACAAATTGAGTTCACAAAGTAGCCATGGCAGCAGGTAAAAATGAGAATTTACCTCAAAAGAACGTCCCAAAGCAGCTTCTGAGCTCACCAACGCATTTTCCTCGAAAAATCTCACAACCTAGCCTCTTGAATCACCCAATTTGGAGCTCTATAGCTCAAGATGTTCAACTTTGAAATTTAAAGAAAAGCTGAAAATGGCTGTCAATCCAACGATGTTGCCTCGAATTAAGGTCCCTCTGGCTCATAAGGTACTGCAGGCTCCGGTGATCAGTGTAGATCTCACAACGAACCCCATATTGATAGTGCCTCCAAATCTTAAGCTCAAAAACTACCACCGCCAACTCCAAGTCATGGGTGGATTATAGTAAGTGTCATTATGATTCGAGAAATCGAGACGTGACAAGTTGGTATCAGAGCTCTTGAAGGATTATGACATCTCTACTCCCTACCATCCAGGAAAGGCAAATGTAGTAGCAGATGCCTTGAGCTGAAAGGCGAGGAGTATGGGTAGTCTAGCCTTCATTTCTGTTTCGGAGCGACCGTTGACTTTAGAAATCCAATCCTTAGCTAACCGGATGATCAGACTTGATATTTCAGACTCCAGACGGGTGTTAGCCTATGTGGGAGTTCAATCATCCTTGCTAGGTGGATCAGTGGTCGTCAGTTCGAGGATGAGTCTTTGGTGGCACTCAGAGACAGAGTGTTGACAGGTGATGCTAGACAGGCTACCTTAGATTCAGATGGGGTTTTGAGATTCGATAGCCGGTTGTGTGTTCTGAGAGCTGGGGGTTTGATTCAGCTGATCTTGAGTGAGGTCCATGATTCCAGATATTCTATCCATCCGGGAACAGCTAAGATGTATTGTGATTTGAGGCAACATTATTGGTAGAGCGGTATGAGGAGAGATATTGTCGACTACGTATCCTGTTGTTTGTGTTGCCAGCAGGTGAAGGCCGAGCATTTGAGAACTGGTGAGTTCCAGAGATTACCCATTTCGGAGTGGAAATGGGAGTGTATCACTATAGACTTCATTGTGGAGTTACCTTGGACTTCTAAAGGTGTTGACGGCATTTGGGTCATCGTGGATCGATTGACCAAGTCAGCTCACTTCCTTTCTGTTCATACTACCTTCAGTGCCGAGAGGTTGGCTCGTATCTACATTCGGGAGGTGGTTCGTCTTCATGGTGTTCCTGTTTCTATCATTTTAGACCGGGGTTCACATTTCACTTCCAGCTTTTGGAAGGCTTTTCAGGAGGAGTTGGGCATATACACCTTAGCACAAAATATTTCACCCACAGACGGATGGCCAGTCGGAGCGTACTATTCAGGTCTTTGAGGATATGTTGCGGGCCTGTGGTATGAATTTTGGAGGTTAGTGGGACCAGTTCCTTCCTTTGGCGGAGTTTGCGTACAACAACAGCTACCACTCTAGTATTCAGATGTCTCCGTTCGAGGCCTTATATGGTAGGCGTTGTCGCTCTCCAGTTGGTTGGTTTGAGTTTACAGAGTCTAGGCCGCGTGGTATAGATTTGCTTCAGGAGGCCTTGGATCAGGTGAGGGTGATTCAGGATAGGCTCAGGACGGCTTAGAGTAGACATTAGAGTTAAAATCAATGTCACGCTCTAAGGGTAGACCAAATAGGTCTGTAGGGAACACATCTGCATACTCTCTAACCACAGGAACTGAGTCAACTGAATGGCCCTTCCTACTCACATCTTGCACATAGACCAAATAAGCTAAACACCCAGAAGCAACTAATAGCCTAACCGGCATAAAAGAGATGATCCCCGTTGGTGTGTGACTATAAGCACCCTGCCACGACACCGGGGGAATACCATGCACCCTCGCCCTCAACTGGAAGAGTCAATATATGAGTGGCAGTAAACAACTCCTTGAGCCTTCGAAAGCTAAACTCACACTCCTCAGACCATATAAAAGGAACACCCTGGCGAGTCAATCGAGTCAAAGGTGCAACAATAGTGGAGAAACCCTCAACAAAACGCCTGTAGTATCCCGTCCGTCTAACGAAATTGCTAACCTCAGTCACAGAAGTGGGCCTAGCCCAACCACGAATGGCCTCAATCTTCGTCGGATCCACCATAATATCCTCCTTGGACACCACGTGCCCCAAGAATGTTATAGACTCAAGCCAAAACTCGCACTTTAAGAACTTGGCAACTTGGCATAAGTTGCAAATCTCTCAAAGCCTAGAGTATTATCCTCAAATGTTGCTCATGCTCACTCCGGCTCCGCGAGTATACCAGTATTTCATTAATGAAGACAATAACAAATGAATCAAAGTATGGCCTGAACACACGTGTCATCAAGTCCATGAAGGCAGCAGGGGAATTAGTCAATCCAAAAGACATCACAAGGAACTCATAGTGGCCGTAACGAGTCCTAAATGCGGTCTTAGGGATATCCGCTGCCCTAATCCTCATCTGATGGTACCCAGACTTCAAACCAATCTTAGAAAACATGGCGGCACCCTGAAGTTGATCAAACAAGTCATCAATACGAGGCATGGGGTAGTCTGATCTGGAGATGGGGGTGAGCACACGATGTTTTGTACTATTTCAATCTCCATATGTATATATAGACTTGTCTTTTGCCTTTTGAGACAGTTTAGTTTATGTGGTCCACTTTTGAGACTTGTACTCGTTTTGTTAGTAGCTCTGTACTAGTGAGGGATCTTTATTTGTATATATATGTTTTGGTTTGCTTCCGCCTGTTTATATGGTTGTCTTAAATTTTGCATACTCTTGTTTAGTTTTTGCCCTCAGACCCATTACTTGTTGTTCAAGGGTTACGAGTTGGCTTACCTACTGGTGGGTTATAGTAGGTGTCATCATGACTCGAGAAATCGAGACGTGACATTTTGCTATTAATATAACTTTTTGTGTTGCATATTTTTAAGGTAAAAGGATAAAAAATACCCCTCAATTTTGTTTTATTGGTTGACTTTGTCCTTACCATTAAAATGAAGTTAGTTTTACCCCTACCATTACTAATTTCACCATATATGACCCTCATTTGGATGTAAAGCCCCAAATTACCCAATTTTATTTAAATTATCCAATTTTAACCCGATCCGACCCAATTAATCATATAACCCATTTATTTTACCCAAATCAACTTTGTTTTTCACCACCACCACTAAAGCCACCACCCTCTCCGCCTCCACCACCACCTCTCCCACTACTCTACCCCCTCCAAGTCAGCAGCCCTATCAAAACCCATCAATGTCTACAAAAGCATCAAGGGAACTTCTCTCTTATATCATCATCCACGACTATTTCCTCAAAACCCATCAACATTTCCGCCTCAAGATTCTCCCATTTCATTCCTACACCAAAATTAACAACATAAATCACATAAAAATCCAATCTTTAGATAGCTCCTGAAAGTAGAAGATAGACGAGCACTCAATGAATCAACATTCATATTTGCTTCACTTTACTTTAGAATTATTTAAGATTAAGATCTAACTTCTTATTTGAAACAGTGAAATTCAAGTACCAATTTGACTCAATCGTTCATTCACAAACCCTAAGAATGATGATTTGATAAAATAATGAATTGTAAGGAGTGTCGGTGTGAGAGAGAGTATGTGATTTGTCTAACGATGAGAAAAGAGTGTGATTTTGGTGTGAGAAAATGATGTAGAGGAAAAAGAAGCAGATGATGAAGAAGAGGTAGCGAGGTCTTTAGGCTTAAAGCAGGTGAAAATGTGATTAGAAAGCCCTATGATGGGAAACTACCACGTTAGGTTTGGAGATAGATGGGACCAGTTATATAATAGGGGAAGCAGATGCAAGCTTTTTCTTTCAATAGCCGGCCAAATGACTACAGGATCATCGGTCTACTCTACCTCAATTCACCATTTCGAACCTTGTACAGAAGGTTTTTCCTGACCCAGTAAATCACCTAACTTTGTATAGCTGAAAGTTGCCAAATCGGTTGAAAAAATTGAAAGGAATGCTGGAAAATGAGCTTCAAAGGTCTAATTGTTATTCGTAAGTCTTGTTTTGACCGCGGGAAGGTAAACTTTGCACGTGACTTCAGGAGTGGATTTCGAAAGGAAAGACTTCGTTTACTTCTTGCAAATTGCTTATGTAAGAACTAGTAGATGGCAACAAGAGTAAGAATGCAATTTATAATGCTACAACAGCAGGTATAGTAAGCAAAATCATACGAAAAGACAAAAGGGGATATGAGATAACCATAACGGATGCGTCGGATGGGCGTCCTGGCAAAGACCGTCTTGCGAAAACGCTGCAGGCGCGAAGCGTGGTAGGCCTGCGTCGGGGGAGCATACCATAGGGAGGAAAGGGAGCCCGAACGGGGGAAGAGCCAGGGGAGGCCGGGTCATTTGACAGAAATGGAAGGCTTTTTCACCAAAAACCAAATGAGAGGGGTCGGGGTATTGGGTTAAAAATAAGGAATGGTTTGTTACATTTTTTTTTGGATAATTTGGGGTTTTCCGTCAAATGAGGGGTAAAACTAACTTTCTTTTAACGGTATGGGCAAAGTCAACCAATAAAACAAAGTTGAGGGGTATTTTTGACCCTTTTCCCTATTTTTAAATTTAATGATTTTTTTGAAGTGTTAATGATTAAATAATTTTTCTATTGTTTTCCTCAAATTTAATAAACATAGTAAATTGTTAAATATTTATTGAACTACTAGATTTTGTTGCCCGTGCTATGCACGGGCCCAATAACATAAATGGTATGTTTTGGGGCTAATAACGAAATTTTTGAAGCGATTTTTTGCGTGGATAAAGGAATAATTTTTTTTATCACAAACCTGTACTTTCTTTGACGCTATTCAAGGCACAATAAGACTACCCACATACAACATTTTTGAACAATTTTATGTTGTCAATTATCACGATTTAATTTTAAGAATCAGTCAATTTTTTTTTGTTTTTTTAATAAATATTTTAAGTTGTCAATTATCACGATTTATTGTATTTTATACATAATTTTTAACGATAGATTAATTTCAAGAATCAATCGAATTTTTTTAAATGTATTTATTTTTGAAATATTTTATGTTGTCAATTATCATGATTTATAGTATTTTTACGATAGATTAACTTCAAGAATCAATGGTATTTTTTGTATCTTTTTCAAAACATATTTTATGTTGTCAATTATCATGATTTATAGTATTTTTACGCAATTTTTAAATATAAAAAATTTTAAAAAATAAGACAAATAAATTAAAATGGACCCAATATATGTTATTTTTGTTGTCTCAATTTATGTGACACAAATGAAATTTGGAGAGTCATTGAATATTATATATTATACTTGGGCATAAACTCTTTTACGCACGGGCCCAATAACTATTATTTTTTGTCCTAATGTATGTGACACAGATAAAATATAGTGAGTTATTTAAATTTAATATGATTTTTAAATATTTTAAGTTGTTAATAATGTAATTTATAATATTTTTACGTAATTTGTAAATACTTAATATATATTACTCCACTTGTCTCAATGTATGTAGCATAGATAGAATTTCAAGAGTTAATCAAATGTTGTTAATTGTTAAGATTTACAATACATTTTACTTAGTTTTCAGTAATTTGACATTAAATAATACATATTACTACTTTTGTCTCATTTTATGTGACATTGATAGATTAATTTTAAGAATCAGTCAATTTCTTTTTTTTTGTGCATTTTTAATAAATATTTTAAGTTGTCAATTATCACGATTTATTGTATTTTATACATAAATTTTAACGATAGATTAATTTCAAGAATCAATCGAAATTTTTTATATGTATATTTTTCTGAAATATTTTATGTTGTCAATTATCATGATTTATAGTATTTTTACGATAGATTAACTTGAAGAATCAATGCAATTTTTTGTATCAAAACATATTTTATGTTGTCAATTATCATGATTTATAGTATTTTTACGCAATTTGTAAATATAAAAAAAAATTAAGACAAATAAATTAAAATGGACGCAATATATGCTATTTTTGTTGTCTCAATTTATGTGACACAAATGAAATTTGAAGAGTCATCCAAATTTGCACTTTTTTTTTAAATTTTTTTTTAAGTTATTAATTATTGTGATTTATAATATTTTTATGTAACTTTCAAATAACTTGCTAATTTATGTGACCCGGATAGAATTTTGAGAGTCAACCTATTTTATGATAGAATTTTAAATATTAAATATTTTAAGTCATTTGTAAATGATTTATTATATTATATTATATATATAAGTAGAATATATAATAAAAGGGAGTTTATGTATATATTATATTATATTATATTATATATTATATAAACTCCCTTAGAAAATAAATATATATTATATATATTATATAGTAAAAAAAATGATTTATTATATTATATTATTATATTATGTATTATATAGGGAGTTTATGATGGGACATTCACATGTCCCATCATAAACTCTCTCTTATATATAAGTAGAAAAGTAATAATAATAATATAATAATAATAGTAGAATAATAATTTGTGGATGATAGGTTGCCATGTAGGTAGAGGTACAAGCTGATTCCTAGTGGTAAAATTACCAAAATACCCTTGATCGTCTTGGTTGGCTTCACTCTTCTATATAATAAAAATATAGCTGTAAAATTTTGCCACACCTGAATCGTCAAAAAAAAATTGTGGCAACAATGGACAAACAACAAAGAACCGGCGAATCGGAAAAAGACGACGACAGCGCCGGAATACTTTGCCGGTTCGCCCATCTCGTTTTTCCATACTTAGAGCCTGCCGGTCTAGCCTCCGTTTCAGCAACCTGCAAGGTGTTACATGTAGTTTCCAAGACTATTACTTCCAGTCGAATCTCCGATGCTTCTAGAAACTTGGAGAATTACCCTATTCCTTTCTTCAACTCCGTCGACTCCGAACTTTACGCCAATTTCATCTATTCCCCTGTTCAGACCTTACCCACCTCTCCATCCATCCCCTGGGGAGGTGGATCGGGTCGGGTTAGGTCGGACCCGTTTATAGTCCGGGTGGAGGGTGCTTATGGGTGCGATTGTGAGAGTTGCGACTTGGACTCCAGTTCTAATTGCGCATGTATGGATTTTTCTGATTTGCCGACCCGAGAATGCGGGCCAAGTTGCGGTTGCGGGTTGGAGTGCGGTAATAGGTTAACTCAGAAAGGAATTTCAGTGAAGCTGAAGGTTGTGAAGGATAGGAGAAAAGGCTGGAGCTTGTGTGCTGCTGAATTCATTCCAAAAGGGAAATTCATATGCGAGTATACAGGTAAAATTTTTGATGTTGTTGTTCAATAGGAATATTTTCAACAATGAGCTCATATGAACTCCTATTTATATCAATTATTACTATGTTTTAGATTGTGGATACTGCTAATATGCTTCTTCAATTGCTTATTATGTGGATGGGAACATTGACGACTCGATAAAGGTTGTCATTTAATGCTCAAATGGGTAGACCTATTTCAATCCTGTTGTCTCCCCGGAAGAAAGTTTAACCAACATGAGGTTTGAGATTGATTCTGATCTTAGGGAAAATTACTGACCAATAAAAAGCATCACTGAAAGAGTTGGTGAGATACTAGATATACCGATGAAACCATTGGTGTTTGTTAATATGATAATGACAAATGATCTACGCAGGGACTAGTTGCTATTAAGGTTCTTTTTTTTGGATTGGTTATTGAGATTCAGTTGTTATTACACTAGTTTTGGTGTTTGGTAGGAGTCTTCTTCTTAGAGTTGTATTTCAATAGAGGGATAAGTGTGACATTTTGAGAACCTTTGGTTTTAGACACCTGATTCACACAGAACAAAATGAAGCAGGAGAAATCAAATTATCCGTATTGGAACGAAATGGAGTCAAAACGAGCGGTGTGAACACAAAGGATTCATGTAGACAACTCTGACTATTTGGACTTGATGCATAATTGATTTTAACTTATATTGACCAGCATTTGGCCAAGAAACAAGCAAGACTTCGTGATATAAAGAAATAGGGGAATAAAGTAAAAAAGGTGACACCAATAAAAACCAAATATTCTCATGCTTCTGGCCATATGTTGCTTAAGGTGCTTAACTGAGGAAACTAAATGTGGTTTTTTCCTTAAAGGGAATATACTCCTCCATCCCATTTATGTGATGTACATTTATTGGGCGCGGTGTTTAAGGCCTCATTTGTTTGCACTTAACGGAGGTTGAAGTGTGTATAAACCTGGAACTTTCTTCTGAAAGGCCTTCTCACTCTGAAGCGTTGAAGGTTAAAGTCAGCAGATAAGGCCTCATTCTTTTGGTTCTGTGAAAAGATTAGATGGTTAATCAATGTGAATTATGAATGCAGTTCAAAATTTCAGTGAAGTACTGTACGGACAGTAGGGGTTAATACTTTGAGACTAAAATATGCCATCAAACTTTGAGAAAAGGCTCATCTATGCCATCCGTTAAAAAGTTTAACTCATTTATGCCATTTCAGTTAACAAATATTGGCATGGATGAACCTTTTCTCTAACGAAAATGACATATATGAGCCAAACTTTTAACGCATGGGATTGATGAGCCTTTTGTCAAAGTTCGACAGTAATGCCAGCAAAATGAGCCCATATTTTGGTAATCCGCCCAACCCGCCCATATTTTAATGGGTTGGGTGAGTGACTTTTTACATGGGTAAAATATGAGTTGATACCCATATTCAACCCATAAAAATATGGGTAAACTATGGGTAAACTATGGGTAAAATATGGATTAGCCAAATGGGTTAAGCTTGTAACTTTTATTCACTCAAAATTCATGATATTACTAAAAATATTGTAACTTCTCTTCCTTTGAACTAATTATTTTTCTCTATAATTGAAAAGGTGAAGTCTTTGGCCCTCCAAAAATAAATATTTTAAATGTACATTTCTTTTGTTAATTATAATTATATTTTTTTATTTGTTTAATCATATATTGAATAATAAATAATAGTGTAAAATAAGCAAATCATGTATTAGTATTGACATTGCTTAAAGTGCATTAACCATGTTTTAGTCCTAAAATGCAAATATTCAATTACTTTGAAATTAAAAATATTTTCCCCTTGTTATTACATAAATTTATTTATTATTTTTTATTGAAAAGTTATAGGATTTTTTTTTTGACTTTTATGATACAATTAAACTAAATGAAGCATTTTCAACTATTTTTCATCTAAAAAAGCCCTCTGCACAAGATTAAAATGAACCGCATTATCACTTTTTGCTATTGGTGTAGTTCAGAGTATATAGATGACCTTGTGGCTATTGTAGACATTCTAGGGTCCTTATAAAGGTGAAAGGAGGATCTAGGGATAGTTCTCTTTTTTTTCTTCTTTCTTTTCTTTATCTTTTGTTTATTCCCAACACACATGTGTGGAGGGAGGATATGATGTAAATTTTTGGATACCAGCTTTGAGCTGATGATTGATATACAAATGTTACCTTTATCAAAAAAATAAAGCTAAATTGACTGTTCTCTTGAGAGTGGTATCCACAATAATTGTTGAAATTGGTGAAGTTCTCTTGGCATTTCACTAAACAGTAAACGCAGTATATATATGAATTTTCTCAAACTTCTCAAGACTTGAAAATTGTCAACGTGGACAAACCTATCTACTTTCTTGCTCTTTTTGTGCTGATGTGTACTTATAATGCTTCTTTTTGACAAACTGGTTCCTTTTTTGGGTTGTGATTTTCTTTTTTCTTTCCGAAGGAGAACTTTTGACCACTGAGGAAGCAAGAAATCGCCAGAGGCTATATGACAAACTTTCAAAGAGTGGCCACTTTTCGCCTGCACTCCTGGTTGTGAAGGAGCACCTTCCATCTGGAAATGCGTGTATGAGGATTAACATTGATGCTACCAGAATTGGCAATATTGCCCGCTTCATTAACCATTCTTGTGATGGTGGTAACCTTTCTACATTGATAGTGCGAAGTTCTGGAGCTCTGCTACCCAGAGTCTGCTTTTTGTCTTCCAGGGTCATTTTGGAAAATGAAGAGCTCGCTTTCAGTTATGGGGACACTACAGTAAACTCTACAGGCTCTCAATGCTTTTGCAGTAGTGCTTGTTGTTCTGGGATCCTTCCAGCAGAGCACACATGATGTAGTAAGGTAACATTTTGTTGCTTTAAACGTTGTGGTACCTTTATTCTTCGGCTTGTATTTAAGAAAATGAGGTCAATGCATGCCACTGTCAAGTTCAGCTATAGAGAACATGGCTTTGAGCGTAAAATGTTGTAATCTAGAAAGGATTGAAGAGACCATGGAAGGGAGGGGGTGTGGTGGAATGTGAAAGGTTCCTTCACTCTTTAAAATAAGTCTCAGGTCTGTGTCCTAGTAATGGAGTCCTCTTTGGTACGAAACACTAAATATAGTAGGCTTTCTACGGTGCTAGTCCGGATTAATGGGTATCAAAAATCAGATGCTTGAAGCAAAAGAAAAGGAGAAGATCAAATTTTATGATGTGTTCTGACAATAGATATTACATAAATTGCTTGAGGATATAGAATAACGTGTAGCTGAAATCAACGAATATTAAGTGAGTAAAATAGTTTACTGATTAAATTGACAAAAGATGCAGCTTGGATCACACTTGGTTCCATCTCCAACTACTAACGTTGAGGGGGGGGGAAGGCGGGACGAACCCCTCGGCCTGTCCCATTCCACTAAGCTAAGGGGACAGACAGGTGGGATCCGGGGCCCTTAGTAGGATTTAATTTTTGTAACTAATTTAATATTTAAGCACTAAAAATTATAAAAGACGATAGTGTGATACAAGAATACATAAATTTAGTAAATCGACACAGATTTAATGAACTCCAAACTTAAACGGCTAGCTTTTTAGAGCTGGCAATGGCTAACGATTAATTTTTAATAAACTTAAAAAATTATAAAGTAATTAAGTAAGAAACTATAAAACATAAATAAAAAAGACTTGAATTAAAATATTTTATTAAAATATAATTTTTAGTACTTATAAAAAGAAAAGACTTGTAGTTTGATAGTCTATTTAATATAAAAAAAAATTGTAGTACTTATAGGCTATAGCTAGCAATGACTATTTTTTTTTCAAAAAAAAAAATTAATCTATGTAGCAACTATGTAAAGACAATTCTTAAATAAATTCAAGGCCAAAGCTTTTAAGTTTTTTAATAGAAATTTCAAATTTCACACACAAATACAAGCACCTAAAGAAGAACACCTAATCTACACAACCATCTTCTAGGAAGGATTCCGTAAGAGCTAGACCTATAAGCAACTAATTATAAATTATCATACTAATAATTGTTGCCTATAAAGGTTTTTTTGTAAATTTGTATAACTTCTTTGGGAATCTCTGTTGGAATTGGCAATAATTGTTGTTTTCATGAGTTCCATACTGTCATCATTGTCGGTTATGAGCATCTCAGTGTATTCTTCTTCTTCTTGAGTGGTTAATTCAAGAAGAGAAGTAGTATAAAAATACTATAGGAGTAGTGTTTAGATGAGGGATAAAAATGTCAAAAACTCCACCCTAATCAACAGAAGTCCAGTTGGATTTTTCTCTCCAAGTAGAGGGATCAGGCAGGGAGACCCCCTCTCCTCTTTCCTATTTATTTTGGCAATGGAAGGGCTTAGCTTGATGCTGGTAAAGGCAAAACAACTACAATGGGTTGATGGCTTTACTGTGAATGTTGGTACAATTGTCTCTGTTTCTCACTTTTTGCTGATGACACTCCTATATTCTGTGCAGCGGAGAAATCACCAGTCCTATACCTAAACCTCACACTTATGCTATTTGAGGCTATGTCTGGTCTTCACATCAATATGTCAAAAAGTATCATCTACCATATGAATGACGTATCAGAACTGAATATGCTAGTTGAGATCTGTAATGGTGTGATACAAAAGTTTGAAAAGAGGCTAGCCTCTTGGCAAAGACAATATATATCCTTAAGAGGCAGGTTTATCCTTATCAATGGTGTCCTGAACAGCATACCAACCTATTTCATGTCATTCTTCCCTATAGCAGCCAAAATCCAAAATCAGTTAGACAGACTCGGGAGTACCTTCTTATGGGAGGGTAACAGTCTTGCCACAAATTCCATCTAGTGAAATGACCTAAAGTCACACTTTCAAAACCATTGGGTGGACTGGGAGTGAAGGATCTGGCAGCCCACAATAGAAGCATGTTAATGAAATGGCACTGGAGATATAATTTGGAAGATCCCAGGCTATGGAAAGATGTCATCACAGCAAAATATGGAAGTCACTCTAACTGGACATCCAATTCAGTCACAATACCTCATGGCAAAGGAAGAGTATTCGAGCCATATATGGCAGGATTTTTCATCCAATACATCTTTTGAAGTGGGAAATGGGGCAACCATCAAGTTTCGGAAGATAAATGGGTAGGGAACTCACCTCTAAAGCAAACCTTCCCATATAGTTTCCTTATTGCAGCCAATCAAAACTCCAGTATTGCGTAGAATAGAGAGAACAACACCCAGAGTCCTCTTTTGAGTAGACATCTTCAAGATTGGGAAGTTGAAGACTTAATGACCCTCCTGAACTCTTTGCAGAACTTTACAGTGAACAATCACAATGCAGACGGACAAAGTGGGGTAGCTCAAGAGAAGGGTCATAATTAGTCAAGTCGGCCTATGCCCCTATGTGCTCCAGTAAGATGATTGATTTATGGCCTTGGAAGCTGATTTGGAGAAGTTGACTCCCTACAAAAGTGATGTGCTTCAGCTGGACAATCTTAAAAGGAGCATGCTTGACTCAAGACAACCTCAGCAGTAGAAAAATCCAGGTAGTCAATAGATACCACATGTGTCAATCCAGTTTAGAATCTACCCCTCACCTCTTCATTCACTGTCCAGTTGCAGCAGATATTTGGTACACGTCTTTAACATTATCTAGACAGCAATGTGCTATGCCTTGCAAAAGTCAAAGACTTTTATGATGGTGTCTCAAGAAAGTTGAGAAAGCCGTCAAGAAAATCTGGAATATGGTACCTGCATGTATTTTTTGGTGTTTTGACTTGAAAGAAACCACAGTTGTTTTGATGGTGTTTTAACTCCTATTAGTACTCCAAAAGGCAGATGTTTGGCTACCCTGTTTAGTTGGGTTAATCTTTCCCATGTAAATAACCCAACTTATTTTTGGAATTTGTCTATTTTCCAGATCTCCTTTCTTACCCCTTTTTGTAATTTATGCATCTTCTTCATGCCTTTATTAATATCTCACTTTATGGATATTTTGGTAATTCAACTTTACAACTTTATGCTCTTCCCAGTTTTACATTTATTTAGAATAGTATAAATATGATATGATATAGATTGAATGAATATATCATGTATCAAATAAAATATTGAGTTCATTCAACAGACAATCACTACTGCCTCTGGTCCACTTTGCTTGTCGTTTTTATTAAAAATAGATGGCCCAAGATAGCATGCAAAAAAAGCAAACATGACATGTAAAATAGACCGGAGGGAGTACCCTACATATCCAGGGGACACATTGGAATTTGAATCACCCAAAATTGAACAAGTAGAGAGAAAAATAGTGGACAAATGTAGGATAAACCTATGACTGCCAAACAACATTCAAAATCAAATATTCCTTTTTTCATACTTTAACTAAACATCTATTAACCAAATGCCAAGCTACTTTGTAATTCAATGTGCTACTCGAGTCCAAAAATAGTTAAAGATGTTTAGTTACTAGTAATAGACATAGGTCTCTACTGAATGACAAGTTGGCCTGAAGGTTGTATAGGTGAAATTGGAGAGGCATCACTACTATGATAATCATCCTGAACTTGAGCTGCAAACTGCAAATTCCATAGCAAATCCTCCATCGATGGCCTGTCCACCGGATCCTCGTACAAACACCTGCAGCACATCTCTACCATCGTCCTCAATGATTCACTTGAACATGAACTTCTTCTTATTGCTACATCAACCACATTCACTCCATTTCCCGTCATGCTTACTTGCAACTAGTACATCAAATAACAAGAAGAAATTAAAGAGCCAGAACTCTAAAGATAAGTAAATATAATTTGCATTAATAATACCTCAGAATCATGAATAGGCACCAATAACTACATAACATTCTTCTTATTTGAGTTTTGATAGATAACTTTACAGTTTTTGCATCTAGAAGAAACGAATGATGTGTACATCTTAACGTCTGTAGTTTTCTGGATGTGCATCTTATTGCAGTATTCAAATGTTCACAGCTCCATCTGAAGTTTTTTCATTTGCCATGTACACTCTCTGAGCTTATTCACTTCGTATTTCTCAGAGCTATACAAAGGTAATGAAAAAGAGGCAGATGATAAGTGTGTATATGGTACCTGATTTCGTAGGAGTAGGATGCCATTTTTGGTTTTTATCGGTCTCCCTGTAATGATTTCCAGCAGTATAACTCCGAAGTCATATACATCCAACTTCTCTTCATATTTTTCCCTATAAATCAGTGTAGGAAAGAATTAAAGTATGTCCATGCTTCAGAATCACTAAATAATACAATATTTTCTGAATTTGAGTGAAAATGCATGTAAATAATATATTATAAAATGTCATAGAATTGATTTATACTAAGCTGCTCTGATTAGACAGTTATTTGTACACACCTTTGGTTATAACCAACTGGAAAAGTTTGACAGTATTCCTGCAACTATGCATAAGTTAGTATTGTGGCATATATATGTACTGCTTTTGTTAGTGTGAGTAGAAGAATGACATGAACTTTGGAAAGTTGGTAGTCACACCTTTCCAATATTCTCCGACAGAACAGGCAGATTGTAGCTGCTAATTTTGGCGACAAGGTTCTGATCCAGCAAAATATCGGTTATCTTCAAATTATTCGAAAAGAGGCCAGGGATAATTCCATTATGCAAGAACTGTAGGCCCTTTGCTACCCCTGTAGCAGCTGCTATACGTTGTGTCCAGGTTAGTTTCCGTCTAGCATGTTTATCTGCAATTAAGCAACAGAGAACATCAAATTACTGAAGCACATTTACATCCAACAATAGGGAAGGGGTATACATCTGCTTGTCAAGTAATTACCAGAAATCCATCTCCTTAGGGTCCCATTAGGTACGTACTCAAAGACGAGAAAAATTCTGCTGACACTTGAATCATCTGAGTAAAACTGAAAGCAGTGTCCAAGAGCACTGACCAAATGCTGATGTCTGAGCTTGGATATCAACTCTATGTGATGCATAAAATTTTGCCTAGTATTGCTTCTTTTCATTATCTGGCATCTAATCGTAACGTAGGAACCATCTCTCATCTGCCCTCTGTACATCTGAATCCAAAACAGAAAACGTTTGTGAGCCGTAGTCCTCGAGAACAGCTGGTAATATTAATAGGTTTACTCTTCAAGAGTCAAACTCATCCTTTTGTGCCAAAATGATAGAGAACAAACAGATGGCATTACTACTACAAGTCACACCACCTCTCTAATATAACACCCATACTGATACATACTCTGTATAATCCCAAGTGGGATCTGGGGAGAGTGGGGTGGGGTGTACGCAGCCTTACCCCTTCCTTGTGAAGGTAAAGAGGTTGTTTTGAAAGATACTCGGCTCAAGTAAAACATATAGAAAACAAGTGTGTAAAGCAAACATAGTTGAAGAATTCTTGCTGAAAACAATGAAGAAAAGATTAGTAGCAACAACAACAAAATAATACGATAACTGAAGCAAAGGAAAAAACCAGTAAAACTAATATCGAAGAATAGGATCATAGAAGGGTAGTAATAGCGATACTAAAAAGGGAAACCAGACAACACTCTTGACCTACTAACCTTCTACCCTAATCCTCGACCTCCATATCTTCCTATCTAGGGTCATGTCCTCGGTGAGCTACACGTAAGTCATGTCATGTCTAATCACCTCTCCCCAAAATTTCTTTGGCATACCTCTACCTCTCTTAATACCACTATAGCCAACCTTTCGCACATCCTCAATGGAACATCTGTGCATCTTCTCTTCACTTGCCCGAGCCATCTCAGTATTGCCTCCCTCATCTTGGCCACTCCCACGTTGTACCGAATAGCTTCATTCCTTATCATATCTCTCCTAGCGTGTCCACATTCATCTCACCATTCTCATTTCCGCTACTCTCATCTTCTTGACATGCGAGTTCTTGAACGGCCAACACTCTGCCCCATACAACATGATTGGTCTGACCACCACTTTATAAAATGTGCCTTTAAAACATGGTGGCACATTATTATCACACAAGACACTAGATGCAAGCTTTCATTTCATACACCTCATTCCAATACGATGTGTAACATCATCATCAATCTCTCCATTTCCATGGATTATTACCCCAAATACTTGAAACTCCCTTTCTTGGGAATGACTTGTCCACATCTGCCACGTGAGCTACATTACTAATATGGTCATAAGTATAACACCCAAAGACCTCAATGCTATAGCAGGAAATAATAATAGAGTTCATATACCATACCTGGCCATTAGGAATTTCACCCATAAAAGTTGTTGTATCAAAGTTGTTCGTTGCCGCCTCAAGTTCTTCTAGAGAGAATATTCTATAAGACGGAAGACTAAGTGCTCCTAACTTCATTGCTTGAGTAATGTATCCTTATACAAGAAATACAAAGGTATCAAGTTAGTATACTTGGCACTTGGGAATTGAAGGAAAGCCCTCGCCTTCAGGCATCTAGGGCGCAGAGAGCAGATATATTTGCCCTAAGCTTCTATTTTAAACAGTAATTTGGTTATTGAGAGGAACCTTACTTGGATCTGTGAATAACTTGGAGGTATATGAAGATGGTGCATCTTCTGAAATAAATCTGGTTGGGGTATTTTGGGCAGAAGCCTTCTTTGCAAGAAAAGATTTGACAATCAAGATGGTCAGGCATACGAGTATGACTCCACCGGTGATGCTACCACATATGATCAAGGCAAGAATCACTTTAGAAGCATGTTTTTGTCTTTGATGCTGAGGTAAGACACCAACAGCCAAAGCCTCATTCCGACAAAATGAAAATGGATGTTGAGTACCATCTCCGGTTGCTAAGCAGTTATTGGAAAAATGCACAATCCGGTTCCTAGAACTAGACAGAAGGCAACTAGGTAATGATCCTGTCAACAGATTACCAGACAGATCAACAAAATCTAATGCTGTGTTACATGGATTATCTTCAAAGAGCATTCCTGTTAACTTGTTTCCTGCAACATTCAGATATGTGATGGATGACAAAGATAGCAACGACGGAGGAAATGGCCCCATAAAGTTGTTGGAAGAAATATCAAAATGTTCAAGCTGATAATAGGACTGAACTTTCTCTGGTATGTTTGCAGTGAATTTGTTATTCCTTAGAGCAATGCTTTCAATTTTACTTCCAGTTTGAGGAAACTTTGGACCAAAAGAGTTGTCCTCTAACTCTAAAACTTGAAGATTTTGTAAACTGCTAAGATCAGGGACATCACCACTAAAATTATTCTTCGAAAGTGAAAGTACACGAAGATTATTCAAATCACGCAGTGTATCTGGCAAAGATCCATCTAGTGAATTGCTCTTCAAACTCAAAACTGCCAAAACTGAAAGTGAACCAAGGCCATCTGGAATTCCGCCAGTCAACCTATTTCCATCTAACACTAAAGTTTGGAGGTCTGTTAAGGATGAAACTGCTTCAGGTATGCCACTGTGAAAGTAATTTGAACTCAAGTCAAGTATCTCGAGAGCTGAAAGTCTTGAAAGTTTGTCAGGTAATGGCCCCCATAAACCAAGAGAAACTAATCTAAGGACTTTCAAGCTAGGAAGCTTGGCAAGCGCGTTGAGAAATGAACGAATGGAGAACTTTCTAGGTAATGGGGAAGTCCCTTTTCTCCCTATTATATGCAACTGAGTTATGTTTTCGTCGTAGCACACAACAGTAACAGTTGAACTTGGCTCAATCTTACAGAAATCTGTCTCATTACTCCAACTACTCAAAGCTGTTGGATAGTTCAAAAGATGTTGAATTCTCAAAAGTGTTTGCACTTGAGATGATTGTAATTGCTCTGAATATCTGATTGAGATTAGTACCAAAAACAAAACCAGAAGCTTTTCAACTCCCATTTCTTTTCCCATCACCACAATACTGGCTCAACAACTCTTATGATAAATGAAAATTTTCCGGAGAACGCCTGCAATTGCAGCACAGTTCAAACTTAGTTATTCAATAAAATTACACTATGCAATATTAAGATAAAAACAAATTCAATTCACTCATTAACGGAGTAGAGATTCTTGAAAGCTCATGATAGCTATGGAGGCTTTACCTGGTTCATAAAAGAACTTTGAGCAACTTCAAGACAACATCAACTTCTCTTCATCACAGAAAATTTACACCAACTAATAATGAACAATTAAGTTAAATTTATGTACCTTAGTTTTATTTTTGTGAGGAATAAAGTATTGATAGCTTTAAGAAGGGGAAACATCCTGAATCTTGACTAAAGATATGAAAGCAGCAAAACAATTGTCAGTTGTATAATTCAGACAAAGTTGGTTAGAAGCCATCCTCTCTTGGACACTTTAATGTAACTTTCTTTTCATTATTTTTATGTAATGAACTACATTTCACTTTTCACTCTTTTTTCTTTACTATATCTATATGTAAAATGGAATTCCAAACATGGAAACTAAAACAATCAATTGCTGTTCAACACTGCACATAAATTAGTTAAATGATCTTTCCAACTAGGACGGAGGTAGGTAGGACCGAGGGGTTCATCCTAATCCCTTTGGCGAAAAATTTCTCTATCTATACATGTTTAAAATTATTTTTAAGGTATATATAGTAGGTATTGAATCCTCTTTTGTTTCTTTGTGTGTTTATTTCTTCTTACTTTTGAACCCCTTAGTAAAAATTGTGGCTCCGACACTGCTTTCCAAAGCTTAATATGACATACCATGGTGTGTTTTCTAATGATAGTTGCATATTAGATTAAATAATTTCCAATTTTGTCCAAAAAGATAAAGGGGAAAAAAGAGTTAAAGTTGAGCAATAAACAAAAAGAAGATGCTGAAGATAACTCCTTTATTCTTCTTTAGTGCTTTTCATTACGTGCCCATAGGAACCATAACCTGTTTTTTTATACTTTAATTCACTTATTTATCTGTTGGTGAAATTATCCATGTTTCGCGCAGTTATAAATTTTATTTTATTTTTATATCTTACTCTATATATATATAAAAAAAATTATTTTTTTAGATTGAAATTTATCCATGTTTATTTTAGTCTGGGTCACTCTGTTCAGAACTTTTAAGGAAAGTTTTGCATTGGATGCTCATATTCCTTCACATGGTTTTGAAGCTAACATTTAGTTATGAAAAAAAAACATTTGGTAAAGAAAGGTCTTGAGTTAATAGTAGGTTGGAAAAAGAGAGTATTTAAAGTTCACCAAAGTTGTGTACATTGTAAGTACCATGAATACTTGAAATTTAAAAAAGAAATACATTGTAAGTACTTGATCACACAACCAAACTTTGTGGGGAAATAATAAAAAAAAAAAATTCTTGAATTCACTCTTTATCTTCAACAAAAAAAAAAAAAGAACAAAGACAGAACCAGATGCAGTAAGAACAAGAAAAACCTTGATATTAAGGGCTTATTTGATTTATCTGCACTAATAAAATAGTGATCCTCCAGCAAATCACACAAATAGCTAGCTTGAATGACAAATCTAACCAAGGTTGGCTAGAAGATGAGGCTTTTTCGTATATATACACAGAATATTAGAAATTCTGTACTGCATTATCAATTATATTGAATGACAGTAATCAGCTGCTCCAAACCAGTTGAAAAATGTTTTTACTAGCAGCTGAACTCACTAAGTTGTTGCTCTGCTCCTTGAGCATTTCCTCTTGTGCTCGAACATCACCGTCCTGAAAAAAAAAACATTGGAATCGCCAAAAAAATAAGAAACAGTTCTTGGATGATCTCCATGAGAACTACTGGGCGGAGAATTTGCAAAGAGAATGAATACAGATCCAGAGATCCAGGTGTTTTTAATACACTACATAGTGAGAGGAATACTATGGTGCATAGCCTCCAAAGAATTTGTTAACAATTGAAGGATAAATTTCACAGATATCCAGGGACTTTAAGGGCTTCTCAATGCAATATTACTGCCCAATTGGTTGCTACTCCAAACTAACTCCGAAATTCATAAATGTCTCTTGCACAGAAAAGTAAATTAGCTCGGTTTTAGTTGGCTTGGAAGTAAGCTTTGATTTTCGTATTTCCTCTAGCAAACACTGCAATCATTTTGTTCTCTCCCCCACAGATAGCTTTTATTAGCACTATAATACAAGGAAGAGAATACACCTAAAGTGGCAGTAGTAAGCCATGTTCCCATGAAAAGTCACATCACCTATAATGATTTTTCATTTAAATTTCATCCATTTTATGATGTATTTGGCACCAAAACTGAAATACAGGTATATAGCTTTCCTAAGTCCTAATGACCTTATGACGTACTCCCTGTATAACTTGCCAACAAGTGATGCATTTACTTTAAGAGTGCAATGCTACAATCTCTTTAGAATGAATTATCTTGAGGGATGTCCAAGCATCTCTGGGCAACAAGCCTTTTGCATGAATTAGTGCAATCATGTGAGGTTGGCAAACTCTAAATAGATGAAGTCATGAAGTAGTCTAGTGTTCTGTTCCCTCACTTTTAATCAGTTTCCCCACTTTTCATAAATGTGGGAGTTTGCCCTACATTCTGGAACGAAGGATATTCTTATCTTTCTTTGTTCAAATACAGGGGGGCAAACAAGAAGCTTTAACAGCAAACTCACTAGCAGAGAGTAAGCACGAGCAAGAGATGCAAGTGTTGGATACACGTCAAGAACAGCAATAGCAGCTTCCTCTGTCACCTGTGGGACCTGCACGCATTAAAATGACTCCATTAAAATAGAGCTAATTGAGTGAATTCGTGGCTAATACAGCATACCATTTCCCAAACTTGGTGGAGGTGTTTTTACATGGAAACAGTAACCTAGTAGTACATAAAATTCATGATTATTATCAAGCAGCAAATCCTAACAACCGATGATTTTTAAACTCACAAGTATTTTATTAATAAGGAAGCTTAAATTTATGCCAACTTTGTAGTGAAAATACGTACCTGCATTAGTTGGATGGCAAACACATCGCTAACAGTCATTTTATCAAGATCTTCACACTTCCTAATAAATTCTTTAAACTTGGGGCAAAGCCTGGAATTAGACCGCTCATTATCCATGCATCTGTAGTACTGATTGATTCCTTGAGTAAGATATCCATACTTTCTCAGAGTCTCTCCCAAACCACTTGTTCTTTGCACATCAAAGCCCTCCAAGATCTCGGTTGTGAAACAACTAATGTAATCATGGGTAATCAGAAGTAGAAATTTAAAAACATCAAGTAAAAAACGAAAAGCTAAGATGTCTTTGCTGGATCCAACTGCATATAAAGAAACCAGAAGAAGAAAAGAAACTTAAAACTTACGCTGTTTTGACGCTTTCGGCAGCAGCACAAGTATTAGGATCTCCTTCAATGACATATATCAGCTTCTTGAGTCCACACCTCTGGCATAAATCAACAGAAAACCCACTTAAGAATTATGGAAAAAGGACATTAAGAATGTAAAAAGAGAAATAATTAAGGGAATCACAATGGAGCTTGTGAGTTGTGACAATAAACTTCTTCCAAAGGATCATGACATTTCTAAGTAGAGATGTTAAGCCCATATGGTCATTCTTCTTTCGTCTTTATTATTTATTGCCCATGGAAACTATGATACAAGTCCACTCCCCGAAAAGGGAAATCGAATCAAACATTCACCCTGAGTTATTTATAGGCATCAGTAACTAAGGGGTCGTTTGGTTTGAATACAAGTTATGCTGGGATAAGTTAGGCTGGGATAAGTTATGCTGTGTGATTAGTTATACTGAGATTAGTTATCCTGACATTATTTTTTGTTGATTGTTTGGTTTGTTGTATAAAAAATAATAAACCATTGCATACTTCCTAAAATAAGTGGTTTGATTACAAAAATACCATCTTATTTAGCTCTTTGTATATATTTTTTTTGGTAGAGTTTTAGTTTTTCATTCTTAAAAACAAACTTCTACCTTATTTAGCTGAACTATTTTTATGTATGAATTCCCATGAATTTTTTTGTGTTCAATTATGTGTCAATTTTGGAGGTGTCAATACTCCACGCTAAAGAAAACATATGATGTGATCAGAAAACTCTTTTACTTATCACATTTACTATAAAAATATGTATAAAAAATGAAGCAGCTTAGAGCTCAAAATTTAGTAGCCAATAATAAAAAAATGTAGCAGAGTTTGGCCTCAAAAAATGACAAACAGTACAGCAATAGTTTTATCTGTACACAATAGTAAATTGACTTAAAATGCAGCTACAAATTTACTTAAAACACATAAAAAGCGCAGAAGTTGATCAACCTCGAATTTTCTCCAACACAACAATTATTTGGCTTCGAATGCAACATATAAGACCCCAACATGTAATTGCTCTTAAATCTGCCGAAGTTATCGTAGATAATTGATGATGTTAGGTGTAAACTGCACATCCATGGAAATTCCTTCTGTTTTAGGCTTTAATTAGTGGACATTGCACTAGAATCAGCAGTTTGACTTTGCAAAACGTGAATCTTGATCAGCTGCCAGTAAGTGGGAGTTTCAAGGGTAGTTTTGTCATTTAACAAGTTTATCCCATGACAAATTATGATGGGATTATTATACCACCTCTTGGGAGGGATAACTTATCCCGGTACTATTTATTAATCCCGGGATAAGTTATCCCAAACTTTCCAACCAAACACAAAATTAAGAGTCACTAAATATTTATCCCAGGGCTATATGTGTTTATACTTCACACCAAACGACCCCTAAGAGAAGAAACTACGAACCACTCCCACTCTAAGCGAAAGGTGTGGAACAACCTTTGTCCAAAGAAAAAAATTGTAAACACAAGCAAAACCCAGCTCATTAAGTTCACAAACACTAGGTCCTCTTTTGGTTTCAATTGTAAAGAGTGATAATACCTACATTTCAGCATAAGCAATGCCATGTTTGGTTACATTTTTTTATATGCATAAAATTCAGCACTACTTATACATTATTATTGCTAACATAAATACTATTTGCATAATTTATGTGGGATCCTATGCATTATTTTATGAGGGATGGGAGGTGGAAAAATAACAAGGGGGTGTAGTACATGGATTAAACCAACTAAAATGACCAAATATTCCTCTTGTTTTAAACAATCCCTTTTTCAAAAACACATGTTAAATTATACATCGTACAAGAAATAATATTACTTCCTCCATCCCAAAAAGAATATCACATTTCTATAATTAGAAACAACTTAACTTTAAAATTCTTCCTTTACCCTTAATGAAATATTTAACCACACAAACGGCTAAGGTTTGTTTGAGACCACACAAACGGCTAAGGTTTGTTTGAGACCACAAAAATCCAAAAGTCTTCCTTTCTTTCTTAAACTTTGTGTCAAGTCAAATGGTGCCACATAAATTGGGACAGGGGAATTAAGTATATAACACACTCTGCAAAATTTGTCTCTGCACTAGATAATCCCTACACACTTGAGCCAAATCCAGTAGTTGAAAATTATAATTAGTATTCAAAAGGATGTCTTCTCCTATTTTAACATTCCGTACCAGCAACTGATATTCACGGTTGATGTACGTTAAAACATAATTCAAACTAAGCTGCAAGTCTGTCTAATACCATAACGAGTACAAGATTGACTGTGTTCAACCCATCACTGCATCCTAGTATTTACTAGAATTTAACAATATTAACAAAAATGATCCGATCTCAAAAGGATCATTTTGAATACTATCGAATATCAAGATTCTAGCTCACTGAGCAAAAGTTAGTCCCATAACGAAATGAAAGTACAGATAAGACAGTCAAGAAATTTAAAAAGTATGCATACAAGTGCCTGTACTCACTCACTGTGATAAAACTAGTTACTCAATTTCCCATTTACCATCATTACAAGAGATTAAATAACAGTTTAATCCCTTTATAGTTTTCCTTTGTTGTTGATAAGTCATACAATTTCTTTAACAGTAAATCACGCCAGTCTTAAAGGATGTGTGCAATATTTGAATGCCAAGAAATTAAACTACAGTTTTGCTTTTGGACAACGACGTACACACTCATCCAGATCATCAGGGCTTAGAGTCATAGGCATAAAAGGTACATTTCTAACAGAGCAAACTGCATTATCACTAATCTTATGTCAATGTATCATGGCTGTGGAAGGCTCAGTACAATGAAAAATAATTAAAAGATGGAAGTTACAAAAAGACGATTCAAAAATACACAAGTAAATATAACCCACAGCATATCAGATGTACTTAACCAGCCCCAAAGGAAAAGAAGATGAGAAAATACCAAAAGACGCAACTTCTGATCTCTATATCGGTTATCCCTGATTGAACTTTGCAAATCTTCAACGTTCTTCCTCTCCACAATAAAGTCAAGAACGTATTCAGTGCCAATAACTTTGTTACGAGCTATCCAGATTGCATCACCAACAGGCAAGCGCCTAACCTATGGAAGTGCCAAAATTAATCTTACGTCTATCAGCTGCTGTGGAATATATAGGGAGCCCATAGTTTTAAAAACTATCTTGTATGCTTATTAGGGTTTCAACATTAAGCACGGCCACCAGCAGATACTATGAGACCCTAAGCCTTGTTGAGACAGTAAGTATCGCAATTACAGTGTTAATACCCTTTGAAAGTACCTTTTTCCTTTTCAATATCAGATGAGTGTGACGACCCATTGTTTACAAATTGTGCAAGTATCCTTTAAAAGTACTAATGAAGTATCTGATTCCAACATAGATGAAATTGCTAGAAACCCTTTGCCTTATTTATATTTTGATAAATTGAAAATTTGAAACTGCTAGAAATATAAGAACAGTAAGAAAGAAAGAAATGAAGAAATTGCCAGCAGTCCTGTCTCCAATTATAGAGTACTAGCATCTATCACTACCACAAGGTGATCCTATTTCTTCTTTTCTCTTTATTCATGTCATGGAGGGTCTTAGCAAGATGTTAGTGCAGTACAAGCAGATTAGATCGTAGGTTTTGAGCGGACCGTAGAGGCCATTGAAATCTCCAAATCACTAACATTTTGTATGCAGACAATACTTTGACCATCTGTGATACAGAGAAACATCCGATTTGATTTTGGGGATGATTCTACCTTTTTTGAAGCTGTCTTGGAGTTTCACATTAACTTCACGAAAGTTCTCTCTTTCCAGTATATAAAGCCAAATATCAGTCAACTAGCCAATGCCGCAATGTCAGAATTCTTCCCACGAAGTATTTGGGCTTACGGCTTACCTCTTGGAGACAAATATAAATCAGTGACAATATGGAATGAAGTGATTGGGATGATGGATAAGAAGTTCGCAAGCTGAAAGCAACAGTATATTTGATTAGGGGGCAGAATCTCTTTGATCAACAGTGTGTTCAGCGCACTTCCTACCTACACAATGTCTCCCTTCCTGGCTCCTTCCTCTGTTTTGAAACGATTGGACAAATTGAGATGAGACTTCTTTTGGCAAGGAAATAACCAAACTTATTCTTTTTGTCTTGTGAATTGGAAATGAGTCACCCGACACAAAAGTAAGGGAGGACTGGTAATAAGAAACTAAAGAATTATAACAGAAGCATGTTGATGAAATAGCATTGGAGATTCAACAAGGAGGTAAATGCACATTGGAGGAGTGTTTTGGTGGAAAAAAATCACACTTGGATCCCCTGGAGCACCAAAATCTCTACAGCACCTCATGGTACCGGACTACAGAAACATATCTGAGGATATCGGAACAAATTAGAGACACGTTGAGTCAGCTCCTCTAAAGACCTCTTCAAGGATATCTTCAGCAAATTGCAGTATTTAGTTCAACACAAGGGTGGAATCTCTTTCTTAGAAGGCATAATAGTGATTGGAAAGTGGAAGGACTATGCTTTTTGCTCCAGATGTTGAGTAATATAACCTTAGATCAAAACAAACAAACTCCATCGGTTGGAAAAGACATCCTAAGGGTCTCTTTTCAGTAAGAAGTTATTACGGCATGTTAATTTCCAGCATAGACAGGGTTTTATGAACTTGGAAAAAGATATGGAGAAACAAGGCACCTTTGAAGGTCTCTTGTTTTTCCTGGATCGTTGCTTGGGAGGCTTGTCTCACCCAAGCAAACCTGCAAAACAGGGGATTTCAGTTTGCAGCAGATGGCCATTGTGTGAAGAGCATTTAGAAGAAGTCTTGCCACCTCTTCGGGTCACTAGCCAGTTGTGGAACATATGTTTGGTAATAGTTGACATGGGTCGGTGCATGCCAAAATCCATTATTGAGTTCTTGCAAGGATGGAAAGAAATCTCTTAAATACTTGGAATACTAACCTCTGGCCATTTGGTGAACTATCTGGCTTGAAAGACATAGCAGAAAGAAATATTTACAGCCTTAAGCAGAAATGTTTTCTTGGTAGCTTTTGGTTCAATCTGGTGTTGCACTTGAACTAGATGCAATGCTAGACACCACAGAGGATGCAAAAACTGTAGTTATGCCTTATTCACTGGCTAAGTGCAAAGATTATTTTGAGAAAGGGCTTAGTGCAAAGATTTATAAGATCTTTAATTACTTATAAGAAAAAAGCATCTACAACTTACAAAAATAAGCATGGAACACATGGTGAGAATTTTCAAATAATTGAAAGCTGACCAAAATAAAGTGTTTTACAATTACTTATCTCATATAATTGCTCCTGTCTCAGTTAATAGAAGAAAGCAAAAGAAAAGAGAAACTTAAAGAGGAAAGATTACAAAAGCTTACATCTATTTTAATTTTAAACTGTGTGCTGATGTTGTCAACTATCTTCCTGGATCGTGACCTGAATAACGGCACAAATTTCAATGAGTCCACAAGAAAATAAAAAAATAGCCAATTAAACATCCCTTCAAAAATAGACAAGTACAAGACAAAAGTTAAAGATCTTCACATCAAGGATATCTTTTTACTGCATTTGCTAATTTTCTGGTCATCCTGGATTTGTTCTTCTCTTTATTTTGCGGGCACAGGCATAGGGGAGGGGTTGCATTTGGGAAATAAAAAGGAGAGCTGAATGACTGCAACTTTAATGATATCGTTCTCATGTCTCTATTTTTACTTAACAATAGCAGATGAAAACAGCACGCTCTAGACATTACTGTATCTGAATGGTTACTCCCTTAATCAGCAAAGTTTCAAGGACATATATGAAATAACCAATAATCTGAAGACAAATCAATCTTTGCTTTCTCTGAGCAAATAAATTGTTATATAGTTATACAGATACCCTTTTAATATTCAGAATAAACAGAACTTGATCAGGAAAAAATCAGGGTTTTTTTTTCTACTTCCATATTAGCACAGCAAGGTAGCGATGCTGCTAGATCACCTTTCAAATTAGCAGCAAGTTAAAAAAACAGCTTTACTAAGGTATAATCTGTTTACAGAATTTAGTGATAGGGAGAGTCAAATATCTGGCATGTCAAAGTGCACCATTGCAGAAAAGCTGGAAGAAACTTGGAGCTGGATCAGAATTACTTTTTATTTTATTTTGAAATTGGTAACATTGGAGCGGATCCGAAATTTAATCCATAAAGATTGCCATCTCCAGAGCACCAGGTATACGGTTGAATGCCGATATATAAGATTTTTAAACTAATAGGATAAGTGACACAATGCTTCAGCAGATAACCTGACTATGGCTTAGTGAACTTTATATCACCACATTTCTGGTCTAAGCACACATGAGAAAAAGAAATAAATTGTATAGTGCTTGGGTAAGTGGTAAACCATCACAATAATACTGGGTTTTTATATATGGTGGTCACTTCTGGGCCTTTTGCGCATACTTCAACTATTTCACCGAGCATCTGCTGGGATTTAAACCTTGGTCTCCGAGGTTTGCACACACTTAATTGACCACTAGGTCACACCCTCAGGTCTCAAGTGTCATAATAATACTGACGGTAAACTAAAATTGCTGTCGAAAATGAACAAACTGAAAAATTGTTGTCAAAAATGAACAAACTGAAGCTTACTTACCCTCGAGAAGTAAACTGCTCCCGATCATCTAATATCAAAACTACTTCATAAACATCTTTAAATTTCTCTCCATTGGCCAATGGCGGCGCCGCCAAGGGATTGGATCTAATTTCCAGACATGGTATTTGCTCATCAACAACCTGAACACACAATTGAACGAACAAATTAAAAACAGAAAACAACCTCATTTTTCTATGCATGTTTTTAGTCTTCAGTAATACATCTTAATGTGTCATTAAACTCAGATAAAAGATAGTATCACTCTGCACTTACAGTGGATGAACAAGCTCTCAAAGCATTCGAACAATGTGCAAAATCAGCACGACAAGAAGGATTTGCACTATTTACTGTTCCATTGCAAGTAGACTCAAATAGTCTATCTTCAACTCTAGTACTGCCAACTTGACCTGGGAATTGAGAGGCACCAAAGTCATGAAAAAGGACAATTAATTATAATGGTTTTATTCAGCACCTCTAACAATCCAAACTATGAATTCTTAAATCTTAGTATCAACAATATAATCAACATGAACTTATCTAAAGGGAGTCAAAAAACAAACCATAAACTTGATCTTCTCGAAGACGACACAGAACAGATGGCCAGAGTAACAATACATCTTTGTTCTGTGATGTTTCTAACACTTCAGAGTAAACCTGAATTACTTGTTCCTTGGAGAATCCCATTTGAATAAACTACAAGAACCTAATCAACATCAGATGCACAGAACAAAAGACAAAGCACAAATTGATAATTGAATAAGTTCAACAAACACCAGCATTACTTCAAAAAGAATCTTAAAAGAAGAAAATGAAACAACTTTGAAGCATCGTAAAGTAGAACTCAAGGAACATCTTTCAATGGAAGTAAAAGAAAAAGTTGCTGAAAGCAAATATTGTGTATAATAGAATAGGCTAGAGATGTCATATCACTGACTGGATGCATATAGATACACAGCCTTTTCTTTTTACCCTCCCAAAGAGATAATCACGGATAAGGACTGTTATCAAATATTGGACCTTTAGATCTGCTTGGAGGTACGCTTAATATAAAGATGCTACAGTAATTTGGGTGAATCTTTCTAAGATCACAGAAACAAATATTTATTCAGTCCTTTTCCAGTTTCTATGAGAAAACACAGTACTAAAAACATCAACAAGTCCAAGACTTGAACAGATGGAAGGACTTACTAAGTGGTGAAAATATAATACGGATTGAATTCTTTAACACATTCAAACATAATTTTTGAGTGGAAAAAAAGGGGATATCTGGATGGTCACTGCTTAGAAAACAACTTTTACTGCCTCTGCAGCAAACAATAGCCAAAAACAGACTTAATAATAGCAGGATACAGGAATTGCTTTACTTAGTCTAATCTAATATGGTAGTGGCAATGATGCTGCAGCCATCACCTTAGACCATAAAAACCGCATAGAACATGAACCAAATTTGGCAACTAGCAAGCATTAAATAGAGCGCTTTGATATTTACATATTTATGTTTATCTTGAAGACTGATGAAAGCAATAAATCCAAAGTTGCACATTTAAAACAGAAATAGTACCCTGTCAAGAGATTCAGATGGAATGACATTCATTTTCTTTTTGCCAGTCGATTGAGATAATGGCACTGCCCTTTCTCTCACATTGTCAGATGATTGAGATAATGGCACTCCCCTTTCTATCACTGAAGTAGTATGTCGAACTTCCATATTTGATGATTTGCTAGATGTCGCCTTATCTGGCTTGTCCCTTTTATTCAAATTCGAAAATCCAGTTAAAGATGCCGATATTTCTTTGGAATCAGCAATTCCTGACCTCAAAAGACACTCCTGTGCAATCTCTTTGCCTTCTTCTGTCAGCATATATCTGCACTTGTTGACAAAGGATGCCTGGTTTATTACCAAGTAAAAAGATCAGGAAAATAAATTGATTGAGCATGCAAGGATACACACTTGCATAGCAACTAAAGCACAATATGACTGTTTATAAGATGATGGTTCATGTAATATGGCTGCAAAGTAGTGCCTTTATACATCTACACTGTTAGTAGGGTAGATCTCGATACATCTCATTTTATGAATGGGTGCAATTAATTCATTAGGAACGCTATTTACCCCTCACCCCTATAGCCAAGAAAAGCTCTTACGTACACCTCTCATGTGTTTGATTTTTTTTTATAAGATAAATAATTTTGTTAACAATCATGGGAATCTTGTATACAAGCCATATACCGAAAGAAGAGAATCTACCCCAAAATACGATTCTCAACAAAAAAGGCTCAATCCTCTATACAAATAGGGATCTAAGTACACCAAAAAGAAACTAGAGACAGAAACTACTTTACTCTTTTACAAAAACTTGCCTCACCCCTTCAAAGATGCTCTCTCTTTCCAAATAACCCACATGATTAGGGGGGCACACTCCATGCCCTTGGGCTTCTCTTCCCCCTCATATGAGTCCAACTTTGCAAAGCCTACTTCACTGTGCCCAGCATCACACATTGCAACCCAAACAAGTTAACAGCCACCCTCCATAATCGATAAGTCACTTTGCATAAAATGATCTACATATTTGCCCAGACTTTTGCACATAAAGCACCAACTAATATAGGTGATAATTCTCTTTCCCAGATTTCCTGCTGTTAAGATCACACTCCTTGCCACCGAGTTACCAATCATACAAAGAAACACATCTTTTTCAGAGCTCTAGGGATCCAAATGGAGTCATGAAGGAAAGAACACTCCTTTCACAAGCAAACTCTTATAAAAAGAACTACCAGTAAATAAATCGTGCTCGCCCTCCCCCCAGATCCATGCATCTGATATGTCGTTTGATGTATGTAGCTCATAAAAAAAAATACAAAGTCTACAGAATTTAATGCCAAAAGGAGATGAAGTTCAACGTCTGGAGGCTGCAAGATGTAGCTTTTGAGATTTGAGGTTTAGTAGGAATTTTCAAGATTGAGAGGTGACTAAGTTCTAAAGCGTGATCGATTTGCTTAATAAAGAAAAACTTCACAAGGTAGACACAATGTATGGAGGTGGGATGTCATGAATAAAGGAGTTTTTTTCAGTTAAATCATTATGAGAATCTTTTGAATAAGGAGGTAGTTGAATTCCATATAAAGCGGTTGGACTACTAAGATTTCGAGAAAGGGTTTTTTTTCACTTGGCTAGCAACTACAAGAGTGATCTTGACTGTTAAGAATCTGTGGAAGAGGAAGGCCACTTATGTGAGTTGGTGCTTTAGTATCACAGGACCAGGTGAAGATGTCAACCATCTCTTTCTACGTTGTCAGGGTTGCTTAGAGGTTATGATGAGAAGTTCTTAACTGGTTTGCAACTATTTGGGCGATACCAGGCACTGTGAAAGATGTAATATTCAGCTGGAATTGTGGCCGAATGAAGAAAAGCGTAGGACTTGGTGTGTTACTCCACTAGCACTTCTGTGGATTGATTGGAAAGAATGAAATAGGAGCACTTTTGAAGATGTAGAGACGGACTGTGCACATTTGAGTAGTAGCCTTCCATCTCTTATTTCGTTTTGATGCACCCATGAGGTCCTTTGTTGTATAGAAGATTGAGTGTTGCTCATAGAAGATCATATCTTCGTGTATGTTATCTACATTTTGGTATGTTTCTTGCATACAGGCCTCTTTGTCCACATATTAATGAAATTAATTTAAAGGATACTTTAAAATTCACAGGGATTATGTGCAACAGATCCAAACTGATGGAGGTAACCCATAGGCCCCTTTTAAAATTAGCCATAACTTTCAGATCTTAAACCAAGCTGCAATTTTCTAGCATGCACATAAACTACCTTGCAGGAAATGAAATGGCAATTTATATATGAAATCTAAGAAAAGCAGTCAACCAGAGTTCCAGAAAAGAGCATAATCAAGACATGGTAAGCATACTTTGCAGGGCAGCTTGACTTAGCAACAAGTGCTTTGCTTACTAATTTCGCCATGCAGCTCCATCCACTGTACCAGTCCCTTGGTGAGCTAAATTGTCCGGGTTTTCCTTTCCCTTTCTCGGGTCTAATGCATTGCATATAGCATGGAGAAAGAGCACAAAATTCACTTAGTACATACTAAATTATATGCTGAACTAAATAGGAAGAAATTAAGTTAAGCAGCAGCAGGCGTACCCAACAGGTGCACGAGAAAGGCCACTAGCTTCAGTAGCATCAATAAGCTCCTGCTTATGCATAAATTTTTCACCGTTTGTTGTACTCCTAGAATCATGAATTTTTCATTGCTGAAAAGGCAATTTATTAAAACAAAGCAATGCAGAATGCATTAAATTAAGTTATTCACCTGTACAGCGTGATCAGTAAGGCATATGCCACAGAATTCTTCTGAGGCATGTAACGCTTTGTTCCCTTATTTTTCTTCCCTAGAGATATGGAAAGAATTGAGTAACTTCCAATTGATCCAAAATCATATCCTCCATCAAAATACAAAAAAAATCAGATAAATAAAGTAATTAACTAAGAAAACTCAATTCCACATACACAAAGTCTTGCATTGTTAAGTGTTTTTTATGGTGTATTTGTCACAAAATTTGTAGAACTGGATGAGACATTTGATGATATCAATATAACAGTTTATTCGACCAAAAAAAAATAAGTCTTGCATTGTTATGTCCTACACAATTATTGATGTTTTATTTCTGAAAACCACAAGAACAGTCAATCAGTAGGTCCAATATACAATGGGTCAAATTACCACGCGTACAAATGTAAGCTAATTTGGCCGTTAACTAAAATTGTCGAGTTCATACGCAGAATCCATAGTCAATCAGTTTATTGAGAAAACTCACATGAATCAATAAATCGGTTAAACACCCAAATGCATTTGAAAAAGACAAAAGGAGCATAAGCTAATTTTCTCAAGAATACACTCCAATAGCATTATAAAGGATCCTCCTTTATACACTCCATCATCGCTACAAAGACTCCACCTTTTTTTCCTCTAAGTAGTGCAATGATCATACATGATAATAGGCAGAGTACAAAAACTAACTTCAAGATTTACCTTTCTCAGTGGAGTCGTCACTCTCCTCAGACGACGAAGCATCACCATCATCAGCTTCAAAAAACCCTTTCATTAGCCTCAACAACCATTTTCCAACACCCCTAGAATTGAAAGGAAAGTCAAATAATAATCACAATTCCAAGGTTCACTCTTTTAGTGACTCAAGTGGGGAAAATGGGGTTTTAAGATTTTACTCACTTGATCTTAGAAAACTCTTTTAGAGTCTTAATCGGGGTCTTGGACTTGCAGAGATTGGTATATGCTTTTTGGAGAGTCATCGAGATATTCTCCGAAATCCCATTAGGGTTTTGAGCCATTTCTTGTTTTTTGTTCCACATGTACGCTGCTAACTCTTCGTTCTCCGGACATACCACCACTTTCTTATTCTCCATGATTGTTTCTTCAAGAGAAGAAGACTCGTTCAGCCTAGGGTTTTGGGTCCTTTTCCAATGTTTATTCAGAAGCTTTTGAAGAAATTTTTCATTCCAGTTTTGCAATTTTGGTTCAAATGGTTAGGGTTTTGGGGAAATTGATTTTTCTCTTGTGGTTTGTGATGGAAGGAGGAGTTGAAATGGCGCCAGGACTCGATTTCAAAAGCTGAACTTGAGTGGGTAGGATCTATGTTTTTATTTTTCTGTTCGGTATCCATATAGAGCTCCAATTAAATCTAAACTGAATTACGCACGATAAAACTTATTTGAAAATGGTGCTCCTAATAGAATTTTTCATAGTTAAGATTTGAATGTGAAATATCTGATTAAAAATAAAGTTGTTCCATCACTATACCATAATTTAAGTTTGTAAACAAAAAAATCTTTAGTGAAAGGTTAAAACTGGTTACTTTAATTGGACATTTAGACATGAAATAAAAAAGTAATTTTCCCCCTCAGTTTTACGTGTTATATTTGAAATTGACATATTTATTTTTTTAAAATAATTGATATGATTATTTTAACACACTAATTCTAATAATTGAAATATTTAAAAGAGACAAGTAAGAACGAAAATTATTATCAAAAGAGTATTTGGGAAGAGGTGATTCTGTACCGAGGATATGATTCTGGATAGGAAAGACCGGAGGTCGTGTATTAAGATAGAAAGTTAATAGGGGTATAAGGTGTTGTCTTGCTTTGCGAAGTTTTTGACCTTTTAGTGCATGTTGTAGTACTAGTCATACCCTTGTAATTTTTGTCATATGTTTGTTTATTGTGTTACGATTATCACACTAGTTAGTTGTTGTTATTGTTTCTTGGCAAAATGATCCAATAGACCATTGTACTTGTATGAGTTTGTATTCTAGACCCTTCTACTTAATCAGTTGCCTACTAAACCCTTAAACTTAATTAAAATGAGACTTTTGAATCTCTCTAATCATGTGTGTAGCTCACTCTCCCTAACATAAATGGCATGTCATACCCACATCATATATGTTAATGCCATGTCATAATTATTTCAAACTATTTTTAAATTATTGACTAAAAATGTCACTCAAGTAAAAGATAAAAATAATAAATTTTCTATTTAAAAAATAAAATAAAATAATTATTTCTCTCACTTTTCATCCACCTCCATCAACCCACAACCACCAAACGCAAAGAGAGAAAATGGAAACCAAAAATTAATCTCTCAAATGAGATAGTGAAACATAGTTATTATTTTTTAGAATCAATTTCTTTGTTCCTTGAACTTCAATTGAAAAAATAATCTGGGCAAGCTACAAATTTATCCTACAACAGAGTAAATACAACATAAAAAAATAAGATTTTTTTTTTCAATGATAGTTTCAGCCTAACATGCTTAAGCTGGACAAATTCGACGGATTCCACTTCTATAAGCTTACTTAACACTTACTATATAAACTAACAAAAATTATCCCATCTCTAGTTCTTTTCTTCTTTGAAAAATGGCTATGAAGCTTAGAAAGCCACAAGTCAAACTTAGATCTCAAAACTAATTAAATGGACAACGTTTTCTTAATGTTGAATTTTATGGCAAATTTTTTAGGCTCGAAGAAGAAGACCATGCACAATCAAACCTAGATCTCAACACAAAAAAAATAATCTATGAATAGAATGGGCGGAGCAAGTCATCGGAGAAAATCTCCACCAAAGCAAAATCATATCACATAACCACCATGGAAGACCCATAGCCACCGTAGCAAAACCAGCCTTCTTGTTCAACATCTGAAACTTTCATTGATACTGCTTAAACTAACAAAAACACCTAATCATTAACAGAGGTTCAATGGACGGAATGAGCGAAGATGCAGATGAAAAAGGCGTCGCAATGGACGTCGAGATCTGTACCGTTTTCTAAGAACGCCGGCCAAGGGAGAAGAAAAGGGAGGGATTGGAACTTTAATTTGTTTTTCCCTTTTTTATCTTTTTATTATTTAATTATTTTTATAGCAAATTCATTGCTCTCACTCGCCTTTTTAAGTGTGATACCACACACTATAATTGAGTCATCAAAATAGATGTCACATAAGCTTGGTCAGTGGACAGAGGGTTTGAAAATCTCATTTTAGTTGAGTTTAAGGGTTCAGTTGGCAAAAAATTAAGTAGAAGGGTCTAGAATACAAATTCATACAAGTATAAGAGTCCATCAGACCATTTCGCCTTGTTTCTTTCATGTAGACTTTACAATGCTTTTATTATTTATTGATGTCTTTCTTCATTATTTTCATCTTCTTTTACTTTAGTTTGATGCACTTGGGGTGAAGGTCTTTCGAAAAGAGTTTTTCTACTTCCGCAAGTTAGGGATAAGTTTGCATACACTTTATCTCCCTAAGCCTCGAGATTTCAATTAGTATATTGTTGTTGACTTATTGAAAAAGTGAACAAGTAAAAGTAAATAAAGCAAGTTCTTTATTTTGAATTGTATTTGACAATACTTTTTGTAAGAAAATATTTAAAATTTGAATGTACTTTTTAAAAATATGATTTATACCCTCATTTTTAAAAAACTAGAAAAATTACTTTAATTTACTAAAACACGTCAAATTTATTTTAGAAAAGTAATATCTCAAATAACTAGTCACATAGTGTCAAATACTATCTTCAATCGATTTTTTGGTAATATAGGAAACATTTCTTATACCCTTTCCAGATTTAATCTCATAAATGAAATATTATATACTATTGTAAATATATTTTTTTCACTTTATTTGTAATTCTTAAAGTTGAAGTTAGGTTTCGTTATATATTTTGTAAATAATATTTGAATATTTAAATGTATTTTTCCTAAAAAGAACATGAAATACAATTTAAGTGTAGTTATTTTTATAAAATTATATGTTTTAGGATAGCATTTAAGGGGTCGTTTGGTTTGAATATGAGTTATGATGGGATAAGTTATGTTGGGATAAGTTATGTTGGGATTAGTTATGATGGGATAAGTTGTCCTGGGATTATTTCTTATTGAGTGTTTGGTTTGTTATATTCAAAATAATATATATTGATAAATTTTAAGAACAAGTTGTTTGTTTACAAAATTACCCTTCACTTTATTTAAACTTTTTAAATTTTTCTTTGTGAGCTTTAGTTATTCATTTTTTAAAATAAAACTTTTATTTTTTTTAACTTAAATATTTTTGTTTATGTATTCCCATGATAAGTACCATGTGTATTTAAAAATATAACTTTTTTCTTATTTAGCTTAAAAATAGAACTTTCCTCTTAAGTTTATTAAAGAGAAGAAAATTTATGAGAAATCAAAATAAAATAAACATAAGAATTAGTCAAATAAATTCATAAATAAAAATTATATTTATATAGTATAATTTTTTAATAGAAAAATATGTATAATTATCATAAAAATAAGGAGTAGTAAATATTATTATACATGGTATTAAAAAAAATGTAAATATACATAAATGTAAAAAATGATATATAAAAAGGATTTAAAGGGACATATTTGTCATTTACCTATTCTATCTCGGGATAAGTTATCCCGGGATTACTATACCACCCATGGGGAGGGATAACTTATCCCGGTACTAATTATTAATCCCGGGATAAGTTATCCCGGACTTGCCAACCAAACAACATAATTTTTTTTTTATCCCATCACTATTTCCTTATCCCATCACTATTATTTCTAATCCCTCACACCAAACGAGCCCTTATTATATAAGAGGGAGTTTATGATGGGACATTGTGATGTCCAATCATAAACTCCCTATATAATATATAATATATAATATAATAAATCATTTTTTCTACTATATAATATATATTTATTTTTCTACTATAAGGGAGTTTATATAATATATAATAATATAATATAATAAATCATTTACAAATGACTTAAAATATTTCATATTTAAAGGATATATAATAAAATAGGTTCACTCTCAAAATTCTATTCGGGTCACATATATTGGGACAGAAAAAATAACATATATCATTTTTAAATTACCAAAAAAGTATTATAAATAATAATAATTAACAACTTAAAATATCTTAAAGACATTTTAAAAGGGTTAATTTTGTAATTGTAATTCTACTATTATATAAGAGGGAGTTTATCATGGGACATTCTATGTGTCCCATCATAAACTCCCTATATAATATATAATATAATAAATCATTTTTTCTACTATATAATATATATAATATATATTTATTTTTCTACTATATAATAAAAGGGAGTTTATATAATATATAATATCATAATAAAACCCCTTTTATTATATAGTAGAAATAAATATAATATATATATATATATATATATATATATATATATATAAAAAAAATATAATATAATATATAATAATATAATATAATAAATCATTTACAACTGACTTAAAATATTTAATATTTAAAAGATATATAATAAAATAGGTTGACTCTCAAAATTCTATCCGGATCACATATATTGGGACAGAAAAAATAACATATATCATTTCAAAATTACAAAAAAAGTATTATAAATAATAATAATTAACAACTTAAAATATCTGAAAGACATTTTAAAAGGGTTAATTTTGTAAGTTTATCCATATCACATAAATTAGGACAAAGTGACCAGCAATGTAAGTTATTTGAAAGTTACATAAAAATATTATAAATCACAATAATTAATAACTTAGAACATTTTTTTTTAAAATGCAAATTTGGATGACTCTTCAAATTTCATTTGTGTCACATAAATTGAGACAACAAAAATAACATATATTGCGTCCATTTTAATTTATTTGTCTTAAATTTTTTTTATATTTAAAAATTGCGTAAAAATACTATAAATCATGATAATTGACAACATAAAATATTTCAAAAATAAATACATATAAAAAAATTCGATTAATTCTTGAAATTAATCTATCGTTAAAAATTATGTATAAAATACAATAAATTGTGATTTTGACCACTTAAAATATTTATTAAAAAAACAGAAAAAATAAATTGACTGATTGTTAAAATTAATCTATCAATGTCACATAAAATGAGACAAAAGTAGTAATATGTATTGTTTAATGTGAAATTATTGAAAACTACGTAAAATGTATTATAAATGTTAACAATTAACAACATTTGATTGAATCTTGAAATTTTATCAATGCTACATATATTCAGACAAGTGGAGTAATATATATTAAGTATTTAAAAATTACGTACAACCATATTGCTTTCTGTAGGCTTTGAATTATCGTGGTCATTTTTTAGGCTGATACAAGTTTTGTACTTTTTTTTTTAATATTATAAATCGCAATAATTAATAATTTAAAATATTTTAAAAAATATATTAAAAATTTAGTTGGTTTCGGGAATTTTATTTATACTATATAAAATGGGACAAAGGAAGCAACATATATCATTTACAAATAACTTAAAAAATATTAAAAATTACAATAATTACCAATTTAAAATATTTAAAAGCTATATAATAAAATGGGTTCACTCTCAGAATTCTTTCAGGCTCACATATATTAGGACAGAAAAAATAACACATATCATTTTAAAATTACCAAAAAAGTATTATAAATAATAATAATTAACAACTTAAAATATCTGAAAGACATTTTAAAATGGTTAATTTTGTAATTTTATCCATATCACATAAATTAGGACAAAGTGACCAGTAATGTTAGTTATTTGAAAGTTACATCAAAATATTATAAATCACAATAATTAATAACTTAAAACATTTTTTTTTTAAAAATTAAAATTTGGATGACTCTCCAAATTTTATTTGTGTGACATAAATTGAGACAACAAAAATAACATATATTGGGTCCATTTTAATTTATTTGTCTTATTTTTTTTTAGGTTTTTTATATTTAAAAAATGCGTAAAAATATTATAAATCATGATAATTGACAACATAAAATATGTTTTGAAAAAAAATACAAAAATTTCCACTAATTCTTTGAGTAAATCTATCATAAAAATACTATAAATCATGATAATTGACAACATAAAATATTTCAAAAATATTGTATGTGGATAGTCTTATTGTGCCCTGAATAGCGTCAAATAAAGTACAAGTTTGTGATAAAAAAACTTATTCCTTTATCCACGCAAACAATCGCTTGAAAATCTCCGTTATTAGCCCCAAAACATACCATTTATATTATTGGACCCGTAGCACGGGCAACATTACCTAGTTTGAAAAAAAAAGAGAGTAATATTAGCAAAAGTGAAAATAGGATTTTGACTTTAAATTGTGTTTAAAATTTTCATGACCGTATTCTCTTTTTCAAATAAAGTAAATTAATTTTTCGAAAAAGTGATAAATTCTGGTCGAAGTGCTAAGGAAAACAGAAAATTGTTAAACCTTAGTACTAAGCATCGGCCGCCGGCACAGAAGAGATGGGAAGGGGAGGGCGTGGCGGCGGCAGCGGTGGACGGAGGTCACTTTCGTCGTCGTTCGATCGAGAGCTTCGCGGCAACATTGAGTCCTGTAAGAACAATTACCTCTCCGTTGAAGATCTCGTCGACCACCTCCGTTCATCTTATCACAAGTATTCCCGCGAAAAGTTACAGCCGTTTACAAAACGGGTGCAAGATGTTCTGCAGCTCCAGACTTCAACCCCTAACTCAACTGAAGATGTAACGCCTCCGAAAAAGAAGCCAAAAAGAGACGGCAGCGAGCAGCGATTGCAGCTCCTTGAGAAGAAGCATATAATGAGTAGTCAAAAAAAGAAGCAGGAAGGGGACGGTTCGTCTTCGACGACTCTCGCAAGTACCTCCGATAGTGATGATTCTTACTCTTCTTCGTCTTCCGATGCTATTTATGGAGAGAAATTGGAAGAAAAGCCTGATTTAATGAAGTCTATGCTTCGACATACGTACAATCAACAGGTTAATGGTACTCTCAAGTCCAAAAAAATTGAATACGAGGTCATTCATGACAATAATGATGAAAAAAGGAAGAAACTTGTTATGTCTAAAGGAGGGGGACAACGAAGAAACGGAGCCACTAAGGATTTAGGAGGAGGAGGAGTAGAGGGGGAAAGGTTTGGGGATAGTGAAGGGAATGTTGATGGGCCAAAGTTTAAGGATTTAGGAGGAATGGATGGAGTGTTGGAGGAATTGAAAATGGAGGTGATTGTTCCATTGTACCATCCTCAGCTGACTAAGCATCTTGGAGTTAGGCCTATGTCAGGGATACTCTTACACGGGCCACCAGGCTGTGGTAAAACAAAACTAGCTCATGCTATTGCCAATGAGACTCGAGTTCCATTCTACAAACTATCTGCTACTGAGTTGGTCTCTGGAGTTTCAGGTGAGACTGATTCTTGATCTTTCTTATTCGATCATGTCATGATTCTATCTTTGCAAGCATAATTTATCACATAATTGGTTTCTGGAATTACAGGTGAAGCTAACTGTTAGATGTTTGATTTCGTTTTGCGTTACTAATTTTCTATTAGCAGCAATTTTGTAGCATAGAGTTGCTAGTAATATTTGAGGTGTGTTCCCCCTTAGAAAATGAATATGCGAGAATATTCTTGGAAATCCGTAAGCCTGCTATTTTAGCATTAATTATGGGGCATCATTCAGTATTATGACAGTCTTGAGTGTTCTAAGGAGTGGGTGTGTGTTTTCTTATTGCTTTCAATTTAAGGGCATTTTAATTGGGTAGTTCTCCATTTCAGGTGCATCAGAAGAGAACATAAGGGAACTGTTCTCAAAAGCATACCGGACAGCACCTTCTATTGTGTTTATTGATGAGATTGATGCAATTGCTGCCAAAAGAGAAAATTTACAGAGAGAAATGGAGCGGCGCATTGTAACACAGCTAATGACGTGCATGGATGAGTCACATAGACTTGTAAAACCTGATGATGCAAAGGGTACTGCTCTAGCCACTGATAAAAGAAATAATGAAGCAAAATCAGACGGATCTAATGGTGGACCTGGTTATGTCCTAGTAATTGGGGCGACAAATAGACCTGATGCTATTGACCCAGCATTGAGGAGGCCTGGACGATTCGACCGTGAAATCGTCTTGGGTATTCCAGATGAAAATGCAAGGGTGCAAATTTTGTCTGTGCTTACACGTAACCTAAGAGTTGAAGGTGCATTTGATCTCACGAAGATAGCTAGCTCAACCCCAGGATTTGTCGGAGCAGACTTGGCTGCTCTAACTAACAAGGCAGGTAATTTGGCAATGAAGAGGATAATAGACGAGAGGAAGGTTGAGCTTTCAAGAGAATTGTCAGATGATGAAGATGCCGAAGAATGGTGGAGAAAGCCATGGTCACCTGAAGAGATGGAAAAGCTCAGCATTTTTATGGCTGATTTTGAGGTATGATGCAGAGAATCTTGATTTATCTTTATGAGAAATATTTTTAGGTTGTGACTTGTGATCCTAAATTGCTGTAGGTAATTGCCATTTGACATTTTATATCCTGTCACTGAAACTACATATAAACACCATGGTTTTTCATTTACATGCATCTTCAAAAACCACCTTTTCTACTGTCTCATAATTGTAGTGGTTGGTTTTAACTTTCACAGTTTAATATATGATAATAAATTGCTTTACCCGTGTTTTAATTCACTTAATATTTATAATCTTCACATGGTAATGCTCTTAAAGGATGATGCATCCTCCTTTTAGACTGAGAAATTCAAGATCAAGTTTGGCAGTCTAGAAAGGGGGGCACATCATCCTTTAAGAGCATTATCACATGAAACTTATGCGTGTTAAGAGAATTTAACAATACGTATATGGGTAAGGCGATCAAGGATAAAACCTAGCACGCATGACCAAGGTTCAAGTTTCAACAAAGGCACAAAAAAGTTAGTTGATTTCTTCCCATTTTTTGAAGTCTTTGGTGTATGGAGGTACCCCAGAACTTTTCTTGTGGAAGTAGCAGGTAACCAGTGAACTAATCAGGTGGATGAAGCTGGCTCGAACACTACCCTTATCAAAAAAGGGGATTAAGTTTGTCATGTTTAATATATATTTAGTTGTTTAGTAACCTAGTATCTGATACTCTCTTTCTGGGTATGGGATTACCTTCTATGTAAAATCTGAAACAAGCTATTTCATGTAGCCTGCTAAAACTCATTTGATAATATGCAGGAAGCAGCTAAATTGATTCAACCTTCATCTAGAAGAGAAGGTTTCTCCGCAATCCCAAATGTTAAGTGGGAAGATGTTGGAGGCCTTGATTCATTGAGACATGACTTTGACCGTTACATTGTCAGGCGTATAAAGAATCCTAAAGATTACATGGTCAGTAATTCTCTTAAATTATGTTGAACATTCAGATATAAATACTGCACTGGTTTGTCAGCTGATTGGCTTGATAATTTTCATTTAAGACCTCCTTATGTGATGCTTTTTTCTTTTCCCTTTATCTCATGTTGGGTGCATTTATTTACTTGTTTATTTTGTCCATCTTCTTTCTTTGGGCATTTATCCTTTTCTTTGGCCAAGTTTAAGTTGGCTGCCTATTCCATTGCAGAGGATCTTTAAATTATCAATGTTAACATGGAGTTTAGTTGCCATCCTTATAGAACTTCTCTGCAGCATGGAATACCAGAGTTGTACTGTTACATATCTTTTTTAAGTAGTGAAGAGCCTTCCATCATCTTCTCGACACCCCTGAGCATAATGTGCTGGACCATGTGTTCTTTTTGGTGTGATCACTTGTACTCTCTCTTAACTATATGATTGTGTCCTTGGTCCTACCAATGCGTCCAACTTTGTCACACTGTAGTTGCAAATGTCCGATGGGACTTATGTTCATCGGTTCACTGCTACTAGGTTGGGAGTTCACTAACAAATAAATGCTTTCCCTTTGGATGCGACTTTGTAAAATTCTTGCATTTCCTTTAGCAAGCATCCTATGTGTTTTAAGTTTAGTAAGCTATCAGTTGATGATTGCAAAAGTCGTTGGGAGCAGGGGCGGACCCACATGGGTTCGAGGGGGTTCACCCGAACCCCCTCGGCAAAATATTACACTGTATGTAAAGTGAATTTTTTGTATTTATGGAGATATATTAATTTTGAACCCCCTCATGAACAAGAAGCAAACTGTAGTGTAGTGGTAGATCTCTTTTTAAATTGACCCTCACGTCTAGGGTTCGAATCCCATTGTGAACATTTTCTTTTTTTTAGCTTCTCTTCATTTGATTTCAGGACCAATCTTTAACGTTTTCTTTTTAAAAAATAAAACGTGCTAAAAGAGTAGATTTAAACCCAAAAAAATCCAAACATTAAAAAAAATCCAAACAGTCTAAAAGGTTTCATGTAACGGAATTAACTTTTTGTACCTATAAACTATATACTACTACTTCTTGGAATTGTGTTTTGTTGGCTTATTCACACGTTTATACTTTTATTTTTCAAACCCCTGTATGAAAATCCTGGATTCGCCACTGGTTGGGAGGATTCACTAACAAATAAATTCTTGCCCTTTAGTTGTAAAATTCATGCATTTCCTTTAGTACGCATCCTCTGTGTTACAAGTTTAGTGAGCTATCAGTTGATGATTGCAAAAACCCAAGTTAGGACCAGTTATGTGCTGGTTTTTAGTGCCTTAACCTCAAATTGTTTGTTAATTTTTCTTATGAGTACACCTAGTATAAAACTTCTAAAAGTTGTTTCATATTTCAGGGTTTTGGAGTGGACTTGGAAACAGGATTCTTGCTATATGGTCCCCCGGGATGCGGTAAAACATTAATTGCCAAGGCTGTTGCTAATGAAGCTGGAGCAAATTTTATACACATTAAGGTTCTTGCAAATTTCTATTTTCTTAAATGACTGCTTTTTCTAATGTTTTGCACGACTGAGGCATGTCATGTTTTCTCATTTACTTATCTCCTCCGACCAGGGACCTGAAATTTTGAACAAGTATGTTGGTGAAAGTGAGCTAACTATTCGGACATTATTTACCCGTGCAAGGACATGTGCTCCATGCATTCTATTCTTCGATGAGGTGCCTATCACTCTTTCCAACTTAAACACACTTAGTTCTGTCATCTTCTCATTTTATGAGTCCATCCACCTTCAAAAGTACTGCAGAAGTGTTTACTCATTTTTATTTTTTACAAAATTCTACATGCATCTGTAAGATGCTTGCTATTAAGTCTTAACACATAGTACAATGTGTTCAGATATGAGAGAATGTTCTACAGTGTTGCTTCAGTACCCAAATTAATAATAGAATATACAAAAATAGAAACTTTCAAAATTCTAGTGCACTTGTAAGATGCTTGCCACAAAGTCTAATACATAGTACACTAGTACAGTGTTCAAATACGAGTGCGAAGTATTGTCGAGATGGTTTAATTGCACAAAAAAAAAACTACTTGTGTCCATGTTTGATTTGTCACGCCCCTTAAGACGCAATAAATAAAATGTTACTTTTACTATATCACCCCTTATTATAACTCATCTCAGTCATTGGGAAATGAATTGGAAATGATCCGTACTTAATAGTAAGGGTAAATTGTCTCTTGGTTTTCCAAACCGGACAAGTAAAAGTGGACATCTATTTTTAGTATAGTAGAGAAGTAAAAGTGGACGGAGGTAGTAATAATAGAAAACGGAAAAATAGAAAACTTTTGTGAAAAACACATGATTGTCAGCCTTTTTTCCTTGTCTGTTACGTCTGTTTTTATCCTTTCATATTTTTACAGATGGATGCATTGACAACTAAGCGTGGTAAAGAAGGAGGTTGGGTCGTTGAAAGGCTTTTGAATCAGGTTTGTATGATTGGGCGTGTGTTCTTGACAAAAATTGACATTATATTCTTCTTAACCTTTGCAAGTGTGAAACTTCTCTAATAATTGCAGCTACTAATAGAACTAGACGGTGCTGATCAGAGAAAAGGTGTTTATGTGATTGGTGCCACAAATAGGTATTTTTCGTTCTTCTGGGTAATTGTGCCTTTGGTTTTTCACATCTTATTTTGGTGCTTATTCTTGTTATCATTTTTGCAGGCCTGAAGTCATGGACCAAGCTATTCTTCGACCTGGAAGGTTAGGGAGACTCCTATATGTCCCTCTACCTAGTCCAGATGAGCGTGTACTAATTTTAAAAGCTCTTGCCCGGAAGAAGCCTATAGATTCTAGTGTCGACTTGATGACCATTGGAAGAGATGATGCCTGTAAAAATTTTAGTGGAGCAGACCTAGCAGCACTGGTTTGTTCATCTTTTAACATGCTTGTTTTACCTGCCTTTACTACCCACCCCCCCAAAAAAAGGTTATAAAATAGAATGAAGCGAATGGAACTTGTCTCATAACTTTTTTTCATGGTTGATACTTTTATCAAAGGTGTGTTTCCTTTATTGACTTTTAGTAATTGCTTAAATGTGCTAGATGAATGAAGCTGCAATGGTTGCACTTGAAGATAAATTGACAGCCATGGCTACAGGTTGTGGTGACACATCATCGATTATTAAGGAGTCACATTTCAAACGCGCTTTGGAAAAAGTTTCTCCATCTGTCTCCAATGAGGTACATCTGATTCTGTCACCTGAAATCATCTATAGACTACAAGTTAAGGCATTTATGATTGTATGCTAAATCCTATTTTGGTCTCTTATTATACTGTTTCTGTTTTTTTTTTTGGGGCGGATGCAGCAAATACAATACTATCAGGAGTTATCAAAACACTTCAGAGCATCATGAAAACCTTGGTGAAGGGAGAAAGTTGCACGAAACATATTTTGGATATCGATGTTTCTTCGTGGTCTTCTTGTGAATATCCTTGAGCTATAGTTCCGCGGGAGCAAACAGAATGGAGAGAGGGGAGCAGAAAAATCGTTAATCTTCTCTCCTTTTTTTTGTTATATTATTTTAGCAACATAATTTTTTGCACTTGGCAATATGCTATTGTAGTGTTGAACAGTTTTCTAATGAAGCAATAGAGGCTTTGTATTTTCTCTTTTAAGCTTTCACGTACTCACTAGATTATTACAATATACATGTATGTTTTTGGAATTTTTTTGAATTGTGTATTAAGGATGTCACATTCAACTTTAAATAATGCATTCTTTTGGACACTTTTTATTTTTTATTTGCCCAATGCTTGCCATCATTTAGTTGTTCTTGAAGAAATTGATAGAATACAAAGGAATTATGGGCATGCAGGTGAAACATAATAAAAAAAAGTTAGATGTCACATTTGGAAAAACATTATCAAAGATAAGACTAGTACATTTAAGGAAGTTCTTTTGAAAAATTATCTAAATACACATAATCTCTAAAATTTTCTCTTGGATACATCCATATTCTCTTTTGAATAAAATCCTCCCCTCTTGGATACATTTGTGAGCTATGTATTCGTAGGTTTTTTGATGTATCCAAGATCTTATAAATTTTAGGGATTTTTTTGTAATTTGAAAAGAATAGGAATGTGATGTAATTAAGGGATTTTTTGTAATTTAAAAAAGAATAAGAATAGGATGTAATTAACTTTTAACACTATAGGATCTATGTAATTTTTACAGTTTTTTCTTAGAAAGTGAAATTCACTTATTTTCTTGTGTTTGAAGGGTAAATAAAGTGGGGAGGTAGAGGTGTCGGATGGTGGGGATGAAGGCTATGTGTGTAAAGATGAAGTGTGTTATAGAGGGTGGAGAAGACACACCACACCTCATATGGTAGAGTGTGTTTGTAAAAAAAATACTCCACATGTTCCTTTTTATATGCCATCTTTTTCTTTAGATTTTACTTGCATTAAAAAACTAAATAAATTTATAATTCTACCTTTTTAATATATTTTTAAGTCAATTTTTCAATAAAAGATGAACATGTTAGATTTCAAAAATTGAAAGAAGATATATGGTGAGAGTAATTAATCAATGTATGAAGTAATTACGTTGAAAATTAACTACTTATTAGTTTTTCTAGGTTGATCAAATATCTATTCTGAAGACTAATTAATTATCAAGGATATAATAGGAAGAATATTATAATTTATGCATTGATTTTATAAATGACAAGTATTAAGGACAATCTATTTATAATAAGAATCACATATAAAAAGGAACGAAAAGAGTATGTATTTTAAATATTTTATGATAAAAATACTTTTGTATTTATACTAGAAAAGGAGAAGTTTGTACTCTGCACGAGCCCAATCACAATTATTTGAAATTCGTAATTTTATTTGTGATATTTTTATTTTTTAAATATAAAAATATTTGTTTTTTTTAAAAAAAAACTATCAACAATCCAACATTAACATTAGAAATCAAGGTTATATGGATAAAAAGATTTAGAAATAGAATAATCAAATGTATTACTTAGTTAGTATTAATAAAATATAATAGAATTTTGGAAGATTAAACCAAAAAATTTAATTTAAACCATTGGGATATTTGCTACGCTTAGTAGTACTTATTCATAATTTATTTAGAAACATGTATAGTTAATATAGGTATAAATTATAAAAATTTATAGAGATAAGTGTCAAAAACATACATAAACTATCCCTTTTTTTTTAGTTTCATACCAAAACTATTGAAAGTGTGAGTTTCATACCTAAATTATCACTTTTTAGTTTGAGAAACACACCATTGAATGTACTCTCTTTTATTTGAAAGAACCTTGATACATGACATTCCACATTAATAAAATATTCCACCTTGACAAAACTTAAATAATAAACTATTAATATTAATTAAAAATTAAAGATTAAAATATTACTATCCATAAAATAAAAAAAATTAAAAACTTAAAATTATTTTTCTTACACCACTCCACCACCTCCTCCACGTAACCCCTCGCGACAATCCCACATCCTTTTTTTAAAAAATAAATCTTTTTATAAAATCTTTTTAAGAAATTCATACTTCACCACCCCTCCCCCCCCTCCCCAAAAAAAAATTAAAAAATTCTACCCCATCCTATTTAACCCTCCGCTCCTATTTTTTTTAATTTTTCTTTTTTACGTTTTTCTCATTTTGTGTTAGATATGTACGTACATATATTTTTAGAAAAAAAATTCTACTACCTAATATAACATATAAAAAATAAATTAAAAAAATCTTGCAGTAGCAAATAAAAAATATTTTCGATATGATTTATCTACACAAAATAAGAATAAAATTTGGAAGCAGAGGGTTAGGTGTGTGGGTAGAATTTATTTATTTTTAAAATAAAATAATATCTAAGTTAGTATTTAAGGGGGGTGGGAGAGAAGATGAAGTAATTTTTTTTAAAAAAAAAAAACTGAAAAAATGGCCGGGGGTGTGGGGTGGGGAGGGGAGGGACGGTGAGAGGAAGTGATGGAGTGGGGTAAAAAAAATATTTTACATTTTATTTTATAAAAGAAATATTATTTTTTTGGATAATAATTTTTTAATTTTAACTAATACTAATAATTTATTTAATTTTGTCAAGGTTGAATGTTTTGTCCATGTAGAGTGTGATGTGACAATTTTTTTAAAATAAAAGAGAAAGTGTATTACACACACCATGATGAGAATGATATAAAAGAGAGGGGTGTGTTTCTCAAACTAAAATGTGATAGTTTAGGTATGAAACTTACACTCGCAATAGTTTAGGTATGAAACTAAAAAAAATGGTATAGTTTAGGTGTGTTTTTGACAATTATCTCAAATTTATATATTATTTTATATAAGATAGAAGATGCAATAACTAAAATATAAATAAGTAATACATAAATAATTAAATTTTCCTAACGAAAAGGATGTTTCCTAGGTTCGAAACTGGACCATGCACATAAAATGTCAAGCTTTAGCCGGTAAGCCAATAGCTTTTATGAGGGATGCACACATGTGAAACAACCATGTTGACGCCCAGTTGTATGCTTTATTCCCTTTTCTTAATTCTAATAATACACATTTAGGTCAATCACACATTTAAGTTTGTTTACTAAACTAACTTTTTATTTATAATTAATTTTTATTTTAAAACAAAAATTATTTGATTATGTCATTAAACTGGTAAAACCAAACATGATACATTAATTACAACGTGTGTCAAGGATATTAATACACAAACAATGACGGTCTAAACTCTAAAGTACTAAAGTTTAAAGAGAGAGGTCCTAATTTATTTACTTTTGTTTTAAAGAAAATATCGTTATATATTGTAATAAAAAGTCTATTTTCCTAGTTTAATTTAGACGTGAAATCATTAATTATTATTTTATACAGTAATTGATTTGTTCTAACAATTCTTTTTCAAGAAAAGATCCTCAATTTTCTAGCTTATGAAGTAAAAATATCAATAATGCAAAATTTTGAATTAAAAAATATAATATAAAATTAGAATATTAAAATATGTTCAAAAATTTGATAAGTTGTTTTAATGATATTGAAATAGTGTTGTGTTCCTTCACTATAACAATTACTTGTTGCAAATGCTTAAGATCTAAAAGAAGACACTAAAAAGTAAAATTTAATTTGTCATTAGAAAATAACAATAGATTTTGCAGCAAATAATTTTACCGTTTGGAGACTTTAGAATATTCGATAATAATAAGAAGACAAGAATACTGAAGAGAATGAAAGAATCTATATCTATACTACATTAAAAGCATGAACTTTCAAATTTGAATGTTGAATTACTATATTATCCCCAATTAAAAATATTTAATTTCTTATATTTATTAATTTAGTTATATTAAAAGTAGATACCTTTTAACATTAAAGAGTTGTGATTTTTTCAAAGAGTTGTGACTTTTTTTACGGATTGGGACATTTTCGATGAGTTGTGGCTTTTCCGAAGGGTTGTGACTTTTCAAAGGGTTGTGAATTTTCTAAAGGGTTGTGCCTTTTTCGATGAGTTATGACTTTTCCAAAGGATTGTGACTTTTCCAATGAGCAATGGCTTTTTCGAAAGGTTGTAACTTTTATGATAAGGCACAATTAGCACCTATCGATATTACTATTTGTTAGCTATAAATAGAGGATTTCCTCTCACTTTTATACTACGATTTTATTTATGTTTTCTACTCTTCTTCTTCTTAAAAAAATCTCAAGGGTTATTTGCACCAGTTGATTAAGTTCAAAATTCAACGAAATTCGAGGTACCACATAAAAAAGAGTTGGTGAAGAAATTGTAGCAAATCATTCATCAATTCACACTCTTATTTTTTCTTTTGATTTTCATGAGTTAACAATGACAAAAAGTTGTGGGAAAAACTATAATAATAAACAAATATGAAAAAAGTCACATGATTTGGGTAATATATTTCTTATTTATTTTTTCATTTGTTATTCTTTTACCCTCAAACGAATGTGTTTCTTTCTAATTTTTCTAAAACAACGGACATCAACGCTATCCATTGAATTATTAGTTTTGATGCATAATCCACTATTTCAAAAATAGTTTTTTCACTTTTACTTATAATAATAATTATTTTTAATAGATATGTAAGAAAAAATGAACGGAGAAAGTAAAGTGTTGGTGGCAAGATATTTCAATCAAATGGAACACTATAGTGAGTATAGCATGAACATATATTTTCGTCTTCCTTATTCATTGGCTATGTATTGCTCCATTTGTTTTTTCTTTTTTATATTTCTATTGATGAATATGAAATTATTTAAGTGTGAATTTTCTGTTATTTTCTGTTCATTTTAATTTGAGAAAATGTTATGTCACAAGATACGCTCCTTGCTAGCTATATAAAAATGCATAAGAAAATAGTGATTGATCATAAAATAATCTTAAATCAAATTAAAGATTCTATAAATAATACTTTAAATTTTATTCATCAATTAATTTTTATTATTGAAATTTTTTAATATTTTATATCACAATACAACTTCTATAAGATATTAGATACTTTCATTAGACAACAACTATATAATATGTATGCGACAAAAAAAGGAGAAGACTACAATTCTATAAAGTTAAGGTAGAAACTTAAAGAAATGATTTTTTTTTAAAACCAAATGTGATGTTGTTCATATATTGACATTAAATTATGCTACTAATATATATATATATAACAAAGTATTGGTCAAGCTAAATATTTTACATACACTCAAACCTCTATTTGACCATCATTCGTTATAACAACAAAGTATCCTTTATTTTTATAAAATTACCTCTCTATGATAGTCATACTCAAATATTAACTGAGTACTAATATTTTGTAAAAGATAGATTACGTATAAAGACAAAGTATTGAATGTTTATGGTAATCCTTATTAGTGTCATGCATATACTAAATTTCAAGTATGAATATTTAAGAGAAAAATTGTACTTAAATGGTGTCCATCATTTATGTTCATAACCTCAAGAGGAAACACTATTGGTGACATTTTTTGTATGGATATTTTTTTAAAATTTTGTTGGTTAGATTTGCTTACAAAATTGAGTGAAGTAAAATTAATACTACTAAAGAAATGTCACTTTCTCACCATATTTAAACTTTGAATGAATGTATTCAGAAATGTTTCAATGATATTTGGTTATTTTGATCTCAAAATACAGCTAACTCTATGACAATATGTATTAATCAATTCAAAGTATCTGTCATATGTTCTTTCAAATATAATTATTTACTAAAAATATTAATTTAGTAATATTAATTCTATTTGACAACATCGTTACTATTTAAACTAGTATAAATATAGGAAGGTACTCAGATAAGAAAAAGAATTTATCTTAGTATATCATGAATTTATCATCTACCAGTAAAATGAATTCCGCACCGAAAAATGGTATCAGAACTATGAATGAAAAGAAATATAAGAAGAAACATACTAGTAGAAAGTTAAGAAAAATAAGAAGAAAATTAAACAAATTATATCCAGAATACAAACAACTCAATATCACAAAAACTGATAACGACAAATTAGATCAATTAATTGATAATATATCTAAAATAGAATATAAATATATTCAATATTTAAAAATACAATGAATAACGAGAATAACGAATATAGACAAAAACTTACTGAAATAATTATAGCGAAAAGACAAGAATTAGCACACAGGCAAAGTAGACTTAACAATAATATATTCGCAGGAACTTGTAAAAAATTTATAGTAGCACAAAGGAAAACTATTCTATATCTACATATACAGATAGAAAGTTTAGAATATAAACTTCAACACAATCTATAAATGAATAAGGAAGAATATGCCATAGACGAAAAAACATATGAAAACTATGACGGATTAAAAATAAAAATAATATTTTCTAATCTAGGAAGAAGATATAAGAAAATAGGTGAAAATCTAAGTTTAATGTTAGAAAAAGAAACGGTAAAACTAGAAGATAGTTTAACTGCTATGATAAGAATAACAAAAGAAAATGAAGAAATAGATAGAAAAACGGAAATTGAAAAAATAAAACAGCAAGCAAAAAAGGAAGTACAACAATTAGAAGAAGTAAAAAATACTAAAATAATAGAACTAGAAAAAGCGCTGGCAATGTTAAAAGAAACGTATGAAATGAAACAAAAAACAAAATTAGCAAATGAGATAATTAAATTTAAAGAAAAATTGCAATTAGAAGATGAATTAGAAGAAAAAGAAGAAAATAACCAAGATAATCTACCTGAAATAAGAATTGATGAAATAAATGACGATGATCTAGATGAACAACATTCGGAAACAAGCGAAACATATACGGAACTTTTAACAAACATAAATAATACAAAGAATTTAGAAGAAAATACAAGAGACGTAGACATGGATGAAAAACTAAGTACATCAGGAGTAAAAAATCCAAAAAATCCAAGATACTATAATGCAAACTATGGACAATATGATAGAGAAAAAACTATGTGGGATAAAAGATTGAATAAAAAATGGACACCCAAACCAATAAATGAACAACATAATTTTTTAGATTTAGACTGTGTAGCAGATATAAATAAAACAATCCAATTATGGATGTGATATATATCAAAATAATGAATAGATAACAAAATAGAGATGACAGAAACACCACGATATATAGAAAGAACACTTACAGGAACAGTAAAATTATGGCTACAAAATTTATCAGATGAAAGTTTAAAAACTTTAAGAAGTAATAAAAAATTTGATGGTTGTCACGCCCCGAGCTGCTCCCGAGACGCGGACACGGGACCTAGGACCACAAGTGATCCCAAGCTAACCCTGCTAGCATGATCATAAGCATACTAAAGAAAATAAACTGATGCGGAAGCTAAATCATAAATAAATCTGAAAAGATGGGGAATACCCATTCACTATAACTGAGATAAATGAAAACTGATGAGTTTAATACAAAGAAGATATTAACTCAATACTAAGCTGAAGCTATGCATGTCTGAAAATAGCCTCTAACTGACTAGAAATGCTGGGACAGGCCCCAGCTAAGTCTAGCAAAACTGAAACTAAAGGACTAAATACTGAAAAGAAACTCATGACTATTGTCCTCGGAGAATGAGGACTCACCAACTGATTCTACTGAACTGGAGATCGGGAACCGATCTAAGCGTGATCTGGATGCTGAGAACCTGAACCTACATCACGAGAAGATGTAGCACACGTATGCGTCAGTACTTGAGAGGTACTGAGCATGCATGATAGAGTAAAGATGAAATAACATATAATTGAACAAAGCAATAAAGCAATGAAATAATTTGAACATGATATAGATACTGAAAATATTGAATACTGAGCTAACTGATGCAATGACCAAATTTATAACACACTGAGACTGAATACTGACTGTACTGAAATATGGTCAATGCAATAGAGTCTGACTGAACTATGGGAGCTATTAATAACCGACATAAAATCACTTGAGCTAAATGTGGAGTCCGATGTATACGGCCCATCGAGAGGACCCAGTATACCCCGCCAGAGGTATAGAGGCATGCTGGCGTGATCACTAAACTGATGTTGCCCACAGAGGGGACTTATACCTATGTGGCTCGTAGTTCTGGGACTATATGGGTACGCTGAACCCTAGTCCAACTCGGTATTATGCTACTCTCAATGAATTAAGTGGTTAACACATTATGACTGAGTTCTGTAAAATACTGGATAGCTCAAAACTGAACATGCAAACTGAGAATGCAACAATTAATCTGATAATGATGCATTAATAACTGAGGCATGTATAATTGAATAACTGAGATATCTGACCTAGCATGTGTAATTCAAGAACTAAAGAAATACATAGCTAGGGTTCTGAAATTCATGCGAGAAACGATGTAATAACATGATAATCTGATTTGGAACATCTAAATAACTAATTCATGATAATATGTTGAAATTCTAGAAACCCTAGGTCTATTTATGATAAGGGAATCAAGAAACTGACTGAATTCTAGGGACCCAATGGGTGAAAGGAACCCACTAGTGAAATCCCACATACCTGGTGACGAATTCCATGGAGAAATCTTTCGATTTCGGGGCTGGAACTGATGGAACCTTGCTGCGTTCTTGAACTAGGGTTCTTGACCTTTTTCTCCTCTCTTGCTTCTAATTTTCTAAGTTTTGATTAATGAATTCGACTTAGGTAAGTTCTAGTTATGTTTCTAGGCTTAAACTGATTAAAACCTCATGATTTAGGGTCTAAACGACGTATCTTAGGGGTTAAACGAAATAGGAAAAGACCAAAAGACCCTTGACTTAACTGCTATCGGAGTGACTGACGGAATGGACCTACGGTCCGTCACTACATCTACGGTCCGTCGATTGGGTCCGTAGGTCGAGTCTGCCCGATATGGCTTCACTAAAACGAGCATAACTTTTAACTCGGAGGTCGGATTTTAGCAAACTCGGTGGCGTTGGAAAGAGGATTCAATTATCTATCATATAATAGGTCATGGGACACATAGTTCTTTTTTGATAAAAGTTATGACCATCTGAAGTTGATCTATCAACAATTTTTAGCTAACTGGCTATTAATCCTCACCTACGGTCAGACCACAGACCGTGGATTGATTGACGGTCCGTGCTGGTCAACCGTCAATCGAAACTGAAGCTGGGCTTTTGGGGCATCGATCCACGGACACGAACTACGGTCCATGACCTGACCTACGGACCGTAAGTCCGACCGTGGGTCAACACTTAGCCAAAATTTTTGACTGAGTTCTGGGGAAGTTTTCTGTCACGAACCACAGACCTGC